>NC_140592.1:369508580-370808354 GCF_964204655.1 Triturus cristatus | reverse complement strand
ATTACCAGGATCCAAGCTGAACATGTGCTGCTTGGGGAAAAAGCAATTTCCAAGTTGTGAAAAGGAATGATGGCAAACTTGCAATTCTTAATAATGTTTTTTACTACTCATTCTGAATCGTGACTTGGAGTGATCATGAAAGGGCATCACCTCCTATTTGCAATGAGATGTATCAATGGTTTGTGACCACATTTTATATTTTTCTGTGCTCAATCAACTACTTAATTTACTGTTACTTGTGAGTTGATGTGTTACATTGAAAAAGGTATCAATGGCTCAAATTACATTGACAAACTTCCACTGACATATGAGGATTTGACATACATTACATTTGTGGGAAAAGTTCCACATTTTGGTTAACCCATTCATACATCTGCCTCCATCCGCTACCCAAATCCCGAATTTCAAACACTCAATATTATAGATAGATGTATGAAAATTGAGGGAGTTTACCACTGCACACCCTGTTAAATGTTGTGGATATTATTGTAAACTTTGAGAAACTTCAGAAAGCTTTTTTGTGTTAAAAGTGCGAGAAAAGGCCTGAAAAACTAGAAAAAAACCATTTTTATGATTCATTGTTACACATATTTTGATGAAAAAATAACTATCAGAAAACCACGTTTTGTGTGAGAGTTTCCCCTCTCAATAAAAAAGGTTTTGCAAGAGAAACTTTGCAATAGCTGGATTAATTATAAAACCTTCGCACTGCACCAAAACAAGAATTCTGTCTAATTCTGTAGGCATAATCTGAAGCTTTCTCACTCCAAACATAATGCAAACAAGCTTTTTAGATCAAACTACTTTATTTTTTCCACAACTATCCTAGATCTGGAGTTAAGAATAAGTGGTGTAAATGCAAAATATGCAAAGTGAGCAAACTGGGTTAACTTTGCTGTTTTCAAGAAAAAGCTGATGAGCAGCAGGGTGTTGGAGCCAGGCTGATTAAAGTCAATCCTTCTGAAAAATCAATTTACACAAAAAAAAACCTCCAGCTTGATGAGAAAAAGTGTGTGTCATAATACAAACATTTCCAACAATCCTAAGAAAATAGAAAATGTCACTTCATACTTTTTAAGTAGGGATAGAGAGGAAACAACAGAGAGGTTAGGTGTTTAGCATCCTGTTTTCAATTTCTATGCTGACCGTAAACAGAAATCAGCAAGAGAGGATGAGGATATATGGAGGATGGAGATTGGAGCAAGTAGGATAAAATAGGTAAGGAGAAAAGGAAATGGGTTACGCAGAGAAGTTGGAAGAAAAAGATGTTTCCAGACTCCAGGGGCCAGACTGTGTTTCCCCAGGAGCTGGTGCAAGAAATTTGCCAGGGCTGCTTTGGGTTCCCAGTCCGGCCCTGGAAGGGTTGAAGAAAGACGATTAGCAGGGGGTACCAACCAAATGTAGTTTCGCTTGGGAGGCCGGTCCTGGTTTAGTATGACAGAGGTAAAGGAAACGGAATGAGGTAGCACAGAGCAGGAGCACAGTGATTGTGGAAAGGGGAGAAGGAGAAGGAGAGAACGATGAAAATGAAATCAAGCAGCACGACAACACTAGGAGGGAATTGGAGAAAGTAATTGGGCGAAGCTGGAAAAATTTCAATTGGGTAACCTAATCAAACCCCAAACATCTAAAGAAAGAAAACCCAAGGCAAACAAAATGTATTTAATTACGGGGGAAAAAGTGCTTGGTTGAAATTTTTTCAAATGCATGTCATTCTTCTGCATGGTATCATCAACTTTGTGAATGGCAGCCATTTTGGATACTTTGAATACCCAAATGTATTTCTCCAATTTGGGTTTTCCAGAAATTCCATGAGAATATCAGGACCGGAGAGCATAAACGGTGTAGATAAATATGTTGTAATTAATAACAGTAACAGAAATGGGATAAAATGATTAAGTTGCTATTGTGTGTGGCAAGGTATTATTTTACTCCTGCACATACAACATGTTATGAGCCTCATGACACAAAACGAGAATCTAAATTATATTCTCTCAAAATCTATGGAAGAGTTTTTAATGCTCTGAGTTTGAGAAGCCTCGCTCCCTTGAGTCCCAAATCGAGCTCTAATCTGCAGTGGTCACACCATCAAAAATAATTGTTTATTAACTTAGAGTCTTTGTAGAGCGCAGCACGTTTTTTCATTGCTTAGTTTAGCCTATGCATTAATTTGAGACCAGTACCTGCCAACCTGAATTTCTCTGAATCAAAATAATCCAACCGAATTTTCGACCAATTTTCCAGCACACCATGAGCATTCCAGTGACGTAGGTTTTTGAGCGGGAAAACTACATTTGTCTGTCGGCTTCAAGGCTTTAAGCTGCGGTGCAGCAGGTGGTGGTGGGTGGAGGGGGGTTTATTCCCAGCATCACTGTGTGTGGCTCGGACTAAGGGGCTCAATGGGACCCGTGACACTGCTTTTATGAGCGAGGTTAAAGGTCGCTAAATGTGAAAGGTCAATGGTAGATAAACGTGCAGCAATGAGGCATCGGGGAGGGCAGAAGAAGCGCAGTGTAATAAAGATTCTTCGCCTCTCTCTTTGTGCTCTTGGCAATGAAATGGTGACGACATTTCCTGTCAGGAGCGGTCACTCGTGGTCTCCCCTTTTCACAACTGGACAGATGAGCCCACAGATTGCGCGCGCTGCTGACCAGCGTCCACGGTCATGGCAAGCCCGGTGTCTGGTGACTTCTGAGCTGCCGCCGCTCTGGGCACAACAAGTAACTCTCTGTGCACGCGATGGTGCCCGGAGTCGAAAGTCCAAGGTCCAGGCGACGAGTGGCATTTTGAAGAAACGACCACTTTATAGATCACAGACCAAATTAATTTACTGGACGCGCATTAGGGCACGAGGGAGACAAGGTCACTATGAGTTCTAAATTCTTTCAGTTTAGTAACGAGGAAGGGTCGGAGATCCTATTGCATGGGGGAATGGAGAAGAGAAGAAACAGCACGAAAAAGATAAAGAAGGGAAGATGGGAGGGGAGGAACGGATAGAGAGCGCGAGAGAGAAAAAGATAGACAAAGGAAAGAGAGACTGAGTGAGAGCGAGAAGACACACAGAAAGAAAAAGAGGAACAGAGAATGGTGGAGAGATTCTGAAGGAGTCAGAGGAAGAGAGACCAAGGAAAAGAAGGAGGGAGTCGAGACGGAGAGACAGCGAGAAAGAAGGAGACGGAGAGAAACAAACGTCAGGGCTTTAAGTGGGCCGGGTCCTGCCGGTGCTCATCACGCCCCTTTGCGAGACCCCCCATTTATTTTTCCCCACTTAAAGCCCTGCAGAAGGCGATAGAAAGAACCTTTTTTTACCCATCAAAGAACTCAGCACGCCCGTAGGAATGTATGTTAATACAGCTCATTAACTTGTCCTCGGGTGACCTCGGAAGCTGGACCAGATATCAAGCTCATTCTAGCCAGTGAGTTGCTACAATGGATGCCTTGTGCTATAATCCATCCGGGGCCGGTGTCTGTTCCCTCTGAAGCTCTAGCTTCAAGCAGGATGGCTCAGCGAGTCTGAGTTAGAGCTGCAGCAATTGTGTGCCCAAAACACAACAGTCTCCACCCAAAGTGAAGTGGCACAGTGCCTCTAATTCTTAGGCGTCTGGTTAATATGGTCACAGGAGAATCTTGATCCATTTTAGAGGTTTGGACTAAACTGCTCACAAGTTAATATTCAGAGAGTCACTAATGGAGTGGCAGCTCCTCCTCTATTGCGCAAGAGCGCCGCTCCCTACCAGCCTCAAAACGTGAAAAATAAAACAGGTTTATTATTGTTTTATTTTTCAAGTTCTAGTCTTGGGTGCGGGGCCATCACGGGGACAGTCAGGAGAGGGAGTGGTGGGCACTGCCATCAGTGTGCATGTCGGTTTGGCTGGCTGTCTCAGGATGGCCAAACCGGCATGCACACTGAGTTGTCTCCAACACAGCTGTATTGCTATTTTGGAGACATCAAAACACAGGCTCCAAGTCTCTCTGGTGTAGTGTTGTGGTACTGCAACAGACGACACCAACTCACGATGAGATTTCTAATGGGAGCTTTATTGTATATCTGTCTGCCTGCTTCTTCTCCCTAACTCTAGCTGCTCTCCTAGCCCCTCCTGTTCCGTCTCCCAGGTCTCCTCCTACCTTTACCCTTGCTGTGCCGGTCCTAATGCCCGGCACAGTTTACATTACATCTCCCCCTTCTTAAACTACTTGAACCACATGGTATGTGTCTGTTCATATAGAGATAAGCAACAGAAAAGGAAACAACATAGTTACTGTTCTTCAATGAGAAGAACGGGTCTTCGATGGAGTCGCTGCGGCCGGTGGGCTCCCTCCTGCGTCAACAGCTCCACTTCACCAGGATGGGTGGAGTGCCGGTGCTCATTTTCCATCGCAGGTACGTTCCCTTGCACTGCACTGTCAGGCACAGCAAGCACGTCTCTGACAGTGGGTGTGCATTTCTGGAAGTGCGCCACATTCCTTGTAATTCTCTTGTACTCTGATGCAGCTGTGATCATGGTCCCTTTTTATTTTGTCACCAACAGTGGGCAGGCATGATATCGACTGTCTACTTTCTTTTATTGTTCTTGTCATACCAGCACCCAGTCACCTTCCTGAATAGATGATTGTGCCTCTTTCCGCAGACTGTCCTTGTATTCCTTCATTTTCTCCTTTTTCAGTCTGTCTCTTGCTGCTAATTCTTCGTGATCAGAGTCTTGATGAGATGCACTACTTATGTCTTCCCAAGCCGGTATTCTTGTGCAAACCGTGCGACCCAACATCAAGGTTGCGGGACATCGGTCTGTGGTTATTTGTGGTGTGGTTTGATATGCACGTAACACCTAATTTAATGCCACTTGAACATCACACTTTGAAAGTTCTGCTTGCTGAATGGTTTTTTCAGAGTGGCCATAAATCTTTCCACCATCCCATTAGCCCAGTGGTTCCCAAACTTTTTTGACCCGTGGCTCCCTTGACCTAATTGGCAGTCGACCGTGGCTCCCCCCCATTTTTTTTACCGTTGGTCGGGTGGGTGGGGATGTAAGCCCGACCGCAGGAGTACTTCCTGTTGTCTTCCTTAAATTAATTGGCATGCAATGAAGGCATTTATTTAATCATATTTGTAACAAAATAAAAAGATAACAGTTGTAAAAGGGGAAAAACACACTTTTGTTTTATGTGCTGATACGTTTTCTCTCATCGAGAATGTAAATGCGACGTGAACTCAGGCGTGAGAGGCTGTATTGAAGCCAGTGACCATACTGATGTTTCAGTAATATTTGAATGTATTCCCCTTTCAGGGACCATCTGAGAGTTCTACTGGGTTTGGTCTAGAATAGATTAGAAAAATGACGATGGCCCTGTCTGTAAACGCACATTTGAAGATGTTTTTTAAACAAAAAACACTTTTTTTAATTTAAATGTAAATGCATATTCTCTATTGAATATATGGAATATGCATTTACAATGACATTTTTAAAAAAGTGTATTTCGTTTAAAAAACATCTTCAAATGTGCGTTTACAGACAGGGCCATCGTCATTTTTCTAATCTACTCTAGACCAAACCCAGTAGAACTCTCGGTTAATCTGTAGTTAAATTCCACCAAGTTAAGACGGAGCCACTCGGTGTTATCATTGCATACTGGAGGAAAAATGCACCCAACAGGCAAACACGCATGCCGAAATTCATTTAATACACCCCTGTCAACCCACTCCCCCTGCCTGCCAGAACCCTGCCATCCCTCTCCCCCTGCCCGCAGATGTCTCCCCTGTCTCTTGTGTTATGCCTTGTGGCTGGCCCTGCGCTAGGAGTGCCCGTTCTGCCCATGCTTGCTCCCTTCGTGACCTCTCCTGCCCCCTCTACCCAGGTCTGTCCCCCTTCGTGTCTTGAGACTGTCACTTCTTCCCATGCCTGCTCCCTTCGTGTCCTCTGACTGTGTCTTCTATCCATGCTGCTCCCTTTGTGTCCTCAGACTACGCTTCTCTCCATGCCTGCTCCCTTCGCGCACTCAGACTACCCTTCTGTCCGTGCCTGCCCCCAAACCCCCTGACTACCCCCTCTGTCCATGCCTGCCCCCGCGCCCTCAGACTGCCCCTTCTGTGCATGCCTGCTCCCTTCGCGCACTCAGTCTGCTCCTTGTGTCCATGACTGCTCCATTTGTGCCCCTTGATTGACCCATCTGGCAATGCCTGCTCCCACCGTGATTTCAGACTTCCCCTTCTGTCCATCCCAGCCTCCTTCATGCTCTCAGACTACCTAGTCTGTCCATACCTTCTCCCTTCGTGCCCTAAGACTGCCCCTTTCCTCCATGCCTGAGCTGAATATGAGAGTAACACAATTACGTCGGCACAAAACAGCTCAAGAGCCTGTTTAAATTAATAATTTCCACTCGTCCTTGTCTGTCGAACCCCCCCACCCCCACCGCTCTTACCTGCACAGGTGCTGCTGCGTTTAATGATGAGCGAGTGGCAGACCGAAGAGGACAATCAGAACCTCCACTCCCGCTGTGCCGTGCCTGTATCCCTGTGCCATGCGTAGCTCCACGTGCCTGTCAGTCTTTGTGCATGCCTGTATCCCTGTGTCATGTGTAACTCCACCTGCATCTGTCTCTATGCCGGGCCTGGTTTCTTGTGTGCTGGGATTGTCTTGTCTATTGCCCTGGTACGCCTGTCTCACTCTGCCTTGCGGCGGATTTTCCATGATAATGCAGGTGGCATTTCTAGCGCTGCCGGCTGCAATTTCCCACATCGTGCCGCGGCGCCCCTGGCAACTAATTACGGCGCACCGGGGTGCCGCGGCGCACAGTTTGGGAACCACGGCATTAGCCTGTGGCCACAGGGGAGTGATCTTCCTATGTCTGAAATTGAGGTGAGTGGCAAATGCGGCAAAGTCTTGCCCATTAAATGGTGTGCTATTGTCTGTTTTCACTACCTTCGGTGTACCCCATGCTGCAAAAACTTCATCCAACATGGGTACGGCGGTGGCATCTTTGGTTGGTGATATGAGATGCACAATCGGAAAACGTGAATATTCATCCATTACAACCAGGATGTATTTGCCAGATTGTAGTGGGCCAAAGAAGTCAACTGCAACATGTTGCCAGATGCCATCCGGCAATTCTGACATTTGTAGGGGTGCAGGTGGCTCCTCTCGACTCACTAGCTGACACTGAGGGCAGTCTTTCAGTGTGAGTTCAACCATCTGATCAAGTGTAGGGAACCAGACCCGCTCACGCAGTGCTCTTTTCGTGGCTACGATACCTCTGTGCCCTTCATGCGCCAAGTCGATGACTCCTTGACGCAGTGATTTCGGAATGATGATTCATTTGTCTCGTAGCAAAAGACCATCTGAAGTAATGGACTATTCATTCTTCACATGTCTAAAGGAGGTAAATTCTTGACTGTCAATTTGTTTGCTCTGTCCGAGCTCTTCCAGATGTCTCCAGCTGTTTGTCTGGATGCAGTGTTTCACATTTTGTAAGGTGGCATCCTCCTTGGTGGCTTCAAGGATGGCCTCCAGAGGGTCGGCCGGTGGTTTGGCGTGAGCCACTGCAAATGGATGTATATTCCTCCACTAAAGACGGGTTTGATTTGGAAGTGGATTTTGGATGTCTTGAGATATACTCAGCTGGGTTTGCAGCTTTCCCAGGTTTGTGGATGATGGTATAGGTATATTCTGGAAGACAGATGCCCCAGTGCTCTATTCTGGGTGGCATTTTGGCTCAGGGTTTTCCAAAAATAGTTAGGAGGGCCTGATGGTCTGTGATGAGCGTAAAGTGTTTACCATAGATAAAAATGTGGAAATGTTCACAGGCCCACACTACCGCCAGGCTTTCCTTCTCGGGCTGGGAGTATGCTCTCTCTGTGTCTGTTAGGCTCCTGCTGGCATATGCTACGATGTATCGTTGATCACCCTCTCTGTCATACTGAGCCAATATAGCTCCCAGTCCGACGGGACTCGCATCCACAGTGATTTCAGTTTTCTGCCGAGGGTTGAAATACGCAAGGTTGTTAGCAGACTCAACTGAAGCTTTGATCGCATGAAATGCTTGGTCACATCTCATGGTCCATTGAAATGGATGGCATTGTTTGGTCAGTTTTCTCAGAGGTTAGCTGAGAGTGGCATAATCCTTGATACAACGTGCACAGTAGCTTGCCATGCCTAAAAATGAACGCACATCCCCAGCGTCTCGAGGCCGAGGAGTATCGTTGAACTCAGCGATGTTTTCAGGATCAGGTCTCATGTCTGCGCCTGAGAAAATATGTCCAAAGAACTTTAATGTGGATTTGTGGAATTCGCACTTGTCTTTATTGAATGTGAGGTTAGCATCCAACAGAGCATGACAAACCCGGTCTAGCGCCTTGTCGTGTTCTTGTATCGTTGCTCCATAGACGAGAATGTCATCACTGTAATTTAGAGTGTTGGGAATGTGGTGGATTACTCTCCTGATTGCCTCTTGAAAAATCTCAGCGGCAGAGGAGATCCCAAAGCTGAGTCGTTTGTATCTGAACAGGCCTTGGTGGGTCGAGAATGAGGTGATATATCTCGATTTTTCGTGAAGTTCAAGTTGGTGATAGCCCTTATGAGATCTAGTTTGGAGAAGATTTGCGCCCCATTAAGTGACGCAATCATATTGCTGGTGTGAGGTCCCGGGTGTCTCTCCCTTTCAATGGCAGTATTGGGTGCTCTCATATCAACGCAGAGACGCACTTTGTCAGGTGAGCCCTTTTTCAGTACTACGACCACTGGAGAGACCCACCGAGTGGGCCCTGATGTTCACTCGATGATATCAGCCGGAGAAGATCCTGCAGTTCCTCCTCTACGGACTGTTGAAGATGGAATAGAATTTTCCTGTGATGTTGTGCTACGGGTGTCACACGTTCATTTATGTGCAATCGAACTTGACAATGAGCCGTTTTCCCGAGCCCGGTGAATAACTTTGGAAATTTGTGAACTATGTCAGGTTCGTCATCAACTCAGTACAGTATTTCCACTAATTGAAGTCGTTCCGCTGTGGGCAAGCTAAGAAGACAATCCACTTCCAGACCATCAATTACATGAATGCGAGCTGGAATGGTCCTGTCCTTGTATGTGAGATCTGTCTGAAATTATCCTAGACAAGGGAGAGGTTCCTTTGGCATCCAAGTATATTCTCCTATGTTAGCTTTGTGAAGACGCGGTTGTGGATTCATTTTGTTGTATTCTGCAACTGAAATGTAGTTGAGGGATGCCCCACGGTCTAATACAAACTTGGCCATGTGTGTGTCCATTTGAAGATGGAGGAGCGGATATTTCTTCAGCCTGTCAGGATCCGCGACCATGCAAACATATTAATCACTGTCTTGCGATATTGGTGACGGCGACCTCGACTCTCGGGATTGTGATCGGCGCTATTTGTATGTGACATGAGAGCAGAGGCTGGATCGTGATGAACCAGTGGATGGATCTCTGCGGTCCTACACTGCCTTGGCATGATGGCGAGTGTTGGGTTGTCTTGATTGTCTGTAAGTGTCTTTGCAAGGTGCTCTGCAGACATTCTCAAAGTGATTGTCCCTTCCACATTTCCTACATCTTTGGCCTAATGCAGGGCAAGTCTCAGTGTGAGGGAAGTCATATCCACAGCGATAGCATGTCGGTTGGCGCTCTTGTCTTTTGTCAGTCTGACTGAGACTGCGACGACGACTTGTCTGGTGAGAATTAACTTTGGATCTCGAGGATCGTTGCTTTGTAGGGGAAGACCTGTGCTTTGCAGAGGAAGACCTGTCTGTGTTACGAGATTGGAGCCGAAATGCTTATTCTCGTTTTTCACTTCTTCCATATGTTTTGCATGTTCTTCAGCTCGATCATGTACTCGAGTCATTTCTTCTATCTCATCAAGAGAATAACTTTTCTTCAGAAGGCATCTTTGTAATGACTCAGACTGACATCCTTCGATGATTCGCAAGCGAAGAGCGTCTGTGAAAGAGTCAAACTCACAATAGCGGGCTAAGCGTCAGAGCCGCGTGATGAATGTTCCCATAGGCTCATCTTTTTCTTTTGAGGCCAGATTGAAAGTGTACCATTCATAATCAATGTTTCTTTTGTGAAGAAACTTTCTGTTTAGGGTGTCATGCACATCTGCGTTAGACGACGCAGCATCAGCCGGAAGTTCTTTTATAATCTGTCCAACATCTTTCCCAATTAGATTGCGTAATGCAATGAGTTGCTGATCTTCATTAGTCACATGTGATCCTTTCATTAAGTCCTCAAAATCTTCTAGCCATTCCTGCCAGTGAAGGCCCATTCCTCCCTCAGACATAAGAACCAGGAGTTCAGGCGGGCGCAGAAAAGGCACTCCCAACATGGCAAGTCTGTGACCTTCTGTCTGAGACATCGATGTAGGGGACCCCGGCCTGGCGCTGGTGCTAGGGGTGACATAACGCTGTCTCGACGTAGGGGACCCGGACATGGTGTGACGTTATGCAGAGGATTGACAGAGAGGTGTCCAACACAGGAAGCCGCAGAGTACCTGTTACCTGGCGCAAATGCAGTAAAATGGATGACGCCAGCACTTGCAGCACGGTGCAGGCTGAAAAGCAAGGGACCCAGAAGTACAGTGGGTGCAACAGCTAGCGTACAAAATCCATACACTATTATCAGCCTTAGCAGTCTTCATGCATGTGTGACAGGAGAACAAATAATCCACTCCACCGTGTGTTTTCTTTGCATTCTGTTCAATAAAGCATTTAATACTGACTTTTTTCAGGGTCAGTGTGTTTCCAGGTGATTACCTGACTTCAAAATGGCCACCGTGGAATGCCAACAGGGGATTGGACCAGGTGCCTGACTTCAAAATGGTTGCCGGGTGTATCTCGCTCCCGTGAGAGTGCAGGCCGAAGCAGGGATTAGCTGCTCAGCAGGCAAGACGGAAGCACCGAGGCAGGTGTTGAGGACCTACCGGGTCCAGAACAGGCAGGAGTACGCCTCCAGTAGGCACTCGCGTGCAGCACGGCAGGTCGGGCACTTCTGAGCCGGTATCCTGCGCGACCGGGGTGGGCTCCCGGGTCGCATCTATAGGGAGATGCGGCAAGAGGCACACGCGATCGGGGTGGGCTCCCGGTCGCAACACAGCACGGCGGCTCCAAAGCAGCGGAGCGCGCGACAAGGCACCACAGCAGGGCGGACACAACTGGAGGAGCACGCGACTGGGGTGGGCTCCCGGGTCGCACTACAGCAGCTCCAAAGCAGCGGGGTGTTTGACGGGACACCACTGCGACAGCAGGCATGCAGCAAGGGTCCATGACCACCTTCGTCGCCAGATGTAGTGTCATGGTACTGCAACAGACGACACCAACTCACGGTAAGTATTCTAATGGCAGCTTTATTGTATATCTGTCTGCCTGCTTCTTCTCCCTAACTCTAACTGCTCTCCTAGCCCCTCCTGTTCCACCTCCCAGGTCTCCTCCCACCTTTACCCTTGCTGTGCCGGTCCTAATGCCCGGCACAGTTTACAACATTACATCTGGGAGCGCAAGTTCATAGCACTCAGACCAATCCTGATGCTGCTCTCAAACATGATAACAGCATCAGGATTTGCAGCAGGGAGCCTGTGCTGCAGCGGGGACTTGGAGAAGAAGAGTGGCAGGCCTGTGTCAGGGAAGTTTTTTCCTTTCTTTTGTTTTCGTCTGTTGACTTTACATTTACCTTTCTCTTACCGGTTTACGGAGCCCACATCTTATCAACAACAGGACAAAGTCTTTCAGTGGCTGTGGCACCCTTGGAACCAGGACACCCATGGGACTCACTAGTTACTACTGCCAAATGGGGGAAGTCCTGGCTTAAGGTTCCTACACCAAATCTTTATCAGTATCTCCAGAACTGTATGCTTCAGAGAGATGCTCAAATGGTTGTTTGAACCCTGGATACATAGCTTTAGCCACCTGGACCCTAAGGACATACAGTCAGAAGTAACACTGCTAATGTCCTCTTGGGTGGCAGGAAGGGACATATGGATTCCTGCCAAGGTAGGCAGGTCAATGGGTGTTGTAGATTCACCAACAGCTTCAGTGCCTCAATGGGCCCTCAAGTAGTGCAGTTGTTTTATGTGTGGGCATGAATAGCTGATCTCCACATCCATGTGGCTGCTGAACATGACACTTTCTTGAGTTATGTTCTACACACACCCCATCACCCATTTGCACAGGAACTGACCACTGATTTTCCCGTCATTCATCAGCACAGGAAGTGGCATCCCTGCATTTCCCATCATCCATCTGCACAGCAAGTCACAGCTCTAGTTTCCGGCAAAACCTTCTTTAAAAAAAAAGAGCCAAGCAAAAGGACTTCATTTCCCATTACCCATCTGCCCAGGAAGTTACATCAGTGAGGTTTGCATCATGCATCGACACAGGAAGTAATATTACTGGTTTTCCTCCCAATGCACCATGCACTCATTCAAAACTGGTAGAAGACACAGTGCTGGGCTGTTGATTCATTTGGCAGTAATACAAACTCATACATTTAGTCATTATTACATATGAAGTGAAGGACCACACGTCAACACACGCGGCAGCTGCAAAGGTATTTACAGTACTCATCTTTTCTTGATAATATCCATGAATTTGATCACATGGATCTACCCATGAAAGTGTCGTTAATCTTCAAAAGATTGTTTTGTCCTGAAGATGGTCTTATTCCTCTAATTATAAGAAAGACCGAAACGTCGACACATCAACCCATTTTCTGTGTAACTGTTGTCCAATAATTGTGATTTGAGGAAATCTAGGCACGATGTATAAGCCAGTTTTCTTGATATCTTAGAGAAATGGGTGTGTTCCATTGTTGACAAGCAGAATATGTTATATATAAAGGTGAAACTTTGGTTATCAATGTTCTTGAAGAAACTTCTGTACTCTTATAAATATATATAATACACTATAAAGATACAAATAAGAAATGCACCCTGTTCTTTTGATTTTTTCTTTGTGGTAATTTAAAACATGTCTTTGAAAATTAATTTTATGATGCTACTGTAGAGCATCCTAAGTATTCCTAAAAGCATTATTGTTTATGAAGTAAAACCACTTGTTGGCACCTTTTACCTGATAATCTTCAGTACTCCATCCCACACGGTCATATTGGGTTGCCCAATTTTTTCAGAATAACTATCTAAAAGTGGCCTTTTCAAAACTGTGATTTAAAATCCAAATTCGCCGTAAGTTATGATATTAAATTATGGATTCCAGAGATACCAAGCATGAATCCATTTGGAAATTACACTTATAAAATGAAATAAGGTAGCTTCAATATTATTCTTTGGGAGAGGTAGGTCTTGCTGTAGTGAAAAACTAATGTAATTGTTTTTCACTACCAAGACATGTAAAACTTAAAAGTGCATGCCCTACGTTTTAAATACATTGCATCCTGCCCTCTAGGCTGACCAGGACATACCTTAGGGATGACTGATTGACTGATATGTATTAAAAAGGAAGGTATGTGCCTGGTAAAAGGTTTATTTTGACAGGTTGAAATGACAGGTTAGAACTACACACACCAGCTGCAATGACAGGGTTGAGACATCTTTAAAGGGCTACTTAAGTGGGTAGCACAATCAGTGCTGCAGGCCCACTAGTAGCATTGAATATACTGGCCCTGTGCACATGCAGTGCCACTTTACTAGGGACTTACAAGTAAATTAAATATGCCGGTTGGGGATAAGCCAATGTTAGCATGTCTTAAGGAGTGAGCATGTGTACTTTAGCACTGGTTAACAATGGTAAAGTGTGCAGAGTCCTAAGGCCAGCAAAAATGAAGGCAGCAAAAATGGAGGAGAAGGCAAAACGTTGAAGGGAAGACCACCCTAAAGCTGGCAGGTCTCACTAATACTATCTATGCCGGGATCACCAAGCACTCACTAAAAGACTACAAACCATCCAGAACTGGGCAACCAAACTCATGATCAACCTTCCACACACACACACACACAACTCACATCACACCACACTTCGGGGAGCTCAACTGGCTCCCCATATACAAACTCCTCACACACACATTCAAGTTACTACACAATGTAGGCCACCAAAAAGTGTTTCAACGCCTTGTCAGGGGTAGTAAGCGCTATAGAAATACAAATACATGCACATTCCTCTCTATTCATATTTATGCGGATCTATGAGCAGTTCTTTCATTACAAATAATTGAATTAGAAAGTACTTTTCTTGTTGCATGACTTCTTTGTATCAATATTCTTACAAGAGCCATATGCCTGTTTCCTTTACTTCACATTTCTTTCCTCGCACCTTTCCACACCTTTTCCCACTACCTCAGGTAACTCATCTACAACCTCATGCTCCTTCCATCATCTCAGATGCACCAATCAATGCAGGCTTGTAAACTCTCTATGCATTTGCATCTCTCTGTATGCTATTGCCTACCTCTCCTCGATGCCCCACGTAGACGAAGGCGCAGACTGGGTGGAAGGCACCAGTGCCGCAAGCCAGCAGATGTGTCCGGTTGAAGGGGTGCAGCAAGCGGATATAGTTGGCACACTCCGTCTGTGAGAAGACACGGCAAAAGACATGGTTAATTGTTATAGACATTTATATGGTTTAAGTCCTCAACTGATGAAGCTATTAGTCTCATAATGCTTTTCTGTTTCAGGCTCCCTACACTGTTGTAAAATAATGATTTTTCTAGTTAAGAATTTTTAATGTATCAGAAGATTATTGTTTCACTCTTTGTCGCTTTTTGTAATACATTAAGGAAAATATGACCTGTAGCTAAGCTGTCAAGTATGGATCTAGGGGTGTGCGACATGTGTATAATTATATGACATGACGTAATAGCGTAATTTGGGGGAGTTCATGTAACAAGCGTAATGCAAATATTTTGAAATTGCACAAGGTTATACCCAGTTAAGGAAAGTTTGCACACGGCTAAAACTAGGAGGGTACGTTCTTCAATTTTGTGTTCCTATGTAAACCTCTTTATATACCAGTTTCCTTGTCTGGCAAAGTCAAGCGCAAGTAGCAGAGATATGTATATTAAGACCGTCTGGTGTCAGTATTGATCAATTTGTGCAAGCTGAACAGTGAAAGGTTTGTGATGACTCCTTAACCCCTGAAGACTCCAGGTCCAGCCATGTTGTGTGACTCACGGTGAGTAAACTTCCCAAGAATCAGACTCGTCTGTCCGTCATTTATCTCTAACCTCCGGGACAAAAGCAGGAAGTTGATGCGCCCCTGAGCTGCTCACGCTACTCTGATAGTAGCGTCTATTTCCATAGTTCTGACTCATTTGTAGAGAGGTATGTTCCAGTCCTTGCCTTCCAGCTGGGAATTGGGATAGTGTGAGACCTGTCTCTGAGGCAGGGTGACGTCACACAGCCGCAGCACAATGCAGGAAAAAAGGTCTTTCCATTGTTTAGGGTTCACATTTCCTGTATTGGCCCTGGAGAGCTGCCCGGTGCACTTCCAAGCCACTGTATTGCTGGTTTACTGGCTTCAATGCACGTGATTTACACAGAATAGCTTTACACAGGAAAGCACTTTTGTGTGTGATTCATCTACCATCACACACTTAGGTACACAATAGATATTAAACAATGTTTAAGCTTTCCTCAGCCATGTTGTTTACACTAGAGACAACAGCAGAGCACAAATAACAAGGGCATCTACACTGCAAGTGACACACACACACACTGAACATCACTGCTAGTGATGGTGCATGCCTTCCTCACACAAAAAGAGGGCACAGTAGAGGCATGGGCAACACAAAGCATCAAACACATGTACACACAGACAGGTACACTCATGCAAGTGGTAGGCCAAAGGCAGTGGCTGTAGAAGATCTTGTGTCACACACAACCAAAACGGGTACACTGTGGTATGTCGCAAGGTTTCTTTGCATACTGCATGGCCAGCTTCCTGTAACTGGTCCAGCCAGGCTGATAAATGTAACACTTCACCTGCCACCGTCCTGCTCACATTCTTGAAACTACATTCCCCTCATTCACATTTATGCTGAGATGGGTTTCCAGAAGAGGATGGAAAGGAAATTACGTTTACTGTTACTTCTGAACAATTTTATGTATTTATTTATTTATTTATTCTGATGTTATATATAGCGCTGGCCAGACCCGAGGGTATTGGAGCGCTTTACAACAGTCGTATTGCACAAGATCAAAAATACAGTACTCGTATAGAACATGGTCGGAGAGTTTCAGCGGGCTATGTAACCAAGGGGCAATTGAAGGCTTGGAAAGCCAATGTATTTTGTATTTCATTGTTTTTATGCCCAGAACTTTGAAGAAATCAAATAGGAAGTTAATTGAACAGGTGACTGTTATTGGAGGAGTCTATGTTTGCCTTATATGTCCCGAACAGAGTGCTGCGGTCCGCCTCCCTGCGGAGGCTGTCGATCCCGCGCTTTCGCAGGGCTCGATTAGGTGGCCAGTCTCTTTCAGTTAAAACAGCCATCGCTTGGAACGCTTTGCCTCTGAAGCTTCGAGTCATTCAAGATCTTAGGCTTTTCAAAAAACAACTGAAAACTTTTCTATTTTCAGATCCGCTCTAATGGCCTTCCCACGGAGTTCGCCTTCATCTTCCGCGCCAGGACACTCTCGATTATTAGTGCGCGCTATAAGTCTATTATAACATAACATAACATATAACATATGTGTACGGTCGGCCAAACCGTGACTATCATTTTGAACACCAATTTGTAATGCACATGTAAGTTCCCCCCTTAACAGAGGAGGGGGCTCCATAAATAGTTTGCAAACCTTATCAATCTGTGTATTTATTTTTAACCATTTGCAGGGTGCCGCTTGTCACCGAGGACCATTTTACAAGTTGGCCAGACTTTTCAGGGGAGAAAGTGGCCTGAATTAAATGTATTGGTGGGTATCTCCACTACAAACTCTGCTCATTCTGAGTTTTTTCTCTGATATACGCAATAAATGCTCGCACTCAGATTCGTCGGGTGTTTTAATGTGCAGTTTTTCACCATTTCATCAAAAAAGGAAGCACACATATACCGCCTACTTTAAGCAGACACTTGGACTTGATTACAAGTATAGGTGCTATTTATCGGAGCTGGTGAATAACGATACCACAGAATTTGTTATTTATCGGGTGCGATAAATAGCACCTGTTACATGTTTCTGGGAAATAACGTGTTTAACGCACCAAAATCCGCATGATACATTAATCACCATATAATGTTCCGCTGTTATATTTTGTCAGGTTTTACCTGACGAAATGTAACCCCTTCGCCGCGGGGGTAATTCCCCCACGGCGCGGGGGAAGGGTGTGGTCCGCGGCACCGCGGTGCTCGTGATGAGCCCAACTTGTCATAAGTCACAGTGGAGCTGTGCTCATGACGAGCTGGGCTCGTCACGACCCCACCCACTGATTAATTCTCCCGCACAGGCGGGAAATCAATAGCGCGTGTTCGGGCCGTGGCCGTTATGACGAGCCCAGCTCGTCATGAGCACAGCTCCACTGTGACTCATGACGAGCTGGGCTCGTCATGAGCATGGAAGGGGTTAACATAGATTGAGGTATTTAACTCATCTGATAAATATAGGATGCATTAAATAGCAACTCGTATTTTCAACCTGTGTATAATCATGGGTTTATGCACAGGTCTGAATTTACCACCCAACTCGTAATCAGGGCCAAAGTGCTTTCAAGACATTGATTTAAGGCATTGGTTCAAGGCATGCTTTTGCCTGTCCAAAGGGAGCAATGACTGCTCCCACAACTGCAGTAGTGTGTGGAGGGGGGCTAGGCAGTGCTGCTACCCTCAGTCTCTTTCCTGCTGCAATGTTCTGAGGTCTGCTCTCTCCGAGCTTGGAATTTTCAGGTATCCAGTTTTCACACCTGATAATTTTGGGCCATGACACATTAGCAATTTTGCATGGAAGTATACAAAGATTTTTTGACTTGCGTTATTTCACCCACAGTTAACACTCCAGGTGGAATAGCATCACTCGTAGTGAGCGCCCCAGAAAGTGGTTCATGCCATTGCGTTTGTTGCATATAAATGCTAACTACAAAGGCAATATATGGATGTAGTCTGCTCAGTTTGTGGGTATGGTTACATTGTTCATCCTGAGTGTGGGGGTTGAAAATATTGGTGTAGGGAAGGGAGGTCTCACTTACCATAGGGTCTTTCCCTTTCATGATACACTCCTCTCGTTGACCGTCTGCCGGTGGCCAATGAATCTAAAAGTGAGAGACACAGACAGCAAAGCATCAGCAATCCAAGCCTTCATAAATAAGGCAAGCATAAAAAACAAGCATTGGACAAGCAATATTTCGAACTTAGCAAATTTTATATGCTTTTTTATTTCTTTGTTGTGCAACCATATGAAATAAGCAAAAAGCATTTGGATATAAAAATTAAAAGTGTAAAAATAAAGAAGTGGCCCAGCAGACCAAGCAAACCCGTCCCGGTACTGAAGTCGACTAGTATTGAGGTGACTTTGCATATGTGATCAGGAAAAATTCTGTCACTCACAGTGCATGACAGCCAATGGATAAAATGGGCTGGCCCATTACCACGTGCTTATGCTATGATGGCGGTGTAAAAAGGTGAATGACACATTAACAGATCAATAGGTGAAGGGGGCTGAGCAAAGCTTGTCCCCGTTCATGTATGTATGTTTTTTTTACAGGTTTTTTTTTTTAAAATCAAAAGTCTGGCAAAACAGCTAAAGCTGTCACTAAGCCAGAACTAAAGAACAACAAGCATTGGCCTAGCCAATAGGTCTCGCCTTTGGGACCTTATAAGTATTTAGCCATGCAGCAAATTATACTACGTCCTTCAAAATCTACTGTTACTTCACGTGACACTGGTAACGGCCACACACACCCAAGGATGGGCTTCCATGCTATTTGATGAAAATATGATAAAGACTCTTCAAATTTTATAAAAGTGTATTTCTTTACCGAAGGCGCTTTGACACTAATAGGCACATTATAGCACTGCATTCTTAAATAGTAGTCGGATTTCTTTCTGTCACAGGAGGATAACAGTGTCTATGACCTCCATCATGAACACTGTGAAGGAATCTGTCTAGAGATCCATGGTGAATTTTATGCAAATGTATCCCCATGGTTACAAGGCAAGTCTCAAATAGACAAATTAGGTGGTGACATAGAATCTCCCTATATACACTTTGGAAACTTACATAGTAGATCACTAATCTGCCCGGCAGAAAGTAGACTAAATGCAGCCTCCCAGCACAAAGCATAACTAAAACGTGCCCCCTGAGCTAGAGAACAGTAGATTTTTAATTCCTTCTTAATACTATTTGAAAGAAAGTCTAAAAGCACAGGCAGTGAAAAGGACTGTCCACGCATCATTTAAAAGGAGGAACGGGGATGAACTCTATAAAGGCAGTATTCCAAGAGGCCGGTATGCAGAACTTAACAAGCATTGGCATAGCCAATAGGTCTCGCCTTTGGGACCTTATAAGTGTTTAGCCATGCAACAGTTGCATAACTAAATACTTATAAGGTCCCAAAAGCGAGACCTATTGGCTATGCAAAACGGCCGTGGAAGTAATCGCGGTAAAGCGTGGCGCGCACGCCCGCACACATGCACTGTAGCTCTAGGCTGGCCTGGTAGCACATTTTGGAGCCCTCTCAATAAGTCTCGCCAGACCAGCGCATGCGCTGGGTCAGGCGAGACCTAAAAATGGCAAGAAAAATTCCAAACCAGTTTATAATTCACCCCTATATACACACACTAGGAAAACATAGCACAAAGATAGTGAGAGATAAATATGGTGTCTGCTGATGATGTTCAGAATAATATTCTGAGACATCACAGCTGCCTGCTTAATTAACAATGCGGCGCTCTCGCAGCTGCTAATTTATACCCTCAAAGCAGCTGCCCCGTAAGAATGGTGCCCTCGAAGACATTATTAGAGCAAATCCATAGTGCTGCTACAGCCGCTCCAAGCAGAAACACACAGCACTCCTGTAGCCGCTCCAAGCGGAAAATACACGGCGCTCCTACAGCCACTCTACTAAACAAACGTGCAGCGCTCCTGGAGCTGCACTAATAATTAACATGCACTGCTCCTGAAGCCACTCCTAATGTAGTATGCTGGCCATGGCAACTGCAAAGTTAGCAGTAACCCAGCGTCTGCTCACAGCACTGAACAAGTAAAAGTATGTGGCGCTCATCAAAGTGGGAAAGCAATGCCAGAGCAGGCACTAAACCCCACAACCCAGTCACAGAGAAACTACAAAATGTAATCCATGACAACTAAGAACAAGCACTGTTAAAGTCAACACGAGCAGCGAGGGCGCTCACTGACGAATCATCAAAAGGTTCAGGAGCATGCTTGTTTCTTGGAAGATGATGCGTTTGCGACGTAGGTAGACACCGGATGGCTTTAGTTAGCGGATGGCTGAACAAAAAAAACAATGTTTAAAGGTAAAGCGGACATTGCGGCATGCTGCGAGCGCTTTTTGTGTAAATGTAAAGCGGCCAGAGAATAAAAACAAAAACAATATTTAAAATTAAAGCGTGACCTCAAGGTGAGCGCTTTTTGTAAATATAAAGTGGACGCGCAAGCGCCCACATATGTGCCCGTTCGTAATAAATTGTAAAAAACAAGCAAAAGCGAAAGCACGGCCCGTTATGTGTAACCTGACCCACGAGGACTGCAGCTGCCACCCTGCGCGCCGCTGCTCGCTCCCGAGAGCAAAACACCATGGGAGTGAACATTAAAAAGAAGATGGGACATGCACCCGCCTTTAGCCATTTGTGTGCTTTCATTAGCGAAAGACACTAGCAAAAACCAATCCTATGTGTGGGAGGAGTCAGACCCACATGGAGTAGTTTAGAGTGCTTACAAGCAGCCTCGCAGAGCAGCGCATGCGCGCTGGCTCAGGCTCAACCTAAAAATCATTGCATCGAGATGTGCACAACTCCTCTGAAACTCTTCCAACGCGTCCTACTTCTGTCCTACTTCTGACCCGCATCAGCCCAAGTTATTCAACACTGAAACCCACAAACAGCTCTAGTAAGGCACCTCAAAACCTGCCACTACACCACAATGTTAACCTGAAGTGCCCTCGCTGTATACACGAGTATTGACAAAGCCAATAGGTCTCGCCTACAGGACCTTTTGGGTTTGCCAATGGTTTTTTGCCATGCAGCACCACATTCCTGGTGCAGCACGGCTAATAAACAGAAAAAAGAACCTTCATGTCCAGCTGGGTCAATTTGTAGGCGCGCGCACCAAGCATGCAGGCGCCTATAAAATTATGCAATGCTTTATTTTTCTTTTTGCTTACCGATCCAAGTTGGATCAGTAATCAAGAACTAAATAAGTAATGGGTGAAGTTGTGGGGGGAGAACATGGTGCGGAAGAACACAGGCGGGGAAGCAACATGGAGGGTAAAATAACAGAGAGCGGGTAAGCAAAACACAGGGTGAAATCACAGAGAGCAAGGAAGCAACAGGAGGGCGAGGGGAGCAGGGCAAGCAGAAACAGATCATCATGGCGGGGTCGAAGCGAACTAACAAGAAAGAGTGCAGCATGGAGTTAAAGCAAATGGAAGATCAACTTGCAAAGCAAAGCTGTTTAAAAGTGAAAGCATACGAAAGAGTGTAAGTACAAAGTTGTGAAAAATTCCATCTTTGTAATGTTGTGAAAACAAATGTGCTCAGAGAAGTGGGAAACAGAGAAGGGGGAAACATATAACGTCACCGAGTGCAAAAAGCATTTGGATACAAAAATAAAAAATATAAAAATAAAGAAGTGGCCCACCAGCCCAAACACACCAGCTCCTGTGCCGAAGTCCACTCCTATTCAGGTGAATTTGTAAAAGAGATCAGGAAAAATGCCGTCACTCACAGTGAAAGACACCCAATGGATGAAGTGGGCTGGCCCATTTACACATGCTGTATGCTACGGTGGCGGTGTAAAATGGTGAACAACACTTGAACAGACCAATAGATGAAGAGGGCTGAGCAAAGGCTAGTATCCGTGCATGTATGTATTTAATTTTATTATATATTTTTTTTACCAAGAGGCTGGCCAAACAGCTAAAGATGTCACCAAGCCAGACCTTAAGAGCAATAATCATTGCATCAAGATGCGCGCAACTCCTCTGAAACTCTTCCAACGCGTCCTACTTCTAAACTGCATCCGCTCATGTTATTCAACACTGAAACCCTCAAACAGCTCCAGTAAGGCACCTCAAAACCTTCCACTGCACCACAATATTAACCTAAAGTACCCTCGTTGTCTACCCTAGTATTGACAAAGCCAATATGTCTCGCCTTCTGGACCATTTGGGGTTGCAATGGTTTTTACCATGCGGCACAGCATCCCTGATTCAGCATGGCTAGTACACAGAAAAGAGCCTACCTGGCCAGCTGTGTCATTTAGTAGGCACACGCTCCAAGCATGCACATGCCTAAAAATTACTCATTTTTTTCTACTTTTTGTTTACTACGAGAACTAAAAAATGAATGCATGAGGTTGGGGGAAAGAAAATGGTGTGGGAAGAACTCAGGTGGGGTAAGCAACTTGGAGGGTGAAATAACAGAAGGAGGGTAAGCAAAACTCAGGGTGGAATCATCGGGGCAGGGAAGCGTAGGGAGTGTGGGGGAAGCTACATGGAGGGCGTGGGGAGCAGAGCAAGCAGAGGCAGAGCAACATGGAGGAGGTGGTGGAAGTGAACGAACAATAAAGAGTACAGCATGGGGTTAAAGTGAACGGAAGATCAACTTGAAGGGCAAAGCTTTTTAGGTCTCGCCTGAGACAGCGCTTTTTGGAAGTGCAAACAGTGGCTTTTCAGGCCTCCAAATACAGTGCAGGTGCGTCGGCCGGGCGCGCGCACCATTTGGAGGCCTGAAAGCACTGTGTTTGCTTTCACTTTCGCGGGTCGCACGGCCGCTTTGATGTGATCGCGATCGCGATTACTTTCACACACGCACATACCCTACCACGGTCAGTCATTCCCTCGTGAGTTTAGCTGAGTGTTCTTTTTGTCGTGGGTGCCTTGCTCCTCTAGCAGGCACCGTGACAAATGCCAACCAATGTTGGCACACAACTATCAATCGCATTGGTGCATGCCACTATATCGCTGTCGAAATATCGAGTTACAAAAACACTGCCTCCACAATGTTGGCTACCACTATATCGGCAACTTGCGTGTACATACTAAGTATAGATTTAAAATTCCTAACTTCACATCTACTTACTTTGGCGATATAGTAGTGGTGGATACTGTAAATGCAGTATTTGTGATGCAATAAAGACGCCTTGCTACTCACTGCACTGTTTCATGACACTGGTAAAATTGCGAGGTATTTTTTTTTCAGCTGTGCTCCACATCAACGTCAGAGCGGAAAACATTGTTTACCAGTAAATCCGTTTTTTTGCTTCCTCGTTTTTTTCGTCGTGGGTGCCTTGCTCCTCTAGTAGGCACCGTGACAAATGCCAAACAATGTTGGCACACAACTATCAATCGCGTTGGTGCATGCCACTATATCGCTGTCGAAATATCGAGTTACAAAAACACTGCCTCCACAATGTTGGCTACCACTATATCGGCAACTTGCGTGTACATACTAAGTATAGATTTAAAATTCAAAATTCTAAATTCAAAAACTTCACATCTACTTACTTTGGCGATATAGTAGTGGTGGGTACTGTAAATGCGGTAATTGTGATGCAATAAAGACGCCTTGCTACTCACTGCACTGTTTCATGACACTGGTTATAACCACAGCGTCTGGAAAACGTAAAAAGTTGGCAAAGGAAATGCCGCAGGACCTCAAATTCTGGCAACTATATAGGGACAAATTCTGAAACTTTACAAATAGAAAGCGAGACTTACACAAAGACGGAGGAAGATTGAGGGCGCCAGACTTTAATTACCTTAACGCGAGCCGCCATTTTGCGTCCATTGCCCTCTTCGTATTTAACAATCCTCTCAGAAATTAAATGTTGGACTTAAAGAGACTACATTCATGTGAGGGAATTGGGTGTACTATGTGGTGCTATTCCATCTCCCACAACACACGTCATCGGCAAAATTTGGATTCCGCGAGCATGCACTAGCACAGCACAGTGCCCTTCTTTAGTACCTGCCATCGGTAAGAATGGGCCTTCTGAACACTCTAGAAGCATTAATCTGGAAGGAGATTCAGGCTAACAGTCAAACAAATTGCTGGGCAAAGGCAAGTGAGGCTTGAGGAGAACTGGCCTCGCAACATCTGTGGGAAACACACTTAACGCATCACACTTCTAAACTCTCAGTAAACAAACAAAGAAGGCTATTATCCTGGGCACAAGATAAGGAACGCTTTCACAAGCGCAGACACTCGTGGCTATGCATCAACACATACAAATCGCCGACACAGAGGTATCTCTTCAAAAGAGAGGGAGAGGCGTGGTGCAGTGGTCAGAGATGTGGACTCCGGACGGCAGAGCCTGTGGTTCGATCCCGGCGCCAGCGGCCTCACTTCCTGCAACCCCTCTTACAACAATTAACTTTCGTTATAACTCACACCCCATATGCTCGTTCCCTCCCACCCTTCCTTTGATGTCCGCTTTTCTTGTTGTTTACAAACTACACCACACTGCTGCACGCCACACACTGCTGCACGCCACACACTACCGCACGCCGCACACTGCTGCATTACACACTGCTGCACGCCGCACACTGCTGCACGCCTCACACTGCTGCACGCCTCACACTGCTGCACGCTGCACGCCACACACTGCTGCACGCCACACACTGCTGCACGCCACACACTGCTGCACGCCTCACACTGCTGCACGCCTCACACTGCAGCACGCCGCACACTGCTGCACGCCGCACACTGCTGCACACCTCACACTGCTACACAAAACACTGCTGCACGCTTCACACTGCTGCACGCCTCACACTGCTGCATGCCTCACACTGCTGCACGCCGCACGCTGCTGCACGCCACACGCTGCTGCACGCCACACACTGCTGCATGCCACACACTGCTGCACGCCACACACTGCTGCACGCAGCACACTGCTGCACGCCGCACACTACCGCACGCCACACACTGCTGCAAACACTGCTGCATTACACACTGCTGCATTACACACTGCTTCACGCCTCACACTGCTGCACGCCTCACACTGCTGCACGCCGCACACTGCTGCACGCCTCACACTGCTACATGAAACACTGCTGCACGCCTCACACTGCTGCACGCCTCACACTGCTGCACGCCACACTGTTGCACACCACACACTGCTGCACGCCACACACTGCTGCACGCCATACACTGCTGCATGCCTCACACTGCTGCACGCCGCATGCTGCTGCACGCCACACGCTGCTGCACACTACACACTGCTGCATGCCGCTGCATGCCACACACTGCTGCAACCCACACACTGCTGCACGCAGCACACTGCTGCATGCCGCACACTGCTGCACGCCGCACACTACCGCACGCCACACACTGCTGCGCACACTGCTGCATTACACACTGCTGCATTACACACTGCTGCACGCCTCACACTGCTGCACACCTCACACTGCTGCACGCCTCACACTGCTGCACGCCACACACTGCTGCACGCCACACACTGCTGCACGTCACACACTGCTGCACGCCACACACTGCTGCATGCCACACACTGCTGCACACTGCTGCATTACTCACTGCTCCATGCTGCACGCAGCTGCTGCACGCAGCACACTGCTGCACGCCGCACACTGCTGCACGCCACACACTGCTGCACGCCGCACACTGCTGCATGCCTCACACTGCTGCACGCCTCACACTGCTGCACGCCGCACACTGCTGCACTCCACACACTGCTTTTATGCGAGTTTATGCTACTGACATTGTAAATGACAATGCCTTTTCTTTGTTTTAAAACCAAAACAGCATGGGGTTAAAGTGAACGGAAGATCAACTTGAAGGGCAAAGCTTTTTTTAAAGTGAAAGCCTACTTAAGAGCAGCAAATAATATTATGAAAAGTATTGTGCTTGAAGAAGAGAGAAGAGAGAAAAATAGAAAAGTGGGAACATATACACTCTCATGAAGTGCTTTTAGGAAAATACATTTTAGAAGGTCCCGCAAAGCAGGCACATGTGGAAAGATAAAATTAGCAGATCAGAGAGACGGTAAATAGGCGATGCTCCACTGGAGGAACAAAGACTAGATGTACATGCTAAAACAAATAAAGCCATTGAATACAAAGGAAGAAAATAAGAGTGACAAAACAAAGAGCCAATGGAAAGCAATAGGCAGAGTTGTTTCCAGGTCAACTATGATGACATGTTCCCAACAAGTCTTTTTTGGCGTTAAAAAAAAAAGAAAACTGCTATTCAAGTGTGAGACTCCAACTGAGCTCTGCCAGCACGCCCTAGAAAAAAAAAGCATTTCCAGGATTTTAGGAAAATATATTCTCAAAATAGCTTTGTCAATGCACCTCGACCCCTATCACAGCACCTTTAGAACTGTAGCACGCTCCTTCCCCACAGCTCCTCTGATGCACCTCAGGCATGAATATAATATCCGAAGGCATTGAAGCATACAGGCGCCATGATGGATCTGCCGATGGACGTCACTCCGTACAAATATCCACAAACCACAATGCACTGCGAACCTTCGTGCTTTTTGGGGGGTATTTGACCCCCAAATAATGCTGCCGATGCTCTGCAAGTCAAGTGTTAACTGTCAGACACAAAGTTGCCTTTATTTCCCTTCATTTCATCTCTCCTGCCACACCAAACTCCCCCTGCCTTCTCCCGTTCTACCTCAACCAATGGAAAGATGCCCGACTCTCTCCCCATCACGAGACCTCTGACACCCCGCCGGTAACCCTACCCCTGGTGTCCGTGAACACTGAGTGATTAGCAAGTTTGTTTTTAAAGCCCAGAATTCCTTCAGATGCTGCCCGAAGGGGCGGAAGGGGCTCCCCGCGGACCGTAAACAAACCATTTAAACGATGACGATCGTAGCCCCCTGGGACCCTGCTGCCTCATGGCCTTAGCCTGGGTGGTCTCACACTAGTATGGAGGAGTTTAGGACCGACGGCCTCCCTTTCTGGTCTGGAATAGAGCTCACGTAATTTTATCATGTTGGGATGCCACCACGTAAAGGCTAAACGTGCGCAGTATTCAAGACATGGGCTGGGCAGGGGATAGGGGCCTAAAGCCGGACAATCAGGCACACTGCGGGCTCATACTTAAGTATGGCCACAGGGTCAAAGTGGATATTTCGAGGGCAGCATTACATTTAGAGAGAGCAGGGCTTTAAGTGGGCCGGGTCCTGCCGGAACTCAGCACCGGTAGTTCTAAAAAGTAGGTGTCGAGACGGGTCCCTATCGGGCTCTCCATTTCTGCCCTCACCCTCAGCGTGAAAAAAGAATCTTACTTCTTCAGCAGTACCGCCCTTGCAGCCTTTTAGGCAACGCCAAAGTGATTCGTTATAGTTCTTTCAGAATCTCATCATTTCAGAACTGAAGCATTTTCAATATGCTATGCAACGAAGCCTTAGTTGTTGCTTGTTTATCTTATGCAACTAACGTCCATTAACAAAGCCAATAGTCCTGGCTTGTTGTAGTTCTAATGTTACTTGCTGTATTATATAGCTGGATGCAATGACAGAGGCAGCAAAATACGGCACACTATGCTAAGCACAGGTTTTTAGCTTAGGTGTTTTTAAAGCATGCCCTTAATTACATAGGCCACGCCCCTTTGAGAAACCACCCAGTTTTTTCATCCCACTTAAAGAGCTGGGAGAGACGCTGTGGAGTAATGGTCAGAGCTGCCGACTCTGAAACTGGGGAACCGGTGTTGAGTTTCAGCGTTGGCTCAACAATGATATCCAGTGATTCTGGGCAAATCACTTAATCTACCCGTGCCTAAAAACTAAAATGATTGTTCCCTTGCGAACTGCGACTGGTGCTCGTGTAAAACGCTCCAATATCCTTGGGTTGAATTCGCGCTACATAATATATGTATAAGAGTGGAGGGGGTGGTGCTGACTACAAGATCAAAGTTGTGAAATCGAATAGTTAAGGTATACCTTAGCCTTATCTCCGCTATCTGCTATTTATAATGTTTCATATTATTTCACTCACAAAATACCACATCATATTATAATTTATCAATTTATCAGTAATGGCATCACTGATGGATAAAGACTATTTAAAGACGTAGGATACTCATGTGTTTGTTGCTCTGGGTATGTTTAGTTGTTTTGTTGATGACCTTATGCGATGACCTAGTACGTACACTATACTTCCGCATCCTGCATTTTAAGATCATACTGGGACAATTAACAGCTGCCCCGTTGTCTTTTGTAGGTCGAGCCTTGGCTGCGCATGCGCTGCTGCGAGGCATGCAGTAGTGGAGTATAGACTTGAAGCCCCGCCCACTCTCTGCCCATATTTGTAATTGTTTTGTGTCATTGTCCTCCGTAAACGCTGGCTTCCGAGTCATTAACCCCTTGAGTGCCCATGACGAGATGGTCTCGTCATGGGCCGCGGTTGCGCTGTGCCCATGACGAGACTATCTCGTCATGAGCCCCGCCCGCTAATGAAACGCCCGGCACAGGGCGTGGAAAGGGCGGGGCACTCAAGGGGTTAAAAGACTTGTTAGTCCCTCCTTGGTACCGCCTTGTCTGCATTTATTACCTCCCATAACGACTGGACCTTTTACTTGTCTTGTTAATGGTCTGTTTTATCTTGGCTCTAAGCACTATTTCATTTTATGATTTGCCCCTATTCCACCCACTACCTCGCAGCATGCTGCCTGCTTTTATTTTATTGACTAATGGCGGTCCGCTTTAACTATAGCGGCAGCGTTTCTTTCTTTCTTTATTTTAGCAGCGCGGTCCGCTTTAAGTATACTTACTTATTTATTTATTTTGTTTTCTAGCGCCCATGCGGCGCTTTCACGTGCATAGAAGCCACGCTCCTTTCTATAAACAAACCGTGTCTAAAGAAAAGTGCGCGGCCGACATTAAAGTGAAAGCGCGGCATGGGCGCTATTACCCCAAAAAACATTTGTTTGTCAACTTGACAAAAAGATGCTTTTTTTGTTAAAGCCCTCATGCCGCGGGTTCACTTTAATGTCGGACACGCCCCTTTCTTTAGACGTGGCTGGTCTAAAGAAAGGGGCGCTGCCTTCATGAATGGAAAAGCGCCGCATGGGCGCTAGTAAAAACAAATATTTGCAATGCAAAAGGGCTCACATTTGCGAGATTTTAAGCTATTGTATTGGTAGTAGCTTAAACTCTCATAAATGCGAGATCTATTGCTTTGCAAATGCTTGTTGCAAGTACGAACAGGGCAGCCGTAAGCTGTTCTAATCCTCTCTCAGCGTCAATTAAATGTGGATAAAGATGTACCAAGACCGTATACAGCTACCTCTCTGCCAGAAAAAACAGTATTATATAGTATTGCATTTTTAAAATCCATTCCCCGTCCTTGACCAAGGCAAGGGAGGCTCAGTGGCTGGAACCACTCAACTCCATAACTACATTGAATGTCCCACGACATTTTGTCTCCTGTAGATGACATTTCATGAACCCTCCTGGCCTTTGCCAAGTTCCAGGAGGAGAGTACTTTGTGTCCACCGGTGGATCCCTCTGCCTTCTCCAAGGGTGGCGGAGGATTTCATCTTTATTAAAATAAAATAGTTCCAAGCCAGCTGGTAGCTACTCTGGTCCTCAATTTATCCTCATCTTTTTGAGGGCGAGGGAGGACAGGGGCAGCTGTCAACAGCCCCACTGCTCTGTTTACAACTGTGGACAGGGTGCCGTGGCAGCTGGAGATACTTCTAACCACCCCCTCATTTTTGGGAGACTTAAACAGCTGGCAGCTGCCCTGGTGACCTGTTCGCAAGTATTAGGACGCTAAAGCTGCTGACATTTGCCCAGTAGGATAAAATATAGACTAAAAGAAAACATAATTCCCACAGCTCCCACACTTTGGGATATGGTGGGAACTGACTCGGGGACCATAAGGGGGGCGGGAGGGACAAATAGGCAGAGGGACACCTCAAAGGGGTCCTGGTAGGGCTGATATGGTGCCGTGTAGAGGGTGCAGCACAGCAAAGGCCAACACATTCCACTACACACCTTGGCTAAAGTTTGTGAGGTTGGGTGGAGGGGGGAGAGATGTAGAGCTAAATCTCCCGGCCTTTAGGAAATATAATTTGTGGGTGGAAACGGGTGTAGCAGGAATTCCGCCCAGATGTTGACAAGGCCTGGAGGGTGGAAGGGGGAAAGATGTTTGAGTAATCCTCTCCAGCTCTTAGGCAAGGTTGGGTGAAATATAATTGTGGTAGGCTGAGGAGGGAGGAATAATATCTTTGGCCTCTCGGCACGGTAGGGTGGCTGCAGGGTAAATAAACGATCACAGTTGAGAAAGCACCCTGCGACAAATGAGAAGGCCTGGGACCTTCACTGAGAAGTCTTCTTTCCATTTTAACCTCTTGCCTGTGTTAAAGAAAAGATACATCATATGGCCCTGTTCACTACCATTTTTCGATGCAAATAGAAAAGTCCATGAATTAAAAAGATGGCAAACCAAAGGCATCAAACGAAACTGTTTTCTAAAAGGCTATTGGGTTTGGTATACTTTCAGTCTGCTGCTTTTCTGTTTTTCATGGATGAAGTGTCCTTTGGGTATTTTCTTGTCAAAAGTGAGAAGCGCTGTTTCAGGTGGAGTCTAACAGGTAGCGTGGATGCAAAAGCCCTATTGTAGGGTTACAAAGAAATGACAGAGATTTACAGCCCCTTCATTGCTTATCATGGTTGACTTTATTGTCACTCTAATTTTCTCGCTTCTTATTCAATGCATTTCCTTGTCCGTCTTGTTTCTGTCTCTTTCCTGGAGCATAGCCTCTTCCTCAGCCTCTTGACTGGCTGACTTCTGTCCTTCACTACTCACTTTTAGGGAACTACTTTTTGGTAAAGCACTCAGGGTGCATGTGTTTTCCATCTCTCTCCCTTTGTGTTTCTCTCCCCTCTCTCCTGCCAAATACCTGCTCTCTCACATGCACTGAGCTTGCTCTCTCTCTCGTGTCTGCTCTCTCTTTCTCCTGTGTACTTGCTTCCTGCAACCCCTGCACTCCTCGTAGCTGTCTCCCAGATGCGCTTCTTCCCTACCACCAGGGCCGGCTCCTCCGCTAAGGCGGAGGAGTGTCGCCCCAAAGGAAAAATAAAATGATGATAACATGATTATTATGATTGAATTTTTCTGAGCTACGGGGCTGGTGTCACAGGGGAAGGAGTGGTTCATGCACTTAAGTGCGCATGCTGGTTTGGTCTGCCGTTTTGGGTCGACCAAACAGTTGTGTGCACTTAGCATGTTCTCGACTTGGCTGTAATACACAACCTTGGTGGAGAACATGCGCAGGCTCCCAGTGACCAAACACGGCGCTTAGACCAATCACGACGCTGCTGTCATGCTGACAGCAGTGTCGTGATTGGCCTAGGGGAGCCTGTGTGATTCCTGGACTCATCAGGAAGAGAAGCAACGATGGAGGAGAGACGGCGCAGTGAAGAGGTAAGTCTTTTTTTAATATTTCGTTTTTTCAAACCCCCCTGGCCGCCACCCCGTTCCCTGCCAGCCGCTACTACCTACCACAATTTACTATCTCACCCATGAGCATCTACCTTGCTCACATGCTTTTTCCACAGATCTAAGTGGCACCGCCATCTTAGACCAATTAATTAAAAAGAAAAGAAAAAGATGCCCGTGGCATTCTGTAAGCGTTACTGCTTACTGTGTCTGCGTCACAGCTGCTTTATTGTTTTTCCCAATACTAAACATCATTGGAAAAAGTATCACTTTTTACAAATGCTGTTTAGCACCATTAAAAGGCATTGGCAAAGCCAATAGGTACCAAAGGTGAGCCCTATTGGCTTTGGCAATGCTTATTTTAAACTCCCTCCCCAAAGACTTTTGACCAATTTACGTCAACTTCGCCTGTAACTGAAAGTAAGAATCCAGTGCTGGGTTTTTCCAACTTTGGAGCCAATGGGATAATAGAGCGAGTGGGTGGAGGTGTAAATTTATTTAGGATGTAAAATTATCTTTTACTCTCCAATGTTCTTTTAACCTTAACTACTGAGGTGAGAATGCAGTCTTTGACAGAAATATTCTGCAAAGTGTAAGTTACTTTCTTAAATCATCTTTGTAGGTTTTCTGTTGCAGCTATTAGTAACCCTCACAAATATTAACTGAATGGCAATTAAAGTTTTTTTTCCAGTGAATTACAAAGAAAAATTCCATGGCATCAATCTAGTCATATTTAAATGAGGACGAATATCCTATCCCCCAGCATGAATGAGCCTAAATGGGGAGATGTACTACTGAGGATTAATTGTCAGTGGTTACCCGTGATAATAATGACCTTAATATGTTTAGGAAGTGAAAGGCCTCAGTCAGAAATGGACAGCAATATCCAAATGCATTTATTATTATTAGTGGCCCCGGGCTATATTGATCCTTCCAAACCGTTCTTTTGCTGGAAAACGATCTATAAAAAGGCAAAAATGAGCCAAGAAGGGGGCAGGAGGAAATTATAAAAGAAAAGAGCTTCAGTGTGTTGGAAAATGTGTAATAGAAAGGAGAGAGCATGTGTAGGCATATGATTATCTCATGGAGAAAGGCAAAGAATTCTTCTGCTGCATATGTACATTTATGTTTGGATCTATATTTGTATAAATGTGACATTGGCTCTTTGTGCACTCTTAATTAATGCATTATTACCTCCTTGGCATCTGTCTGGCTCTGATCCAGCCGCAGTGAGTACAGAACATCCCTACCACCAATGAAGATGCGGTCGCGGTACTCATCCACATACAACGAGCGGAAGTCCAGGAAGCCACGGTGGCCGATGAAAAGGGTGGAGCGGTTAGTGGATAACAAATCTGCAACAAAAAGAAGATGCAAAAAAAATTACATGAATGTACCGTAAAGAGAGTGGGTTAGATTAGACTAGGTCATGACAATCCATGTTGATCACTTGAACATTTTGATTTAATGTACAGCGTAGGAGAGCCAAGAATGGTCATAAATATGCGCAATCTACTATATTGGAGAGGACATGGGGTTACACTCTTACGTTTGACTCTCAGTGAGAGCCAGATGCATGAATACCGGATTCTAAGTCAGGTTAGTCACAGCAGCAACTATACCACCACAATAGTGTTAGGTGCTCGCGTTCCAATCTTCCCTCGTAACATCCGGGTCTCCAAGGAACCAAGTGCATCAATGCCATGTTGGCTGACGACCTGCCTTCTTACCTTTCTATTCCTGAGTCTCTTAGGCCTCCCCTGGCCCGAGGGAGGCAGGAGGAAATGGGTGGCACTCTGCCTTTGCCATCTCCCATCTCCCTGTCTGCAGAAAGCCACCACTGACAGGGACATTCCAGGCCATGCTAATGTCTCTCAGAGCTACTGTGAACGCGACTAAAGGCGCTACTGTAACACTGTATGAGCAAAAATGCAATAAAATGTGCATGTTTTCTACCTACACAGAACTTATAGTTTTATTTAGAGGCAGACAGTGAAATTAAACTATGCCTAGCAACACCATGGGTCATTTGATGGGCCGGCTCATACTTTGGGTTTTAGGGCCAATTCACACCCATGACTCCGCCCTGGCTTGGTTCTCCCTATGAATCTGGTGGCTAGATGCCCATCTGTTATTGCCATGAGCCAACGTAAAGGACAAAAACCTGGGTACCGGTTGAGTAATCCAATGCTATATGTTTCCGGGTGCGTGCTTGTACGGGAAGGGTGAAAGCAACCCAACCACTTGAAGAGTGCTACCAAAGGAGAAACGTGATCACACAAGCGTGCTTCCTTGTAAGGCCGCGTCCAGTCATTGGGTTACAGCTATGAAACACTATACTCAAAGGAGGGAAGTGTTTGGAACTTGTGCCACTTGATCCTTATGAATCCTTCTCTCAATTATTACCACCTGTTGAAATTGAAAAACCTTGAGATTACTCATGCACGCCCACATGCATCCGCGAAACCCCAAACATGCTGGCCAGCAGGCCCAGATGGGGCAGCAGCAACGTACACATCACAAATCTAAACGTTTTAATCACCCACAAGTGATGTGTTCTTAACAGTAAGTGGCATTCACTCTCGTTTCTTCATCGGCCAGCGTTGCACAGGTAGGGCAAAGTTGACCCCTTTGCATCCAATGATGCTTAATCACAACATAAGAGGGAGGTGGGATGCTGAAGTTGCATAAAAAACATCACCCACCCCTTAGAAAAAATTACAGGATACCATACTGCTGTACCCCTCCTGAAAGACAAAACTGTAAGATGGAAGAGCGGCACAAAAAAGGGGGGTGGGAGGGAGGCAGGGGCGTAGATTCAGTGGGCTGTTACACACCTCCAATAAATGTATTTTCTGATAAATAGTTGAGTACGGATGCTTTCAATCAGAATGCATTTTAACATATACCAGCATGCTAGTTGGAAAATCTGAAGCTCACCCCCCCCCCCCCCCCACGTCCCCCAACTTTTACTGTCCAAGCTATGCCCCTCGATAGACAACATGCATTGGAGACTGTCCTGCAGTGAGAAGTCGTACAACACTGATATTTGGCTCCCCTGCATTTATTTTTTGATATATAGTTAATTGTTATGAAGTTGCTGTATTGATGGGCCGTGTGTGCCTTTTAGTCTTTTCCCCCAGAAAAAACATTTCAGGATTGTTGTAGAATAAAACGGATAGTGCCTTTGAAAAGTAAATACCACTATTGTAGTGGAAGCCTGCTTTCCCGATCCCACTCTTGTAGGTTAGTCAAGAAGCCGCAGAGCCTTTTTAACCTATCCATTCATATCCACAGCAGCCGAGGTAATATAGAACGCATGCATAGCCACCAACTCTGGCGTGTCGCATAAACAGCGAGGTCCACCATGAGGTTCAGCGTATTGAGAATGTTCCCCGGATTGACCAAGTGTGTCAAGTAGTTCAACTGACTTTTAAGTCTGAAACTTTGAGGATGACTTCTGAAACACAGTTATATTCGTGTAGACTCTGTCGCTAGGAGACAAAAGTCACAAACTGAAGGGAAGCACTTTCAAGAAACTACCTTGTTGTGCTTGGGGTGAAAATACTAACAAAACTCAAACGTTGCCAGAAGGAGAGACCCTCTTTACAATTCCAGCTTCTGGGTCCTTATGAACATTGCCCCACGCCATCAATTGTCCGGTCTATCAGCTTTTGTCACATCAGTGATACAATTCCCTAACATCTGGAGTCCTGTCACCTCTACAAGTGTCTGGTGGCACACCCGCCTGAAGCTCACGGACCTTCACTTCAGGCAGAACCTAATTCTCACCAAACAATACCTATCTCATCACCAGGTAGATGTGGTAGACAGGCTGGGCAGCTTCCATGGTGAGACAAATGGAAACTGCAGAAGTAATCTCTGTGCAATAGAGAAATAGTCTGGGAAGATGTGAGGCCCAAACAATGCTCATTCCAGGATCAAAATGAAATCAAGTGGCTAGCCCCAGAGTTCAACCACGTATAGTGCCAAATGGTGTGCGGCGGGACACCCTTTGGGAGTAGGAAGCAACCCATTATCAAGCATTCGCTCTTTATGATACAGTCCAGTGGCCAAAGTCCTGGGAGACCTAGACGTCAGCACTGGACAACTGCAGGCCACAGGATGTGGAGCAGTGGCCAGAGCTGCCGACTCGTGATCTGGGGATCCGAGTTCAAGTCTTGGCGTCGGCGCAACATCTGCGATTATGGGCAAATCTCTTAATCTCCCTGGGCCCATGGACAGTGCCTGGATAACCTCACGGGTGATAAGCTGTGCTATATAAATCTGCAAACTACTCACGAGATCGTATTCTCAACTTTCCTAGTCACCTTACAGAAGAGCTAAGGGTTCCTGTCCCTCCCTCATACTCCTCCACTTGGGACAGAAAAGCATCTGCTGGGGTCTAGTTTACACGGGTATCCTCTGCTTTCCAATGAATAGCCTTTCTGTGACTAAATTCCACATATAGTTATAATCATCCTTCATTGGGTACCCACAGATGCGTCTCACTACTTTTTGGTTTGCTTATTTCTCATTAACAGATAAAGGTTGAAAAAGATATACTAGGCATGCAAATAAAAGCCTCCTGTCTGCTGTCGGGATGGGCACATACACAACAAGCAGCAGACACGTAGATACCTACTACATAAAAACAGTAGACCATGAACACATACCGCAACAGGGGAACAACCTTTACAACGCAACTTTTACAACGCACTACCTTTACAACGCATTTTTTACAACGCATAATCCATTACAACGCATGACATTACAACGCATGACACTACAACGCATTTTTAAAAACTACCTTTACAACGCATTCCATTACAACGCATACTACCATTACAACGCATACCATTACAACGCATAATATTACACTACACTATCCAACACTTACCCTACTGTTGCACCCCCTGGAGTTAGAATAGTAATTTTTACCCCTATACTATCCAACACTTACCCTACTGATGCACCCCCTGGAGTTAGAATAGTAATTTTTACCCCTATACTATCCAACACTTACCCTACTGATGCACCCCCTGGAGTTAGAATAGTAATTTTTACCCCTATACTATCCAACACTTACCCTACTGATGCACCCCCTGGAGTTAGAATAGTAATTTTTACCCCTATACTATCCAACACTTACCCTACTGATGCACCCCCTGGAGTTAGAATAGTAATTTTTACCCCTATACTATCCAACACTTACCCTACTGATGCACCCCCTGGAGTTAGAATAGTAATTTTTACCCCTATACTATCCAACACTTACCCTACTGATGCACCCCCTGGAGTTAGAATAGTAATTTTTACCCCTATACTATCCAACACTTACCCTACTGATGCACCCCCTGGAGTTAGAATAGTAATTTTTACCCCTATACTATCCAACACTTACCCTACTGATGCACCCCCTGGAGTTAGAATAGTAATTTTTACCCCTATACTATCCAACACTTACCCTACTGATGCACCCCCTGAAGTTAGAATAGTAATTTTTACCCCTATACTATCCAACACTTACCCTACTGTTGCACCCCCTGGAGTTAGAATAGTAATTTTTACCCCTATACTATCCAACACTTACCCTACTGTTGCACCCCCTGGAGTTAGAATAGTAATTTTTACCCCTATACTATCCAACACTTACCCAACTGTTGCACCCCCTGGAGTTAGAATAGTAATTTTTACCCCTATACTATCTAATACTTACCTTAAATGTAATTTAATATAATGCGTTGTAATGGTATGCGTTGTAAAGGTAGTATGCGTTGTAATGGCAATGCGTTGTAAAGGTATTTTTTAAAAATGCGTTGGAGTGTCATGCGTTGTAATGTCATGCGTTGTAATGGATTATGCGTTGTAAAAAATGCGTTGTAAGTGCATGCGTTGTAAAAGTGTGCGTTGTAACGTCATACATCCACCGCAACAGCCCAGAGATCACGTCAAGTCTTCCGGACACGCAATACATTATCCTATTCTTTTGTAGCGACTGCCTCTCTATAGGGTTATAGCATTCAACCATGGTCCCACCACAGGTTAATATAAACATAAGCTGGTTTCAAGGAGCTAATAACATTTCAAACAATCATAACAGTGAAAAACATAGGATATACATGGTTCACAGATGGATACCCACTCAAAGAATTCTACTAGCAATCACTGGCTATTCTCAACAGCCAAAGGCATCCATCATTATCTCCTGACCTCATGTAAAAGGCATACATATCTCCCAAATCTATAGCCATGTCCCAAAATGTTACTGAAATACCCAAACAATCGCAGATGACTTCAACAGAAATATACTAATATACTCCAAAAGAGTTTTAGACTCTGCCAAAAGCAATCAATGCAGTCCAAAAGCAACAGATATCTTCCAACAGTCATGAATATCTCCACAGACTACTCCCAGCAGCTAGAAAGAGCCACAATTAACAACACACCAGACTTGCATGCTGCTAGATACATTTCACCATATAGTGAAAGGTGTTAACCACAGCAGTCATGTTACCTCATTAAACATTGAAAGAAACTGAAAACCCTCCATTTCCTTGGAGAAAATCGAAATATGGAGAAGAATCCACCAGCTGAATTACCTCCACAAACTCACACTACAGTGTAGGAAATTCAGCCGGTGGATTTTACTGCTTTTTTAGAGTTTCCTCTGGAACCTGGAGGATTTTCAGTTCCCTAGTCTAAACTGTAAGTGAGACCCTCAGATATTTCTTCACTCAATGAACAAACACTTTTCCCTACTACAAGTTAAGGCATCCGCGCCATGTTCGTGAGCAGTCTCAGCGCATTCAGGCCAATGCATAATAATGGCTTCTGACAGGTAAGCCTGGCTCTCCAGCGCCATGCACATTCCCCACTTCTAGAGGCACCCCACAGACAGATGCACCTCATTTTGCAAGTGTGGCATACTTCTCTCACGAACTAGTCATCTCTCAAGCATTAAAAATACACTTAGAAAAGTAGCAACATAGCTCCGAACCACGCCTCCTAATTGTCACATACATTGCTGGTCAGTCAAAGGGTGCTTGCAAAAGTGTCAATGAGATAGACCTATAATACTGCACCTATGGCCGGACTGGCTGTAGTGGGCTATGGGCGTTTCCCCGGTGGGCCGCCACGGTGGGGACCGGTTTTGGACCCCAGGGGGCCGGTTTTGTTACTAGGGGCCTGCAATATCGGCCCCCGGTAACACAATCAGCCGAAACCGGCCCTTGCAAACAACTCGGACGCACCCCCTCAGCCCCCCAGGGAGGCCGGTCGAGCCCTTTGCCAGGGCTGGTTTAGGTTCCCAGTCCGGCCCTGACTGCACCCAACAGAGTGCAGTAACAGTACATCAGTTTGCAAACAATTGTGCAGAGCAGACTGGGGAGAGGGTGTGGCCTTACAGCTAGAGTGGGTGACCTCGAAGCTGGGGAACTGGGTTTGAGTCTCGGCAACAACGCTCAACAACCTGTGATTTACTACGCTCACCATCCTGTGAATCTGGGGAAATCACTTGATCTCCCTGTGCCTACCAAAAAATGAATGTGTACATCTGTAACGAAGCTGGTGCTCATGGCTCATGTAAAACGTTCTGATATCTTCGGGTCGAGTTGGCGCTATATAAAACAACTGCACATGTAACCATTCCCAGGAATTTAAATAAATACTTGAGTGTTTGAGGAGTTGGTGGTTCTAGTGTTTTGCAATCAGGTTTCAAGCGTGTGGTCCCAAGTAAATGTAAGTCCTGTTGAGCAACATCTTCAGTTTTAGCTCTCATCCCACTGAGCCTGACAGCGTACAACAGCCCAGAATCTGCCCATAGCCTGGCACCACAGTGAACTCAACAGGTTAACCCATAATATGTTTCTTAGTAAGGGGAAGTAGCATAGAGCCCTGTGGACGTTGCAGCACCCGGTGTATACCTGCGGTGCCTAGCCACCCTGATCAAAGGATGCTACAATTGCCCTGTCCTAGACAAGAATTTAGAAACTTCTGTTGTCAGTCCCAGAACAAAACTAATTGCATCGTATCTTTCCCTGGGTACCGCTGGCAACCGCAGTAGATGATGGAGTGTCCCATCTCCAGAGTCTATGACTAGCACAAACAGAACAGAGGTAGACGACTCGTCCATGTACCAAATTTTTGTTCAATTTAAACTGTTAAGTCGCACAAATGAGACTCGTATAGGAAGTAATGTGGCACATGGCGTGGGCAGCAATATCGTGTGCTAGCTCAGGGCGCGGCATGCCCGGGTATCTTGGTCTGGTGCCAGGACCCCATCCAGAGACCCACAGTCGGAAACAATGGCGTTCTCTCCAGAGACAGAGAGCCTACTGTGCTCGCGCTGCGCGGGAAACGCAATACACAGCACAGAGCATGTACATCCGGGGATTATTCATATTATATTTCAAGACTCCCTCCTTTCCGCACAGTTTAATACCACTAGAGCCCTGGGCGCCTGAGTCGATCATAAATCTTTGGGCCCCTGCACAGCTGTGCACACCCCACGCAGCGGTGCCTCCTGGGATCAGCACGTGCCCCTCTGTCTCATTTTCTCTCTTCTCTCTCTCTTCCCCCATCTCTCTCTCTATCCCTGAGACACACATACCACCATCACACAGACATTACCTAACCTCCTACTCACAGACACACGCACAGACATACACTAATACCAATGCTCAAAATTAAACTTCATAAATGTATTACTAGATACAAAAAGGTAAACATACAGGCACACAAGGACACACGTGCAGATTTTCCCACATGCTATCACTTATACAGAGAGACACATATACATACAAACATTCACAAATACGAAATGCACAAAAATATGTATGCAAGAATTAGGTACAAAACTCGACTCAACTCTGTGTCCCTAAACTTTTCAACAACCTATGAAACGCCACTCCATTCTATGACACTCCACTCTCTCTCTACGACACACCACCCCACCCCACTCTACGACACCCCACTCCATGTCACTCTACTCTATGCCACTCCACTCTACATCACTCTATGATACTCCACTCTACAATACGCCATTCCATTCTACATCACTCCATCTATGACAGCCAATTGATGACACAACACTCCACTCTACGACACGCCACTCCATACTACACCAGTCTATGATACTCCACTCTACTCTGACACACCACGCCACTCTAATCTGCGACATGTCACTCCATGCTACGCTCCTCCACTCTATACCACTCCACTCTGCATTGCTCAACTTTATGCCCCTCCACTCTACACTACATTACAATACAACACTCTATGCCACTCCACTCCATGACATGACACTCTACGTTATTCCACTCTACAACACTCTATCACACTCTACTCCACTCTATGCCACTCAACTCTGATACTTTGCACCATTCTACACTACGCCACTCCACTCTACTTCACTCAACTCCACTCTACTCCACTCTATGACATTTTACTTCACTCTATGAAAATCTACTCCAGTCTACACCCCTCCACTTTATGCCACTCTACTCCGCTCTACAACACTCCCTCTAGGCCACTCCACACCACTTTACTCCACTCTATTCTATGACACACTACTCCACTCTACTCCAGTATGCCACTCTATGCCGCTCCACTCTACGACACTCTATGCAACTCCACTGTACAATGCTCTATTCCACTCTATGCTGCTCCCCTCTACTCCACTCTACTGTACGACACTCCACTCTGTGACATTCCACTCTACGAGACTCTACTCCAATCTACTCTACGACACTTTACTCGACGCCACTCTGCTCTATGCCAGTCTACTCCACTCTACTTCACAATATGCTACTCCACTCTACACAACTCCCTCTACGTAACTCCATGTCATTTTACTCCACTGTATGCCACTCCACTCTAGTCCATGATACTCTACTCCACTCTATGCCACTACACTCTATGACACTCTATGACTCTCCACGACACTCTACTTCACTCTGCGCCCCTCAACACTATGCCCCTCCACTCTACTTCACTCTATGACACTCCACGACCGTCCAAGACACTCTACGCCAGTCCACTCTCTAGCACTCCACAACACTCCACTCTATGCCACTCCAGTCTACTCCACTCTACTCTACTCCATAACATCTATGCCACTCCCTGACACTCTATGCCACTCCATTCTATGACACTATACTCCACTCAATGCCACTCCACTTTACGACAGTCTACTCCACTGTATGACACAACATTCAAACCCAGTCTATGCAATTCACTCTATGACACTCCAAGCCACTATACTCCACTCTACGCCACTCCACCCTACTCTAATACAATGTACTCCACACTATACAACTCTACTCTAAAACACTCTATGCCACTCCACACTATGACACTCTACTCTATGACACTCTACTTCACTCTGTGTCATTCCACTCTATGACACTCTACTCCACTCAACGCCCTTCTACTGTTCTGCTCTATTCAACTCCACTCTACTCTCTCCACAACACTCCATGATACTCTACACCTCTCCACCCCCTCCAGTCTACTCCAACTCCACTCTGGTATACTCCACTTTACAACACTCCACAACACTCTACGCCACTCCAGAACACTTTATTCCACCCCATGACACTCCATACCACTCCACTTTACGCCACTCCATTCTACAAAACTGTACTCCACTCCACGCCACTTTCGTCTACCCCACTAACTTTTAGCCGTGTTGAACAGCAGCCACAACATAAATAAAACACATTGGCAAAGCCAATAGCTCTTTCACAGGCGAGACCTATTGGGTTTGCCAATATTTTGGTTTTTTTTAACCAATATTTTGGGGGTTTTCTGCAGGGCTGCTATAAGCTGTGTCTGTTTTGCAGCTAAAAGCAAAATAACTCTCTTCAGTACTACTGTAGACCATGAAGTCAAAATGAAGCAACATCTTCCCAACTTTTCTTGAGGAAGCTGCGCCTCTCCACCTCCTAAGCACTCCCGCCAAGGGAGAATTATGTCATGTACACTATGCTGGTAGTGCTGCACAGTTTTCCCGGACACTCCTGAGAAAGTGAGAATCTAGTTAAGAATTGACCACAGGGTGGCCTCATCTCCCCCTACTTTAATCTTAAACGAGGAGTACGCCAAGGATGCCCCTTGTCCCCTTTTCTTTTCAATTTGGCCTTAGAACCCTTTCTCTCAAGAATACGCCAGAATAACTCAATCACAGGTTTTGTCTCGGATCCTCAACAAATTAAGCTGGCAGCATATGCTGACGATATTTTAGTTTTTCTCTCCAAACCACAATCTTCACTTACAGCTTTCATGGGAGAGGTGGAGGCCTATGGATTGGTATCTGGCTATAAACTGAATAGAGGAAAATGTGAGATATTACCCTTAACCAAATACACCTTTAAGGATGATTTTAAGATCTCCAATTTTACCTGGAGCCCTAAACATATAAAATATCTTGGTATCTGGTTCTCTCCCTCTATAAAGACATCTATCTCTTTAAACATAGACAAATGTTCTGCCAAACTTAAAACTTTGGTCGCAAGATGGCATCCCCTTCATCTTTCTTGGTGGGGTCGTCTGGACACAATCAAAATGATGTTGACTCCGATAGTTTTGTATATCCTTTCTAACATTCCACTTTCCATTCCATCTAAATTCTTTCAAAAGATTAATTCTATTTTGACTTCTTTTTTATGGAATGCTAAAAAACCAAGAATGGCGTTACAGAAATTAACAAGACCAAAATCTGAAGGCGGTGTCAATTTCCCCCATTTCTCCAATTATCACAAAGCCTTTCAGTTACGACAACTATCAAATTGGATCACTAATCAATCTGAAGATAAACCTCTCTGGGTGGATCTTGAGACCTCGTTTTTAGCTCCCTTTTCATTTCAGGAATATCTCTCCTTTACTCGCAAACCACAAAAGCTCTCTACTCCCATAATTAAGCAATCCTGTAAACTACTATCCACTGCACCCCACTTAGTAGTACATAATTTAGACACTTTTCTCAATTCCACAATTTGGCACAATAAACAAATCCTTCTCAATAGGAAACCTATATTTTGGAAGGCTTGGAGAAATAAAGGTCTACTCTGGGTTCATCAATTTTTAGATCAGGGCACACCCATTCAATTTACGCAATTACAAACTCTTTATCATTTGCCTTCTTCCTTTAAACCTAAATTTTTGACCTTGCAGAAAGCAATACTTGATACTTATGCTAAACTCAAATCTTCACCTTCCTCACCCTCCCACCCCCTTTTCCCATGGCATAACCTTTTGCACATAAAGCCCAAAGCGTCCACCATTTATTTCCGATTAATGGTACCTCCTGAGATCCGAGACAAAACCAAAGTGGAACTCTCGTGGGAATCCGATCTGGGAACAAATTGGCCTATCTCTTTTTGGAACAGAATTTGGACAAAACTTAGGAAATCATCCAGAGCGGCCAGCACAACACAAACACTCTTCTTTATTTACAACAGATTGTTTCTTACTCCCACATACCTACATAAAATACACAACACAAATCTCAACACTTGCTGGACATGTTCCCAGGTTCACGCTGATCTCCATCATATGCTTTTCACATGTCCACATGTTTTTATATTTTGGAAACAGGTCTGGCACCAAATCAACACTATATTTCACACCACAATTCCACTCTCCCCTACAAACATTTTCCTAGGTAGTTTAACACCGGACTGGAAAACAAGTCAATCTCAGTTACCACTTATTGATTTGTTAATAGCTGTAGCTTTTCAGCAAATATCAAAAAACTGGAAAGATTCCTCTAAATTGTCCTATTTAGCTTGGTGGTATGCTGTATGTCACAATCATCGCCTTGATACAGCACTCGTTCATCCTATCTCTCTTGCTACTAAACGTTCTCACCTTTGGGGCCCACTCACACAATTTCTAGACGATACCGTGAAGAAAACTCCTTTACCTGCTCCCTCACAACAAGAAGTGACCAAGCCTCCGTGACCTCCTATTGTTTATTTATAATTATGTTTAATTTATCATTTTCTATTATATATATCTATATATATATATATATTTTTTAATTTTACTTGTGTATTTTTGACATGTACTGTTATTTACGATTTCTGTGAACCTTTGCTTGTATTCATATCATCTTCTATATTATCCTTTTACTATTTTAATGGATATTATATATCGTTATTCTTTATTACACCTTCATGTATTTATATATTAACAAATAACTGCATATATGAAGTATTGTTTTTATGATCATAATAATCTCTCCAATAAACCTTTTCTTGAACTTAAAAAAGAATTGACCACAGGGGCAGAAAAGCAAACAGTGCAAAATCGGATCTGCTCGATTAAGAAAGGGGCAGACAGGCTGGCAGGCAGGCAGTATCTGCAGAGGTGGACTGCGCTGGGCAGGCAGGAGCCCTGTGTGGTCACACAAGACACAGCAGCAATGGAAGGGGATTATTACATACTTTGTTTCTTGGTCCCATTTCAAGATTGCCTCTGGAATTAGGAGAGGAAACGAGCCGTGATCTTGACGAGACTAATGAGCCCTAATCTCCCGGCCCTTCCTGTAACGGATACTGCAGACATGGCAGCTGCCGGGCTCCCACGGCCTGGCCCAGAGAGGCAAGAGGGCTTCCACAGACCGGCCTGCCCTAGTCCCAGACTTGTCCCTTTTCTCCTGCCTCATCTGTGTGCCCAGGGCATTAAGTGGGATAAAAAACTGGGAGGTCTCTCATAGGGGCGTGACCGATGTAATTTGGGGCGTCACTTAAATACAGGTAGGCTAAAAATCTGTGCTTACCATAGAGTGCCGCCCGACTGGTATTTTTCTGCTTCTGTCATTGCATCCAGATATATAATACAAAAAGTAACATTACACCTACAACAAGCCAGGGCTATTGGCTCTGTCAATGGTTGTTAGTTGCATATAATAAATAAGCAACGACTGTGGCTTTGTTGTATATGATATTGAAAATGCTTCCGTTCTGATATGATGAGGCCGTGAAAAAACTAAAACGAGCCTCTTTGAAGTTACATCAAAGGCTTTGAGCGGTGGTACTGAGAAAGAGTTGAGATTTTCTTTTCCAACCTGAGGGTGAGGGCAGAAATGGAGAGCCCGATAGGGACCCATCTCAGCACCTGCTTTTAAGAACTGCCGGTGTGCTCAGTACCAGCAGGATACAGTCCACTTAAAGCCCTGAGGGTGCATAGGAATCGCTTCTTTGTCGGAGGCAGCCATGGCGCACGTGCCGAAGGTGGCCACGACAAGGCGATTAGCAGACAGGTCAAGGCCTGCTCTACCCTTCAGCTCCACACCACCATTTTACAAACTTGTGCAACAGCAGTTCTAAGGGCAGATTAAGACAAGGAAAACTTGCACTTGCCTCTGGTGCCATGCAGCTCACTATGGCTTCACCAAATTGCATCACAGCAGTTATTAAAACAGGTAAAGGCAATATCTTCCCTTTAGTACCACACGGCCCACCACCATTTTGCCAAGTCGCACGACAGCAGCTCCCAGGGCACATTAAGACAGTCATTGTCCTAGGCTATTTCACAAAATCATGTGGTTCGAGTAACGTTTACCTCACAGGCAAGGCTACCACATTTGATATTCTTTACATTTAAAATGAATTCATAATCATTAACTACACCCTTAGTATAAATTAACCGATTATCAGCAAGCAAAGATGTGCATTAGAGTTTAAATCCTCTTCAAAGTGCAGATTAACTGGTAGCTGGTGTACTCAAGGATATGCTTTATACAATCTCTCACATCACACTCATAGTAGGGCATATCAACAAGGACTTTATCTCTGCTTTTTTGGCTTTAAAAGCCAAAAAAGCAGAGATAAAACTAGCGCCCTATCAGCAACAGGTGCTAACACGCATGTTAGCACCCGTTTACTCTACGCTTCCCCTTGCATCTCTAATGAGATGCGAAGGGGGCGTTCCAGAGTAAAATAATAGGAGAAATTTCGCTAAGCAACATTTCTCCTATTATAAAGAATATCGTTAGCCCAGTTAGCGATAAAAAAAGCAGCGCTAACCGCGGTTAACGCTGCTTTTTTACGTCTGGTATTTTTCTGACTTAGCCATGATATCCTATGCAAGGTGGATATCATGGCTTAGTATGTCTATCCCTATCAGCAAGCTATCGCCAAACCTTGGGGGATTATTGCTGTATTTCCAGCGATAATCTCACAATTGGCAGCTTGCGCTCTGAATTTTATCGCTTTGGAGATAAGCGTTGCTGATAGCATGCTATCTTCGCGATAAAATTCAGAGTTGGCCGGCGATAATTATCCTCACGCTAAGAGCGCTGAGCGATAATTATCGCCGGCCATGCTGATATGCCCCAGTGTGAGTTAATGAGGAGTCGATATTCACAGCAGAGAGGTGCACTATGCAGCCCTCCCTTACTGCGCATAAGTGCACCTCAACTTCTAAGGTAACAACGCATACATAAATCACATGATGAGTAACACACGACATGGAAGGACATCACTTGATTGAAAAATACAGATCTCCCAGCATGTCCATCTTATAATCATGATGCATGTTCATTTCGTAAAGCAGGAAAGGTTTACATACTCGGGCCAGGTGGACTAAGCTCTTACGTTGCCCTTGCGTCACGCAAGGCGACACAAGGCAACGCAAGGGCTTAAGTGAGATTTACTAAGCCAAGCAAAGCCACCTTGTGTGGCTCTGCGCTGCTTACTAATTCCAGAGGTATCACAAATCACTGCCTTGTGTTACTCAGCGCTGGGAAGGCGTTCCATGGGTGCAGCATGGGCATTCTCATACATCCACCCATGGATTTTGACGCGATCCCAATTTAACTAAGGGTAGTAAACCTGGAATTGCTCAAAATGACACGCCTTCTTAGCAGAGGAATTACAAGGAGAAATATCTTCATTTCTCCTTGTTATTTCCTCTTTCTATGTGTACTGCATTGCAGCACAGGCTGAAAGAAGAAAACGCCTCAAAGGATTGCTTTTGTGCAGGAAAGTGTCTCTTCCTTGATGAAAACAATCCTGCCTGTAACATAGTCACCCTTGCACCTTGGCGCAAGATTGCCTGCATTAGCGCTAGGCAGCACTCAGTGCCCCAGCGCAGGGATAGAGCATGAATGCGTCTTATCCTAGTAGATATGGCGCATTCCTGCTCTCTTCCTGTCACACCTCATAGTTGTTTTGCTGCTTTGCGTTGCGTGAAAGTTTGATACATTTGGCCCTTGGTGTTTCTCAGTAGTGACTCGAACAACACTATAGAATGAGGGACTTGATAACATATGCAAACTGTTCGTCAGCACAAATAACAATATTACAACCCGTCACATAGGGAATACAGTCTGTGCCTCATCTCAACTTGCATAAGGACTGTATTGTGCCATTATATCCCAAATTGAATAGTAATCTTACTGTTAATGTAAACAACAACATTAAACAGTTGCAGAGCACTTACTAATTGTTGCTTGTATGCAAGGTCTTACATTCTAACACATGAAGGCCAGTTTAAAAACATACCTCTAATTTCATAATTACAGTCTAGTTTTCATATTACTAATCACCTGTAATAGGAAAACAACATCACTAATCTGCTGTAATGATTTCTTACATTTGAGTAGTGACATCACAGTGCCAGCGGCCAGAGTCAGCACAGAGTGTAGAAAGCAGCATTCTGGTACGTATTACAGCTGAAACTTAAACAATTTGAAGGAAGTATAGAATTTGAGCTCCCTTTCCTTTTTCCTTCACCCTGAAGATTGATAGTCGTAGGCTGACAAAGGTGCATTTATGGCTTTATGCTCTTTCATTGCATGGTGGAGTTCAAGTCAGAACACCAATCACCTGCTTGCATACTATCACACATTCTAAACTGCAAAGCCCCATTGATCATGGCTTAGATCAAAATGCTCAAAGTAGGTTTTCGCAAAATACATGCAGTATATTAGCCTGGTTTTTAGGTCTCGCCTACAGACAACTTTCAACTATCTGTTGCCAAAGACCAATTGTGTACAATAACAATAGTTTGAGTGGGCTTCGAGTCAATCCATTACTTACCATTGACTGGCTTTCTTGTCAACGTCATTTGCTTGCTTCTTATTCAATGGATTACCTCCCTCTGCTTGTGTTTCTTCCTCCCCTGTAGCATAGCTGGTTTACCATCCTTTTGTTTGGATGAAATGTTTCATCCAAAGGCTCGCATCGGGGAACTACTTTTATCTTTCTCTCTGAGCACTCCATGGAAGTGCGTTGCATTTTCTTGCTCTCGCCCTCACATGCTGCTTCATCCTTGCATCCCCACACCTAGCACTATCGATGCCACTCCCCTCTCCTCCCAATGCCAGGTCATTTGTAGAAGCACAGCAACTGATATATTTTTGTGGGACTTTGATAAAAGGGCATACTTTATCAGGTTGTTTTTGTTTTATCTCCTACATTCCTCATGTTGCATGAAAACCCCTGCCTTGACACACAAAGGCAGCATTTATGGCACCAGGGGAGGGGTGAGCTGCTGCACTTACTCAGCTGGTAGTTGAAGCAGAAGGTGAACTTAGCATGACTGAAAAGAGATGTCTCTTCTCCTGCAGACCCATAAATCTGCTACCGGGGCTGCTGGTTGGCATGAAAATGGCCAACGCATTTGTTACATTTGAGAGTCCTGTGGGAAGTATAATAAGCCTTGCTAAGCATTTTTCTTTTAAAGTTTGACACTTCCTATTAAAGGCCTTGAACAGCTGTTGTGTTTAAGCCGCTGCAACTAGTTCTACATGTTATTTATAAGCTGAGTCATGTGTAACTGCTTTTTAATATTATTTTCAGGTTCCTACATGAGAAGTATTTGAAAAATAAATAGTGGTATTTAAAAAAAAAAATTGAAAACATATAATTAAATCAACAATTATTTTGAGACAGCTTAAGTAAGATATGTGTTTCCTTTTCCTCCAGTATTTTGAAATCTCCTTTTTTTCCTCACTGTTTTAGCAATGATTTCACAAACAAGCATTGGCAAAGTCAATAGTTTGGCATTTGTATTATAAAAGCAAGACCTATTGTTTTGCCAATGTTTGTTTTTACAATACAGACTCCAAATGTATTCTACGGCTCTTAAAACAGCATAACTACAAGTAGAATATCGGCACCCAGAAGAACTATAGATATGTTCTTGAGGAAGATAGTATTACATAGGCATGTATTGTAAAGTATAAAGGACCACAGAGCATACCTTAACAAGATATTGCAAGCCACCGCAGAGGTCTGTGGCTTTTGTGGGTGTCCAACATAGGTCTAGAAGGGCCTTCTAGTTTTCAGGATGTCCACATAAGATAAATGTACATACAAGGATTTGGTATAAAACGAATTTCCAAAGTCATATGCCATTATAAAAAACTAGGCATGGATTTAAACTTTCTGCTTCTATGTTAGACAGCTCTCTGAAAGAACCTTGACTTTGGCGTCATTCTCATAACTGATCACAAAACCCCTTGGCGACTTGCAGTGGCCTTTTAACGCGCAATAGAGTATATTTTCACCCATCTACTGGTAATATAACTTGCAAGATAGTCACCATGTGAGGCTCTGGAAGAGATGGCACCCTCAATATCTACCGATATGAGAGGTAATATGATTTTTATTCGCCAGACTCACAAGGAATTTACTTATGTAGGTTTACAACTAAGTTTTGAGTACATTTCTGACTTAAGTGGAATTCACTAAGGATTCCAGGAAAACACATTGAAAGCTGAGACTCTTGTAGCTTTCCAAATGGTACTTAAATGTGTAAACGCACAGGAATTTCGAAATATACACTTTCCGCAAGCTAAACCAAATATATTAGTTAGCTTGTACTGATTAACCTTATTTGTTCTGCATTTGAAGTTTGTGGGTGTTCCCTCCCGTTTCCCATTCTGGAAACACATTTACTCCTACCCCTGGAAGATGTCAATTTTCAAGTTTTCAAGATGGCAGAACATTTAATAATATATATGCAATGTAGCATGGCATTTCTTAGCCCAAAGCAGCAAAAAAAAAAAAAAAAATTATAAAACAAAATAATACATTGTTTGGAATGCCTAGTAAATTATGGCCAAAAGGCAATGACGTCATAAATCATGAAATACGTCACTCTAACCGCCCAATAATAGTAAGTGTCAGACGACATTACATGAACCATCAAAGACAGCAGTCAGAACTGACATATTTTCTTGAAGAGCATAATAAGCATATCTATCTATCTATCTATCTATCTATCTATCTATCTATCTATCTATCTATCTATCTATCTATCTATCTATCTATCTATCTATCTATCTATCTATCTATCATGTGTGTGTCACCAAACTCCTGAGAGAATTTATTGAAAAGTCAAATAAATATTCTGATAATAAATTATAACAGACCTTGACTTCACAGTTATGTGGTCCATCACTTTCAGAAGACGTATTAATGTGTAACTGTCATAACATATTCGTAAATAAAAAGCATGTCTTCTGAATGTCTGTTATCTCGCATCTTGAATTAATGTCTCTTATACAACGAACAACATCAGAGAACCCGTTACATACCAGTTAGGAAGACATCACTTTTACAAACAAGGGCGTGCTAAATTACATATTTTCCCTACATTTTCTGAACATGTTTTAAATTACACCAAAATACATGAAATGTGGTTTGCCAGTCACACATGCTTCTTTATGTGTCATTAGTTTTGTCTTTTGTGCACTAAAATGGTTCCCTTAAGGTTCACTACCACACAATGAACACGCACACTACAGGCAGCAGCAAAACGAGATTGTGAGGAGTATACACACACACATACATGCAGAGATGCATCCACGCGTGCATGTGTGCACACGTGCACACACACAAACACACACACACACACTAGTGTGAGTTTGCATCAGGCAAAGACAACACGTATGTTTTTTCCAGCAACAGTGGATCTTCTGTCCAAACACAGGACAGTGACATTATACATAGGGTTGCCACCTCAGTATGCATAGATGTCAAATCACAAAACATCCAGGGATACCAGAAGTGACATGACATCAAGGTCACTTTGTTGTTGCAATGACATTGAAGAAATGTCATCACATCAAAGCAGCAAAACAGGTTCAGTCTCAGCAGCAACAGTACGAAGCAGAGTGGTTTTAGAGTGAATCTCAAATTCTCCTCATGCTGAGGGGCTCTTCCCATCTACAGACAACCTTTCCTGGTGGCCGTCACTTCAAGTCAGGGGCCAGGCACATTTTTGGAGCCAGCTTCTATTGGTCAGTTAACACTTGTTGAGTCCACACAGGCCCTCAGAATGGAGCTCTTCATAGTAATGGCTGCAGAAGCACATTGCGTATTCAAATATTACAAGCTGGACCACGGTCTAGGTGTCAATACTCAAGGAGGCCTGCTTGAAATTTCAATCTACCCCACTCAGAGAATGGGGCATATTAAGGGGCTCCCTCCATAGCCAAACTGGTTTGGCCCGTAAGGCTGTCTATTCCAGCCAAAGAACAGACATCTAAAATACAAACTACGTATATGGTCCCACTGGATGCAGGTCTCGGCTTGTGGTTGAAAGACGGTCTCATCAGCAGTGTTGCTGATCTAGTGGTGAGTCACAATACTACAGATATGCATCCCTCAAAATTCTGAACCTTCTACAAACTATTCACCAGTTTACAGTCAACCCTACAGGTAAAAAATTACAATACTTCTGTTTAGCAACAATGAGTACTCTCGACAAAGTGTCTCTGTTAATTTCCTAACCCAAAGGATGGGGCCTATGGAGCTTCTTTAGCTTAAAGAAACAGCCCTTTGAGAGTAAGTCCTTCCCCACCGCATTTGCATCTACATATCTCAATCTCTCCATCCAAACAGCAGATCCCAGCCTCTACTCTATCATCTTAACTCTATGGACCAGTAGAGGCTGCTTCCGGACCCAGGTGGTGGGGATGGGGTGGAGGGGTGGTGGACGATGAAAAAAGAAAAAAAAAAACACTTAACTTTAACAGCCGGCCACCGCCTCTCCTCCATCCTTGTCATCTTCCTTCTTCCTGCAGTACCGGCCGCAGCAGGAAGCACCCGGGCTCCCAGGCTCCCATGAGCCAATCACAACTCTGCAATACAGGCTTGTGATTGGTCTGAGCACCATAGTTTGGCTCTCAAACTGGGACTGGGAGGCTTTGCATGTTCCTCACCAGGCTGTGGGGAAGATGCACAGTGGGCAAGGACTGTTTGGCTGGCCAAGCACTCATGAGCACTTAAGGAGTGCAAACCACTCCTTTCCCTGCTCTGGCAATCCCCGCCCCACCCCGAGGGCCGCTGACTGCAAAAGGAAAACTAAAATGATGATAACAATACATTATCATCATTTTGTTTTTCCTTTTGTTCAGTGGGGCGACGCTCCACCACCTTAGCAGGGGAGCCGCCACTGCTATGGACACCAAAGCACTTAGGCTACAGCAAGAAGGTCTCCGCAGCATAATTCCAGCACTTCACCTAGCGTCATGCATGACAAGAAATGTATCCCATATGAGTGACACTCAACACATGCACCCCATCCACTCATGCAAGCTATGGCTTGTAAACACCACGAAGAAGGGAGTTGTGCGACAAAGCCACTGACACTTAATATGGCCCTTCATAGACAAGCCTTCGGTGAGTATGACCTCGGAAGTGTTTAGTTCTTGCAGGGTCCCAGTCTGTCACCCATCAAACTGGAACAATTCATTTTGGGTCAGACACCGGAGGCCCCTTACTTGAGCTGTTTATCGGTGGAACCATAGGTCTGGGAAGGAAAAAACAATAACATCTGCTATGACTTTGGTTCTGGTTATGCAGCATAAGGATCAGGAAATGAGAAACCGGAAAGGCAAAATCTCTGGCTCACGAAGGGATTTCATGACTGGAGTTCTTCCTCTTTTACAAGCCATCCTTCCCCTCCCATGAGAGGAGCCATGCCTTTGAGCACAGTGACTGAATGGTGGCAGCTGTCCTGGCAAATTCTCTCATTGGTGCCAAACTGGCTGTTCCGGAGGAGTATACATTACACTGCTCCAGGTGGGATGTATGTCACAGTATCCTGCGATGACTATCATCCGGCCATAATATTGTGTCCAGAAAATTGACTATCTCAATATCATTAATCTAAGTATTGATAGATAAGTAAAGAATTACTATTGTTCTCTCAGCATCGACATATCCTGAATACATTTAAATCGTCAATATACGTAGATGAGATGTAAGAATATTAATTCTATATTTTTCTGTGGTCTATATTCTGTAACCTATACTGTTGTATAATGCATACTTATCTATATATAGGTTTTTTTCAACTGATGTTGAGTATACCGCAGGAGATGTAAAGAAAAGTGATTGAGATTCTGATGCCAACATGGGCAAGAACCAGATGTTTTGCAGATAAACATCTCTAAATAAACCGTAGGAACATTACGTGCATAAACTAAGGTTAAACCTGAACAAAACAAGCTCACTTCCTATATGGAAGGTTTTATTCATATATAACAAGTACGGGCATGAGAACATTGAAAAGCCCTGAAGAAGTATCTGGGAAGAGACGAAACGTGTTTGCTACATTGGCCGTATTGATGGATAATATGTGAAAAAAGAAGAACATTAATAAAGGATTATGAAGAAAGATTTTAAATACATTTGAATGGAGTCTGTGCATTAATTGACTCAGGTTATCTGGAATGTACAATAATTTATTCAAAAAAGGAATATATAGTGAGTGCTAATCACATGTGCTAAAAAACGTATCTATATATACTTTCGTCCACTATCTATATATTCTGACCTTTACAGTATTGTGGAAGTCGATATTCAGCACACAATTATATGGCAGGACAATACTAAAAACTTGATATTTTGATAGAACACCCTCCTCTTGTGCTTCTTTAACACTGACCCTCTACCACACAACTGGCCAGCATTTCATCCTTCCACAGTGGGATTAGCAGCAGCGGAGAGAGGGTTCGCTTATGCAGTCATGGCATGCTCTTGATTGCCGACCTCAAAGGGGTACATATTTGAGAAGGACACGCTTCAGCTGCTTTCAGAGAATTCGATGTGGGTCTCAGGGGGAAAAAGAAGACTCCACTCTGTCTTTCCTGCCTCCTGACCAGGATGGGAATCCTCTGCATTCCCAGCCAGGATGCTCATCAGGGGGCTCCAGCTGTGCGCTGTCATCATCATGGAGTGATGAGTGAGAGGAATGATGGGCGCCCTTTCCAAATCACAATTCATTGCCTTCATCCCCTCACAATAGGTTGTGAGACCCACCATCTTGTGATCAGCACATATGAATCAGAAATCCAGAACTAAGTCTTCAGTACTTTGTAAGCATTTTAAGGTCTTTAGTGCCTCTTAGGGCGGGTTTGCACATTTCAATTTGAAGCCAGTGCCAAGGTGCAAATATTTCTTATTGACTCTGGAAGAACATTGGATCAATGCATCTAGTCACAGAACTTCAATTTTACAGATCTTCCACCTTTGATCACCTCTGCGGATGGAGACTTGAGTTTTCTTTACAGCTGACTGCTATTGGGTTGTACAGAGTGATGGTGGTTGCGGGGGCAGTACAATCCCATCCCTGTACAGACAGTGGGTGTATTTTCAGTTCAGGTTCCATTGGACAGGTTTCTCACTTCCAAAGAGCCGTGCAGGGTGACAGTTGTCACATCTGTAGCAGACAGATGTACGGTCAAATGTTGGGCTCAATCTCTTATACATGTCAAACACTACATTATTTTGTTTCCACCCTGAAATGTTCCTTCTGAATGTTATTTACCTGGTGCTTCTGATCCTAGAGTCCAGTTTAGTGCTAACACTAAGTGCTTGACAGACGAACTATAGGCTCTAGCTGGCTATGGGAACGCCAAAGTGGCCTCTTCTCCAATCTCAAAAAAGTAAATGACTTTGCCTGCTAGACTTCCTGGTTAGTGGCAATATATATTAGTTTTGGACAGAGCATTTTTACTGTCCCCATGGAGGAGGGGGGTCTACCTAGTGCTACTATTCATATTCCATTTAGTCCTCAGTAACTAGACCTCCCCGCTGCAAGTATATAGTCAAATGGTATTCTTTTTATAAAGGTAATATATGGATGACATCTTTACTCAAGGCATGCATGCTGCCATTACTGAGACTCTCTTACAGATGGCCACTCTGCGGATGTGATCATATAGGCCCTTGAGCTACTTCCAGGATCCTTGCTGGCCACAGAAGCACTTGTTCTTGATGTCTAGCTTAGGGCCATCATGACACCTTCCTCGCCATAGCTTTTTGTCCCAGTTAACACTTGAAGGGAGCACCCAAAAATGCCCACTCCTCTGAGTGGCTGGCTGGTTAAGATTTTATGTAAAGGGCCTTTCTGATTGGGAATAGGACCCTTGTACACCTTCACAAGGATGAAAAAGTACTATGACTCTGTAGCTCTTAATGTGAAGAGGAGTTAGAACCCACTGTACTGACCAGGCTGACCAGAAGGATCTTCACAGTGACTCTGCTGCCACCGTAATTATCTTGCACTAATTAATTATTGTACTGATTGGGACATTGTAGGACTTGGCCTTTTTGGCTAAAGTTCCCTAAACCTTTTTCTTTCCCCCTAGACCGTTTTCCTGACATAGAGTTGCCAATTTAGATGCTTTGGGTACTTTGCCACTGCTGATCAGTGTCAAAGTACAAGTGTTCCCTGTGTAAAGTGCACTGGTAGTTGGTTGGCCATGATTGGTATGTTTGCTTTACTAGTAAAGTCCCTAGTGATGTGCACTGTGTGTGCCAGGGCTAGTAATGCAAAGTTGCGTGGAGAAGGGAACTCAGGCCTGCAGTGTAGGGGCTGCGCGCAGTTTGCTAAATTAGCATGTTGTCCTGACAAGTGCAACCACTTGTCAGGCCTTCCTTTCCTTTTTGCGTACACAGTGGGCACCCCTGTGGTAGGTCCCTGGTAACCCCTAGGCAGGGTGCAGTGTAAGTAAAAGGCAGGACATATACTGAGGTGTGTGCTATGTCCTGACAGTGAAAAACGTTCCATTTCGTTTTTCACTGGTGAAAGGCCAATCTGCCCATAGGGCAGAATGGGGGAGGCTGGGTATTGTGCTTGTTAGCCTAGTTTCCCATAAGTTTAAAATGGAGAGGTGAAGTTTAGTATGTATGAACTCACAGTGTCATAACACATCTTTCAATGAAAGTGGTTTTGTCACTGTGTGTTCAGAAACCACTTTTTTAGAAAGTGGCTGAGTTTTGTGCTTTAAGCGTTTCTGTGTGTCTCTGCTGAATGTGGATTGGCTGTCTGGATCTGAGAGGTGAGAGGAGCTGGGGGAGGTCTTGACCCAGGGAGAAGTTGAGGTGGCACCAGGCTGACCTGCATCTGGAGAGTAGGTGGAGGAGAAGCCCCGGGAGGTGAAGAGGCCTGGGTTGCTGCTATAAAACAATTGACCCGTCTCCTGCTGAGTGATTAAGGATCCAGACCCCCAATATCAAAGGGAGAAAGGTGACACTGGGAGGGAGACACCCAGAACTGATTTAGGCAGGGGTCAGGGACCCCTGAGCACAACGAACTTCAAAGACAGTTAGGGGTATAACTATGAGAGCGGAGACCACTGAACATTGGAATAGAAATGGATTGAGACTGAAAAGGCTTGGACCCATTTTGTGGTCAAGAGGAACCTCTGCTAAGGAAGGAACAACTGAAGAGACTGCTGGGAAAGACCCACACTTGCTTCGTGATCTGGGGATGGTCTGCAGTTTGCTGTTTTAACCAAGGAAGATGCTGTTGAGACTGTGCTTTGTGCGCTGGGTCCCCCTGCTTGAAGAAGACTGTGCTTTGTGCTGTGTCTTGTAACCCCAAGGGCCCGAGGTGAGCTGGCTCCATGTTTGGAAACACAGGAACATAAAAGTTTCCGGAGAAGTTTCAAGCGATGCGGTGGGCACGTGTGGTGGCAGCTTGAGACCCACGGAAGGTGTGCCCTGTGATCTTGGACACACGGAGGAGAAGTGAGACTCGGACGCGCTGGGTGAATGTCGTGGTGCACCGCAAGGGTTGGTGTAGAGCACATGGTCAGCGTGTGCATCGGGAGTGGAGTGAGTCTCGGACTCAAAGTGTGCTTGTCGGGATGCACCGGAGGCACTGGTGAAGAGCGCCTGGTTATCGAGTTCCCGGAGGAGAAGTGAGGATCAGACCCGGTGAGCGTGACGGGGTGCGGCCGAAGGCGTTGGTGAAGAACGCCTGGATATTGGGGCACTGGAGTTGGAGTAAGTCTCAGTGAAGCAGTGTGCGTGCTTTGGTACAACCTGGGACTGTGGAGGTGATCGGCAGATCAACGTGTGCACCGGAAGAAAGTGAGTCTTAGCAGCGCGGTGTGCGTGTCTTGGTGCCAACTGAGACCACAGGAAGGAGTGCCTGGGGAACATGCACTCGGAGTCGACGTGAAGTCCCATCAGCGTTGTGTGTTTGGCTTCGTGCCAGAGAAGACCCAGAGGGTGCTGTGGTGAAAGTGCATCCGGAGTAATGTAATCTCAGAGGCATGAGGTACGTGTGCCCTGCGGCCGCCTGAGACCTTCCTAAATGTCGCGGCCCGGACTGGCAGCCCCGGAGGAGCTGAGCTGCCAGGCCGAGCCGCTGAGGCCCATTGAGAAATGTGAGAAGTTGGCCTGGTATATGATGTTCACTAGTTAAAGTGACCACCTTGTACCATGCCAAGCAACCCTTATGGTGTGGTTGTAAGTCAACCTTTTCGGACTAGCTGCCCTAGTGGTAGCGTAGGCTAAGCAGTCTTTGAGGCTAAACTCGTGAAACGTGTTAAGCAAGCTGTTTTACCATATGCAACCCCCTTTTATACCAATGAAAGGACACCACACAGATATATATTCAAAATATATATGTATTTATTTCTCAAAGTAACCCCTAGTCTCTTTATGAGCACAGGAGCACAAATCGTCAAACAAGATTACAGTACAATACACAGAAGTTGCACTTTATATGGATAGGCCCTGGTGGCCGCTCAAACCATATACTAAAATAGTGGTATAAGTACCACGAACAGAAAAGGGAAAAGGCCTAGGGCCTCTAGAATCGCTGGGCCTACAAGGAGCTAACTTCAGTTAGTGACCAGGAGGTCCACGGGTTGCGTGTGCAGAGCAAATAGTCACACGCGAGCTCCCATAGGTTTTCAATGGGTGCGTAAAAAGTACAAAGTTACTGCAAAGATGATCTTCCGGATGGACTAGGAACTTAAGATTGGAAACACAGACACTAGAGATGATTCTCTACACTTGGGCACCGGAGTGCCAGCTTTACCTCACCCACAGGAAGCGGGTGCATAGGCGTCAAAGTGCGTCGGGTTTCTTCTATCTGTTCAATGGAGCCTGTGGACAAAGATGCTGCAGGCGGCCGGTCCGGAAGAGATGCGGTGGATCCAAGAGTGGATCGGAGATGTTGAAGACCTGTAAGCAGAGGGGACAGTGTTCAAAGTCACTAGCCAGTGACCAGCGTGGCACCAGGTGGGTACCAGGCGATGTCGGGTGCAAACAGGAAGGAAGGGGTAGCTTGTCTCTGCAGCCACGTGGTCCCTGAAGGTCAACGACGTCCAGGAGTCAAGTCACGAGCTGTCCCTTGCAGGCTCTCGCTGTCGGCGGTGTCGGCGACTTGATCGAAGCAAACAAGCCTTGGCAAAAGCAATTGTTGTGGAAAACAAAATAAGCTGATGGCTCTGACCAGCAAGGTCAGAGGGATTGCTCCTTTGGAGGGGAGCAAGGGCCAGTCTGGAGCAACCAGACCAGCAGTGTAGTTTTCAAAGTTCGTCGCCAAGATGGCCACTAGCCAGCGGGCCAGCAACCGGTTAGGCGCGTCGAGTGGCAAAATGCAGAAGGGCCCCACGCAGATCGTGGAGATGCTGGAGGGCTCACCTTTGGTGCAGATGCTGCTCGGGTGTTGGGCTTCTCAGATCCCAAAGCACAACTTGGAGGGAGCCTCGGTTGTTGCGCTTGCAGCTTGTCGTGGTCTTTTCAAGATGGCTGGCTCCACGTGTCTCGGTGCCTCCACGGGTCTCCTCTTCTCAGGGACTGTGGATCGGGCGGTGAGAGGTCTGGAGGTCCAGGTCTTGTCAGTCTCTGGGCTCGGGCTCCGGCGGGAGGCGGCGGCAAAGCAGATGTTGATTCGCTGGATGGTGCTTGCGTTAGCAAGGTGGTCACTCCCTGACCACAGGGGAGATTGGCTTCAGTCCTCTGTGCGGCAGAGCGTTGAAGTTCCCATCTTCTTCTTAGTTTCAAGTTGATTCCAGGATGTCTGAAGTCTTAGGACACAGCTCCTACCTTTAAGCGGATTCTAGGGGCCGGACTACCTGCTAGGTCCCTCCCTAAGGGTGGGACCAGGAAGGGGGGTGGTTACACCCCCAATCCTTTGTCCAGCTCGCCCCAGGCCCGGGACTGGTGTGCCCCAGGACCGGATTGAACTGGCATATGCACCGAGGCTCCTTGTGAGCCTCAGGCATGTCTGGTTTCTTTCAAGCCCTACCTGACCAATACACAAAATCCTGCCTGGGGTGGTGCTCGCACCTCCCCTGGCAGGAAACCCTTTGTCCACACCTCCCAAGCTGGCAGGACTCCCAGCAGCAGGAGGGCAGACTTGTGTCTGTGGTGGCAGCATCCATTTTGTGGAGCTGAGGCTATGTCTGATTTTACCCGGGTTTCAGGTACTGTACATGTCGTGTCCCTCTAGAAGGGTGGGATGCTAACCCCGTCGCCAGAATTGGCGAGGGGTTAGTATTCCAATTCGTATGACACCTTACTCGACATGTTTTGATAAAGCCAAACCAAAGTTAGCATTTAACCGCGAGGTTCATAATGCACTTAAGAGTATATGGTATGACGATATCTGGAAACAGTAGAAGGAAGTTGTTCCGACCACTGCAGACAGGCTCAGCTCATGCCAGAGCACCATCTCACATGGAACCAAGCACTCTGCCTTCAGGATTGTTAAGGCCTGCCATAGGAGTGACTTATAGGTTACCAGGTGTCCCATTTGAGGTTAGGTATAGGTATACTACACCTAAGTAAGAGGTGGTTACACCAACTTACCCCAGCTGAGTGATCAGCCAGTTGTGTCAAATTTGTTAGGCCAAGCCTGGGGTGGCATAATACATGCTTCAGCCCCTGGCAGGCCTTAGATACACCAATGCCCTGGGTACCTAGTGTACACTGGTACAGGGGCTGACAGGGTGATCCACTTCCAATTGGTTATGCACCTAGGGTGCATAGTTTTAATTTAGTAGAGAGAACAGCAGGCTGGGGGTCTGATTGGCAGGCCCACAGCCTCAGTATGTCAAAAACCAGTGAAGCAAAAAGCAAAAATTTGGGGTGACCATAGGATAGCAGACCCTACTCTCCTACACACCCCCCCCCCCAAACGCAGGGACATTAAACTAGCCTTGACCAGTCACGTCTTCATGTCCTAAGTGGAAGTACCTGGAGAGACCATCTGCATTCCCATGGTCAGTACCTGGCCTGTGCTCCACTGTAAAGTCCATACCCTGTAGGGAAATGGACCACCTAAGCAGTTTGGGGTTTTCACCCTTCATCTGATTTAGCCACAAGAGGGGCTTATGGTCGGTCTGAATCTTGAAGTGAGTGCCAAACAAGTATGGCCTCAGCTTCTTCAGGGCCCACACCACAGCAAAGGCCTCCCTCTCAATAGCTGACCAATTCTTCTCTCTGGGGGTCAACCTTCTGCTAATAAAAGCAATGGGTTGGTCTTGACCATCTACATTAAGTTGTGACAGCACAGCTCCCACACCCAACTCAGAAGCATCTGTTTGGACAATAAACTCTTTGGAGTAGTCAGGACTTTTCAGGATAGGTGCAGAGCACATGGCCTCCTTCAGGTCATCAAATGCCTTTTGACAGCTTACTGTCCACTGAACCTTTTTGGGCATCTTCTTGGATGTCAGATCATTAAGAGGAGTCACAATGGACCCATAGTTCTTAACAAACTTCCTGTAGTACCCAGTCAAGCCCAAGAAAGCTCGAACTTGAGTCTGGGTGGTTGGAGGGGACCAGTCCTTGATGGATTGTATCTTACTCTCCAGTGGTTGAACTTGGCCTCCACCTACAAGGTGGCCCAAATATACAACCTTACTCTGCCCTATCTGGCACTTAGTAGCCTTGATAGTGAGGCCTGCCCTTTGCAGAGCCTCAAGAGCCTTCTTCAGGTAGATCAGGTGATCCTCCCAGGTGGAGCTAAAGACAGCAATGTCATCAAGATATGCTGCACAAAAGTCATCCAACCCAGTAAGGACTTGGTTCACCAGCCTTTGGAAGGTGGCAGGTGCATTCTTCAGACCAAAGGGCATCACCACAAATTGATAATGCCCACCTGGGGTTGAGAATGCTGTTTTGGCCTTAGACTCCTCAGCTAATCTGATTTGCCAGTAGCCAGCTGTCAAGTCAAATGTGCTCAAAAACTTAGCAGAAGCTAGTTTGTCTATGAGCTCATCTGCCCTTGGAATAGGGTGTGCATCTGTCCTGGTGACAGCATTGAGACCCCTGTAGTCCACACAGAACCTCATCTCTCTCTTGCCATCTTTGGTGTGAGGTTTGGGGACCAGAACCACTGGGCTAGCCCAGGGGCTCTCTGAGGGTTCAATGACACCTAATTCCAGCATTTTATGTACCTCAGCCTTTATACAGTCCCTGACGTGGTCAGGTTGTCTGTAGAGCTTGTTCTTTACAGGCAGACTGTCACCAGTGTCCACAACATGGGTACACCAGTCAGTTTGGCTAGGTATTAGGGAAAACAGATGTTGAAATGATTGTAGAACTTGTCTACATTCGGTCTGCTGATGGGCAGTGAGGTTGCCTCCAAGGGTCACTCCTCCAACTGAGCCATCTTCAGGGTTCTGAGACAACAGGTCTGGGAGAGGGTCACTCTCTTCCTCCTCTCCCTCATCTGTAGCCATGAGCAAGCCCATGTCTGCCCTGTCAACATATGCTTTTAACCTGTTAACATGGAGTACCCTGTGGGGACTCCTGGGAGTTCCTAGGTCTACCAAGTAGGTGACCTCTCCCTTCTTTTCCAGGATTGTATGGGGTCCAGACCATTTGTCTTGGAGTGCTGCTGGGGCCACTGGCTCCAACACCCATACCTTCTGTCCTGGCTGAAACTCAACCAAGACAGCCTTTTGGTCATGCCAAGCTTTCTGTAAGGCCTGGCTTGCCTCAAGGTTTTTGGATGCCTTCTCCATATACTCAGCCATCCTGGAGCGGAGACCAAGTACATAGTCCACTATGTCTTGCTTAGGCTTTTTGAGAGGTAACTCCCATCCTTCCTTCACTAAACACAGTGGGCCTCTTACAGGGTGCCCAAACAACAATTCAAAGGGGCTGTAGCCAACTCCTTTTTGTGGGACCTCTCTGTAAGCAAACAGAAGGCAGGGTAGAAGGATGTCCCATCTTCGCCTGAGCTTTTCAGGTAATCCTTTGATCATACCCTTTAGGGTCTTGTTGAATCTCTCAACAAGCCCATTGCATTGTGGGTGATAAGGGGTGGTGAACTTGTAGTTGACACCACATTCCTTCCACATAGCTGTCAAGTATCCTGACATAAAGTTGGTTCCCCTGTCGGATACTACCTCCTTAGGAAACCCCACTCTGGAGAATACTCCCAGCAGGGCCCTGGCCACAACAGGTGCTGTAGTGGTCCTAAGGGGAATTGCCTCTGGATACCTGGTGGCATGATCCACTACCACCAGTATAAATCTGTGCCCAGATGCAGTGGGAGGATCCATGGGACCCACTATGTCTATTCCCACTCTTTCAAAGGGGACCCCCACCACAGGTAGTGGTATTAGGGGGGCCTTTGTTGTGCCACCTGATTTGCCACTGGCTTGGCAGGTCACACAGGAGCGACAAAACTCCTTGGTATCTTCATTCATGTGAGGCCAGTGAAAGTGAGGGACAAGCCTGTCCCAAGTCTTGTTCTGGCCTAAGTGTCCTGCTAAAGGAATATCATGGGCCAAGGTAAGAAGGAAGCCCCTAAATTGCAGAGGTATAACCAACCTCCTGGTTGCACCAGGCTTGGGGTCTCTAGCCTCTGAATAAAGGAGCCCATCATCCCAATACACTTTATGGGTACCTTGAGCATTCCCAGCAGCCTCAGCAGCAGCCAGCTGTCTGAGGGGTTCAAGAGAGGGACAGGATAACTGAGCCTGCCTCAAGTCAGCCCTTGAAGGTCCCCCTGTCCCCAGAAACTCAACCTGATCAGGTTCAAGCTCTTCAGGGACAGTTCCTTCAGGGTTCTCTAGATCAGCTTCCTGGGAAGGTTGATCATCACTCTGAGGCAGGGGGGAAGGCACAGCCTTTACCCTCCTGTTCTTCTTCTTGGTAGGTGCTTGGTCCATTGTTCCAGGATCCAAGACCTGTGGTTCAGTAAGGCACTTTTTGGCCTGTGACCTGGTCACAGCAAGGACATGTGGTGATATACCTAACATCTCTGCATGTGTCCTGTACTCCACTTCAGACCATAGAGAACTCTCTAGGTCATTGCCCAACAAACATTCTACTGGGAGGTCTGCACTAACCACAACCCTTTTGAGGCCAGTTACCCCTCCCCATGAGAAGTTAACAACTGCCACACTATGTGAAGTAGTGGCATTGCTGGCATTGGTCACCAGGTAATTCTCACCTGGTATGTACTGTCCAGGATCCACAAAGCCTGGTGTCACCATAGTGACACTGGCACATGTGTCCCTGTAGGCTTGAGCCACTTTTTCGTTAATTAAAGGAGTCTGTCTGTACTTGCCCAGGTTACTGGGGCTCACAGTCAGGGACAAATCAATGTCCCCACCACAGATCAGGACTGCCTGTGTCAGGGTTCTGTCTAAGTCAGAATCTCCTTCAGTTCCCATAGTGATTCCCACTACACCCTTTGTCTGGGGACCAACACTGCTAACAGTAGTACTGGGAGCAGGTGCCTTAGGGGCAACAGTGTTGGGGGCTCCACCCTTTTTGCAATCACTAGTACAGTGAGTTGTATTCTTGCAATGATTGCACCAGGGTTTCTTTTGACCTTCTTTCTTCTTTTTGGACTGTTGGGGCCCACCCTCCTTAGCAGTAGTTTGGGGCCCTGTTGAAGACTTCTGGTCTTTAGGTTTCTGATCTCCACCCTTTTGGTCTGTTTTCTTCTGATCACCCCCTTGGCCCTGGTTCTGGTTCTTTTGCTTAACCCTGGTTCTGACCCATTTGTCTGCCTTCTTTCCCAATTCTTGGGGAGAGGTCAGATCAGAGTCAACCAAGTGTTGATGCAGTTGCTGGTTTTGACAGTTATTTAAAATCTGTTCTCTCATCATCAAATTATACAATCCTGTAAAATCAGATACCTTACTTCCCAGCAACCAACCCTCCAAAGCCTTAGTGGCACATTCAATGTATTCAGACCAGTCCTGAGTCTGTGTCTTCTGGGTGTCTCTGAACATTAACCTGTACTGTTCAGTGGTTAAGCCTAACCCATCAACTAGGACACTCTTCAGGACTCTGTAATTTCTGACATCCTCTTCTCTAACAGTGAGGAGTCTATCTCTGCCCCTTCCTTCAAAGGAGAGCCAGAGGATTGCTGCCCACTGGTCTTCAGGAACCTGCTGCACTTTGCAGGCTCTCTCAAGAGCAGTTATCCATTTGTGGATGTCATCCCCACTTTTGTAGGGGGGCACAACCTTAGACAGGTTCCTATTATCAAAGACCCTATCTTTGTCCCTAGGGACAATGCTGCCACCAGTGGGTATAGACCCACTCTCTCTAGGTTGCCTAGCCTTGTTCAGTTTCTCTTCCATCAGGGCTACTTCTAGCTCCTGCTTCCTGATCCTCAGCTGGGCTTCCTGCATTCTGGCCTCATGTTCCCTCCTCTGAGGGGTGGTCATCCTTCTCCTGGAGTGACCTTGAGAGCCTCTAGAGGTATGAGAAGCATTAGATTCACCTGAGTGATTCCTTTGCCTCCCAGACCTCTGGTTAAGTCCACTGGGGAGATCCAATGGGATGATCCCATTGTCAGTCCCCAATAGCCTTAGTTTAGCTGGGCCAAGTATAACACTTGGCACTGGGCTAGTTCTCCCTTCATCCTCACTCACATCTGTCTCCCCACCACTTTCCTCCTCTGTAGTATGGTGTTCATCTAAGGGATGGCTATTGGAAATGGGTACTTCAGTGGCATCTTCAGAAGGGGGGCCTCCTGTTCCTGTCCCTAAGGGGGCTAACTGGGAAGCTTTCTCGAGCTCTTTCTGATTCTCATCATTCTGTAAGAGTTCTCTGAGCTCAGCAGAGGTAGGGTTCTTGGGCTGTTTAAGGCCTCTAAGAGTTGCCAAATGCCTGAGCTCATTCTGATTTAGGGTAGCAAAGATGGATGGTGCCCTCTGGGGGTCACTCTCAACAGAGATGGGTACCTTGGACCCCTCTGCCCCAGCCATTGCTCTTAAGTGTGGGTGGATGTGTTGCAATCTACCTACACTTGGGTTTACCTACTAAACCTATCTAGTAGTTGTAGTCAGGGTGTGCTACTCCCTTTGCTCTACAACAACTAAGTTCAGTAGAACTTAAGTATATCTAATCTTGTTTTATATGTACCTATAGGTACCTATGTGATCTTTCAATTGGTAACCAAGAGATTACAATGGTAAAACACAGCAAGCTCAAATCCAACCGCTGCTCACCAATGTGAGAAGTTGGCCTGGTATATGATGTTCACTAGTTAAAGTGACCACCTTGTACCATGCCAAGCAACCCTTATGGTGTGGTTGTAAGTCAACCTTTTCGGACTAGCTGCCCTAGTGGTAGCGTAGGCTAAGCAGTCTTTGAGGCTAAACTTGTGAAACGTGTTAAGCAAGCTGTTTTACCATATGCAACCCCCTTTTATACCAATGAAAGGACACCACACAGATATATATTCAAAATATATATGTATTTATTTCTCAAAGTAACCCCTAGTCTCTTTATGAGCACAGGAGCACAAATCGTCAAACAAGATTACAGTACAATACACAGAAGTTGCACTTTATATGGATAGGCCCTGGTGGCCGCTCAAACCATATACTAAAATAGTGGTATAAGTACCACGAACAGAAAAGGGAAAAGGCCTAGGACCTCTATAATCGCTGGGCCTACAAGGAGCTAACTTCAGTTAGTGACCAGGAGGTCCACGGGTTGCGTGTGCAGAGCAAATAGTCACACGCGAGCTCCCATAGGTTTTCAATGGGTGCGTAAAAAGTACAAAGTTACTGCAAAGAGGATCTTCCGGATGGACTAGGAACTTAAGATTGGAAACACAGACACTAGAGATGATTCTCTACACTTGGGCACCAGAGTGCCAGCTTTACCTCACCCACAGGAAGCGGGTGCATAGGCGTCGAAGTGCGTCGGGTTTCTTCTATCTGTTCAATGGAGCCTGTGGACAAAGGTGCTGCAGGCGGCCGGTCCGGAAGAGATGCGGTGGATCCAAGAGTGGATCGGAGATGTTGAAGACCTGTAAGCAGAGGGGACAGTGTTCACAGTCACTAGCCAGTGACCAGCGTGGCACCAGGTGGGTACCAGGCGATGTCGGGTGCAAACAGGAAGGGGTAGCTTGTCTCTGCAGCCACGTGGTCCCTGAAGGTCGACGACGTCCAAGGGTCGAGTCACGAGCTGTGCCACGCAGGCTCTCGCTGTCGGCGGTGTCGGCGACTTGATCGAAGCAAACAAGCCTTGGCAAAATCAATTGTTGTGGAAAACGAAATAAGCTGATGGCTCTGACCAGCAAGGTCAGAGGGATTGCTCCTTTGGAGGGGAGCAAGGGCCAGTCTGGAGCAACCAGACCAGCAGTGTAGTTTTCGAAGTTCGTTGCCAAGATGGCCACTAGCCAGCGGGCCAGCAACCGGTTAGGCGCGTCGAGTGGCAAAATGCAGAAGGGCCCCACGCAGATCGTAGAGATGCTGGAGGGCTCACCTTTGGTGCAGATGCTGCTCGGGTGTTGGGCTTCTCAGATCCCAAAGCACAACTTGGAGGGAGCCTCGGTTGTTGCGCTTGCAGCTTGTCGTGGTCTTTTCAAGATGGCTGGCTCCACGTGTCTCGGTGCCTCCACGGGTCTCCTTTTCTCAGGGACTGTGGATCGGGCGGTGAGAGGTCTGGAGGTTCAGGTCTTGTCAGTCTCTGGGCTCGGGCTCCGGCGGGAGGCGGCGGCAAAGCAGACGTTGATTCGCTGGATGGTGCTTGCGTTAGCAAGGTGGTCACTCCCTGACCACAGGGGAGATTGGCTTCAGTCCTCTGTGCGGCAGAGCATCGAAGTTCCCGTCTTCTTCTTAGTTTCAAGTTGATTCCAGGATGTCTGAAGTCTTAGGACACAGCTCCTACCTTTAAGCGGATTCTAGGGGCCGGACAACCTGCTAGGTCCCTCCCTAAGGGTGGGACCAGGAAGGGGGGTGGTTACACCCCCAATCCTTTGTCCAGCTCGCCCCAGGCCCGGGACTGGTGTGCCCCAGGACCGGATTGAACTGGCATATGCACCGAGGCTCCTTGTGAGCCTCAGGCATGTCTGGTTTCTTTCAAGCCCTACCTGACCAATACACAAAATCCTGCCTGGGGTGGTGCTCGCACCTCCCCTGGCAGGAAACCCTTTGTCCACACCTCCCAAGCTGGAAGGACTCCCAGCAGCAGGAGGGCAGACTTGTGTCTGTGGTGGCAGCATCCATTTTGTGGAGCTGAGGCTATGTCTGATTTTACCCGGGTTTCAGGTACTGTACATGTCGTGTCCCTCTAGAAGGGTGGGATGCTAACCCCGTCGCCAGAATTGGCGAGGGGTTAGTATTCCAATTCGTATGACACCTTACTCGACATGTTTTGATAAAGCCAAACCAAAGTTAGCATTTAACCGCGAGGTTCATAATGCACTTAAGAGTATATGGTATGACGATATCTGGAAACAGTAGAAGGAAGTTGTTCCGACCACTGCAGACAGGCTCAGCTCATGCCAGAGCACCATCTCACATGGAACCAAGCACTCTGCCTTCAGGATTGTTAAGGCCTGCCATAGGAGTGACTTATAGGTTACCAGGTGTCCCATTTGAGGTTAGGTATAGGTATACTACACCTAAGTAAGAGGTGGTTACACCAACTTACCCCAGCTGAGTGATCAGCCAGTTGTGTCAAATTTGTTAGGCCAAGCCTGGGGTGGCATAATAAATGCTTCAGCCCCTGGCAGGCCTTAGATACACCAATGCCCTGGGTACCTAGTGTACACTGGTACATGGGGCTGACAGGGTGATCCACTTCCAATTGGTTATGCACCTAGGGTGCATAATTTTAATTTAGTAGAGAGAACAGCAGGCTGGGGGTCTGATTGGCAGGCCCACAGCCTCAGTATGTCAAAAACCAGTGAAGCAAAAAGCAAAAATTTGGGGTGACCATAGGATAGCAGACCCTACTCTCCTACAGTTCTGTACAGAAGGCCCAGTTCGCTGAAGGAGGAGAGGAGAGTGGGGTCACACCCCCAGGTAACGTGGATCACTGCCAGGGCAAGGTGGGGGCTCGGAGGGACACTCTCTCGGCCTCTCAGTCCTTCTGGCGACGTGAGCCTTTGGTTCGGCTCAGATTGGGGCCCGTACTGACCAAAGGAGTGGCAGTACTGGGGCCAGAGTGAGAAGCTGTACTTTCTGTCATTGTTGATACGTGTGGGGTGCAACTGTTATCGAAGAGGCTGACTGTCGTAATACACATCGCCAATACTGCTGCTAACGAACTGCCGGACTGTCTTATGACGCCTGACATTATTTCTGCATAACGAAGTACACGATTGTAGCGCTACGCATTGCATTATTTCTCCATTGCAAAGTACAGGAGTGTAGCGGCTCGCATTGCATTATTTCTTCATTGCAAAGTACATGATTGTAGCTACGCATTGCATTATTCCTTCATTGCAAAGTACATCATTGTAGCGGTGCGCATTGCATTATTTCTTCATTGCAAAGTACGTGATTGGGGTGTGACGCAGTGCATTATTCCTTCATTGCGCAGTACATGATTGTAGCAGTACGCATTGCATTATTTCTCCCATTGCAAGGTACCGGGGTGTATTGTAACGCATGTTATTATTTCTCCTTTGTCCAGCACAGGATTGTATCGTTAGGCAGCACACTATTGTTTGTTCATTGCAACGTGTGTGATTCTAGCATTGCGACCAGCATAGCATTTTGAAAGCGGTGGTTGGGATTTGAACCTACCAGCCAGCCGGGACAAATATTACCCTGTATTATATGTTGGCTTTTGTATCGTGTGGTGTGATCGTATATCTTTTTATATAAAGTTTATACTCGTTTTATCAAACTCATGTGGAGTCCATTTTTGGTGTCACCAGTGGGTTGCTGTGGGTGTGGTTGCACATACTGTACATTCGTGCCTTGTAGATAGGCCTGGCTGCTCGTGCCAAGCTTCTAAGTGGGTGAGCAGGGCTAGCTCAAACGGTGTTCTTACTTGGCCTAATGTTGAGTAAGGAGTCCCGGTTTCGCATTTGGTGACAGTGGTGCGGGACTGGGACTCCGGCTTCCAACAGACATTATCAAGCTTCAGCACATTCTCAATGACCAGCATGGCATACATCTTGGGTCCAGACCCTCATCTGTGTTTTCCTGAAGTCGGGAAACATTCCCCAACCATTTGACGTCCACTCGAAATTGGGAAACTGCCAAGCAACAGGTAGCCGTGGTACCAGGTCCAGTGATAAACTCCGACTGAACCCCTGGCTGAAAATCAAGGTCCCCTGCAACCAGGGCCAGACTGTGAACCCAAAGCAGCTCTGGAAATTTTGACGGACCAGCCCCCTTGCTGCTTTTGTTACTGGGGTCCGATATAGCCGCACAGCTGCAAAACCGTCCCCTAGTAACAGAAACGGCCCCCACAGCTGTAAAATTGCCCCCCCACCCTTCCAGCCACCTGCGAAAACGCCTGACGCCTACTACGGCCACTCCGGCCCTGCCTGCAACCCCTAACCAGAATTACTACGAGGAAAGACGGAAGCTCAATTGAAGGTTTGTTCTGAAGACTTGAATCCTGATCTTTTCATAGACATTGTTGACACAAGTGATTCTTACACCCCGAAGACTGTCTCATAGGCTAACAAGCAGGCTTCAGTAACTGCCATATTTGTTCTACTATGTTATGCTCCTGTAAAGCTATATGCATCTTACATTAAGAAGCATAAGGAATGGAGACATCTAGTTGTCACCACTGTTCACAATTGTAACTTCTCTATTGCTGCTGTTGTATTGTTTTGAACAGCAATGTCTCTAGCTGGTCACTGACCTTTACTGATTGTAATAGCCATTATTACACAGGCTTCACACTATCTCCCATCATGTGTTAGGCATTTACTGCTTGAACACAGCTACTACTGACAAATCAAGAAAACTAGGAAACACTTCCTAGTCATTAAATATTTATTGATTTATGTTTTTAGGCGTAGGGTAGCTGTCAGGTTGCTTAGAGCATTAGCTTTAATTATATAGGAACAGAAAAAGATGACATATCGAGTAATGAAATCTGATTGAAAGAGTGGTAGTCAATTACAGTGTTCTTCCTTCATGCATTGTTTAATTGAATGGAAGTCTAAATAGTTAATTGTTCATAGGTTCTGAGTTCAGATCTCGGGTGGAGGTTGAGGGCATCCCACACTCTTATTCCTGGAACCCCCAGGGTTCTGTCCCCATGTTTCATCATTTTGTAGGTTTGTCATGCGATCAGATGAGTAGATGCTCAATGGCAATTTCTGTAAGGTTTGTAATGGGGTATGAGCTTCTGCAGAGATCTTGGGGGCATATTAACAAGCGGCAGCGATAATTATCGCTGGCCGCTCTTAGCGAGAAAAATGTTATCGCTGGCTATCGCAGGAAATTATCGCCATGCTAGCGTTGTATTAACAACGCATAGCGCAATGGCAATAATTTTACAGCGATAGCGATGTTTTCCGTGGAACATCGCTGGTTTTCAAGCAATGTTCCATGGAAAACGGCGATAACCTTGCTGATACGACCCTGTGGTCCTATCAGCATAATCCACCCCCAATGGTAAGTATAGCTAAGTCTGCATTTTAGCAGACGTTAGTTTTTGGAGATAACAGCTGTTTTCTCCAAAAACTAACGTCTGCTAAAATGCGTGGGCAGCCTTGTAAATATCATTAGATATGCAAAGGCAGGCATCGGGTAAAAAGGTGCTAACATGCGCTAATGCATGTTATCACCCTCTTGTAAATAGGGCGATATTTTTATTTCCGCTTTTTTGGCTTTAAAAGACAAAAAAGCGGAGATATGGCCTTTGTAAGTATGCCCCCAAGTCTGTGCCCCTTGTGCTCTGTTGGTGATGCAAAGGACCTTGATTTTATCCTAGCTGCCACTGGAAGCCACAGATAGGTTTTTGTGGGGGTTTGATGTGGGCATGCATGTGGGAGGTAAGCTCTAGCCAATTGATAGGGTCCTTCAGGAGGACAGTGTAGAGGATTTAGAATAGTGCAGACATGCCATGACCAGAGCTCTTGTCGGGACTCTCTCATGTTCACTTTGGAGTAATAGAAGGATTTTGTGGAGTAAGGAGAGCTGGAGATTAATTTTTGTTTGACCTTAGGTTGAAAGTAATGGTCTTAGCTTATGGCTGTTTAGGTGTTTTTTTTTCTGTGGATCCGCACTACTTCTCCCCACCTATCTATTTTTTATTTGTTTAATTTATGGGGCTTTTTCTGGTCTGATTTTTATTGTTACAATAATATGTATGGTATTATTTGGCAATTTCTTCATTTATGCTGCTCTCTTTGTTTTTTGTCTGATTAATTTCTTATCTGCCCCTCTATGCTTGGTTTCTACTATGTAAAACCCAATAGAAATTATTTAAAAAAAAAGAAAGTAATGGTCTGAGTCAAGGATTATCCTCAGATTTCTTACACTCAAAGATGATAATGGGCCGGATTGCGTGGGCTGGGTGGCAGTCGAATAGTAATGAATTGGGGTCAGTTGCTCTCATGAGAAGGATGTCAATTTTAGCTCAATTCATGAGGAGATAGCTTTCCTTCTTCCATACGAAAACATGATTTAAACACAGTATGATGTTACATTGATTATCTGGTGCGCTCTAAAGCTGGAAGTGGATTACTGAACTATCTTCATCAGCGGCAGATCCTCCGCTAGGGCGGAGGAGTAGCGCCCCACTGCTCTCTAACCAGTGCAAAGGAAAAATAAAATGATAATAATAGAACGTTATTATCATTTTGTTTCTAGCATGGAGCCAGGTTAGGGTGGGGCTGTGCTCGCGTCAGAGGGAGGAGGAGTGGTTGGTGCACAATAAGTGCGCATGACGGCTTGGTCAGCTGTCTTGGGCCAGCCAAACCATCATGCGCACTTAGCATTTCTCCACCCGGCTGCATTGCACAGCCTCGGGGAGAACATGCACAGGCTCCCACTCCTGCTCTGAGCGCTGAACCAGGCCGCTGAGACCAATCACCACTCTGCTGTCATGCTGGTGACAGCAGCATCATGATTGGTTAAGGTGAGCCTGTGTGCTGCAAGGAGCCAGGAAAACAGAGAGGATGGAGGAGAGGCGGCTACTGGTGACCGGTGACCAGCAGGTAAGTCTTCCCTTTTTTTTGTTTATTTCTACCCCGTCACCAATTCCTACAAGCCGCCACTGATCTGCATCCATTTCTAAGTTCACATTGAATTGATTTAGTAGGTGTGCCAAGCGCTGTACCCAGGTGCTGTTTAGTAGACACAAAAGGGATGATTCTTGGTGTACACAACAGCCAACATGGCGTGTAGATGATTTGACAGACCACATCCTGATTTGACTCCAGTGGATGAGAAAAAAAATTGTATCCCTGAAAGAGCCGACCCTGCTAGGTTGTCTGTTGTTACAGCATTCCATGTGGAATGGTGCAGTCGATAGTGTCTCGGACGCGGGTAGGTCAAGGAGTTTAATGGCTCTTTTAGGCTGATTCGGTTCCCCCCTCAGGTTTGATTCCTGCCTAGCTGTCATGGTGAATGCGATTATGTTCCATGTGTCCTTGTAACAGTCTCAATACCTCTCTTTTCATGACTCTGCTTGGGAATGGTGGCTTAGAGAAGGGTCAATAGATGACCAAGGTCTTTTGGTCTGCAGATGTCTTTCTCAAGACTACTTAGAATCCTGGGTCATCAGGGAGAACATGAAGTATTATCTATAAAAGTGCTCTGTGCTTTCCACATCATGCAGACAGAAAGATGGACAGCAGATCCCCAGCCTTACTAATGGTGATGGCTCTGATTGCAGCGACAGGTCTCCATTCTTTGCAAAGGATGTCAGTTGCAATTGATGAGTGCAAATATTAGTGTCAGAAGATTGATTGTCATCTTCACAGAGGACCAGGGGAAAGCCTTTAGCTCCCCAAAAGGAAACTGGGTACCACAGGACCATTTTGCCTTTCCTGTCTCTACATCTACATTTAGTGGTGTTGTGTCACTAACAGCGGGTAAGTCCACATGTTTGCACATGGTGGTGACGGTCCATATAGAAATAATCTCATGGACATTAATAAATTGGAAGCGCAGCAGAACAGATATCACACACTCTTTGACAACCGACAGCATTAGTAGGTTGAACCCTTGCCCCACACTTAGGCCCCACTTTACTTATCGGTGGTTGAGTACAGGTTAGAGTGGCTGAGTACGGGTAAGGGTGGAAACGATAGAGGGATTCTAATGCTGTCTTTATGACCCCTAAGATGAGGAGTTAGCAGGAGCCTTACCAGGGCTTCCAAAGGGTTCACCAGGGGTGGGAATTGGTACCCCGGGCTGTCCAGATCCTATCCATTGATGTTCCCAGAGAGTGGAACCACTCTTAGTCTGTCATGCCAAGTTTGGAGGTCTATTTCACGACTAGCTGCTCCACAACATATTTTTTTCTTTGTCTTCAGGGACTTGTACTCTTGTCTACCCTATTATAGTATCAGGACTACATGTCCCAGGATGCAAAAAAAACGAACCTTTGTGGAGCTAGAGATGCCTAGGCCTGAAAAACGTAGCAGCTGTATTCAGTACCACTCTATGAGAGATCTTTTCCAATAAAAACGCCACCATAACATTGGCACAAAAACTGTCTAACTGGGGCTCCCTTAAGATGACAATCAAACAACAGTCCATCAATGTGGGTGGTTCAGGGGATTAAAACCTCCATATTGGCACTGTAGCGTACCACAGCAATGGATGCTGGATTTTTCTCTCCATGGCAATGAGTAAGAAGAGGGCACAGTTAGATTAATGAAGAAATTCAGCTGAGCTAAAGGCAAGAAAGTGCCGGGAACACATTAAAACTGTTGTGTGTCTTCATCTGCTGGGCCCCCTGTCAGATGAAACCGAGCGGCTGCAGTCAGAGCTCTCAACAGCCATGTCTCCCACGGAGAGGGAAGCATAGTTCATAAATCACGGTGAGAAGCCCCCAGAGACTGTCAGGGGAGCCCCCAGACTGTGCGCTGAGGTGCAGTGTGACAGCTGGAAAGACTGCAGAAGTGCTCATAGCAAATTGATAATGTGTAAGTAGGATATCTGGCAGCACGACTACTGCAGAGTGAGATCATCTGCTCTGGTCGCACAGTACACTCAGTCACACATTACAAATACGACACAATCATAGTCACTCATACACTAGTCAAGAAAAACACAAATGACGCAATCAACAGCCACTCGCGTTCTGATCGTCCATGTTATTCTAATGCACGTGCAGTAAAACTGTCTGCAAATTGCATTCTATGACACAACGTGGCGCCGCAGCGTAACCGCCGGGATTGCGCGTAAAAAGCACACCACGCCGTTCACGAAATTTCCCAAATCACACCAGCGTAGTTTATTTTTCGCCGGACCCTAGGTTAAAACATGATAGACAGGGACAGCAGTGCTCTGTGTTACGCACAGTACTCTGCCACATTCTGGAGAAAACCCAAAATGGAGAATAACAGCCCAACGACCCGGGTGCCTACATTGGGGCTAGGCTGTCAAAACGGTGCCAGTGCACACAGAAAGGATAGGAATGCACTGTATTGCTTACATGTGGTGCATTCCTGCCCTTTCACATTGGCGTTGGGCAGTAAAAATGCCATAAATTAGGGCAGGCCCTTTGTTATAATGGTGTAGAATAGATATGGTAAGATGTACGTAGCCTTAGTGGCATAATCTGTTGAACAGGCACTAGGCTATTGATAAGAGATAACAAGGTACTAGATTAGAGGCAGGGGTAGAAGTAGCAGGGCATCGGTAGGAGGATACATACTACGGCTTAGGTAGGAAAAGACAGTTTTGGAGTAAAAAGGGATCCAGGCACTAGAACATAGGTAGAGGTAGAGGAGGAGTAATAAGGCATATGCAGGGCAGAGACGTTAGACTAAAGTTAGGGCTAGAGGTAATAGGGCATGTTAGAAAGGTCTGGGTAAATTTATAGTGTTTAAATAGGAGCTCTGGTATAGGTGATGTTTGAGGCCCTATGGCAGGGCTGCCCAGTGTAGGTGAAGAAAGATTAAGGCCATGACAGAAAAATTAAATTGACATACAATGAATCTAAATGAAGGGCATGCACATAGTCAGAGGTTATCCTGAAAATTTGGAATGGATCCATCCACCTGGACAGACATTAGTCACCACACACCACACAGTACTAGGGTTTAGGCAAAGGTAATGTTACTAGGCTATGTGTAGAACTGATAGGATCGACAGAGAGGAAGAATTGTCTAAGTAGGGGTAGAGGTACTAGGATATTTTTAGGGGAATAGAGCAAGGATAAAAATAGTACTTGGAGAAAATCTTACGTTTGACGCCACCAGCAGTTCACATGGAAGCGAGGGTCTCCGTAACTTTGCCCAGGCCTTCTTAAAACAATGGAGTAGGCGCAAGAGTTGCCTCTCTATGCAGGCCGTTCCCCAAGAGGTAAGGTGTTGCTCTCTGTGTGCACTACAGACATCCAAACCACAGCCTGTGATTGGGTTCCCTTTGGAACTGCAGTACGGCTTGAGTCTTTCTGCTTGTGCCTGCTTCATGATGCATGGTTCATGATACCGGAGGCCTGTTTGTGGCCTCAACAAGGATGAGGAGCAGTTGGAACTTGGATGGAATTTAAAACACTTTAACTTACCTTTCCTTAAGTTTGCCATGCTGTCTTCCTTCTGGGTTTGTGGAAAGGGGTACGGCCAGCCCTTTAATATGGCCCATTCAAGATGGTCACCATTTCGCTTGCCTAAATATCACCAATCCAAGATGAATCCCTGTTATTTTATCTGACATAATTTTCTGTTAGGTCTATATACAAGGACGCCCGTTTGGATGACGGATGTGTCGCAATCCATTCAAAAGTAATTTTTTCGTCATGTTCATCACCCCCTCAGCTACTATTTTCATCCTCTTTTTGCCTCTTTAGCATATTTTCTCAGACCGGTCCTCTGGATCCTGTGTGGCTGGTTCTGCTCTACTCAACCGTGGCCAGTTTAGCACCTAGCCTTCTTTACCTGTTCATCCTAATCCTCATCTTGAAGGCTCTTGCAACCCTTTATCATTTATTAAGATTAGTTTTTCTGTCTTTTGGCATTTAGGGCTTATTCTAGAAGACACTGGTTACCTCTCTCTTCTTTGCTCTATGGAGGGTGGCACCGTGGTTAATGGAAAAGGCTGTTCTTCCTGAGGCAGCCAAAGTAAAACAAAAAAGAATGACTCCTCTGTCCAGTCCTCGACAGAAGAAGGGGGGAAACAGTTTTGGGTATGTAAAGTGGAATGAACACAAGAGAGGAATACCCTTCCCTCCTCCTACAATCAAAACAAAGATAGAGTAGATACGGGGGTATAAAAAGGTACATACGGGGCTTCCCCACAGAGGAAAATAAGAGATATAAGAGATATATGGGATTCTGGAATACTAAGACTTCATATTTGTTTCGACAAGAAAGTGGTTCAGCAGGATGCCATTTATATCCTGGGAATACCATTGACTCCCCTAGATAGGCCAGCTTTAGAATGTTTTTAATCCAGATTCAGATCGACCACTCATGATGTACAGCAGACCTACCCATCAGGTCACACAGTTCATGCAAGCTCTCACATTATACACTGGCACTATTCCTCCCAGGACACAGATGCGTCTCTCAAAGAAGACAGAACAAGTGCTCACATTTCACAAGCACTCACATACAACAGAGCTATCCCTCGAATTATAGACAACAAAAAATGCTCTCGTAGAGAGCAGAGCAATCCTTTAGCTGACTCAGCTAGTATAGACTCTCACCTCCGACAGCAGGGCTGCTCTTTGATTATTTAGAACTAAAATGTAGGAATTTTCTCCCAAAAAATATCACTACCATTTCTCAGTAAAAATGGAAAAGAAATCTGGGAAATTAGTATAATGTTTGGCTCGAGTTTAATACCGTGGCAAGTTCATGAGAAATGTATTTTGCTATCGGGCTGCTTTCAGAAGTGGACTCAAATATTTTCTATTTTTATAATTGAAAAATATTTCCCTTCTCAGTGTGCCTGGGGCATAGAAAGGTCACAAGCTCCAGGTCTTTTTTAGAGAGAGCTCTACATCTGAGCTCTCCTTGGGAACAGACTTTACTGTTCGACTTTACTCTTAAAATAATTCAATTAAGAACTTTGAGAAAGAATGTGCAATGAAATAGGTGATAACGGATAGAAAAACGACAGGAGGTGATCAGAAAGAAGAAACAGAGATGTAGGATAGGAGAGGAAGCTGTGTCAGAGGGGAGCAAGCACCATTATTTGGGACTGCTGTCCTAATTCTACTGGACTTTCTACATCTCACGGCATGGTGTTTGAAGGCCCTGCCCTGCCTTAGATGAGGTCGGAATCGGATCCACGTGGAGTAGTATCTCACAAGCTAGAGACACAATAGATTGTGGGTTGCTGACCTACCAGTGGCGGCTGCCCCCTATGGGGAGTGGTGAGGCGGGCAAATGGGAGGTCGGTGCCGGTGCATGCGGCGAAAATGACATCAATAAAATTGCTGACATGCATTACATTATCACAACTCTAAAATGGTAATGTAATGCATGTCGGAGATACATAAAATACATTCAAAATTAAAGAAAAGAAAACTCACCTTGCGTCACGTCTGCGCTCCCGTCCGGTGTCCTTCACTCCTCCAGTGTGGGCCTCAGGCAACTCCCCTAACCAATCCTGGCGCTGCTCTCATGCAGCATGAGAGCAGGGCCAGGATTGGATGGAGCAGGTTCTCTCAGCACTCCAAAGAGCACTGGAGGCCTTTGCTTGGTCTCAACCCAACTATCCAAGACAACTGGGTTGAGAGGTTTAAAGTGCGCATGTCTGGCTAGCCATCGCAAGACAGCTGGTCAATGGAACCTGCGCACTTCAAGCATAAGTGCCCTGCACATAACTTCTTTCTGCTGCCGCCAGTCAGCAGCAGCCCGCCCTGACACCCAGTTCCAGACAGGGTTATTGAGAAATAAAATGGTAATACATTAACTGTATTACCATTTTATTTTTCATCTCTAGCGCATGGGGAGCATTTCAATCAGTCGGGCAACGCTCCTCTGCCTTAATGGAGGAGCCGCCCCTGCCTTACTCGTTATGTACCGGACATACTCTGCCTCTCAGTAGCTAGCTCATCATTAAGGAGGTGATATTCTTCACACCGTGGATATGTTCCTTCGCTTCACATCCAGCATATTATTCAGAGTTGTAGCTCTTCATCCCTTAGGCATGTTCTATCGCTGCATACCCGCAATCCTAGTAGGAGGCATTATCCTTCATACAGTGGGAATGCCTCTTTTCCAGGAACCCTGCATAGTGTGAGAGGTGCTTCATACCTTAGACATGATTCACCATCCAGCATATTTTAGGAGGTGTTACCCTTCATACCTTGGACTTGCTTCGTACCCCAGTATCCACTATGTTGTCGTAGGGGGCTTTTCCTTTCATATAGCAGGTATACCCAGTATATTGTCAGGGGGGGCTTTCCTTCATAACTTGACTTGTCCATCACCCAGTATCCAGAATCTTGTCAGCATAGGGCTTTCCTTAATTTAGCAGGCACGCTCTATCACCCAGTATCCAGTATCTTGTCGGGGGGGGCATTCCTTCATATAGCAGGCACGCTCCATCACCCAGTCTCCAGTATATAGTTACAAGGCATTGTCCTTCATACCGTGAGCACCCCTGATTTCCATGAATACTATATGTTGCTGGGAAGTGCTTACCTTCATACCTTAGTCAAGCCCTTTCATTCGGCATGCAACATAGTGTTAGGAAGGGTTCATCTTCCCACCATGACGATGTCAGATTTCCCAGCCCCGCGTTTTGTTCGGAGGTGCTATGATTCATGGCCTAGAAATGTCCCATCTGCCAGGACCCAGAATACTGTTTTAGGGAGCAATCCTTAATTCTCAGGATTTTCTCCATGTCTTAGGACGTCAGCATGGTACCCGAAGACTCTGAGCTGCTGTTGGTCGTGCTGTCCATGCCCTTGATTGCAATACAGGATGCTGTTAGCAGATATCTCCTGGGCAATATTCCATCTCTTTTATCGCAACAGCACAATTTGTATTTGTAGAAATTATAGAGCGCATTAGAACAATCAAAGCATCAAAGGAGGGAGTTCTGAGAGGAAGTAAGCAGAACACCCCCCCCCCCCCCCCCCCGAAGATGCTAGAGGTTATATCACTGCTGGGGCCTCAATGCCTCATTCCTGAATTATGGAAGTCCCACCGTATCGCACCATCAGGGGGAAGGGGTTACTTTACATCCAGGGGGGCTAGCCTTCTTTGCTACATGCACTCCATCTTCCATTCATCATCTCAGATACCTTTTGTAAGGACATGTAGACATGTCAAACGACCGAGCCAGGGGTAGCGAACTTAAACCAAAGCCTCTGGTACTAATGTTGCTCTATTCTTTCTTTAGCCAAGTCAAGCAGCTACTACCACAAAACCTCTATTAAAAGAGACTCCTCCAGCAGTGTTTCTATGGCTTCCAGACAGGGCACCCTGCCCTCAACTCCAAAAATACTCTACTCTCAGACAGGGCGCCCTGGCCTTAATCGCCAATATCTTTGCGTCAGTGGTACTAAAGAAGGACACACAAACCCAGCAGCTCAAATGCTTGTGTTTTGTGAAATAACATATCTGTCATCATGTCAGGGCCGCTGGGAAGCTGTCAAATGTAACTTTGACAGGTCCTTAGCAGAGAGATGGGAATGGAAATGGAGACTGCGGGTTTCTTGTTTGTTTTTAGATTTGAGGGTATTTTTAAGTTGAAGAATGTGTAAGTGACAAGAGTTTGGCAATTGTAATCAGAGGGGAGCCTTGGTGTGACAGGAAGGCTCATGTGGGTTTGCCACAGTGTAAGTGGTGCGGGTGGGACTTTCGCAGCCTGAGAGGTGAAGCTGGGGATTATTCTGTTTGGGAGTCTGCCGAGGGGGTTCTTCCATTGTTGTGGTTAAGCGCACACATCCTGTGAAGCTGAAGAGGGTGCCATTCATCTACGTGAACTGGATGAGGCTCCCTTATTCAGGCAGATTCAGATAGGTTTCTAAATCTGAGAGGTTATGGCAGAGTTCACTCAGTTGGGGGGGAGATTCCAGTGGGAAGGCTCAGGTGGAACCATCTGACACTTACAGTGTAGAGTGGAACTCACTCAGTCAAGGAGGTCAAGAGGGAGAACCTCAGTCAGTGAGGTAGGAGAGGGGTGCCCTAAACTACCTGGTTTGGATAGCACTCCCTCGCTGGTGTAAAATACACTCTACGCCAATTTTACACCACTTCACTCTAGACCATTCTACTCCACTCTATGACACTACACTCTACGATACTCAACTCTATGACGCTCTACTCCATTAAACTATACTCTACTCTGACACTATACTCCACACAATGCCACTTCACTCTACTCCGCTCTGTGCTGCACTCTACAAGGCTCAGCATAACTCCATCTATGCAACTCCATGCCACTTTACTCCACTTTGTTCTACAATGCACTATTCCACTCAACTCCACTCAACTCTGTGCTACTCCACTCTACACTACTCCACTCCACTCTATGACAATCTACTCTGGTCTATGCCACTCTACTCTACTGAAACTCTATGCAACACCCTCTACGCCACTCCACACTGCTCTACACCACTCCACGACACTCTATGCCACTCCACTCTACGACACTCCACCCCGCTCTACGCCACTCCACTCTACACCCTTCCACTCTGACATTCTACTCCCTCCACTACACTACATAACACTACACTCCACTCCACAACATTCCACTTCACTCCACTCCACTCAACTCTACACCACTCTATGCCATGCCACGCCACTCCATAACACTCCACTCCACTTTATGACACTCCACGCCACTCTCCTTTACCCCACTAACTTTTAGCCATGGTGAACAACAGCCACACTATTGTACAACATGGCTAAAATCTATTGGTAAAGGTAATAGCTCTTGCATAGGCGAGACCTGTTGGCTTTGCCAATGCTTGTTTAAGGTTTTTGTCTTGTTTAGATAGCTGTATATAAGTCCAGAGCCCAAGCTAAAACAAGCTATGTGTAAATAGTTTGCAAGGTCTGGTTGTGCCAATACGATCTATAGCTAAAGTTGCCTAGTCCCTCCTAAGCGTACTATTCCTTTGAAAGCATGAGAGTTGTTAGCACATCAAGGACATTTATTGTTGAAACTGTAGGCTCTAGTGTTTGGGATTGCGCGGAGATCCCAGCTGTCTTGCGGGCTTGCAGTTGAATATGAAAACGAACCATGCTGGAAGCCGCTTGGGGGTCAAGCCTCGTTTTCAATTGTAGCACACACCTTCATGTTTTTTGATGTTCAAAATTAGTTTTCTGCTTACCAAATTGAAGCAGCGGGAACTCTATTAAACTGTGTCTCCTTGTATTCCTTGCAATGTGGTATCATAGTATTTGCTTATCTATGGTTTATAAAATGCAAATTGCCACCCAAAGGCATGATGGAGCTAGGACAGGAACCAACAGAAGCAACCAAAACAAGGGGCAGAGCGGGGAAAAGAGACAGGTATTCGCAGAAGTCAAGTTTCTAACTTTTTTTTTTTAGTCCTCATTTATCCAAATTATGCTTTAAATTCATAGAAAAAGTGCATAAACCAATCCATTAGCAAGGTGTTGTTTATCACCCGTCACTCCACAAGAGAGAGAGAGAGATAAGATTTATCTCCGGGTCGACAATTTAGCCTTTTGGTTGGAGAATGAACACCTAATCTTGATTTTTTCTTTAAACATGTGTTTTATTTTTTTTAAAGTAACAGCGGCCCTGCCACCAAAGCAGCCTCTTTAGCATATTCTTAATCATTGCACCGTAGAACACAAATAGATAAGACAATATATCCTAAGAAAGTGAGAAGGTAAAAGGAAAAAGTGAAGGGAACAAAATGTGCAATTCATATAAGTAATACTCAGTGAGGTGCATTTGAAATGGAGTACTCAACCCAAGTTTCTAACTTTATGTGACAAACCGTTAAGTGAGATGTATGTCACAGTTCCAGGGGCAGACAGTTCCAAAGTGTAGAGCCCATGACCAGAGGCTCCCCCGCAGTGTTCTTTCCTATGATGCAGCAGAGACAACAGTTTAAGAGTGTTGGGTCTAAGGGTTCTGTAAGGAGCATGCATTTTCAGCCACTAGCAGAGTATTTTGTGTTCTTTCTGGTGGAAGACAGAATGAATCAAACATGAGGCCACATGTATCAAAAAAGCATTTTGCAAATAACTAATAGTGATTTTTACTAAATCGCTATTAGATAATCGCTAAATGCTATGTATGTAAGGAATCTCCAATGATTCATTTCCTTAATATTACGGAATAGCGATTTGGAAAATAGGTAATCGCTATTAGGTAATGCTACTCTATTTGTTCCTATGGGCCTAAAGACCACTAGGTGCAAATGGTTTTGCATTAGCTAACTTGCGATTACCTAATTGGTAATAGCAAATTAGCCAATGCACAGCCAAGGGTGCCAGGGGGCCTTAGGCCCCCCTGAAGCACCACAAAAGAATAAAATGGGCACATGTAAAGCACACACATGCCCCAGGGGCATGTGCGCGCTACATGGCACTTTGAAACATGCTTTTTTGTGCATTTTTCAAAAACTGCACATAGTTACCATCGACTTGGAGACGATGGTAATAGCATTTCCTAAATTCACAGTTTGCATTTAGAAAATGCTTGGTACATGATCTTACAGTATTGCAAATTGCGATTCCCTATTTGCATTTGTAACTTTAGATAATTGTAAAAATCTGTGATTACCTTAAGTTGCATCTACAAAGCCTTTCATACATATTGAAAGGCTATTTTAAATTCGTAAATGGCCGAATTTACAGATTGGCACCATTTGGGAATGCAAAATTGTTTGATACATGTGCCCCTTAGAGCCTTAAACTGAATATGCTGCTTGACCGGGAGCCAGCAAAACTAAGACAAGCACTGGAAACATTCTCATATTTAGTTAAGCAAAATAGTGACAAGTAGGGCTACTGTGTCCTCTGTAGTTTGTTAATCAGGGCCTCAGGGAGCCAGACTGAAAAGGCCTAGTCTAATCGAGAAAGGATAAGGGGGTGGTCCACCGAAGTATGGGATTCTGTTGAAAGAAAAGGCAGGAATAATTTCAAAGCCTGGAGGAGCTGGAAATGAGATGCCTCAAGTTTTTGAATTTGACAGTCAGAAGTGAGATCCTAATGAGATCCGACTACTAGGTTTTTAACTCTGAGTGGAAGTAGGTAGGCTACCCATTGAGCCGGGCCAGAGGTTTCTAGAACTTAACAGTCATTGCAGATGGTCAGGATTTTGATCTTATTACCAGTGAGCTTCAACTGGTGGGTGACCACCCAACCTTGGATGGTGAGAAGTAAGACTTTAAGATGGTGGTTCTCACTGCCTGGTAAGCTGATAATTTTCAGAGCAATTTCTGTATGTTGAGGCTTATATGGCAAGTTTAGAGCACTAGTGTGCTACCTGCAGATGGGTGGTAGAATTGCAGGATCTGGGAAAGAGGCTGATTGTTGTGGTCTAAGGATCCGCTTCTTGCTTTTCTTCATTTGACAGTCATTATGGAGAAGACGGGTATTTAGGAGTCTCCTGGAAGTCGTAAGTGAATGCATTGATTGACGGCCATTATTTTCCCATGATAGCCTTGCTCGATCCCATTGCTTGTCGAACCTCTAAATTGGAGGCTTTAGAAAATAGATTTGCTTTCTCGTTTGTTTACTGATTGGAACAAGCATTGGAAAACCAATAATTTTGCTATTTGTCTGATTTGCAGATTGGGTATGCGTGCGTTACACAATGTCAACCGTATTGGCTTTGTCAATGGTGTTTGCCGGTAACTCTGGGGTTTGAGTGTAGATGAAAGCAACTAAAAAAGGATGCTATAGAAAAAGATTGATATTAATTCTTTAGCTTTCATTCTTTAGAAGCTTGTATTCAGTTCTTTCTCCACATTGCTGCCAGGTCAACCTCCCAAATGATTTCAGATATAAAATAGTGACACCCAAACAGCCAATAGAAAACCGGTGAAACTTAAACATTCATATCGGCTGATTCCAAGGTGTGATTGACAACATCTCAAGCCAGTGTCCGAAAATCCCCAAGCAACAGAAGCAAATGGTTGAAGGAGACAAACTCCAAGCCCCTAAATTTAGGTTTAGAATGCAAAATGTTCACCATGAAGGGCGCAAGTTCCATACTCCTTAAACCTAAAAATTAAAGTCTGGGTAGTCCCACGTGGCAACACACAACATTTTTTAATTCCATTTGCAATTGTCATGCTAGTCACCCACATTCACAAAATTAAGCAATCCAGGGTCTCGTTTACAAAAAACGACACAGAAAGGCGCCGCAAGCAATTTTGCTGCGCTGAGCTGCATCATTTTAAAAAGCAATGGGATGGGTCGAATTAACAACAATATGATGCATCCGTGCGCTTTCCCTGCTCCGGTGTACAATTTGCTGCCATGCGCTAGCGCAGGCATCCTTACGTCATGTTGCAAGGGTGACTGTGTTGGTGGGATGATTGTTTTTGTGCAGAAATGACCTTCCTGCACAAAACAATCATTGATGGCTTTTTCCTCTTTCTATGCCTGCTGCACAATGCAGCATGCAAAGACAGAGGGAAAAAATGATGAGAAATAAAAGTATTTCTCCTCGTTGCGCCGCTCCTAAATGCATTCCCAGCATTACAAAACGTTGTAAATCTGGAAATGTGTCAGGTTCCATAGATGTTGCGTGTGAACACCCACAGCAACACCCATGGAACGCCCCTTTCAGAGTAATGCGAGAAAGTGTCCCATATTTACAAGGCCACGAAAAGGCACGCAGGGTGACTTTAGGTGGCCTTGTAAATATGGGCAGGCACACTGTGGGGCTGGTGTGTCACAAAAAGTGAAGCACTGGCGGTGCAATGGCCTTGTAAATGAGTCCCACAGTATTTAGGCTTCCCAGTAAATACCAGGGTCCGGACATGATGTAATCTTTATCTCAAAATATGAACTGGAGCGCTGTTGAGCTAGTACCAGTCGGGCATGGGGGGAGGAGGGGCACACGAGTGGGTGAAACAGATTGCAGAAAGTCATAAGTGAAACTAATGCCTTGCCCACTGTGTCTGGATTGTTCCAGGGTCTCCACACTCTCTCTAATAGTTCTTTTTATCAGCCTGTCCCAGACACAACACAGCACCAGCTTCCGAGCATTTGTTATCAGGGCAGCAAACACAGATTTCCTGGATAAATAGGGCTTTTTAGATCCGGCCTGCAAGGGCATGTCTAATCCATCCCCTGGGGTATATCTAATGTGTTGAGCATATAGATAGCGAGAGTTAGAGTTGGGGGCTGCGTCATTTTACACGAAAACATGGCGGCTCTCTGTGTTTTGACAGAGCGCTTTAATGAAATGCAATGCAGTGGCCATAAGGCAACCTCTTGCGCTTTACAAATCTCCTAAATAAATAGTGCACAACTCATCTGTCAGCTTTGAAAGCTAACAGACCTCTCCACCCCCTAACCCTCGATGGATGATGAGAGTCAGTAGGGTAACTGCAGAGTGTGTCCACTCCTGCTAATATAGAAACTGACGAGGGGTGTGAGTATGTGGGAGGAGTCAAAGATGCTCTAACTATTTGCAGTGATCTAGTTGTGCCAGTAAAGACATGGGCATGCACTTCATGTACATGTGTGCAGTTTAGTGCTTGCAGGCAGCTTTACCGTAGCAACGCATGAAGCATTGGCCTCCAAATTTTTGTGCGCTGGAGTTAGACGCCGTTTATTGAGTTGCAGTATATTGGAAAGGTGGGGAAAGCTCATATCTAGTTACTGTGCAACATTATTCTTTCTTTCTCCTTTTTAAGAATTTTTGACAATCTCTGCTATAATCCAAAAGTGACGTGCATGAAAGGTGGACAGACATAGTCGAGCAATAGGATGGTCAACACCATGTTTCGGCAGCTTTAGGCTACATAAACCAATTGCTTGTGATCTTCATCAGGACAGATCTCATCTTTCTCGCAATTTGTTGAGCAATGTATATCTCGCTCGATCCTGGCATCATGGATCGGTCCAATCCACAGACCACAGTACCACCAGTTCAGCAAGCGAGGCAGATTTCCCACTTGCAGCATGTCACGAACATTCACCCTCCACCCAGCCAGGGTCATATCTAGGTACAGGCTAACTAGGTGTCTGTCAACAGCGCAGCCTGGTCACTCATGAACCTATGAACCCAAAAACCTGGGAACTCATAAACCTATGAACCCAAATAAGGGGAGAAAAATGCACCTCACCTTGGGCTCCTAACTACCCTGAAGCAGCCCTTGACAAATATTGCATAACTGTCTCTTATTCTAGCATCATATACCCTCCTTCCTTATACAGTCAGATAAAGCACACTTACATGACAGCCCGTTGGTACCTTTCAGAACTGCATGACTTGCATTTCTATTCGCCAGTCACGGGATTGTTGGCTATGAAGTTGCAATGAATGCAGTGCAATTGCTATCTTTGTTTGTTCCCTGTTATGGGAGTAGAAAAATATACCACTTGTATATCTTAAGAACCTTAGAATGTAATCGTTATTGCTCCATGAGCTCACACGAGCGGTCACCAAAGGAAGTACCTTCTCGTGGCTCATCGGAACCCATAACAGGGAACAAAGGACATTGTTTGTGACTATCAGGCATATGTACATTTATTCTATCACCCATTGAGGTGTAACAGGGATCGTTTTTTTGGTCCTGAGGAAGAAAGCCAAGAGGATGGCTTCTGAAACATGTCGACCTTGTAGGAGGTGACTCATTATAGTACACCATCTACGCCTCCCCACTTTTACTATTCTCAGCCAGGGAAGACAATAAAGTATTTTTGTTCCACTAGCCAGAGAATTTTTAACCATCTCACATTTTCTTTTCACGATCCCACGCACAACACATACTCACCAATCACTGAATAAAGTGCTCCTGCGTCTACGTAAGTCGTAGCACGCCCCGTCCCGTAGAGGGGCGGGAAGACCCCAATGATGAAGCATGACACTGAATCAGGTTTCAGTGTGTGAGGGGTATTTTACAATTATTTGAAACATTGCCCTTCCCACAAATTGAGAGAAGGATCTCTGATCGTTTTGCACCATTTTTCACGTATGACTAAACACTTCAAATAAAAATAAAAATAGCAGCACACACATGGGTGCATATACATTCACATAATACATGGTAGAATCCCTATGTTGGATAACAGTATCAAAAGGAGGACGATTCTACCTTTTTCCTCTTCACTCCCTCCTTTGATTTTTTGATTGTGCAGTGCAATTGTGCCATGGCATACTGACATCCACACCTACTCACCTCAAAGTTGCAACACTGTACAAACATATGGTTACACCAATGTCAATGAATGGTGTTCATTTTTCTCTTAATTGCCCATTTAAGCGCACCTGTGTGATCTTAACCTCCACCATTAAATATATGTTAAATGAAAAAACTGTTTAAAAAAAAGGACACTCAGCAACGTGCAATGACGACTGATTAATCCTGCCTTTATCTTCCTGCGAGCGGTTTCTGGCAGCCTGTCCTGCCATGCTGTGAATCCCACATGCTTATTTCGCTCTAATTACAAAAAATAATATTATGAAAAAGAAATCAGAACTGGGACCTCGTGTTGTCGTAAACCAACAACCTGAGGATTTACAAACAGAAATAAAACTCGAGCTTCAAAGCGCCCAGTTCTAAAGAGCCAAGTGAAAGCGAAGAGGCGCCTGTGTCCTGCTGACACTGGAATCTGGCCCAGGGATTACAGGCTCAGCCAGGGTCAAGTGTGCAATTCCTGCCAATATCCACTCTCCCAGAGCTTTGGCCCTGGCTTATCACTATTCTAAGGATTACCGCCTTGTCGCTGCCCTAATGACTGCACACATAGCTTTATCCACAAGGCCTGTTCAGAACCTCTATTGTACGGCGTGCACTGCTGTGAAGGGTTTCGGCTAGTTCTGTCAATTTTGCACCCATAAGGAGAAGTTTAATGTTTATTTGATGGAAAAACATTTCAAATAGAAAACTACACACTGAAAGGGCCTTATCAGGAGCAGAATGCCTGGGAGGAGCTCACTGCAGCTGCGGCTCCTCCACTGAGGCAGAGGTGCATCGCCCCACTGCTATCATTTTATTTTTCTGCATGGAGCCAGGTTTGGCAGAGCGGGTCTGGGCTGGTTTACACGAAGAGAAGTGGTATGTGCACTTAGCATTTCTCCACCCGGCTGTGTTGCACAGCTGGGTGGAGAAATGTGCACTTAGGAGTGGGCAAACCGCTCCTGCCTTCTTCGTGAGCAGAGCAGCTCCGCCCACCCGCTTGACCGCAAAGGAAACATAAATTGATATTAACTCAAAGTTATAATCATTTTATATTTCCTTTCCTTTACACTGCTCAAAAGCAGTGGGGCGGTGCTCCTCCGCCATAGCGGAGGAACAGCCCCTGGTCCGGGCCAGTCCTCTTCTCACGCTACACTTACTGTCTTGGCAATAGCATCCCTTCCTTTGGAATTTCCAATCATTTGTAGGCAGATGATTCTCAAATCTTTCTCTCATTTCCTACTTTCACCCCTCGCTTCCAGATGTGGATCTTAACCTGTCCAACAGCAATTTGCCGTTGGATGGAAGTCGACTCACTTTTGTTGAATTCATCCAGAAGGGAAATAGTCTACTTTGCTTCTAGTTCTTCACCTATCTCGCTCCCTGTGTCACATTTTTCCTGCAGACATCATGACCACAACATCCAAGTAAAGTGGTGCATTGCAACCCTTCAAGGACATGGGGACGTTCATAACTAACCTATCCACAGCAGCCAGATTTCAAGTTCTGTGTATACAGAAAAGGCGCTTAATAATTTCCTTTCACTCATCGAAGACCCTGATCTTCTACTTGTCCATGAAAAACTAAGCTCCTGTTACTCTCTACCAGTTCATCTACCCCTATGTTCTCTTACACCTTTGGATACCATTCTACATTTCGCTCCAAGGACTCCACAATCTTCCAGAGACACACTGTTGCGGCACAGTTCCATCTCAGAGCTCGAGCAGATGATATTCAGAAACAGAGCTCTAGTCAAGCTACTTTTATGGGTTTGTAAGAATATGATCGTCTCTTCCCATACTACCTCCCTGAAACCCTGAGGCGTTACGCGGCAACTTGCCAACCTACACTGTGCCAACAAAACATTCTTAGCATCACCCATACCACCAACAGCTGCATCTAGATTCTGGATATTTCATCCCATTGGATCTTGGAACTGGAAATCTCTTCCAGCTGAAATTTGCTCAGTCCCTCCACTCACATCATTCAAACTGCTTTCGGGGAAGACCTTGTGCAACTAGAAGTGCCTTAACTAGTCCTATCCCAACACTGATCTATTGCTGTAATTCTGTATATCATCATCATCATCAAGTCTTTATTTCGGCCACTGAGGACCATAAAAGATACAATAGATACAATAACAATTAAACAGTAAAATGTGCACAATAAAAAATACATTTTGTAGATGAATTATTATCTAACATGGAGTGATAGACTCATAAAACCAGTCTAAAAGTATTTACAGTATAGATTTACCTAGTCATGAGGCGATTACGAATAAACCAGGCTGTAGTTAAAAATGTGGCTACGGCACATACAATGGGGGCAGACAGATCAGATTTTAGGATTCTATATGCAGGACGGTGTTCCTTAAAGCCTAGATTCCTGAGGAGTGGAACAAGCCAATATTTACGTGGCGTATTATATGCAGGACAAAAGAAAATCATGTGCAAATCGTCTTCTCGGGTATGAGGGCAAACCTGGCAATTAGGTGTACTCTGGGTTTTGAGCCAGTGTTCTGTGTGAGCCCTCAACGGGAGTGTCCCATAGCGCCACTGCAAATAAAGTTTTCGTGTTAATTCTGGGCCAACATCATCAAGGACCTGCTCCAGATAGTAGTGGTCCTTGAGAGCGATGAAATGTATAGACAACAAGTCTTGGCGAAGAGATTCAATTGCTGCCTGTAACTTGTACTCGCGGTATGCGTCCGCCAGTGACCTACGAGAGATCCTTGTGCAGGTGCTCCGCGGGTCAAGCCACAACTCTGGCTTCCCCATCGTTTCAAAAGTGTTCTTGATGTATTTGAACCAGGGAATTTGCAGCACCTTAGGAAAGCGCATGATTTCTTCTAGTTCTGCTCTATAACTAGAAAGCTCCAAGGAACTCCAAACTCTGCGCCAGTACATCAGAGGCCTAAGTCCCAGTTCTTCAATAATTGGTCTTAGGCCGAGATCCAATCTCAACGGGAAGAGCGGGGTATTTGATGGTAAGGCGGTCAGTTTTCTAATGGAGTTGTTCTCAGTTATCTGCAACTTCTGGCACGCAGCATAGCCCCATATCTCACCCCCGTAAATCACCGCCCCTCTAGCCTGAGTTTTGTAGATATGGAGAGGTGGGCCTAGTGGCTTATAGGTGGACCTAGATATCATCCTGGTTATACCACCAGTAAGTTGAGCAAGTTTTAGGTTTACTCTGGTGATGTGCGTGTCCCAGGTCAAGGATTGGTTCAGGGTGACACCTAGATATTCAAAGGTGGAGACCCGATCGAGACTTTCATTACCAATTGTGGGATTAGGGCGAGTTGAAGGGGGTGGGTTGAAGGTCATGAACTTGGTTTTAGTCGCGTTCACCTCCAAACCACGAAGCTCACAAAAGTTGATGAATCCATCCAGGATTCTCTGGAGTCCCATTGGTGATTTTGAGAGCAGGAGGGTATCATCCGCAAACATAATTGCGGGTACCCTCCTGCCATTCAACACTGGGGCATCAATATAGCTTAGCCCTGTCAGAAAGTCTATGACACCATTCACGAAGAGGCAGAACAGGGTCGGTGCGAGCACACAGCCCTGTCTGACCCCCGTGTTCACGGGGAAATCCTCTGTTAGAGTGCCTCCCTTTCCACACCTAACTTTAGCATAATTACCCTGATGGAGTCTCATCAGCATAATTAAAATGTCACCCGGAACATCTAGGTCTTTGAGTACTGTCCACAATTTGGCACGGGGCACCAGGTCGAATGCTGCCCGTAAGTCAACAAAGACCGTATACAGTGTTCCTCTACCCACAGTCACAACTTTCCAATGTAAATAATTAAATCGGAAAATCTGGTCTATTGTAGAAACGCCCTCTCTGAACCCAGCCTGGTATGGGCTCAATATGTCCCTCTCTGCAATCCAGGTTTGGAGACGGTTCAATAGCAGTCTACCAAACAGCTTTTGTGGGACATCTATTAAGCTTATTGGTCTATAGTTGGAAGGGAGCAGAGGTGATCCCTTTTTAAATATTGGGACAATCTCTGCTCCCAGCCAAGTATTCGGGACCTCCATGCCACCCAAAATGGAATTGAATAAGCACAGCAAATATGGCGCCCAAATAAGTGGTTCGTGTTTAAATAAGTCACCTGGTAGGCCATCCAAACCAGGCGCCTTGCCTAATGCTAGCCTATCTATCGCCTCGTGTACCTCCCTTAGTGTAAAGGAGTGGACTTTGGTTACCTCGATGTTAAGGTTGGACATCTCCATTATATTTGATGTGCTGTATAGGGATTTAAAATGATTCCGCCAAGCAGTAGCTGAAATATTTGGTTCAATTGCGTCTGGTAATGTGTCTGACCCTGTGTTAACAAGGCGCCAGAATAAGCGAGAATCTCCTTTTGCTAAACTAATTTTTAGTTTCTCCCACCTACTATGCTCCCATTCCTTCTGTGCAAAGCCCGTCATGCTTTTGTATGCAGAACGCCTGGTCCTAATAACCTCAGTCCCATGGCCCTCTTTCAGTGCAGCCAGAAGGCTCGATTTGGCCTTCCGGCATGCAGAGTTGTACCAAGTGGGAATGGGTAAACGCTTGGTCGGTCCTTCCTGTGTTGTGAAAAGGATGTCTGATAATGCCAAGGTTAGGTCTGTGTGGAGTGTCCCCCACTCCGTCCAATTGTCAGGACAATCATCTTGGTCAGAGAGTTCCAGAGCCTTAGTCAATACAGGAATTGCCCGGGCGTAAAGATTGGGAAGGTTATCTGGGTTTGAAAGTAGTCTTTCCCATCTCACTCTCCGTCTATTATTGGTTAGTGTTAGACCCGTCCGAAGGGACGTGGTCTGCTCCCTCGTAACCACATAATCGTGAATAATATATTCTGCTTCAAGAGTGCGGTGATCACTATCCACACCTGGCAAAACCCTAAAATCTTTGATGGAAGACCAGGATGCTAGGGGAACAAGAATGTAGTCCAGTTTAGATTCCCTCCCACCCCTGGTGTATGTGTGTTTTGGAGGGATGTCAGACTTTTTCCTGCCGTTACAGGCCCGTAAACCAAATTTTAAAGTTAGTGTCGTGATTTGGACCGCAAGTGGTGTCCATGCTTTTGGTCTTGGCGCCTCAAGAGTGGGTATAGACCAGAGCGCATCCTCCTCGTCGGCCAAACCATCTGATAGGCCAAGGAGGGGCTCGTAGTGACAATTAAAGTCGCCACCAATTAAATAGGGCGTGCCCACAGGGATTTCGCTTAGGACTAAAGCGAGTTCCTCTATAGTACGGGATTCCTGCCCGTTAGTTACTGGGCGGGAATAAACATTTACCAACATAAGTCTTTTAGAGTTGGGCCAGTTTAGTACTACCACAAGGATATCCTCTGTGGAAAGCGGATGTAGGGCAGCACTACAGCCCAAATCTGCCGCTATCCATGTTGCCAGTCCACCCGAGGGTCGACCTTTTCCTCCCCATTTAGCTAACATGGTAAATGCTTCATATCCTAGATATGTCACCTCGTCACATGCCCAGGTTTCCTGGAACATACAGATGTCCTTACTCCTAACGAAGGTGTTCCATTCTGGACAGTGCAACTTGTTGACAAGGCCCGCCACATTCCATGATAATACTTTAAAAAGCGGGGGGTTGGTATCGCCAGTGGGTTCATCTGGATCTGTGGTATTACCCAGCTCAAGTATTGAAAGAGTACTCGTTACAGAGACAGGAGCTATGGGGATCACCACCTCAGCCGGCGGGATATCTAGATATGAAGAATTGTGGTCTACCAGGGTCCTAGCCTCAGCCTTCGAAGGGATGAATTCCTTTGTTAGAGCAGGTGAAACACATTCCTCTTCACTACTAGTCCGGGTCAGTCACTCCACCCATTCTAAACTCCCAAATCTGTTCTGCGTGGGGAAGTAGTCAAAGTGTGATAGGTCAGTCATGTACGGGATACTCCTTTTCCCAAAGCTCCGCCTTCTACCTCTACTGCATACAAGTTCCCAATCAGCCTCTCCCTGCCCTTGTGCTAGAGGTGGATAAAAGAAAGATAACGGTAGAGCTTGGATTGTGGTTCCCCTGTCACGATACGGCCAATTACATATATGGGAGACTGTTCTAGGGTCCCTAAAATTGACCAAGACACAATCTCCCTGTATTGATTTCTTTAGGCCACCCAACCATTGGACTCTTCTTACCATCAAAACCTGGCTACTTAATCCAACAGGGAGTGGTCTGTTGATAGTAAGCCAGTTGATGACCTTATTTTTGAGCGATTCAACAGACTCTTGGGTTGGTTCTTTTAAGGCAGGGATACCTGTGTATGGACTAGCCTCGGGAGGTAGGTTGATGGTCATTAATTCCCCACTAGAGCTTTTATTCAGGCCCTTGGTGACGCCTACAGGCAAATTTCTTTTTGGGGTTCTATTTTGTGTTAAATCCGTAACTGGTGATTTGGGTGGAAGGGGCAGGGTATGAGGTTTTGGGGTAATGGTGGCAAGATTCAAATTAGAGGCTGAGGGGGGTAACTTGTTTAACGTGCCACCCGACACAGTAACTGGGGCAATACCGTCTTTTACGCGAACAGTTGCTAATTTGGTTAATTCGCTAGCAACGCGATTTAGGGAAGTTTCAATTTTTCCCAAACGTGCTACCAAAGGGCTAAGAAGACGCCTCATCAGATTGTGAATGTCTAAAAGTGTAATATCCTCCTCCCCCAAGGTTGGACCAGTGTTATCTGCTTTATTCGATAGGAGGTTAGGTAACAAAGGCCCTTTAGTTTGTAATATTGTTTGGGGTTTATTAATGGACTCAGGTTTCTCGGTCTGTCGCGCATTTGGTAATTTAGCGTTTTTGCATTTGTTCCCCCGAGACGTCTGGGGCTTCTTGCTATGCTTAGGGATGGCTCCTTCCCTCATCCCTGCCCCATTGTGATCAGGAAACGTAGCCCCCAAAGTGTTTTCCTCCCTACGATGTGCTAGGGTGTTCAAACTGGTCTTAGAATGTAGAGGCTTAGATTGGGGGAGGGGGAGGGACAATATACTAAGGTCAGCCTGTGAAAAAATAGAACATTCAGAATTGGGAGTACCAAGTGAGAGGGGGGATGGCAATCTAGCCAAAATCTGACGTTTCCTCTAAACCCTTACTCCTGTCCATTTGTTGGCTGACATCAAGTCTCTGGGTCGGGGATGTTGCGGCAGCTAGAGGACCCAACGAAGATCTCCTTACCCATTCGATCTCTTGGGAGATGCGCCGTTCTAGCGTGGTAATGTCCTCGATTAATAGTGTTCCAGCTTTGGCAAAGTACGCATCCAAGGTGCATTGGGAATTCCCAGCAGCGCCCTGAGTCTTGCTTCGTGTCTCCCTCATGGCCATAATATCAAGGCAGACCACAGACAGACGACAGGAGGCACAAGAGGGCGTAATATCAGAGTGACTGCCTGAGACCGATCTCGACCGTCCTCGAACGGCCTCAAACGGCCCGCTCTTTGCCCGGTCTTCGCTCCGGGCGCGTTCCGCTGGCGCGTAAGGGCGGGGCGGGGCACTTAAGCAGCACGGTTGGTGGAAAAAATGGGGAGGAGCCGGGAAGAGGACACAGGTGTGCCGGCTCAAGGCAACAGCGAGCACCCTGGTCCTCGCAGTCCCGGAGCAGCGGTGTAGTTCTACAGCCTCCCAAAGTTCAAAATCCGTCGTTTTCAGCAGCCCCGAGCGTGGGGGAGACAGCGGCTTCAAGGTCCACCAGGTTAGTCCGGCGAGCGGCATGTATATGGTAACTATGTGAATTGTCATTGTCATTGTTCAACGTCCACTGTCCACTAATCCCATCAGTTTCGCAATGAATTCCACCCAAATCTGCCAACAAACTTTTGCAACAAGAAATACTGTTGCTATGTACGCCATTTTTGTTTTTTAAGTTACGAATTCGGAAACTAAGAGAAAGGCATTAAAATCCTAAATTGCGAGAATTTGCTTCTAAGTATCAATGCACTCCAGATTCATTCCATAGCGCTTATAGACCATATGGTGAAAGTACAGTACCGCTGAACCACTAGCCACTAATTAACTATGAGGAGGACTTGCTCCCTCTTAGATGCCTCTAGCTTCTCACTTCTCACCACACACCTGCATAAAGAGCCTAAATAAAGAACACCGTCTCAGTGCATTGGCGTAAATCCCTTATGTACACTATGTTCATCCTACTGCAATCATTTAGCAGAGACTAATTGCACCATGGGAAGAGAAGGTGGAAGGCCACACTGTGCAAATCACTCCATGAGGATCTGAGCGCTGAACAGTGTTACGCCACTGTCAGCAGTATAGTATACTCTAGAATTACATAACGTTCAACTGATATATATGAATAGGAACACATTATACTCATGATAAGAGATGCTCAGCTGTTATTTTAAGAGTTCTGGACCAGATGCGCAATGTATTTTTATGATTCCAATCACCCCATTTCGTAGTTTACAACATAATTTTTTGTTCTAATGTACCAATCCAATTTTACGAGTGGGTAAACCTTTACTGACTTCTAAAATAGGATTGGGACCCTGTTCTGATTCAGTTTTTGGAACTGGCATGTTGTAGGTGTACTTTCCTAATACCGAATCAGTGTGAAGTGTCTCACTTTTTTGCGATCAAAATCCTGTCACAAAACTTTGAAAAGTTACTGACTCTTGAGTTGGGGTAGTAACCCATGTGCAAAGGGGAAGGGATCCCGTTGGGATGTATTCCCTATTGTGAATGTAAAAAAAAATGTTGAGGAGTGGGGAGTAGTTCAGGCGACCACTACCAACTCTCAAGCAAACTTTAAAAAAAATAACTTTTTTCCTAAACACAGCCTCTTTCCCTTACAGAAAATAAGCCAAATTTAAAAATTGTTTCCTTTTTTTTTTATAGGTGATCACAGACATGGTGGTTTGCTGACCCTAGCAGGTCACAATCCCTGTGAAAGCCATCGATCGAAGTGAGTCGCAATATGTGACCTACTTTATTAATATTCATGAGGTAGGTCAGATTATGACCCACTTCGAATCTGAATTTTATGAACTGACCGATTTGTACTTACGTAGGTTCATAAAATTCTATATTGATTGCAAATTGCAAAGTTTTTGCAACCAGTATTTAGTACATCTGGGCCAAAGCTATATATTCAAACCATGAGTAACAATATTTTAATAATGTGATTTCAGAAGTCCAGATGAAAGGAAGGTTTCATATCCATGTTTCCTTAATAATCATTAGCAAGGCTGAGCGCATTGACCTACTGCGCGCTAAAATCCAATCCATGTTTCAGGTTTTCTACAATGAATGTAAATGTTTAAATACATCGAACGCAAGTTACATTAGTTTGTTATTTATTCATCCTTCTCAACACCGGACAGAATGTTACTGTTAAGTAGGTTAACAAGAACAGTTCTAATTCTTAAAAATCTAAATAAGAAGTCTGTGTGTCTCCGAAAGCTTGTGCATTACACCTTCGTTGTAATTTGTTTTTTTCAGTGCCTCTTTTAAAAGACATCTAAATATGAAGGATCTGAATCTCAAAGGCAGGTAACAGTATGTAAAACAGTGCTCCTGTAGTACTGTTTAACATAATCCTACATGCCTTTGTGAATTGGCCCCAATACATCCATAATGGGAATATACAGGGAATACTCTTACATACTTAGTACAAATAGAAAGGACTGTGGCTTCTTTACACTTTTACTAATAGAGAGTTGGATGCTTTGGGGCTGATTCACAAAGGCGTGTAAGAGTATGTAAGAGAGCATGGCTGGAGTACTACTTTCCACACTCATAATTGTTTTTATGAATTGTCCCCTGAGTGGTAAGATCATTATTGATGCCAACAACAACCAGCCACAATAGAAAGTAAAGTATATTTCCAGTTTACCAAGTGGTGTACCCCTTTGACCCTGAAGATTGGACAATACCCCATTCACTACAGCCAGATGAGACAAGCGGTACTTTCTACAGTTCTTTCAAGAAATTCCATTGCTTTTTCCAGTGGAAAGAAATAATGTCTTCGGTCTTGATGGATGATGCTCGGTTTGCATGGGAACGGCCCTGATTATGTGATACCCCCTCTTTCGTGCATTTGTTGAGTCCGGTGAAATTGTTCTCGCTGTACTGGACAGCTGCGCTGAAATTTGGATAGATTGATAACGCTGAATTTTGACGAAAGATTCCTCCCATATTTCCCTTGCTGCATGCTCACTGCGTATCAATGTCTTAAATTCATTAATCGACCGATGGTTTGTCATGGATTTCCAGCTGGAGTAGACGGCGATGTCGGCGCCCTGATGATTCATGTATGCTCGCAGTAGGACAGTGTACCTAGAAGCTCAATATTCAGGATCAGTTGCAATCGTTTTTCTAAGCATTTTTTCTATCCTTTTGGGTAATTCCGTAGGTGGATAGCCAAGGGCGCGCAAGAATCCTCATTGTTACTCGACATGGCTTGGACTACAGTCTTCCATTTCTGCAAGGTGGCAGCCATCTTGAAATGGTGCCTTCAATGGCACACATTTCCTTTAAATTAGTGGTTTCAATCCACTCTTCTGTGCATTCAGCTGCAGAGAAATTGCTTCCATGCCAGGCTTAACCAAGACCAACTCATTAACATTTAAGTCCACACCTTGAGGGCTGGATACCAGCCCACCTCCTCTCAGGTCCTGTTTATCCGTCATTTGAAAGATAAACTAATGTTTGATTCTCCTGTTTGCCTTTGACTTTTCACTTTTATCGTGCAAGGAAACTATGCAACTATTTGGTGATTCAGTAAGCTTCTTAGGCTGTTTAGTTTAGCGTAAAGTTGTGTCATTGGTAGCAGCAGGTAACACATTTCACTCAAAGGAAAACAGTGGGGCATTCTGAGGATTTTCTTTGTTGATCCCTTTACAGAATTAACCAATTGAGGGCCGTATCACAAAAAATTTAGTCTTGGAAGCGCTAATTTAGGAACCTGCCCCTGCCACTGTTTTAGACTGGTTGCAGCCATGTTAAGGAGTGGAGCAGTTATGATTTTAGTATATTTTGGAGTAGCAAATTGTTGTCATCCCCTGTACCTATGCATATGGGGTGTGCTACCTTTGGCTGGAAACGTAGCAAATAAAGAAATACACCTTATGACTCCATCTTCCTTTTTCAAAGTTCAGTCACCAACTCTACAACACAATGTTGCCAGAAGTTGATAATCGGTGGTCTTTTGGTCAAGTGCAGCTACCTGAAAGATGACATATTAATGCAGCAATTCCATTCACTCTGCACAGACGCCCGCGCCACTGAAAAAAGCCAATTCTGACCCAGGACTAAAAGTCATCGCTAACATAAGTTGTGCAACAAATTCCACAGTTTCACATGTAAATTGTTTTCTACATTTCACCCTACCTCACCCAAGTTTGAAAAAGTAGAGGTCATGCCGCCTGCCTTCTCTGGCTTGAGAGTCACAAATTGTGGCTGGTTTATATTTGCCCAACATTGGCCCAGGAGGGCTGGATCCATGCCAGATTGTCCAGATAGCCACAGACTATGGAATTTTTTTTTTTTTTAATTCATTACATGTATATTTATCTTATATGGACATCCTGAAAATCTTACATCGAGCCCTCCCTCCTGGACCTAAGTTGGACACTTGTAAAAATGTGAGTCTGGCTTCTTGCCTGTCTCTGTTTAAGCAGAATATCAACACAAAGCAGAACACATCTTTGGGGGGTGGCACGCTCTTCCCCCACTATGCTCGCATTCCTTCCCCCTCCCACACTCCAAGCTCAGGAGGACTCCTTGCAGATGTGTCTGGGGCAGCTGTCACTAGGGATCCCTGTGAAAGAAGCATAGTAGCTGGGCTGCCAGCCCTGGTAGCCCAGCAGCCTGAGAAGATGGATTAGCAAGCAGCGAAAAAGAATTAATAATAGGAATGTCTGGAACCATTTCTGCTAATACATGGTCATTAGTGTCATATATTTGGCTCAGGGATGCAAAAGGGACGGGTCCTTCACAAGATGCAGGAAACATTTTCAAATCAGTAAACATCTTAGCAAAAATGTGTTATTTGTCTTTAGATAACCTGATTTAAACTAGTGTTTGCGGCCATAATTTAGCAGCTTCAAAGTGCAGAGGAAAGCATGTGTTTCTTTTCCCCTAACCAATGGTGTCCATCGCATCAATTTTAAAAGAATGAAAGAATGAACTAACCCTGCGAATTGCAAGATGCATACATATTCCTTTAGCAGATACATCAATTTACCCAGCAAATTTGCAGAAAAATGTATGGACAAATTATTTAGATAATGAGATCCTTCCAGATTTGGTTTTTCCAGGGTTGCAAAAAACAGCTGTTTTTACAAGACAACCAGATTTACACCCTGAAATATACAGAAAAGTGTATCTGTTTTAAGGTATGTCAACACGTATATAGCACTAAACCCCAAAAGGGCATCCAAGCGCTTAAAACATGAAGGATGTACCACAAAGGAGGAAGGGGAACCTAATTACTTGAATCTAGTTGACATATAAGCAGGAGTTCTTCAATTTCTTGTAGGCATCAGAAACAGGGATGATTTTTGACACTCAGGATTATTCTTGGGGTACAGCGACATTTCTGGGCAATAGACTCTGAAAATGGCACAGTCATTGATGCAGTGCAGTCCCCAATGACGTTGATGCTTTATGCAGTGCGTAATTTGTAAAAAAAAAAAAAAAAATATATATATATATATATCATAGAAATGTTTGCCCACATGCGAAGGCGCACACAATGACAGGCGGATCCATCCTTTCAAGGAAGCATCCTTTATTCAGCAAAACCGGCAAACACAACTGAATATTTCTTTTTGCCTTTCCCAACGCGTTTCGCACCTCCTACCGCTTGGTCACGGGACAGCATGCAACTGGGCAGATGCGAGAGAAACAAGTCCCTAATTAGCTATTTTTATCACCCTCTGCTGGGCTTCCTTCATCACGAGACTTATGGGACCTGTAGTTCTGTCGCTGCAATATGACCCTCAGTGGGTTCTGCCTCAAGCAACATTATTTCAAACTCTCCATAGAGCCTTCAGTGCATAGCCAGTTTAAATACATGCATGCATATATATATATATATATATATATATATATATTCACTGAAAAAACCATAGGTTTCACACAAGTTATAGTTAGCTGTACATTTCACTCGTAAAAAACCAATGAAATTCCACGTTATAGTTAGTGCAGGCAACTATAACTCACGCGACCGCAATCCTCTGCTGATGACATATGTGTCTTTATGAAAAAAAAATATTTGTAATATCTGTATAGCTAAAATTTAATGGAAGAAGACATGGGCAAATAAGTGTCTAAATACAGTATTAGCATCAGCAGAGGCTTGCGGTCGCGTGAGTTATAGTTGCCTGCACTAACTATAACGTGGAATTTCATTGGTTTTTTACGAGTGAAATGTACAGCTAACTATAACTTGTGTGAAACCTATGGTTTTTTCAGTGAATTTGCAAGGTTTTTTAAATGCTAATTCCTAACTATAACGTGTGTGAAACCTATGGTTTTTTCAGTGAATTTGTACGTTTTTTTAAATGCTAAGTTACTTGACACCGTTCGTGCCGTGCGCGCCCACTTCACGCAGTTCGTTCCGTGCGCGCACGGTGCGCTTCGCGCACCGTGCGCGCACAGTGAGCACGCGGTGCGCTTCGCGCACCACGCGCCCACTTTACGCAGTTAGTGCCGTGCATGCACGGGGGCATGCGGTGCTACGCGCACCGCGTGCCCACGTTACGCTGGATGGGCCATGTACGCACGATGCGCTTCGTGCACCGTCCGCACACGGAGGACATATTATGCGCTTCGTTGTGAAAGGTTATCCATTAAATGTACATATGAAATATTTCCCATTTCCCTGCGGGCACCTTTTGCCCACGGGGGGGGGGGGAAAGTGTGGAGTTTGTTTTTTTTTATTTAATTTTTTACCGTACGCGCACGGTAAGCGCATTCGGCGTTTTTTCAAAAAAAATTAACATTTAATTTTTGGCCTTGGGGGTCCTTCTGGGACATCCTAACCATGGCTAGGTGGTTAGGAGATGTCTAGCCTGCCCCTTTTCATGTTATCCAACTTTGTTTTTCCTCCCCCCCTCAGAGTGCGAGAGAGAAAATGGCGGCCGACACTTCCTGGTTTCGACCGATTCGAATGTTTACTTTGATCTAACAACCAATCAGAAACGCGCTCGCGCACGGCACCGTACGCGTACGGTAAGCTTACCGTAAGCGCACGGTAAGCGCACGGAGCACGCTTACAGATATATATATTGATTTAAATGCTATTTTCTCAGGAACTACTGAACAGATTTACACCAGACCTACAAAAGGCACTTCCTTGACCTTATGGCTACCTCTCTGCCAAATTACAAGTAATTCTGTTCAGCCGGTCGGGCTGTAGCTGTGTCTAAAGGTCCTATGGAAAAATGCATGGGGAAAACGCGTTTTGGGACCCCCCTTTTTTCTCAGCCCCCGCTTGACGAATCACCCCGAGATTTTCAGGGTAGGAGCGGAGCGTAGCGCCCCATTAGTTTTGAAAATTTTGCGAGGATTCGTCAACCGGCGCCAAAGTTATTCAAAATAGAATGTTGCGGATTTCCTATGGAAACAGGGTCCTAACTATAACTACCTACTGGCGACCGCCAGTAGGTAATATATATATATATATATATATATATATATATATATATATATATATATATATATATATATATATATATATATATAATAATAATAATAAGTGCTGTTGGCCACACTTTTTCTAAGGAGGCCACATGCACTTCCACCCCGGGTGCAGCCCCCCCACCTGCAGGGACATCTGAAAACCTAGGAGCCTGGCTCACTGGGGTCTTTACAGGTGTACTGTACTGCACATTCTCAGGATGGAGTCTAGTGATGTTGCTGTCTAAACATTCAACTTTTTTCCACACATTACTTCTTGTGATACTTCTTTTCGCTCAAGTTTTAAAGTTCCCCTTTCACTGTCTCCTTTTTTGGTGCCCCTTGCCATATTTCCTCTCACAGCTACCATCTCACTTCTTCTCTCCCATCTTCATTCGCCTTTTTCTAATCCTTTCATTCCGCCCTCAGCTTCTCTTCTGTCTGTATGTCTATTGGTCTGTCACTCGGTTCCCTATCTCTGCCCTCTTGTCCCCTTCCACCTTCCCGTAGTATTGTGTGTTTGCATCAGTCAGGACCAGATAAAATGTGGTCCAGAGCACGTTCCAGAATAGAAGGTTGTGTAGATTGTATTCAGGGAGGTAGCTTGGTCAGTATGCCTGGGGTGGGGGTGTGGATGGGGGGTGAGCTTCAGACACCGACAATCACGCTGGGATATCATTTTAATTATTACATGAGAAGGAGCTCATGGGGGGGTTAAAATCTAATGAAAAGGGAAAGGATTGCGGATTGTGAGGGGTACTTAAAACACAGTATTTGGTAAAATACCCATGCGTATGTGTGTTATTGTCTGAGTATTTAAAATTCCCAAGTGTAATCCGACAGACACCTTACCATACCTGACTGAAAGCTCTTCTACCCAACTATTTACTAAATATTACATTTATAAGGGGGCTGCAACACCCGATACAAACCAAAAATACGCCCCTGAATGCATACTGAAGCTGACAGTGAGGGAGTGGATTCGCCACCAGGTGCCTCTGTAATCTATGCCACACATGGGACTGCTTCATTAAATAAGTTGCCATGATTTAAGTTAAACAAAGTCTCTCAGTGACTGTGCAGCACTTACCACTGTTACCCTGGGAGCCAAAGTGATCCTAGAAGAAAGCCTCCTCTACCCTTCCCATTCAGGACTTCCATTTTGTCCCTCCTCTTGTGCCATCTGTCACACATCCCAAATCTTTTCTCTCCCACCGCTCCTTTGTGAAGCCCTATCCTCACCCTTGCAAAGCATTCCACCCTACCCTCCTCTAGCTGAGAATCTTCTCCCCTTCAAAATACATTCCACACAAACAAAATGGAAGCCTTGGGGACTGTACCAGCCGTAGTCTGCCCTCTAGGTGGCACACAATGAGCGGGGGCTCATCAGACATTCCAGCATGTATTAAATATACAAAAGATGGAATGCTTACTTGACACTGTGTGTGTGTAAAATATGTGTGTGGGCTTGCACGTGTGTGTGCATACACCAGCATTTGCAGTCTCTTCTTTTACAAATACGTAGACGACCATGCCGCGAATGTGCCAGAGGGCATTTTGAAAAGGCCCATTTCAGGCCCCAACTCTTGGCCTTCCTGAGCTGAGGATTCTTTTTGCACAATCATTGATGTCAAGGGCAGGTCCAAGCATTGGTCCAGAGAAGAGAAAATGATCCCTGGAAACTGCCCGACTCGTGCAATAAAGTGTACTATAACTGAGTCCAGCCTCACTGTTCCATGTGAAATTTCACAATCAAAAGGGGTCCAACTATCCTTCACACAATCCAAGATCATTTGCAAGGAACAACAGACAGCAGGAACAGTAAGTACCCTCACAGACGCAATTAGAGGAGGAAGGGCACATTGTAGCCATTCACTTTTTACAATACCTTCTCTAAGCATTTGCCTCATTTTTAGGTCGAGCCTCGCTGCTCTGTGAGGCATGCTGTATTCAGGTAGGGACTTGAAGCTCCGCCCATATTTTTCATTGGCTTGTGTCATTGTCCTCTGTAAACTGTGGCTTTTCATTGGTCAATGAGCTTAGTAGTCCCTCCTTACTACCGCCTTGTCTCATTTTGTAACCTTACATGAGGACACCTCCCTGCTCCATGTGTTGTTACTCGGTAGACTTTAATTTTAGCCTCTGAGCACTATTTTCTCAAATAGCTTTGTCCTACCTGCTTTTGCAGGCAGTACACGCTCTCTCCTAATGCCTTTTTAAACTTTTGATAGCTCGGGCGCCGGATGCATTTTCAATGCAATAAAGCCTCGCATTTGCAAGAGTTTAAGCTATTGGTATTGTAAATGACAATGCCTTTTATTTATCCGTTTTAAAAACTACACATATATTAAATAATAATGCCAATAGCTCAAACTCTCGTAAATGCGAGACCTATTGCATTACAGATGCTTGTTTTAAGCTGTGGTGAAAATGTTATGGCCTAACAATAATATTATAAACTCAAAGGCCATCCATACCTAACTGCTGTGGACAGAGACAATAATTTATAAGTTGCATATTTTTAGAAAACAATGACCATGAACAAGCACGAACAATCTCATTTGCTATATATGTATATTTGTCCCTGAAACTATATACAAAACAAGTTCAAATCATAAACCTATACACTTAGTCCCAAGGGAGTAGCCAGAAAATTAAAATACCCTTCGACTTGAAAAATATCTCAAATGAGACCGAGCGTGCAAAGCAAGCCAATGCAAGCTTCCTAAGAAGAGTTCCTTTCACTCGCCTTCCATCTATCCATCTATTTATCTTTCGATCTATTCATCCCTCCATCTGTCCATACTTTCACCTTTACATATACCCACCCATCGCCCCACCCATCATTTCACCCATCCACTCATCAATATGCTCATGTATCCATCTATCTATTAACCATCCATTCATTCACTCTTCTTCATCTGTGCATTCTTCAATACTCCCATTCATGCACACTTCAGTCAGTCAATCCTCTCGCCCCGCCCAGTCATTCATTTACCTTTTCAATCCTACCTTTCACCTTTCTTCTATCTTACCCTTCACGTTTCCTTCCTTCCTGTCACCCTTCCTTTTGCATTCAGTTCTTTTTTCCCTTTGTATCTACCCATCTTTTATCTCTCTTCCTTACTTTTTCCTACATATCTTTCTCTGTCATGCTCATTCTTTTCCAATGTGTTCCTCGCTCTGCATTTTCTACTATTCAACTTTTTTCTTTATGTGATTCCTTCCCTGATCATGCCATCTCAAAGCTCACAACCCTCTCTCATGGTATTTGGCAGCAGTGCTATTTATTGGCATTTTGTCTACAGACATAAGAGTCACATAAACAATACATTTTTCTGATAAACCAGTTCACCATTTGTTCAGGCCCAATGGGAGCCCCCGCTTAAGCTGTTAAAGCAGGGGTTCTCTACACCCCTACTTAGACCATAAAAACCCTCGAGCACCTGTCCCCTGAGTGAATGGAGAAGCACCCTTGCTAGATAAAAATCAACGTCTACCCTGGAAGACAAAACCACCACGTGGCCGACTTTTATAGGTGACAGCAGCATTCCTGTAGCAGTGTAGATCAATGCAGGTACTACTTGTAGGTAATACTTCACTGAAAGCTATGCAATTCAGAGAACACTAATTTAGAGTGTGAAATGAAATGAAACAGACATTTATAAAGCGCAATAGCTACCCTGAGGCATCCCAGCGCTGAGATCAGACCCGGACAGACAGAGAAGGCCCATGATTTAGTGCAATTTTGGAAAAACCAAGTTTTGAGGAGTTTACGGAAGGGCAGCAGGTTAGGCTCACCCCCCCCCCCCCAAATATGGGGTGGGAGAGCGTTCCATACTCCGGCGGAGTTATAAGAAAAGGAGCGGCCGCCACATCTAGCTCTCTTTATTTTCGGGAGCATGGCAAGCGTGAGGGACGCCGAGCTGAGGTTTCTGCTTGGTGGGTATGGAATGATCATTGATCGGCTGATTGCTGGTCCATTCCCCCACAAAGACCTATGTGTGATACAGAGGACTAAGAGCCGCTGAGGAAGCCACTACCCAAGCTGGGGTTCCATCTAGATTAATTAATACAAATTAGCAGTTTATTTTCAGATAAACAGCTCCTGTGATTTGTAACCTTATGAGCATCTCTTGCCATACACTGTTTCCCTCAGACCCAAAGGGGCTCAAAGTAGACACTGTTGTTGATAAGGGCTCAGCACTCCAGGTCTGAGACCCTTCAAGTAACCATAGTACCAATTTTAGCCATCTGTTTAAGTTATAAGATTTATTTTCCACATGCAGATATTTTCTTATGTCACATATTTGTCTACCAGTACCTCTTAAAGGTAAGTATAGGTAGGTATTTATAGCTCTACTATCTTTAACTCCAAAAGTGCTTACCTTGATAATATTGTGGTCATCGATATTGTGGAGGCAACATTTTGACGGGTCATTATTTCAGCCACAGTATTGTAGTACAACACCTTGCTAGAACTGAAATTCCTAATCTAGGGATATATCTCTAGTAAGTGCTTTGGCAATGTGTCTAGTTTCTTTACAGGGCCTGTTGTTGATTACTACATGTTTTCTTAACTCTTTATGGATGGAGTTGTTTTCAATTTTCCATTGGTCCCTGAAAGCCGAACCAGGCAGAAGTTGTTTCTGAGAAGGCAACCCTTTGAGAACGTTCCCAAAGATCTTCAATTGCAACAAACACTCTGTTTCTTTCCTGACAATTATCTGTCTAACCTGTATGGCCCTTGTGAAGGAAGCCCTCCATCAGACTGTATCAATACTAATTGGCATAATGGCCTACCCATTCAACTCCAAGTCTCAAGACCCAGTCTCCATTTTCCAGGCTTGTCCTGGACTCTCTCCCTTTCCAGTTGGAGGAAAGTGTAACGCCCTGAACGTCTCAGGATCGTTTAACAGACACGATAATGAGAACGCAACCACTTGTGAAGGTTTAGTTATTTTAATGAAGGCAAAAATAATACAAGGAATAAACAAAGGTTATAGTCACTGGAATCCTCCAGGCTAAGTACGTTACCAGCCCACAGCACGGATGGTCCTAACCGTCCTCTGCATATACGCCGATCCCGGCGTATGCCAACAGAGGGCAGAAATGAAATGGCCGACAATGCCAATCGGTAGGCTGTGAGGGGCACGAAGAGTGTTGGGGAGAATCGAGGAGTCAGGGAAACACCCAGCCGGGGTCTCTACCTGAAGGGAGCAGCCGCTCAACCTCTTCCTCAGACTGCACCGGGACGCGGAGTCACCTCCTGGTGATGCGTCACCGATACCCCAATCACAAGCAAAGAAGACTGAACCGAGAGCAGCCGCTCGATCGATCCTGTGGACTTCCGAGTCTGTAACGCGGCAAACACCTCCTGGTGTGCGTTACAGCTGGCAGTCCCTGTATCTCTGGTCGGGCTGGGAGTTACGACTCCAACCAGCAAAAGCGCCACTGCGCTTTGACTCAGCTGAGTCAAAAAGCGAAGCTCAATGGTTATCCGGTAGAGCTTCCGGGTCCTTCACAGGTGACGATGGGGCAAGACACGGCCCAGGGAGTAACGACTCGACCTACCTCCGTTCTTGCCTTACTGGAGCACCACTCCGGAACACTGCTCTTCACTAAGCAGGTACGTCGGTGTAAACACAATATCCGACAGCGTTGTACCTCCCGGTTCCTCCCTTTATAGGGCGTGTTGTCCTTGAGTTATGTAACAGCTCTCCTGTTTACATAAGGGCGTGTTTTCCTTGAGTTATGTAACAGCTCTCCTGTTTACATAAGGGCGTGTTTTCCTTGAGTTATGTAACAGCTCTCCTGTTTACATAACCTCTCAACCGCTAAGCATCCTGGGAGATGTAGTCCGTTTTCGCTGGTTACCGTTTTCCTCCCCTCGCATGACAGGAATTCTTGACAGTACATCCTCCCTCTCAGCGGCTCCCCACGGGTCCAGCGCTGGAAGGAAAACGCCGATGGAACAAGGAGACCAAGCGCGGAGCATGAACCCCTTCAGCCGGTTCCCATGACTGCTCCTCCGGGCCATAGCCTTTCCACGCAACCAGGTACCACAGCTTCCCCCTGCGCCATTTGGACGCCCGTATGCCCGACACTTCATACTCCACCTCCGACTCCACGCATACCGGCCTAGGTGTCCCAGACGGCTTGGAGGGTGCTGGTTTGAGCAATGATACATGAAAGACAGGGTGTATCCGCAATGACTGGGGCAAGCACACCTTCACGTTCACGGGACCCATACACTTGGTAATTCGATAGGGGCCCATGTACTTGGGATGGAACACACTGTTCTTTCGAAACCTCATGTTTCTTGTGGATATCCAGACGTAGTCTCCAGTGCGGTACAGTGGCCCGGGCCTTCTCTTCCTGTCTGCCGCAGCCTTGTATCTTCTCTTGGCCTCTATTAGGACAGCCCTTGAGCGCATCAACGTGTCTTTGATGTGTGCCACCCTGTCCGCTGTGGCGGGAATCCTGTCCTCTCTGAACGGATGTAGAAATGGCAAGAACCTGGGATGTTGGCCATAGTTGCTATAGAACGGAGATGACTGTGTGGAGCTGTGAGTGGCGTTGTTATAGGCTATCTCTGCAACCCATAGCAAGTCGACCCATTCTTCCCTGCCCTGGTCCACAAAACATCGCAGATACTGTTTGAGCGTTTGGTTCAGGCGCTCGGTTTGGCCGTCCGTTTGAGGGTGGTAGCTGGTGGACAGGGCGGTCTTAACATGCAGCGCAGTGCACCAAGTCTTCCAGAATTGCGCAGTAAACTGTGACCTCCGGTCCGACACGATCACCCCAGGTAATCCATGCAGTCGTACCACATTCTTTAGGAGTAGTGACGCCAATTCCCCGGCCGTAGGGACTCTCTTGCAGGGGATGAAGTGCCCCATTTTCGTCAAGTAATCCACCACCACCAGTATTGCCGTCATCCCCTGGTCTACCGGTAGGCCCACCACGAAGTCCAGTGATATGCTATCCCATGGTCTATCCGGGGTCGGAGGTGGATGTAAGAGCCCTTGGGTTCGGCCATGGTCGGCCTTCATGGTAGCACACGTAGGACACTCCTGTCCCCACCTCCTGACATCCACTCTCATGGTTGGCCACCAGAAATGCCGTCCCATGCTAGCCACCGTTTTTTCAAAGCCCAAATGACCTGCGCATGGAGAGTCATGGCACCAGATGAATGCTTGTTTCCTTAGCCTAGGCGTGGGTATCAATAGGCACCTGCCCTTCAGGGGTATCCCGTCCTTCAGCTGCCATTCTCTGTGACTGAGGAGCCACCTCCGCCATGCGAATGACCTGATCCCTCTCTTTATTCCCCTCAGGAAAGTATCCGGTTGGATAACCCCCAATACCATCCTCGGGGAAATGATGGAATGCTCGGTCGCAGGCAATGGTTCCTTAACTGCAGATTGACGGGACAGGGCGTCCGCCTTCCGGTTTTCCGTCCCCGGCCGATATGTGATGCGGAAGTTGAACCCCGCAAAGAAGATCATCCACCGCAGCTGTCTGGGAGAAAGGTGTCTTGTGGCCGTCATGAACTGTAGGTTCCGATGGTCCGTGTACACCGATACCACATGTCTTGCCCCCATCAACCAATGCCTCCATTCGGTGAAGGCGTCCTTGATTGCGAGAAGCTCCTTCTCCGCAATATGGTAGTTGCGTTCGGCGTCGTTGAGTTTGCGGGACATGTACGCAACGGGATGAAGCACCCCTGTGTCGTGGTTGCGTTGGGACAAGATAGCCCCCAGCGCCACATCCGATGCGTCCGCTTCCACCACGTAGGGGAGATCCGGATCGGGGTGAGCCAACACCGGCGCCTTACCAAAGGCGCTTTTCAGGGCCTCAAAGGCTTTGTTCGCTTCAGGGGACCAGACAAACTCCTTGGACTTCCTCAGTAGCTGTGTGATTGGGGCCACCAATCCTGAAAATCCATCTATAAACCGCCTGTAAAAGTTGGCGAAGCCAATGAAACTTTGGACGTCCTTCACGCTTTGGGGCACCGGCCATTCTTTCACCGCCTTGATCTTTCGTTCTGCCATCTCCTGTCCCTCTGGACTCAGCATCACTCCGAGGAATTCCACGGATGTGACGTGGAAGTCACACTTGCTGAGTTTACAAAACAGCATGTTTTCCCTCAGCTTTTGGAGCACAGCTTTGACGTGGTGTACGTGCTCCTCCACACTGGACGAATAGATGAGGATGTCGTCGATATATACGACCACGTAGATATCCAACTCCTCTCTGAATACCTCATTCAAAAAGTACTGAAAGGCTGCCGGGGCGTTGCACAGACCAAACGGCATGACGAGGTACTCAAAAAGGCCGAACCTGGTCTTAAAGGCGGTCTTCAACTCGTCTCCGTCCCTCATGCGCACCAGATGGTATGCCCCTTTCAAATCCAACTTGGTGTAGATACGAGCTTTCTTGACCTGTTCCAGAAGTACACTGATGAGAGGCAAGGGGTACCGATTCTTAACGGTTATCGCATTCAATGCCCTAAAGTCCACACAGGCTCTCAGCTCCCCATTAGCCTTCGGGATGAAGAAGAGTGGCGAGGCGGCCGGAGACTTGGACGGGCGGATGAATCCTAGCTTGAGGAGTTTATCCAGGTACCCCCGGAGATGCACGTTTTCAGGCTCCGTCAGGGCATACAGCCTGCCGCTGGGAACGCTGGCCCCTGGCACCAGGTCGATCTGGCAGTCAAACTGTCTATGTGGTGGTAGCACTTCCGCCTTCACCTCATCAAATACATCCTCAAAACTGTGATAAGCCTGGGGGAGAGCCACATCTTTTTCTGCCGCTGTAGCCACCGTCTGACTCCCGCTCTCATCTGCGTCAAGGGATTCCGTTCTTATTCCACAATGCAGGATGCAATACGGTGACGTCAGTTCGATGCGATGTGTTGGCCAATCCACAGAGGGGTTGTGTTTCTGTAGCCACGGCAATCCCAATATGACGCCATATTGGGGCGCTCGGATGATGTTAAAATCGATTTGTTCCAAATGGTTCCTCCCACATCTCATCGGAAGGACCCCCGTGTGCTGCCCGATGGGCCCCGTCACCAATCGCCTTCCGTCTACAGCATAGACGTCTTCGGGTACAGCTTTGGGAAGAAGCACTAGCCCTAGCCTGCATGCCTCGTTGTGGTCCATAAACATGCCAGTGGCCCCTGAATCCACCATGGCCACAACGGGTATCCACTGGTCATGCACTCCCACGTGCACCGTGAGAAACAGGTATCGTTGTCCCTTAGTGACCGAGTTGGAAAGTGAAGGGATGGATGAGTGACTCCGAGATGCCCCTTCTTTGGTCTGGGAGTCCTCTAGTTTTCCGCCGGTACGTCCACCACGGCTGTTACCGACCGTTTGGCCCGATAACGTGACGTCTTCGGTTTGGCAGGGCATTCACGTACGTAGTGGCCTTTTTTGCCACAATATAGGCACAATCCTTGTTTACGGCGTGACTCTTTCTCCGTGGCTGTGAGGCTCGCTCGTATTGCGCCGATGTCCATGGGTTCTCCCTTGGATGCGGTGGAAGTTTCAGGACTTCCCACTGTCACATAGGATGGAAGGGATTTTCCTTTTCTCCCATGATCCCCCTTTCTTTCACTTAGCCTATGTTCCAGCCGTAATACCAGGTTGATAAGGCCCTCACATGTCTTGGGTTGTGGGTCAATATGAGCCACGGCGTCCTTGAGCTCATCGCACAGCCCGTGATGGAAGAGCGCCGTCTGTTTAGCAACAGGCCACTTGGTTTCCGCAACCAGCCTTCGGAACGCGTTGAGATACTGCACCAGGTCGTTGGATCCCTGTCTCAACTCAAGCATTTCACGGTCCGCCGTGTACGAGTCAGCCCTTCTGTCGAAGACCTTCAGGAATTCCTCGCGAAAAGCACCCCAATCACATAAGATGGGGTCGTCCCTGCTCACCAGAGGTACGGCCCATTGTGCCGCGTTTCCAGCCAAATAGGAGATAAGGAAAGCCACACGAGCCTGACTCGTGGGGAACGCCCTTGGTTTGCACGATAAATGTAGCGCCACTTGTGTGAGGAATACCTGCACTGTGTTAGGATCCCCACTGTACCTCTCTGGTGTTGCCAAGGGGACGGCTACCGGCATTTCCACTACTACCGCAGGGGTCTGGTTCGTGAGGGAGGTGCTGGGCGTGAGCGGGTCCAATTTGATAGCATCCAGTCTGGCTTTTACATCGGCTGTTTCTTGCCTGGAGGCAGCCAATTCAATTTGCACGGTCGCTAAAGCAGCCAGCACATCATCAAGTGTTGCCATGTCTGTTATCGACCGGGAGACAGTTAGTGTTATTACGGTCGGATATTTTGTAACGCCCTGAACGTCTCAGGATCGTTTAACAGACACGATAATGAGAACGCAACCACTTGTGAAGGTTTAGTTATTTTAATGAAGGCAAAAATAATACAAGGAATAAACAAAGGTTATAGTCACTGGAATCCTCCAGGCTAAGTACGTTACCAGCCCACAGCACGGATGGTCCTAACCGTCCTCTGCATATACGCCGATCCCGGCGTATGCCAACAGAGGGCAGAAATGAAATGGCCGACAATGCCAATCGGTAGGCTGTGAGGGGCACGAAGAGTGTTGGGGAGAATCGAGGAGTCAGGGAAACACCCAGCCGGGGTCTCTACCTGAAGGGAGCAGCCGCTCAACCTCTTCCTCAGACTGCACCGGGACGCGGAGTCACCTCCTGGTGATGCGTCACCGATACCCCAATCACAAGCAAAGAAGACTGAACCGAGAGCAGCCGCTCGATCGATCCTGTGGACTTCCGAGTCTGTAACGCGGCAAACACCTCCTGGTGTGCGTTACAGCTGGCAGTCCCTGTATCTCTGGTCGGGCTGGGAGTTACGACTCCAACCAGCAAAAGCGCCACTGCGCTTTGACTCAGCCGAGTCAAAAAGCGAAGCTCAATGGTTATCCGGTACAGCTTCCGGGTCCTTCACAGGTGACGATGGGGCAAGACACGGCCCAGGGAGTAACGACTCGACCTACCTCCGTTCTTGCCTTACTGGAGCACCACTCCGGAACACTGCTCTTCACTAAGCAGGTACGTCGGTGTAAACACAATATCCGACAGCGTTGTACCTCCCGGTTCCTCCCTTTATAGGGCGTGTTGTCCTTGAGTTATGTAACAGCTCTCCTGTTTACATAAGGGCGTGTTTTCCTTGAGTTATGTAACAGCTCTCCTGTTTACATAAGGGCGTGTTTTCCTTGAGTTATGTAACAGCTCTCCTGTTTACATAACCTCTCAACCGCTAAGCATCGTGGGAGATGTAGTCCGTTTTCGCTGGTTACCGTTTTCCTCCCCTCGCATGACAGGAATTCTTGACAGAAAGAGGCCCTGCATCATGAAACTCCCCATAGAGTAAGTTTCCTTCCCCATCAGTATCCCCAACTGAATGACTTTGTGTACAGTGAGGGCACTATGGAGGAAGACCCAGATGCTCCTCTGCTTATTAGTGGGATCTCATTCTATCAGATGAGTTTCCCCTACTTTGATTTTCCAAATCCTCATTTCAACACAAGGGTAGTTTCAAGGTCCCAACTACCTTTCGGTGGGCCTGATGCTTTGTTGATTTTACTTGTTGGTTTTCTGCATGGTGAGAGAATAAGAGCCATACATAGCTAATGTGTCCCTAGTAGGAATATAGAGTCCGGTGTCCACATGGCCTACTACCTGCGAGACCCAATAATAGAATTTTTTAACTATATGCCACCCTGCAGGAGGTCCACAATCTTTCGTCAATTTCTTTAACATAGAAACATATATGCTCATCATCCTCTACAGTTACTGAGAACGTGTCAGCAGGTTTTTTGGATATTTTTGCACATCATGATCAGAATAGCAAACTCAAATGAAAAATAACACATGACAGTCCAAGCAACCTTCACTGGAATGACTGTACGCTGTCATCGACAAAACAAGACAATAAGAACTAAGCTTGATAGTCAAAAAAGATAATGCAAGCTAATCCACTCACCAAAATTTGATCAACGTCCAGAGAGTTGGAGTACAGAAAAAAATAATGCGGAACTTGGTGTTGACCCTACACCTGGGTAAGAAACTCAGAGGTGTAACTAATTGGGTGTCTACTAGAAGCTGTGTCAGGATTGACTCAAGAGCAAATAGAGTAATGCACAGCAGGAGCATCCTAAAAACATTTACAGTACAGCAACCACAATACTGATTCTCTAAGCGGCTATTGATTTTCAATAGTGCTCTAGTAATTGATCACCTATGGTCTCCTGTTGTTCTAGTTAGTTCCTGATTCATATAAGATTTATTTTCCACATGCAGATATTTTCTTATGTCACACTATTGTCTACCAGTACCTCTTAAAGTTAAGTATAGGTAGGTATTTATAGCTCTACTATCCTTAACTCCACAAGTGCTTACCTTGACAATATTGTGGTCATCGATATTGTGGAGGCAACATTTTGGCGGGTCATTATTTCAGCCACAGTATTGTGGTACAACACCTTGCTAGAACTGAAATTCCTAATCTAGGGATATATCTCTTGTAAGTGCTTTGGCAATGTGTCTAGTTTCTTTACAGGGCCTGTTGTTGATTACTACATGTTTTCTTAACTCTTTATGGATGGAGTTGTTTTCAATTTTCCATTGGTCCCTGAAAGCCGAACCAGGCAGAAGTTGTTTCTGAGAAGGCAACCCTTTGAGAACGTTCCCAAAGATCTTCAATTGCAACAAACACTCTGTGTCTTTCCTGACAATTATCTGTCTAACCTGTATGGCCCTTGTGAAGGAAGCCCTCCATCAGACTGTATCAATACTAATTGGCATAATGGCCTACCCATTCAACTCCAAGTCTCAAGACCCAGTCTCCATTTTCCAGGCTTGTCCTGGACTCTCTCCCTTTCCAGTTGGAGGAAAGAGGCCCTGCATCATGAAACTCCCCATAGAGTAAGTTTCCTTCCCCATCAGTATCCCCAACTGAATGACTTTGTGTACAGTGAGGGCACTATGGAGGAAGACCCAGATGCTCCTCTGCTTATTAGTGGGATCTCATTCTATCAGATGAGTTTCCCCTACTTTGATTTTCCAAATCCTCATTTCAACACAAGGGTAGTTTCAAGGTCCCAACTACCTTTCGGTGGGCCTGATGCTTTGTTGATTTTACTTGTTGGTTTTCTGCATGGTGAGAGAATAAGAGCCATACATAGCTAATGTGTCCCTAGTAGGAATATAGAGTCCGGTGTCCACATGGCCTACTACCTGCGAGACCCAATAATAGAATTTTTTAACTATATGCCACCCTGCAGGAGGTCCACAATCTTTCGTCAATTTCTTTAACATAGAAACATATATGCTCATCATCCTCTACAGTTACTGAGAACGTGTCAGCAGGTTTTTTGGATATTTTTGCACATCATGATCAGAATAGCAAACTCAAATGAAAAATAACACATGACAGTCCAAGCAACCTTCACTGGAATGACTGTACGCTGTCATCGACAAAACAAGACAATAAGAACTAAGCTTGATAGTCAAAAAAGATAATGAAAGCTAATCCACTCACCAAAATTTGATCAACGTCCAGAGAGTTGGAGTACAGAAAAAATAATGCGGAACTTGGTGTTGACCCTACACCTGGGTAAGAAACTCAGAGGTGTAACTAATTGGGTGTCTACTAGGAGCTGTGTCAGGATTTACTCAAGAGCAAATAGAGTAATGCACAGCAGGAGCATCCTAAAAACATTTACGGTACAGCAACCACAATACTGATTCTCTAAGCGGCTATTGATTTTCAATAGTGCTCTAGTAATTGATCACCTATGGTCTCCTGTTGTTCTAGTTAGTTCCTGATTCACATAATGTGCCAGAGATTTTACTATTTCTCTCCTAAGTGAGTCCTCTCATCATATAGCAACACATCAGTCCTCTGTTGGGTTCCTGTTGGATGGTCTATCAGCTATCCCCACAAAAAATCAAATTCCCTGGAGATTAGTCAGATGTCTGGTGCAAAGCTGGGGAATCCTTTCTGACTTGTATATATGATTCAGTGGTGTGATTCTTTGCAGTGAAAGTAAGACTATCCTCTCCAGAATCCTTTGGGACGAGAGCGGTGGTCAATGCCTTCCTAATGCCTTGCAGGTGTGTATTCTCTCCAGCTGCTCATAGCACCCATTTTTCAATCCCACCAAAAGTTGCACAGGGAAAAAGTGACCAGAGTGCTGTCACTTGTCATGATTTGCTCCTCCTCTACCACATTCCAGTTTACCACTAATCGCTAGCTCTGTTCTAGCCCCCTCCTCAGCCTCAGAAGCACATTCGCTGAGCACCAACCCTGCTGGATATCCATAAGCAGAGTTTAATGTCCTTACCAGACTTTTAACAATGTAAATGGGAATCGGTCAGGAAATCTTAAGCTTCTTAAACTGCTTAGATACGTTGACTGTCAATGGAAGCGACTTCGAGTGAACAACATTCTCTCTTCGGATCTGGTGCTCCTAATGAATAGTTAAGTGTACCAATGATACTTTGTGCCCTTGCATTGAGTTTTCTGATCTGGAGCTCCTACTGAAAGAGGTGAACATCTAGCAGTGATTGGCTGTGAGCTTGTGTGAGGTGCTCTGATCTAGCTCTTCTATAGAAGAAGAAAGCGCATCGGTGATGAACTGTGAGCATCCATAATATGTCCTCGGTGATACTGTTGAAGGATTACCTTTATCACAGATCTAGTGTGCAGATACCTTGATCTAGTGCTACTCTAAAAACAAGTAATGAATCACAAATGGGGTGCGAACCTATTTGAGATGTCCTGAACTACGGCTACTATGGAAGAAGTGGGTGAATCATTGGTGATCTTTGAGCATTCTTGACGTGTCCTAATGTCGGAAGTACGCAGGTATGCAATACTACAATTTCCTCAATGGAAGCGTGCAATAGATGTCCTGATCTTAGACTTCGATAAAAGGAGAAAAGTGGTTTGGGCTTTCAGGTAGTTATATGGTCCTGAGTGACGGTAGAAGAATAACATATATCACCAGCGTGGTGTGAGCCCACATAATAGTGTCCTAATTTGTGCCTCCTTTAAATGGTTTAAGAGTAGTACTAGTGAAGGGCAGATATCTACACTCTATTGCAATATATTTAACGACTCATTTCATGATAGCTCAGCAGCGGTCCCGCCCCTGTCCTGATGCTCTGTTCGAGTATAAAAATAAAATCGTAATAAATTGCCATTTTATTTCTCATCTCGGGGGCTTTGAGTGAATTTAAGTGGGGCGATGCTCCTCGCTCCGACGGAGTAGCCGCCCCAGGTCAGCTTGCAGATAGTGCTCTGTTCTTGGGCTCCATTTAAGAAGCGCATTCATTGCTAACTTGCTGTGGGGGACCAGATGTCCTGTTGTGGGGATCCTAAGCAAGCATCAATAGAATGATGTAAGAATTTAAGCATTTAGGCAATATCCTGCTTTAAGACTTCTTTTAAAGTACTCTATTCACAGCAATGTTGGTGTTGGTATGCAAGTAGGACCCTATTGAAAAAGTGAAGACTTTCTAAACGTGGCAGGCTTGTAGTAGATGAAAGTTAATCTTTAGCCTGGTGTGAGCACGAGCATGTAAGATTCCACTTATCTGCTGCTATAAAGAGATACATAAATTGCTAACTTAGTGTTAGGTGCCAGGAAATGTCCTCATCTGGGGCTCAGACTTCATCATGTCCAGATGTGAGCTCGGACAGAATGTGATGATCTAAGGATCTATCTGAAGGGAACGTTTAACGCCTACAAGGCGTTGGCTAGCAGGGTGCATGCTGGGATTACTTTTAGGTGGGAGAGACACTCTATCATAGTCGATCGCCTGTGTTTACTTCATCATGTTTCAGCTTTGGCATGCGTACAGGACATGGACATGCTTGGCATACTGGACAGCTCTTCAGGGAGAGCCCTGGACGTCCTTCTTCGTTGACCATTGGGAGATTTAAATCTTTTGCTGCACATACGGAGCCAGCACGTGGAAGGGGCTTTAGAGGTGGGAAAGGCGCGGATTGTTGTGTAGTGCTCGGCTGATAGATGGGCTTATGCAGAGTAATAGAGGGGAAAAGCTTTGCTAATAATCATGTGGAATAAAAGAATGTGGTGATGTTAGTGTGAAGAGATTCTGTACTGTATCAGATGGTGATGAACTGAGATTATTGATCGTAAGTGTCTTTAGAAACGCCGCTATAGCCATATTCTAATATGGCGAGCCCAGTCGGTGGAAACTGAATGTGTGTGAAGCTATGGTTCTGAAATAAAGGATAGCTGAGAGTGTAACAGTGGTGGGGAGACATGCTATTGTCCATATAGGTGTTACATGGCTGTGGTTAGTAGGTGTCAAGAGATGCTCCGGAAAGTGGAGATGTATACATACTTCTATCCTGAAAATAGGGAGAGACCATAGGTTAGGGAGGTTGTACAGTGGAACAAAAAGCAATGCTGGGAAAAAAGCTTGGTAGAAGAATGTAGGAATGTGCTAGGCGTTCGTACTGTGGGTGTGGGGAACAGAGCCGGACTGGGAACCAAAACAGCCATGTCAAGAATGATCAGACCAGCCCAGCTCCTTTCGTCTCCCCACACAATCTCTCCCTTTCCAACCATGTCTCTCTCTCCTATCTTCGCCATCTCTGATCACTTTCTCTCTACATCCACCAACCCCCTATTCACTCCCTTCACACCTCCCTGTGCCTGCTGCCTGCTGCAAATAATCTCAGGGTGCTGTGGAATGCGTGTGTGTATACTTTAGTGTATGATTCATTAAAATCTTTACAATATTAGGGACTTCAAAGACATTTACCAGATAAAACACGTATACATAAAATTCAATAAGACCATAATTCTTTTAAAATAGGAATGCCACTGCCAGAGCTCATTAAGGCGAGGTTAAGATCAGAGATCTTGAGAGATGAAACGGGTGCTGTAGAATGTGACAGAGACACTAGGAACAACTCTGAGATTTCAAAACCAGCCTCCAGGGGCCCGGTCCAATAAAAGGTCTACCATGCTCTGGTGGAGAAACACTACTACTTATGCAAATGGTGATGACTAAGCAACTGTAAGTCATTTACAGACAGCACATTTTCCACAATTGCACTGATACAGTTTTACTAATAAAACTATACAGGATACAAACAATAATGAGTTGAAATCAGATTTCCGCAAATATTTATAAGTTGCACAGTACCAAATAAAGAGTCTTTAAATGTTTGGTTCCTATTAAAATCACTGTTTGCAACACATTTTAGAATTAGAATAATGTGCTTCATTTGTGCTTTTCTAACTGCTGATGTTTTCAAATATATGTACTGTTTGTGTTGGAAAAAAACTGACAGCCTTTCCTTTTTGCATTCTCCCTGTGCCCCAGCAAGACTTTCAGATAGTTCCCTTTACAAAATTATCAAACTTAGCAGTCAGAGAATGAAAAGTAAACACCAGTCCCCATGGTAAATGAATGGGGAGCAATTTGTTAGAACACATCGTGCCTTATTACGAGTCAGCCGTTTTTTTCCGACCCATGCGTAAGCCTTTGTTTACGCAAGGGTCGGAATTATAAATTGAGTGTTATTAAACGCATTCCAATGGATGCGTTAAGTACTTCAACCTTCGTTAAATTTCAGCAGGTCAAACCTACCAAACCTTAACAAGGAAACACCATACAGTAATTACCGAATCATGCAGATTTTGGATGCATTAAACTACAAAATCTGCATGTTATTCCCCAGAAACTTGTAATAGGTTCTATTTATCTCACTCAATAAATAACAAACCCTAGGGTATCATTCTTTGCCAGGGGAAATAAATAACACCCATACCTGTAGTCAGGCCCATAGCCTGACAATTGACCTCTGTCTTTGAACGCATAGCAAATGTGACAAGATAAAAACAAAATGTGAAGCCATATTTATTTTGTGGGTTCTGCAGAGCCCCCTGCACCCCTATTCACAGCACCTATGGTTTTGATATGAGGAGTTGGGTATGATGCCAGCTGATGCATAGTAGGTGCGTTTGCCGACAACTATAGGACCAATTTAAAGTTTGCTGTAAATGGAAAATGCTCTGATTTGTAGAAGGGTTAGATCCAGATTAGAATCCGCTGGTGGGGTATCCTTTCTTATAGGAATGGAAGGTGACAGTGATAACTCGGACACGAAGAGTGAGGCTAAAAGGAGGAGTCTGACGGATCAGGTGAGTTTGTGGAAGGAGTGGGTGGCGGGAATTGGTGTCTACGGCTCATGTCGAAGCTCTAAGGGAACAGTGAAAGGAAATGCATCTCGAAGGACAACACTATATGCAGCATCTGGGCAGGGGAGGGGCGGTCCTGACACAACTGACTGATGGAGTTTGTGGTAGTGAGGGATAAACAAACATCTGTAGCTCGTTTACGCCTTCTCTTATGTCTCCAGTGCATTCATCTTTGCTCAAAACCTCACGTGACTGTCTTAAGTTGAGTGGATGAATACCCCAGCCCCCCCCCCCCCCCCCCGTGAATGTTTAATTCTATAATGGGGGCTGAAGATGAATGTCAGTGATTGAGGGGGTGCCGGGGGGGGGGGGCTGAGCCAGCTTCAAGCCGCACTACCTGGGCGTATGGCTCTGCCCTCTACAGAGAACCGGTGCCAGGTTCAGGAACCCAAAGTGGCCTTTGACGGGCAGCCAGATGTGGGGCGCGCGCTGCCCCTCGCCGGGACAGGGTGTTGTCCGGGAAGCTTGTGTGCTGTGTTTTTATCGTTGCACAATCAAACGTCTCCCGTGGAGGTTGTTTGTGCTTTCTGTGTTTTTTGGCACGTGAGCCAGCTCTCCAGCAGGGAAAGTCTTTCAAAGCCAGCTGTTCCGCGAAACCGGAGAACCGCGATTCAACAAGCCCCTTTCTTCAATGCACCCCCCAAGTGCGGATGGTTGCCTGGGCAGGTACTAGCCACCTGGCAACAACAACGCGGTCTCTTTTTTTCGCTCTACCCCTTTCACTCATCTAGCTCAGAATAAAACTTTAAAGCATTTCTGTCACCTTATCGCTTTGATAAGAATTCTACAGTTAGCTTTCCAGTGCCAACAACTTCCCGCCCGCCACGCCTCCAACTTTCACACTCCTTATTTGTTTGACTCGTGTGCTCTTTATCCACCATCTATCTATCCTTTCTATCTGATGAAATCACACTTTGGCTCCCTTTCTCGTGCTCTGGCCTGATCACACCTACTCTCTCATTCTCTGTCAACTGCACATCTCTGAACAGAGCCCTGTCTTAGAAAAGGCAGTTTATAGCAGCAGCGTTTGAAGGCATGGGCAGAGTGACCCTGGCCCAGGGGCCCAGCCATTCAGGGCCCCCCTGATCTAGACAGCTCTGTTCTGCAGAGTCTTGCCTGGAAGATCTTGAATCATTCTTAAACAGATTGTTTTAAATACCGTTTTTCCTTTATTTATTTTTTTAGAGTGGGTAATGTCTGAGAGTCCATCACAGACATTATGCAGAGAAAGGTTGTGTTTATGTTTCATGCAAAATCCTTTAAAAAAACTATTTTAGCTCAAAACAGGACCTTGCATATGAGAAATAGGAGGGTGTCACAGAGATTATTTGCAGTAATGTTATTGAGCTGCTGCTGTGTAGCAACATTGAAAACCCACATAACGATTTCTGAATATTAGATGTAAACACATTTAGAATTTGAACGAGTGCGCCTTTGCACTGTCAGTGACTAGCCAAAGAAAGCATGAAAAAGCTGGAATTGGATCATAAATTCAAAGTTGTTCCAAACAGGGCCCCCCAAAATACGTTTGGCCCCAAGACCCCAAAATCTTTAAAATGTCCTTGGTTTATAGGGTTTGTCCTTGCCACTTTTCTGAAGCTCATAGAGTCAGTTTGACTCAAAAAGATGGACGAGTTTGACATCAATTGACCACCGCTGATTCCTCTGCCAGCCTCCTTACCCGACTCTCCATCGCTCCTGGTGACCGTGAGAGTGGAAACGCTAGTGCAATCTAGGCAAGGAGAACACTCAAACACACCCTGAGCTTGGCATCCAGCAACAGTTTGCATGACTTTATGAGGAACGCACAACACTCTTCTAAACACTGCAGTCTATGACAAGCTCTCGGCACAGATGTACCACTTTCCTTTCCCCTTCTTTTTTAATCCCTATCTTCCCTTTCCCATGCTTACTTCCTACTCTTCTCACTTCAGATGCTTTCTCTCTTTACCTTTGTACTTCCTACAGTCCTATCTTTTCGCACACTTCCTCCCTCTAATATTTATATCCTGTCTTCCTACTTTGATCTCTTCTCTCTGTATTTCTTTCTTATTTTTTCCTCTCCTATTCTCAGACCCCTCTCTCACTGTCTTCTCACTCCTTTTCCTATTGGTTGTTCTTTTCACACACATCCCCCCACTTCACTGCTATTTGTCCCTTCGTTTCTTCGTCCTTGCTCTATGATCTATTCACTAATTTTCTCCTATTTTATTTCCACTTGCTTCTCTCTGATCATTTTAGTCACCTCCCTAAAATCATTACCACACATTCTGCACCTTCTCTTCCACTTTTTTATTTTCTCTCACCTACTTTTCTTCTCCCTGACCCATTCACTCACTCTTGACGCTCCCACCCCAATAGAGAGCACACAATTTCACTCCTGAATTGAGAAGATCATATCACAACTTACCACAAAGGAACTCCCTCTAGCAGCTTCCTGCTGACCAGAGGGTCAGTTTCAAAACTCTCTGCCTGGACAACAAGGCTGTTCATGAAAGTGCACTCTCCCTAAACTGTGCACCCTTGCTTCTCAACAGAAGCCTGGGGTTAGCTTGCCAATGGCATCTCACTTGGCTGCACTTAAGATGCAAGCAGTTTGGGGAAAGGTCTTAACCCTGTTAAAGCTCATCCTTTTGAATATTCTCACCTGTCTCTTCCAGTTGAGGTGGACCTCAAGCAATTCCAGAAACACATAAAAACCCACCTCTTGTGGTGAGCTATTTAGTCCAGAATTATCATGACATTCTGTGGCTGTTCTATAGAACCGTGAAAAACATCACACAATTGGAGGAGAGATACCCCTCTTGTGTTTGAAGGGCAGAGAGAAATTCTCCAGTGAGAGTACGTCCTCCCTAAGTATACTTATCATCACACAAAAGTACCCCACCGTATGTTGAGATAACAATTGACAACCCTGGGGAAGTGTTTGATGAAGGGACCTAGATTTTACCCACTAGGCGGTGGGAAAGGACAAAAATCTTTTTTGTTTTAATTACCCTCACACACCCTAGTGGTGTCATGCTTCATCATCGGGTCACCCTGTCCCCTAAAAGTTAGTGTGGGCTCAACCATATTTCAGGGAGCGCTTGTAAGATCTGGCCAGGGGGTCTACTAGATTAAAACTCCTCAGGCTGTTCCCAGTATCCCTTTATTTTTGGATCAGCCTGGGATATTAAAATTAAATAGCATATATAAAGGGTCAATTGGATATTTTATTGGTCCTAAGACCCTAGTGCCAACATGGTTCAGCCTAATTGATGGCCTGTAAAAGGTCCTAGGCTTTCTTCAGGGCTATATGTATATAGATGTTCCCTCCCTGGTGTGGCAAAAGACAGATTATCGCTCTGCTATAGTACTCTACCAAGGGCACATAGCTGCTCCTTTTATTTAAAAAAAGATACACTTATCTTTAGTATTAAGGATCTTGTTCCTTCTTCTCAATCCCAATCAGAGAGAGGTATTGCATCTCGGGCTGTAGTCAGAGGGGAAGCCCTGTAGTCAAACAGTCGTCAAAGGTCAAACCCCGCTCTTACACCTATTCGGTACTATTCCCCGGGCTTGCGCTATTGAACCCCCTCTTCCCCCCCTCCAGAGGGCTTCTCTCAGGGGGCTCTCTGACAGTGCCCCACCTGTTAGGTGGCGCAGTGTCAGGGCGCCTCCTGAGAGCTTCTTTGCCTCTGCGTCCATGCATGTAATATGGTGTGGGCGCAGAGGCAAAGGGAGTCCCTCATTTGCATGGGGCACGTCCCTATGCAAATGAGGGAAAGCCCCCTCAAGATAGCGCTGGCGCTTTACGTGCGCCAGCGCTATCGGTATTAGAGAAGGGGCTGCACAAGCGTCTGCGGCCCCTTCTTGTAATACCAAAGTGTTCCGGGGGCGCACATAGCGAGAACAAATGCCTGTTGCGCACCCCTTTGTGTAATATGGCCCCTGATATAGCTACAATATCAGACACCTTATAAAAAATTTCTGTTTTGAGCGTAACTTGCAGTACCAGCAGGGATTTGGAATTATACAATAGGCTGCATGTAGCGAGACAGGTGCCTTTATAGTTCTGAAAGTGCAGAAACTATTTAGCACCCATGCATTCCCAAGGGGGGATTTCCATCATTTGTTGAAGGCTGTGTAAAAAGGAGCATCCCTATAGAATGCGCACATACTTCCATTATGGAAGCATGTCAATGTGGGAATAAGCTGGGGAAAGACTCTTCAATTGTTCACCACTATCGTGGTGTCAGACAGTTAACTCCCACGGTGAGCAGTCTATATATCGACTTTGTAATATCGAGGGACATAAATATCGAGTCAAAAATATCGAATGTCCAAAATATCGAAATAGCTAATATCGATGTGAAAAATATGGTTTTTTTTTTTTACTTATATGTCGATGTAAGTAATATCGTTCGTAATAATATCGACATGTGAAAATATCGTTATTGTGTAATATGAGAAATATTTATATTGTTTTAGGGGCGGGATGTTGGGTTATAGGGGATAAGGGTGGGGAGTGTTTTAAAAAAGTTAATTTATTTTTGTAATATATTGTAAAATTTAATTATTAAATTTAATTTAAAATGTGAAATGTATATTTAATTTTAGGAGCGGGATGTTGGTTTATAGGGGATAAGGGTGGGAAGTGTTTTGAAATTTTTTATATATTTGTAAATTTTTTAAAATAATTTTCTAGAAATTCTAAATTAAATTTAGAATTTTATTAAAAAAATTAGGAGCGGGATGTTGGTTTATAGGGGATAAGGGTGGGAAGTGTATTAAAAATGTTTATATATTGTTAGAATTTTTTTGAAATTTATTTCGAAATTGTAAATTTAATTTAGAATTTTAGAAATCATTTTAGGAGCGGGATGTTGGTTTATAGGGGATAAGGGTGGGAAGTGTTTTAAAAATGTTTATATATTATTTAATTAAAAAAAAAAAAAAAATTTGAAATTGTAATTTAAAATTTGCATTTTAAATAAAATTTTAGGAGCGGGATGTTGGTTTATAGGGGATAAGGGTGGGAAGTTTTTAAAAAATTTGTATATATTATTTAATTAAAAAAAAATAAATTTAGAAATTGTAAATTAACATTTGCATTTTAAATAAAATTTTAGGAGCGGGATGTTGGTTTATAGGGGATAAGGGTGGGAAGTGTTTTAAAGATGTTTATATATTATTTTATTTTAAAATAAAAAAAAATTTAGAAATTGTAAATTAAAATTTGCATTTTAAATAAAATTTTAGGAGCGGGATGTTGGTTTATAGGGGATAAGGGTGGGAAGTTTATAAATATTTGTTAATTTTTTATTAAAAATATTTATAAATAGGAAATACATTTTCGATTTTTACAAATATATTTCGGAGTGGGATGTTGGTTGATAGGGGATAAGGGTGGGAAGTGTTGTAAAAATGTTCATATATCTGTTAATTTTTTAACAAATTAATTTAGAAATTTTATTTATTTTTTAGAATGTTACAAATAATTTTAGGAGCGGAATGTTGGGTTATAGGGGATAAGGGTGGGAAGTTAATTTAACATGTTTATATATTGTTACTTTAAAAAATATTAATATTTAGAAAATTTAAATTTATTTTTAAATTTAACTAATCCCATAATTAAATATAGATTTCAGTCAGAGTATTAAATTAATTAAGTTCACTGTCCAGCACTTATTTTAATTTAATATAGAATGGAGTGGGAATAGTAAATTAATTTAGTTCAGTGTCCAGCACCTACCCTAATTTAATATAGGTTGGAGTGAGAATAGTAAATTAATTAAGTTCAGTGTCCAGCACTTATCTTAATTAAATATAGAGTGGAGTGGGAATAGTAAATTAATTTAGTTCATTGACCAGCACCTACTGTAATTTAATATAGTTTGGAGTGAGAATAGTAAATTAATTAAGTTCAGTGTCCAGCACTTATCTTAATTAAATATAGATTGGAGTGGGAATAGTAAATGAATTCAGTTCAGTGTCCAGCACATACTCTAATTAAATATAGGTTGGAGTGAGAATAGTAAATTAATTAAGTTCAGTGTCCAGCACTTATTTTAATTTAATATAGACTGGAGTGGGAATAGTAAATTAATTTAGTTCAGTGTCCAGCACCTACCCTAATTTAATATAGGTTGGAGTGAGAATAGTAAATTAATTAAGTTCAGTGTCCAGCACTTATCTTAATTAAATATAGAGTGGAGTGGGAATATTAAATTAATTAAGTTCATTGTCCAGCACCTACTGTAATTTAATATAGTTTGGAGTGAGAATAGTAAATTAATTAAGTTCAGTGTCCAGCACTTATCTTAATTAAATATAGATTGGAGTGGGAATAGTAAATGAATTCAGTTCAGTGTCCAGCACATACTCTAATTAAATATAGGTTGGAGTGAGAATAGTAAATTAATTAAGTTCAGTGTTCAGCACTTATTTTAATTTAATATAGACTGGAGTGGGAATAGTAAATTAATTTAGTTCAGTGTCCAGCACCTACCCTAATTTAATATAGGTTGGAGTGAGAATAGTAAATTAATTAAGTTCAGTGTCCAGCACTTATCTTAATTAAATATAGAGTGGAGTGGGAATAGTAAATTAATTTAGTTCAGTGTCCAGCACCTACCCTAATTTAATATAGGTTGGAGTGAGAATAGTAAATTAATTAAGTTTAGTGTCCAGCACTTATCTTAATTAAATATAGAGTGGAGTGGGAATAGTAAATTAATTAAGTTCATTGTCCAGCACCTACTGTAATTTAATATAGTTTGGAGTGAGAATAGTAAATTAATTAAGTTCAGTGTCCAGCACTTATCTTAATTAAATATAGATTGGAGTGGGAATAGTAAATGAATTCAGTTCAGTGTCCAGCACATACTCTAATTAAATATAGGTTGGAGTGAGAATAGTAAATTAATTAAGTTCAGTGTCCAGCACTTATTTTAATTTAATATAGACTGGAGTGGGAATAGTAAATTAATTTAGTTCAGTGTCCAGCATCTACCCTAATTTAATATAGGTTGGAGTGAGAATAGTAAATTAATTAAGTTCAGTGTCCAGCACTTATCTTAATTAAATATAGAGTGGAGCGGGAATAGTAAATTAATTTAGTTCAGTGTCCAGCACCTACCCTAATTAAATATAGGTTGGAGTGAGAATAGTAAATTAATTAAGTTCAGTATGTAGTGGGAGTAGTATGTTAATTAAGTTTGGTAAATAGCAAATATTAGAATTAATTATAGAGTTGAATAAGAATAGTTAAATTTATTGGATTTAATTGACAAAAAATCTGTAGATTTTAGTTTGGGTTGGATAAAACATAGAAGTTATATCAGAATGCAAATTCCAAATGATTTTTAAATTAAATAGTAGATAGGAAAATAATATTTATTTTATAGTTGTTGGAATGTATATTCATTCGAGAGAAAATTTTGTTTATTATTACGCATATTTTAATAATTACATCATTGCAATAAACATGTCTGATATATACCATACGAACTGTCTAAAGCTATCGACCTATTACCTAGATTGAACTCTGGGTCCTGCCGATTTCGTCATACTACCCCCCGTTTTGACGTGTAAATATTTCTTATTGTTGAAACTCGCCTTGAAAATCCCATGTTTGTGCGAAATGCATTGGCTGCGGATCTGGTCTCACTAAATCTTGGAATAAAGGAATTCAAGCAAATACTCAACTACTGTGTGGATTAGAAACACAAAAGTTTATTTTGACATTAATTTACATTTCTTCCAATATGTTGCCTCTCATACTTGTGGATAATTGTTGTCTTGGTGGTCATTTGAGCAGCTGACCATTTGAGGTGGGCAATATTATCGTTACTGATAAAGTGAAAAGTCCAGGCTGAGCATTCACCTAAAACCGTGCTGCTTTAATTTTCAAACTTCCTATGTTTGTTTGGTTCTTTTATTTTGTAACCGCTCGCTGTTGTTTTGGGTTATTTTGGTCGAATCCAGGTCGCGGTTCGGAGCTGTTTCGCGTTTGAGAAGGTAAGAGTTATTTGCTTTATTATTAAATAGTTTTACGTTTTTTGTGGAAGTAGTTATGTTGTAATAAGTGTGTATTGATTGATGTTTTAGAAGTTAGGGTGTTAGTAATAGTTTGTATACGGTTTTATAATTAACGTTGTGTTCCGTGTTTGTGGCTTTGTTAGTGTTTTGGTATTTCGGTATGTTAAAGTTTTATAGTGTTTGAATAACGTTTGTAGTGAGGTTTGTACGTGCGTTTTGTGTGTTTGTGGGTGGGTGGGAATATTTGTTTCTGTTTTGTAGGTTTTACGGAGAAGATATTTTCGTCGGTTTCAAACACCTTATTTTTTTAAAGGAAGTGTGTATTAGTTGTGTTTACTAATGTTTATTTAACACTTCCTTTATTGTTCGGGTTTCCAGGAGCGGTTATTTACTTTTTTAATATTTTTCGGGATTTTTATGGTTAATGGATAGTCATTTTTTGGATAACTATGGATTTTGAACTCCCTGGATTTATTTGGAAGGAATGTTATTATCCCATTGGAGATACTACATAGGTAAGTTCATTTAAATATTTTTATTGTTGGTGGCGAAACCTTATATATTTAATATTGTTGTTGTGTACTTGGTTTGTTTAATTATGTTGTCTAAATATATGTCCATATAATTCATGTATATATTTTAGACCACATAATTAAATATGTGATATAATAAAGTGGATTATTTATGTTGTGATAGTTGTTTTAGTAGAATTGTGGGTTAATATTTAGAAAAGGGTTTAGAAGAGAGTTTGAGCTATTATATTTAAGTACTCAAGTCCTCTTGTGGATGGGTATAGCTGTACCTGTTGTTGTAGGTAATTATACATTTGAGTAGTTTGTCTAGACTGTTTTGGTTTTAATTGTAGGACAGATTGTTGCATTCTTAATTCTTGGAAACTTTGTTCCTTTTGTATGGCAATTAGTAGTTTTTGTAGTGTTGGAGTTGTTCTCCCAGTAGAAGTTAGGAATGCATTATGCCAGCCCTCGACGGCGTTGTTAGTTTTGGCTTGTTGGTTGAGTGTACTTACATATACATTCCACCAAGGTATTTGGAACTTGGGCTGACGTCTATGGCCTGATCTGTGCAGTCTCCCCACCCAGGTATCCTCAAAATAATCTAACAGGGGAGATAACTTTACTTCATTTTGTTTGTAGAATGGACTTTCTCATAAAAGATTGTAATGTTCTGCAACATCTGTGGTTGGTACATAAGCTAGGGCTGTTAGAAGTTTTATTTGATGTGCAAAACTTATGTTAGTGGCGTATTCTACACTTAGTGAAGATTTTTGTAAATGTCTCCATATACATTGGTTAAGATGGAAGTAACATCCTTGGATAGCTGTATGGGGGTACAGTTTTAGAATGGAATTTATCATGGCTTGCTCAAAGTCTATGATAATTGTTTGAGGGTAAAAATCATTAGATTCTTGTTTTACTTTTCCTAGCATTTCATTATATGTTGTGTTTTGTTTGTTAGGTAATAGTGAATAAATTAAAGGTATGGAAGTGTTGTGATATTGACCGTGTATTGTGTAAAGCTGATAGAATGGTTTTGGGCATATTGTAAAGGTGCCATCCATCATCCATGTTTGGCATTGTTGCAGTTTAGTTATATTGTTTGCAGTAGCAAACATTATGATTCTTTTTTCTGGGCTTTTGTTATCAAAAAAAATAAAAGGTTCATTATTGTGGGTGATACTTAATTCTGGTGGAATGATGATCTCTTGAAAAGTTTTAGGGGATGGTATAGTTGTCGTGGTTGCTTTTTTGGTCCTAGCAATAGTTCTTTTTATAGAAGCAATTGATGGTAATTGGCCTCTTGCTTCTTTGGGCACTCTAGGTAATAGTTCTTTTAGGATTACACTTGTAGCAGTTTGTGAACCTGTGCTTAATTCTTTGATATTTTCAAGAGTTGATCTGACTTCTATTTCAGAGAGATTGGGTGGATGGTTATGCTCTCTTGTATATAGTACAGTTGTTTCTCTTGTTGTTGCTCGGCCGTAGCATTTGTTAGAATAATATTTAGTACACTTCCAGTTCACTTTTCGGTCCGTCTGCTTTTCTTGGGTGTATGTGTAACCCATGTAACACAATAGGAATTTTCCTTTCTGCGAAGTTATAAATTGGGCTTCTTCTGTCATCGTGATGTGTTACAATTCTGGAAAAAATGTATATGAAAATATATGCTATAGTACTTTATATCTTTATATGAAATTAGCAAAAAAGCATTTTTTTTATATATACTTACCAAGTCTTTTTTGTTGTATTTGAATGAAGATGTTGTTTGTCGCAAAAATGTTGTTTAGTTGATTTAGTCTCTGAAAGTTAAAGAACATTTATTGTTGTGGTTGGTTTAGTTTTTTAAGTGGGGTGGTATTGCTGTTTGGTATAGACTATATTTTTATTGAAGAAACTTATTTTATTGTTTTACAAATTAACAATTCAAAAAACATTCCCCCACCTTCATCTGTCCCGGAAGTACCACACATTTATCATCAAGACCAATTATTCAGGAGAATGAACAACCTTTCCACCCAGTTCTCTACCCCCCCCTCCCCCACCACATGTCAATGTACCCCCGTCTCCTACCCCTCTTACTATGTGCCCCTCCTGCCTAATAAATAAGATGCAGTAGCCTAACCTCTCACTAAGCAAACAGAGCCTACCCTCATGCCCAGTGGTATAGACTATAGGTGTTAATTTATACAGGTTTTTTACAATTTAAAAAAGAGAACATGGATTTGTTTAGGGGTTTAGGATGTTTTGGGGTTTGAGTAGGATTTAATTAATATTTTATAAAGTATTTTGATAGTATACTTACTTTTTAGTGAGTCTTTTCTGGCAATCTTCAATATTTTCTTTAGCTGTTTGGAGTAATATCTGTAGTGGAAACATAAAGAGATGGAATATATAAGTTAGTTATTTATTTGAGTAAAGATAAAATAGTGTTTTAGTTTAATTTGGCAGTTTAGTTAGAAAAGAATATTTACTTACGTTTTTAGAATAGTAATAGGATGTAGGTTTCTTCTGTTTAGTAGAGCTTCTTCTTCGTTCAATGCTTTGGTTTAAGGCACCGTGGAACACTTGTTTTAATTGGTTTATATAGTGGTTTCAAATTGTTTCTTGAATGTTATTGGTTGTTTTCTGTATGTGGCCTTTCTATTGGATGGTTTGAATTTCTTTTAGTTAATTGGTTTCCTTTTATGGAAAATGCTAAGTAAGAGTATATTTAGTTTTAAAGGAGGAGAGTTTTAAATTATTATATATAAAAAGATTGTTTATAATGTGTACTAATTTTATTTAAATGTGTTCGAAATGCCAATGTGATAATTATTTTAGGTTTTTTTTATTATGTTGTTAAATATAGAGATCGCTATAAATGTTATGTTTATGTTTAAGTAGAATCTCATTTGAAAATGTATGTTTTGGTAAAATATTGTCTTTATGTTGTTGAAAGTATTGGTTTTATTAGTATTAGAATTATCGATATATTTAAAAAAACGATATTATTGATGTCTATATTTTGGTTATCGATATTTGTGACATGTGTCATATTTATTAACTTATGTCGATATTTAGTATTTCGATATTAATGTGCGCGATATTTGTGTGATCGATATAATTGTATTACGATATTGTAGTGTCGATATTAGTGTAGTTTTTTAAATAAGTATACAATGTCGATATTTTTGATGTCGATATATTTGTTGCGATATTTGTGTAGTTCGATAATGTGTCTGTCGATAATATGTCAGAGATCCAACTCCCACACCAGATGTGGGCCAGAAATAAATTGCCCACAGACTGAATCAAATATAGCTAACTATATATCTCTAAACAAAGGCATGACATAAAATAATATCTCTGTGAAAGACGGGCTGGAATCTTGGAAGCCTACACAGGAGGGGCTGGGCCAGTGAGTTTTGGAAGCTTCTGATAAACAGGCGTGTCGGTCTTGGAGTTCATGTATTTCTACTATTAAATGCTTAGGCGTCTGGATTCCATCTTTCTATAATGCGGAATAGGGACATTTGAAAGGTGTATTGGAGAATGGACATCTAGAGGATCCGAGGGGTTCTGCAGACACAACACTATAGGTGTTAGGACTTGAGAGGGGGCCTGGCCTTGTTCTAATGATTGACCACGTGCATCCTGTCAGTGCTGTCATGGCCACACTTATGGTGTCTGCTCGCGTGACATTGCACCCATGCATATAAGGGAATCTGAGTGATCCAAGAGAATATAATCTGTGCTCACACTCCTGTGGGGTCCTTAAAGTCACCCAAAAAAGAAACATCATGTAACAAAGCCTCACAGAGCTGTATGAGTGAATGCCGCTGCATATAACAACTGCTTTTTCTGAAATATTTTCTGTGGTGCTGATCTACCAATGGCACTGCCCATGTTGGCATGCACTTGAACTCATCATGTCCGGTGGTGATTGGGTGGAACTCGCGGGGTTTCAATTTGTGGAGTTTCAGAAAAAGTCTACGAGATTCGGTGAAATTCCACCAATGGGTGGAAAATATGCAGCTCGTGCTGCAATTTAGCACCGGTAGCGCGAGCAGAGCTGAACATCAGCACTAACTGCGCCATGCGTTGAACAAGAGCGCAGGTTAATTTTGAGAGATTTTGCTGCAGCTCGAGTAGCAACTCTACTGGAGCTGCAGAAAATGTACTCGAACGGCAGCCTTCTGATCATGATCGCTCGCAAATGCCAGCGAACATCCGCACTAGAAAATCAGGCTAAGGGATGCCAAATCTTGCTCACTATGGCCAGATGGAATATTCTGGAGCCTCATGGGAGAAAAAATTCCTGCATACGGCTATTGGCAGAACTTGGCCAGAACTCTGCGTTAAAGAGTAACGGGGAGTGGCCAAAATTGCGCCAATTTCACGTGCAGGACAGAACATCTCACCAACCCCTATTATTAATACCTTCACAGCAGGCCATAAAGCCATGATTCTGATCCTGTTCTTTGCTGGAAGTGTAAGCGCGGTGATAAGGATGAGAGGAAAGTAAAAGCCATGCTCGTCTGTGGTGTTTCCAATGAAAGAGCAGCTGGGCTAATTTTGGGAGCCCATGTTATTAGGGTTTTTGAAAGCTCAGGTCTGGATAGGCAGGTGGGTGTGCAGATTTTTGTCATGCTGAGTTCCCGATAATTATAGTGGTGCTGCATGCATGTAAGGAGGCTTCACTCCCAAGCTAGGGGACCAATAGAGGAACTGCTTTACAACAAGCGCGTAGATGATGAATAGATAGGTATGGAGAGGTTATCAGGGCCAATCAAATTAGGCAGCAGGGGAAGTCCAAATTATGCGTCAGGGATCACTAAATTAAGCGACAAGAAAGGGCAAATTATATGACCTAATATGGCACATTGTGTGATGGTATTACATAATTTTGCCTTTTTTTTGTATGTTGACACTGAACAAAGGATACCCCCTTAGTTCAAGTTTAACACACGATTGCAGTACTAAGCAACTGAAAGATGACCAGTCAACTTTTGCATATGGCCTTTAACTGGACGGTAACACAATTTTAGTAATTTTTAAGTAATTTGAGCAAGAAACAATTGTTTTTGTTAAAATTTGCAGATTATGCCGCACATGATGGATTGTGGCAAATCCGGCAAATCCATACTTATGTAGAAAACACCACAGCAGCAGAATTGTATAAATCCAGCGGCCTTGGGTATGTTACGTTAGAGCTCTCAGGAAGGCACAGAGTCAGTTGCATATCCACTCTGCCCCTCTCAGCATGTTGTGGCAAAAACGGGATAGATAATTTCAAGATGACAGCATGAGGTGATGGCATGCGCAGGCAGATCAAGTCTATGAATCACTGTAGGCATATATGGACTTTGTTTTAAATTGCAGCAATGTTATAACTTATGACATATGTAGAACAATATGCATACACAGAACATAAAAGTACCTATAGATAGACATGCATTGGCAAAGCCAACTGGCCTGACTTTATTGTGCAGCACCCTGCACTCACAGAAGCATGTAGCTCACTCTGCATTCACATAGACACATTTCTCACCCTCCACTTATACACTTCGTGCTATTATCACTCAGACACACCATTCATCTGGCATTCACAAACTGCCTACCTAGCACTCAAACATCTCTCACCCACCACTCACCCTGTACTTACCCTTTAGTACACACCAGGTTCCCAGCACTCTTACACTGCACACTCTACATTCCCACTGCTCTCCCTGCACTCACCGACCTCTCATCCTAGACTCACCATGTACTCATATATTGCTCACCATGCATGCACATACATACCCACACACACACACACACGCGCACACCACACACTCATGACTGCTCACCATACACTTACACACCACTCACCCCGTACACTCACATGCTGCTCAACCTGCACACTCACACATCTTTCAAATTGCACTCATGCACCTCACACCCTCTATTCACAAAATGCTCACACTTCCCTCATGCTCTTTTCTACCTGCACTCATCCACCTGCACACATACATTTCACCCTGCACTCACACAACACTACCACATCACTTTCACTGACCCTCACCCAGGCTCACTCGCCGCTCACGCCACACATTTACATATTGCTTACCGTGCATTTGGACACCTCTCACCCTGCACCGAGATACCACACATCCTGCACACTCATGCACTGCTCCCTCTGCACACTCACCCTGCACTGACCTCACCCACTCAGCACTCATACACTGCTCACCCTGCACAGACACCACTCACAATGCACTCAAGACCCCACTCACCGTGCACTCAAGACCCTTCTCACCCAGCACTCAGACACCACTCATACACCTCTCACCCAGCAGCCACTTCTCACCATGCACTCAACCACTGTTCATCCTACACTGACACTCTTCGTATACCTAGCAACCACTAACACAACACTCCGACTTACCACTCAGACACCTCTCAGCATGTGGTCTTGAACATTCATCTTTCACTCACACACTCCTTACCTTGCACTAACACACCGCTTACCTTGCACTCAGATACCACTCACTCATCACTCACACACTGCTCATACACCTCTCACCCAGCACTCATTCATCACTCTGCACTTACCTACTTCTCACCCTGCACTCGCAAAACACCATGCGCTCACACAACGCTCACATGTTTCTCACTCTGTACTCACACCCACACACTGCACTTACTCATTACACCCTGCACCCACACACACCACTATCCCTACAGACACACTGCTCAACTTACACACACATACAACTCATCCTGCGCACACATGCAGCTCATCCTGTACACTTATACACTGCTCACATTCTACTAACACACTCCTCACCATGCACATCTACATATCTCGCCTTGAGCAATCACGCACTGCTCTTCCTGCAAACTCGCACACCGGTGTCCCTGAATGCCACTCACCCTGCACCTAGACACTGGTCACCCTGCACAATCAAGCACCCTCACTCTGCACACTCACCCTACACCAACATTGCTCACCATTCACTCAGACACTCCTCATTTGGCCCAGAGACACAGTGTATGTTGCACTCACATTACTCACACTGCTGACACTGCAGTGACATATCTGTCACCCTGCACTTTCACACCACTGACATATCAGTCCTGCTGACTGCTCACCCTGCACACGCTGACACCTCTAACCCTGAATGCTCATGGAATGCTCACCCTGCATATTCACACTTCTCATGCTGCAGAAAGACAATTTCATCATGCCCTCCTACATCTTTTATCCTGCACATTCACACTACACTCAGACATTGGTTACCCAGCAATAATTGGTTACCCTGCACTAGTTTATCACTCACCCCTGCACAAACTGCACTCACACCGCACTCCCACAGCTCTCACCCTCAGTGTCATCTGAAGAATTGTGGGGTCCCAGAAAAAATATATTTTTGGAAGCCCTATGCAATACACCTTTGAGTTTTATTACCCATATCCCACGTCTGAATGATGCCCACAAATACAGAATTTCATTTTAAAGTTTCAGAAACAGAATTACACAAAAACAGTTGAAATATGTTTTGCCAGGGGGCCCAAAAATCATTAAGATGGCACTGAGTAGAGAGAGACAGACAGATTCATAGCTAAAGGTAGAACAGCCCGATGTCACATTGAGAGAAAGCTCACCTTCTGAAGGTCTCATGGCAGATGGGGGTACTGGGTGCTTGCTCACTTTGCCCACGACTTAAAACATCTCCTCACCCAGCACATACTCCCTGCCCACACCCCTCTCAACTTGTACTCACATTGCTAATCCTGGACTCACACACCTCTCACCAGTCACTCACACACCTCTTACCTTGTAGTTGCACACCCCTCACCTTACACTCATCTACCACTCACCATGCATTCATCCACCACTCATCCTCCACTCACGCACCACTCAACCTAGATTCACACACTATTCACAAACCTCTGTCCCAGCAGTCACTCATCACTCACCCTGCACTCACCCAAAGCTCATGAGTGTGAAAGCATTTTTAATAATTGTTCAGAGCACGCTAGACGTACACAAGCAACAAACAATTTAGCACATCACAATTAAATCCCACAATCACATAAAAGAACTTGTTTGCGGGGTATGAAAAAACACCATTCCTCGGGGACTGCCATGATAAGGTAAGTGTGAAATGCATGTTGATTTGTGTACGGGCATCCCATACTGATCTGAAACACATAGCTGCACCCTGAAGTTAATGATGGAAAGTGAAGAGGGAGAGGGATGGAACTGCAATACAGCAACACATTCCTCCTGACTGAGCTCTTCCCATCCATGCTGCTGCCAGAGAAGAACAAACATTGTAATTATCAAGGATTTGTTGTTTAATGGCATCACAGTGTCCTGTGTGTGACCTAAAGGGCAAGCTCCATCCCATGCAAGTTAGTGAGCCTTCTTTAGAAAAAACACACAAGAGTTGGCTGGCTCATGCAACTTGATAAACAAAAAAAAAACAATAAGGATAATTGCATGGAGGGTAAGCACTCTTTATGTAGAAGCACACAGCCTTTGTCAAATCAAAAGCTCTACTCAGGTGAACCAACACCTGGGTGGAGTCACCGTCCCTCTATGTAGTACTCCTGAAAGCTCTTTTTTTGGATCACATAGGGGTTGGCCACTCTGCGTTGTCAAGTCAACCCAACGAGCACCTGGCAATCCAACAAGCACATCATTCAGACCAATAATGCTGCAATCTGGAGAAGAAAATATGTTATACTGATCCAGTGTTTTATTCCCAGTTTTTCTGTATTGATAGTGTGCGGTGTTGTAGTTCTTCTTCAATTGTTTTCCTGCTGATGGATATGCCCTGGCTTGTCCTTAAATTCCTGGTTTGTAAAATGTAGTGCTAGTCTTTGCAGGTCTCACCATTAAAGAGCTGGACAATGAAACACATCTCATGTGGTTCAGAAAATGAAAACCTAGTCTTCGGTCATGGATTCCATCCCTACCCACACAGTACCCTCGGAGCCCAGGTTCTCCTGTGTCATCAAATGTAAATGGAAATATTTTTATACATCATTTTGGTCCTGTGTCTAAATGCTCCCAATCTATGCAGATTTCGGAATTCAAGCTCTAGGAGAAAAACTGACTTGCAGAAAGTCAAACATTTGACCAGTTGCCAAGCCAGACATTGATTTTCCTGGTTTCAGAGTCGAATATTTACCAGTTTAAAATCAAATTTACACCCACTTGTGCTTCTTTCACCTGAAAGGCATTTGCTGTGCAAACTGCTAAAAAAATTGTGTCTGCACTTAAGGTCACTGTAGGAAGCTGGCATTTTGTTGCAGTATCCCCCAATGTTTTCCTGTTATTTGTCACAACTTTGACTGAAATGTACTGGGTTCCTGCTAGCCAGGTCCCCAGTACCAGTGTTCTTTCCCTAAAACTATACAATTATTCCCCCAATTGGCAAAACATTTAGCAACCCCTGTAAGTCCCTAGTAAATGGCACCCTGGTACCTAGGGCCTGAGGTACTAAAACGGACCCCTAAGGGCTGCAGCATGAATTGTGCCACCCTAAGGGACCCCTCACCATATGCATGGCTGCTATCGCAGGCTGCGTTTCTGGGTGCAAACAAAAGTAAAAACACGACAGGTCACATATCCCTGTGTGCCATGTCCCCTAACACTAAATGTAATATATGTAAGTCACCCCTAAAGCAGGCCTGACAGCCCTGTGGCGGGGTGCTGAATATTACATGTGAGGGCATACCTGCATGAGCAGATATGCCCCAGTGCTGGTCAGTCCTATTACTGCCAGTACAAGTGACCATGGAAGCCATTTTGAAACATGTGCCGGACACTGGTGAAAACGAGTTCTGCAGCTCCATTATGGCGACACTGAAAATAGGGATGTTTGGTATCAAACATCTCGTATTGATAAACCCACACTGATGTCAGTGTTGGATTTACCAATACATGCACCCAGAGGGCACCTTAGAGGTGCCCCCTGAAAGCCTACCAGCTTCTGGTGGCCTTGCTCACTGGTTTTTGCCAGCTTGGCACCTGAGACACTGTTCTTGCCTCCTACGGTGAGAGCCTTTTGCTCTCAGGAGAATCAGAAGAAAAGCCAGGCAAGGAAGCGGGTGTAACACCCCCTCCCACAGGATGACCTACTGATTAGCCGTCCTTGGGAAGGAAGCCTCAAAGGGCTGCCACCTTTGAAATGGAAATCTGGCTCCCACTCCAGGGGAGGAAACCGACCTCTTTGTCCAGGACGCCCTTGGCACCTAGACAGGTGGGAAAAATAGCCAGTCAGGTAGGTGTGCCACCCCCAGGCTAATACCACCCCTAAGGTGGGCTACTGTGAGGTTGACATGAATTTTCAGAAGTAGCCATATTTTTGTGATGACAAATTTAGAAATTCTGGGACAGGGTTATGTCCGCTTCCCACTGTAAGTGGTCATATAGGGGTCGTAGTAAACCCAAGGGTCAGTAGACCATATGCAAATACCCTACACTCACTTAACTTCCCTAAATTCAATATTTAGGGGAGTCCCTGGCACCAGAGAAGCAGATCCTGACAACCTGAGGAGAGAGAGGATACCGAAAAGCCGGAAAAGCAGAAGAGGAGAGAAGAAGCAGCTGATCTGCTACCAACCCTGCTGGCCTGTCTGTTTCCCTTGTCAAAAACTGTATCAAAGTCGAGTCATCCTGCAGTTGTTGATTCCAGAAACCTGGGAGTACAGCCTCTCTTTGTTAAAGATCAAGACCTTGAGTCCATCATGGTTTTACCCCTCGTGGACACACCAACATTACCTGCAGCCTCTGAAAGCAAGCCCCCTCGACCGCAATTGCACCAGGTAAGAAAACCAGACGCCTAAAGACACTCTTGCATCTGTCGCCCCCGGGCTGTGGAGAAGAGGACCCCAGGTGTTGCTACATCCCAAGCATCACAAGCCTTGAACTCCCCTGTTGGTTCACCCCAACTGCCCTTCCAGCCAAAGCCAAAGCCTCTTTTTACAGTGATCGATCCCTGTTGAAATGCATTGGGCTCCTGAAGCTGATTCGCACCCGGCTACCTTCGTGCCGCTGGTGGTGTACTGTTGGTGCTTCCTTGCAACTTGCCCACCACTCACCTTAACTCCTGGAGATTGGTCCGGTAAGTTCTGTAAGTCGATGTACTATACTTGTTTGCAGAACTTGTTCTTCCTTCCATAGGATAACGTTGCAGAACTCAGAAATTGCACTGTGTCCACTTTTTAAAGTGAAAAGAATTTATATTTTAAAACGTACTAACCTGAACTATTTTTCTCTGATGTCTAATCATACATAAATGCTTGGTATTGTTCTAAATTGGTATGGATCTCCTTCTTGAGTCGCGTTGTCATTTATTAATCATTGTGTGTATTTTGCAAATATCTTGCACTCCACTGTGTTAAGCCCAAGGCAGCTCGACCACACTACCCCCTAATAGAGCACTTTGGGATTGCTGAGTAAGCCCCTGTCTACTCATAAGGGACTCTTTACACAGTATATCAACTTATTGATATATCACATAAAGAGTCAGCTTCCTACAGTCACACTAAGGAAAGGTCACAGGAAGGCTTACTTATGGTCTTTTTAGAATAAGCTCCACACCGACAATTTCCCAAGAGCTCTGGATTATCCAAGCCATCAAAGTCACTAGGCAGTGCTCTGCCACAGAGAGGACAGAACTGCAACATATGGTACAAATACCACTCCTCTCAGCATCTATTCCTATGGCATACATATCTATTTCAGTTTGAATGTCTATGCATTATATGCTCATGATCAATTTCAAGGGGCACCAAAATCCATTTTAGGCGTTCTTGTACCAGAGGTATCTACAGAGTTAATTCGAAGGAGTTCAGAAATTAAGCTCTGGGCCTTCACAACCCATTAGGGTGCACTCAGAGTCAATTCCACAAAGTGCAGAAATCCAGCTCCAGGTCTGCACCTCCTTCAAGGATGTATCTAGAATAATTCCCAGGTAGTGCTGAATTACAGCTTTGGGCCTTCACGACTCAATGGCATGCATCAAAAGTTAATTCCAAGTAGTGCAGAAATCCTGCTCCAGGTCTTCACTTTCCACTTGGATATATTCACAGAAGTGCAAAATATAGCGTTGGGCCTTCACCTCTCACAGGTATGCCTCAAAAGTTAATTCCAGGAAGTGGAGAAATCCAGCTCCGACTGTTCACCTCCCACTGGGATGTATTGAGAATCCATTCCAGTGAGGCCAGAAATCCATCTTGGGGTCCTCACCTCTCACAGGTATGCATCAAGAGTTCATTCCAGAAAGTGCAGAAATCCAGCTCTTGGACCTCACCTCCCCCCTCGGGTGCATCCAGAAATAATTCCAGGCAAGGGGATATTCTAATTTCATTCCTTTGGTTTTTTTTATGACATGATTTCATCCACTCCAGCAAACACGAAATTGCTGTTCTGGTGCTTCTCCACTTCCTGAGTTGTACCTTCAATTCTAGTAGTGGCTGCTACCGGACCTGGGTGGTGAGGCGGAGGATGAAAAATGTAAAGAAAAAACACTTACCTCTGACGGCCGCTTATCCTCCGTCCTTTTCTTTCTGTCTCTGTCTGGCAGCAGGAAGCAGGAGGAAGCACCTGGGCTCCCAGGCTCCCCTGATAATATGATTATTTATAATCATTTTTGTTTTCTTTTTGAGTAGTGGGGCGACGCTCCTCCGCCTTAGCAGAGAAGCCGCCACTGCTCAGTTCATTCCAAGAAAAGGAACCCATGTCAGGTCCTTATCTTTTCACACAAGAGTATTCTAGAGTGCATTCAAAAAGTACATCAATTTCAGAAGCTACACTGCTATGGTTTACCTGCAGAGTCAATTGCAGCTGCACATTCAGTTGAGCTTCCACTATGCTTCTTCTAGTGCCTAAACAAAGTGGTTGCCCCAAAGTGGACAGCAGCACAGTTGTACTGAGTGTCAGGTGTGAAAGCCATTCTGCCAAGTAGTCATGGACTATGACAGTTTCTGGGTTGCAGTTCTGGCAGCCGGAAGTGGGCGCCTCGTCTGGTTTCTCTCAAGAGCCCTTTTAACGCATTGTATAAAACTTCACGCATATTGACACTTCAATCTATGCGTCCTCTGCCACAGCCACTGAGAGGATACTTTAATCTCCGACTCCCTGTTGGAGGCTTTCCCACTTTCTCACCCTGCGCGTTTGATTTGCGTTACAGCAGAACCTAAAATTGCAAAGAGCTTGCCTAACCCAGCATACCAGCCTGTCTGTAGACCAGGACTGGGAGAGATCCTGAAAGGGGAGAATAATTTAATCTAAAATGGCCCTATAGTGCTCAGTTCTGAGTCATACGGAATTCCATGAGAAAATTCCAATGGAATGGGGAATAACTACGCAGGCCCGGATTTACTGTGCAGAATTCTACATGGTATTTCCCTGTTCCATGAGGAATAAAGATCGCATTGACCACCAGGTTTCAATTCTCTGCTGTTGAGATGAGTTAGTCACCACCACAGCAAACCAAGAAGTAATGGTTCCTCTGAGAGCGAAATAGGATCATTTTCTATGTTGGTGGAAAGAGATCTCTTCCACCTGTCTCCCTGCATAGAGACTGAGGGTGAGTGACCTGAGTTATGAGGTTACACACAAATATGTAAATAGCACTTGCAGGGGGGTTGTAAGATCCCTTCTATTAAACACCAGATGTGTGTCAGTAATAAAAAAAACTTGCTGTGAACTAAGTGTAACTCTAATCCATGCATAAAAATGTGCACAACAGCGTAATGGAAATTAATATCCTTGGGAAAGATATGCTGGTTGAATATTGGACGCCTTCTCAAGCTGAACAGACCAGTTTTTCTAAGGAACAGCCTTCTGCGTCATGGATTCCATGGATTCGTAAAGTTAAATGCTTGCGATGAACAGACTTCTCGGTGGTGGGTTCAATGTATCAGTACAGTAGACGAGGGGCATTCGAGACACCGAATGGCAAACTCAAGGTATCATGCTGGACAGTCATCTGTTGAACTTATTTTTGCAACAATTAAAGGACATTTCTGTGATAGGGATTCAACAAACGACAGCTACTTTTGGCAGATCTGGTGTGTGGAATTAATTTGTCTATGGATTGTGTCACATGGAGTCATTGGTAAGCCAAGAGCAAGACAACCGTAGCCGGGCATATGTACACACACCCACATTTTCTGCCCAAGATGAGAACAATATAGAAGCGAGCACCTGCGAATAGGAAGCCAGATGTGGTCACCCCGCTTCTTTCATCGCAGTGACGCTGAGCGTGTTTCCTTTCCTTTCCTTTCTTGCTGGCAGTACAATCAGTGTGCAACAAGATCCCGTGGCAGCTCGAGCAAGGTATAATGGTTGGGAAGGGGGGCAGTTTTCCAATTTCAGCTCTTTTCTCTTAACCTGAAAGAGGGTCAACATCCTTTAGCTTTCCTGATGAGACGAGACAAGGGAAGTCAGGTTTTAAGAAGTAGGAGGAGCCATTGGGTGACATAACCACCTCTTACCCTATCAAAGGCAACCAACAGCAAGATGGGAGGAGACTAGACAAGTCCAACTTGGGTGACAGGAGATGAGGGGGGCTCTAAGTGTAGAGAGTATTATATAAGTAGCTTTTTCCAATCAGTACTTAAGGTTTGCTGGACTGCAAAGAAGCTTATGGGTTATGCTCTCTCCATTCAGGCAAGTGGAACCAATGGATGCAAAAGGAGGGGGGCTCTAACAAAGAAGGTGTAATGGGCTGGAGACTTGGCAGGACTGGAAGGATTCTTATGAGTTCTGCTTCCTCTCCATACAGGAAGACTGGTCCACTGACCTTGAACATACCAAGGATTAAACCACTGATGTTCAAGACATACCCACTAAAGGAGTGAAAAGAACTCTTATTCACTGAAGGATTTGCTTTTCTGGGGCGATGAAAGAGCCTGTGAGGAGCAGAAGGAACCATAATTTGGAAGCGTGAAATAATGTCCTAACAACTTCTTGTTGCAAAGGAAATTTTATGAATTTCACCCAGGCCTACTCTTAGCCTCCAGCACGCATTAGGATACGAGCAAAGATAAAGTTCAAACCTAGGAGTTAACTTCCTCTCTAAGGTTGTGTTCATACCCCAAATGTATTCGGGTGGTAAAGTAGCACACACTTTAACTAAATATGTTCCAAAAACGCCCTGGAATTTCTCCAAACCAATCTCAGTGTGAAATTTAAAATATCAATCGTTGGCATTCAACAGGACTATTTTATTGTATTGTAATTGCATTTATACAGCGCTCCACACCCCTGATAAGTGGCTGAAGCTCATTGATGGACGTGTAGAATGCTACACTGCGGAGGGGTGCTTGGTATGGAAGAGTGTTGAACCGCAGTGTGGCCTATGTGAGAAGCAATGTGGGTTGTCTTAGGTCTTCGCGTTTAAGCGTGTAGTGGAGGTAAGAGCCGCTTAGCATTCACTTGTAACTGTGCGTAGTTGAAAAGATTTGGGTTGTGAGTACGGTCTCTGTGGGAAGTGTTTTGGTGAGTAGTAAAATGCTACTAACGAATAGCTGCCCTTATGCACGAAGTGGAAACAATTATGAGAGACATCTGTGCAAGTGGGCCTGCCTACAATCAAATTTCAAATTTACTTTATTCGGTATCCAACAATACCATAAAAGTGCAGAACAGTTATTTAAAAACACAATCGATAAAACACTCTACATGTGTTTAAATAATTAATAAAATTATGTACAGATATCAGTGCAAGACATCGTAAGAATACTACTAGGTCAGACTAACAATTATTTTAAATGAAGGTCCACGTCACAGTAAAAAGCAAGGATATGGGTTTCTGGACCGAAACAACAATAAGTCCAACCTGAGAATCCTAACACAGGGTGTACGACAAAACAACAAATTTTCGAACATACAATTAGGTGGAACAATCTAATCACGGTCTAATCGTTGTATTTATCCAGCCCTTCTATCACTCCATGGTCCACCAGGGAGTCAGTGTCAAATCACATTGCTCCACACGGAAACCCTACTGGGCACCGTCCATGTTACCTGTAGAAACCGAGCCCACACTGCGGCCAGACTCCAAGTCTTACCCCAGGCTAAGAGCTTACACTCTGCTGTTCACAGACCACACAAATGAAAGGCGAGTGGTGATGTTAGGAAAGGTGGGACTCTGCTGGTCAAAGGGTTCAAGTTCTGGAATGCGCGAGAATCAAAACTGAGGAGGGAAAACTTACAATCGAGAGTTTGTAAAACACCTCAAAACCGCATTGTTTAAAGTGGATTTTTGCTTGAGAAGTTATTCAAAGCCCTAAAGACACATTGACAATTGGTGCCTTGTCTGCCCATTTGGCACTCACGTTCCTCAGGACAGAGGCTATGTAAAGCCTCATTGTCTGCTTTGAGACCTTAAAGCCTGTACTGCACAAAAGTGGTTTGTTGTTGCTGTGAGGTGACATGGGGGGCTATACAGAACCAATAAAATAAACAAATCATGTCTGCCAGCAACAGGCTTGCTGGGCCCCTTCTTCCCCATAACTATTTTATAGTGCCTGAAAGGAAAACCTACTATGAGTGTCTTGTGTTCATGTAGGCATCATTGTTGTGAGTAGGACGAGTTTTTTTTTTATTATACAAATCATGAAATGAACCATTTCGTGCAAAATGTCTGCATCTGTAGAAAAAGAAACACATTTCGCCGGTATTTGGCGTATAATAGCATTTGCTCGTGTTTCACAGTGTTTCCTGGTGTTTTGAGATTATGTTAGAGATTGGTGTGGGTGAACATTATGAAAATGTCGCAAAATTTGATAAGTTTTGTACAACTGGACAAATTTGGAGAAAGTAGGAAATTTGTTCTGTTAACAAACATGTTTCACATGCGGATTTTCAGTGAACTATTTCACCCAAGTCTAATGGTAAAATGCCTAGGAGTAACAGATTGACTAGAGCACTGAATTCTGTACAGACTTCTTTAAAATGAAGAAGCCAAACAATAGGACTTCATTTAAAATCTTCCATCTGCAAAGGAAGTGACATCACTGCATTTCTCATCATCCATTTGAACAAGAAGCAAATCACTGGTTTCCTGACACAACTGTCTTTAAAAGAAGAAGCCCGAACATAAGGTCTTTATTCCCAATCATCCTTCTGAACACCACTCACTGCCTTCTGCACTCCACGCAAGACCTACATAATGGCAGCCGCACAGAGAACGCATGCAGCGGGTGCTGGTGGGGTGAAGACACACCAACGGAAAGTCCATTTGAGCCCATCAGCACCTTGACCACACCCATGCCTTTGTCTTCTCGGTACCCACTGCCACCCTGTCGTGCTCCTCCGCACTCTCAACCCCGGCCACTGCTCACTGAACTTCTATGACACCGTACTACAAAACATGACACTCACATGCACTCTCCCTCACCTTACACCAACCTCACCCACACTACCAGCACCCTGCATATCACTTGCTCATACTTACAGAAACAAGCCACCAGCTCACACAGAACAACCACCACCCACAGACCATGCCACACTTGCATGCATGCTCCTCAGCACCCGCTCGCTCAGCTAACACCGACTGCACAACCATGCTTGGGACCTGCTCTTTCTCACAGAAAAATGGCTAAACCCAGCCTCTCTAATGGACATCGCTACAGTAATCACAGCAAGCTACAAGATTGCCAGGCAAGACCATCAGCACAAGCCTAGAGGTGGAGTTGCCATCACATCCCAAGACCCCATCAGCTGCATCACCTACATAGACACTCCCATGGAACATGGAACACCTCACATTCAAGATACATATCAAAGCCAACCTCTCCCAAGGCAGAACCCTTGTACACAGACTGTCAGAACCCCACACCAATTTTGCCAGCGCCATCGCGGACTTTGTCAGACCACTTATCATCAACGCAAGCACCTTCCTTCTTGATAGAGACCTTAACTTTCAATTAGGAGACCGCACCAACTCAAACCCTGTGGCCCTTCTAGAAAATTTCAAAACTCTGGCCTCGTCCAGCACATTACTGAACCCACCCACACCATCAGATACCTACTGGACCTGATTTTCCCCTCAACCAGCAACATCACAGTCAACAACGACCTTTCCTCTGCCTTTGACACTGTCAATCATGACAACCTCCTAGATATTCTGGAGCAAAGGATGGGCCTCTCTGGTCAGGTGCTCCAATGGTTCTCGTCCTTCCTCCAGCACAGGTCCCAAAGAGTTAAGGCGAACCACTCACTCTCCCAGCCATCCCCAGTCACCATGGGGGTTCCCCAAGGGTGCTCCTTATCTCCCATTCTCTTAAATTTGTTCCTGGAACCATTAGCTAATGTTCTAAAATCCATGGACATTCGCTTCCATATGTGTGCAGATGACACCCAACTCTACCTCAAAATCTCCTCCCCGGATAACATCACGTCACTCAACTCCACCCTACTGACTACTCGAAACTGGCTAACGGAGAACCACCTCCAGCTAAACACCTCCAAAACAGAATTCCTCCTCATTTCTCCCCCGAAACACACTCCTAATATTGACCTCTGGATGAACCGACTGACTGCCTTCAACTGCTCCCCCTGCATTATTGACTCAGCTAAATCTCTTGGAATCACCCTGGACAAACATCTGACTATGAAGTCTCATATTAGCAATGTGTGCAAGGGAGCTAACCACCTTCTGAGAACACTCAGGAATCTCAAACCTTTCCTACCTCAAGCAGATTTCAAGCAAGTGGTCCAAGCGCTTGTTTTACCGAGGCTTGACTATGGCAGTGCTATGCTATGTGGCCTTCCCAAATACACTTTGGCCCCCCTAAAGGCATCATTGAACGCAGTGGCTAGATTGATAATGAGCACCAAGCGAAACGCCCACATCTCCCCGGTCCTAAAATCTCTAAACTGGCTGCCCTACGAAGCTAGAATTCAACTAAAGATTGCCTGCTTATTGTACAAAGCCCTCCACTTCAAAACCCCCAACTACCTTGCACAAAAGCTAGAACTATCCGGAGGGGGTAGACCGTCGAGGAGTGCTAATTCCCTCCTCTTGAAACCCCAGTTCTTCCGCAAAAAGAGAACATGCCAACGAGCCTTCTCGGGCTCTGCACCAAAAAATTGGAACTCTCTTCCACCGGAAATACATAGAATCTCTTCCAAGGTTGCCTTCAAACTAGAAGCAAAAAGATTCCTCATGAATAAGTTCTTACCTTAACAAGAGGAGCGACTGTCAGCCCTAATCGCATCGGACACACTACAGTATTGGTTGTCAATCTTGTATTTTACTATTGTATTTGCTCCCCTTTTGTTATTATGTTTCATTGACTAGCCCATTCTTCGCTTACCCCAGGTTTATATATGGTCTTTTCTGTGTGCACTATTTGATTCAATGCCTATGTATATTTCCTATTTGACTCATGTACTGATCTGTTACCTTCATTTCCCTCAAACTGGAAAGCGCTCTGATATCCTTCGGGATCAAGTTTGGGCGATTTAAAACTTTATAAATAAATAAACAAGCCAGCAACTATGACCTGGACAGACTTTGTCCCCAAAAACGTCAGTATACCCATCCTGCACCACAACAAATCTACCGCAACCATGCCCACTGACTGCTGATGGAAAAGCCTCACAGAAGAGGACTGGGATTCCACCCTCTCTGTGCACCGGCCATAGCACATTAGCAACTTGCTGAAAGCCATCAAGAATATCAACAAATGTAGTACTGTATTCTCTGGCGTCCTGTCTCCCCTCAAGCGCACTCCAACTGCAAGAGCCCAACCTCATGCCAGAGGAACTCAGGCTGGCAAAATGTCACTGCAACTGGAGTGTAAATAGAGAGCAAATCAAGACACCCCAAATAAAGACATATTCAAACCTAACCTAAGACTCTACTGCCAGCAGATATGGAACACCAAGAGCACAGCTCCTGAGGCCGCATCAGCGCTGGCACAAACAGCAGCAAGGAAATTTTCGCCATCATCAAAGATTTCACTACACCTTCTGCTGCCTACAGAAACATCATCCCCTTGGCAGACCTTTGCAACAAGCTGTGAGAAGTTGGCCTGGCATATGATGTTCACTAGTTAAAGTGACCACCTTGTACCATGCCAAGCAACCCTTATGGTGGGGTTGTAAGTCAACCTTTTCAGACTAGCTGCCCTAGTGGTAGCGTAGGCTAAGCAGTCTTTGAGGCTAAACTCGTTAAAGCGTGTTAAGCAGGCTGTTTTACCAAATGTAACCCCCTTTTATACCAATGAAAGGACACCACACAGATATATATTCAAAATATATATGTATTTATTTCTCAAAGTATCCCCTAGACTCTTTATGAGCACAGGAGCACAAATCGTTAAACAAGACAATGTTATAATACACAGAAGTTACACTTTATATGGATGGGCCCTGGTGGCCACTCGAACCATATACTAAAATAGTGGTATAAGTACCACGAACAGGAAAGGGAAAAGGCCTAGGGCCTCTAGAATCGCTGGGCCTACAAGGAGCTAACTTCAGTTAGTGACCAGGAGGTCCACGGGTCGCGTGTGCAGTGAGTAAAGTTACACGCGGGCTCCCATAGGTTTTCAATGGGTGCGTAAAAGTTTAAAAATTACTGTAGAAAGGATCTTCTGGTTGGACTACGATCTCAAGATTTAAAACACAGACACTAGAGATGTTTCTCTACACTTGGGCACCGGAGTGCCAGCGTTACCTCACCCACAGGAAGCGGGTGCATAGGTCTCGAAGTGCGTCGGGTTTCTTCTATCGATTTAATGGAGCCTGATGACAAAGATGCTGCAGGCGGTCGGTCCAGAAGAGATACGTTGGATCCAAGGGTGGATCGGAGTTGTAGAAGACCTGAAAGCAGAGGGGACAGTGTTCACAGTCACTAGCCAGTGACCAGCGTGGCACCAGGTAGGTACCAGGCAATGTCGGGTGCAAACAGGTGATGAGGGGTAGCTTGTCTCCGCAGCCACGTGGTCCCTGAAGGTTGACGACGTCCAGGAGTCGGTTCACGAGCTGTCCCACGCAGGTTCTCGCTGTCGCGGAGTCGGCGACTCGATGGAAGCAAACAAGCCTTGGCAAAAGCAGAAGTCGTGAAGAGTGAAGAAAGCTGATTACTCTGACCAGCAAGGTCAGAGGGGCTGCTCCTTTGGAGGGAAGCAGGGGCCAGTCTGGAGCAACCAGACCAGCATTGTAGTTTTCGTAGTTCATCGCCAAAATGGCCACTAGCCAACGGGCCAGGGACCGGGCAGGCGCGTCGAGTTGCAAAGTGCAGAGGGGCCCCATGCAGATCGTGGAGATGCTGGAGGGCTCACCTTTGGTGCAGATGCTGCTCGGGTGTTGGGCTTCTCAGGACCCAAAGCACAACTTGGAGGGAGCCTCTGTCGTTGCGCTTGCAGCTTGTCATCGGTCTTCCAAGATGGCTGGCTCCACGTGTCTCGGTGCCTCCACGGGTTCCCTCTTTGCAGGGACTGTGGATCGGGTCGTGAGAGGTCTGGAGGTCCAGTTCTTGTCAAGCTCTGGGCTCGGGCTCCGGCAGGAGGCGGCGGCAAAGCAGACGTTCAATAGCTGGTTGGTGCTTGCGTTAGCAAGATGGTCACTCCCTGACCATAGGGGAGATTTCCTTCAGTCTTCTGTGCAGCAGAATGTCGAAGTTCCCGTCTTCTTCTTAGTTTCAAGTTGATTCCAGGATGTCTGAAGTCTTAGGACACAGCTCCTACCTTTAAGCGGATTCTAGGGGCCGGACTACCTGCTAGGTCCCTCCCTATGGGTGGGACCAGGAAGGGGGGTGGTTACACCCCCAATCCTTTGTCCAGCTCGCCCCAGGTCCGGGGCTGGTGTGCCCCAGGACCGGTTTGAACTGGCATATGCACCGAGGCTCCTTGTGAGCCTCAGGCATGTCTGATTCTATTGAAGCCCTACCTGACCAATACACAAAATCCTGTCTGGGGTGGTGCTTGCACCTCCCCTGGCAGGAAACCCTTTGTCCACACCTCCCTAGCTGGAAGGACTCCCAGCAGCAGGAGGGCAGACTTGTGTCTGTGGTGGCAGCATCCATTTTGTGGAGCTGAGGCTATGTCTGATTTTACCCGGGTTTCAGGTACTGTACATGTCATGTCCCTCTAGAAGGGTGGAATGCTAACCCCGTCGCCAGAAATGGCGAGGGGTTAGTATTCCAATTCGTATGACACCTTACTCGACATGTTTTGATAAAGCCAAACCAAAGATAGCATTTAACCGCGAGGTTCATAATGCACTTAAGAGTATATGGTATGGCGCTTTCTGGAAACAGTAAAAGGAAGTGGTTCCGATCACTGCAGACAGGCTCAGCTCATGCCAGAGCACCATCTCACACGAAACCAAGCACTCTGCCTTCAGGATTGTTAAGGCCTGCCATAGGAGTGACTTATAGGTTAATATGTGTCCCATTTAAGGTTAGGTATAGGTATACTACACCTAAGTAAGAGGTGATTACACCAACTTACCCCAGCTGAGTGATCAGCCAGTTGTGTCAAATTGTTAGGCCAGGCCAGGGGTGGCATAATACATGCTTCAGCCCCTGGTAGGCCTTAGATACACCAATGCCCTGGGTACCTAGTGTACACTGGTACAAGGGGCTCACAGGGTGATCTATCCAATTGGGTATGTACCTAGGGTACATGGAGTCCATTTTAAAGAGAGAACAGCTAGGCTGAGATCCTGAATGGCAGGATCTCAGGCCAACTAAGTCGAAAAACCAGCTAGATACTAGGCAAAAATTTGGGGGTAACCATAGTCAGATATTCACCTTCCTACACAAGCTCTCAAAGTTATTCTGCAACAAAATTACCTCCATGTAGGGCAATTTCAACCCTCAACTGGACCCCATTACCATTGTAACCTAACTTCCCAACATGGCCGAAGAACGAGCCCTAAGCTTCTGGCCCGTAATAACCCCAGTCAAGATCACCGCTACCATGAAGACCATCGACTTGGGGGCCCCATCTGACCCTTACCCTCACCATGTCTTCACCAAAGATCTCCTACTGATTACAGAAGCACTAACACTTATCCTCAATGCCTCCATTGACTCAGCCACATTTCTGGACACCTGGAAATATGCTACTGACATGTCCTTGCACAAGAAACCTTCTAAAGTGTTAGAAAAAATAATCAACCAATACCTGACTATTCACCTTAACAACCACCAGTTCCTCAATGCCACGGAGTCCATATTCAGCCCCAACCACAGAACAGAAATGCACTTATAGCTGCCACTTCGACCTTCAATCAGAACCCAACACCATTTCAAACTCAACTTTCCATCATGACCGAAGAATGAACCCTGACCTCACAGCCTCCAGTCACCACCATCATAACTGCTGCTACCATGAATACCATCCACTTGGGGGGCCCATCTGACCCTTACACACACACACACACACCACCCTTTCACCAAAGGACTCCTTCTGATCATGAAGCACTAACATCCATCCTCAATGGCTCCATTGACTCCATGACGCAGCCAAGCTCTCTAACTATAGACCCACCTCCCTCATACCATATCTGACCAAAGTCTTAGAGAAACTAATCAACCGAAGACTCACTGATCACCTTGCTAACCAACAGCTCATCAACACCACAGAGTCAGGTTTCAGGCCCAATCACAGTAAAGAAACAGCACTCACCATTGCGACTGATGACATCTGCATGATTATTGACAGATCGAGACATGGCAACCCTGATTCTCCTTGACCTCTCTGCAGCATCTGACACGGTCTCACACGCCATCCTCATGAGGACCCGCTCTCTGCTGGATCTGCTTCTTCTTAATTGATAGAACACAAGCTTTCTGATAGATATCTTACTCCTCGAATGCCCACAAAATCATCTGAGGATTGCCTTAAGGTTCATTGCTGAGCCCCACCCTCTTCAGTGTATTTATGAACCCTCTGGCCAATGTCAGCCGCACAAATGACATCAACATCCTCTCCCACACAACTCATACTTTCCCTCTCAGACAAGAACCTTAACACACAAAATAGGTTTACTACTGGACTGCCCAAACTCACTATTTGGATTAAAGCAAACTGGCTCAAGCTCAACAGAGCTAAGACAGAAGTAGTGATTTTGGGCAAAAATACCTCGCCATGGTACTCAACTGGAGGCTGGCTGAACTCAGACCCACACCCAGAACCCATTTCAGGAACCTCAGAATCATCATTGCCAGCAAGGCACAATTCAAGGCCAAAACTGCATCTTGCTTCCACACCCTGAAGATGAGGTGGAAAATCTTCAAATGGCTCCCAAGCAACACAAGAAAAAACGTCCTCACACCCTAGTGACAAGCAAGTTGGACTACAGGAACTTCCTCTATGGCAGGATCACCAAGTACCACTTGAGGAGTCTACAAACCATCCTGAATTCAGTACCAGACTCATCCTCAACCTCCCATGCAGAGCTCACATCACACCTCACCTCAGAGAGCTCCAATGGCTCCCCATACATCCACAAGCTCATTTCATATTCCTCACACACACATTCAAGGAACTACATAACTTAGGCCCTACCTACCCGAAGAGTTGCATCTCCTTCTACCACCCAACCAGACATCTCCACTCTGCAGAACTCCTCCTCACACATATCCCACACATACACAGAACCAGATCAAGAGGACAGAGTGCTCTTACATCACTCCTAAAGCATGGAACAACCTCCCACTCCATATCTGAGCCTCTTCCTCTCTTCTTGAATTCTGAAAGAACCCGAAGACCTGACTTTTCGATTAGCCAACCTAGCATAGGCAGGACTTGCCACACACAACTGCTCAGTGCCAGGATACCCGTGTGGGTGATTGCACATTACAGAATCAAGCCTGGGCTGGACAGGCAGTTGGATCGTGCATACAAATAAGAACTGGAAACCTAAACTTTCCACTTTCCTACATCACTTGGCTCCACATAAACTCAAAACTTTACACTGTCAGTGCTTTCCAAAACACAGTTGAGAAAAACACGTATAGAACGGGCATTGGGCTATTTCTCTGTATAACATGTGCCAAGGTGCTTCCATTTTATCATGCATGGGTTCCCTTTTTTACCTGGGGTTCAGTAAACTGTGATAGCATTACCTTGCCAAATGACTGTCTGGGCTTTCTAGCATACATTGAATAAAGAAGTTGTGCCCCTTCATTAAATCACTTTCTATTTAAACCTGCAGTGTTTTCACCAAATTATTTCACACACATAATGCCATTAATTAAAATAAATTGTATAGCACATGTTGGGTTTATTAACAAAGTGGAATAATACATTCTGTAGTCAAATAAAAAAAAATCAACTTAGAAAAAAGCTGTGTGTTCCATCAAGGATTTAAACTTTTGCTCTGTTGAAGTAGATTGATGTTTCCTGCAGTTTTGATCAGTGCACTTTGACACGCATGTTCAAGGTCATTGGAGCGCCCTTTAATGACATTTCACCACTCATTGGCTTGTCATCCCCAACATCTGTCAGTGATGAACCAGGATTTTACAGTTTCAGTTTAGGTGTCAAGACTCACTGTTTGTACTTGCCTGGGCCTACAATTTGCTATTGAGCTAAACCTCTGCTACATTTCACAAGAAAATATTTGCAACCTCTTCAACTTCTGAGGGTTGCTTCTGAGTTCTTATCTTACTAGTTTCTAGTGCCTGAGTGTATATAGCTTGAGTTAAATGTGATGGACACTGGGAGGCAACATGACCCTTTATCTTGTCTCTTGACCATCGCAGACATGGTTCTCTGGTGCAAGCAGGACACTTGGAAAGTTAAATTCCTCACTGTTATGTTAAGCAGCCACTGTAAAACAAAAAAACACAGTATTATGATTACTGCCTTCATGTGCAACAGGGATCTCATGGTAAGAAAAAGGAGCGGAAGAGGAGCAAGTAGAGGACTGTCCATGATGTCAGTAGATCCACGATGGTGTTCCCATCACTAAGGTGGTAAATAAGCAGGTCCTCAGTCCTAGGACTCTGAGGGATCCAGGGCTGCAAATCAAGGCTGAAGTGGCTAAAGGTGCTTGTGAGTGAAAGATATGTGTATTAAAAAATGTGAGGAGGGAGTCAAATCCACAAGACTAATCCTTTGGTGCCCAGGCAGTGTGCATGGTCAGGTGTAGTATACAGTAGCACAAGGCCAGCAGAGACTTCCAGGGCTAAGATAAAGAAGTGCTGCATTATGCTAGGTGACTACCCGCAAATTGAAGATGAGTGTCAAAGATGATGATGAGCCTTACAAGTAGGATGCACCTTCCTGCACATAAACAATCCTTTGAGGCATTATCCTCTTTCTACGTGTGCTGAGTAGAAAGAGGAAATAATGGGAATATATTTCTCCTCGTTACGCCTCTATTGCAAAGGCGTACCATTTTGACATAATCCCAGGTTTTCTAGCCTTAGTAAACCTGTGATTACGTCAAAATCCATAGGTAGATGCATGGGAATGCCCACACTCCACCCATCAAATGCCTTCCCAACACACCGAATTCAAAGCAGCGATTTGTGCTACCTTGCGTTACTCTAGATTTAATAGCCGTGCAGAGCCACGTAAGGTGGGTTTGCGTGGCTTAGTAAATCCCACTAAAGTACTAGTGTTGTCTTGTGTACCTTGTGTGATGCTTAGGCAACGCACGACCTTAGAAAATCTGTCTCTCAGTGCCTTGGATGGGTTTGTCATAGTCTTAGCTTCTCCTTTTGTCGTTGGCCAGGGGTGAACATTGCTCATAATGTCCACAGCTGTACCTGGAAATACATATCACATTTTATCCACATGCTGAAAGGCACTCTGGATATCTTAGCCGCACCTCTCGGTGGTTGGCGGACTGTCTTCAAGGAGCAACATTATTACATGATTTTCAAACCTTCAATCAGGAAGGGACAATATTTAAACTCAAAGTAGTCTAAGTTCTCAGGAAAAATCCCATTCTGTGATCAGTTTTGCTGGCAACTGGAGGCAACAGGCTTTGTGGGAATGGTGTGTTTTCAGATGAGCCATATCCAGAAGGAGAGGAACAACTCCTTATTTAAGATACTGTTGGCTTGGTAGTGGCTCTGGTGGAAAGGGTTATGTGTGTGTATTAAGATTATACATGTCAGTGCTTAATTTGTAAAATAATAAGTGCCAGGGCCCTGACCAGGAGGCCACTGTAGCTTGCACCACCCATTGCTCCGCCATCGCTGCCAATGAAGGTACTATAACAACTACTAAGCATCTCTCTCGCCTGCAAGTGCGGAAGTTCAGATTATTCCAGGACCCCAAAGCTAAAGGAATGTCTGGGGAGTCAGGTATTAGTATTTTTTAATGTATATTGTATTCGTAAACAACTGTTATTTTGCTCATCTCTAAATTGGATGAGCAGCACCACCATGTGGCTGAGGTTTATAAGTGTGATGATGACAATTAAGTGCTGGTGCCGAGTACCGGAAATCACAGGCTCAAATTAAGCACTGCACATGCCTATATAATGAATATCTTAGTTATGCAGTGGTGAGATGCCGGATTATATTTACATATACCTCTAAATGGATTGTAATGTTCTAAATAGGTTGTAAGCATGCCTTATGGAAACCAGGTACTTATGATGGAGGAAGAGAGTCCCTTGTTGCATATTGGATTGATTCTACTTGAAGGTTGCATGCCTGGAGAGACAGAGAAGACCAGCCTCGCCACTACTCATACGTCCAAAGATTCTTACTCTTTATTAAGGCTTTGCCATCACTGTGGTTGGATTAGTATGAAGTTATCTGCTGCCAAACTCCTACCTTGCTGGATGATGAACTTGTCCTTCCACCAATGGGTTGTTGAGTATTAAATATTTTACTAGGAGCAATTCCAACACATAGGTACCTACATGCAGAAATGCTCTTAAACCACCGTAAGATGGAATGCAGTGTTTTACACCCCCCCCAAATAAAGTAAGCTGTGCCCACCCTTCCCTCAACTATAGATAGACTTCCAGCAGTCAGACACAAGAGGTAAGATGACCCACCTGAGAAAACAGCTGCATTTTGGGTGTTTTGGAACAGCAGTAATTAGCAGCTCAGGAATGTCAGCTCACAACATAGCTTTACGAGGGACGACCATTAGTCAAGCACTGCAGGCAGCCCAGACACAGTTTTTCTTGGATCATCCCACAGCCTCCCATGAAGGCGCTCACGGTCCCCCGTGGAGCCACCCGGCTGTAATAACACCCGTAACCCTTGTTAAGGCACGCAGGACTCAACATAAGTTTAAAACAATCAAACATGAAAATGTCAACCATCAGCCACCTGTGCGTGGTGCTGCCCATGTCAGGGCAATGTCAGGGAAGGCGGAGGAAGTACTAGAGAGGGAACACTGCAGGCCTACTGTGGGGGCCCGCAGACCATGCACAATGGTCCCCTGCCTTTCGCCACACACACTTACATACCAGAGAGAAAGAAAACATGACAGGAAAAACATGAAGAGTCTAACAGAAAGTATGATGAACTAATTGACAGAGCGCGTGAACGAACGAACGGACAGAAAAGGGAAAGAAAGTAAAGAAGCAATGTAGAATGAAAAAAATACAAAGAGGTAAAAGGAAGGAAGGTAGGAAGGAGAGAGGGAAAGGAAGAGAAATATATATATACACACACACAAAAGAACGATATAAAAGAGAAAGAGAAGATGTACTTAATATGGAACGAAAGTTGGAAGTCAGCAAGGGATGAGGGAGGCAATGATTAATGGGGAAACAAACACAATAAGAAAGAAAGAAAAAAAGAAAGAGATAAAAGTAAGGTTGGAGAAAAAGAAAAGCAAAGGACACCGATGGACCAAAGCATGATAGATGAGAGAGAAAGAAGAAAGACAAAACGACAGGAGGTCTCTTTTACAGAGGGGATGAAAGAATGAAAGAACGATAAAAGAAGCATGCAAATTAATTAAGCTGGGTTTTAAAGGAATAACTAATTAAGTAACGAAAGTAGCATACAGCGTAAGTAAAATATTTCACAGTAAAAACAGGAAAAGGAAAAAATACAGGAAGAAGGAAAGAACGGCCAGGGTAGCAGGGAAGAGAAGAGAAGTCTTCCTCGAGTCTGCAAGACTGAAGTGTAGAGGTGAAAGGAAAAAAGGAATACCAACTCAGTTAGGGATTGGCACCATGGAAACTTTCTGTTAAAACCCTAGAATGAGGGGTGCTCTGCTCTGCGAATGCGCCTTCAGAAGAGCCGACGCACAGAGCATTAAGTGGGGGGTGCCGAAGGTGACGCACGTGCAAGACCCGGCGACCTCTCAAGGACAAAGGTGACTTCGGCAGCGGGGAGGCACTCAAAATAAAATGTTATTACGCATTTCTTCTGAGGCTCTCCAGCTGCAAAGTGTCCGCGGCGAGATCTAATTAAGCAATCTCGAGGCGGCCCCGGCCTGCACGTGCTCCGTGACGTGCGGACGTTCTTTTTAATTACGTCTCATGAGTTGTGGAATGTGTGAGGGATTTACACACAAATCACTCCACAGCCAGCCACTTGTTGCAAGGGCTATGAACAGTAGGAGGCAGCCTGCCACCACCCTACCTAAGCGTGAAGCTCCTTCGGTGTTCGTGCTTGAGTGTACATCGAAACAGCTGAATGTTAACATGACGCAACGGAAATGACATCACGTTTCCTTCTATTTATTCCTTTAGGGCGAGAGGATGGCAAGTTGTGGAAACAACAGCGAATAAACACAGCTCTCACAGACACCTTTATTTTTTCATTTCCTACATTCACGGCACCTAAGACCGGAAGTAGCACAGAAAGTGCGAGGGATCACAAAAGGCAAGCTTGGGGTATTGTACTGCAGTTGCATATATAAAGCGCTTCATACAGCTGTCGATGCGCCAAATTACTTTGGCTGGTGGGTAACCCTTATCTGAAATCCAGGGCTGGTATCCTCTCAGTCGCCGTCATAATATTTCCCCCTTTTAACTCGTATGCCTGGTCTAAAACTTTCCCAGTCACACAAAGGTCATGCACTGCCTCTCCTTTTCTCACTACCCATGGTCAGTGGGATTGGGGTGCTGTGCCCTGCTAGGGAAGTTATAGAGTTGGGGTACAGGAATTACTGCATTTGTTCAGGGGACCTTGCTTTGGGCTCTCACAAGTCCATGGTAGGTAGTACCTTTAATACACGTTTTTCATTAGATTCTTTACTTTCTTGAACTTGTCTTAATTAAAATGGGACAAGACAAAGACCATAATACCAGAATGTATAGAAAAAAAAAACTGAACTCAATGAGCTAGTCATGGATGGACCTGGGAAATTCTAGTGTTATGCCTTGATGTGTGCCCTGTGTGGTAGGTGGACAGTCAGAACCTTTAGCCGAAGCATGATCCCCCCCACTAATCTGCAATTGTCTGTAGAGCAATTTGTGAATGGCATAGAGGTAGTAATTACATTGTTGGGAAAAAACAAATAATTAGCATAAGTGCCCAAAGTTTTTCCCTAGGAGCCTGCCGCCAGCGTTGCCAAAGGCAAGGATTGATGAATACCCATGCTCTCTAGAAATAATTCCTCTTTCTTCTTCTACCTTCCACTTCCTGCCTTACTTTTACAGGTTCTTTTTTAATCACTGCTTTCTCCATGTGTCCCTGCCTTTCTCTCCCTCCATCTTTCTCTGTTTCTCACCTTCTCGCTCTTCCTCTAGAATAGATCAAAGGCTGTTGAAACAAAATCAGTTCAGGTCACCAAAAATATGAACCAGTGCTTAGCACCAGCAACAACCTGCACAAATTTAGCACTGCCTTGAGTCAATGGTTGGGCAGTTGTGTACTGCAATGTCATGATATTTCATTTTAGAAGACACTTCTGGACTAATTGTATTAGTGGTACAATATTCTCTACTCAAATGTGATAGTTAAAGGGCAGGGAGGAAGTAGTTGTCTCTTCTAGTCGATGTAGTGCTATACTAGTCTGGACTAAAGTGGTTGTCTCCTCTAAGCAATGTAGCATTCTCATATAGGTCAGGTTTGAGATGTATGTGTTCACTCAGTAATGTGTTTTTGTAGAGATGGGTCTGCAGTGGCTTTCTTCTCTAATATAAGTTGTATTGCCCTAGAGGTTAGATGTACAGCAGTTGTCTTCTCCAGCTTGTGTACAAAAATCACTATCAAGGTGTAGCTTGATCATTTCCATTTTAAATAATCCTATGTTCTTAGGTCTCGGGTGTTGAGACCTCATATCATCAAACAACACAAAACACGACATACACAAAGACATGTATAGATATACGGAAAGGGACTTTTGAACTGCCCCGTTCCGGCAGTGGCTACTGTGGTTCAACTGGCTTTAGTCACTTGCTGAAAAAGTTGTATACCAGTGTTGGTGTTAGCCTAAGTTATTTTGTAGATTTGGACTTCCTAAAAAGTAGTCCACACATACTAGTATTAATGTCTTGGTTTTTCAAAATTAGTACATTTTATGGGGAGAAGTTTGGCTCCTCATGCCCGACAACTGCCAATTGCAACTGGGTCACTCGCTTTCCCTTTAAGAGCTCCTGCATTTTATTTTACATTTTTAATTTACCTGACCAACATGGCCTTTGTTCGGCCATGTAAGAAAGGTAAAGTAAAAAAAGACAAAATGGCTGCCCACATTATGACGTATATGCGCACATATGTCTCCACTCATGCATGTGCATGGCTGGAAGCCATCTTAGAATGGTAAACAAGATGGTCGCCATGTGCGCACATACATACGCATTGTGACAAACTGTAGGTATTTTGGCATTTTTTTCTTACTTTTCCATTTCAACGTGGGTGATGGCCATGTAAAAATGGTAAACAAAAATAATTGATGCGGAGTGCCAAAGCAATCAAACATCTGCCGAATCAGTAGGTCGGCTCTCACCTTCTAAAGGCAAGACCTCTGGCTAGCCATTGGTTATTCTACAAGACAGGAATTTAATGTCTGTCTACTTTGAATGAGGTCATTTTATCCTACAGGACAACAGTGAAATGGCTGGCTGCGCTACATGGCCCCTTTGACCAAGTATAGAAAGGGCAGCCTCAACCAAACAGTAAACCATGAGTAACATATGCTATCCTTTGCTATCCTCAATTGATGTTGATGGGTTACGCTGGCATGTATAAGGAGTTTTATGCTCAATTTCCTAGAGGCTTCCGCAGGTAGAAAAGAAAATCCACAGAAAGTTAATTTCCATATCTACCAAAAGGAAGGGTCCAGTGCGGCCTCAGGGAAGCCTGCTGAACACATGGCTTTTTTTTAAAGTGGGAATGCAGGGATATATTAACAAGGGTATAGCGCCACTAGAACGTCACTTTTACCGATGTTCCGGTGGCGCAATATTCTTCTCCATATTTACAAAGCAGCGTTAAGCCACTTTTTGTGGCTTAAAACCGCCTTGTAAATACGGCACCTTTACATACATTATTTAGCGTGAAAAGGGCATGCAATGGGTGTTGCTGTGGGCATTCCACCGCAACAGCCATTGCTTTTTGATGGTGCCCCAGATTTACAAGCATCTGTAAATCTGATGCAGCACCAAAAACTAATGCCAAGCAAGAGCAGGCATTAGAATTGCGCAACAAAGAAAAATACTTTTATTTCTAGTCATTTTAGCTTTTTCTATGAGTGCTGCATTCTTCAGCACAGATAGAAAGAGCAAAACGCCATTAATGATTGTTTATGTGCCGGAAGGAACACCTTTCTGCTCATAAACAATCATTCCCTGCAACGCAGCCCCCCTTGCACTATGGTGCAAAGGGGCCTGCGTTGGCACTAGGCAGCTGATTTTAATGCCAGTGCTAGGGAAAGCACAGGGGTGTGCCGTATTGTTGTCAGAAATGTCCGCGCACGGCGCCTGTCAAATTTGGCGCAGCTCCACGCTCCAACATTTTGTTATGAATATGTCCCACAGTCTCTGAAAAGTCATGACAGCCAGAACACCCATGTAGATGAACAAGGCCTTATATGAGCATCTCTCCAGAGCCACAGCATGCTTATGGCGTTAAAAATATTTCAACTTATCGCCCTGATAACATCTCTTCTGCGTGCAAGCACGTTCTGCAGAAAGGAGGGAATCCTTATCATCAGCACGTTTCCTTGATAAGAAAACTTTTGAACTGTTGCGTCATGTCTCCTCCCTAAAACATGTACTGATGAAACTTTGATCACTACACCCATAGGGGCATGAGGCGTGACATTTTACTTCAAAAGTCCCGTAATCAGATTGTTTACATGACGGGAGTACAATCGAGGCGGCCTACGCGGGGAGGTGGCGGTGCTAGCAATAACACAGTTATCTCTTTCTTCTGGAAGGTACACCCAGTGCGCAAGTCAATGGTGGACGCAGGTGAACAGAGTCCCCCTACTATTGTTACAAAGGGGAGTCTGTTACCCTTAGCGAAAGCTGAAAGGTGCCATTAACCCTGGAAACGTGAAGCATTTTTGTATTATCCTGGCTGATGAGGGGTGAAACCCCAAAACCGGTCCTAGGATGCTTGTTTCCAGGATAGGGAGGACCTGGCCTGGCAGTTCGAGCTTGACTGTTCCATTGGGCGCAAAGTCAAGACTGATTTGCATATGGCCGGGTTCAAACTGGAATGCCATGGGGAGAAAAAAAACGATGGATTGAGGCCCAGATCTCTGTACTGGGGTGAATGTATGACATTGTTCTGTATTCTGTCCATCAATTGTTCTTTTTGCCGGATAAAGAACAGCAGGAAACAATGTGCATCAACAGAAATTTTAATGTTAAAAAATACACCAGGTTCTATTTGTTTCAAAATAGCCCCAGTTATATTGTTTTCTCACTAAAAGCTGTTCAAAATGTAATTTACAAGGTCCACATATCTGTTTAAAAAATATTGCCTCTTTCAGCCATTTCCAAGCTCAATTATTTATTTGATATTAGGAAAAATATGTGATGTTTATAAAAAGTAAAACCAAAAATGTCCTTTCCATATTTCTTTGTGTTTTTGTTAATTTGTTGTTTCTGGAAAATGTTACCCTTGACCTTTTAAATAAGGATTATTATAAGGAGATGACATCAGTTCTTGTGATGCCACTTCCTGTGGCATCATTTGTGAATTTCTTATGATAATTAGTCCCATACTATTTTCTGTAGGATTTGCGCCCTGGCTACACCTAATCGACACCTCCATCAACAATGTATTTATTTATTTTCATTATCGGTGATAAACGTGATCCCTTTTCACCTATCTCAATATACTGAGAGTGAGGCCTAAAGATCACGATTGCTACAAGGGATGTATGTGAACCATTTACTGAGCCCGATCTGCAGCAGACTGTGACTCATCCTGGTGAAATGCAGGCCTGGACGTAGTTTGTGGAGTTTTGCTACGCGGAACTCCGCGAAGTTACAAAAAACCTCTGCGAAGTTCCGCGAGTGGTGGAGTGCAGTGCGACCTGCAGTTTGTACTGGTATTCCTGCCGCTTGGGTAGAAATTCAGCCCGAGCGGCAGAAAAAAATTCCACTGCACATTGCGAAGCGGAGTTTTCTGCTCTCCGCGAGCTCCGCGGAGTGCAGAAAACTCTACGAACGGAGCGAAGTTCACCGCCCAGACCTAGTGAAATGTCACAGACTGTGGGGTCTCCCTAACCCTCTGGGCTCCTCAATTTTGAGTGGAAATTCTCACTGGGTGGTACTGTGGGCAGTGCTTAATTTGTAAAAAAAAATAAGTGCCAGGGCTCTGGTCAGGAGGCCAGTGCAGCTTGCACCACACAAGCTGCATTGGGGAGAAGATGTAACCTTACGGCTAGAGCAGATGACCTCGAAGCTGGAGAACCGGGTTTGAGTCTCGGCAACGGCGGTCAGTATCCCGTGATTCTGGGCAAATCTCTTAATCTCCCCGTGCCTAACAAAAATGAATGTGTCCATTTGATACGAAACTGGTGCTCATGTAAAGCGCTCTGATACCTGATATCTTCAGGTGTAGTTTGCGCAATATAAAACTCTAAAAAAAACCATAAGTACTAACATTCACACTCCTACAAGTGCGACAATTCAGACTATTTCATACCCCCATCGCTATAAGAATAGCTTGGGTGCAGGTAATATTAATTTTTAATGTATATTGAGTTGATAATTAACTGTTGTAGTGGTCCTCTCTAAATTAGCCAGACAACAATACCTTGTGACAATCTGACATGTCCCAGTGCTGATAATTAAGTGCCAATGTATGCCCCAGAGTTTGTGTTGAGTTCAGCCTAACTGTGACTCTAATAAACAGTAAGTATAAGTGCATATAAAACAAAGTAATGTACTAGCAATTTGCACAGTTGCCATAAAACTAGAGAAGAATGACAGTCAGTGGCATCATTTAACTAAACATATAGCAGTGTGGAAGCAGCAACAGGCGACCTTTGACCTATGATGAAGGACTCTTGTACATTTTTAAACATTCTTTATTGAAACTGAGACCTGCAGGGTGTTAATTAACAGTGATTGACAATAAGCACACACAACCTGCTATTAACTAGACAAGCTAGATGCAGATTTCCATTCATAAAATCAATAGCCAGTCAACCAAGTGGATTTAGGGCTGGATTGCAGACCAAAACCAACCCTGGCAAAAATGTCCAAGGCAGCACATCATTGCAGGATTCCCACACTAAAATGAGTCCATGAGGAGCTTTCAAGGTTGGATCACAGCAGCCCACCTTGTACTGAAAGCAGCCCCCTACCTTGCGGCCTACTTAAACACCAGAGTGGCAGAATGTCCAGAGTGCAACCGCGGCCCATGCAGGTAAGAGAGGTGGGGCCAAGTTGGGGGGCGGGGGGAATTCGACAGACGGACCACGAGGGAAAATGAAATAAATAATTCATTTCCCCTCATCATCGTCTCTTGAAATCCCCCCTCTCCCGGGCCCCACCGCCTCACCGCTCTTACCTGCACGGGCCACGACCCTGACATGGGTCAGAACTCAAGCAGCAGCAAGCCACCCCTTCAACTGAACCATGATGTATTGAAAGGGCATTAAGTGTTTCCTCATTCAGAGAGTAATGCACAGCTTTTGGACATCAGTCTGCAGAAGAAGACATCTACAGGCATTGGTGAGGAGTTTTTACAGGTAAAAAACAGAGCTGTAGGTGCCTTGAAAGCAATAGGTGCATAGTGACCTAAAGGAGTATGGAGCCTCAGAAAACACACCATCGAAGAATCAGGAGGCTGCAAAGGTTATAGTTAGGCGTGGATGTGTAGTAAATGAAAGTAGGAAAACGCAGTGCACAATTTAAAATATCCCAACTACTTATCCGTTGCCCACTCCGCCACCTAGCGGTGTTTGGTGTCCCATAGAGGGTTAAGTCCAGCCGTGGCCCGTGCAGGTAAGAGCAGTGAGTCGGTGGGGCCGGGTGGGGGGGATTTCGACGGACGATAATGAGGGGAAAATTAATAAATAATTAATTTTCATTTTTTCGTCGTCGTCAGTCGGAATCCCCCACCCGGCCCCACTGCTCTTACCTGCAATGGCCGCACCTGGTGAAGTCTAAGGGGCAGATTTACAAGAAAGTGACGCATCTGTACAGATGCGTCACTTTCCCTGCGCCACCCTTAGAAACCCTTGCGCCACCATAGATGCGCCGTATTTACAATATGGCGCACTATGGCGCAAGGATTGACAGATGCGTCAGAAATTCTGACGCATCTGTTAGCGGAAAAGTCACGCAGTGCTGGAGTCGTGTCGCAAGCACGACGCAACTCCAGCACTGCGTGTTGAGGCCTATTCCCACTACACTGCGTCACTACTTACGCCTGCTTGAAGCAGGCGTAAGGTTTTGACGCAGTGGTGTCCTAAAAGTGGCGCAGTGAAATCTTGTAGATTTCACTGAGTCACTTTTACGAGGCCTTCCTGCGTGGGAACGCCCACCCTGCATACATTATACCTGATGCAGGTATAATGTGACGCAGGGCTTTACAACGTGACGCATCTCCCTAGATGCGTCACGTTGTAAATAGGCCGCATTGTTTGCGCCGCTGTTGCGTCAAAACAGTGACGCAACTGCAGTGCAAAAGTCACGCAAGTAAATCTGCCCCTAAGTCTGTCTTCTGCTTCAATTCATTAATGTCCCGCCCAGGGTTGTCTTCAAAAACATGGCTTTTCAATCAGTAACTTCACTTACTTATAGAATAAGGAGCGATTCTCATTTCTGGCTCAGCGCCTAGACACCTTCCTGTATTGGAGCGCTCCATAAATCCTCATTTCATTTCAGAGTATCTCAAGCAGGAAATGATGGATGTGCAAGTTGGTCTTCCCAAAAGCTACAGAACACCCTTCCAACAAAGTCAATGTGGGCTTCTCAGTTCTCTGTCCATACTCATCTTCCCCTTGGTTAATGTGCTTAATTCACAGTATAGTATCCATAAACATATACCTCACTATCGAATAATGGAACCCAAGACCTGCTTTCCAAATCGTTTGTGAGCCCTTCAGGTTAATTTTCAAATACGCTATTCTGATAAAGGGATCTCTCAATGAGTCACCCCAGGACAAGAATGTCAAAGAAACAACTAATAACCGTAGGTGGATAGTCAAAATAAATAAATAAATAAATACATTTTAACCGCAAAGATTATTCCACGTGAATTAAATGAATGTATATGACCATGCTTATTTGTGCAGGAATCAGCAAGTGCAATAAAAAGTTATTCAAGAGGTGGAAGTGCAGAACTCATGGATTTAAAAAAGTGAACACAGTACATCAGCGTGGAAAAACATGTACGTCTGTAGGTATGAAAAACAACTCTAAGAATCGAGTTAAGGAAAAGTCTGCAGTGGCCGTATAACTGCAGAGAAGGATATTTCATCATCGAAATGCTCAGGACCAGAGCAGGAACTCGTCCCTAGCCTCGCCAGAGTGACATGGAGTGACATGTTTTTCCAGGGTGATGTGGTATGTTACATGTCATTCACATTTGACCTCCTGTCCTGATGAAGACTCTGTCCGATTTATTGCCGGGCCGAAACAACAACTTAATTTCAGTTTTGGACTGTGTTTTCACCTGATGAAATCCGGGAGGACAATTAGTATACATAATGCCCCTTTAAAAACATGATGGCAATAGCCAAAACCTGCCTTTTTTGTCTGTATTGCACAGGGTTGCTGTGGGCACTGCTCCATAGCTTGCCAATTACACGCGTTGCTTTGTGCACAATGCACCATGTTGAGGCAAACCCACTACATTTTGACGTGCATCCTACCACGATATTAAGTAATACAGATAATGTTTTAAACTTTAGTTCCATCATTGCAATACCAGAGCATCTGAAGTTGAGTAATGAACAAAACTGGTGGCTATGCCAAAGGAACCGCGCACCTCAAATAGCTGCACAGATAAGTCAGGGAAGCTCAATCCGAGATGCAGACTCAAAAATGCCCTGGTGCTTACAAGGTAGAGAAACCCTGCCCCCTATGATATAATAGCCAATAACCAGGAGCCCCTGGTTGGCAATAGACCAGCCGCGGTCCGTGCAGGTAACAGTGGTGGGGCGGTGGGCCATGTAAGGGGGGATTTCAAGAGAAGATGCAGAGGGAAAAATAAATAAATAATGAATTTTCCCTCTGCATCGTCCCTCGAAATCCCCCCACCGCCCCACCACTGTTACCTGCACGGACTGTGGCTAAAATAGACATTAAACAAAATACTGAAGCACACAAAAAGCAGTCCGTATACATACTATATGTATGGTGATGGCCACTACAATGAGGTTGTAATATGCCCTATTTCATCTATGTATATGTATAAGTAAATATTATGTCATTTTGCAGCCTTGAAAAAGTCTTTGGACGAAACACGTGTCGGCTGCTTGCTTGTATTGAAGACAACATCAACAACAGAGAATACAACTGATTGTGCAAAGAATAAAACATATAGTATATATACTTTGAGTCTAAAAGAGAAGATTATTATATACTATTATAGTGGACTGCTTTTTGTGTGCTTCGGTATTTTGTTTAACATCTGAAGTTGAGTGTTGCACGCATCGTTGGTTGATTACAGTGATCCCGCGGATAGGGCTCTATTCAAGCTCAGATACAAAGGCATTGGTTAGCGCGTCATGCCGCAGTTGTTGTACTGTCCACATATTGAAGGAAGGGGCGAGGTTATTGTGCTGGTGCCAGCTCTGGCATGATTAGAGCAGGCTTCAAAACTGGCAGAGCTGCTGACCTGGAGAGAGGGCAGGGGCTGCAGTGCTGGAAGGGCTTCTCTGCACAGTGCCATGGAGACTTGTCCCACGGTCGTGGATGTTCCAATCGGAGTCGAATGGGCGGGGTGTACGACAGTGGTACATACTTAAAACACAATCACAACCGTGAGCAGAGGGCTAGCCACAGGGCTTTATGTGTGCCGGGTCCTGCCGGTGCTCAGCACCGACAATTCTAAAAAGTAGGTGCTGAGACGGGTCCCTATCAGGTCCTCCATTTTTGCCCTCACCATAAGGGTACAAAAAAAATCTTAACTGTGCAACAGTACCACCCTTCACTGCCTTTGATGTAACTTCGAAGAGACTCGTTACAGTTCTTTCACAGTCTCATCATTTCAGAACGGAACATTTTCAATATTCTATACCACGAAGCCATAGTTGCTTATTTGTCTTATGCAACTAACACCAATAGATAAAGCCAATCGTCCTGGCTTGTTGTAGGTGAATGTTACTTGTTGTATTATACACCTGGATGCCATGACAGAAGCATCAAAATACCAGTTGGCACACTAGCACAGATTTTTAGCTTAATTGTTTTAAGCCACGCCCTTAATTAGATCGGCCACGCCCCCTTGAGAGACCCCACAGTTTTGCATCCCAGGTAAAGCCCTACCAGCCGGTAACACATGCTGGGACAACATGGAATGCACTAAAATGGCAGCACAGGCAAAACAGGTGGCGGCAGAAACACACACAGGCAGTAACAACACACTGGCATGCACACACAGTGAAGGAAAGAATTCCATCTCACTTTGAGCGTGAACTCTAGAGGGAGTGAGTGGTCTGTGGTGTTGGAAACCTTCATGTGAAAACTCGGAATTAATTGTCTTCCAAACCATATGATTCAGCAACACAAGCACCATTGCCACTGGGGAGACTTGATTTTCAAAGCGCTATAAAAAAAAAAAAGCACCTTGCAGTGGTAGCGAGGGCTTTATAAGGAGGTCATCGTGACGGCCCCTTATGGTTCTTTCTCCTAATCGACTGCTGTGAAGGAGTGTTCACTTTCCTCTAGTAATATCATGTATGGGGGAGGGGCGGAGGGGTTAGCTGTGCTTTGTCTTGGCCCAATATGAACATTATTACAACATATAATGCATACTGTCTTCTCAAATTGACAAAACCGACCCATTGCAGTGACCCGCGCTCAATAGAGTGAGTGACTCTTGCAAGACCCATTCCCGTCCAACCCCACATGGCAAACAACAACTTTAACACAACTTTACACGTAACACAATATATAAAGCCATTCCATACAACATGTCACAATGGAACACAGCATAACGTTTCATGCATCACAGCATTGCACAATACAGCATAAAAAAACAAATCATAGCATAAGCTTACTGACAATATAATAACGCAACGCAATATAACTTTACACAACCCTCACTTCTACATGTGATATATAGTACGAAACAAGACAGAACACAATGTAAAACAATGTGCACGTAATCTAATAGTAAGGCTTGTATATAACATATGACACGAAATAGCACAACTAACGTAAATTTACACAACACTCAGCTTTCCACATAATTCCACATAGCACAAAATAAAAAACTCAAAATTATCAGATATACTCTTAACTTTGTACTTAAGATGCTATCGGGCATAACTTTGTTCAAACCCTAACTTTACCCACAACACGACTTTATACATCATGCATTATAGTATAAATTGACACTACAGCACAACACAGCGTACATGGAACGTTACACATAATAGGAGGTGTTACACCATATCACAAGTTTAGACCTAACGCAGCACAAAGTACCACATAAAATAATGTGAAGCCAACGTTACACATACCATACCTTAAACCAACATAACACAACTATTCTCACAATATTTCATAAAGTCGCACATAACGCGTCATATTATAACATATAACATGTCAGTGCAGCGCCACAACACAAGTTTCCACTTAATACAACTTTACACTGAAGTCTCCGGTGTACCATACCACACCACTGAATAAACTGGCAGCAGGCACCCTTGGGTGCCCCCTCGCCCCAGGGTTCCGCCTCTCTCTCACCTTTGTGGGACAGGCGCAGGCGGGGCACGTTCCCTTTGGAGCTCACACCCACGGCTAAGAGACACCACAGCGCGGCAAGCAGGGGTGGCATGATGCCCGTCACCCCCTGGCACGGGAAGGTGCCGCGGTTCTCTCGTCTGACACGCGGTCAGGGTGTCCGCAGGAGGCTGGGGCAGCGGGGCGCTCTGCGGACAGCGGCTCGGTTATTCCTTTCACACCCCGGGAGAGCGACCAGTGATGGTTTATGAACTGCGCGCTCCACCCAGCTCCTGCCAGAGGGACTGTGAGCGGGCGGGAGGGGGAGGGAGGGGCGTAGAGCGCGTCTTACACCGCTAGCACACTCTGACTCGCAGCTGGGTCCGCGGACCATGAGAGTGATGAAAGGAGGGACCGGGCCAAAGGGGACCCACAGCACCGTGCCGCCCCTGCAGTCTACGAATAGTCTAACACGGAGAGTCGGCCTGAGAAACGACACCGGTGACCGAGGCAACTTTGTAGTGCCACCAGGGCTGCATAGGCACGGCTAAATATACACCGTCTGACGGAAATGCTCCAGGGTTGTATGCAGACAAGCGCGCACATCACATACACGCACACACACATACAACAATCTCTCTTTCTATCTCTCTCTCTTTCAGATCCCTACTTAAGAAGGGAGGTACAGGGGCCTTGGCATTGAAAATGCTGTCTCTGCAATGACCCTGCAACAAAGATAACAACTCCCTTTAAAGACCTACATTTCATGACTGCTGCGAGTTCTTTGCCTCTCTCGTTGGCCTTCTGTGCACTCTACTGTACGGAGCTCCGCCTCGTTTTCTCCGGAGTTGTGCGCTCTATATGAAGAGACAAAATGAATAATTGCATTTTTAAAACACTTAGTCAAACTAAGGGGGTGTTCATCACCAGAACAGCCGGAGGAGTCATGAGTGTACATTTTCATGCACACCCTAAATCAATTTGGTCATCAAGGAGTGGGAAAAAAGCTTTACTAGTGTACCTTGTCTGCCCTTATCCCGAGCTGGACATAAAGTACATGAGGTGTGAGACTTTATGATTTGCGCCAGGTTTTAACTGGCAAACATTATGGAAGCATCTGCCTCCTCTTCGCGGGCTCGCCCAGGTTGGACTTTCCATTCAGGCTTAGGCAGGAGTCTGCAGGCAAATGAGGTTTTGCTGGGCTTTTAGCAGTGGTTAGAAAGTTGCCTTCAGTACTTTCCCTTGACCCTCCTGTGGTTGAACAGTAAAGGGCTAGCACATTGGAGGGGGTGTGAAGGTTGGTGCCAGACAGAGTGCAACATGAAGGAATCCCATTTGATAAAAGTCAATGCCCAGTAATTATTACTTTATTATACATTTAAATGAAAAGAATAGTTAAAATTATGACCTTTTGTGAAAACCAGTTCTATGGCTTGTAGGGTTCCACTTCCAAAGTTATAATAAAATTACTGAAGGCATTTCACAAAGGTGGGTTTCATGCTGTTGAAACGTATGGGAGTATGCTAACATATGGGCAGGCTTCACAAAGCTTTGACATTAATGGACCAGTATTAACTTCAGTGCTACAAACAACTTATACAAAGTTACTTTAAAATGTTGCATGACCACTGCTACTTTCAGTTCTACAAACAATGGTACAACAAATTACTGATACAAAGTTACTTTAACCCCTTCAGTGCCCTTGACGAGATGGTCTCATCATGGGCCGCGGTTGCGCTGTGCCCATGACGAGACCATCTCGTCATGAACTCCGCCCGCTAATAGAAAGCCCGGCACAGGGCGGGGCACGCAAGAGGTTAAAATGTTGCATGGCCCTGTAGTGGCTGGGGGTTGGGGGGGGGGGTTGTCGAGAGTAGAAAAAAAGAAAAAAAAAAGACTTGCCTAGTCTCCAGTCCCGGCTGCTAGCAGGAAGCACCCAGGCTCCCAGGCTTCCTTGAGCCAATCACAACACTGCAATGCAGCTTTGTGATTGGTCTGAGCTCCGTGGTTCAGCGCTCAGACAGGGACTGGGAGGCTTTGCATGTACCTCATCAGGCTGTGCAAGAGAGCCGGCCAAACAGTTATGTGCACTTAGTGAATGAAAACCACTCCTCCCCTTGCTTTTGCCATCCCCACCCCACCATTGACTCCAATAGATTTATTGGGGATTTCCACTGCTACTGGTACAATCATTGACAGACCTCTTCAACTCGTTTCGTGAAACAGTTAGTATCACACCAACTATGAGGGTGGACGAAGGAAAATGTGTGTCCTTGAAACAAGGAGAGTGCCTCATGACATGAGACATGATTGACAAGGGGGAAATTAAATCATTTGGAGACTGTAAATGAGAATTTCAAATCAAAGAACCAGAAAGGATGCAAAACAACCAAATCCTGCACTAGGTCATGCACCCCACCATCAGAGAAGCCGCAACCAGACCCTTAACACCTAGTGAAAAATATCTGAGCACCTATGAGACCACTAAGGGTCTGATAGTGAAGCTCTACCAATTCTTGCTAGCAGGTCAACATAAACTTAGGTGGACTTACCAGAAACAATGGGAGATGGAACTGGGCAGAACGTTTAGCAAATAAGACTGGACTTGCAAATGGAGCAATATCTGCACAATCATTAGAAGTGTCCAGCACAGGGAGGCTGAACATAAACTGTTAATGTGATCGTACGTGATATCCAAAAGGTTGAAACCTACAGAAAACCAAATTTATGGCATTTAATTGCCCAAAAAGTACACGCCCTAACCCGTCTTTAAATGGTAAACCCCTTGAGAGAGTGTCATCCTTCGTGTATTTAGGCATTACAATCTCCGAGTCTATGGCATGCGGGGCGCACATTACAAAATCCACGCTAAAATTAGCACAATCTTCAGGTGGCATCATGAAGGTCTTTAATAAGTCCAGTAAAAGAATTGTTAGTCCAGCAATAGAAATCTATAGGGCTCAAGCGAGAGGTGGGGCTTTATATGGCGCAGAGCTATGGGGCCACCTAAACTTGAAAAAATTAACACAGGTGGAGAACCAATACTTAAGACAGTTATTTAGATTACCACGCAGTACCCCGTTGGTCCCACTACGTCTGGATACAGGTATAACTTCAATAGCTGAAGTAGCAAGTCTTAAGCCTATCATGTATTGGTGTCGCCTCTGGACTTCCCCCAAACTCATATCCTACAGGGAGGAATTACTAGAGGTACTGAGGGTACGGGGTGCCGTAAAGATTCCGTGGCTCGACCACATAAAATCTCTGTTAATTAGCATGGGTTTAGGTGATTGTTGGTCTGAACCTGAGTCAGCCTGTCTGCTAATATCTAAGGATCATATGAAGGCATGCTATAAAGAGTACAGACTGACTCAACTTCATACCCTTTCTGGAACTGGGAAACTCCCTAATGGTTTTTTAGAAATAAAAGATTTTCCCTGCTTTGAGTCGGCAATAGATCTCATAACTCCACCAGCGGCTAGGAAGCTCTATTTACAATACAGATATGGGGTGCTTCCACTTCGCTGTTTTACATCTAAGTGGAGAGACCAACAAATGACTCAGTGCCCGGCATGTGACTATCCTGAGGAAACTGAGCTTCATGTTTTTTTTAGCTGTTTAGGCTATCAGAAGGCAAGGAGACGTTGGTTGGTCCAGATTTGTAGGAATCTTGGTAATAGGCGCTACCTCGAAGTATTTAGGATACTGAAATCTGATTCAAGTATCCCGATAGTATACTCGGTTGCAGGTTTCTTGTTTTCAATGTGGTGCACTAGAAGGGTTTACCTGAGATCTCGAAATAATACATCGATTGCCCGGTAGCAAGTTAATTATTTTTGTGCTTCATGTATAGTTTTATATTCAAGAGCTTTTGCTTCTTTTTATACATATGTTTTTTTAGCTAATTTATGTATTTATTGCACCATGCACTTTTCAAAGTCAATTGTGTAACCCTTGTCCAAATCCTATACCCCAAAATGTAATGTATTCTCAATATGAAAATGTGTGTACAAATACCATTGTTTTTATCTTTTTCTCTCTCTTTTTTTTTTTTTTAATCATGACTGGCAGCATGTTGTAATTTTAGATGTAATATATTTGCTGTGTGTTGTACTTTTTAGGTCATTTTGTCCGAAATAAAGTCTTTATGAATTGAATTGATTGAAACTGATGTATGCGGACACAACAGACCTGTGCTAGTGTTGTGAGGCAAACACTGGCAAGATCCTTTACCTATGGTGAGATAGGAGTTACATTATGTGCTTTGAAAAGACATACTAAGCCATATAGATGCCATAAATGGAGAAAACATTCAGAGACACCCAGATGTAACTCTTATCAATATGTAAGGAGGCCAGGCGTGGAAAGGGGGGGAAAGTAGTATGATGCTGAGGACCACCTACTAAGGGCAGCAAAAGACTAATAACTCTGTACGGGAAGTAAAAATCCATTCCCCCCCACCGGTGAGACTCTGGATACGTAATCTGTGGCAAGCATTGATGTTGGAGAAACTTTCTAACACTCCTCTGAACATGGAAAGAAATTCAAATTAACGTGGGCCCCACTGCTGAGCTACCTGAACTCGTTTCCAATGATAAGTGAAGCCCCCCCCTAGGCCCCGCAGTTGGGACTCGGCCCACTAGACTCAAATTAGTGAGAAAGACCACTGATCATACAGGAGGACCTGGCACATTGAGGTTTCCTCGTGATTTCTGGCTCTGGAATAACACAATGGCAACTTAGCACAAAGTGTAGAGGGTTGGAATGAAGTGGGGTGGGGTGGGGTGGGAGTGGGAACATTGGTGTAATTTTTCTTTTCCTATGTTTTAGATATTCCTTCCAAGGTCATGCATGCAACGTGGATTTCAAGAATGATACTACAAATTCTATGTATGCGGCCCAATTTGATTGAAAACTGTGATAAAATGTGCTAAACAAAAACAATGTTTCCCAACGAGCGCAATCTCGGTGAAACAAACAACTGATACAAAGTTACTTTAAAAAGTTGCATGACCAGTGCTACCTTTGGCTCTACAAACAACCCATACAAAGTTTTGTTAAAATGATGCATGACCAGTGCTTTCTTGGGTGCTACAAACGACTGATACAAAGTTTCTTTATGATATAGCTCAAAGCGATGCAGAAGTTCTCTGCGTGTAGCATTGCACGAAACAACGTTCATTTGAGTGTAACAATAGTTGAAATGCAATACTTTTACAGGTTCAGTGGATGGCTGAGATTGTGGATGCTTTCACTGATTTTACTAGGGTTCGCAGGCAGCGCTACCATATTTTGTTCCCCGACTACTGTGGTCAGGAGTTTCTGATGCCTTAGCTTTTGGAACCTTTAGATAAGGATTGGGGGTATCAAAAACACAAACATGCCCATATCTTGAAATCAACCACTCATGGTGGCGAATTTCTGGTGCCCTGGAGGGACCTACAGGTGATGGCTTCTCATGGTTAGGAATTGGGGTACCGGACAAGGTCCATCTTGTGATAGTTTTTTCCACATTGGAGTTCCTTTTACCTGTGCAGCCTCTATGTCCGTGCAAAGGTTGTACGGGTAGCGTGGAGGTTGAGTGGCAAGATGGTGGATGGGGATGGGAGGGACAGAAAAGGATCCCCGATACTTAACAAACAAAAATATTTGTGAATACCAGATCTGATACAAGGCTCCCAGTTGATGGGGTCACAATGATTGTCCCCGTACTGTGAGGACACTGTTCTGAAAGACAAATGTAAATAGATCAGCTTAATGCTTCATTGATGTTGCCTGTAAATGGCCATGTTGTCTTGTCATTACTACACCTGTTTAACTGAAGTTTCTGAAAGCATGATTTACTAAAAACTGCTTCATTGGTGGACATTTTGTGCGTGTGTTGATACTTCTAAAGGCTGCCTGAGTTCAGTGTCTCCAAATATCACGAGCTCACAAGTCACAACTGCCCCTGATTGCTAGACCAATGAAAAAAGAGACATGTCACTGACTCTAGACCCTTCTTAAACTCAGTGTAAATCAGTGAGCAATGTCTCTTTGACTTTTAGCCAACGCCAGCAGCCCCCGTTATAATGTTTCTGTGATTGCAGATCATTTTTGTTAATACATGCATTGCAGAATTAACCAAAAGCAGAGTATTGAACTTTTCTTGACAAATCTTAGTGTACTGGCTGAAAATTGCATATACTTGACTTGGAGTGGTGGCTTTGGCAGAGTTTTTTTTCATGGATGTACTTGAGTGAAGAACTGCCTGGAACCCAGCTCGTCAATCAACTTAGATAGGGAATTATTTACGAGAAAATGTCCAAGCGTGGACCTCCACAATATTCGGCAACACTGCTCTCGGGAATTTCAAAACACATGGATGCACCATGTGTACAAGAATACAGCACACCCCTGTGTTTTGCCAGTGCTGGCACTAAATGTAGCTGCCTAGCGCCAATGCAGCCGTTGCAGGGAATGATTGTGTATGTGCAGGAAGGTGTCCCTTCCTGCACATAAACAATCACTAATGCGATTTGTTACTTCTATGTGTTCTGCATAACGCAGCACACATAGAAGTAGCAAATCGTCATTATTTAATGATTGATTATGTGGAGGATGTTACACCTTCCTGCACATAAATAATAATTAATGGCATTTTGCTCTTTCCATGTGTGCTGTGGTATGCAGCCCACATAGAAAAAGCAAATACAAGAAGAAATAAAAGTATTCCTCCTCGTTTCGCCATTCTAACGCCTCCTCTTGCATGGCGTTAGCTTTTGTCACTGTCTCAGGTTTACACCTCCTTGTAAATCTGTGGCAGCATCAAAAGCAATTGGTGTTGCGGTGGAACGCCCACAGCAACAGCCATTGCACGCCCCTTTCATGCTAAAGGATGCATGTAAAGAAGCTTAACGCTGCTTTATAAATATGGAGAAGGGCATATCGCCACCAGTCCAGAACGTCACTAAAAGTGACGTTCTGGTGGCAATATCCCCTAGTAAATGAGCCCCACCATGTTTTGCAACTCAAACTTTGAGTGAGAGTCTTTCTATTTATTGATTTAAGTTATTATCATTTTTGGATATTTTAAATATGTGGGGATATAGACGCCTGAAAGGCATTCATTGAAGGGAATAAAGTTGGGTAGGAAAGGGGGAGTTTATGGTATGAGTTGGGTGTGAGTAGAATCCAAGGTGAGATCAGGAGGCTCAGCAGCAACTTGCTATATACCCAGTATATATCCTATGGAATGAATGCTGTTGACCACTTACGATTGGTTGAATCCTCCCAAGAGCTCTGTGAACCCCATCGAGCCACGACTGGAGATTTCCCACAGGCAGGAGTGGCTGGAGAACATAGCAGCCTTTTCAGTTAGCCAGATGATGTAAATGCATCTACTTCTGTACTTGTGGATTTGCTGATAGAAGCTAAAGAAATATCTGAAAGAAATAAATACTCATGGATAACTTCACATATTTTGTTTAAAAAGTCATATATAAAAAAAGAGAGTTGCAACACCATACCTCAAACTATTGCTGGCAAACTCCAAGGAAAGAAACACTACAGACTCTATAGTAGATATCACAACAACCCAAAGTATAAAGAAACAAATTGTTTGCTTTCTACATCAATTTTTATGGCCTAAGCAACTAGCCTAATCTCATATAAATGGATAATTCCAGATACAATGAAATAAATAACTATACTAACTTTCCCCATCTGAACATGCTTACGGAGTTACAGAAGAGACTTTAATCAGGCTGCAGTCAGTTTCCACCTGCAGAGTTTATCATGGTTCGAAAGGTTGATAGCCAGAGAATCAAGCAGATGAGATGGTATTAACATGAGATGATACAATTTGTGATCATAGCAGGAACAGAATTGTTGCTGATCTAGCTCCACTAAAGGAGAGCATGGAATTTAGATACTTCCATTCTTTGTGTTCCCACTGGAATTAACATGATGTTTGACAGCTAAGGCTCCTGGGAAATGGGGTCCAGAGTGGGCATACAGGTAACTTCTTCACACAAAGCTAGCAAAATGATAGCTGCACTTTCTCCGCAAAGTGAGCATTGGGTGAAGGCCACAGGAAGGACTGTCCCAATTTCTGCTGCACATTAGCTCTTTTCAGTTGTTACAAAAGTGAGAAAAGAAGAAAGAATGGATGGCCCCTTGGTTAGTTTAACCTTCCTTAACACTGTAAATGGTGCCTGTGTCCTAGGACGTACTACAGCCCGTATGCTAGTGGGCACCAGATGTTGGGCAAAAAGGTGGGGTATAGGCCGTTGAGGGCATAGTAGGCATAGCGGGTGGCAGCCCAAGGGTGAGACAGGAGGTAGGCACCATGACATTTTATTTACAGCCTCCTGTGAGGAGTACCTTACCACCCTGAGATACGCTTTAAGAGCAGACAGGTGCATAGTATGAATATTACCCAGAATACTCTCAGAGTGACCCCTGGGAGAAGGGCTGGAATATTTGAAAAAAGGCACAGATCCAACAGAAGGGAAATCTCACCGCTGGATGATGCCAACAGTGGAGACACCTAGATGGTATCCCAAATGCACTTTTACCCTTGGGACAGTACCTGGGCCTGGGAGATGGGGAAAGGTTACTGCTCATGTTTTCTGGCCACTTCTCATTTTCTAAACATACTATTCAGGTTCCTCATTTTCATGAGAATACCCAGATATTTAGAGGAGGATCTCCAAACTATCTTTGAAGGCTAGAATCTAACTTGGACCGATTTCAATCAAATATCGAGGGTTATATATCTTCAGCAAAGTTTAAGAACGATTGACAATGAAAGTTAATTATCTGCTCCATATTCCTATGGCTGACTCTACATCGGTGCCTACTAGGGATACATTCTGTCATACTTACAATATGTTGTTCTTCCGCGCTTTTGTCCCCTCACTTTTCCAAATTCCCTTATGTGTCTCATCCACATCCCTCTGAGTTGCACAAGGATAACTCATGAAGAACTATTGCCTGTTGTTGAACGCTTGATTTAATTGACACACGCGCTTTCACAGCAGTTATGGCCAGTCTTCCCAACTCTACTGCATCTCCGTGATGGGACAGCTTCAAAGATTTCTTACCTGATTCAGTGAACTGCATCTTTTCTACATTCTGGTGAGGAGTGCCACCTGCAGTCCCCAGACCATCCCATCTCCGGCCTCACAACTGCCTTCGGCTCCTTCCACCTCCAAACGCAGCTCAGCGGCTGTAACTATCCAGCCATCCCAACAGCAACCAATGAGAACCTGGTCTTTCTGCTCTAATAGGCCACCTGCAGCCTCTCTCTACCCCGATGATGCAATTGTAATGACAGACCTAAAAAACCTGGTTACTCCTCCTCCGACCACAGATCTTTTTTACCATTTCCTTGCTTTGCCTGTGGGCAGAGTCTGTTGTTATCTTTTTCCACTACTGACCCACAACAGGCTCTGTTAACTAGTAACTATTTCTGACCCTGTCTGAACTTGAACTTTCTCTTTATTGTGTTGTCAACCCTTAAGCGTCAGTGGCAGATGCTGGGGCATTAAAGTGGTGAGCCAGCGCAGGGAGGGGGGGGGGCAGCGGAGGGAAAATAATTTAAAAAAATGCTTACCAGTCACCCTCACACACTATGCCTCCAGAAATTTTATCCTTTGAGAGAATAGTACTACATGAAGTTGCAAATGTACAGAAAGCCTTTGAGTTTGTTCCTTACAACCTCCCACTGGTCGAAAAACAGGCCTTAATCAGCCTCAAGAAGAGAACAGATTTGACTATCAAGCCAGCGGATAAAGGCGGAGGCATTGTTGTCATGGACAATGAAAAGTATGACGTGGAGATCAAAAGACAACTGAACAATTCTGCTCATTATCGTAAACTCACTCATGATCCCCTCCCTGATCTCAAAATCAAAATCAACCACATTACCAAACAAGCACAGACCCAAAACATCATTTCTCCTAAAGAATTTACTTTCCTCAACAATGCTCATCCACGCACACCGGTGATTTATGTTTTACCGAAGATCCACAAGGACACCCAGTACCCCCCTGGCAGACCCATTGTCTCCGGTTGTGGCTCCATCCTGGAGCCCCTGGGTAAATATATAGATGCCATCATTAAGGAATTTGTTCCTCTCACAGACACCTATATACGAGACAGCATGGACCTGATCAGAACTATTGAAGACAGACCCTTTGATCCAGAAACCGAACTGATGGCGGGTCTCGACATCGAATCCCTGTACACGAATATCCCACACGATGAGGGTCTTCTAGCTATCCATGAACTATTGGAAAACAGACCAAGACCCACCCGGATTCCCACAGAATTCATCATGAGTCTCCTACGTATTGCCTTAGAGAACAACTATTTTCTGTATCGGGATGATTTCTACCTTCAGATCAAAGTTGTTTCAATGGGAGCCTGTTTTGCCCCAAACTTTGCCATCTTGTTTGTTCACAAACTTGAAACATGTCTCATACTCAGTTCAAACAATCCATTCAGACCTCAAATTTCCTTATGGCGACGTTATATAGATGATGTCCTTCTATTTTGGAATGGTGATGCCGACACTCTAACATCTTTTGTGGAATGGCTGAACAACTCCCAACCACACTTGAAGTTCACTTTTGAATACAAAAACAATGACCTTCCTTTCCTAGATCTTAACATACATGCGGCAGAAGGAGTAATTGGAACATCGCTCTATCGCAAACCGACAGAAAGGAACACACTATTACATTATTCGAGCTACCATCCACGTGGACTCAAAGATGGCTTACCCTATGGCCAATTCCTCCGCATCCGGAGAAATTGTAGCTGGCGCAAGGACTATTTCAGGGAATCCGATGTCTTACTTAAAAAACTTATAGACAGAGGTTATCCTCACAGATTGACCTCACGCGCTCGTAAAAGAGCGTGGTACTGCCATCGGGACATTCTTCTCACACCACAGCCCAAAAAGACAAACTCCCGCATTCCCTTTGTTTCTAAATTCAGCCCCAGCAGCAACCAAGTTAAAAAGATTATTTCAAAAAATTGGACAATTCTGAGAACCAATAAATCCTTCCAGGAGCCACCTCTTTTCTCATTCAAACGAGGCAACAATCTATCTAACCATTTGGTTCATGCCATCACCTGGCCCATCAAACCTGCTCACTCTAATACCATCACCACCACATGGGGACTACCACCCTTACTAGGTCACTACAAATGCCAGTCATGCAGTGTTTGCGATCTCACCATCAACACAAAGGAGTTCAAATTTGACAATCAAACACACTCCTTAAACACGCTGACCAACTGTCGGTCACAAAATGTGATATACGCCATTGAATGCCCGTGTCATCTTCTCTACATCGGACAGACAACTCAAATGGTTAAGCAAAGGATTATCCAGCATAAAAGCAGGATACACTGCAAGGTCATTACAGCCCCTTTGGTATCACACTATCTGGAGAAAAACCATGATGTACTTGACATTAAGTGGCAGGTTATTGACCAACCGCGGCTTCCACCAAGAGGTGGCAATCTACAACAACTCTTGAACAAATGCGAATGTAAATGGATTACACGTTGTAATTCTGTGAACCAAGGGTTGAACACTATCGATGAGTGGAACAGCGCAATTTATCTTCCACCATGATCATCCAGTGGCTCCACCCCTCAGCAAACCGCCCCCCCCCCTCCTTCCTGTATATCCGAATTGGTCATGCTTAACATTCCCTGACCAGGAACCTTAACATGATGATCTTCTTTTATTTTGACATAAAGCAGACCCTCTCGAAATGTATGGTATTCATTGTTTTACATATGTGGTTTTTATTGGTTCACCGCCGATACACAACATTGACCAGGCACCTCAACAAGAAGACTACTATCCTTCCCTGTCTTCCTTTCCCCTGATTCCATGTGAGGCACGTCCCCTTTGAAATGTATGTATCACTCCTTAATTCAGTTTCGTACCTACATTGTGAACTATGACCATGACTATTACAACGATCGATGCACTATAATTGATTATGCCTCCAGACCCCCCATAGATACAATCTCTCACTGTCTCTACTTGACCAGTCCTCGCTCGTCAGCTTAATACAATTTACACTCTGACCGATTCCCTCGGCAGCCACGGAACTCTTCTCTTTCCTTTGAATACACGATCCCCAGGCGTCCTTGGTTACAAGCCCGGGTCACCAGCTCAGGACCCTATCACCTTCTCCTGCTACTCCCCTTTGCTCCCGCATTGGCTGCAATCCCCGCGTCCGTAGTTACCGTCCCACCCCCTTCTTCACTGTCCAATCTGTGCCCGTTACCATGACGCTGATATTTCCCTTATGTAGAAGGGATCTCGGCTTCTCTTCACAGGCTTCGGTTGAGCTCCGCACACGTCCGTGGCGGCTTGATGTACCTTCGGGAATTTGGACCACGACTCCCCTGACCTGCTAATCTAATACACTGAAGCGCCCTTGTGCGCTCCCCCTCCGGTTCCGCAGATCCGCTCCTGCCAGCGAGACTCTCAATTCACTTGAGTCCCCTTCTGATGTCTCACCTGGACACATCGTGACTTTCTCGTCTATCTACCCGGAACCCTCCTTGACAGAGTCCCCCTCCCCCGGGCCACAGCACTCCCTGAAAATTGCAACCCTGGTCCTGAGGATGATCCTAAATAATTAAGGATCGAAACGTCGTCGACCTGTGCCCATCAGCTCCAAATCCTTTTGGCGCTCTTTTGATCTTTTGGTTCCCTCAGAAAAAAACTATTTGAAAACTTTCAGATGAACAATTGAAATCGTTGCTTGGAACCTTTAATTTGTACATACTCTGTATATACCGTATTGCGCCCCTTGCTATGGTTTTCTTCACGTTGTCACTTGCGCCGTCACACTTATGTCACGAGCACATTGTACACTTTTTTTCTTAGGGTTGTTTTGGTATTTAGACCAAACAGTGCTGTTATAATTTGTTGACTCTTTCGTTAATCTTCTCTAAATATATGACGCCTATGGGCACATTAATCAAAGTATTTGCAGCCTCTTTTTCTCTCTGTGTGTTTGTAATGTCTTGTACATACGATTGCAAATAATTCAATAATTCCTGCTGAGATATTGTTGCAATTACATTACCAGTCACCTGCAGCATCTGTGCTCTTCTTGCCTCTGATCCTCGACTCCCGGAATGCCACTGGCTCCCCTACGCCAATACAGACGCTGGTCCCATGCTGGTATTACCAAGCATGAGAGCAGCACTGTGATTGGTGTGAGCGTCCCAGTAAGGTGCTCACTAAAGGACCCTGTGCTTGCTCTCCACCCGGCTGTACAGTACAGCTGGATGGAGAGATCAAAGTGCGCATGACCGTTTGGCCGGCCTTCTATGGCCAGCCAAACTGTCATGTGCACTTGGAGCAGTGCCATCACTACTCCTCCTTCCTGCAGCTGTGAAATATCAGAATGGACCGCCCCGCCCTCGAACGAGGAAAAAAAGTATTATAATTTTTTTAATTATCATTTTATTTTTCATTTTACACTGCTGAAAAGCAGTGAGGCGGTGCTCCCCTGCCTTAGAGGAGGAGCCGCCACTGTTGAGCTTGCTTTGTGTGCCTGTTTTACTTACGGACGTCTTCTCAACATGCAATGCTGCATCCAACCCCCGTTCTTTTTAGGGTTTCCTGGGAAACCTTCCGCAAAGAGTGCAGTGATCAATCTGTTTACTAATTATCTAATTTCCATTGATAAAAAAAAATGATATAAGTGGAAGAAAGGCTTGTGTGGAATTTACTAGGCATAGAATTGCAGAACATTTTTTAACATTCCCCCCCCCCCGGTTACCACCAAGAGGTATGGCAGCTGGTGACTGCAATCAATATTTGGAAGCTGTGGGCAGATTTAAAACACACTGTTTTGAGAATCCCCACATTGTCATGGAAGGACACAAGCTTTGCACTTGTTATCAACTTACCAAGGGGCCCACTGAGTCTTCTATTCCTGTATCATTCAGCCTTGCTTGCTGAGTGTTATATTTGATGGAACTCTGGAGCTACATATTAGTGATCAAAATGTTGTTAGTCAATTCAACTAGAAGATTCAGGAGCAGCTGCTGAGACACATGAGCCCTACTTTAAAAGAAACGATTCCTATAGTTAAGAGTGGTCCACTTTCACTTTGTTCAGATAGAGAAATAAATTAAGGGAAGCGTCCAAGAAAAGATGTCTGTGTCGTTAAGAGGAACCAAAATGACAAAGTTAAAAATAAAGTCAAGTCTTCTTCCAACAACTTGTCTGCTCAACACTGCTTCATCCGCTGTGAGTAATGTATATTTGCAGCAGATATTAAAAACTGCCCGGCAATTGATGATGAGTGTAAATGTAAGAAAACAGGGCATTGCCTCACCATGTGCAAAAACTCTTCAAAGTGGATCAATGTAATTCATGAACCTAGGGATAAAGATGAGAATTCTAAGATTCGTCCGATATTATGTTTTTTTGAGGAGCTATATTCCAAGGGGTCCAGAGGTAATCCTAAAAAAGACTGCGCGGGAGAACGTGCGCTGTAAGTCATTACCATTGAAGATATTGCAGTGGGAGCGGATGAGGAACAATACGCCCCTCTAGCTTGCACCATATGATTAGCCAATGTTCCTCCAAAAGTTCTTGCAGACCCAGGTTCTCCTTATAAAAGTATTTCTCATTCATTTTACAAGACTATGTGGCGTAATACTATAAAAAATATGTAGGCAAGATGTATGCATTTCATAAAAGGCAACATTTGTTTGGGTGGCTGCATCAGTGTTACTTAGGTATAATAGTTAGAACTGGGGCTCTTGTTTCCTGTTTCATGTATTAAAGAACAAGTTAGTGCTGTTTTGCATAACATAAAAAACAGACCATCCCAAAGGATTTTCTATGTATCCTTCAATGACAGGGACAGGGAGTTCATAAGGTAAAGACCTGTGATGAAGTTCAATAGCACAGAAGGTGCTTTGGTCCCCTGACCGAGGAATGATGGGAGTCCTTCATAATACAGATACTCCTGTAGTAAAGCTGGTGCTAAAAACTAGCTTCACAAGTTAGAAGCGCACGTGGTAGGTTTAAGATTCTATTCTTGTAGCTATACAAGCTATGCACCAATTTCAGGTTGTGCGGCATGAGGAATTCATGTATGGAAACTTGTTTGTATCTATATTCACACTGAATGTTAAAGTGGGAGTGGGTGGGTTATTTTGTATGTGAAAGTAAGATTAGAGAGGTCCTTTGAATCTGTAGCCTTGACGGAGGTGTTGTTGACCCACTTGTTAAAATCCAATCCATACGGTTAACTGGGGTTTTTCACTTCCCTGCAGTGTGTGCTGTGTGGCTATGTTACATGTGGTATGCTTAGAGCCTGTACACTGTGTGAATGGTCTCATCTTTGAGTGCACACCGCATGCAGCAGAACTGGTTTTCTGTTCTTGGAGCAGGCCTAGGGGTCTGTGCCTCAAATACCTTGGCATAGTTTATTTCCTTAATTGCACATTCAGACCTGAAATGTACGCATTAACACCTCCTGGACTAAAATAGTTTGGCTCCATTGTGAAGAACAAACCCTGCCGTGCTCAGCAACAAAGTAACTTTGTTTGGAATGTGTTGGAAATGGCCCTTGTTGCTGGGTTATCCCCAAACGTTTTGATTCTTCCTCCTATTTTTTCCTGACCTGCTGTTGTTGGTTTTAGGACTCTGGGCACTTTACCACTGCTATTCAGTACTAAAGTGCATATGCTCTCTGTGAAATGTGTATTATGCATTGGGGATTCCATGATTGGCATATTTGATTTACTGGTAAGCCCCTAGTAAAGTGCACTGAGTGTGCAAGGGCCTGTAAATCAAAAGCTACTGGTAGGCCTGCAGCACTCATTGCGCCACCCAAATGAGTAGCCCTGAAAAGGTAACTCAGATCTGCCACTGCAGGGTCTGCGCGCAGTTTGTAACTGCCATGTCGACTTGGCAAGTGCACCCACTTGCCAGGCCCTAACCTTCCCTTTTCTTACATATAAGTCACCCCTAAGGTAGGGCACTGTCGCTGCTGCTGACTTCGACACCTGTGACCACATCGTGGCTGGGGGCACTGCTTGTAAGTTTCACGATGCACCGCCTCATCCCACACAGCTGTCTGTGCCAACCGACGTCAGCTCCCGCTAACCGGCTCTGTCGCCTGCACCGCAACCTGCCAGCACTGCATCGAGCACCGTAAGCCTTGATCTCACCGACGCCATCTGGACGATCGTCACCGAGCCGCTGCCTGCACTGCATCGAGAGGACACCGCACCCTACACCGCTTCCATTTTGCAGCGCAACTGCAACAGTTGCCACGTCCGGCTCGCACCAACGTGTCAGCCGCATTGAGAAAGGTACTGTTACAGAGTCTGTCCACACTTTCGCTGGCCTGTACCGACACGTTTGGCTGGAACTGCTAGACTCTGTTGTTTTCAGCATCGCAGTAGCCCCAGACAGAGCTACCGACTCATACGAACTGTGTTTTTTAAGTATTCTTGTGAAGTATACCTTAAGTACTGTATTGTGGATTTTTATCATCTTGGTCTTGTTTTAAGTATATACAAATATTGATATTTTTCTAAAACTGGTGTGGTGTCCTTTTGTAGTGTTTTCACTGTATTACTCTTGGTTATGTTTAAATGCTTTACACACTGCCTCTACGATAAGCCTAACTGCTTGTACCAAGCTACCAAAGGGGTGAGCAGGGGTTATTTTAGGAGTGTAACTCCCTTATCCTGACTAGAAAGAAGGGACCCTACTTGGACAAAGGTACCTACCTCTTCCAACTAGAGACCCCCATTTCTAACAGAATGATTGGTCTGTTGCCTCATTTGTTTCCAGTTTCCAATGTAGAAAACCTGAGAAAATTCTGTCATAGATGTTCCTGTTTCTTTTTGGGACTGAACTTGAAAGTGGTGCAGCTGCACATGGAATCCTGGCTTCTCATATGTGTCCTAGTTACACACAAGTACTCTTTGGAGTCAATACCTCATGTCTGTTTTGAGTCTGAAAGGAAGCTGTGGGGCACCAGCTGAGAGAGTCAAGTGCCATAAGCAGGACATCCCATTGCCTCCGAGGGTAGGACAAAGCCAGGGATAATACTGAAGCTGCCTACTTGCTTGGAAGATGAACAACTGAACTGCCCGGAGTGGAGAAAGAGCTTCTCTGCATGAGAAAACAGAGCAAGGCCCAGGTAATTGAGATTTGCAAGAAGAACCATGTGGGCAAAGCAGGTATTTGACCAATTTCATTGGAATGAAAAAGTAGTCAATGTCTGTGACAGAAATTGTGAACAGCAGTACCTACCAGTGGTACTTCTTAGATGAATAGTACTGATTGCCCCGGATCTGGAAATAAAAGTCTTAGACATGGCCGTTGCTTGAGTTTGAGCCTTGCAAAGCAGTTTCTTGTTCAAGTCATTAACAAATTTTCCCCATTGATCGATTGGACCTTTGGCAGCTGACGTGAAGCATTGAAAAGGAGAAAACATCAACAACACATTTCTGAATTGTGAAGCCCATGTGAGTTAACAATAAGGACCAGGAATCGTTGAATATGCTTAAAGGGTTTTATTTGGATTGCTAATCAATCCAGTAAATATGCAAGCCAAGTGTACGTTCAATAAGTACATCAGTACAATAGGCAAAGTGAAATATCTCAGTTGAGTGAGATGCAATAGAATGAGATACAGAATTGTGACAGCCACAATAACACAGTAACAAATAAAAGTGAACAGGTGTTCCATAAAGAAACTTCCCTTCTCTCTTCTAAACATAAGACAAATATGTGGTAATCTATCAAGGGTCTCTAATTCAGGAGAACAGAACAAGGTGTCAGCATGATCAGACTTCAGTAGAAGTCTAAAGAAAATAGGAAATAAGAGTTTAGCATAAAGCTTCATGCTTTCAAGAATAGGGCAAGCAGAGGTCTGTGCCTCTCTAAGTCTAAAGGAACTCTACTCTGACTCGAACTGTGAGAACACCAATTTAAAATTAACGGGAGATGAAGAAATGTTCTTATCTCTCTTCACACTACCGGCGACCAATCAAAACATTACTTGAGTGCATCTGTAACATAGCTCTGAATTTCCAGCACATCAAACTGAAACTGTGGTTCTCAGCCTTGAGCATTTTGCCGTCCTGGTAAATGATGAACAGAAAGCTCCTTTTGACCATTGTTTCTCAACGCTTTCTGCCAAGTTTCCCTCCAGGCCTCTCTATCAGCAGTCTAATACAGACAATAAACCTTTCTCTAACTAACAAAATAATAAACTTGCAAGAAAAGGAAAAACATGCTGGCACGCAAAGTGCATTTTAACTGAGGCCTGTAGTCAGGTTAACTTTGATTAAGGATTTAATGTGCACTTCGAATATATGATTATACATGCACATGTGTAACTTGATGAATAAATGTGAACCGGGAGTAAAAGAGTACATATTTACATATGTAAATGTAACTTGAAATGTAAGTGTAGAAACATGAAGAACGAATGCATGCTTCCATTTTGAGTTTCTACAGTGAATACATTCCCTTAATACATTTGAATGCTTCACACATGTTGATGAAGTCAGGGTACACAGTGAATATAATGTCAAATTCATGCATATAATTGTATTTCTGTGACATGTAAGGGTAGAGTCTAAATGGAGCTGCTCCAAAATGGACTGGCAGATGGCACGGGATGAATAAATGTACCCTAGAACGCTCACCTTTGCAAGTGGAGATTTACAGCAATTCGGGAACTAAGAGCTGTAGGCAGTTGAATGATAAATAGCTATTTAGAGGTACTCAGTTTACTTACTTCAGCAAGAGTGAAGGCTGAGCTGGCCTTTCTGTATTTCAAACTAGTGATCAGTAGATGTCAGCGGTGGGCCCTTGACACCTTACTATCAATGTTAATAAGATCTCTGCGGGGAAGCGCTACGTATGACGACGTCTGAACTGCCCTCTACACCTACTTATTGCAGAAGCATTTGAGAGCCTCACCCGGAGAAGCAAATAGGGTATTCAGACACCCCTTATCAGATAAAAGCCTTCACCACTAGACTGTGTGGAGTGACTACATGTTCTCCTGTCTGTGCCTAAGCGAGCAGTCTTATCTGTTGTTTGCTGGGTGCTGTGGGCTAGGGAAATGCCTCCCTTCATTCAAGGGTACAAGGGCAAAAAGACAGACACTAATTGGGGTGCAGGGGCTCCTGGCTCCCCGGTGTCACTGCGCCTGCTTCACTATTGATAGCTACTCTCAGGGCTTAAGGTGGGATTAAAAAACTGTAGGGTCTCTGAAAGTACTCTCAGGGCTTAAGGTGGGATTAAAAAACTGTAGGGTCTCTGAAAGGGGCGTGGCCAATGTCATTAATGGCGTGGCTTAAAAGCATGTAAGCCGAAAATCTATGTTTAGTTTAGTGTGCCCTCCGACTCGTATTTTGCTACTTTTGTCAATACATTCAGATATATATAATACGGCAAGTAACATCGCACAATAAATCACCAACCACCACTTACTTGTTAGCAAAAAAGGCCACTTTATTAAGACAGGTGCCAAATCATAATTTTTTGCAATGCAATAACTTTCCAAAGTTTGTCTTCAAATCAACCCAAACCTAACCCCCAATGTAAAAACCCTACCCCTAAACAGAATCCCGACCCCTGTGTGCATTTTCCCCTACTTCTCATTTCCTGATCACGTGACTGCTCCCCCCCCTCCCCCGTTGGAGGATAGGCTAACCCGCTCAAGGCTGCCCACCCCCCCAGCAAAACCCCGCCTACCCAGGACACTATACAGCCGTAAAAACAAAACACAAGAAAAAACCTGTCTTATCGTGGCAAAAGGAAAAAGAACGTCGGTGTAATGCCAACACCAGGAAAAATTGGGGAAGAAAAACAATGCTATGAAACCAGAGGGTGGGTGGGACAAAAAGAGTAAACCAGCCCCTCCTCCCCGCTCCAGAGGGCCCAGTGATTTTCCCGCCCCTGCCTCCCTCTACTTATTACCTTCGACGCGCCTCGCGCCCCTAATCAACCCTCTACCCTGCACCTGGGTGGCCGCTCCATTGTGCGAAGCCACCCAGGGGGAGACCTGGCTCGTGCCCTGCACCCCCTGGGTCCCCCCTCGCACAATAAATCACCAACCACCACTTACTTGTTAGCAAAAAAGGCCACTTTATTAAGACAGGTGCCAAATCATAATTTTTTGCAATGCAATAACTTTCTAAAGTTTGTCTTCAAATCACCCCAAACCTAACCCCCAATGTAAAAACCCTACCCCTAAACAGAATCCCGACCCCTGTGTGCATTTTCCCCTACTTCTCATTTCCTGATCACGTGACTGCTCCCCCCCCTCCCCCGTTGGAGGATAGGCTAACCCGCTCAAGGCTGCCCACCCCCCCAGCAAAACCCCGCCACCCAGGAAAACCCACAGAGTTTTCCTGCCCCACCCATCAACTTGGTGGTAGTGCACACCCTTTTCAAGCGCACCATATTTGTTCCTTCCAAATTTGCGCAATCAAATCCCGCAACTCCAGCAGGTAATATGCTTGCCCCATTGTAGATAAATGTACCCCATCCTCACGAAACATATACCCTTCCGTGCATTTAATGTTGGGATGAGCTAGGACCTGCACCCCATGACCCTCACAAAAATGTCTCATAGTGCGGTTAACCTTTCGTCTCGCTTTTTCCATTGCTGCATGATGCCGTGCTCCTCTCCAGTGCAACCTTGTAATGAACTCTGTCCAGATCAACTGAGTGCTCTCCCAGGTAGCCCGGAGGACCTCCAAATCATGTTTCATCAACTTTATTAACGACAGCCCTGACAAATCAACGAGGTCATTTTCACCCAAATGAATAATGAGCAAATGTGGCGGTCCCCTTCCAGAGCACATCGTGGCCAGCACCGGAAACAAACCCTCCCAACGCATTCCCCCTTTTCCTTTCCATACCACCTCGTGGTTGGCACTGCGCAGTCCAAGGGAACGCCCACACATCTGTTGTTCGGCATAGACTGCAGCCCATTTAACGAAGGAGTGTCCTACTATCCATGTCGATTTTTTCAAACTTACGGGCCCCGGTGCCAGACCTAGACAGAAAAACAATGATTAACCAAAGAAAAAACGAGGAGCTATGCAGAGACTTTCCGCACATATTTCTCACAACATTTGGACTTCCATCTCCCAATACGGCGTATGTCTGCCCAGGACCACCCCAACCTGGCCGCCTCTGTAGCCGCCCCGATCCGGAAAGAGTGTGTCCCAAAACATAAAGGGTTTTCCCCCAAAAGAAGAAGTACCTTCCTCATGACCGCCAGCAACTGAGCCACCAAAATAGGCTGCCCCGAGGCGTGGCAAAACACAAGACCCAGGGCAAAACCACTAGAAGCCTTGAAACTTTCCCATTTCCCTACCGGGCAGCACAAACCGTCCTCACTTCTGTTTAAGAAAACCCATTTACCCCTGCCCAGCTGATCCGCCTTTGACATTCTCAACCACAGGCTCAACCTGTGCCCCTCAATAAATACCTCATCACTGCGGATACCTGGCCTATGACGCAGCCCAAGCAGTTCAGAGGCTCTGAAGGCCCCAAAAAACAACCATAAGAAACATAATCTAAACAGCCTGCACTCAGACTCATCATAACATACCAAAGGTAACTGCCCCAGCATTCCCTGCAGCAAATCATAAGTTACCGCCCTGCGTAACTGTTTCGTCCCCGCCTGCACCCTGCTTAAGCCTTTGAGGACCCTTTTCACCAAAACCCCCTGAACCAAATCCCTCCCCCACCACAATTGCCCGTAAAAAGAAAGCCCCGCCAACTTGCCAGAAATAGTAGTATGCGAGAGGCCTTTGTCAATCAAGTGTAACACAAAGCCTAGCACCAGATGAGCATCGGTCCAACTCCCCCTATTCTCAGCACACAGTTTACCATAGCTCAAGAACTCTCTCCACGCCTGCTGATAGCTCCGTCGTGTAGAAGCCGCTATGGAGTTTTCCACAAAAGCGGCAAGTCTCAATCCCCCCACTTCCAGACACACTGCGGGATTGGCGTCTTGGTGTGTTCCGCCCCAGGAGCCAGCCTGCGAAATCTCGCCCACTGTAAACGAGACAGAGAGTCTGCTATACTGTTATGCACTCCCGGGATATGACGCGCCTTAAACACAACATTGAGCTGTAAACATTTGAGCATAAAAGCGCGCAGCAAGCGTAAAACTCTCAAATCCCTGGCTTTCTGCTGGTTAATCAACTGAACCACCGTTAAATTGTCAACGTGGAAAAGCACTGAACGATTCTGAAACTCATCGCCCCAGACATATAGAGCAACCAAAAGTGGAAAAAACTCAAGAAAAGCAATACTGCGCCCTTGCAACATCCAATGACGTGGCCAACTCTCAGCGCACCAGCGGCCCTCCCAAAATACACCAAATCCATGCGCACCAGAGGCATCCGAGTAGATCTGCACTTGCCAAATCATGTCTTTGTCCGCAAAAAACAAAGACACCCCATTAAACTCTGCTAGAAATGTCAACCATATAGCCAAATCAGCCCGTGTAGCCGCTGAAATACGCACTCTGTGGTGAGGAAGAAAAGCCCCAGACATAGCCATGCCCAACCTCCTGCAAAATGTTCTCCCAGCCCGGACCACCCTGCATGCAAAGTTAAGATAACCCAACAGCTTCTGCACCTTCTTGAGCTCCAACTTGCGCTCGTCAATCACAGAGGACAAAAATGCAGTGATTTCCTGGACTTTCCCCGCTGGCAACCTTGCTACCATTGCAATGGTGTCTATTTCAATACCCAAAAACACCATCGTCGTGTTGGGACCCTCTGTCTTATCCGGGGCCAATGGCACACCCAGCTCCTGCGCCAACGTCTGAAAAGCCCGCAGAGCTTCCTGGCACTGACCTGTACCCTGAACTCCAATGAAAAGAAAATCATCTAAATAATGACAAATGAGGGCATGTCCAGTAACCTGAGTGAAGCGCCACTGCAAAAATGAGCTGAAAAGTTCAAAGAGGGCACAAGAGATAGAGCAGCCCATAGGAAGCATTCGATCTACATAAAAAGCTCCCTGCATCTGCATTCCCAAAAGTTCAAAGTCAGAAGGATGAATGGGTAACAGCCTAAAAGCAGATTGGATATCACTCTTGGCCAATTGCGCCTCCCTCCCTGCCGATCTAACCAAACGCAAGGCATCATCCACAGAAGCGTAGGACACACAGGCATCGTCGGGCGAGATGAAATCATTAATGGAGGAGCCCTCAGGCCATGACAGGTGGTGTATCATACGAAATTCCCCTGCTTTCTTTTTAGGGACCACCCCCAGTGGAGATACAATCAAATTGGGCATGGGACAGCTGGAAAAAGGACCAACAACTCTTCCGGCTTCTACTTCACCCTGCAACTTCAGCTGAACCACCTGTGGCAACTCCTTAGCTGACTTCAAATTATCGGACCACCTACCCAGTCTAGGCCCCTGGTAACCTATCTTGAAGCCTTCTTTGAAACCCCAAAAAAGCCTACTGGCGGCCTCAACATCAGGATACTCCTGCAACCATTGCCCCAGAACCTCCAAATTAACCGGAGTAGGACCCCTTTCCTGCAAACTGTAAAGCATTGCCCCTTCCCCTCTGTCCCCTACCCATGTCACCGAACCGCTGGCCGGCGAAGCATTGCGTGAGGGGATGCCTTCCACCACACTGGGAACACTCATGCTTATATCGGCAAAACTGCCTATTGCAGAAACCCCTGTTGAAATTCCAACAGGCTCCAAAAATAGGGGTCTGACCTCTGCCTCCAAACCCCGCCCCAGGCTGGGCGGGACGAGCGGGAAAGGGCCGATAGGATATAGGTAAACCACTAGCCGTGTGCGTAGTAGCAGGCGGCTGAGAAGACGCCATCCATTGAAGCCACAGCTCGGAATCCACATCACCCCAAGGTCTGTCCTGAGACACACTCAGACGGGCTCTAAACTCCTCGTCATATGACAGCCATGCAAAACCCCCAAAGTAACTCTGAGCCTTCCGAATAATATCCATGTATTTGAAAATCGCTACCGCCCTATCTGGGTATTTTTCACAATATACACTGGCATATATCAGGAAAGCAGACGACCAGTTCTCAATATTCTTAGGCACCCTGGGACGCCTCGCCAGCTCCCACTCCTCCTCCTTGGAGCCCTCCTTTGCCTGAATGTCACGGTGCAACAATTTGAAAACATCCACAAACTCATGGCGCCAAATCCTGCTTTTTGTCTTGTCAGATAGATGTGAGCCCAACGGCATGGCAATCCCCATATAAGGCAGTTTTTTGTGTATATTTTTATCTTCCTCCACTACCTCCGGGGCCCCTTTACCTTGATCCAGAAGAGGCTGAGACCCAGGGACGGGGGCAACCCCCCCCTCCCCACACCCAAGGAGGAACCTTGCTGCTCAGACACTGTCTTGTCCCCCAAAGTATCTCCCCCAGTACCAATAGACCTGGTCGCTTTTGGTGGTTGACCCCCTTGTTGCCAAACCGACCACCACCCCGTAGTACCTGAAGGCAAAGGAGCTGGTCGAAGAGTGTTGACGGGCCATGCTGCTTGCTTGCGACTGGTAGCTTCCAGAGCCTGGTCCGTTGCATTGTCCGCACTAGACGTCTGCAAAAAACTAAGCACATTTGGTTGCCCCACAAAACCCCTCTTCCCCCTCACAGGTTTCCCCCGGTGTTCCCCACAAGCCCCATCCCCGTCCCTCAATTCCCCTTCCTCCAATTCATCACTGTCCAAATCCAATTGTCCCAAGACACCAAAATCACCAACAGGTGCCCCATTGTCCCCCATCCCCTCCAAGAAACCCCCTCTCCCAAACCCCAAACGCTGCTGATCAGTCCCCCTAGTGGAGGGGTGACCCCGCTGGGAAAGGCAATCCGCTCCAGATCGCCCCCCCTCAGTAGGCCCCCCAGACAGAGCCACAGCGTGCTCCAACCGCCGTGTGCGCTTGCCGGCCGCAAACCGTGTGGCTAAAACCGGCATATCTTCCTGGAAGCCGCTCAAACCAATACGTTCCTTTCCAAGCGACGCAAACCCCTGACCCTCCAAACTGCCACCCCTCCCAACGCCCGCGGCCTCTGCCCCGTGCACCCAGATCCACTGTCCATCTCGTGGCGCCTGTAACCCTCTATCGGGAAACCCCTCTAAGCTGGAAAACTGTGCTGCGCGCCCTAACGTGGAGCTCGTGCCCTGAAAAACTGCCTGGCCAGTAGATTCACCAGTGGGAACAAGGGGGGGAGCGCCAATAAGCTCAGTGGAACAGGCAGTCGATGACGCAAAAACCGGCCCCTCCGTCGCACTCTGCCGCCCCAAAGCGCCCTCACTCACATGAACCGGACCCGTCACCCCTGTGCCCAGGGCCCCCGACACCCTCCTGGGAGTCACAACCACTGAACTCCTCCTTAAGGGGCATTCTTTAGGCACCTCTGGGGGAAAAACACCAGGCAATGCCATCGCGGGGCTCAACAGAAACGTCTGCCCGTTCAATTGCACCAGCTGTGGGCTGTTATGCCAAGACAAATCAACGGACCCTGTAACTGGGGTGGTGGCTTGCCTCTGAACCGGCCCGGGGACCTGTAAAACCTCCATACTCCTCCCACGTCCCTCACTCCTGGCACGCCCAGCCTGACAACCGGCCCTGCAACCGGCTCTCCTCCCACTCAGCCCGGCCTTCGAGAGGGACCGCCCCCTCCTTCCCCCCACTGTAGTCCGCCTAGGGCCCACAACCATCCGGGCAGGAGCACATACCTGCGCCTCTTCGGCCGCCTCCTCCGACGGGCCTGCCTGCGCCTCATGGTGCACGAACTGGGCCGGTTCCGGCGCCACCACCAGACACATTGCGACCTTCTCCACCGCGTCGGGCCCCGGGGACAAACAGGCCGCCACCGCTCGAGCGACGCCCCCCTGGCCTTACGGGGTGCGAGGTCCAGGCCCACCCATGCCTGGCCAGCAACGCCGGGCTTCAACAGGTCACTCCTGCCAGCTTCGTGCAGCACCCGTAACGCCTCCCGCACCGCCTCCTGTGACGCCATGACGCCTGCGCACAAACTACGGGAAGCGCGATGTAACAAAAAGAGTAAACCAGCCCCTCCTCCCCGCTCCCGAGGGCCCAGTGATTTTCCCGCCCCTGCCTCCCTCTACTTATTACCTTCGACGCGCCTCGCGCCCCTAATCAACCCTCTACCCTGCACCTGGGTGGCCGCTCCATTGTGCGAAGCCACCCAGGGGGAGACCTGGCTCGCGCCCTGCACCCCCTGGGTCCCCCGTTACACTTACAACAAGCCAGTACTATTGGCTTTGTCAATGGCAGTTAGTTGCATAAAATAAATAAGCAACAACCATCCCCTCGTAGCACAGCATATTGAAAATGCTTTAGTTCTGAAATGGTGAGACTGTGAAATGACAATAACGAGGCTCTTTGAAGTTACATCAAAGGCAGTGAAGGGCGGCACGGCTGCAAAGGTAAGATTTACATTTTTTCATGGTGAGTGCGAAAAGGGAGAGCCCGATAGGGACCCGTCCCGGCACCTGCAGGACCCGGCTCACTTAAAGCCCTGGCTACTCTCCTGTTCGTCCTCTGTCCTTGGCCAGCAGCTTGGATGCGGCTGAATTTTAATAGGACATCTGGAGTCCAGTCAGCGTCTTCTAAGAAATTAATCTGAGCTACAGGGAGAGAGATGGCAGCGTCCGCTCCGTGCAAGGGAGCTCTTAAGAGCCTCGATTCGACGGCAAAATGTTGGGAAGCAAAAGGGCTGTCGTCACCCCACCCCACCCCGCACTCCGCTTTCCTGCAGCTGGTTGTCTTTACTTGTCACTCAGGAGCTGCTGTGCCCCCACTAAAGTTCCCACCCCACGCAGCGCGCGCTGCTAGCGTCGAGGGGGTCTTCCTGCCGGGACCCCGCCCTCACTCACCTGGCACAGGATAGGGGCTGCTTGTTCAGACTGGGTCCCGGTAGGGTTGCGCGCTGCCCGGGGGCTGAGTGGCCCTCTCCTCACAGCCGGGACTCGACAAGATAACAAAGACCTTGCCTGTCGTGTTTGAAGATATGGAAATTAGTAATTTCCGCCACGCAGGCGGTTGTTCTGTGAGCCCCTCACGCAGCTGCCGGTGCACCTTGTTTAAACACGTAGCACAATCTTCACTATTGTGTTCATTGTATCGTGCTCACAGCAACTCCCAGCTTCCGGCTCTGCCAGTACCTCGCCCCTAAGTGCTCATTCTTGAAGGGGGCGAGCCCCAGCCTGGCTCGAGCCAATTGCCTGCACCTGGGTCAGCTCGGGGTTCTGTTGGAACCTCGAGCCCAAAACGAGCCGCGCTTTCAAGCGAGACGGTGAGGCCCAGTGGCTACAGCTGCCCGATAGGCAACACTGGTGAACCAGGTTCAAATCCAGCCTCGACTCAGTAATCCCGCCGAATGTCCATGTGGCGGGAAAAAAAGACGTGTACCATTTTCAGTGTCTCTTGTGAGAGTTCCACACTATGTAAAACTGCAAAGAACAAAATGTAGATTCTGCTTGTCACCCACACTCGAATGTCATCCGTCTGGAATGAAAGACAAAGCATTCACATTTGATGTTAAAAAGAGACACCCATTTAGTGGCTGAATTGCAGTGTGAAAAGGGAACATCTGGGGTCAGTCCTGGCTTCCATGCATGTGATCCTATTCAAGTACTTTATTTCACGAGAATCCTTTTTGTTCATTATTACACATGAGTTCAGTGTGTGCTGTACAAAAACATGTCTTTTGTTTGATCTAATAGACTATGATTGTTTTAATGTATAATAGGAGTCTGGGCCACATATGGGGTACAAATGGCATTTGAATTGCCTCTTAGTTCGCTATTAGCATTGTCATCAGGGCTGGGGTGGGGGCAGGAATGTTTCTCAGCTCATGTTTAAAAGTCTCACTTTTAATAAATACTTCTCAATGCAGCGATTTAATCTCACATGCTAAAATGAAGTGCTTGTGCGTTTTAAACAAACACACTTTTTTGAAATTTGCACACCCTTTATAATATTCTAACATGATCTTTGTTGAATGATTTGCATGTCATGTATGTTTAAGGCTCAGCCTGTGTACAGGGCAGGCTCTGGCTCGGCTAGCCCGCCTCTACTTATTACTCTATCCTCTGGGATCCGGCACATAGCTCTACCGATGCACTTCAATCCTGGCCTGCAGTATTGTCTGCTATTCTCCCAGAACCCAACAATACACACCATTTCTGACTGCAGCGCATTCTGCCATTCTAATGTCTGAATATATATATAAAACTTGCTCTTCTACCCAGACCGTGGACCCATGGAAGGTGGTACGTACGCAGGCGAAGCAGCCAGCCAACAAACCAAGTCCACAAAGGGAAACACGTACTCTCAGGGCGCAAAAATGAGTGAGCAAGGCTGCTAGACTGCCGAAATGCGTTACGGAGAAGTTGATTAAATCCTGAACTATACAACTCATTTTTGGGTCCTGAGAGTACGTGATTCCCTATATAGTCACCTCTATGTAGTTATAGTTAGGTCAGAGTTTCCATAGGAAGTGGGTTTTTTTTAATTTCACTATTAAGTCTGGCACAGTTTGAGAAATCTTCACAAAACTTTTTAAAAAAAGTTCATCCAACTTGGCTCCTGCAAAGTTTTGTGCTAACCCGTCAAGCATAGGCCAAGAAAAAATGGGAGCTTCAAAGCGTTGATTTTCCATTTTTAATTCCCATTGGAAACTTTGCTCTCCAGTACAGAAAAATTGGCTGGGCAACGTTAGAACTTTACTCAGAAAACATGCTTTTTGTGATTTCAGTCAAATCTGTTAAACCGTTTTTGAGAAATGATCATTTAAAGAGGAGATCAGGGTGGACATGAAAGTTAAAACGTTAGATATATCTAGATGGTCGGTCCCGTGGGAGTGTTGCAGTATTGTATTGTATTACTTTAATTCTTACAATCACCGACGAGGCGTTGAAGCACTTCAAAAAAGTTAATAAAATTGGGATTTTGGTTGGACGAGGGAGTTTTTCTCTTAGGGCGGCCATTATGCAGGACAAGTCCTGCAACACTGAGCAATTTGGTTGGCTGGCTGCCACTCAGGGGCGTAGCTTGGTCCGTAAGATTGGGGATGTGTGAACTTCAGATTTTCCATTAATCATGCTGGCACCTAATATTAAAAGACATCATATGACAAGAAGGTCACACAAAAGGGGCTTACGCGGCAGTGGAAAGGGAGAGATATGCAGACTGGTAGGGCTATTAAGTGAGAGAAAACACATTATTTTGTGAAATAAACAACATTTGTGAAGTTTTTGCAAACAAAGAGTTGGGCGAAAGTGTGTGTTCATTTTTGTCTGTGTGTATAGAAATTCCTGGTGAAATCCGACAGACATCCCACCATGCCCAACTAAAGCACCTGCGCTCAACTGTTTATCACAAAATACATTTATTAGGGGGGAGGGTGTAACACTTGAAACACCCCCCCCCCCCACCTCAAAGCTACGTTCCTGCTGAAACTCTGAACAAAATGTTGCATTTGCCATTAAAGTACTCGAGGACTCAGTCCCCATTTTGTGAAAATGTATTTTGAAAATAGTATAAGGGACAGGGTAGGGACACTCTGGCTCCCTAGCACTGGTGGAAAAAACCCAGGGGGATTCTATGAAGGCCAAAATAAAAAGAAAATTCATTGCAGTGGATTCCGCTGTACTCTCGCAGGACCCAGCGTGGCCCTCCCATGAGATACTGTGGTGCATCCTCTGTGCCCACCTCCCAAGCTTCACTCCTAATGCTACCCTGGTGCAATGCAAGCTTCACCAAAGAAGCTTGGATGGTACAGTGTTTCAATGGGTGTAAAGCTGGAGCAGTGAGTACTGCAGAAGTACCAGATGCCAGGCCCTGCCAAAAGTCTGTGTGCAAAGGGGAGTCTTACCATTGGTTGACTTGTTACTCTAATTTGCTTGCTTCTTATTTCGTGGCTTGCATTCCTCTTCTTGTGTTTGTCCCTCCCCTGGAGCTGGCCTATTTATCATCCTTTTGATTGGCTGACTTGCATCCTACCACCACTCACATTTAGAGATATAGTTTTTCCTTTTTATTTTAGCACTCCATGAGAGTGCATGTGTTTTCTGGGGCTCTCTCTTGTGTGCAGCTTCCTCCCCACCAATTACTACACCCTTCTCCCTGGGTGTTCAGGGCCCCTTCTGCTGCAACTCACTTGTTTTGTTTTACCCCCTCATGAGCAGCTTTTTCTTCCACCCAGTCCATGTTGTTCCCTCCTCCACCCACCATGTCCATTGGTTCCTTCGCCTTAGCTTTCTTTATATTTCTAGAAATTCTTTCCCTTACCACCGTCTGTCACTCCCCGTGCCCTTTGTTGCCAAAGGCCATCTCAGTTGCATTCCTCTCACCAGCTTCTGCATTGCTCCCTTAGCCCTAGTGGTAATAAAAAAAATGTGAGGTCCGGGCAGCCATCAATGGTGCTGGGTCACTCCAGTTTTAAAAAAAGTGTTTTCGTACAGGTAAACATTTTTTTTATTTATCGATCCAAGTAGTGTCCGCCATCATGGACTGGTAAACAAGACAAATAAAGAAAATGGAGTCCATATCAATAAGTAGGACTGCGTATGCATAGAGGAGCAAGTAACCATATACTTCATTACATGTGCGCATGCCCACCGAATAATGCAGCATCAGTTGCATCATAAGGCATAATCACTACTCACGCGTCACGTCATGACCCATTTTTCCAATTCTGTACAGCATTGCCAAAAAGCATTTTTACTTTTTACCAATGCTGCGCAACATCACCAAAAAGCATTGGCAAAGCAAATAGGTCCCAAAAGCGAGCTCTATTAGTTTGCAACAGCTTGTTATTTCCTGCTAATTCCTTTTCCGTTAATTTTACATACATGTTTACTTTCAAGTTTACTCACTGAATAGACGCCACAGTTTTAGATATTTTTCATAATATTGCTTCTCCGTTCTTATGGAATATCCTATTTCATGGAGCTATAAGGAAAGTATATGAGACCTTTTGACCAGTCAACACAATTTAATCCATCTATTCTGTAGACTGGTCCAATACATTTTCAGATGATATTGTGGACGTCTGCAACATTTGTTTCTACATAACTTTTACAATACTGTCTGGTTGTTGCCTTTCTGCTAGCTCCAATACGGTTGTCAAACTTTCAATGGCCATAGAGTTATATCGAAGAGTTTCTTCCTACTATCCTTTGGAGAGTATATGGAACCTTCTCTGATCCAAAATGGTGACCAGACGCTTGATCTGCATGGTAACGTGTCATGGAACATTTACACACTAGCATCAAGAGTTGTCAGGAGAAAATCACACAAATGTGGATGTGTCTGTTTTAAATCAAATACGTGTATGTGTAATAACCAACTGCGATTGACCACCTTGATGCTGAAACACTTGGCTCTCCCTTACACAAGTGATACCTCGAAAGACGTGAGGATATTGCATTATAATTTTTAAAGTGCACCTTTATGTCCTTTTATGTAATAGTTGGAACAACTGATAGAAGCATACATATTATGCCCTATATCTACATGGCAACTATTCCAACCCCAAGATTAACTCTAAGATTAAGAAAAGGTATGAAGGTCTATTTTCTATACATTTGGACTGATTTCAAAGGGTCTGCTCCCATCTTCATAAAGTTAAGTAGTCTGGACTATCACCACATGAGTTACTGTGGATGCTCCTCTTGGAGGAGCATGAAATGTAGCTACTTCAATTTTGAGGTATGACGAATACACACATTTATGGGAGCATTGATATTGATTTGGAATCGCACCTATTTATTAGACAAAAACCCTATGTGGAAGCAGGAAGTATGTACATGATTATTAATTTGGCCAAGGCGAAATTTAAATAATGCTGGTGGAATTTGATGAAGCTTTTTCGGGAATTTCACGTTACGGTTGTTACTTGAAATTCCTGAAATGACACTATTATGCCCCATCATGTAATTACCCCAATGTTTGTGTCAAAATGAAAGAGCAGGATTCAGAGAACAACGTGAAAAACCAGAATACGAGCAACAATTTTGTTTTTCTGGCTATTTTTTTAGTGCAAACGGCGTTGTTAAGAAAAAAATGGACTGGAGGATGTATATTGCACTAACACGTAACACTAAATGATGAATTTTCCTGAAATGTTACATAATTAAGTGAAAGCAAATTTCACACACCCAAAATTGCTATTCGAAATCTATACATATGCAGTGTTCAATGAGATATCTATCTTTGACGTAACTTCGATTTATGTCAGTACTCTAACTTCTATATATTTTCCATATGACAATTTTAGCATCTTCTTCTAAAGAAACATGTGTCTACTCATACTGTTATAGGTGCTTTCTTCTTGGAACACATTTGATGATATGAAGTTTAGAATTCACAACAATGTGTTTATATCATTATTGATTTTTAATTAGCTTTTTCTTTCACAGTATATTAATTTTATTCATATCTGTTTGCATTTGCAGTAAATATCATATATGTAGTGAGAAACCTAGTTTTTGCCCTGATGAAGTGAGAGGTTGTCACAAAACACATAGTGGAAACTGCAGTGGCCGGCACAGGTAAGCGTGGTGAGGCTGTGCGGTGGGACAGGGTGCGGCAGGGGGGAAGTCGATGGACGACGGAATAGGTATTATTCCGTTGTATGCCGACCTCCCCCTCCCACCTGGCCTCACCGCCCTCCACTGTGCCGGCCGCCGTTGATTGGCAAACCTAACTACTTGGTAAAAATTGTCAACAGAATTGGAAACAACCTGCATCCTAACTAAAAATTTACATTATCTGAACAATTCAGTCTGCAGTGAAGTACTATAAAGAAACTACTGGATATAAATGTATTTTTTCAGTTCAACAAATAAACAATCTTGAGATCTGATATCTCTGCAAAAATACTGGTGTTGCCCTAGCGCTTAAAACCCTGTGCACCCCTTTTCATACAATATACAGGATGTGTACTGTTCAGTACTAACTTTACAAACTCAACACTGCCGATCCACACCAGGAATGAAGCATTGGGATCAACAGTGTTTTGGACCTGTGGAGACAAAATATGTGGAACAACTTTGCCATCCTGTATTTTTCACTTTTCTACCATGAAAATTCTCCATACTCTGTATCACCATCTTATCTCTATTAATTCCCCAGAGAATTTCATTTCAGACTTCGAAAAATGATCTTCTCTGATTGGTGGTGAAGAAGTGTCAAGATTCCAAAAACAGCATATGGACCAGATCATACTAGTCAGTACTTTAAATTCACTTGAGGATCTGGGAGGACCTGACCAAGCTTTCCGGGATATTGACTTCCATCTGTCACACTCGTTTGGCCTTCCAGCTTTGACCAAGCTGGACACATGTCTTCCCCTGGACGTGGCCCTGCTTGCTTCAATTGACCATTTTTTTGCCAAACATCTCAGGAACTGGAGACATTAGTGTAAATACCAGGCCCAGCATGTGACCACCCCCAAGACAGTGAAACGACTGAAGTAACGAGACAAGATAAGTCAGCTAATCTTTAACCCCCCTCATTACTGATGACTCCTGAACTGAGCCACTGATAGAGACTCTGTCCTCTGAAAAGTCTTCTAGGCCCATTCAGCATCATACATGTTCAGTCTAGCCTAGCTCCAAGTTGAATCCATGACACTTGTCACTTGAGTGTGCCCTTCATGATCCCTGTGAAACACTGTATGTACCTCTGACTTCTGCCTGCATCTTTGTGGTACGGTACCTCTAGCCACATTGGCTAGGGATCGTATATACTTACTATCTAATATTCTAGCTAACAAAATCTGCTGCCCTCCATAGCACCAGACACAAATTGAGAGACTGCAGAAGTAGGAGGGTCATCAAGGCAGTGGAAACCAGAACTGTGAACAGGCAAACCGATGTTAAAGTCTCCCATGCCCCTGAACTCTTACCATGAACTGATAATGAACTCAGTGCACTCAGGAAATAAATTACTTAGTTGACAATTAGAAATGGAGATTGAGGTCAGTTCTGTTACCCAGTGGTCCCATCCCAAACCCTAACCATGTAAACCATGAACTCACATGGACCACATGAACAATAGAAAATCTTTTTCACTATCATTCGAAGTTGAGATACAGACCCTATTCTCCCCAGTGATCCCTAAACCACAAGTTTTCCAAAACTCCAAGATATTACTTCAGTGTTCTATATGTATGCAGTGTATGTTTAAGTTGTGCAGCTCCTCTCTCATTCAGTTTCACCATTATATCTAGATGCTCTAAGATTTACATAAAGCCAGAAGGTGAACTTTCTATTCTAAACACATAAAGCCACATGTATCATTATTTCAAATAGCAATTACCTAATTGCGATTCTCTGCAAATCGCAATTAGGCAATCGCTGTTTGAATGTATGAAACTCCATGAGTTTCATTTAGCATTTCCCAATGGGTCACAAATCGACTTACCTCATTAATATTAATGAGGCAGGTCGCAATTTGCGACCCATGAGGAATCGCTAAAATCGAGGGATTGTGGCCTGCTGGGGTCAGCAAACCACTATGTCTGTGATTGCTTTTATATAAAGAAATCAGTTTTTCATATGCATCTCGTTTTCCTTAAAAAAAACGGGTTGTGTTTGAAAAAGAAAAATGAAAAGTTTTCTTTTAATTTTTCAAGAGCAGGCAGTGGTCAATTGGACCACTGCCTGCTCTTCAAAAACATGTTTATGAACGTTCACAAAGAGGAAGGGATCCCTTGGGGACCCCTTCCCATTTGCAAATGGGTTACCACCTACTTGAAGTAGGTAGTAAAACGCAAATTCTTTGCGACAGCATTTTGGTCGCAACACATTCCTGCATACCGCTGCGATTCAGTATCAGGATGGGACGCCCTAAACACGTTCCTTCCTAATACCAAATTGGTATGTATTCGTAATTCCAAATTGCGATTCGGTAACATGTTACCGAATGGCAAACTGGAATTCAAACAGACCAAAATGCATTTTACCGGTCGTAAATGGCACAATTCTGCGAATCGGGCTGTTTGCGACCAGTAAAATGCATGAAACTTGTGGTCCCTGATGTTGTAAAAGTTCTATCAACAGGACGGTGGGCTGGCTGGCCCTTTTGGTTTTCCAGAGCTCCTTATTTATATAATTACATATAAAGCATAATATTCAGATTTGCATATTGGTACAAAGACTACATGTCTACATACTTCTTTTCTCAAAATGCTTCCACAGTTTAGTTCTTCTGCTCTGTTTACATGTATATATCTATAAGCATACTTGACTGTGTCAATGGAGATATATTTCTATAAAACATTGTAGTGCATAAGACATAGTAACGAGATGCAACTCAGACGATAGGATTGGATGCATATTATCATAGCATTACAGTCATTCAAAAACTGGAACTATGTACAATCGATAGTTTGTATTGCCTTTAAGGTCTCCTGACATATATTGATAGTTAGGTGTTAGTTCCTAACAGGGATTTTTATTCAAATGTGTTAACATTAGTAACATGAGTATGTTACACAATAACTTTTGTAAAACAGCTATCCACAGATTCTGATAGGAAACAGCCTGTGCAACTCCAACACAATAAGATGTTATCTTAAATGAAAGAACCTGTCTTCTGGAAAGAGTCAACTGAAAAACCTAATGTCCCTTCCAGGGTCAAAGAGCATGTTCCCTCTTTCACTAACCAAAGCTTCTAAGTAATGTTGGCTACAACTGTGCAGCGATAACACTTAACAAACTGCTTAAATGTATTTTCATAAACCCGTCAGTCTTGTCTGGAAATCCTTTCAATTAACTATTTTTGTAGTTTGTAACAAGCTAGACATTATTTCAATGAACACATATATGCATTTTTTGCCTTGCAATCTGATCCTTATCATGCAGGACTTGGTGCCCTTTAAACACCCTTACTAACTAATGACATTTCTTTTGCCTCAAATGCCCAAGGACATAAGAGACTGCTTAAGTGAATGGAAATGCGTGTTGTGTGACATCCAACCTATCTGAGCTCCAACTTTCCATTTTCTTCAGTATTTAACATTTCATAATTCATACTACTGTTAGAGCTTTTTCTAAATGTGCAATATTGGGTGACAGGTCACTTATGAAATAGTAATGATTTCTGCAATGAATATAGTTGTAGCCCATTAAATATTAAGTTTGCATTTGAAACAATGTTATTAAGAAGTTTACAAGTGTGTTTGTTAACATAGTTTGGTTACACAATTTTTCACATTTGCATCATTTCTATTAACATGGTTGGTGTTTTGGTGTTATGTTCATCTTGTGCCTGCTCATTATCCCTCCCAAGCAATGTTCTCCGGTGTATCTCCTTTCCTCACAAATCTCACGGAGCACAGTACACAGTTGCATGTATTGTGAATGAAAATGTCTTCATGTTCCTAATGTAACTTTGTGTACCACACTTCCACTGGAAGTTCTGATGCAAGCTTGCCAACACACTGGTGTAATTGTCTTTGTTGTTGTTTCATATTGTGTTCTATATATCCAGACTGCGCTGTTGCGCTGAAAACTAAAGAAAGATTTTCTCTGCCTCAGAAATGGGTTAGTGTGTTTGTGACAATCATCGTTCTGATTTGCCCAATATGTGTTACCTGTGCTGAATTTGGAGTTGTGCTTATTACCTATGCGTATAATGTGTAAACAAAAAAAAAAAAACCTTGGTTCTGGGGGTGAGCCAGATGACTTTCCATTTTCTCCTAGAGATGCTGTCAGTGTTCCTTGTTAATTTGATAGTTAAAATGTAGATGACTTCCTATTCCTCCTTAGACTCTGTTAGTTGTTCTTATGATTTTTGTTGTTTATTGGGACTTATAATAATTTTGATTCTGATTATGTACTCTCTATCTGAGCATTCATGGTATATTTTTTGCATTTCTGTGTAATCCTTAGTTTGAGGTTTTGTAATAAACCCTTTAGCTTCTCATTGATCTAGAACAAAGGTATTGAGTGGTCCCAGTTGCTATTTTATTACTCTGCTAAGTTGATTTTTGGGCTTGATGTTGAGGAGAGCAGTGATTATCTCATGATCAAGGGTGCAGAAGCAGAGATGCTGAAAGTAAATTCTAAGGTGATTAATATATTGGGGTTCAGTAAAACATTGGGGTTCGGCTCCCACACTACCTCCTATACTATTGTACTATGGGATTCTTGCTTTCTGAGGCAACATGCACACCAACTCTCTTGCTCACTCACATTTTGTCCTACTTGCTGACTGATCTGTCAGTATCAGGGGATTATACCCCCTATTTATGCAGCTTAGGTGGGGATCCAGGCAGCTCAGCTATGCTCCTGGTTCACCTCACAGCTCCACATTTCCATAAGGGGTTATTACAACTGATATGAACCAATAATTGAGACGTTTGTTACCCGTGTCGTATCTAACAGAAGGTTACCAGGGATTTATTTTTCAAATGGAAAACAACTACTTGGGGACCACCTCAAATGAAAGCCATCCTGGTGACTGATGAACCTCTCCTTCTCAGTCTTCAGCCAAACCCCAAGCATCTCACAAGTTTCTTTTCATCTGCACTTTCCTCAACATTCTGTGATATCATCACAGCCTTTTGTAGCTCTGGGTGACCCTTGATTGTTTCCTAAGTGAAAGCACACATAGCATTGATGTTGTGAATACCCCATCCACGTTGTAAACAACAAGACATGACTGTCAGAAATCCAATTTGAAACCCTACTCATTCAGAAGCAAAAATAAAACACAGTCCAGCTGAAGCCAAGCACCACTTCTGCCAACCAGTACTGAATACAAAATCTCAACTGTTTACCTTACAGTGGTTACATATGTCCTCCCGGAGATAATGCATGTAAATTAGTTAGGCAATGCGAAAACAAATTCCTAGGCAATCTGAGCAGAAATCAGAACAATTGAAGTGTGTCAAGAGAAAAAATAGAAGGATAAATGTGACAACAAAGTGATGTAAAAAATACAAAATTTAATAAATACACATATAATTAGTGTGGTAAACAATAAACATCATCCTATTTTCAGTTGAAATCTAATTGATATATTTGTCATACATTGAAGAAAATTAACTGTGTTGATTAAAAAGGAATCCGACAGATTGATACAGGTAGCATATTCATATTTCTTTGCATTAGATAATGTAGGTGGCAAATAATTGAATCTTCAAGATCTTGAAGATTCAATTATTTGCCACCTATATTATCTAATGCAAAGAAATATGAATATGCTACCTGTATCAATCTGTCGGATTCATTTTTAATTAACACAGTTAATTTCCTTCAATGTATGACAAATATATCAATTAGATTTCAACTGAAAATAGGATGATGTTTATTGTGTACCACACTAATTATATGTGTATTTATTAGATTTTGTATTTTTTACATCACTTTGTTGTCACATTTATCCTTCTATTTTTTCTCTTGACACACTTCAATTGTTCCGATTTATGCTCAGATTGCCTAGGAATTTGTTTTTGTATTGTATATTACACTGTCCTAGGAATTATACTCCATTTGTATCAGGGGGTCCTTGATATTTCCTTATGTAAATTAGTTAGGCCCAGACTAGTCCTTGGAAAGAATGATTACAGCGAGTGACCAACCAAGCAGGAAAATGAGGGGTTGGGAAGAAAGCCAGATTAATTCCATTTGGTGCTTTATAGAGTACTGAGTTTTGCCTTGTTGTCACTTCATAGCGCTAGCCCAGAGGCAGATGAATGGCACAGCGTTTTCCAACTGGTGGGGTCCTCTCTCTTACCAAAGTTAGAGTGGAGTGATACTAGTCAAGTAGAAGTTTAAGTAGATGTGTCAGTACTACTGTCTAAGAAAAACTGAGAGTGCTTTGGAGGAGGCTACACGACCAATTTAAGCACTATAACAAAAACTGTATTTTCCTACTTTTAACAGACGGATATAAGTATTGTCAAATATTCCCTTAGCACATTATGCGTCATGCCAGGGATAGCTCAATGACTTGAAAGTTCATTGCTGGAACAGCAAAGAGATTGGCTGGTCACTAGTTTGATTCCCTTGAAATCAGTACATTTAGAAACATAAATTGGGTAATAGTAAAATGTGTTACTTGCGGTGCTCTGATGGATAGCTGACGGCTGCTCTCCACTCGTCCATACAGATTCTGCAGCACACTAGCCCTTATCAAGGAGGCCCTCGCAGCTGCTCTGTTTATGATCACCACAACTCAGACGCCACATATACTTTTGCCCTGAAGAAGTTCATTGCTATGAACGAAACGCGTTGGCTGACAATTTTCTACATTTGGATTTTCACAATAAAACACTGTCTAAAGACAAATTCCAAAAGACTTTGATACTTATTGAAAACAACTTTCTTCACATATAAAAGATGGTGCACCACTCCACTCTTGGGCTCAGTATCTCTCTGCGTTGCAGTTAGCACCAAACAACGGAAGGTGCTGGAGTAGCCTGTGCACACCAAACCTAATTGACTATTGATCATCATACTAAGGGAACACAACAGGAGAAGTGCGGTCAGTGTGCCCGCCGTTGTCCGCCTCTGCAATCTGCTTGAATCTGTTATAGCCTTGTAGTCCCCCGTAGCAGGCTATACTGGCCATTAAAGGCCCACTCCAGCATTTTGGCTCGGGCCTTTAACAATGGAGCAGGCCTTTAATGGCCGGTATAGCCTGCTATCGAGAGCCTTTAAGTCTATTAGAGCATTTTGCCTCTAGAGGCTAGAATGTTCTAATTCGTAAAACAAAGGCCTCACAGAGCCTGAGGGGGTTGAAATCCCCTCGGGCTCCATGAGGCCTTTTTTCACTGCAACATCTGTGAAAGGAAAACATTGGAATGTTGATGCACCGGGCTTCTACCAGCCATTAGAAGCCCAGAGCAGTCCATTGGCTTCAATGGAAAGCTCAACATTCCAGTGTTCGAATATAGCCTTATAGCCTACTTTAGTGGGCTATATCGGGCATTAAAGGCCCACTCTAGTGTTAAAGGCCAGCGCTGAAGGCAAGAGCCTTTAACAAGGAATCGGGCCTTTAATGGTCGGTATAGCGCAGCTTCGGCAGGGTACAAGGCTATTAGAACATTCCACCACTATAGGGCAGAATGTTTTAACACATTAAACAAAAGCCTCACGGAGCCCGAGGGGATTTAAATCCTCTCGGGCTCCATGAGGCCTTTGTTCACAGCAACAGCTGTGAACGACAAACATTGGAATGTTGGAGCTCCGGCCTTTTACCAGCCATTAGAAGCCCAGAGCACTCAACTGTCTTCAATGGAGCTCCCAACATTCTAATATAGCCTTAGAGCCCTCCGTAGCAGGCTCTACCGGCCATTAAAGGCCAGCTCCAGCGTTAAAGGCCTGAGCCGAAGGCAAGGGCCTTTAACAAGGGAGCGGGCCTTTATTGGCCGGTAGTGCCCGCTATGAAGGGCTCTAAGGCTATTAGAACATTCTGCCCCTAGATGACAGAATATTCTTATTTGTAAAACAAAGGCCTCACGGAGCCCGGGGGGATTTCAATCCCTTCGGGCTCCTTGAGGCCTTTGTTAAACATTGGAAAGTTGTTTCTTCTGGCTTCTACTGACCATTAGAAGCCCAGAGTACTCCATTGTTTTCAAAGGAGCTCCTAACATTCCAATGTTCTAATACCTGATAATCCACTGTAATATGTAATATGCAATGTAACACAGCTCTGGGAAAGGCAGAAACCCAGATCTGAGGAAGTGAGTGGTGGCATGGGGTTCGTGTGGAATGTTTTGTTAGTGCTACTTTAACTGTGTGCATGATTTGTATGGAATTTTGTGTCTGTGCTTGCATGTGTGTGTAGTATTGTGTGTATGTCTCAAGGGAATGCCTGTTCAGTGCAGTTAATCATGGATGTAGCTTTTTGCTAGATTGTAGGATTTGGGTTCATGCACATTTGTCAATGTTATTTGATTGTGCAGCATGTTGTTTCTTTAATGTTTGGGATCGCTACTGTGGTGATTTCATGAGATAATGTCACTCATTTATTGGTGTCCCCAAGGTAAGTTGCTTAGGGACTGGAATATCCAAGTGTGAGCAGTGGGCAGACGTGCAGAAAGTTAGTAGGCCTAGAGTAGAGAGAAATGTAGGTGTGGTGTTAAGAATGACACATTAGTATAGAGCTAGGAGCTAGCAATTCCATTGTCAACCCCTTCTTCGGTGCAGGTGCCTCATGGAGTTCAGGGGCATCAAGGTTAGAGGGAGAGGCCTTGTAGTGTGTGGTTATGCCCTTAGCCCCTGGCTTGATAGTGGCAGCATTGCAACGAAGCCTACACCTGGACATTCAGCAGTTTGTTCTGCCTGTTCTCTGCAGACATTGTTGTAGGCCCTAGGACGTGATGAGGTGAGTAGAAGCACAGGGAGTTGAGGTCCAGTAGAGAGGAATGTCTAAGTGTGTGTGCTAGTTTCGTCTTGGTTTGATATGGATGAGAAGTCTTAGCCATGCCAGTTCTAAGCAGAATTATCTATGTGGGTAGTGAGGTGTTGAAGGTCGCAGATGGTGTTTGAGATTATATTTTGGGGGTAAGAACTCATTCTGTAGAGGGCGCTAGGGGGCGCACAAGCAAGATGGCTACACGGAGGCTGCCTGGACCAAACATAGAGTAAAAATCCGGACTTATCGCTGGAATACTCGTAATTAAACACATGGGTCCCGCAGCTAACCTCGCCGGGAAACAGATGAAGGCTTGTTCGGTTTCTGTGGGCCTCTGATGCGGCGAGGCAGCCAGACCTAGGCCGCGACTGGGGGAAGAGTGGACGGAGAGAGACGGTGCTGCAGGATCCAACACTAATCAAGGCCGATGCTGCGCATGAGGCGTGGGCCGCATTCGCCTCTTGCCCACGAAGACGGGCCTGGATGACATACCCAGGGGTGCTGGCAGTCCATTAACGTACGGCCGCGCTACAGAACACATTGGACGACAGGTGAGAGGAATACTGCCGCCCCCGAATGGTCGTACTGAGGCCAGGTGAACGCCCAATTCCGTGACGGCTGAGCCTTGGAGGGCGAGACCAGAGTGCAGAAAATTGGACTTGGGGGCAGCTTTCAAGGCGGGAAATCAGTCCCCTGGACCCCTCTCTACCGGCATAATTACATGCACTCTGGAGTAGCGATATTATCGTATAATACAGAATTTTCGACACCATGGAGGGGATGAGTCATTGGGTCGGAATGGGAGCCTGGGGGGCAGCCGAGCACCGCGAGGTCTGCCGCCCGGGCAGGTTGGGAGGGGGGAGAGGGGGGCGTGGCCGAACGGCCATTTTGTAGTAAATTGGGCTACATTTGAGGGATAGCCCAAATGTAGCCCAAATCCAGGGGCAGTAGCCCAAGAGGTATATAAGTAAAACGCGCGATATCCCAGCCACCATTTTAGACTTGGTGACCTGGTGGCTGGGTGCGCTAGTTTAAAAGTTTTTTGGCGGTTTGTGGTGTAGAGGTAGAGCAAGTGAACGTACCTGGAGTCATGTCGGTAGGGGACTTTCGTGTCTTGGAAGCGATTCGCTTGTTGAGCGAGGCGGGGAGAATGGACCTGCTGGTCCAAGACGCTAATTGGACGAGGCGCCCGGCGAGGCGCGCGTCCGCGGGGGTGGCGGCCGCCGTCGCGGCTTGTTCGCCACCCGGGAGTCCGTGGAGAGGAGCGGTGAGTGACCGAGGCGGCGCGGATGTCAGGAGCGCCGCCTCCGGGTCTGCAGGGGTAGCGGAGGGGGGCGCGAAGGGGCTGGAGGCGGGGAGGGGGCGGGGTCGAGCGGCGCGGCGGGGGAAGGCTCCGGACGGGTGTCAGGCAAGGCCCAGGTCGTACGCGGGCCGCTCCTCGAGCCGGGGAGCGGCCGTTGCTACGGTGACGGCGGGAGCACGAGGACGCTCGGAGGAGGGCCGGGCAGGACAGAAGGGAGGCGCGCGGAGCGCGCGGGGGCGGGAAGAGAGATCCGACGTCGGGGAGGTGGAGGGGATTGGAGAAGGGCCCGGGGGGAGAGCACTGTTGGGGGGGATATCTGGGGCCGGCACAGCGCAGAGGCGCGCGGCCCCGTGGGTGCAGGTGACGGAGCGGGGGAGGGGAGAGAGGCGGGGGGGGCGGGCGGCGCGGGCCTGGACGGGGCGGGCTTTGACAGGCAGGCCAGTCAGACGGTGGGGAGCCAGGTAAAGGAGGGGAGCGCGGCCTTTATTGGGGTGGCGTTCGCGGCAGGCCATGAGGGGGATGAGGTGGAGCCGGGGAGGGGCGGGGGGGGGGGGCGCAGCGAGGGCTTGGGAAAGGAGAGCAGGGGACAGGGGTTTGGCGGGGCGCGGTGGCGACGGGTGGGGGCAGACAGAGGGGGCCGTGGGGGGGGAGTTAGCAGGGGGTGCATCCCCAGTGTTATTCGAGTCGGAGGGCAGCGAAAGGGACTGGGGCGGCCTGGATATTTTTGAGTCATGGGCGGAGGGGTCGGAGGGGGCGTCGGGGGCAGGGGGCGGGGGCCTGGGAGTGGGGGAGACGGAAGGGTGGGGGGAGAGGAGTGTTGGGGGTGGCACGGACGGGGGGGGACCGAGCGGCCTAGGTGCAGGGTGGAGCAGGCAGGGGGAGTGGAGCGATGGGGACGACGGCGATGGGGAGGGCGATGAAGTGGCGGACATGAGCGCGGTGGGTAAGGCGTGGGTCGCGGAGGCGTCGGGGTCCGGCAAGCGGGGATGGGATGGCAGGAGGAAAGTAGGTAGGCCCAGCACACCAGACCATGCCTTTCCCTTACAGGTGGAGGAGCGACAGCGGGATCAGCGCGGGGTACCGGACTTGGCAGGGCTGGGAGCGGCCTGGCGACGCCAAGGAGAAGGGAGGGTGGAGCCTCGGGCGGCGTGCCCAGTACCTGCGAGGGATCCCGACGCGGCTGGCACAAGTAGGCCCGAGACGGGCTCGCCGGCCCCGACACCCACGGGGTTACAGCGCCCCGGGGGGCAGAGACGGAGGAACATCGATAGGAATATTGTTTGTTTTCCTAAGCAGCAGGTGGCATGTCCAGCGGGGAGCGCTGGGGGTGCAGGACAGGAGGAGTTGGACTATGAGGAAGAGAGTATGGAGGAGGGAGAGTTGCGTGAGGTGGGGGACGGTAGGGACGGGGGGCCGAGTAATGTTGTGGCTAGTTTCTTACAGGTGTCACGACGCCAGGCGCAGCCCACGGGTCGGACATCGAGGTGGGAAAGCAGCTCGGCCCCCAGGACTGGACGTCGGGAGGAGCGACGGACAGAGACATTGGCGCCAGGTAATGCACATTTGCTCGGGCGGCCAAGGATGGTGTCGAGAGGTGTGGGGGGGGCGGGGGTGGAGGGGGGGGTGGGGGAAAGATTGCGCAAAGGTACGTATGTGGTTGATGTGGCTGTGGGCACGGACGGAGTAGGGCAGGGTGACAGCGGGCAGACCAAGAAGGAGGGGACAAGCGAGAAGGGGACAGGGGACGCAAAGGTAGAGGAGACAAAACGGGAAAGTAAGGAATTGAAGGTAAAAAGGTTACCATATATGGGAGTGACCAAGCCCTTGGGGGCGCACTTGATGTTGGCAACGAAGGAACGGATCTGGAAAGGGGAGTATGTGGAGATACTTAAACTCCTGCACAGAGAGGTCAGGGCGAAGGAGGGTTCTAAGGAGGAGGAATTCGAGCTCGCGAAAAGGCCTAAGGTGCCGCTGACAATAGAAAATTGGACAGCGGCTTTTCTGATATATGCCAGCGTGTATTGCGAGAAGTTTCCGGAGAGATCAGTGGCCATGTTTAAATACATGGACGTAATTAGGAAGGCACAGATTACAGGGGGCGGATATGCCTGGGCTCAGTATGATGAGGAATTCCGGGCGCGCATGGCATGGGATGCGGAGGCAAAATGGGGAGAGTTGGATACGGATCTCTGGCAGCATACCATGGGCCTGGCGGGGTCGGGGAAGACTATCTTTACTGCCAGTGGGCTGCCGCTTGTGTACCAGCCCTTTCGAGGGGGTCCCACCCGCGGGGGGGTGGGGGGAGCCGGCAGAGGGACGACAGGAGACAAAGGGGCTTGCTGGGACTTTAACAAAGGCCTATGCACGAGAGAATATTGTAAGTTTCGGCACGAATGCTCGAGCTGCGGCAAGCGCCATCCGCTGGTCAAGTGTTGGGGGACGCAAGGTCCGGGTCAGAGCGGGCAGCATTGGCAGTCGGGAGCCCCTAAGGCTGGAGCTCAGCAGCAGTCACAGCAGGGAGGAGGAGGGAGGGGGGCGAGGGGGGCTGGGGCAAAGGGCTCGTACTCCGGTTAGGGTAGAGCAGCTGGTGGGGGCGCTGGGGGCCTATCCGGACAGGGCGGCGGCGGAAACACTGAGATTGGGGTTTCAAGAGGGGTTCAGACTGGGGTACGAGGGGCCGAGGGTTCGGAGATGGGCAGATAATTTGCGATCAGCGAGGGAGCATCCACAAGTGGTACAGGCAAAACTAGACAAGGAGGTACAGGAGGGCCGCATGGCGGGACCATTTTGCGAGTGGCCTTTGCCCAATCTGATTGTGTCGCCCATTGGTGTGGTACCTAAAAAGGAGGTGGGCCAGTTTCGCCTCATTCAGCATTTGTCATGGCCAGAAGGTGGGTCGGTCAATGATTTTATTGCAGACAGCGCGGCCACTGTGTCCTATTCATCGGTTGACGTGGCCATGGCACTGGTGGTGTCCGCGGGCGCAACGGCACAGATGGCAAAGTGCGACATCAAGTCAGCTTTCCGGTTGCTGCCAGTGCATCCAGATGACTGGGATCTGTTAGGCATACAATTCGGCGGTCACTGGTATGTGGACAAGGCATTGCCGATGGGCTGCTCCATGTCCTGCGCACTTTTTGAATGCTTCAGCACGTTCCTACAATGGTTGTTTACGGAACGAACGGGTCACCAAGGTGTCACACATTACTTGGATGACTTCTTCTTTGTCGGCACCTCAGACTCCGCGGACTGCCAGCAGGGTCTGGACAGCTTCCATGAGATCATGGGGGACATGGGCGTGCCGCTGGCCCCGGAAAAAACGCAGGGCCCCAGTACGGCACTGGCATTCCTTGGTATTGAATTGGATTCGGTACGCATGGAGGCGCGCCTCCCGGAGGAAAAGAAACGGAACATGTTGAGTTTGCTGACCGAGGTGTTGGCACGACAGAAGGTGACGGTCAGGGACATACAGGTGTTGCTGGGACATCTCAATTTTGCTTGTAGGGTGGTCAGAGTAGGGCGGACTTTCTGCAGGCGACTGGGGCGCGCACTGGAGGGGCAGAGGCCTCCGCACCATCATGTGAGGTTGTCAGCAGGGGTGAGAGAGGACTTGCGCATGTGGCAGTTTTTCCTGCACCAGTTCAATGGGGTGCCCTTGATGAGGGAAGTGGACATGGTATGGGACGTACAGATTTTCTCGGATGCAGCGGGGAGCAAGGGATTTGGTCTGTATTGGCAGGGGAGATGGTGTGCGGAGCCCTGGCCCGAGGACTGGTTAGCGGGAGGCAGGAGCATCGCGTTTTTGGAATTCTTTCCCTTAGTGGTGGCAGTCACACTGTGGGGGGGTTTGCTGGCCCACAAAAAAGTCACGTTCAGGATCGACAACATGGCAGTGGTACAGGTGGTGAACAGGCAGTCGGCGCGGGATGCGCAGGTGCTGAAGCTGTTGCGGGTTTTTGTGCTGGGGTGTTTGAGGCATGATATTGCGTTTCGAGCGGTGCATGTGCCAGGAGTGGACAATGACATTGCGGATGCCTTGTCTCGTTCACAGTGGGGGAGATTCCGTGGGCTCGCCAAGGACGCGGACGTGAACCCGACCAGGATGCCGAACCAACTCTGGGAAGTAGGCAATACCGGATGCTACAATTGGTTTTAGGTTCATTGGCGCGGTCAACGAAACTAGCATACAGGGCGGCATGGGAGGAGTTTGTTCACTCAGGGGCGAGATGGCGGGCTTCTGAGGCGGAGAGACGGGAGGACGTGGTGCAATTTATTCTGGATTTGGTGGAGAAGGGTTTGACAAGGGTGACTATAGTGGGCAAGTTGGCGGGGGTTGCGTTCATCGGCAAACTGTTGTGGGGTTATGCGCCATCCGCGGGGGAGCTGGGGGCGCGGATTTTGGAAGGCTGGGCGCGGGAATGTGGGAGAGTGGCCAGGGTGCGGAGGCCTCTGTCCTGGGAACTCTTAGGTAGGGTGATGGGGGTTCTTCCAGCGGTGTGCTGGGACGGTGGGGAGGCCTTGCTGTTCGCCACACTCATGTCTTGGATGTTTTTTGGGGCGTTTCGGGTATCGGAGCTGCTGGGGTCGAAAGGGGACCGGGGTTTGACCTGGGAGGAGGTATCATTTGGGGACCGGGTAGTGAGCATTTGGCTGCGAAAGGCAAAGACAGACCAGAAGAGTCGGGGGAAGTGGGTTACGTTGAGGAAAGGGCGATCCCCGGGGGTGTGTCCGTTCCGCTGGGGTATGCGGTGGAGGGCGTGCGCTGGGGGTTTGGGGGGACTGGTCTTCTCCCATCAGCAGGGGCGAGGCGTTAAAGCTTCACAATTGCTGGCAGTACTGAGGAAAGCACTTAGGACTCTGGGGGTCGAGGAAAAGGGTTTTGGCACGCACTCGTTTCGCATCGGGGCAGCGTCGGAGGCGCATGCGAGGGGCTGGGACAGGGACGAAATCATGAAGTTGGGAAGATGGTCTTCAAATTGCTACCAGCGTTATGTGCGCAGCGAGCCGGGGGGTGGGGCGCCACTATAAAAGAGGCAAAAGAGGGACTTTACACAGGACAGTGGAGCTTTTTCAGAGGTTGTGGATAGGTTTTCATTCTTGTTTTTCTTTTCAGGTTCGGTTATGGGACCCCTGGCCCGAGAAATGTCTATCTGGATTGTGGGGCACTCGTTCGTGAGGAGGGCCCAATTGCAGGCGCAGGAGAGTTATTTTGGGGAACAGTTGGGTTTTAATAAAGATGTGTTCTCTGTGGGGTGGAGGGGTAGGGGGGGGATGCGTTGGAAGGAACTGGTGCCGGTGTTGAATGGGATCTTAAGGGCAGGTCGGTGCCCAGATGTATTGGTTCTTCATTTGGGGGAGAACGACATGGTAAGGGAGACTGGTTTGGCACTAATGCGGGCGATGAAGAAGGATCTGGCGTTGATCAAAGAGCGATGGGCGGGTTGTTCGATTGTGTGGACGGAGTTCGTCCCCCGGAGGAGTTGGAGGGGGGCGGTGAACCCAGGTGCGGTAGATAAGGCGCGGCGAAAACTTAATACTGAGATGGTGAGGTTTTGTCGGCATTTGGGGATTGACCGCGTAGCACACGGGGACATTCGTTACGATGCACGGGAGATGTTCAGGGATGACGGGGTGCACTTGTCCAGGATGGGAATGGATCTGTATCTTTTGGAGTTGAGAGAAGTGTTGGCGCGTCTGTTGGGAGTTTATAGGCGTTAGGTCCTGCGGGGTCGCGGTGCGTGGGGGGGCAGAAAAAGGGGAGGAAGAGGCGCAGTCGCCGACACTTCCCCCCTTTTCCTGGGTGGCGGGGTGGTTGACAGTTGGCCGGGATTGGCTAGAGTTTGTTGTTAGAGGTTTGGTAATGTGGGTCCAGGGACAGGTAAAGGGTAGACAGGTTGGATAAGTTTAGATTAGAGGTTTGATAGTTACAGTTGCATTAAAGGCAGGTAGGGGTTACGGTCAGGGGAGTTTGGGAGTTGGGAAAGGCTACATGGTGTAGGATTGGGTTATATGTTGGTTAGGAATGTTATGTTGTATTTTTGGGGGATGAGGGAAATGATGGGGGGATCGTAGGGGTGGGGGGAAAACACAAGGGGTCAGGAGGTTATTGTATAGCGAGGCGTTAGTTTTGTAAGGCAGTGGCCAAGGAGTTAAAATTGTGATATGCACCTGTTTCAATAAAGCGGCCTTTTTCACACACAATAAAGTGTTTGGTGTCGGATTGCCCCCCTCTCCCCCCTTAATCTCCCAATGGGAGCCTGGGGGGCAGCCGAGCACCGCGAGGTCTGCCGCCCGGGCAGGTTGGGAGGGGGGAGAGGGGGGCGTGGCCGAACGGCCATTTTGTAGTAAATTGGGCTACATTTGAGGGATAGCCCAAATGTAGCCCAAATCCAGGGGCAGTAGCCCAAGAGGTATATAAGTAAAACGCGCGATATCCCAGCCACCATTTTAGACTTGGTGACCTGGTGGCTGGGTGCGCTAGTTTAAAAGTTTTTCCCACCCTCCCTCCCTATGGGTTGTGGGGTTTAGGGTTCCGGGTTCTGGGGGTGTTGGGGTTGCATTTTTGCGGGTTTTGGGGCAGCATTTGTTGGAACAGGTACATAGGGGCGTTTTGGTTGTATTGTCGCTTGGAGCAGGTGCAAGCGGGGTGGTTGACAGTTGGCCGGGATTGGCTAGAGTTTGTTGTTAGAGGTTTGGTAATGTGGGTCCAGGGACAGGTAAAGGGTAGACAGGTTGGATAAGTTTAGATTAGAGGTTTGATAGTTACAGTTGCATTAAAGGCAGGTAGGGGTTACGGTCAGGGGAGTTTGGGAGTTGGGAAAGGCTACATGGTGTAGGATTGGGTTATATGTTGGTTAGGAATGTTATGTTGTATTTTTGGGGGATGAGGGAAATGATGGGGGGATCGTAGGGGTGGGGGGAAAACACAAGGGGTCAGGAGGTTATTGTATAGCGAGGCGTTAGTTTTGTAAGGCAGTGGCCAAGGAGTTAAAATTGTGATATGCACCTGTTTCAATAAAGCGGCCTTTTTCACACACAATAAAGTGTTTGGTGTCGGATTGCCCCCCTCTCCCCCCTTAATCTCCCAATGCTCACGTACGCAAACGCTGTCTACAGCGAGGTGACGCTAGGCCCTGCGAGGCCCCTTAGATGCAAGGCAGAGTAAAGCTGGGGCATTAGGGTAAACTACTGGATGATTTCAGCGGGAGCAGGCAGAGAAAAGATGGAACTTCGGGCCTTAAGCAGGTCATAGACGCCCAGTACGAAGAACTATTGTCACATACTATACTAAACAAGGCACAGTGCATTGCAGATATTCACTGGTCGAAGAGACAACGCTGGGGCAGTCTGGAATCTCAGGGCCATCTCGTAACAACCCCGGAGACTTAACAAACTGTACAGGGAATCTTGTAAGTCACAAATACTAGCAACTGGTGGGTTGGCCAGAAGAGTAAACACCAGCTCCTATAATAGCACAAAAGCCTGGCTCCTGTTGTCGTATAGCCCCTCGCACCTGCGCGTCTACATTAATCACAAGACATGTACGGGCAGATCGCTACGGACCGAGGGCCTGGAATAGTGTTCCACCCGGCAACTCCAGACGAACTGCTGTCCGTCCACCTCGTGCTAGCCTGCCATCCTAAGAAACGTGAGTGCGCGAAAAACAACCCATATGCAGTCGGAAGAACAAACCGGTGTTGAAGCCCCCTTGGACAGCCATGAAGATGATTGGAGATCCTTGCTCCCACCATGAAAAACATCCTCATATCCGTAGAGTCCAAAATGGACACCATGTCTGTCCGTATGGACACCATTGTCCACAACATTGATAAACACGACTACAGGATCACAGAGGCTGAAAATAGAATTACTGACCTGTAAGATACCACAGTGAGTAATAAAGAACAAATCTCTCAAATGGATTGGCTGCTGAAGGTGATCGCAGCCAAAAATGAAGACTTAGAGGCGCCGGAATAATGTACGCATAATTGGATTGGCCGAAACCATGAGTACAGGCCGTATGGAGGACTTTATTGAATGACTACTACGTGAGGTGTTCAGTACTGAGGCCTTCTCACTGCATCTGGTGATCGAGAGGGCACACAGATCACTAGGAGCGCGACCTCTCCCTGGGGCACCACCAATACCCATCATAGCCAGATTTCTTAACTACCATGATAGGGACATGGTGTTACACCTAGTGTGGTAAAAAAAGAAATTTAAGTATGAAAACACTACCCTCACGTTTTATCCGGATTTCACAATGACAGTGCAAGAAGCAAGAAGAAAGTTAATACCGGTTAATAGGAAACTTCACTAAGCTCAACTCGACTACGCCATGCTGTACCCGGCGCGACTCCAGATCACCAACCAAGGGAAACAGTACTCCTTCCAGAATCCATAACAAGTGGAGGACTTTTTTAAAAGGAACCATCGTGCAGCATCCAGGGTGAACTCCAACAGGTCCAGATCCCTATCATCCTTGCCACTATCAAAGCTAGACTGAAAGTCCTAAAGAGGACGCATTCATGACTTGGCAAGACGAGACAACACTGAGAAAATCACCAACATTGCCCACAAGTAAAAACGACTCACAGAACATTGCAGAGAGACCGGCATAGCAGGACACTCCCTCCAGCACAACCCGGAAGTCATCACTGAGTTCAAAACTTTCAAAATCCGACGAGGTGACCTTTCTTTTTCAATTATATGTACCTCTATATTTTGGCGAGCTCTAGATACAGGTCCGGGCACCCCCTATTCGTTGGAAGAGCCTTTGTTAAAGGGACACAATGGGGAGGAGGGATGTCGTGGGCCCCCTAGTAGTACCTCCATGGGAGAACCCCCTGTCTAATTTTTTTAATGTATTTTGTGTAATAGATGTTCACATGCAAGCAATACTATCTTTTGCATTTTCATTCAATGTTAATGGTGGGAAGGGCATGCATACTCAACAAGTTGGGGATGTCGTTGTGAGAGGGGGGCGGGAAGGGGAATCAGTCACAGCATCATGTCTTTTTTGGGCAGTTTACTAGATTAGTACATGTCAGCAGCTCTGAATATTGTAGCAATACTGATAGAATGAAATCCATCCTTATCATTAGATAATGGCAGGCTCGAGGCAACTAGCTAAAATTCACGGTATGTCCTGGAATGTCCGGGGGCTAAACAACCCACATAAAAGAAGACACATCTTGGGATATTTAGACAGACATCATATTTAAATTGCACAATTACAGGAGACACAGCTAGACCCTTCCGCATCACCGAGTTTTATTGCTCGCTGGGCAGTAAACCGCTGCTTTTCATCTTACTCTACATATGCTGGGGGGGGGTAGCAATCCTTATTAAAATGAATACACCATTTGGACCGGGAGGTTCCCTACTTGACCCACAAGGTCGATATTGCATTAAGTGGGGTCGACTGTGGCCCCATACGGTCACAATTGCCAATTGTTATGGCCCCCACACGGATGATCCACATTTCTTTGCTACCTAATGAGGTAAAATACTCACCGTGGGATTGACATATGTCCTCTGGGGAGGAGACTTCAACACAGTTGTGATGCCCTCACTAGACAGATCTCATCCGTCAACACAACATTACACAGCAGCACAGGGACAACTAGCAGGGATTATTGCAGACAACTACCTACTAGATACAAGGAGACAACTACACCCTACTACCAGAAAAGGCATACACTACTCTGCAGTGCATTCAACATGGTCCAGGCTTGACTACTGGATAATCTCTAGGGGAATGGGACAATGGGCCGATCAGGTTGAACATCTAGCAAGGACGCACTGTGTCACTCCGCGGTGAAAATGGTGTTAACCATCCCGGGGTGCGGGACACCATTCAACAAATGGCAATTAAATTCAACGGCTTTGCTGGATGCTGTATTCCAGGCCGAAATAGGACAGGAAATACAGGACTTTTTTGAGCGCAACATAGATTCTGTGCTGAAAGTTACTATGGTGTGGGAAGCATTCAAGGTCACCATGAGGGGATTATGCATTTCTAAAAGTGGGGGTATACTAAGGGATATTCATAATCAGCTTAATGAGATGGATACCAAGATAAAAACCCTAGAACAGGAAATAATAAAGCCAACTGCAGATTGAATCACAAAAGTTACCCTAAGGGACAAACTAACTGAATACAAAGACACAGCGGAGCGAGAATGTAAGTTTAGAAGTAAATATCACAAAGCTCGGAATTATAGAGAGGGAGATTGCCCAGGGAAAGCCGTAGCAGATTACATTAGACAACCCATGTTTTCCAATTTTGTAACTGAAATTTAGGACTCTAAGGGTGTTATCTATAGAAGTACCACATAGCTTTTACATACTTTTATGACATACTACTCAACACTGTATACCTCACAGAGTAAACAACCCCTGAACCTCCCATTATATCTAGAAGACATCACACTGGGCTGGCTGGGGGACTGGGGACTCCCAACGAGAGTTCCTAGCAGCAGATCTTGAGGAGGACGAAATCTCTTCAGTCATCATGCAAATGAAATCTGGACGAGCTTCGGGGTCTGATGGGCTGCCAGTAGAGTTTTACACCTATGCAGTACAGTTAGTCCCTATTAAAATAAAAGTGTTTGATTAGGCAAGTGAAGAAGGTATACCATTAACCATAAGAGAGACCATGATAACTTCACTGCTTAAGCCTGGTAAGCCAGCTGACCACTTTCGTTAATCAACTGTGACACTAAAATCCTTGCCAAGGTCCTCTCCAATAGATTAAATCTGTTAATAGGTAAATTGGTACTGCCAGATCAAGTCGTGTTCATACCAGGACGAGTGACATCACACAACCTCCATACACTTTTCTCGGTTCTTCAAGACATTGACCCACATTTGGCTGTGGTGGCTGTGTCTAGATGCCACCAAGGTGTTTGATTCCGTAGAACTGGATTATCTCACTGGAATCCTTCGACATATGGGAATGCCCCCAGGTTTTCTTAAATGGATAGAACTTCTATATCAGCAGCCTCTTGCCACTGTCCTCCTTAATGGCTCCCGTTCATCTCCATTTGTAATCACCAGAGGAACGCAGCAAGGCTGCCCACTGTCTCCGATATTATTTGCCCCTGCAATACAGCCGCTAGCGGCAAAACTGGGACAACACCACAAAGAGTGGGCACTAGCATATCCCACCAGACATCTTCTTATATCGCTATATGCAGATGATATAACTCTATATCTCAAAGACCCACAAGACAATCGAAACCCAGTGCTAGGTGAGCTCACCAAGTTTGGGGAACACTGAGGAATACATATTAACTGGAGTAAATCGCATATATTCCCCCTCACCAATAAGGTTACACTTTACACACTGGATGATCCCCTGGAATGGAGCATCCCAGAGATTAAATACCTAGGGATTAATATTACTAGAGACAAAAGTGAATTTATGTGTTTAAATTATGGTAGAGCCTTAGACAGCCTGACAGATTCCATTACTCGCTGGGTGGCTATGCCGCTGTCCATGGTGGGAAGGATCTTGTTAATAAAAATGGTGATATTGCTCAGAATGCTATATCTGTTTACAAATATTCCATATAACCCAGGGAAACCATATTTTGCGGCTCTGAAAAGACAAATGATTCGAATGACATGAAGGGGCAAACCGCAGAGGCTAAAATGGGAAGTATTGTCTCATCCTTTCTTGCAAGAAGGATTTGAAGTGCCAGATCTTGAACTATAGTATTATTGCTCACAAGCACACTATGCGACATATTGGTTCCATCCACGCCCATTCATGCCGCATCTAGCAGTTGAAATGGGGTATACGGATCCCACCCCCTTTTCAGGGCTCATCTCCATGCAATCTAAAAAGCAAGATGCTGATCTCTCGACGGTATCATGTACCAACACCACGTAGAGAAAAATAGCCACTAAGCTGGACAAACTGATGCTGTATTTCCCCCGTTTGCCTCTGGTGTACCACCCAGAATTGCAGGTCACCTATGAAGGAGTATGTAGGCAAGTCTTGGATAAAGTTCAAATAAATACATGGGGAGATTTGTATGTAGATGGACAGTTTCTGACAAAAGAACAGTTCTTTCGTGAAAATACACTCATAGCAATGGCATTATTCATGTTTGTGGGACTCGGGCAAAGTGTTAGGGCTGCCGCTCCAGAGTTCCCACACGAACAACAGGTTCTCCCACCACTACATGAGATACTACAATCAGAACCACCTCAACATGTGACCTCGCAAATCAACCACAGCACACAAAAAGCAATCAAAATATCTCAAACACCGTGACACACAGACTGGGAGGTAGAACTGGGCACTTCACTAGTGGATCAGCAATGGGAATATTGTTACAAGCAAATTGGAAATATTACAGCCAACGGTAGCCTACGAATGATTCATTATAAGTTCTTGCATCCCCTGTACTATACCCAAGTCAAACTGTACAAGTTTAATTTAAGGGACAACAATAGGTGTAAGCGATGTAAACGCGAAGGGGCTGTTTTTTTACACTTGGCATGGGTGTGCCCAGAAATATATGAGTATTGGCAACACATATTCACGGAAGTGACACACATAGTGGGTTCCCCATTCCAGATATCCCTGATCACCGCCATACTGGGCTACACTGAAGAAGTTGAAGCAGTAATCAAGAAATATACGGCGATTGGATTTCTGATAGCCAAACGCAAGGTTGCTTGCAAATGGGTAGAGGAAGGGCTCCCAAATTCAAAGATTGGATTCAGGATCTAATCTTATGGCAAGAACAATCACTCACAAATGCAGAACTACTACCACCTACCTCTAGGCCAAGGGATAAATGGGATCCTCTGAAAACCTACCTTCTGGCCACATCAGGTGTTGCATCGGCCACTGCAGATGTGTAGGCGGTGGTGGGACGGTGAGGGCACAAGGGGGAGGTCAGATATACTGATCCGTTGGAGGGCTTCATGTGTAAACATGTCATGTATGGAAGTGTGCACCAGCGAATGAGGCATTGATGTACTCAGTTTGCAATTGATATAGCCAGAATTATGATATCGTCACTTAATCGAAATGTGTTTAAAACAAATGTATATTCTAATCAGGACGGAACTTATATGTAATTCCCACTGCTAATTCACAATGGAACATAAAGATGTATACTTGTAATGAATGCACTATATAATGCTGTGAATGACATGTTTTGGAAAAGTTTAATAATCAAATTTAATAACAAAAAAAGAACTTATTCCGTAATTTATATTGTCGGAGATCATTATCTATTCTAGTGATAGTTGGTATTTTTGTGCTACCCAGAGAACTAGGTCTGTGGCAGTGGTGGCCCAAATGAATGCTAAGGAGGTTTAAGCTGCTGTAACTTCAAACTATACGCAAGTACCCTTGATCTAGTATCTAGGACTTGAGATATGCATGAGTATGAAAGAGGTTATTTTCATCTGTTGCTGGTGTGGTGGAGAACAGAATATGTCATACCCACCAGAGAAAAAAGTTGAATCTTCTTAATTCACTGTGGCCATTTATTGGAGCTAGATCTTGTTGAGAGATGGTCTACTGTCAAAAATGCTGATGATCTTCTGCCGCTGAGCCTGCAACAGTCCAATGAATCAAAATAACTGCAAAATCACACTGGCAGATAATGATTAGGTGGTAGACAAGACCACATGCAATAGAGATGAAGGTACCCTAATAAAGACTATATTCAATTGATAATCAGCACTCCGTAACTGCTACAAATGTGATTAGCTGCCTAGAGGTCTGCCTAGAGTTATTTGAGATTCACTTCGGCTCGCAGATAGAGAGCGGTTCTTTGGGTTTCTTCAAATTAGGGGTGAGGGAATGCTTCGTTCCACCCACGGAATTGGCAGAGTTTGGCGACTCTGCTTTACTTTTGTAACACGGAGTTCCAGCCATATTCTGCCAATCGGCACAGGGCAGAATTTATTTCCGCTAGGCTCCAGAAATGGAAGCTGGCGAGTATGAGCATAATTTTTGCATCCCCAAGCGTGATTTTCTAAAATGAGTGGCTGCTGGCGGTCATGGTCAGAGGGCTTCTTCGTGAGTAGATTTGCTGATGCTCAAGTAGATTTTCTACTCGAGTGGCAGCAAAATCAACTTGAATGGCCGCACGCTCTTGTACAGCCTATGGTGCTGTTCTTGCTGATTTTTCAGTGCTGTTCCAGCTACCGGCGCTAAATTACAGCACCAGCAGAGCGCCCTGCATAATTTCTGCCCGTTAGCAGAACTCCGTAGAATCTCGCAGAGTTTTTGTGTAACTCCTTGGATTTCCACTGAGTCAAATTCCGTGAGTTCTGCCCACCCCAACTTTGAATACGAAAAAGAGTCCATCCAAAGCTCCATTACCTCATAATGGAAAGTGCAACAGGAGAAATGCAGTAAACCCAGTTGAGACCCGGGTAGATGTGGTAACAGGCAACAATGTCTCAACAGGTAATATTTTAAAGACAATTATTAGAATGTAAAATAAATTACAAGAAGGAGGCAAGAAAGAGAAAAACACCAGTGTTGGATATCGTGGTCTGTAATAGAATTGTTAGGAAAGGCGTTCATTTCTGACAGCAATATTAAATTCCATTATATGCAAGTGTAATCCAAAACATAAGTGCACACAAAGTGCTCATGGCAATGTGAATGGTGCAAAGTGAGACACATGATACAGTAAAGAAAATAGCGAAATGGTACAGTTTTAAAATTGGTTCATAACGTGAACACTATGATCACAATTTTTGGAAACATCTTCGGAGCCAAAGAAGCTGTAATTATGCTGAGTTCTGTCAAGAGCGTTTCAACCTGTGTTATTTTAAGTCATCATCAGGACAGGATTACAAATATAGATTAACCATAGCTGTATGAAAAGAAACAAAGGAGAGGGTCGGGGTTGGAAAGAGGGAAGGGGACAAGGGTGGGGCAATTACCTACCTGAAGAATAGTCTGGAAATACGCACGGAGAGCCGAGTGTCACAGGGGGATCAATTCACTCAGCCAACTGTGGATAGGGAGTTCAGTAGGGGGCACAATGGCTGCACCAAGCAGAGGGGAGTCCAGCGGGGTGGGCAAAAGCTGCACCAGAAGAGAGGACTCCAGTAAAAGAAGGATTAACAGTAAGATGAGCAATACACAATCGATCACCACAGCTTGGGACCTCCTCCCAGTTGTAGGTCATTACAAGTACCAAAACTGTGTGGTTTGCCCACTTACACTCAACACTAAAGATTTTAAAGTGGGAAATCAGACCTTCCTATTGAAATAATTCAGTAACTGTTGCACCACTAATGTTATCTCTGCCATTTGCTGGCCATATGAATTATTATATATAGTAGAAGGTAAAGGTGCCTTCAAGGGATTTCATTGGGTACTCTCAGTCAAATCTAGTTGTTTAAAGCATGAGTTTTCAACAATAGATAGTTCTCTTGTTGAATACTCATGATTTAAATAACTACACTGATGCTTTGATTGTTCAATAGTCAGCCACCAGTTGGGGTTTGACCAACACGTGATTATCTTGAATAGATTTGACTGAGAGTATCCAATGAAATCCCTTGAAGGCACCTTTACCTTCTACTAGTTGTTTTGCCTAAGGGTAGATTGGGTTCCCCACTTCCTCGTTACCTTATTATATATAGGGCAGGCCACCCAGGTGATCAAGCAGCATATCATCCAACATAAAAGTTGCATTAGTTGCAGAGTGGGAGACACTCCCTTGTCTCCCACTATGTTGCATGAACCATTCAGAGACAGACATGACCTGGCAAGTGATAGATCAACCATTCCTCCCACTACGTGGTGGTGACCTTTTACTATTGCTACAAAGATGTGAATGTCGCTGGGCACACGTTGCAATTCGGTTAATGAGGATCTCAATACACTGGTCGGGTGGAACAATACTGTCTACACTTAAGACATATTCTCACACATGACCTTCCCTTAGCCTGCCTGCATGGCTGTCCCTCTGCTAATTTTCTTATCCATTGTTAGCTGCTTCATTAATACCAGTCCCCAGATTAGGTTGACCGGGTATCTATTGTACTTGATTCATGTTAACATTAATTTTGAAACAACAAAGAGAGGGAGAGGGAGAGGATCACTTTTGTTCCCCCTAATACACTTGTATAAACAACGGAAGAGTGATTAACATTAGACTGATAGAGCTAATATAATAAAACAGCGTGGGAAAAACAAAAAGATTTTTTTATAAAAGAACCCTCACACACCAACCTGGTTGGTGACATGCTTCATCATCGGGTTCCCACCAAGGAGGCCGAATGCCTCCCTGGTGTGCTACGACGCCTGAGTTACAGCGGAGCTGGTTTCTTGAGGGAATAGTGGTGAAAAATGTGAATCTAAAAGGTGGATGGTTTTAACCGATAACAATTTTTTATTCTAGGTAAACCAACGACCATTAAAAATCAAGTGGGACGGACAATGACTGGCTGGTTAGGATAACCAAGGTTGTCCGGTTTTAAAATCAGTGAAAAGATATGGTCAACATGTTTCTCCTTGTATTGCAAGATAGCTAAGCATTCTTCAGGACCAGTTGAAATTCCACGGTGGTATGCGCACGCTAAGGCGCACCCTAACCTGTGGAATTGTGCTAGTGGTAAAACTTACGGTTCTACCGATTGGCCTCCTGGTATTTCCTGGGCTACTAAATTCTGTAGGAAAAAAACACAGACAAAACACACATAAACATATACATGTGACCTGTTGGTTGCTTGCTGTATTAGCAATGATTAAGTGTAAAATAAATTTGGTAATCCCGTGCTGTGGAGAGGGAGTGGGTGTATTAACAATTGAGCCACTGCTGCCCCTGGGGCGGGCATTCGCGTATTGAGTTTAGCGTCCACGCTGGATCAGTGTTCGAGGGAACTGTTTACCGGTACACTACCTGTGTGAAGAAACTACATTTTATAATTAGAAATGACTAGCACAAATATGCTTGAGAAGTGGCTGTTGGCCGATGTACTGCTAGTGATAGCTGACTCGTGAAAGTGTTTAGCATGCCACTCGAGCGCCCGCGATATCTGTCGAGCGCTGAGGCATAGGTGCATGCACAACTGAAATAAAATAAAATAAACAGTAGCATAGGGAAAATAATGGTCCGCTTACTCGTAAACAGTGAACGTTATACGTCATGGGTCCGAGAGGGGGGTAGTGAGCTATAGTATCTAAAAGAAGTAACAAGCAGATAGATGTGTTAAAGCTTGGAACTCGGAATTAGTGTCCGTTGGACGAGAAACCGTATGCCCCTAAGAGGACCCAAACTTACTTCCATGCTCGCACACTCCCGCAGTGGACCTGCCGTTGTCCTACTCGGCCCGGATGTTACTGTATGACGGCTAGAGCCGGAAGTAAGCAGCCGGTTGTTTGGGTCACGTGACATCAAATGTGTATGTGTAGAGGTAACGTGGCAAACGCTACATGAACCACAAGGGTGGTGGCCAACCACTGGGGGTAGGCCCCATGTGCTGAGAAATGACTGGTCCATTACTTTGTCCTGTGTTCTTGGACGGGTGTGTACAAGTGTGTCCTTGATACTCCTTGCTCTCTTGTACGAGAACAAGGGTTTTTCCCAGTTGTGGTTATTGCTCATTAGAATGTTCCAATGCCTGTTAATTGATGGCTCACTGCATTAGAAGCTGCGTTATAGGTGGTCACACATGTGAGAGGAATCATATCCTTATTATTTTTCACGTTCTCTTCTAGGAGTGCATCCCTGTTTTGGTTTCGGGCCCTTTTGCAGCTCTTTTTCAAGATTTTTTCGGGATAACCCCGGTCTTCAACTTCAAAGTGAGTTCCTGTGCTTGCATTTTGAAAGCAGAAACTTCACTGCAGTTTCGTCGAAGTCGTAAGTACTGCCCGAAGGGAAGATTTTCTCTTAGTGGCTGTGGATGATAGCTCGAAAAGTGCAGTAAATTGTTCTTACCCGTTGGTTTGTAGTAGGTCTTAGTCTTCAGCTTGTTGCCTATTTTAGTGATAACCACATCCAGAAAAATCATCTCATTTTCATCATATGAGTGAGTAAACTTCAGATGAGGATCGCAAGTGTTGATCCACTCAAAAAACTCTAGAAGAGTGTTTTCAGATCCTTTCCAAATGATGAGCACGTCATCTATGTACCTTTTCCAAAATGATACATTTGACAAAAAAGGGTTATGTGATGACAAGATGTACTTACTACTTACATTCAAAATCGTACACATACAAGTCGGCCACACTAGGCGCGAAGGTGCTACCCATAGAAGTACCTGTGGATTGTAAAAACAGTTCACCCTTGTATTCAAAATAGTTTCGCTTGAGTTCAAGAGCAGCACAGGTAACCACAAATTCCCGTGGTGTCACGAAGTCCCAAGTACTTGATTCTAAAGTACTATCGATGACGCTGATAGTGTCATCCTGTGGTATACAGGTATAGAGACTTTCTATATCCAAAGTGACCAGGAAGGATGGTTCATCTGGGATAGCAATCTCTTGTAGTAGTGCAAGTAAGCTCTTGGTGTCCTTCAGGTAAGTGCTGGTTGCCTGGATTAGTGGTTTGAGGAAGAAATCACAGTAACGTGATAATGGTTCCACCAAAGAACCGATGCCTGACACTATCGGTCGGCCGGGCGGCGGTGTTCTGTTCTTGTGAGTTTTTGGCAAAGTGTAAAAATAAGGAATAATACCCTTACTGGTCGTTAAGAAGGCTGCCACATGTTTGGTGATATGGCCCTGAGTTTCAGCCTCGCTGACAAGGTTTTGAATAGTGGTGCGGAGTTCCGGCGTTGGGTCCAAAGTTAAACGGGTGTAGCTGGTGTGATCATCAAGAAGGCGTCTGCATTCCGTGTAGTAGGCAACTGTGTCTTGGATCACAACTCCCCAACCTTTATCTGCTGATTTTATCACAATGCTGGAATTAGATTGTAACGAATGTGAAGCCTGAAACTCGCTAGTCTTCATGTTCTTATAGAGGGCTGGTTCAACGAATGATTCAATATCATTGAAGACAGCCTGTTCGAAGCAGTGGGAGACAATACGCGGAGCAAGGCTCGGGATCAGCGAGCAGGTCCCAGCAATCTTGAAAAAGAGCTGCAAAAGGGCCCGAAACCAAAACAGGGATGCACTCCTAGAAGAGAACGTGAAAAATAATAAGGATATGATTCCCCTCACATGTGTGGCCACCTATAACGCAGCTTCTAATGCAGTGAGCAAATCAATTAACAGGCATTGGAACATTCTAATGAGCAATAACCACGACTGGGAAAAACCCTTGTTCTCGTACAAGAGAGCAAGGAGTATCAAGGACACACTTGTACACACCCGTCTAAGAACACAGGACAAAGTAATGGACCAGTCAGTTCTCAGCACATGGGGCCTACCCCCAGTGGTTGGCCACCACCCTTGTGGTTCATGTAGCGTTTGCCACGTTACCTCTACCACTAAATACCTAGCTCTGGAACCGGGCAAGCAGTGGCTACAAAAAACCCACACAAATTGTAATACCACGGACGTGGTTTACTTAATCACTTGCCCGTGTGGGCTTAGGTACGTGGGGATGACAGGGCGCAAAATTAAACAACGCATTTGCGAACACCGCAGTACTATCCGGTGTCGTAAGAATAGTACTAAGCTCACGGATCACTTCTTGCTTTTGAACCACACCACTAATGATCTGAGGTGGACTGTAATCGAGAAACTTAGTCCAGGTTCCAATACACAACAGTCCCTCTTTGAGAAGGAACAGCGTTGGATTTATCGTCTGTCCACACATCGAGCAGGATTGAATGACAATATTCCTTGGAGCACTGTACTCAAGCGTTGAAGTGCTAACCCATCTATTTCACTGAACACTGCCAACCTAGCCTCTGAAAGTTTATAATTCAAAGCAATCTTGCCCACCACCTTTGGTACCTCAATTTCCCCTTTCTTAAAACATACAGCAATAGGCTCCCTGTCCTCTTTATCCAGCTTCCAACCGCAATTGGCGAAATCGACATGTGATTTGATTTCTTTCGAGCCCTTTCGATCTAGTACCAAGATCGAAATATGTTTGAGATTTTGAATTGTTCATGACCACCATTTACGTATGGACGCTAGTTTGTCCATCTAAGCGCTGTGTCAGATTCTCTAGAGGGGTACTATATTGATCGCAGAGAATCGCTATCAATACGTAACAAACTTCGCCTTGACATGTTCATATGTCTCCGGTATGGTTTAATAAAGTTCTTTCATAATACACTAACTCACCCAGCAACGTTCTAGTTGTTCATGCACTATTAACAGAGACTATAGACGTCACGCGTACACATTTGATATCACGTGACCCAAACAACCGGCTTCTTACTTCCGGCTCTAGCCGTCACACAGTAACATCCGGGCCGAGTAGGACAATGGCAGGTCTACCGCGGGAGTGTGCGAGCATGGAAGTAAGTTTGGGTCCTCTTAGGGGCATACGGTTTCTCGTCCAACGGACACTAATTCCGGGTTCCAAGCTTTAACTCATCTATCTGCTTGTTACTTCTTTTAGATACTATAGCTCGCTACCCCCCTCTCGAACCCATGACGTATAACGTTCACAGTTTATGAGTAAGCGGACCATTATTTTCCCTATGCTACTGTTTTATTTTATTTTATTCCAGTTGCGCATGCACCTATGCCTCAGCGCTTGACAGATATCGCGGGCGCTCGAGTGGCATGCTAAACACTTTCACCAGTCAGCTATCACTAGCAGTACATCGGCCAACAGCCACTACTCAAGCATATTTGTGCTCGTCATTTCTAATTATAAAATGTCGTTTCTTCACACAGGTAGTGTACCTGTAAACAGTTCCCTTGAACACTGATCGAGAGTGGACGCTAAACTCAATACGCGAATGCCGCCCCAGGGGCAGCAGTGGCTCAATTGTTAATACACCCACTCCCTCTCCACAGCACGGGATTACCAAATTTATTTTACACTTAATCATTGCTAATACAGCAAGAAACCAACAGGTCACATGTATATGTTTATGTGTGTTTTGTCTGTGTTTTTTTTCCTACAGAATTTAGTAGCCCAGGAAATACCAGGAGGCCAATCGGTAGAACCGTAAGTTTTACCACTAGCACCGTTCCACAGCGGTTAGGTGTGCTGCCGTTGCGTGCGCATACCGCCGTGGAATTTCAACTGGTCCTGAAGAATGCTTAGCTAACTTGCAATACAAGCAGAAACTTGTTGACCATATCTTTTCACTGATTTTAAATCCGGACAACCTTGGTTATCCTAACCAGCCAGTCTTTGTCCGTCCCACTTGATTTTTAATGGTCGCTGGTTTACCTAGAATAAAAAATTGTTATCGGTTAAAACCATCCACCTTTTAAATTCACATTTTTCACCACTATTCCCTCAAGAAACCAGCTCCGCTGGAACTCAGGCGTCGTAGCACACCAGGGAGGCATTCGGCCTCCTTGGTGGGAACCCGATGATGAAGCATGTCACCAACCAGGTTGGTGAGTGAGGGTTCTTTTATAAAAAATCTTTTTGTTTTTCCCACGCTGTTCTATCAACATTAATTTTGACCCACTGGATTAATGTTAAATTACTATTCAATGCCCTGCGCATCTGGACATTTATGATAATATTATCCACTGTAGCTCCAGAACCATGAATGTTACTATTATGTTGATTTATTTCTCCATTGGTTCAGACATATATGGCTATATCTGTACCCCTGCATTATCTGTACCATATTGTTGCATATCTGTAAATATGTATATATTTTCTTTCTGTCAATTAATGTTTTATTGCCCAAATTGTTGGGACAACTTTTGTCCCTTTTTATGCTTATTCCTTCTTTCCCTCCACCGTGATTTCTTCTGCGCCTTCCCCGGGGACCTCTACTGTCCCTACCTCGCCTCACCCACTAGTCTAGTGGTTGGACCGACTGTGGTACTTAGAACCTCCCAGCATACCTACGCGCTCCCAGCTGAGCAGTGTTCTTCTAGGCAGCGCGTTGAGCTGCCCAGCAGCACTCATTTCCCGATGTGAGGCTTTTGATACATGTACATGGTAAGCTTCTTCCTCTGTGTTTCCTCTTGTGGAAATTAAGCAGCGCTGCTCAGTTCACCGTTACTTATTTTTCCCTGATTTCCTTTCTTGGCAGCACTCATCCCTGATGTGAGGCTTGTGATACATACACAGTAAGCCTCCCTCTTTTAGCCACTAAACCACACCACTTATTCTTTCCTTTTAGTAAAACAATTTGGGGCTGATTGATTCCCCATATGTCACTCAGCACATAACAACTCATATTTTGGACATCCTTATCTTGGTGCACGGACATAATATCGAGTTTTTAATATCGACCTACATTAATATCGAGTTTTAAATATCGTATGGACAGAATATCGACATCAAGAATATCGACGACCAGAATATCGAACTGAAGGTAAGAAATATTGTTTGTGTTAATATCGAAGTTAGAAATATCGATAGCAAATATATCCATGTTAATAATATCGATGTTTATATTAGTGTTATGTATTTTAGTATGTATTTTATATGTATGTGTATTGTTCTGTTGTTTTAAATATATGTATAACATTTTTCGAAGTTAGTACTGTAGCCGCTTATGGGTTTATAGGGGAATAGGGTGGGAAGTAATTTAATTGTAATTAAGTAATTAATAATTTTTATTTATTGGTATTGATAATTAATTTATTGCTAATTAATTATTAACTGGTTATTAATTTTTATTATTTATTATTTATTGGTATTGATAATTTATGTATTGTTGATTAATTGTTAATTGGTAATTAATTTTTATTAATTGATTTATTGATAATTAAATTAATTGTGTGAAATTTTATTCATAGTGGGTTGTTTGTGTATTGGAGAATAGGGTGGGAAGTCATTTAATGTTATTAAAGTAATTATTAATTTTAATTTATTTATATTCTTAATTAACGTATTGTTAATTTATTAATAAATCATTATTTAATTACAACAAATATTTAATTTATATGTATGTTATTTTTAACCCCTATGCTATCCAACGCTTTCCCTACTGTTGCACTCTTTGGTGTGAGAATAGTAATTTTTACCCCTACGCTATCCAACACTTTCCCTACTGTTGCACTCTTTGGAGTGGGAATAGTAATCTTTATCCCTACGCTATCCAACACTTTCCCTACTGTTGCACTCTCAGGAGCGGGAATAGTAATTTTTACCCCTACGCTGTCCCACACTTTCCCTACTGTTGCACTCTTTGGAGTGGGAATAGTCATTTTTACCCCTACGCTATCCAACACTTTCCCTACTGTTGCACTCTCTGGATCGGGAATAGTAATTTTTACCCCTACGCTGTCCAACACTTTCCCTACTGTTGCACTCTTTGGAGTGGGAATAGTAATTTTTACCCCTACGCTATCCAACACTTTCCCTACTGTTGCACTCTCTGGATCGGGAATAGTAATTTTTACCCCTACGCTGTCCAACACTTTCCCTACTGTTGCACTCTTTGGAGTGGGACTAGTAACTTTTACCTCTACGCTATCCAACACTTTGCCTACTGTTGCACTCTCTGGAGTGGGAATAGTAATTTTTACCCCTGCACTGTCCAACACTTTCCCTACTGTTGCACTCTCTGGAGTGGGAATAGTCATTTTTACCCCTACGCTATCCAACACTTTCCCTACTGTTGCACTCTCTGGAGTGGGAACAGTAATTTTTACCCCACGCTATCCAACACTTTCCCTACTGTTGCACTCTCTGAAGTTGGAATAGTTATTTTTACCCCTACACTATCCAACACTTTCCCTACTGTTGCACTCTCTGAAGTTGGAATAGTTATTTTTACCCCTACACTATCCAACACTTTCGCTACTGTTGCACTCTCTGGAGTTGGAATAGTAATTTTTACCACTACGCTATCCACCACTTTCCCTACTGATGCACTCTGTGGAGTAAGTATATGTATTATTTTATATATGTATATCTTTAATTTATTTTAACATAATATGTATTAGTCTTTATTTTTAAACATGTTTCAATATTTTTTAACTATGTTTCTTTTAATTATATGTATTATTTACTTTATTTTACATTATTTTACTAACATACAAAGCCGATATTTTTTACAAATATATTTTTGACATTGATATTTTTTTCTGATATTTTTGTACTTAAAATGATGTAGATATGATGTCGATATTCTTGACCTCGATATTTTTGCGTCGATATTCTGGTACCTCGATATTCGGTCCGTCGATATTTTGTCAATGATCCCCTTATCTTACCTTGTTGCTGGACGATCCATAATCATCCTCTGATTTGTTAAGTACACGCACACGTACAAACTTGCTGGTAAGCGTTCACACGTTCCCCTTGGGGCCCCAGTTCTCGAACCACCCCCTTTCTCACCCTACTCACCGAGCCTTCTTTTACAGGAGTCCTTCTGCAGGTGCAGCTTTTGCGCACCTGCCGGACTCCCCTCTGCTTGGTGCAGCCATTGTGCCCCCTACTGAACTCCCCATTCACAGTTGGCTGAGCGAATTGATCCCCCCTGTGACACCCTGCTCTACTGACGTGCGACCAGACTACGCTTCAGGTAGTTACTTGCCCTACCCTTGTCCCCTTTCTCCTTCCTTCTTTCCAACCATCCCTGACCCTCTCCTTTATTTCCTTTTCATACAGCTATGCTTAATCAATATGTATAATCCCGTCCTGATGATGAGCTGAAATAACACTGGTCGAAATGGCATCAACAAAACCCAGCCTAATTACAGCTTCCTTGGCTCCTAACATGTTTCCAATAAATTGTAATCACTGTGTTCATGTAATGTACCAATTTTAAAACTGCGCCGTCTTGCTGTTTTCTTCACTGTATCACATGTTTTACTCTGCGCCATTCACATTGCCATGAGCACTTTGTGTGCCCTTATGTTTTGAATTACACTTGCATATAATGAAATGTAATATTGTTGTCTGAAATTAATGCCTTTCCTAAAAATTCTAATGCAGACTGCGATATCCAACTCTGGTGTTTTTCTCTTTCTTGCCCCCTTCTTGTAATTTATTTTACATTCTAATAATTGTCTTTAAAATATTACCTATTGAGACATTGTTGCTTTTTACCATTACCTCGAAAGGCATCCTCAGCAACATGGAACACTTAACCCTCAAACTCCTCATCACCACTGACTGCACCCTGAGTGGCTCCCCTGTTTACTGCCCACGCACCATGCACCAACTTTTGGCATCACTATCCTGGACTTTGTTGCCACCTTGATCCTCGACTCCAGAGTCTTCATTCTTCTCGACAACCTCAACTGCCACCTGGAGGACCTCACCGATCCCAATTCGACTAACCTCTGCAATGACCTGTCCAAATTTGGACTCACCCAGTGAGTGGAAGGGCCCACACACACCGCCAGACACCTACTGGACCTCATAGTCAGTGCTTAAATTGTAAGAAAACAAGTGCCATGGCTCTCGTCAGGGGGCCACTGCAGCTTGCATCACACATTGCCCCTGTCTGTGCTGCCAATTATAGTAACAACACATCTACTAGCTATCAGACATTTACAAGTGTAACAAATCGGTCAATTTCAGGCCCCCAAAGCTATAAGAATGGCCTGGGCAGCAGGTAATAGTCATTTTTAATTTATACAGAATTAATAATAGACTATTGTTGTGGTCATCACAGACAGCACCACCTTGTGGCACACTGCCACAAGAGCTGGTGTTGACAATTAAGTGCTGGTGCTGAGCACCGGAAACCACTGGCTCAAATTAAACTCTGCTCAAAGTCACCAGCTTTAGCGATTTCACTGTAGACACACTCACACCATTCATCTGGTCCAACCACACCCTAGTCAGCTTCAAGATACCCATCCTACACCACTGCAGAAATACCATTGCCAAATATTCACAACAAAATTGTAGCAAGATCCCAAAAGCATCCCAATCTTCTGAACTCCTGCATGACCAGTCTTGACACAGCAAAAGCCTCCAAAATTCATATCCAACATCAACGCTTGGATCACCTCCTGTGCAGACACTCAAACTTCTCTCAAAGCCACCAGAACCAGACTGCAAGCACGCTGGTACATGGAAGAGCGTAGACTCACCAAATGCCATTGCAAGCAAGTTGAATTCAGACGAAAACAAAGTCAGAATGACATCAACATAAGCACCTACGAAACAGCCCTCAGACACTATCATTGACAATTCGGAGCTACCTAACGCTCTGCGCTCATTTACTGCATCAAAAGCAACACAGGTAGTGCCAAGGAAATCTTTGTCATAGGGATAGGCTTCACCTCTCTGGAAGCAACCTCCACCACGGTAAACCCCTTGCAGGGCCTCTGCACCTAGCTGTCCCTAATCTTCAGTATATCACTAGAATATATGACAACTTCATGCCACAATCTGACCCTTGCACCCTCATAGAACTCCAGCCTGTCTCAACCACAACACAAACTACCGCCCTGACCACAAGGCCCACCATGTCCACTCAAGAAACTGCAACAACCATGCAGTCTTTACACTCTTGAACTTCTGCCCTCACCACGTCTTCATCAAAGGACTGGACCCCATCACTGCAACCCTCACCCCATTCCTGAATAACTCAATCATCATAGCCACCTACGCAGATGCCTGGAAGCACACCACAGTATTCCCACTCCTCAAGAAACTCTCATCAAACCCAAAGATGTTAGCCAACTACCTTCCTAGCTCACTGCTACCTTACTAGCAAAAGTAAAGGAAAGGATAATAAGCAAATGCCTAATCACCAACCTCAATGACAACCACCTCCTTGACAACACTCTATCTGGATTCAGGCCCAACCACATTTCAGAGACCACCCTCATTCAACATCCAGATGATCATAGACAGAGGAGTCATTGCTGCCATCATCTTACTAAATGTTTCTGTAGCCTTCAACACCGTCTCCCACCCCATCTTTATCGAAGGACTGCATAAAACTGACATCCAAGTACCCTTTGCTGAGTTTGCTCCTTCTTGACAGGCCACACCCAATCGGTCAGCCTGGTCCTCTTCACCTCAGATGCCGTCAACCTCATCTGTGCAGTTCCAGAAGGATCTTCACTTAGCCCCAACCTGTTACACGCCTACATGACTTCACTTACCAGCATCATCTGCACACATGGAATCAACATCAAATCCTACGGTGATGACACACAGGTAAAACTCTCCCTCTCCGAAAATTCGCCAGGTGCCTTGACCTATTTCTCCGCCTACATGACTGAAGTTGTCAGATGGATTAAAACCAACGACCTCAAGCTCAACACAGACAAGACAGAAGTTGCAATCTTCTGCAAAGACACTTTACTCTGGGACTCCTGGTGTCCTGCCAAACTCGGATCCACAAACTTCCTAGCAACTGACACAAAAAGCCTCGGCATAGTAATCAACAACTAAGTTACTGTGACCGGCCAAGTGAACTCAGTTTCCGTTTAATGTTTCCACATACTCAAGATGCTCAAGAAGATCTTCAACTAGGTCCCCACCAACACTCACAGAACATTCACCCAAACCCTCTTCACCAGCAAGCTGGACTATGGCAAGACACTCTATGACTGAATCAATGCTTAACTGACCTTTTTTTTTTTTTCTAGTTCTAACTTTTTGTTTTTTTCTTGTTTTTTTTTGCAACACAATAATAACCATTACACATTAATACATGAGGAATAGTCAGTAGTATTTTTTCCTTTTTTTAACATACGTATATATATATATATATATAAAGAGGGAAAAAAACTGATATCATAATAAAAAAGAGAAGAAAACAAGGAAGAATCAAAATAAACTTATACTACCCGCAAAGGCCCCAAAAATTCGTAAGCAAATTAATTCTAGGCCAATTTCTCCTTAAACCTGTAAATTGGTGCCCAAATGCGCCTGCCGAGTTTTCTTTCATTTCTACCCTTTCTCTCATATATTCCTTTTTCAAAGTTAAAGATAGAGAGAAGCCTAGCAAGCCATTGTTGAAATGATGGGGCCATCCTGTCTAGCCAGGCAGAGGCAATACATATTCTCATTACTGCCATTGCCAAAAACATAAAATAACAGGATCGGTCTTGCATATTCTCCTTATTAACCCCCAAAAGAATTAATTCCGGCGTTTATACTATTTTCATATTTAAGCTTTGGTCCAAAACTTTCTCAATTGCCTTAACCAATTTATCTAGCTGTGGGCAGGTTGAAAACATATGAATTATGTCCGCTTCGACACTGTTGCTGCGAGGGCATCTAATCCCTTCTTGCCCCCCCCCCACTGTGCTATCTTAGCCGGTGTGTAGTACAATGAGAATATTGTTTTAAAATGTTGGGCTTGAAGTCCTGCAGAGCACAAAATAATCTGCCCTGGAGACAGCGATTCTACAAATATCTCCTGATTTACGTTAAGTTTATCCGCCCATTTTTTCCCATGCTTCCCTAAATCATCATGCTTTAAAAGAGCTAATTCTGAATAAATTCCCCTAATGGTACGTTTCTCCATATCTCTTACATCCTTAATCATTTTAACTTTGTTGAAGCCAACCAATCCCCCTTTTTTGCTATCCAAAATGCTCCGTACTTGAAGATATTTAAAGAAGTATCTAGTTTCCAACCCAAATTCCACCTGAATATCACCAAATGTTCGAATTCCATTAGTCCTAATAAGATCCCCTGCTTTCTTTAGCCCACGCCTCTCCCATTCTAGCATTACGCAGTCTGAGAAAATTCCAGGAAACATAGGGTTTCTATACATTGGAATATAAAAATGTATCCTACATAGGCCAATTTTCCTTTTAAATGTCGTCCAAATTTTAAATGCTGCGTTTAGAGTCTTAAATTATTATTATTATTATTATTAAGCATTTTATAGAGCGCGACAGCTACCCCAAATAGGAGTGTCCCGGCGCTAAAGCACAGCAGAGTTGCAGCCAGCGTGAGAGAGAGCCTAGAAAAGCCAAGTTTTTAGTGCTTTCCTAAAACTAGATTCAGTATGCGCCTGCCGTAGAGGTTCTGGTAGGGTATTCCACAGTGATGCAGCACCCAGTGTGAAGGTCCTCCCTCCCTGGCGAACCTTCTCAAAACGAGGGATTTGCAGCAAAGTCTGGGAATTTGATCGTAGTACCCGAGTTTGTTTATATAAACACACTCTTTGCTTTAGATATTGCGGTCAATTTCCCTTAAGAGCCCGATATGCCAAGGTCAAGGCCTTGAATTGGATTCGTTTCTCCACCTTCAACCAATGGAGCTTCTGTAAATACGGAGAGACATGGGTGCCAATTACGATCCGGCAAAAAAAATCCCCGTGCGACTCGTATCCGGTCTTTTTACCGTACGAATCGTACAAGTCCCGTACTAACTGGCATCACGATTCGCATGGTAAAAAGTCCATACGAACCGCATTCGGAATCATTCCCCACACGTCCTCGGGTCGGAAAATGTGTCCGACACGTCCTCGGACGATTTACCGTACAAACGTGAAAAGTCAAGTCCGACCGAGGAATCACGATCCCACCCGTGCGTCCGAACTCACAACCGTATGGTAAAAACACCGTCCGCACCAAACTCCTATTGCAACCATGGAGATATGTGCCCGCATATGCACCAAACACACCCCCCAGCATCCATACGTTCGAGTCGTACTCCCCGTTAATGTACACCCCCCCTGCATGTACACCCGTGTACGTGTCGAACCCTCACCCGTGTATGTACACCCCAGTACGTTCGAGTCCTACCCACACCCCTGTACGTGTCGTACCACCGTGTACCCACACCCCAGTACGTTCGAGTCCCACCCCCACCCCTGTACGTGTCGAACCCCCACCCGTGTATGTACACCCCAGTACGTTCGAGTCCTACCCACACCCCTGTACGTGTCGTACCACCGTGTACCCACACCCCAGTACGTTCGAGTCCTACCCCCACCCCTGTACGTGTCGAACCCCCACCCGTGTATGTACACCCCAGTACGTTCGAGTCCTACCCACACCCCTGTACGTGTCGTACCACCGTGTACCCACACCCCATTACGTTCGAGTCCTACCCCCACCCCTGTACATGTCGAACCCCCACCCGTGTATGTACACCCCAGTACGTTCGAGTCCTACCCACACCCCTGTACGTGTCGAACCCCCACCCGTGTATGTACACCCCAGTACGTTCGAGTCCTACCCACACCCCTGTACGTGTCGTACCACCGTGTACCCACACCCCAGTACGTTAGAGTCCCACCCCCAACCCTGTACGTGTCGAACCCCCACCCGTGTATGTACACCCCAGTACGTTCGAGTCCTACCCACATCCCTGTACGTGTCGTACCACCGTGTACCCACACCCCAGTACGTTAGAGTCGCACCCCCACCCCTGTACATGTCGAACCCCCACCCGTGTATGTACACCCCAGTACGTTCGAGTCCTACCCACACCCCTGTACGTGTCGTACCACCGTGTACCCACACCCCAGTACGTTCGAGTCCTACCCCCACCCCTGTACGTGTCGAACCCCCACCCGTGTATGTACACCCCAGTACGTTCGAGTCCTACCCACACCCCTGTACGTGTCGTACCACCGTGTACCCACACCCCAGTACGTTAGAGTCCCACCCCCACCCCTGTACGTGTCGAACCCCCACCCGTGTATGTACACCCCAGTACGTTCGAGTCCTACCCACACCCCTGTACGTGTCGTACCACCATGTACCCACACCCCAGTACGTTCGAGTCCCACCCCCACCCCTGTACGTGTCGAACCCCCACCCGTGTATGTACACCCCAGTACGTTCGAGTCCTACCCACACCCCTGTACGTGTCGTACCACCGTGTACCCACACCCCAGTACGTTCGAGTCCTACCCCCACCCCTGTACGTGTCGAACCCCCACCCGTGTATGTACACCCCAGTACGTTCGAGTCCTACCCACACCCCTGTACGTGTCGTACCACCGTGTACCCACACCCCAGTACGTTCGAGTCCTACCCCCACCCCTGTACGTGTCGAACCCCCACCCGTGTATGTACACCCCAGTACGTTCGAGTCCTACCCACATCCCTGTACGTGTCGTACCACCGTGTACCCACACCCCAGTACTTTCGAGTCCTACCCCCACCCCTGTACGTGTCGAACCCCCACCCGTGTATGTACACCCCAGTACGTTCGAGTCCTACCCACACCCCTGTACGTGTCGTACCACCGTGTACCCACACCCCAGTACGTTAGAGTCGCACCCCCAACACAACCTCCTAAGTATGGAGCGCACCCCAGGCCCCAACATCACAACCGCATGTACGAGTCGTACCAAGCCACACACAAGGCCAGCACCGTACAACCAAATGGCCCATGTACACACCGTACACACGCTCAAAACGCATGTACACAACCAGGAAAAACCAAAACAACACAAGAATACACTATTCGAATGGCACAAAGCCACTAAACATGGCCAACAAACACTGAAAAAACACATACACTGACCTGCAACTGCCAAAAACAAACAGAGGCACTAAACACCACCACTCCTTATAACACACCCACCCAAACTTCAAACACAGCCACACCCACCAATGGACCAATAAAAAGGGCCCACACACACAAACCATGAGCCTTTGCAACAGACTCACTGCTGCCAGACACCACAGACAACTTACAGCACCTTACTACAAGCTTCACCACACCTTACACTTGCACACCTTCACACAACCACCTTCACAAACACACCCTCATCACATTCACACACACACACACCTGCACAACCACACCCACACACCCACAACCATCCACACACCCCCCCCACCATCCACACCCACACCCCTCACCATGCCCACTACCAAGAATCCAAAGTTCAGTAACCGAGAGTTGGAGGTTCTTGTTGATGAAATCCTCAGAGTCGAGCCACAGCTCTTTGGAACATTGGTCAGAAACACCAGCATGGTAGCAAAAACAGCCATGTGGCAGACCATCATTGATGCTGTGAATGCTGTTGGGGACACCAGAAGGACCAGGCAGGAATGCCAGAACAGGTGGTACGATCTGCGGAGGAGGGTCAGAGCCAAGAGGCAGGAGGAACACGACCAGGCCAACGCCACCGGAGGAGGGCCCTCCCGCAGACCCGTACAGTACCAGCCCTGGGAGGAGAGGGTGATGGCCATACTGCCGGTGGAGGCAGTCGAAGGATTAGAAGGACTCCGAGACCCGGGTGAGTACACAAACAACGCACCTCACATGGGGGGAACGGCATCCACAACCAAAATCACTAACAGGCACTCAACCACCCCAAGCCATCGCATGACTCAACCACACTCCATGAACACGCACATGCCACTGGCGCCACCATGCCCCATGCACCCAGCTGGACAATATCAAGTCACAGGCCACAGAAGACACCAACACATGACACGGTAACCCGGATGGCGGGAGGCTGGGCACCAAAAATCACATAGTGCAACTCAGAAGCAGACAACAATGCCCACTGCCCATATGGCCTAGGTCACAGCCAGACAAACAGTGTGTCCCAACACAGGAATGACTTGCCAGCAAATGGCGGACGCCTTGCATCAACACATGGGGGTGAAGGCACTGTTTCGCACATGACAGCAGCTAATGAACAGCCAACATTGTGAAAGAGTGGCAGCACACACCACCACAGCAGCAGCGCACACACAGACACTACACCCAATGGGTGCCTGGAGATCAGAAACAAACTCACTTCGACAAGCCAAGGCCCATTCAAAGATCTGCTAACAGTGTGTGCCCAGGAAGCTGGCCTGAGGTGACAGAGGGTGACACACAGAGGGAGGGAGAGGGGGACAGAGAGGGAGGGAGAGGGGGACAGAGAGGGAGGGAGAGGGGGACAGAGAGGGAGGGAGAGGGGGACAGAGAGGGAGGGAGACACAGGAAGACGGACAGAGGGAGGAGGGTGACACACGGAGGGAGGGAGAGGGGGACAGAGAGGGAGCGAGACACAGGGAGAGCAAATCAGCCGTGTGGCGTGTGCGAATGTCCGCTCGTCAGCAGGTAGACTGCGTGCATGTAGACAAGGGTGGCCAGTCCCAGAACCCCCCCTCTTCCCCATGGCAAAACACAGGGCTATGTCACAACCTGTTCACGAGCACAACGACAGCTACCTGGATCACATAAGTGTGTGGATCCACTCCATGTGCACATGTACAGTGCTACACGGAAGGCGCCAATGCATGGCTCGCCACACCTGCCCACTCCACTGCTGACTGCAGTCACACTTGACGCAGCAAGTAAGACTGTGCCACACATAGTTAAAGGGGCCAAAGTGGTTCCCAAGGGACACACCCATGCACAAGTGCACTGTGAGTGGAATGCAAGACAGATCCCAATTCCAAGAGGAAATGTCCCAACTTTGAAACAGATGAAACATGGATGTTGCATGGACCAAAATTAACATTGTCTCTCTCACACACAGGTCAACGTCGTGGTTCACCCCCCAACACTGGGGGGGAAGACTCACAGGACCCGGATCTGCGGGAGCCCGATCCCACCGGCAGCGACCACTCTCACCACTCTGTGGACGACCCCGACCGACCTGGCACCTCTGGTGTCCAACCACCTGCAGCACCTGCATCAGGTACAACTGTGCCAACCACCACCCCCACTCCTGCCACATCCCAGGAGACACCCAGGATCCCTGCCCCAACACCACAATGCAGCCAGGCTGGCCAGGAGGGACACGGTGTCCCGGGCACCCAGGAGGAGGCAGGTGACAACGCCAATGCCACCCCTCAGGGGTCCCGGAGACCCGATGTACCCACAAGTGCAGGCCAGGTGCAAGTGGGCAGGGGTGGTGGGAGTGGAGGACGGCGGAGGTGCGAGCCTGACCAGTTGGCTGGGGAACCGGTATTTGCCCATGTCCGTGACATCATGGACACATACCGGCAGGACACCACGGGCATGGCCCAGGTTGTGTCCACCCTCAATGAGATCAAGGGGACCCTCGATGAGATAAAGACCCAGCAGGCCCAGCAACATGCCGAGCAACATGCCTGTCTACTGCGACACTAACGGAGGATGGAGGACAGACAGGCTGAGCAAGTGACGGCGTTCCAGGGGATTCACGATACACTCCGTCGGATGGCCGACAACATGGCCGACCCTCCCTGTGCCAGAAGGCGGAGAACATCACCACCCACAGGGAGGGATCAGGAGGAGGAGGAGGAAACATCCGATGGAGCATCCCAGACGTCGTCACGGCCTGCTGCTGAGGGTCCCCGCAGGAGGCCGGGTCGTCCACGGAAAGGACCGTGAGGGTCGGCGCTACATCACCATCTCCCAGGACACCTGGCCTGGCACCTGGGCCACTGGACCAACAGCATCACAGCATCAAGAGACATTCTCTGCCACATGGCCCTGCTGGTCACTGGCTGACCAATGTTGACAAAGACTGTGGCATGGACTCTGAGGATTTCAAATGGCAAGGACACCAACTCCCCTACTGAACTTTGGATTCCAAACTCCTGGAAAGCCCCTCACTTTGTCCCCCCCCCCCTAATAAATCACATTATGAAGAGTAGATGCCTGCTGGTTGCATAATTACCTAACATGTGTCTTGTAAAATCTAAACATGCCTGAGCCATCTATTGTCTTCAACCATCCACACCCTGGGGCCTGAGTCTGGCACAGGACACATGGGTCACAGTGTATTAGGCAAGACAGACATGGAGCACCATACACACCCGTGATGGGCCCAACCAGCTGAGGGGGTGGCCGAACAACCGTGCTGACAGACACATTGAGTACAGCAACAGTCATGAGCAGAGGTCAGGGATCCAGTCCAGTGTCCTGGGGGGCACCCAGGTATGTGTAGACAGGTGGCAGAACCATGTCCTGCAAGCTTGAGTCCGGTGGATGCAGGGAATGGGGTCATGGACAACGTTGGATGCATGGGGATGGCACATGTCACAATACCCACACAGTCATGGACATCATGCCCAATACACAGTCTCAGCACACACACACAGCTTGCATCTTGCTACTCGACACATTGACACATAGCCACAATCAGGGAATACCATGCCAGACATGCTGGATGCACCGTGGCAACACACCAGCATTGACTGAGAAGAGGCACCTTGGAGGCATAGGGACACCTTTATTAGTCATGTTTTCGGGAGTGCAGAGGCTACTTGAAGTACACATGAACACATCATGTGGAGTAACATGTGGGTCCAACACTGGAACCCCCCTTCTGCAGCACAAATGTGTGTTCGCCATAGAACTGGCACACAAGCCTCGGCTAACAGCTCAACACCCACAGCTGCTCACGGAGAGACTGCCATACACCATTGATCCGCTGATGTGGAAGTCCCACACCATGTCAAGCCAATGCTAACCGTATGTGTCCGAGGGCAGTGTCACACACATTGATGCCATCATCACAATCCCCTATCCCATCATTGATGACTGTCTACCAGGCAGACCATCTATTCAGGTGTACACAGCTGCATGTCTTGTCCCATGCTGATGCCACATGGCTGCAGAGGAACCAAACATCGACAGGGCCAGTGTGCATACATCGTGAACACCTGCCACACCCAATACACCCCTGATGCATCCCTTACCCTATGGAGACTTCCAAACGTGTCCGTGCCTGTAACGCTGAGTCAGCCCACGATGTCGTGTCCAGGAGGAATAGCAGTGCCACAACAATGCAAGCAGCAGACGGCATGCGCAAGTACCTGGGGAAGAGAGACACACAAGAAGTCAGCCACAAAAAGCACAGCCACTTGCATGTGCATTGACTCGACACATGTATGGATGACAACATGCTAGGTCACAATTATGACTGGGGAAATACTACCATCACGGCCACCATCACTCCAGTGACACACCCACACACACCTCTGACTCACGTGCCATACATGCAGGTGGACACACACATCACAACACATGGCACACGGGGACCAATGCGTGCACACTCAGACACTGGTACTCACCACTAAGCAAAGAAGTCGCGTATGAGCCGAGTCCGGATGTCCTCTTGCGGCTCCACATCCTCCACATCACTAGCCACATTGCCAAGCCCTTCGTCCTCCACGGGTGGATGGTCCTCGTCATGTTGATTCAGGATGAGTGGCACAGCTCTTTCAACTGCCATGTTGTGCAGCATGCAGCAGACCATGAAGATCTTGCAGACCTTCGCCGGGGCATATGGGAGTGCGCCGCCGGTCTTGTGTAGGCACCTGAATCGGCTCTTCAGCAGGCCAAACGTCCTCTCGATCACTCGCCTTGTCCGGCCATGGGCGGTGTTGTAGCGGAGCTGGGCCGGCGTGATGGGGTTGCGGAGAGGTGTGAGCAGCCAAGGCATGTTGGGATAGCCAGCGTCCCCTACATGGGAAGCACATGGACATCGTTAGAAGTGGTGAAGCGGTCGTGCTGGTAGGTTATGCAAAATACAGGACAGACAGACTGTACCCACCAACAACACATGCCCGTTCGTTGCGCAGCTGCATCATCATTTCAGGCATCCTGCTACGCCTCATGATGTAGGCATCGTGTGCTGATCCTGGAAAACGAGCACAGACATGTGAAATCACCATGTTGGCCTGACACACCACAAGGGCATTAATGGAGTGGTAGTGCTTTCGATTGCGGTACGCCACCTCCCGTGCGTGTGGTGGTACCAAAGCTACATGTGTTCCATCTATGGACCCAATGACATGGGGCATCCCTCCCAGGGCATAGAATCCACGCTTGACCTCAGTCATCTGTTCAGGGGTTGGGAACTTGATGAAGTCATCCAGGTGAATCAACATGGCCTCTAAGAAATCATGCAGCACACGGCAGAACATGCTCTGGGACATGCCACCAACATAAGCTATGGTATTTTGAAAGGTACCCGTGGCAAGAAAATGTAGGGCAGCCATTACCTTCAGCTGGGGTGTCAGTGCCGTAGGATACCTGTGCTGCGGTTGCAGGTGTGGTGCCAGTCTCGCCGTCAACTCCACAATCAACGGTTGGGTGAAGCGGTAGAGCCGGATGCTGTCATTCTCCTGCATGGCAGCCAAGTCCGGAATAGGTCGGGCAAGAGGCGGCGCTCTGCAGTAATTAGGAAATGACAAGGAAGAGTGAGTGCACTACGACAACAATTCATATGTACTGAGCACATGTTAATCTGTCAATACACATATGCTACATAGGGAGTCAGGTATGTGCTACATGCCCAGGACACGTATGGCTGCCAGGTGACACTCCTACCAAGACCCAGCTACACACGGAGATTGTGAACCTCCACATGCCATGGCATGGGATTAGCTGTGTCCCAGTGCAAGTGAACAGCCAGACGCAAGACAGGAGTGACATACGCCCACACTTCAGCAGCAGTAGGATGCCGATTGCAGAGACTGGTAGCGGAACACTGGATCCACAGGTCACATGACATTCCACTAGGACAGCCCACACACCTTGCCATGAAGGTGCACATGTCATGACTCACCACACATTCCTTGTGAGGATGCTGACATGTCCTTGTTATGCTACTCCGTGTCCCATGCATACATGTGCACCTCACTTCCGATACCACATGTGGCATGGTGTGCGGAACAGTGTGCAATGACAATCTACACACAGACACATGTTGGTTGCTGCAACGGCTGCAGCTTTTGAGGGTGCTCCAACATCAACCTGATGGGAAGCCCCCACACATACATGACATAGTCACATTGTGCACCGTGGGTAGTGACAAGTCAGGTGTGATAAACCCTGTACCGGCCATCAGGGGACACTTCCGTGTGTTGGTGTCCGTGCCATGCCAGTGACGCTAACCCCAAGTGTGCAGTACGACATGCACACATGTCAAAGGAGTCAAGGCCATGCCTGGCACACATTGCACCATCACACGGTACATCTGTACACATCTCATCATACATCTGGTGCCTTCTCCACTCAGGAGTCATGTGCCACATCACAGGCCGTCACACCTGTGCCCCACACATGTAGTAATGCACAGATGATGCCTTGATGTCAATTAATGGACAAGTATGTCCATCCATGGACAAGTATGTCCGCCCTATCCCTACCTGTGTGCCGCCTGTCACCACTGTGATGTGTGAAAACCGCTGTACTGCTGCGAAGAGGGCCTGTGTATGTTCCCATATCACTATGGGAGTGCTGCCGTATGTGTACCCATCGTGATGCCGAGCGTACAGGCATGTGTACGGTCCATACCACTACGACTACGCATACGCGAGGCCACCCATAGTGATAGGGCCGTACTCACGCCTGTACGCTGACTATCACTATGGGTGTCCACGCGTATGCGTACTCGTCGTGGTACGGGCCGTACACACGCCTGTACGCTCACTATCACTACGAGTACGCATACGCGAGGCCACCCATAGTGATAGTGAGCGTACAGGCGTGAGTACGGCCCCATAACTATGGGTGTCCTCGCGTATGCGTACTCGTAGTGATAGTGAGCGTACAGGCGTGTGTACGGCCCGTACCACGACGAGTACGCATACGCGAGGACACCCATAGTGATGGGGCCGTACTCACGCCTGTACGCTCACTATCACTATGGGTGGCCTCGCGTATGCGTACTCGTCGTGGTACGGGCCGTACGCACGCCTGTACGCTCACTATCACTACGAGTACGCATACGCGAGGACACCCATAGTGATAGGGCCGTACTCACGCCTGTACGCTGACTATCACTATGGGTGGGCTCGCGTATGCGTACTCGTTGTGGTACGGGCCGTACACACGCCTGTACGCTCACTATCACTACGAGTACGCATACGCGAGGACACCCATAGTGATAGGGCCGTACTCACTCCTGTACGCTGACTATCACTATGGGTGGCCTCGCGTATGCGTACTCGTAGTGATAGTGAGCGTACAGGCGTGTGTACGGCCCGTACCACGACGAGTACGAATACGCGAGGAGACCCATAATGATAGTGAACGTAGGCACGCGTGTAGGGGCCGTTGCAATGCATTTGGGGTGCCCTTGGGCCCCGAAACGCACCGTACCTGTGTGTGACGCTGAAAATTACATAGGGGACAAGTATTAAGGCCTACATGCATGCTGGTTGTCATGGAGACCAAGTTCAAATTTCGAAATTGTTCTGGAAGGTGCACAGCAGAAGTCAGTTGGAATTCTTCTACTTTGTTGCAATGTGTTTGTGGGGCTGACATCATGCAGGAGAATGAAACCGATAGAGAACCCACAGACTGCTAGGTTTGAAGGGATTGGAGGAAACATAGGATGCAAATGTGAGTGACCAATCACTCTGTACCCCTGTGCATGAGATGGGCCAGCAAGGCAGATATAAGGCAGCCAGGTCCCATGAGGGAGCACTTGCCTGCACATCTCTGTATTCCACGACCCAGCTGCTGCTACTGATTCCCTGGAACCATGTCAAGGGCTGTGGAGAGGTCACAGCCATTCACCCTGGAGGAGAACATGGCTTTGGTGGATGTGATCCTCCCACAGTACCCCATGCTGTATGGGCGACCAGGTTATCAGGTGAGTGCAGTGTCCACTGCCACAGACTGTGCCCCTTTTTCGTGACTGTGACTTCTGGCATTGTGTCCAGGTGTGACACACATGCTATGTACTGTAGGGGGGTCCCAGGGGTGGGAATGCCTGATGTCTCCCAGCAGTGCCCTGAGACAGGAGGGGTGGGGGCCTATCACTCCCAGCAGTGCCCTGAGACAGGAGGGGTGGGGGCCTATCACTCCCAGCAGTGCCCTGAGACAGGAGGGGTGGGTGCAGAGTCCTCCCAGCAGTGCCCTGAGACAGGAGGGGTGGGTGCAGAGCCCTCCCAGCAGTGCCCTGAGACAAGAGGGGTGGGGGCCTATCACTCCCAGCAGTGCCCTGTAACAGGAGGGGTGGGGGCCTATCACTCCCAGCAGTGCCCTGAGACAGGAGGGGTGGGTGTGATGCACAGTGTGAGGCTGGATCTTTGATTGTGTCGTTGCCCTCATTCCACCTGTGTCCTTTCAATGGCACGTACTGCTTTTGCCCTTCCCCAGAGGATCATGTCCCTATGACAAAGGTGCAATGCGTTGGATGCATACTAGGCCTTGTTGTAAACAGCGAATGTGTTCTAATCTGTGTCCCTGTGACATGTGCCAGGTGTATTGATGTAGTGTCACTTGTCCATCCTCACAGGTAGACGCCTCTGCCAAGGAGCAGATATGGCTGGACGCCGTCAGCGCCGTGAGGAGGGCGGAAGGTTGGAAGCGGCGCCTGACCCAGGTGAGGAAACGCTGGCAGGATATCCGGTGCTGGACGCGGAGGATCGCACGGGTCCTGCTGGGGGACTCACCTGAGAGCCACAAGAACCGCGGGCGCCGCCGTCTCTCCCACATCCAGAAACGTGTGCTGGCGGTGGTCTTTCCTGACTTGGACAGGCGTCTACAGGAGATGCAGCAGCCGGAAGGGGGTAGGTACATGTGTGTGTTTGTTGTGTTTCACCAACATTTGTAAGTGCAATGTTCCATGGATACACTTCCAGGGTTTATGGTGCTGTGCTGATCCTATCCCCCACAGACTTGCTGTGCTCTCCTGCCTCCCTTCCCCTCCTTGCAATGTGTTCCCTGGTCTGTGTGTAGTCGCTCCATCACAAGGTCATGTAGCCTGACACCTTCTACAAGTGTACAATGCCTGCAGCATAATGTGTGGGGGTGGTGTGTAACAGGATTTGGGACCTTACCTGTGCCCTGTACAGTTCTGGACTTGTAGGTTCCATGTCAGTTGGCACTAATGCTGAGTCCAGACATGGGAGTTAGTCTCTCAAGTGTGAGGCCTTACAGTACGCATGTCCTATGTGGTGGCCTGTGACATGATGTGCATGAGTGTGCGTTACGCATAGTGCAGGGATGTTAGCGTGTGTTGCAGTCATTCCCATTCACGAGCATGGAGTTGTGTGGCCACTACTGTCCCCATGGGCATTTTTTCCTAGGTATCATGTGTGTAATCCGAATATGTTGACAATCTCTGTGTCTACAGCATAGGTTGTGCTCTGTGCCATTGTCCCCTGGCACCATGTATATCGACGTGCGATGTATTACAAGTGTCCACTGTACAGCCTGACCTGATTTTCCAAGTACATACTCACGGTGGCCAATGCCTGTGTGTCTTGTAGCAATCATCTGATGATGCCCATTTGTACATGATTCTTTGGACAGGCGCACCTTGGGTATTTGGTGTGCAACCTTGATTAGTTGCATCCCATGTGTATTTCACCCAGACTAAGAGATGTACGTGCTTCATGTGTCTCCATAGATTTGTCTCATGTAGGGGGTGGGTGGTGCGGGCATGGCCTACATGTCAAGACCTGTCATCTCCTTGCTAGGACTGGCCAGTGTGTGATGTTTGCCTGGACATACACTCAAGGTGCAGTGTGCCAGTCAGGGTGGGCATGTTATCAGTATTACCTATGCTGCATGTGCCTCTTGTTCCTGCCTATGGTCCCTGCTCATCCCTATTTGCTGCCACGCTGTGTGGTGCTGATGCAGTGCTGGATTGTCCCCAGGGCCTTGCTCCTCAGTCAAAATTCCATTTCATCTCATTTGCTAGTGTGTCATGCTCTCCATAGTTATTCCATGGCATGGTGGGTAGAGGAACTGTGTCTTGCATGCCCTACATATGTACCTTGTTTTGTAGATGTAACTCTTCCTTTGTATCAGGCTATGCACTGTAACCTACGTAGATTTGATTCATGTGACATATGTATACAGGTGTATGATAACTTTCTGTCTCTTCACCCTGCCCACAGCATCGTCGGGGAACACGGAGGGAGACATGGACACAGACGCCGCGGAGGGACGGAGCACCAGTGCCAGCGGTGACATCGGGGCTGGCACTTCGAGTGGGACTGAGGCGGTGGAGAGTGAACCCGGGGACCTGTCGACTGGCACAACAGAGTATGAAGCCGACGGGTCCGAGGAGGATCACTCCGAGTGGGCGGTGGCTGCACCACCATCTGACAGCAGCCCTACATCTGGCACCGCCCCCTCCATTGCCATCAGCCGCCTCCCACGTGCTCGTGTCCCTTCCCAGCGTGCCCGGTCCCCACATGTCTCCTTCCTGCCAGGCACCGCACCCCCTGCCCCTGTCTCCACTGCTGCCACCAATGCTGAGTCTGTGGACATCCAGCGGCAGTTGCAGATTGGTCAGACTGCGATCCTTAATGTCCTCCATGGCCACAGCCACGTCCTCAACAACATGGAGGCATACTTGGAGGGCATTCATTCATCGCAGGCTGACCAACGCAACTTGCTGAGGTCCATAGACTCCACACTGACTGCAGCAGTGGGTCTCCTGCAGCGCTACGTCCCACCCCCTACCCCTGCCCCTTCCACACTTCCCACTCCCATGCCTGTCCCACATACACCCAGACGTAAGCATGCACCCACCACAACAGACACAGGCACCACACCAGCAGGGAAGGTCCGCCGCACACCTCCTGACACGCACACACAGGGTGCAGTAGGCACACCCACTGGGTCGGGGGGCAAACGTGTGACACGCAGCCAGAGTGGGAGTCCGCATTCCACCCAATCCACTCCCTCCAAATCCCCTCCCCTCAGCTCTCCTGGCCACATCTCCCCCAAAGACTCCTTCATGGCCGCTCTGTCCCTGAGCCCCACAGTGACGCCACCACGCAAGCGGTCAAGGAAGTCCTCGGTCAGGGTGCTTGAGTCCCCCCCCCTGTCCACATCCTCCCCCAGTGGCGCTGCGACCCATCCCTCTGACCCCCCCCCCCTCCTTGGGGCCTGTGGTTCCTTCGGGTGCAGGGGAGTCCCTGGAGGAACTTGCCAAGGTGTGCAGTGAGATCCTAGAATCCACCTTTGGCCCTGCCCCACCCCCTGTGGTGGAGTCCTCCATCCCTGCACCCAATTCGCCTACCCTTTGCCCTCCTGTCCCTGCGGTGCCTGTTCCTTCCCCCCCCCATGATGCCCTCACCCCTGTGGAAGACGAGGACTCGTAACTGTGCAGGCAAGCTAGGGGACACGCATCCCACTGTGTCCCCCATCCAGCTCGGACTCCTGGACTGCCCTATGGGCTTTGTTATGATGGGACTTACGTCATACTAGTTTTTTGCTCATGCTGAATAAAGCTATTTATTTTTTGCCCTTGGAACACTCCTGCATTGCTGGCATTGCTGTTGGTGGGGCTGCTACATGGTTGTGGGTGTTGGTCATGTGTTGGGTGTGTGGGAAATGTAGTGGTGTGCTGCTCATAGGGGGGACCCTGGGATCAGTGTGCCTCACACGGTGTTAGCTACCTTTCTCCATTCATGTAAGCAGTTGCTGCATGTTGCAATTGTCCCAAGGTGTTTTCCTTCCTCTGTGTACCCTGACTTCTTCCCTGCAGGGTGTTCCCAATATTTAGTGCAGAGCTGTGAGTACATTAACTGGGTGTGTGACGGACTCCTTCACCTTGGCACATGCATGCTGAGCCATTCTCCAGCTGCATCATTCGTGGCATCCTTGGTAGTCATTGTACTTGTGTATGTGGACAATTGACATGACTTCATGTGTAAATGTTTTGTTTTTGGCCCTATGCATGCGTATACTTCCATCCTCGCACACATGTGGTACATGTACTGCAGGGTCTTTGTGCACCTGACTGACATTTGTGGGCGTGGTATCTGTGACTACTCCACCCTTTGCGTTCCATGGGCACTGCTGGGAGTGATGGGCCCCCACCCCTCCTGTCTCAGGGCACTGCTGGGAGTGATAGGCACCCATCCCTCCTGTGTCTGGGCACTGCTGGGAGGACTCTGCACCCACCCCTCCTGTCTCAGGGCACTGCTGGGAGTGATAGGCCCCCACCCCTCCTGTCTCAGGGCCCTGCTGGGAGGACTCTGCACACACCCCTCCTGTGTCTGGGCCCTGCTGGGAGGACTCTGCACACACCCCTCCTGTCTCAGGGCACTGCTGGGAGTGATAGGCCCCCACCCCTCCTGTGTCAGGGCCCTGCTGGGAGGACTCTGCACACACCCCTCCTGTGTCTGGGCACTGCTGGGAGGTCTCTGCACACACCCCTCCTGTCTCAGGGCACTGCTGGGAGTGATAGGCCCCCACCCCTCCTGTGTCTGGGCACTGCTGGGAGGACTCTGCACCCACCCCTCCTGTCTCAGGGCACTGCTGGGAGGACTCTGCACCCTCCTCTCCTGTCTCAGGGCACTGCTGGGAGGACTCTGCACCCACCTCTCCTGTGTCTGGGCACTGCTGGGAGGTCTCTGCACACACTCCTCCTGTCTCAGGGCACTGCTGGGAGTGATAGGCCCCCACCCCTCCTGTCTCAGGGCCCTGCTGGGAGGACTCTGCACACACCCCTCCTGTGTCAGGGCCCTGCTGGGAGGACTCTGCACACACCCCTCCTGTGTCTGGGCACTGCTGGGAGGTCTCTGCACACACCCCTCCTGTCTCAGGGCACTGCTGGGAGTGATAGGCCCCCACCCCTCCTGTGTCTGGGCACTGCTGGGAGGACTCTGCACCCACCCCTCCTGTCTCAGGGCACTGCTGGGAGGACTCTGCACTCACCTCTCCTGTCTCAGGGCACTGCTGGGAGGACTCTGCACCCACCTCTCCTGTGTCTGGGCACTGCTGGGAGGTCTCTGCACACACCCCTCCTGTCTCAGGGCACTGCTGGGAGTGATAGGCCCCCACCCCTCCTGTCTCAGGGCCCTGCTGGGAGGACTCTGCACACACCCCTCCTGTGTCTGGGCCCTGCTGGGAGGACTCTGCACACACCCCTCCTGTCTCAGGGCACTGCTGGGAGTGATAGGCCCCCACCCCTCCTGTCTCAGGGCCCTGCTGGGAGGACTCTGCACACACCCCTCCTGTGTCTGGGCACTGCTGGGAGGTCTCTGCACACACCCCTCCTGTCTCAGGGCACTGCTGGGAGTGATAGGCCCCCACCGCTCCTGTGTCTGGGCACTGCTGGGAGGTCTCTGCACACACCCCTCCTGTCTCAGGGCCCTGCTGGGAGGACTCTGCACCCACCTCTCCGATTTCACAATATGTACGCTCATGACATACACGGATGTGGATACGCTCCATGCATTCGAGGTGAGGGTACGTGTCTTACTTACACTGTTGGGGTGGGGGTACGCTCCATACGTACGCGGGTGGGTACGGGTCGTACTTACACTGTTGGGGTGGGGGTGCGCTCCATACGTACGCGGGTGGGGGGTACGAGTCGTACTTACACTGTTGGGGTGGGGGTACGCTCCATACGTACGCGGGTGGGTACGGGTCATACTTACACTGTTGGGGTGGGGGTACGCTCCATACGTACGCGGGTGGGTACGGGTCGTACTTACACTGTTGGGGTGGGGGTACGCTCCATACGTACGCGGGTGGGGGGTACGAGTCGTACTTACACTGTTGGGGTGGGGCTACGCTCTATACGTACGCGGGTGGGGGGTACGAGTCGTACTTACACTGTTGGGGTGAGGGTACGCTCCATACGTACGCGGGTGGGGGGTACGAGTCGTACTTACACTGTTGGGGTGGGGGTACGCTCCATACGTACGCGGGTGGGTACGGGTCGTACTTACACTGTTGGGGTGGGGGTACGCTCCATACGTACGCGGGTGGGTACGGGTCGTACTTACACTGTTGAGGTGGGGGTGCGCTCCATACGTACGCGGGTGGGGGGTACGAGTCGTACTTACACTGTTGGGGTGGGGGTACGCTCCATACGTACGCGGGTGGGTACGGGTCGTACTTACACTGTTGGGGTGGGGGTACGCTCCATGCATACGGGGTGGGGGTAGGGTCCGTACATATCCGTCCCCACGCTGTGTGATGCTTGTGCGGGCCGTACCCAGGCCTTTGCCACGTGGGTACGAGCCGTCCCGCCATTGTTGGGGTGACGTGGGTGTGGGCGTGGTTCGACTCGTACCCACGCTCTTCAGGCGTGGGTACGGGACGTACCTGTCTGGTTGTGTTGCCTGTTCGCGTCGTGACGGACTTCCGTTGTGGCGGTCGCTGGCTTATCTGGACACGCCCCCACCCCCTCGTAGTGACCAGGGCATGGGAGTCAGGTATGTCCAGGGCATGTGTGCTGTGTGACTTTGGTGGGGGGTTTGTGGCCTGCCCTGGTCCTGCCACCCCCACCCCACCCCACTTTCCCCCCTCCCTTAGTTGGTCTGACCTTCTGCGGCGTCTGCGTCCGAACCTGTAGAGGAGGTCGATTGCTATGAGGGCCGGGATGACTCGTAGGTTCGGGTCCATGTATGTCCGTCGCGTACTGGTCCTCCTTGTTCGCGTCGTCCTGTCGCGTACTGGTCCTCTTTGTTCGCGTCGTCCTGTCGCGTACTGGTCCTCCTTGTTGGCGTCGTCCTGTCTGTCCGTCGCGTACTGGTGGTCCTTGTTCGCGTCGTCCTGATTTCCCGGCAGTTTTTGGCAGCCGGAAAATATTCACCGTGCGGGATGACGTCGGTGCGAATCGTAATTCCTGGTTCGTGAATGGCAGGCTGCGAGCGTCCCGACGTCAGGTCGGCGCTTTCCCGGATCGCATTTGTATGTTTATTTTGTTCGGTCGGGGTTTTTTACGATTCGTACGGAAATGGTGTTCCCGTGCGAATCGTAATTCCATGTTGGTAGATTTTGACGACCGGGTACGCGTCGGACGGAGAATATGCTCCGTCCGACGGTTCGTACCCGGTTTTTACAGGATCGTGATCGGCACCATGGTGTTTAAAAGGAATTTGTAACACCAGTCTCGCAGCCGCATTCTGAATCATCTGGAGGCGACCAATGGCATATTTCGGTAGACCAAGATATAGACTATTTGCATAGTCCAACCTGGACGTGACTGTGGCATGTACTATGGATTTCCGGCAGCCCTCCGGTAGAAAATGGAGGATTTTCCGCAGATTTTTCAAAGTGCTAAAACAGCCAGAAGACACCTGCTTAAAATGAGCCGAGAATGAGAGATTCGTCTCCCATTTCACACCTAAATTCCTAGCACACGAGCTAGGAATAGGTGGTACCCCCATCTCTAATGGCCACCACAGTCCCGGATCAGGAGCTAATCCTTTGCCAAAATACAAAACTTCGGTTTTACCGGCATTGAGCTTTAATTTATTTGCATTCATCCAACGAGCAATGTCTTGTAAGCAGCCCTTAAAATTCCTGAAAGTGTCTGCCGTCCGCTCCTTAAATGGAAAGATCAGCTGGGTGTCATCGGCGTAAGAAATCGCTTTGACCCCCCAGTTGGCAATAAGGGTGAAAAGCGGTGCTAGATAGACATTAAACAACAGGGGGCTAAGGGCAGAGCCCTGTGGGACGCCACACCTGATTTGCTTAGGTCTAGATACATAGGATTGTAAAGCCACTTTCTGGGACCGCCCGCTTAGGTAAGATTTTACCCAAGCTAACACCGTCCCGCCAAGCCCTGCATCTTGTAATCTCTGAATTAGGATGGCATGGTCCACAGTATCAAACGCCACGGACAGGTCCAGGAGCACCAGCAACGCCGAAGCTCCTGTATCCAATGTCCATTTTACCGACTCTGCCACCTCAAGGAGAGCGGTCTCAGTGCTAAAACCCGCCCGAAAACCAGATTGGGTATCGTGAAAAGCCTGATTCCGCTCTAAAAAAGAGGTCAGTTGACGCTGAACCAATTTCTCTAATATCTTTCCCGGTGCCGGGAGCAGGGAGATAGGCCTCAAGTTACTGAGGTCCCCCGGATCACCGTTTACTTTCTTCTTCAAGGGGAGAAGAGTTGCATGTTTCCATGAGTCGGGGAAGATACCTGTCTCTAGAGAGGTATTCCAAATGTGAAGAAGGCCCTCGGTCAAGGAAGGGGCTAGCATTTTCCAAAATTTTGGCGGGCACGGATCATCTGGCGCACCCGACCTACATTTTTGTAGCTCCCCTAAAGCATCTTGATGAGAAATCTGGCTGAAGTTTGAGAGCGTTACCCGCTTACCATCATCTACTGGAGTGTCCAGTTTCACAGTGACCTCAGAGGGGGTAAAGACGTCAGTCATAAACCCTAGAGATTTTGTCATCAAAATAACTGGCAATTTTTTCACATTGTTCAACGGACGCTGAGACCTCCAGCTCACTTGCCTTAGGTTTAAAAAAAGATTGGACTACTTTAAAAACTTCCGTACAGGAGTGATCTGCATTCTGGATGCGAGCAACAAGATAGTTCCGTCTAGCCATTTTTAAAGCCTTATGAAATTCTTTAGTCGCTTTTTTATAAACTGCTTTAGCTAGGTCGCAGTAGGCTACTCTCCATTGGCGTTCAAGCTTTTTGCATTTACTTTTTTGTTCCTTCAATATGGCAGAGAACCATGGGAACCATAAATCTTGGTTTTTTTATAGTAACTTGGTTCACTATATTTCAATAAGCAGTTTTGTGCTTCTTCCCCTAATAATAATTTATAAACATCTGGAGAACCTATTTTAATCCAAGGGTCTTCAATAGTCCCCCCCAGTAACCCCCGCATATATTGAAAAGCAGCTGCCCAGTAATACATTCTAAAATCTGGCACTGCCCAGCCACCCCTTTCCATTGGTAAAGTCATGTACCTTAAAGCTTTCCTTGTTTTTCCATGTGCCCAGATAAACCTATTTGTGATATTCTCCAGAGTTAAAAACCACTGTTTCTCAAATTCCAACGGAATAGAGCTGAATAAATAGAGCACTTTGGGTAAGAAAACCATCTTCATCATATTGCATCGCCCTACAATACACAAATGGAGGTTGTGTATCCTATCAAAATCTTTTTTAGCCTTCTGAGTTACAGGAGTCATATTTCTTTCTACAAGCTGTTTCAGGTTAGATGTAATAGAAATACCCAAATATGTTGCAGCATCAGTAACCCGGGAATCCTCAAATTCCACCTTCCCATTCTTTACTACCTGAATCTTCTGTTGATTCAATGCGTAACCCGAAATTAATCCAAATACCTGAGCTTCGTTCTCTATTGCAGCTAATGCTGTGTAGGGCTCGGGGGTGACCACCGCAACATCATCTGCATAAGCCAGGATTTTTGTTTCTAACCCATGGAATTTCAGTGATTTAATTGCATTATTATCCTCTATTTTCCGAATCAGAGGGTCCATATACAATGCAAATAGCAGAGGTGAGCATGGACAGCCCTGCCTAGTCCCCCGTTTAATTGTTATCGGAGCAGTTAACCCCCTATTGATTCTTAATTGTGCTATAGGTGTTTTATAAAGAGCCTGTATTGCCTGAAGAAAGGAGTTCCCGAAGCCATAGCATTTCAGAACCGTCCATAGATAGCCCCAGGAGACCCTATCAAAAACTTTTTCCGCGTCTAGCAATATTAAAGCCATAGGATCTCCTGAAGTCTCTGCAGCATCAAACAGTGTTATAACCCTGTGTATATGATCAGTAGTTGCCCTCCCAGAAATGAACCCATGTTGTCGCGGATGAACCACATTTCCAATGACATAGTTTAAAAGAGTCGCCAAGGCCTTAGATAGTATTTTAGTATCACTATTCATTAATTTGATTAGCCTGTAAGAGCCCGGCTCTCTAGGTGGTTTCACCTTTTAAAAAAAAATAGTAATAACTGCCCCAGCCCAGGACTTAGGAATCGAGTTCCCCTTCTGAGCTTGTTGAATAGTATTTACTAAATCTGGCCCAATTACATTAAGAAAAGTTTTGTAAAATTCCAGTGGAATCAAGTCTGGGCCGACTGCCTTACCAGAGGGGAGGCTGCTAATTGCGCCATAAACCTCCTCCATAGTCCATAGGGTTTCAAGCATTTCCTTATCTTCAGATGGTATGCATTGTATAGGTATGACTCTCAAACATTCTAATATCAGACTCTCCTCATCTCGCTGTTCCTTACAGTATAGTCTTTCATAATATTGTCGAAATACTTCACGTATATCTGGTATATCCCTAGCTAGATTTCCACTGGCATCTAAAACTTCGAGCATATCTCCTGCAGTAATTTTTTGTCTCAATCGCGCTGCCAAGACTGATCCAACTCGTTCACTATATTCGTAACATACCTCCTTCTTGCTAAGAAATCTTTCAGCTACCTTAGCTGGAGTGATTTCTCCAACCTCCGCCTTAGTGTTTGCTAGTTTTAACTGTATATTGTCTGTGGCGACGCCTAGTGTCAAAGCTGCTGCTACCTCCTCTTCCACTTCAATTAAATTTTGATAAAGTAGTCTTTCTCGCTGCACCTCTTTCTTCTGCCGGTATAGACTAAAACTCAGCGTCTCCCCTCTCACCCCGGCCTTACATGCATCCCATACAATCCCCAAACTTGTGCTTCCCCTATTAATATCCCATAACTCCTTTATCCAATTACTCATATATACCACATATTCTTGATCCTTTAAAAGTTTTCTTTCAAATGTCCACGTCCGTTCTGCTCTCTCTACCCAAGTAAAAGTTACTGTTAATATTAAGGGATTATGGTCTGAGATCACCCTTGGATGTTTCTCTATTTTACAGTTTGTAAGCACCTGATGTGAGACAAAGAAGTAGTCTAATCGACAACTATTTTGTGAGGGGCTGAAAAAAATGTACTTCCTAGGTCATCAGGTCCCAGATGGGTCCAAACATCAGTGAGACCGTTATTCTGCACTAAGTTGGTAAGAGCATTGTAGACCTTTCGTTTTCGTCCAAAGTATTTATGGCCCACTTCCCCCCATAGTCCTCCCAAACCATTAAGATTAAGATCACCACATAATATAATGGGGGTTGGCCGTAATGTAAGTTCAGTATCCAGAAATTAAAGAAGCTCTGGGTCGTCCCCAGTCGACCCATATGCTGAGCACAAAGTAAAAGTAACCCCTTGACACGTACATTCAACCATAGCGCAACGGCCCCACCTATCAGCTTGATGTCTTTTAAAAAGAATATCCCCCGCCGAGAGGATCTCTGACATATTATCGACAGACACATTATCGAACTACACAAATATCGCATCAAATATATCGACATCAAAAATATCGACATTGTATACTTATTTAAAAAACTACACTAATATCGACACTACAATATCGTAATACAATTATATCGATCACACAAATATCGCACACATTAATATCGCAATACTAAATATCGACATGAGTTAATAAATATGACACATGTCACAAATATCGATAACCAAAATATAGACATCAATAATATCGTTTTTTAAAAATATATCGACAATTCTAATACTAATAAAACCAATACTTTCAACAACATAAAGACAATATTTTCCCAAAACATACATTTTCAAATGAGATTCTACTTAAACATAAACATAACATTTATAGCGATCTCAATATTTAACAACATAATAAAAAAACACTGAAATAATTATCACATTGGCATTTCGAACACATTTAAATAAAATTACTACACATTATAAACAATCTTTTTATATATATAATGATTTAAAACTCTCCTCCTTTAAAACTAAATATACTCTTACTTAGCATTTTCCATAAAAGGAAACCAATTAACTAAAAAAAATTCAAACCATCCAATAGAAAGGCCACATACAGAAAACAACCAATAACATTCAAGAAACAATTTGAAACCACTATATATACCAATTAAAACAAGTCTTCTACTGTGCCTTAAACCAAAGCATTGAACGAAGAAGAAACTCTACTAAACAGAAGAAACCTACATCCTACTACTATTCTAAAAACGTAAGTAAATATTCTTTTCTAACTAAACTGCCAAATTAAACTAAAACACTAATTTATCTTTACTCAAATAAATAACTAACTTATATATTCCATCTCTTTATGTTTCCACTACAGATATTACTCCAAACAGCTAAAGAAAATATTGAAGATTGCCAGAAAAGACTCACTAAAAAGTAAGTATACTATCAAAATACTTTATAAAATATTAATTAAATCCTACTCAAACCCCAAAACATCCTAAACCCCTAAACAAATCCATGTTCTCTTTTTTAAATTTTTAAAAACCTGTATAAATTAACACCTATAGTCTATACCACTGGGCATGAGGGTAGGCTCTGTTTGCTTAGGGAGAGGTTAGGCTACTGCATCTTATTTATTAGGCAGGAGGGGCACATAGTAAGAGGGGTAGGGGACGGGGGTACATTGACATGTGGTGGGGGAGGGGGGGGGGTAGAGAACTGGGTGGAAAGGTTGTTCATTCTCCTGAATAATTGGTCTTGATGATAAATGTGTGGTACTTCCGGGACAGGTGAAGGCGGGGGAATGTTTTTTGAGTTGTTAATTTGTAAAACAATAAAATACGTTTCTACAATAAAAATATAGTCTATACCAAACAGCAATACCACCCCACTTAAAAAACTAAACCAACCACAACAATAAATGTTCTTTAACTTTCAGAGACTACATCAACTAAACAACATTGTCTACAAACAACATCTTCATTCAAATACAACCAAAAACACTTGGTAAGTATATATAAAAAAAATGCTTTTTTGCTATTTTCATTTAAATATATAAAGTACTATTGCATATATTTTAATATACATTTTTTCCAGATTTGTAACACATCACGATGACAGAAGAAGCCCAATTTATAACTTCGCAGAAAGGAAAATTCCTATTGTGTTACATGGGTTACACATACACCCAAGAAAAGCAGACGGACCGAAAAGTGAACTGGAAGTGTACTAAATATTATTCTAACAAATGCTACGGCCGAGCAACAACAAGAGAAACAACTGTACTATATACAAGAGAGCATAACCATCCACCCAATCTCTCTGAAATAGAAGTCAGATCAACTCTTGAAAATTTCAAAGAATTAAGCACAGGTTCACAAACTGCTACAAGTGTAATCCTAAAAGAACTATTACCTAGAGTGCCCAAAGAAGCAAGAGGCCAATTACCATCAATTGCTTCTATAAAAAGAACTATTGCTAGGACCAAAAAAGCAACCACGACAACTATACCATCCCCTAAAACTTTTCAAGAGATCATCATTCCACCAGAATTAAGTATCACCCACAATAATGAACCTTTTATTTTTTTTGATAACAAAAGCCCAGAATAAAGAATCATAATGTTTGCTACTGCAAACAATATAACTAAACTGCAACAATGCCAAACATGGATGATGGATGGCACCTTTACAATATGCCCAAAACCATTCTACCAGCTTTACACAATACACGGTCAATATCACAACACTTCCATACCTTTAATTTATGCACTATTACCTAACACACAAAACACAACATATAATGAAATGCTAGGAAAACTAAAACAAGAATCAAATGATTTTTACCCTCAAAGAATTATCATAGACTTTGAGCAAGCCATGATAAATTCCATTCTAAAACTGTACCCCCATACAGCTATCCAAGGATGTTACTTCCATCTAAACCAATGTATATGGAGACATTTACAAAAATCTTCACTAAGTGTAGAATATGCCACTAACATAAGTTTTGCACATCAAATAAAACTTCTAACAGCCCTAGCTTATGTACCAACCACAGATGTTGCAGAACATTACAATCTTTTATTAGAAAGTCCATTCTACAAACAAAATGAAGTAAAGTTATCTCCCCTCTTAGATTATTTTGAGGATACCTGGGTGGGGAGACTACACAGATCAGGCCATAGACGTCAGCCCAAGTTCCAAATACCTTGGTGGAATGTATATGTAAGTACACTCAACCAACAAGCCAAAACTAACAACGCCGTCGAGGGCTGGCATAATGCATTCCTAACTTCTACTGGGAGAACAACTCCAACACTACAAAAACTACTAATTGCCATACAAAAGGAACAAAGTTTCCAAGAATTAAGAATGCAACAATCTGTCCTACAATTAAAACCAAAACAGTCTAGACAAACTACTCAAATGTATAATTACCTACAACAACAGGTACAGCTATACCCATCCACAAGAGGACTTGAGTACTTAAATATAATAGCTCAAACTCTCTTCTAAACCCTTTCCTAAATATTAACCCACAATTCTACTAAAACAACTATCACAACATAAATAAACCACTTTATTATATCACATATTTAATTATGTGGTCTAAAATATATACATCAATTATATGGACATATATTTAGACAACATAATTAAACAAACCAAGTACACAACAACAATATTAAATATATAAGGTTTGGCCACCAACAATAAAAATATTTAAATGAACTTACCTGTGTAGTTGCTCCACTGGGATAATAACATTCCTTCCAAATAAATCCAGGGAGTTCAAAATCCATAGGTATCCAAAAAAAAATCCCAATAAAATGTAAAAATACAACTGTTTATCGAAAACAACGTCTATGCAAAAAAACGACTATCCATTAACCATAAAAATCCCGAAAAATATTAAAAAGGTAAATAACCGCTCCTGGAAACCCAAACAATAAAGGAAGTGTAAAATAAACATTAGTAAACACAACTAATACACACTTCCTTTAAAAAAAATAAGGTGTTTGAAACCGACGAAAATATCTTCTCCGTAAAACCTACAAAAGAGAAACAAACATTCCCACCCACCCACAAACACACAAAACGCACCTAAAAACATCACTACAAACGTTATTCAAACACTATAAAACTTTAACACACCGAAATAACAAAACACTAACAAAGCCACAAACACGGAACACAACGTAAATTATAAAACCGTATACAAACTATTACTAACACCCTAACTTCTAAAACATCAATCAATACACACTTATTACAACATTACTACTTCCACAAAACACTTAAAACTATTTAATAATAAAGAAAATAACTCTTACCTTCTCAAACGCGAAACAGCTCCGGACCGCGACCTGGATTCGACCAAAATAACCCAAAACAACAGCGAGCGGTTACAAAATAAAAGACCCAAACAAACATAACAACTAAAAAAATACCAATAAATGGCCTAACTATTTATTTAACATTACACATTACTTTAAAAATTAGTAAAACATTAGAATACAATACTCAAAAAGAATACCTAATTTTTGTCTCTACGTGAAAATTCTTTAACGTATAAAAATAAATATAATAAATAAAATATTTTTATTAATATATCAATAAAACAGTATATATTAACAAAAAAAATAGATGAACATGATATAATTATTATATTGTATCTACAACATACCAAAAAAATATTTAAAAAAATACATATTCTAAAATGTTAACAATTTCAATATTAAATATATAATATAAATATTAATAATTAAAATATATTAGTCATATATTTCAAAACATACAATTTCTTATAAATTCAAATAAATTCTACAAAATTTCAGAGTACACAATATAAATTTATAAATATTATACAGCTATAAAAATCTGATTTTTTAATTTTTATTTATTTTGTGTGTTCATATATTCATGTCCAAAATATACATTAAACAAATATATATCCATTATAAAAAAATTATAACTATAATACAAATGTTAAATATTAATTATTTTATTACATGTTTATTTCAATGATTTAATTATTAGAATATGCGTAATAATAAACAAAATTTTCTCTCTAATGAATATACATTCCAACAACTATAAAATAAATATTATTTTCCTTTCTACTATTTAATAAAAAAATTTTGGAATTTGCATTCTGATATAACTTCTATCTTTTATCCAACCAAAACTAAAATCTACAGATTTTTTGTAAATTAAATCCAATTAATTTAACTATTCCTATTCAACTCTATAATTAATTCTAATATTTGCTATTTACCAAACTTAATTAACATACTACTCCCACTACATACTGAACTTAATTAATTTACTATTCTCAGTCCAATCTATATTTAATTAGGGTAGATGCTGGACACTGAACTTAAATAATTTACTATTCCCACTCTAGTCTATATTTAATTAAGATAAGTGCTGGACACTGAACATAATTAATTTACTATTCTCACTCCAACCTATATTTAATTAGAGTATGTGCTGGACACTGAACTTAATTAATTTACTATTCTCACTCCAACCTATATTTAATTAGAGTATGTGCTGGACACTGAACTGAATTAATTTACTATTCCCACTCCATTCTATATTAAATTAAAATAAGTGCTGGACACTGAACTTAATTAATTTACTATTCTCACTCCAACCTATATTTAATTATAGTATGTGGTGGACACTGACCGGAATTAATTTACTATTCCCACTCCAATCTATATTTAATTAAGATAAGTGCTGGACACTGAACTTAATTAATTTACTATTCTCACTCCAAACTATATTAAATTACAGTAGGTGCTGGACAATGAACTTAATTAATTTACTATTCCCACTCCACTCTATATTTAATTAAGATAAGTGCTGGACACTGAACTTAATTAATTTACTATTCTCACTCCAACCTATATTAAATTAGGGTAGGTGCTGGACACTGAACTAAATTAATTTACTATTCCCACTCCAGTCTATATTTAATTAAAATAAGTGCTGGACACTGAACTTAAGTAATTTACTATTCTCACTCCAACCTATATTTAATTAGAATATGTGCTGGACACTGAACTTAATTAATTTACTATTCTCACTCCAACCTATATTTAATTAGAGTATGTGCTGGACACTGAACTGAATTAATTTACTATTCCCACTACAATCTATATTTAATTAAGATAAGTGCTGGACACTGAACTTAATTAATTTACTATTCTCACTCCAAACTATATTAAATTACAGTACGTGCTGGACAATGAACTTAATTAATTTACTATTCCCACTCCACTCTATATTTAATTAAGATAAGTGCTGGACACAGAACTTAATTAATTTACTATTCTCACTCCAACCTATATAAAATTAGGGTAGGTGCTGGACACTGAATTAAATTAATTTACTATTCCCACTCCATTCTATATTAAATTAAAATAAGTGCTGGACACTGAACTTAATTAATTTACTATTCTCACTCCAACCTATATTTAATTAGAGTATGTGCTGGACACTGAACTGAATTAATTTACTATTCCCACTCCAATCTATATTTTATTAAGATAAGTGCTGGACACTGAACTTAATTAATTTACTATTCTCACTCCAAACTATATTAAATTACAGTAGGTGCTGGACAACGAACTTAATTAATTTACTATTCCCACTCCACTCTATATTTAATTAAGATAAGTGCTGGACACTGAACTTAATTAATTTACTATTCTCACTCCAACCTATATTAAATTAGGGTAGGTGCTGGACACTGAACTAAATTAATTTACTATTCCCACTCCAGTCTATATTAAATTAAAATAAGTGCTGGACACTGAACATAATTAATTTACTATTCTCACTCCAACCTATATTTAATTAGAGTATGTGCTGGACACTGAACTTAATTAATTTACTATTCTCACTCCAACCTATATTTAATTAGAGTATGTGCTGGACACTGAACTGAATTAATTTACTATTCCCACTCCACTCTATATTTAATTAAGATAAGTGCTGGACACTGAACTTAATTAATTTACTATTCTCACTCCAACCTATATTAAATTAGAGTAGGTGCTGGACACTGAACTAAATTAATTTACTATTCCCACTCCATTCTATATTAAATTAAAATAAGTGCTGGACACTGAACTTAATTAATTTACTATTCTCACTCCAACCTATATTTAATTATAGTATGTGGTGGACACTGAACGGAATTAATTTACTATTCCCACTCCAATCTATATTTAATTAAGATAAGTGCTGGACACTGAACTTAATTAATTTACTATTCTCACTCCAAACTATATTAAATTACAGTAGGTGCTGGACAATGAACTTAATTAATTTACTATTCCCACTCCACTCTATATTTAATTAAGATAAGTGCTGGACACTGAACTTAATTAATTTACTATTCTCACTCCAACCTATATTTAATTAGAGTATGTGCTGGACACTGAACTGAATTAATTTACTATTCCCACTCCACTCTATATTTAATTAAGATAAGTGCTGGACACTGAACTTAATTAATTTACTATTCTCACTCCAACCTATATTAAATTAGAGTAGGTGCTGGACACTGAACTAAATTAATGTACTATTCCCACTCCATTCTATATTAAATTAAAATAAGTGCTGGACACTGAACTTAATTAATTTACTATTCTCACTCCAACCTATATTTAATTATAGTATGTGGTGGACACTGACCGGAATTAATTTACTATTCCCACTCCAATCTATATTTAATTAAGATAAGTGCTGGACACTGAACTTAATTAATTTACTATTCTCACTCCAAACTATATTAAATTACAGTAGGTGCTGGACAATGAACTTAATTAATTTACTATTCCCACTCCACTCTATATTTAATTAAGATAAGTGCTGGACACTGAACTTAATTAATTTACTATTCTCACTCCAACCTATATTAAATTAGGGTAGGTGCTGGACACTGAACTAAATTAATTTACTATTCCCACTCCAGTCTATATTAAATTAAAATAAGTGCTGGACACTGAACTTAAGTAATTTACTATTCTCACTCCAACCTATATTTAATTAGAATATGTGCTGGACACTGAACTTAATTAATTTACTATTCTCACTCCAACCTATATTTAATTAGAGTATGTGCTGGACACTGAACTGAATTAATTTACTATTCCCACTACAATCTATATTTAATTAAGATAAGTGCTGGACACTGAACTTAATTAATTTACTATTCTCACTCCAAACTATATTAAATTACAGTACGTGCTGGACAATGAACTTAATTAATTTACTATTCCCACTCCACTCTATATTTAATTAAGATAAGTGCTGGACACAGAACTTAATTAATTTACTATTCTCACTCCAACCTATATAAAATTAGGGTAGGTGCTGGACACTGAACTAAATTAATTTACTATTCCCACTCCATTCTATATTAAATTAAAATAAGTGCTGGACACTGAACTTAATTTATTTACTATTCTCACTCCAACCTATATTTAATTAGAGTATGTGCTGGACACTGAACTGAATTAATTTACTATTCCCACTCCAATCTATATTTTATTAAGATAAGTGCTGGACACTGAACTTAATTAATTTACTATTCTCACTCCAAACTATATTAAATTACAGTAGGTGCTGGACAACGAACTTAATTAATTTACTATTCCCACTCCACTCTATATTTAATTAAGATAAGTGCTGGACACTGAACTTAATTAATTTACTATTCTCACTCCAACCTATATTAAATTAGGGTAGGTGCTGGACACTGAACTAAATTAATTTACTATTCCCACTCCAGTCTATATTAAATTAAAATAAGTGCTGGACACTGAACATAATTAATTTACTATTCTCACTCCAACCTATATTTAATTAGAGTATGTGCTGGACACTGAACTTAATTAATTTACTATTCTCACTCCAACCTATATTTAATTAGAGTATGTGCTGGACACTGAACTGAATTAATTTACTATTCCCACTCCACTCTATATTTAATTAAGATAATTGCTGGACACTGAACTTAATTAATTTACTATTCTCACTCCAACCTATATTAAATTAGAGTAGGTGCTGGACACTGAACTAAATTAATTTACTATTCCCACTCCATTCTATATTAAATTAAAATAAGTGCTGGACACTGAACTTAATTAATTTACTATTCTCACTCCAACCTATATTTAATTATAGTATGTGGTGGACACTGAACGGAATTAATTTACTATTCCCACTCCAATCTATATTTAATTAAGATAAGTGCTGGACACTGAACTTAATTAATTTACTATTCTCACTCCAAACTATATTAAATTACAGTAGGTGCTGGACAATGAACTTAATTAATTTACTATTCCCACTCCACTCTATATTTAATTAAGATAAGTGCTGGACACTGAACTTAATTAATTTACTATTCTCACTCCAACCTATATTAAATTAGGGTAGGTGCTGGACACTGAACTAAATTAATTTACTATTCCCACTCCAGTCTATATTAAATTAAAATAAGTGCTGGACACTGAACTTAACTAATTTACTACTCTCACTCCAACCTATATTTAATTAGAGTATGTGCTGGACACTGAACTTAATTAATTTACTATTCTCACTCCAACCTATATTTAATTAGAGCATGTGCTGGACACTGAACTGAATTAATTTACTATTCCCACTACAATCTATATTTAATTAAGATAAGTGCTGGACACTGAACTTAATTAATTTACTATTCTCACTCCAAACTATATTAAATTACAGTACGTGCTGGACAATGAACTTAATTAATTTACTATTCCCACTCCACTCTATATTTAATTAAGATAAGTGCTGGACACAGAACTTAATTAAATTACTATTCTCACTCCAACCTATATAAAATTAGGATAGGTGCTGGACACTGAACTAAATTAATTTACTATTCCCACTCCATTCTATATTAAATTAAAATAAGTGCTGGACACTGAACTTAATTAATTTACTATTCTCACTCCAACCTATATTTAATTATAGTATGTGCTGGACACTGAACTGAATTAATTTACTATTCCCACTCCAATCTATATTTTATTAAGATAAGTGCTGGACACTGAACTTAATTAATTTACTATTCTCACTCCAAACTATATTAAATTACAGTAGGTGCTGGACAATGAACTTAATTAATTTACTATTCCCACTCCACTCTATATTTAATTAAGATAAGTGCTGGACACTGAACTTAATTAATTTACTATTCTCACTCCAACCTATATTAAATTAGGGTAGGTGCTGAACACTGAACTAAATTAATTTACTATTCCCACTCCAGTCTATATTAAATTAAAATAAGTGCTGGACACTGAACTTAATTAATTTACTATTCTCACTCCAACCTATATTTAATTAGAGTATGTGCTGGACACTGAACTGAATTAATTTACTATTCCCACTCCAATCTATATTTAATTAAGATAAGTGCTGGACACTGAACTTAATTAATTTACTATTCTCACTCCAAACTATATTAAATTACAGTAGGTGCTGGACAATGAACTTAATTAATTTACTATTCCCACTCCACTCTATATTTAATTAAGATAAGTGCTGGACACTGAACTTAATTAATTTACTATTCTCACTCCAACCTATATTAAATTAGGGTAGGTGCTGGACACTGAACTAAATTAATTTACTATTCCCACTCCAGTCTATATAAAATTAAAATAAGTGCTGGACACTGAACTTAATTAATTTCCTATTCTCACTCCAACCTATATTTAATTATAGTATGTGCTGGACACTGAACTGAATTAATTTACTATTCCCACTCCAATCTATATTTAATTAAGATAAGTGCTGGACACTGAACTTAATTAATTTACTATTCTCACTCCAAACTATATTAAATTACAGTAGGTGCTGGACAATGAACTTAATTAATTTACTATTCCCACTCCACTCTGGTGCCGATCACGATCCGGCAAAAACCGGGTACGAACCGTCGGACGGAGCACAATCTCCGCCCGACGCGTACCCGGTCGTCAATTTTTACAAACAAGGAATTACGATTCGCACGGGTACACCATTACCGTACGAATCGTAAAAAAGCCCGACCGAACAAAAAAACACCTACCAATGCGATCCGGGAAAGCGCCGACCTGACGTCGGGACGCCCGCAGCCAGCCATTCACGACCCAGGAATCACGATTCGCACCGACGTCACCCCGCACGGTGAATATTTTGCGGCAGCCAAAAACTGCCGGAAAATCAGGACGACGCGAACAAGGACCACCAGTACGCGACGGACAGACGACGACGCGAACAAGGAGGACCAGTACGTGACGGACACACAGGACGACGCCACCAAGGAGGACCCGTACGCGACAGGACGACGCGATCAAGGAGGACCCGTACGCGACAGGACGACGCGATTGGAGTACCAGTACGCGACGGACAGACATGGACCCGAACCTACGAGTCATCCCTGCCCTCATAGCAGTACACCTCCTCTACAGGTTACGACGCAGACGCCGCAGAAGGTCAGAATAACTAAGGGAGGGTGGAAAGTGGGGTGGGGTGGGGGTGGCACGACCAGGGCAGGCCACAAAACAACCACATAAGTCACACACCACACATGGCCTGGACATACCTGACTCCCATGCCCTGGTCACCACGAGGGGGTGGGGGCGTGTCCTGATAAGCCAGCGAACGCCACAACGGAAGTCCGTCACCACGCGAACCGGCAACACAACCAGACAGGTACGTCCCGTACCCACGCCTGAAGAGCGTGGGTACGAGTCGTACCACGCCCACACACACGTCACCCCAACAATGGCGGGACGGATCGTACCCACGTGGCAAAGGCCTGGGTACGGCCCGCACAAGCATCACATAGCGTGGGGACGGATATGTACGGACCCTACCCCCACCCCGTATGCATGGAGCGTACCCCCCCATGCCAACAGTGTAAGTACGACTCGAACCCTCACCCGCGTATGCAAGGAGCGTACCCCCCACCCCAACAGTGTAAGTACGACCCGTACCCTCACCCGCGTATGCATGGAGCGCACCCCCCACCCCAACAGTGTAAGTACGACTCCTACCCCCACCCGCGGACTCACGGAGCGTACCCCCACCCCAACAGTGTAAGTACGACTCCTACCCCCACCCGCGGACTCACGGACCGTACCCCCACCACACCAGTGTAAGTACGACTCGAACCCTCACCCGCGGACGTACGGACCGTACCCCCACCCCCACCAGTGTAAGTACGACTCCTACCCCCACCCGCGGACTCACGGAGCGTACCCCCACCCCAACAGTGTAAGTACGACCCGTACCCTCACCCGCGTATGCATGGAGCGTACCCCCCACCCCAACAGTGTAAGTACGACTCGAACCCTCACCCGCGTATGCATGGAGCGTACCCCCCACCCCAACAGTGTAAGTACGACTCGAACCCTCACCCGCGTATGCATGGAGCGTACCCCCCACCCCAACAGTGTAAGTACGACCCGTACCCTCACCCGCGTATGCATGGAGCGTACCCCCACCCCAACAGTGTAAGTACGACCCGTACCCTCACCCGCGGACTCACGGAGCGTACCCCCACCCCAACAGTGTAAGTACGACCCGTACCCTCACCCGCGTATGCATGGAGCGTACCCCCCACCCCAACAGTGTAAGTACGACTCCTACCCCCACCCGCGGACTCACGGACCGTACCCCCACCACACCAGTGTAAGTACGACTCGAACCCTCACCCGCGGACGTACGGACCGTACCCCCACCCCCACCAGTGTAAGTACGACTCCTACCCCCACCCGCGGACTCACGGAGCGTACCCCCACCCCAACAGTGTAAGTACGACCCGTACCCTCACCCGCGTATGCATGGAGCGTACCCCCCACCCCAACAGTGTAAGTACGACTCGAACCCTCACCCGCGTATGCATGGAGCGTACCCCCCACCCCAACAGTGTAAGTACGACCCGTACCCTCACCCGCGTATGCATGGAGCGTACCCCCACCCCAACAGTGTAAGTACGACCCGTACCCTCACCCACGGACTCACGGAGCGTACCCCCACCCCAACAGTGTAAGTACGACCCGTACCCTCACCCGCGTATGCATGGAGCGTACCCCCCACCCCAACAGTGTAAGTACGACTCCTACCCCCACCCGCGGACTCACGGAGCGTACCCCCACCCCAACAGTGTAAGTACGACCCGTACCCTCACCTCGAATGCATGGAGCGCACCCACACCGTGTATGTTCCAAGCGTACATATCCAGAAATAGGAGGTGTGTGTGCAGAGTCCACCCAGCAGTGCCCAGAGACAGGAGGGGTGTGTGCAGAATCCTCCCAGCAGTGCCCTGAGACAGGAGGGGTGGGTGTGGAGTCCTCCCAGCAGTGCCGTGAGACAGGAGGGGTGGGGCCCTATCACTAACAGCAGTGCCCTGAGACAGGAGGGGTGGGTGTGGAGTCCTCCCAGCAGTGCCCTGAGACAGGAGGGGTGGGTGTGGAGTCCTCCCAGCAGTGCCCTGAGACAGGAGGGGTGGGTGTGGAGTCCTCCCAGCAGTGCCCTGAGACAGGAGGGGTGGGTGCGGAGTCCTCCCAGCAGTGCCCTGAGACAGGAGGGGTGTAACACATGTGTGTGAGGCCGGAATTACCCACATCCATACTGCCTACAAGGGAACATGTCCCCATGAACTCATGTCAACAGACTCCACACACAAGTACAGTGAACACCAAGGATGCCACGATTGTTGCAGGTGGAGACATGGCCATGCATGCATGGCCAAAGTAGAAGGGCTCCGTCACACACACAGCTCATGTACACACAGCTCTGCGCTAAACATTGTGAACACCCTGCAGGGAAGAAATCTGGGTACACAGAGGAAGGAATACACCCTGGGACAATTGAACCATGCAGTAACTGCTGACATGACCTAAGGAAGTTAGCCAACACCTTGTGATGGCACACAGATCCCAGGGTCGCCCCAATGAGCAGAACACTACTACAAATCCCACACACCCAAAGCCTTAAACACCACCCAAAACAATGTAGCAGCCCCACCAACACCAATACCACCATAGCAGGAGTGTGATAATGAAAACAAAATTAAGCTTTATTCAGCATGAGCACAATGTCCGTGGATCGCAGGCAGTTCAATTTTTACAAAGGCCATAGGGCAGTCAATGATTCCCAGCTGGATGGGGGACACAGTGGGATGTGTGTCCCCTACCTTGCCTGCACAGTCAAATGGCATCGTCTTCCATACTGGTGAGGGCATCAGGGGGGGGGGAAGCAACAGGCACCACAGGGACATCAGGGCAAAGGGGCGGCGTTGTGGGTGCAGGGATGGAGGACTCAACCACAGGGGGTGTGTCATGGCCAAAGGCGGAAGCCAGGATGGCACTACACACCTTAGCAAGGTCCTCCAGGGACTCCCCTGCACCCGAAGTGACCTCAGGCCCCAAGGAGGGGGGGGGGGTCAGAGGGATGGGTTGCAGCGCCACCGGGGGAGGGTGGAGACAGGGGGGGAGACTCAACCACCCTGACCGAGGACTTCCTTGACCGCTTGCGTGGTGGTGGAACTGTGGGGCTCAGGGACAGAGCGGCCATGAAGGAGTCCTTGGGGGAGATGTGGCCAGGAGAGCTGAGGGGAGGGGATTTGGAGGGAGTGGATTGTGTTGAATGCGGACTCCCACTCTGGCTGCGTGTCACACGTTTGCCCCCAGACCCAGTGGGTGTGCCTATCTCACCCTGTGTGTGCGTGTCAGGAGGAGTGCGGTGGACCTTCCCTGCTGGTGTGGTGCCTGTGTCTGTTGTGGTGGGTGCATGCCGACGTCTGGGTGTACGTGGGACAGGCATGGAAGTGGGAAGTGTGGATGGGGCAGGGGTAGGTGGGGGGAGGTCGCGCTGCAGGAGACCCACTGCTGCAGTCAGTGTGGAGTCTATGGACCTCAGCAAGTTGCGTTGGTCAGCCTGCGATGAATGAATGCCCTCCAAGAAAGCCTCGATGTTGGTGAGGGTTTTCCCGTGGGCATGGAGGACATTAAGGATCGCAGTCTGACCAATCTGCAGTTGCCGCTGGATGTCCACAGACTCAGCATTGGCGGCAGCAGTGGAGACAGGGGCAGGGGGTGCGGTGCCTGGCAGGAAGGAGACATGCGGTGACCGGGCACGCTGGGAAGGGACACGAGCAAGTGGGAGGCGGCTGATGGGATCTGAGGGGGCGGTGCAAGGTGTTGTTCCGCTGTCAGCTGCTGGTGCAGCCACCGCCCACTCGGAGAACTCCTCCTCGGACCTGTCAGCTTCGTATTCTGACGTGCCAGTCGACAGGTCCTCGGCAGCACTATCCTCCACCTCTGTCCCACTCGATGTACCAGCCCCGATGTCACGGCTGGCACTGGTGCTCGGTCCCTCCGCCTTGCCTGTTTCCATGTCTCCCTCTGTGTCCCCCGACGATGCTGTGGGCAGGGTGGAGAGACAGAAATTAATCAGACAGCTGTACACATCAGTCACATGAGTCCAATCGACATAGGTAACATTGCATAGCCTGAAAAGGAAGATCCCTAACATCTTCAAAACAAGGTACCCATGTAGGGCATGAAACACACAGTTGGTTGAGCCACCATGCCACTGAAATACCATGGAGAGCACGAGACAATAGCTAAAGACAGGAAACGGAGTCTGACATAGCACCCAGGCCCTGGGGACAATCCAGCACTGCATCTGCACCACACAGCATTGGCGAAAATACCGATGACCAGGGACCATATCCATGAACTTGAGACACATGCTGCATAGGTAATGCTGAAAACATGCCCAACATGACTCGGTCACTGCACCTTGCGTGTGTGTCCAGTAACATCACACACTGGCCAGACCCAGCAAGTAGAAATCCGGATTTGACACATAGGCATTGCCCGCCCCAACAAACCCCCACACGAGGCAAATTGTTGAGACACAGGTGGCACCAACATCTCAGAGTCTGGGTGATAAACACAGGGGCAGGCAAAAAGCAAGATTGGACGCCAAAGAGCCAAGGTGCGCCTGTACAAATAATGAGGTACCAGTGCACATCCTCAGATGAGTATAACATGACACACAGGCACTGGCAACTGTGAGTATGAAGAAGGACAATCAGGTCAGGCTGCACAGTGGACACCTGTACATAAGAGCACGTCTATATACATGGTGACAGGGGACAATGGCACAGAGCACAACCTACGCTGTAGACAGTGAGAGTGTCCACGTTGATGATGACACAAACAACACTGAGGATAAGGTGCCCCAGGGGACAGTAGTGGGCACGCAACTACATGCTACTGAATGGTAATGACTGCTACACACGTCACCATCCCTGCACTATGCGTATCGCACACTCATGCACATCATGTCACAGGCCACTACATAGGACATGCGCGCTGTGAGGCATGACACATGAGAGACCAACTCCCATGTCTGGAGTCAGCATCAGTGCCAACTGACATGGAACCCACATGCAGTGAACTTGACAGTGCACAGGCAAGGTCCCACAACCTGTTACACACCACCCCCACACATGATGCTACTGTCATTGTTCTCGTGGACAAAGCGCCAGCCTACATTACCTTGTGAAGGAGTGACTACACACAGACCAGGGAACACATTGCAAGGAGGGGAAGGGTGGCAGGGGCGCAGCGCTATACTGGGGCAAACTGGATCTGCACAGCACCCTTAAACCCTGCCAGTGAATTCATGCCACTGTGCCCTTACAAATGCCGGCGACACACAACAAACGCACATGTACCTACCCCCTTCCGGCTGCTGCATCGCCTGTAAGCGCCTCTCCAGGTCTGGAAAGACCACCGGCAGCACACGCCTGTGGAGGTGGCTCAGACGGCGGCGGCCGCGGTTCTTGTGGCTGTCAGGTGAGTCCCCCAGCAGGAGCCGTGCAATCCTCCGCGTCCAGCACCGGATATCCTGCCAGCGTTTCCTCACCTGGGACAGGCTCCGCCTCCGACCATCCACACGCCTCACGGCACTGACGGCGGTCAGCCAGATCTGCTCCTTGGCAGTGGCGCCTACCTGTGAGGAAGAACAAGTGACACCACATCAATACACCAGCCACATGTCACACAGAGACATATGAGAACAAATTAGCTGGTTACAACAAGGCATGTCATGCAGCCAACGCATTGCACCTTTGTCATAGGGACATCATCCTCTGGTGAGGGAAAAGGCAGTACGTGCCATAGTGGGTACACAGGTGGAATGATGGCAATGTCACAATCAATGATCAAGGCTCACACTGTGCATCACAACCACCCCTCCTGTCTCAGGGCACTGCTGTGAGGACTCCACACCCACCCCTCCTGTCTCAGGGCACTGCTGTTAGTGATAGGGCCCCACCCCTCCTGTCTCAGGGCACTGCTGGGAGGACTCCACACCCACCCCTCCCGTCTCAGGGCACTGCTGTTAGTGATAGGGCCCCACCCCTCCTGTCTCAGGGCACTGCGGTTAGTGATAGGCCCCCACCCCGCCTGTCTCAGGGCACTGCTGGGAGACATCAGGCCCCCCCCCTGGTACCCCCCCGACAGTACATGGCATGTGTGTCACACCAGGACACAATGCCTGAAGTCACAGTCACAACATAGGGACAGTCTGTGGCAGTGGCCTATGCACTCACCTGATACCCTGGTCGCCCATACAGCATGGGGTACTGTGGGAGGATCACATCCAGCAGAGCCATGTTCTCCTCCAGGGTGAATGGCTGTGTCCTCTCCACAGCCCTTGACATGGTTCCAGGGAATCAGTAGCAGCAGCTTGGTCGACAAATGCAAAGATGTGCAGGCAAGTACTCCCTCATGGGACCTGGCTGCCTTATATGTGCCCTTCTGCCCAGTCTCATGCACAGGAGTACAGAGTGATTGGTCACTCACATTTGCATCCTATGTTTCCACCAATCCCTTCAAACCTAGCAGTCTGTGGGTTCCCTATCGGTTTCATTCTCCTGCATGATGTCAGCCCCACAAACACATTGCAACAAAGTAGAAGAATTCCAACTGACTTCTGCTGTGCACCTTCCAGAACAATTTCGAAATTTGAACCTGGTCTCCATGACAACCAGCATGCATGTAGGCCTTAATACTTGTCCCCTATGTAATTTGGAGAATCACACACAGGTACGGTGCGTTTCCGGGCCCTAGGGCACCCCAAATGCATGGCAACGGCCCGTACATGCATGCCTACGTTCACTATCACTATGGGTCTGCACGCGTATGCGTACCCGTAGTGGTACGGACCGTACACACGCATGTACGCTCACTATCACTATGGGTCTGCACGCGTATGCGTACCCGTAGTGGTACGGACCGTACACACGCATGTACGCTCACTATCACTATGGGTCTGCACGCGTATGCGTACTCGTAGTGATACGCATGTACGCTCACTATCACTACGAGTACGCATACGCGTGCAGACCCATAGTGATAGTGAGCGTACATGCGTCTGTACGGTCCGTACCACTACGGGTACGCATACGCGTGCAGACCCATAGTGATAGTGAGCGTACATGCGTGTGTACGGTCCGTACCACTACGGGTACGCATACGCGTGCAGACCCATAGTGATAGTGAGCGTACATGCGAGTGTACGGTCCGTACCACTACGGGTACGCATACGCGTGCAGACCCATAGTGATAGTGAGCGTACATGCGAGTGTACGGTCCGTACCACTACGGGTACGCATACGCGTGCAGACCCATAGTGATAGTGAGCGTACATGCGTGTGTACGGCCCGTTCACTATGGGTGTTCTTGCGTATGCGTACTTGTAGTGCTACGGACCGTACAAATGCCTGTACGCTCGCCATCACGATGGGTACACATACGGCAGCACTCCCACAGTGATTTGGGAACATACACAGGCCCTCTTAGCAGCAGTACGGCGGTTTTTACACATCACTGTGGTGATAGGCGACACACAGGTAGGAATAGGGCGGACATACTTGTCCATGGATGGACATACTTGTCCAGGAATGGACATCAAGGCATCGTCTGTGCATTACTACATGTGTGGGGCACAGGTGTCACAGGCTGTGATGTCGAACATGCCTCCTGAGTGGAGAAGGCACCAGATGTATGATGAGATGTGTACAGGTGTACTGTGTGAGGGTGCAATGTGTGCCAGGCATGCCCTTGACTCCTTTGACATGTGTGCATGTCGGACTGCGCACTTGGGGTGAGCGTCACTGGCATGGCACGGACAACAACACACGGAAGTGTCCCATGATGCCCGGAACAGGGGTCATGACACATGACTTGTCACTACCCACAGTGCACAATGTGACTATGTCATATATGTGTCCGGGATTTACATCAGGTTGATGTTGTAGCACCCTCAAAAGCTGCAGCAGTTGCAGCAACCAACATATGTCTGTGTGTAGATTGTCATTGCACACTGTTCCGCACACCATGCCACATGTGTTATCGGATGTGAGGTGCACATGTATGCATGGGACACGGAGTAGCGTGACAAGGCCATGTCAGCATCCTCACAAGGAATGTGTGGTGAGTCATGACATGTGCACCTTCATGGCAAGGTGTGTGGGCTGGACTAGTGTAATGTCATGTGACCTGTGGCTCCAGTGTTCCGCTACCAGTCTCTGCAATCGGCATCCCACTTCTGCTGATGTGTGGGTGTATGTCACTCCTGTCTTGCGTCGGGCTGTTCACTTGCACTGGGACACAGCCATTCCCATGGCGTGGCATGGGGAGGTTCTCAATCACCGTGTGTAGCTGGGTCTTGGAAGGAGTGTCACCTTGCATCCATACGTGTCCTGGGCATGTAGCACATACCTCACTCCCTATGTAGCATGTGTGTATTGCCAGATTTACATGTGCTCAGTAGACATGAGTTGTTGTCGTAGTGCACTCACTCTTCCTTGTCACTTCCTCATTACTGCAGAGCACCGCCTCTTGCCCGGATAATTCCAGACTTGGCTGCCATGCAGGAGAATGACAGCATCCGGCTCTACCGCTTCACCCAACCGTTGATTCAGGAGTTGACGGCGCGACTGACACCACACCTGCAACCGCTGCACAGGTATCCCACGGCACTGACACCCCAGCTGAAGGTAATGACTGCCCTACATTTCCTTGCCACGGGTACCTTTCAATATACCATAGCTCATGTTGGTGGCATGTCCCAGAGCATGTTCAGCGGTGTGCTGCATGATTTCTTAGAGGCCATGTTGATTCACCTGGATGACTTCATCAAGTTCCCAAACCCTGAACAGATGACAGAGGTCAAGCGTGGATTCTATGCCCTGGGAGGGATGCCCCATGTCATTGGGTCCATTGATGGGACACATGTAGCTTTGGTACCACCACACGCACGGGAGGTGGCGTACCGAAATCGGAAGCACTACCACTCCATCAATGCCCTTGTGGTGTGTCTGTCCAACATGGTGATTTCACATGTCTGTGCTCGTTTCCCAGGATCAGCACACGATGCCTACATCATGAGGCGTAGCGGGATGCCTGATATGATGATGCAGCTGCGCAACGAACGGGCATGTGTTGTTGGTGGGTACAGTCTGTCTGTCCTGTATTCGGTATAGCCGAGCAGCACGACCGCTTCGCCAGTTCTAACGATATCCATGTGCTTTCCATGTAGGGGACGCTGGCTATCCCAACATGCCTTGGCTGCTGACACCTCTCCGCAACCCCATCACGCCGGCCCAGCTCCGCTACAACACCGCCCATGGCCGGACAAGGCGAGTGATAGAGAGGACGTTTGGCATGCTGAAGAGCCGATTCCGGTGCCTCCACAAGACCGGCGGCGCACTCCCATATGCCCCGGCGAAGGTTTGCAAGATCTTCATGGTCTGCTGCATGCTGCACAACATGGCAGTTGAAAGAGCCGTGCCACTCATCCTGAATCAACATGACGAGGACCATCCACCCGTGGAGGACGAAGGCCTTGGCAATGGGGCTAGTGATGTGGAGGATGTGGAGCCGCAAGAGGACATCCGGACTCGGCTCATACGCGACTTCTTTGCTTAGTGGTGAGTACCAGTGTCTGAGTGTGCACGCCTTGGTCCCCGTGTGGCATGTGTTGTGATGTGTGTCTCCACCTGCATGTATGGCACGTGAGTCAGAGGTGTGTGTGGGTGTGTCACTGGAGTGATGGTGGCAGTGATGGTAGTATTTCCCCAGTCATAATTGTGACCTAGCATGTTGTCATCCATACATGTGTCGAGTCAATGCACATGCAAGTGGCTGTGCTTTTTGTGGCTGACTTCTTGTGTGTCCATCTTCCCCAGGTACCTGTGCATGCCATCTTCTGGTTGCATTGTTGTGGCACTGCTATTCCTCATGGACACGGCATCGTGGGCTGACTCAGCATTACAGGCACGGACACGTTTGGAAGTCTCCATGGGGTAAGGGATGCATCTGGGGTGTATTGGGTGTGGCAGTTGTTCACGATGTGTGCACACTGCCCCGGTCGGGGTTTGGTTACTCTGCAGACATGTGGCATCCCCATGGGACACGACATGCAGCTGGGTACACCTGAATAGATGGGCTGCCTGGTTGTCAGTCATCAGTGATGGGATAGTGGATTGTGATGATGGCATCAATGTGTGTGACACTGCCCTCGGACACATACGGTTAACATTGGCTTGACATGGCGTGGGACTTCCACATCAGCGGATCTATGGTGTATGTCAGGCTCTCCGTGTGCAGCTGTGGGTATTTAGCTGTTAGCCGACACTTGTGTGCCAGTTCCATGGCTATCACGCATTTGTGCTGCAGAAGGGGGGTGCCAGTGTTGGACCCACATGTTACTCCACATGATGTGTTCATGTGTACTTCAAGTTGCCTCTGCAATCCCAAAAACATGACTAATAAAGGTGTCCCTATGCCTCCAAGGTGCCTCTTCTCAGTCAATGCTGGTGTGTTAGCACGGTGCATCCTGCATGTCTGGCATGGTATTCCCTGATTGTGGCTATGTGTCAATGTGTCGAGTGGCAAGATGCAAGCTGTGTGTGTGCTGAGACTGTGTATTGGGCATGGTGTCCATGACTGTGTGGGTATTGTGACATGTGCCATCCCCATGCATCCGACGTTGTCCATGACCCCATTCTCTGCATCCACCGGACTCAAGCTTGCAGGACATGGTTCTGCCACCTGTCTACACATACCTGGGTGCCCCCCAGGACACTGGCCAGGATCCCTGACCTCTGCACATGACTATTGCTGTACTCAATGTGTCTGTCAGCACGGTTGTTCGGCCACCCCCTCAGCTGGTTGTGCCCATCACGGGTGTGTATGGTGCTCCATGTCTGTCTTGCCTAATAAACTGTGACCCATGTGTCCTGTGCCAGACTCAGGCCCCAGGGTGTGGATGGTTGAAGAGAACAGATGACTCAGGCATGTTTAGACTTTACAAGACACATGTTAGGTAATAATGCTACCAGCAGGCATCTACTCTTAATAGTGTGATTTATTATTGGGGGGGGGGGGACAAAGTGAGGTGCTTTCCGGGATTAGGGAATCCAAAGTTCAGTAGGGGAGTTGGTGTCCTTGCCATTGGAAATCCTCAGAGTCCATGCCACAGTCTTTGTCAACATTGGTCAGCCAGTGACCAGCAGGGCCATGTGGCAGAGAATGTCTCTTGATGCTGTGATGCTGTTGCTCCAGTGGGCCAGGTGCCAGGCCAGGTGTCCTGGGAGATGGTGATGTAGCAGCCACCCTCACGGTCCTTTCCGTGGACGACCCGGCCTCCTGCGGGGAACATCACCAGCAGGCCGTGACGACGTCTGGGATGCTCCGTCGGATGTTTCCTCCTCCTCCTCCTGCTCCCTCCCTGTGGGTGGTGATGTTCTCCGCCTTCTGGCACAGGGAGGGTCGGCCATGGTGTCGGCCATCCGACGGAGTGTAGCGTGAATCCCCTGGAACGCCGTCACTTGCTCAGCCTGTCTGTCCTCCATCCTCCGTTGGTGTACCAGTAGACAGGCTATTAGGTCCGCATGTTGCTGGGCCTGCTGGGTCTTGATCCCCTCGAGGACGGACACAACCTGGGCCATGCCCGTGGTGTCCTGCCGGTATGAGTCCAGGATGTTACGGACATGGGAAAATACCGGATCCCCAGCCAACTGGTCAGGCTCGCGCCTCCGCCGTCCTCCACTCCCACCACCCCTGCCCACTTGCGCCTGGCCTGCACTTGTGGGCACATGGGGTCTCCGGGAACCCTGAGGGGTGGCATTGGCGTTGTCGCCTGCCTCCTCCTGGGTGCCCGGGACACCGTGTCCCTCCTGGCGAGCCTGGCTGCATTGTGGTGTTGGGGCAGGGATCCTGGGTGTCTCCTGGGATGTGGCAGGAGTGGGGGTGGTGGTTGGCACGGTTGTACCTGACGCAGGTGCTGCAGGTGGTTGGACACCAGAGGGGCCAGGTCGGTCGGGGTCGTCCGCAGAGTGGTGAGAGTGGTCGCTGCCGGTGGGATCGGTCTCCTGCAGATCCGGGTCCTGTGAGTCTTCCCCCCCAGTGTTGGGGGGTGCAGCACGACGTTGACCTGTGTGTGAGAGAGACAATGTTAATTTTGGTCCATGCAACATCCATGTTTCATCCGTTTCAAACTTGGCACATTTCCTCTTGGAATTAGGATCTGTCTTGCATTCCACTCACAGTGCACTTGTGCATGGGTGTGTCCCTTGGGCACCAATTTGGCCCCTTTAACTATGTGTGGCACAGTCTTACTTGCTGCGTCACGTGTGACTGCAGTCAGCAGTGGAGTGTGCAGGTGTGGCGATCCATGCATTTGCGCCTTCCTTGTAGCACTGTACATGTGCACATGGAGTGGATCCACACACTTATATGATGCAGGTAGCTGTCCTTGTGCTCGTGTACAGGTTGTGACATGGCCCTGCGTTTTGCCATGATGATGAGGGGGGGTTCTGGCACTGGCCACCCTTGTCTACATGCACGCAGTCCACCTGCTGACGAGCAGACATTCCCACACACCAAAGGACTGATTTGCTCTCCCTGTGTCTCCCTCCTTCTCTGTCCCCCTCTCCCTCCCTCTCTGTCCCCCTCTCCCTCCCTCTCTGTCCCCCTCTCCCTCCCTCTGTGTGTCAGCCTCCTCCCTCTGTCCGTCTCCCTCCCTCTCTGTCCCCCTCTCCCTCCCTCTCTGTCCCCCTCTCCCTCCCTCTGTGTGTCCCCCTCTGTCACCTCGGCCCAGCTTCCTGGGCACAGACTGTTAGCAGATCTTTGAATGGCCCTTTGCGTGTTGATGTGAGTTTGTTTCTGATCTCCAGGCACCCATTGGGTGTAGTGTCTGTGTCTGTGCGCTGCTGCTGTGGTGGTGTGTGCTGCCACTCTTTCACAATGTTGGCTGTTCATTAGCTGCTGTCATGTGCAAAGCAGTGCCTTCACCCCCATGTGTTGATGCATGGCGTCCGGCATTTGCTGGCAAGTCATTCCTGTGTTGGGACACACTGTTTGTCTGGCTGTGACCTAGGCCATATGGGCAGAGGGCATTGTTGTCTGCTTTGGAGTCGCACTATGTGATTTTTGGTGCCCAGCCTCCCGCCATCCGGGTTACCGTGTCATGTGTTGTTGTCTTCTGTGGCCTGTGACTTGACATTGTCCAGCTGGGTGCATGGGGCATGGTGGCAGCAGTGGCATGTGCCTGCTCATGGAGTGTGGTTGAGTCATGCGATGGCTTGTGGTGGTTGCGTGCCTGTTAGTAATTTTGTTTGTGGTTGCAGTTCCCCCCATGTGAGGTGCGTTGTTTGTGTACTCACCCGGGTCTCGGAGTCCTTCTAATCCTTCGACTGCCTCCACCGGCAGTATGGCCATCACCCTCTCCTCCCAGGGATGGTACTGTACGGGTCTGCGGGAGGGCCCTCCTCCGGTGGCGTTGGCCTGGTCGTGTTCCTCCTGCCTCTTGGCTCTGACCCTCCTCCGCAGATCGTACCACCTGTTCTGGCAATCCTGCTTGGTCCTCCTGGTGTCCGCAACGGCATTCACAGCATCGACGATGGTCTGCCACATGGCTGTTTTGGCTGCCAGGCTGGTGCTTCTGACCAATGTTCCAAAGATCTGTGGCTCGACTCTGAGGATTTGATCAACAAGGACCTCCAACTCTCGGTGACTGAACTTTGGATTCTTGGTAGTGGGCATGGTGAGGGGTGTGGGTGGGGATGGTGTGGGTGTGGGGGGTGTGTGGATGTTGGGGGGGGGTGTGGATGGTTGTGTGTGTGTGTGAATGTGATGAGGGGGTGTTTGTGAGGGTGGTTGTGTGAAGGTGTGCAAGTGTAAGGTGTGGTGTAGCTTGTGGTCTGGTTCTGTGGTGTCTGGCAGCAGTGAGTCTGTTGCAAAGGCTCATGGTTTGTGTGTGTGGGCCCTTTTTATTGGTCCATGGGTGGGTGTGGCAGTGTTTGAAGTTTGGGTGGGTGTGTTATAAGGAGTGGTGTTGTATTGGGCCTCTGTTTGTTTTTGGCAGTTGCAGGTCAGTGATTGTGTTTTTTTAGTGGTTGTTGGCCATGTTTAGTGGCTTTGTGCCTTTCGAATGGTGTATTCTTGTGTTGTTTTGTTTTGTCCTGGTTGTGTACGTGCGTTTTGAGCGTGTGTACGGTGTGTACAGGGGCCATTTGGTTGTACGATGATGTCCTTGTGTGTGGCTTTGTACGACTCGTACATGCGGTTGTGATGTTGGGGCATGGGGTGCGCTCCGTACTTAGGAGGTTGTGTTGGGGGTGCGCCAGGAACTACTGGGGTGTACATGGAGGGTGGTACGACACGTACAGGGGTGGGGGTGGGGCTCGAACGTACTGGTGTGTAGGTACACGGGGCTATGACACGTACAGGGGTGGGGGTACGACTGGAACGTACTGGGGTGTAGGTGCACGGGGGCTATGACACGTACTGGGGTGGGGGTACGACTGGAACGTACTGGGGTGTAGGTAGACGGGGCTATGACACGTACTGGGGTGGGGGTACGACTGGAACGTCCTGGGGTGTAGGTAGACGGGGCTATGACACGTACTGGGGTGGGGGTGGGGCTCGAACGTACTGGGGTGTAGGTACACGGTGGTACGACACGTACTGGGGTGGGGGTACGACTGGAACGTACTGGTGTGTAGGTACACGGGGGCTATGACACGTACTGGGGTGGGGGTACGACTGGAACGTACTGGGGTGTAGGTAGACGGGGCTATGACACGTACTGGGGTGGGTGTGGGGCTCGAACGTACTGGTGTGTAGGTACACGGGGGGTACGACACGTACTGGGGTGGGGGTACGACAGGAACGTACTGGTGTCTAGGTACACGGGGGCTATGACACGTACTGGGGTGGGGGTACGACTGGAACGTACTGGTGTGTAGGTACACGGGGGCTATGACACGTACTGGGGTGGGGGGACGACTGGAACGTACTGGGGTGTAGGTAGACGGGGCTATGACACGTACTGGGGTGGGGCTCGAACGTACTGGAATGTAGGTACACGGGGGGTACGACACGTACTGGGGTGGGGGTACGACTGGAACGTACTGGTGTGTAGGTGCACGGGGGCTATGACACGTACTGGGGTGGGGGTACGACTGGAACGTACTGGTGTGTAGGTGCACGGGGGCTATGACACGTACTGGGGTGGGGGTACGACTGGAACGTACTGGGGTGTAGGTACACGGGGGGGTACGACACGTACTGGGGTGGGGGTACGACTGGAACGTACTGGTGTGTAGGTACACGGGGGCTATGACACGTACTGGGGTGGGGGTACGACTGGAACGTACTGGTGTGTAGGTGCACAGGGGCTATGACACGTACTGGGGTGGGGGTACGACTGGAACGTACTGGGGTTTTGGTACACGGGGGGGTACGACACGTTCTGGGGTGGGGGTACGACTGGAACGTACTGGTGTGTAGGTACACGGGGGCTATGACACGTACTGGGGTGGGGGTACGACTGGAACGTACTGGTGTGTAGGTACACGGGGGCTATGACACGTACTGGGGTGGGGGTACGACTGGAACGTACTGGTGTGTAGGTACACGGGGGCTATGACACGTACTGGGGTGGGGGTACGACTGGAACGTACTGGGGTGTAGGTAGACGGGGCTATGACACGTACTGGGGTGGGGGTACGACTGGAACGTCCTGGGGTGTAGGTAGACGGGGCTATGACACGTACTGGGGTGGGGGTGGGGCTCAAACGTACTGGGGTGTAGGTACACGGTGGTACGACACGTACTGGGGTGGGGGTACGACTGGAACGTACTGGTGTGTAGGTACACGGGGGCTATGACACGTACTGGGGTGGGGGTACGACTGGAACGTACTGGGGTGTAGGTAGACGGGGCTATGACACGTACTGGGGTGGGTGTGGGGCTCGAACGTACTGGTGTGTAGGTACACGGGGGGTACGACACGTACTGGGGTGGGGGTACGACAGGAACGTACTGGTGTGTAGGTACACGGGGGCTATGACACGTACTGGGGTGGGGGTACGACTGGAACGTACTGGTGTGTAGGTACACGGGGGCTTTGACACGTACTGGGGTGGGGGGACGACTGGAACGTACTGGGGTGTAGGTAGACGGGGCTATGACACGTACTGGGGTGGGGGTGGGGCTCGAACGTACTGGGGTGTAGGTACACGGGGGGTACGACACGTACTGGGTGGGGGTACGACTGGAACGTACTGGTGTGTAGGTGCACGGGGGCTATGACACGTACTGGGGTGGGGGTACGACTGGAACGTACTGGTGTGTAGGTGCACGGGGGCTATGACACGTACTGGGGTGGGGGTACGACTGGAACGTACTGGGGTGTAGGTACACGGGGGGGTACGACACGTACTGGGGTGGGGGTACGACTGGAACGTACTGGTGTGTAGGTACACGGGGGCTATGACACGTACTGGGGTGGGGGTACGACTGGAACGTACTGGTGTGTAGGTGCACGGGGGCTATGACACATACTGGGGTGGGGGTACGACTGGAACGTACTGGGGTGTAGGTACACGGGGGGTACGACACGTACTGGGGTGGGGGTACGACTGGAACGTACTGGTGTGTAGGTACACGGGGGCTATGACACGTACTGGGGTGGGGGTACGACTGGAACGTACTGGTGTGTAGGTACACTGGGGCTATGACACGTACTGGGGTGGGGGTACGACTGGAACGTACTGGTGTGTAGGTACACGGGGGCTATGACACGTACTGGGGTGGGGGTACGACTGGAACGCACTGGGGTGTAGGTAGACGGGGCTATGACACGTACTGGGGTGGGGGTGGGGCTCGAACGTACTGGGGTGTAGGTACACGGGGGTACGACACGTACTGGGGTGGGGGTACGACTGGAACGTACTGGTGTGTAGGTGCACGGGGGCTATGACACGTACTGGGGTGGGGGTACGACTGGAACGTACTGGGGTGTAGGTACACGGGGGGTACGACACGTACTGGGGTGGGGGTACGACAGGAACGTACTGGTGTGTAGGTACACGGGGGCTATGACACGTACTGGGGTGGGGGTACGACTGGAACGTACTGGTGTGTAGGTACACGGGGGCTATGACACGTACTGGGGTGGGGGTACGACTGGAACGTACTGGGGTGTAGGTAGACGGGGCTATGACACGTACTGGGGTGGGTGTGGGGCTCGAACGTACTGGTGTGTAGGTACACGGGGGGTACGACACGTACTGGGGTGGGGGTACGACTGGAACGTACTGGTGTGTAGGTGCACGGGGGCTATGACACGTACTGGGGTGGGGGTACGACTGGAACGTACTGGGGTGTAGGTAGACGGGGCTATGACACGTACTGGGGTGGGGGTACGACTGGAACGTCCTGGGGTGTAGGTAGACGGGGCTATGACACGTACTGGGGTGGGGGTGGGGCTCGAACGTACTGGGGTGTAGGTACACGGTGGTACGACACGTACTGGGGTGGGGGTACGACTGGAACGTACTGGTGTGTAGGTACACGGGGGCTATGACACGTACTGGGGTGGGGGTACGACTGGAACGTACTGGGGTGTAGGTAGACGGGGCTATGACACGTACTGGGGTGGGTGTGGGGCTCGAACGTACTGGTGTGTAGGTACACGGGGGGTACGACACGTACTGGGGTGGGGGTACGACAGGAACGTACTGGTGTGTAGGTACACGGGGGCTATGACACGTACTGGGGTGGGGGTACGACTGGAACGTACTGGTGTGTAGGTACACGGGGGCTATGACACGTACTGGGGTGGGGGGACGACTGGAACGTACTGGTGTGTAGGTAGACGGGGCTATGACACGTACTGGGGTGGGGGTGGGGCTCGAACGTACTGGGGTGTAGGTACACGGGGGGTACGACACGTACTGGGGTGGGGGTACGACTGGAACGTACTGGGGTGTACCTAAACGGGTGGGGGTATACATATACGGGGGGTACGTGTCGGACGTACGGGGGCTGGGGGGTGTGTTGGGCGCGTATGCGGGCACATGTCTCCATGGTTGCTATCGGTGTTCGGTGCGGACGGTGTTTTTTCCATACGGTTGTACGCTCGGACGCACGGGATAGATCGTGATTCCTCGGTCGGACTTTGATTTTCACGTTTGTAAGGTAAATCGTCCGAGGACGTGTCGGACACATTTTCCGACCCGAGGACGTGTGGGGAATGTTTCCCAGTGCGGTTCGTATGGACTTTTTACCATGCGAATCGTGATTGCCAGTTCGTACGGCACTTGTACGATTCGTACGGTAAAAAGACCAGATACGAGTCGCACGGGGGAATTTTTTACAGGATCGTGATTGGCACCTCTATATTTAATTAAGATAAGTGCTGGACACTGAACTTAATTAATTTACTATTCTCACTCCAACCTATATTAAATTAGGGTAGGTGCTGGACACTGAACTAAATTAATTTACTATTCCCACTCCAGTCTATATAAAATTAAAATAAGTGCTGGACACTGAACTTAATTAATTTCCTATTCTCACTCCAACCTATATTTAATTATAGTATGTGCTGGACACTGAACTGAATTAATTTACTATTCCCACTCCAATCTATATTTAATTAAGATAAGTGCTGGACACTGAACTTAATTAATTTACTATTCTCGCTCCAAACTATATTAAATTACAGTAGGTGCTGGACAATGAACTTAATTAATTTACTATTCCCACTCCAGTCTATATTTAACTAAGATAAGTGCTGGACACTGAACTTAATTAATTTACTATTCTCACTCCAACCTATATTAAATTAGGGTAGGTGCTGGACACTGAACTAAAATAATTTACTATTCCCACTCCAGTCTATATTAAATTAAGATAAGTGCTGGATACTAAACTTAATAAATTTAGTATTCTCACTCCAACCTATATTTAATTAGAGTATGTGCTGGACACTGAACTGAATTAATTTACTATTCCCACTCCAGTCTATATTTAATTAAGATAAATGCTGGACACTGAACTTAATTAATTTACTATTCTCACTCCAACCTATATTACATTAGAGTAGATGCTGGACAGTGAACTTAATTTATTTACTATTCCCACTCCAATCTATATTTAATTAAGATAAGTGCTGGACACTGAACAAAATTAATTTACTATTCTCACTCCAAACTATATTAAATTACAGTAAGTGCTGGACAATGAACCTAATTAATTTACTATTCCTACTCCAGTTTATATTTCATTAAGATAAGTGCTGGACAGTGAACTTAATTAATTTAATATTCTGACTGAAATCTATATTTAATTATGGGATTTGTTAAATTCTAAAATATATGTAAATTTTCTAAATATTTTTATTTTGTAATTAAAAAATATATAAACATTTTAAATTAACTTCCCACCCTTATCCCCTATAACCCAACATTCCGCTCCTAAAATTATTTGTAACATTCTAAATTAAAGTTACAATTTCTAAATAATTTTTTTTTTAAATTAACAAATATATAAACATTTTTAAAACACTTCCCACCCTTATCCCATAATAACCAACATCCCACTCCTAAAATTATTAGTAACATTCTTAATTTATTTTACAATTTCTGAATTTTTATTTTTTTTAAATTAACAAATATATAAACATTTTTAAAAAACTTCCCACCCTTATCCCCTATAAACCAACATCCCGCTCCTAACAATTTTTCTAAAATTCTAAATTTAATTTACAATTTCTAAATAAATTTTAAAAAATTTTAAACAATATATAAACATTTTTAAAACACTTCCCACCCTTATCCCCTATAAACCAACATCCCGCTCCTAAAATTTTATTTAAAATTCTACATTTAATTTACAATTTCTAAATTAATTTTTTTTTAAATTAAACAATATATAAACATTTTTAAAACACTTCCCACCCTTATCCCCTATAAACCAACATCCCGCTCCTAAAATTATTTCTAAAATTCTAAATTTAATTTACAATTTCTAAATAAATTTTAAAAACAATTCAAACAATATATAAACATTTTTAATACACTTCCCACCCTTATCCCCTATAAACCAACATCCCGCTCCTAAAAATTTTTTTAAAATTCTAAATTTAATTTACAATTTCTAAAAATTTAGTTTTAAAAATTTACAAATATATAAACATTTTTAAAACACTTCCCACCCTTATCCCCTATAAACCAACATCCCGCTCCTAAAATTATTTTTAAAATTCTAAATTTAATTTACAATTTCTAAATAATTTTAAAAAAATTCAAACAATATATAAACATTTTTAATACACTTCCCACCCTTATCCCCTATAAACCAACATCCCGCTCCTAAACATTTTTTTAAAATTCTAAATTTAATTTACAATTTCTAAATATTTATTTTTTTAAATTTACAAATATATAAACATTTTTAAAACACTTCCCACCCTTATCCCCTATAAACCAACATCCCGCTCCTAAAATTATTTTTAAAATTCTACATTTAATTTACAATTTCTAAATTTTTTTTTTTTTTAAATTAAACAATATATAAACATTTTTAATACACTTCCCACCCTTATCCCCTATAAACCAACATCCCGCAACTAAAATTAAATATACATTTCACATTTTAAATAAAATTTACTAATTAAATTTTACAATATATTAAAAAAATAAATTAACTTTTTTAAAATACTCCCCACCCTTATCCCCTATAACCCAACATCCCGCCCATAAAACAATATAAATATTTCTCATATTATATACATTTTAACTATTTATACAAACAACTTCAAAATATTTACTAAACACACAATGACGATATTTTCACATGTCGATATTATTACTAACGATATTACTTACATCGACATATAAGTAAAAAAAAAAAAAGATATTTTTCACATCGATATTAGCTATTTCGATAGTTTGGACATTCGATATTTTTGACTCGATATTTATGTCCCTCGATATTAAAAAGTCGATATATAGACTGCTCACCCCGCCGAGAAAGGATAGCCACCCCTCTTATTCTACCACTCTGTCTTGTGTTTGTGATGGGCCTATACCCTAGTTGTTCCATAATACCCCCTCACCTTCAATATGAGTCTCCTGCAGGCATATAATATCTGCCTTAAGATATTTTAGCACTATTGCTGCTCTTTGTCTCTTGCCCTGATCGTTCAAGCCGCATATATTCATTGAAATAATTCGTATCTTCATTAGCTATTCAGAAATAGTTTATCATCCATGAAATTCTCTTTATTATATGTTTGAAATCTACCGTCATAACTTTTATAAATCAACCAAGCATCTCCAGTTTCCCCCTTTCTCAAAGTATTCCTCAAATACAGTGTTGCCCCTCTTTCCCCTCTCTGCGTCTCCCTTCCCCACCTCCCTCCTAGTGACCCTCCCTTCCACCCCCACCCTTCCCCATACCCCTTACAAGCAAGTAGGTCAACAATGACCCTTGTGTGGCAGCCGTATCTAACCGCTCGAGCTGCTGAGACATTCCCCCCCATAATCCACTAGCTACTAGATCAGTGCTGAGACACATTCACAACATTTAAAACAAAATACTGTTCTGTATTATTTCACCAGTCTTACCAAAAATAAAGGGGAAAGAAGAAAAAAAAAAGGGAGAAAAAGAAACATTTCTTAAAGGAAAGGTTTTTAGAGGGTTACCGCCTAGGACGGCCCTCCCTGAAGAGTCCGTATAGTCCCGGTCCTTCCTTTAGCTTCTCTAAGCTCCTGCAGGTACTCCTGTGCCTTTATCTCCGACATAAACACTCGCACCTTCCCGCTTGTAACAACTTTGAGGCACGCTGGAAACAATAGGAATGCTTCGCAGCCAATCTCCTGAAAGGGGGATATCATTTGCCGGAGCCTCCACCTTCTTTCTACCGTGACATAACAGAAACCTGGGCGAGCAATAAATGTGTGTCCCTCATATGTCCGCTTGGGGTCTGGCCTTGCTCTGTCCATTATTGCCTGACGCAAAAGAAAATTACCTATATAGACTAGTACTACCCTAGGCCGTTGGTCCGGTACGTTGTTTTTCTAAAGTGTCATCGGAAAGCGGTGTGCCCGCTGGACCTCCTGAACCCAATTCCATTGGGAAAGTTCCGGAAATGCTCCCCTCAGGAGATTCACAACAAATGCTCTAATATCGTCTCCTTCAACTTTTTCCGCAAGTCCCAGCAGTCTAACATTATTTCTCTGCTGCTGATTTTCAAAATCTTCAAGCTTCCAGAGCACATCTACTACTTGTTTATCCTGTGTCTCCCTATGTTGTTGTAGTCTCCCTACATCTTCCTCCAAAATTTCAGTTCATGCTTCAGCCTGAGTTACCCTTTCTGCAATGTCAGTACATGCTTTATTCACTTTTCAGAGGGCCACCTGCAGTTTTTTAGTTGCTTGGTGTGCCTTACGACTCTCCTGCCTGGCCTCCCATTGCCTCTGTTTCAATGTGGAGTACACTAAGGTGCCGATTACGATCCGGTAAAAAATTTCCCCGTGCGACTCGTATCCGGTCTTTTTACCGTACGAATCGTACGAGTGCGGTACGAACTGGCAATCACGATTCGCATGGTAAAAAGTCCATACGAACCGCTTTGGGAATCATTCCCCACACGTCCTTGGGTCGGAAAATGTGTCCGACACGTCCTCGGACTATTTACCGTACAAATGTGAAATGTGAAGTCCGACCGAGGAATCACGATCCATCCCGTGCGTCCGAGGTTACAACCGGATGGAAAAAACACCGTCCGCACCGAACTCCCATAGCAACCATGGAGACGTGCCCGCATACGCGCCGACCCCCCCCCAGCCCCCGTACGTACGCACCATACCCCCCCCCCAGCCCCCGTACCTACGCGCCGACCCCCCCACAGCCCCCGTACGTACGCGCCGACCCCCCCCAGCCCCCGTATGTACGTGCCAACCCCCCGTGTGTGTACACCCGTGTATGTTCGAGTCGTACCCCCACCCGTGTATGTACGGTGCGAACCCCCCCGTGTACGTTCGAGTCGAACCCCCCCGTGTACGTTCGAGTCGAACCCCCCGTGTACGTTCGAGTCGAACCCCCCTGTATGTACACCCAGCGCTGGGGGTACGCACCGTACATACACGGGTGGGGGTACGACTCGAACGTACACGGGTGTACATACAGGGGGGTTCGACTCGAACGTACACGGGGGGTTCGACTCGAACGTACACGGGGGGGTTCGACTCGAACGTACACGGGGGGTTCGACTCGAACGTACACGGGGGGGGTTCGACTCGAACGTACACGGGGGGTTCGACTCGAACGTACACGGGGGGTTCGACTCGAACGTACACGGGGGGTTCGACTCGAACGTACACGGGTGTACATACAGGGGGGTTCGACTCGAACGTACACGGGGGGTTCGACTCGAACGTACACGGGGGGTTCGCACCGTACATACACGGGTGGGGGTACGACTCGAACGTACACGGGTGTACATACACGGGGGGTTGGCGCGTACATACGGGGGCTGGAGGGGGGGTCGGCGCGTACGTACGGGGGCTGGGGGGGGTCGGCGCGTAGGTACGGGGGCTGGGGGGGGTACGGTGCGTACCGGGCCACCTACTCTGGTCGATTCGCGCCGTACTTCGCTTTTCCGGCACTTTTTGGGTGCCGTGAAGATATTGCCGTCCGGACTGCTGTCGGTTCGATTCGTAATTCCTGGGTCGTGAAACGCTGCCTGAAAGCGTCCCGACGTCACGTCGCAGCATTCCCGGATCACATTCGTATGTATGTTTTCGTCGGTTGGTGTTTTTTACGATTCGTACGGAAATGGTGTTTCCGTGCGAATCGTAATTCCATGTTTGTAAAGTTTTACGACCGGGTACGAGTCGGACGGGGAAAACGCTCCGACCGACGGTTCGTACCAGGTTTTTACCGGATCGTAATCGGCACCTTAATCGAGTGAAGGAGGCTCAGCTGCTTCTGTAATTCCATTCGCAGCATTAGCATTAGCAGAGTTAGCTGTATCCCCGTGGACTAGTGCCTGTGTATATTCATCGTCATAAACTTGACTAGTGGAAGAGTAGTCCCATTTTAATTTGCGCGCTATGACTGTATCTAATTTGGTAGGGCTGGGTCTTACTTTACTTTTTCGTTTTTGGGTGAGGGTTTTATATCGCTGTCCATCTAAAGCATAAGAGAGCTCCCCTGAGTCAGTATCGTCACTGAGAAAAGAATCATCGGTGTCGTCAGTTAGGGAATAAAACTTATCTCCCTCTGGAGATCCAAAAGTAGGTTTAGACCACATAGATGTTGATTTTAAGCCAATTCCCCCTCTCTGAAACCGTGTCAGTTTAGTAGCATCAGGAGTTATAATTAATAAATTGTCTTTACCTTTTTCCTTTGGCTTTGCCCCAAGCAGATTCCCTGTAGGATCAGGTATTTTATTCCCAGCAAAGCCAACTGTACTTGAGACTGCTTCTTGTGATCTCCGATGCTCAGCCCCTGCCACCGTCTCTCCTGGCTCCGAATCCAGCAGACTCTCTGTTTGTGGCAACATTGTATCCCCTGCAGGCGGGAGCAAATTTAACTCAGAGCCCCCAGCATCTCCATCAAGCACCCTCTGAGTGAGACACACGTGTTTTATTCCGCCCATCCGAAACTCCGTCCAGCGCTTTCATTCCAGCCTTGTCTGTTTTCTTTCCTCCGCGTCGAGGTTGAAGTTGAGCCGAGCCGCGTCCCGCTGGGAGTCCCGCCAAGACTCCTGCGGCTCCCGCGATTGATCCCTCCTTCGGCTTAATGATCCTGGGAGCATCACGCTTGCCTGATCGGCGTTTCTGCAACGTGCACTACCCTCTGAGTGGGAGCTCGCCGCTATGATTCCACCACAGCAGCACTCGACTAATCAGGTAGTTGTATGTCAGCATAGCGGCCATTCAATACACTTGGGGAGCTCTCCTTGCGGTCAGCCGGCGGCCATCTTGCTCCACGTCCTAGCACTGCCCACATAACTGACCTTAATGCTCCAAAACATACTAATCCCAGGGGCCAGGCTCACCCTTAACCTCTAACCCTGCACTTACATCACAACAGGCTCACTGGCTCTCAATCCACAAATTTGCCCTCTGCAAACTTCTCACACACACATACAAAGCCTTGCACAACATTAGCCCCCATACCTCAATAACCGAATAAACTTCCACAGATCTACCAGACATGTCCACTCAGCCAGACTCCTACACCTGCTCCTGTGCAAACGAAGAACCAGAGCAGTTGGTGGTGCCTTCTCCTACCTCACTCTTAAAGCCTGGAACACCATGCCCATGCAAATCAGAGCCACCTCCTCTGTTCCTGAACCCTGCAAGAAACTGAAGACCAGGCTCTTCAACTGGGCCCAGCCCTGGCTCGGCCCATACAGCTGCTGCTTCAGCACCAGGATATCTTCCAGGGTGAGTTGTGTGCTATGCAACTACACATAACTTAATGAATGAAGTTCAGCCTTCTATCTATGTTGGATATAACCCAATCACTGTGCACAGAGCTGCCCATTTCAGACTTTCTCATATACCATGCATGCTAAATGACATTGTAGCTCATCTGTTGGGCTCCTAACATCTGTGCTTTATAGGCTTCCCATTGGCCTCATGTGCATTTCCAAGAAGATAAGGCACCACGTTTCTGAGAACCATTAGGAAAGATCAAAGGCATGATTCTCAACAGATGATTCTTTCGAAATCAAATCTCCTGATTCCAGGTATCTATCTACACGTAAGCAGGAAGCCACTTGGACAGAAGTGCACGAATCACCAGTACAGTAGTAGAACAGGAGGACGCACTTAAAATAGACGTATGTGCTGATAAAAGCGAAGGGAACTAAGAATTCAAGAACATGGCATGAAACTGTACAGATGCACCAAGACTTTGGGAAACTAATAGGGGTGTGAAGGAATGCTAGGACACCAAGGTCAAAATAGAAGGTCAGTGAGGTACCAAAGAATAGGTAGTATGAGAGCAAAAATATTGCGGTCGGTAAAAAAGAACCACAGTTGTTTGTACCTATCATATAAATATGCTTTTTTGATTTTTACTTGAAACTCTTATAATGGCTTGTCAGCGAAGATTATTCTCTAATGGAATGTCTTTGAACAAATTCTACTCATTTTATAAAGACTAAAATAAAATTGTGGATGGGAAAAACACAATACTGAATCTTAAGGCAGAAATGAGAAAACACCAGAAAACAAGTCTTAAATGCTTTAGCCTGCTCATGAGTAGTCAATAATATGTTTTGCTTAGAGCTGTGGTGTTTATTCATTTTTTTTTTTTTTAAATCAAAAGGATTGATTCTGTTGATACCCATCATTTTGGATGTACATTAAAGCTAACATTGTTCAAGCTGCTCTAATTCATTTTTTCCAGCCTTCATATCAGAACTAATTTAGAGTGCAATACGGAAAACAAGGTGAGATGTGAGGAAAGATAGGTGAGATGCCAGACAATATAGGTGAGATATCAATCAATCAGTAGATTTGCATAGCGCTTCTTGTCAACCATGAAGGTATCTAGAAGCTGGCAGGGTCCAATTGATTAGCCAAACAGTCAGATCTTCAGGGACCTTCGGAACTCTGGAAGAGATGGTGAGGTCCGTAGATGAAAGGGTACAAAATATCAAATCCCATTCCTATAATCATGGGAGTGAATTCACTCAACAAAGTAATAAAAACAGTTTAATGCCAATTGTTCTACAACTTGGGAGATGCCTTACATCTGATTTGGTGTTTGCAGAAATTGCTATTCTTATACCTCCTGAGAAGTCAGGTACCCCCGAAAATCTTGTAGGGTTATGATTATAATGTATATCAAAAAATACAAACTCAGGCAAAATTAATGTGATGATTCGTGGATTCATCATTTGGGATAAAAGATCTAGATTCTAGAACATCAGATGGTTCCACAATGTGAATAATCGGGCGTACCATTCACTTCTAATTCATCTTGCACGTAGCAGCCAGTAAACAGCTCAGAAACTATAAGTACTAATAATTTGACCATTTAACAGGAATTTAGTAAAAATGCTAGAAAACGATTAGATAATGTGTTTTTGACAAAGTCAGTGGCATCAGTATTACATTGGATCCACCAATGGAGCTATATAAACACAGAGGGCCTGATTACGAGTTGAGGCGTTATTTATCGCCCCTGATGAATACCGATAACACAGGGTATCATTATTTATCAGGGACAAAACACTGCCAATAGGTTGAAGGCAGAAATTAGGCAGAATTAAATCTAAAAAATCAAAACAAAGGCACAGAAACTATAAACTGCACACCGCATAGGACTGTCCGTCCCAATAGTAGGTGGAACCTTGCAAGCTGTTTGGCTTTTTTATTTTATATGATGTGTGAAAGCATGATATAAACTTGTCTTGAATGTTTAATTTTGTCATTGAAATTGTGTCATTAGTTGCATGGAGATTATATTCACGTTGAAATCCCAAGTGTTATCTGTAGCTGTGTGATTGTGAGTCCATGTTGCCTTTGGATGTCTTTTAGTAGTTGTGGGCTCAATATTGCCTTTGCTTTAGCATTGATTGCAAAGGAGTGAGATATGAACATGTCTCAAGAGTTGCGTTATATTCATGATATCGTTCTGTCAGCAGTGTTTAATTTTCTGGGGTAATATTGTCATACTAAGGAGGTCATTTAGGTAGAGTAGGAGTCCAACTTGAAATTGGCATGGCTCTCACCTTACTAACTTGTGATTCCCCACCTCATTTGAGGGTAGGGAACGGGTGGGTTTCTGATGGCTGAGCCTCAGCTCGCGGCACCATCATAAACCTAAGGCCCGTGGCCCACAGGACTGCTGGATCAGTGCTTCATAAGCCCCGTCCTATTTAGGATATGCCTTCCATGCCTGCCCGTGATCACGATAAAATGTATGAGGATCTTGGGTAGTAGCAAAAGGGATGTCTAGACCTAAGGCGGTATTAACGCAGTCTATAAATAATGACTGCTTACAACTTTCCCAGTCCCATAAGATTGGGTGGTTGACCTATGTCAAATGCCAACTTCATGTACTTGGTAGGACAGAGCTGTTCTCTAATCCGATACCTATTGGTGATCAGACCGGCTTTTGGTGAAAAATGAAGTATTGGAGCATATGGTGGATAACAGATGGGAGGGTGAGCGGAAGAAGAGGAGGGTGGTGATGTACTTACCTTTGTGTACTACGCCTGACATTGACCATATTCGTTGCGAGGGCCTCGTCATCAAAGATTTCTTTTGTTGAGGTTTAGACTAGGCCTGGCCCTTTTTCTGGTGTCCTACCCTTCTAATGTTTTCTCTGAGAAGAATTTGGAGTTATGCCCCTGTAAAGCGGTTACCCCTCAATACGAAATGCATTTGTTTTTCTTCTGCGAGCTTCATAAAGAACAAAAAAATAGTTTTCTAAAGCCACTTTTAAGAATTTTAAACATCAGGAAAGGTAAAAAGGCTTTAGAGTATTTACAACTGATCCAGACAGATCAAGTGTGTATCATGGTTTTTAGATGTCTTACCCATGTTATTAAATATAGAAAAATAGTGGGGAAAAAATGATGAGTTGCATTAGGGCCAGCTGTTTTAAATTAAATATGATTTGTTTTATTATTAGGGCGACTATCTTAACAATTTTGTACTGCAGCATCTTATCTGGATATATATTTTATGATGGATTTCCAGCACATATATCAGTGTAATTAATTAATGGATGTTTTTAATGTTTTTATTTGAATGCTATTATGAATGTTTTACACAGAATAAAGTATTACTGACTGACTGACAGAAAAAGGGATACATTCCTCCACATGAAGGGAGAAAATTCCTTGTTTGTCAGGGCCTTTAATATATTATGCTGCAGAAATAAATTCCCACTTTTAAAGTTTGTTCTGCAAAACAAAACAAAAAAACCAACCAACTGCAACGATAAGGCCACCACCTGGCACAACTGGTTTTGTTGAAAATGCTACAGCAAACAAATGATGAACGGAATGCTGACAATGCAAACATTCTCCCCCAGTCAAAAGATCTGGGTTAAATCCATCATTATTTTGCTCACTGCGCCACCCCAGTTTGGGCCCAGCCATATAAAAATCAGTCTTGACCCAGTGCCTCATGGGAACAGTCCAGACCGAACTGCCAGGCCAGGTCCTCCCTGGACCGGAAACACGCATCCTGGGACCGGTTTCAGGGTATGCCACCCTTCTTCAGCCAGGCTAGCTTGAATCCAGTGGCACAGTGAGCAAGGGACCCACGTCTGGGCATACCCATCCCACTTAGGGCGAAAAGTGTTACAGCAAACAAATGATGGATGGAATGCTGACAAAGCAAACATTCTTCCCCAGTCAACTGACTGACTGACAGGAAAAGGGATAAATTCCTTAATGTGAAGGGAGAAAATTCCTTGTTTGTCAGGGCCTTTAATATATTATGCTGCAGAAATAAACTCCCACTTTTAAAGTTTGTTCTGCAAAACAAATCAAATAAGCCAACCAACTGCAATGATAAGGCCACCAGCTGGCACAACTGGTTTTGTAGAAAATGCTCCCACCGGGTCAGTAGGAGCACTCCCACCAAAACTCTCTCCATAGTCAATTTTAAATATGCAGGATGGTCCTCTGCTGGGTAGGTGGAGGTGAGGGTTTCAACGGTGCCGGCAGGCTGGCTGCCACCCACCGAGGTCTGAATTACATCTAAAGTCGTCCATAGGGATTTGCGCTGTGTTGGTTTAACTCGGTGTGTGATCAGGGTTCATCGTGTTTTTGATTTAGGTAAGTGTTCCATTCATATATTAGTGACAAGTGCCTCCTGGCCAGATAGTATTTTTGGTTATAATACAAATAGATTGGGTATTCAATGAAGTAAGGTCGATTAGCCTGTTATTATTGTGCATGAAAATGAAGACACATTGTGACATGGTTGTGTCCTAAGATTGTTAGAGGACTGACTACATGTCCAGGAACATTGAGGTGATATTTTAGGTGACTATGGGGGCAAAAAGCATTGGGTCTTGTGGTAGAATGCCCACAGCAACACCCATTGCATGTTACTTAGAGGACTGCCGCGTAAAGGGGAATATTTACAAGGTGACGTTCAGCCATGCTAAGTGGCTTAGCACCACCTTGTAAATATTGACAATGGTGCTACACTACAGGAGCATCAAAAAACAGCCTTTACAACAAAGTTTTTACTTCGTAGGGCCTTTACCACACATTTTTTAGCACGCATATTTTTACTGCGAATATGAATTGACAACGCATGCCAATACCTTGCATTTAAATTAAGTTGGGGGGCTGGGCAGTCTCCCTCCGCAAATTCATTGTTTTTAAATCAGTCAGTCAGTCCGAAAACTTTATTTCGGCTTATATCCATAAAAGTGCATAAGAAGACATAATATTATAAAAATTGATACAGCATAAATCTGATAAAACTCATTCGTCATTACATAAGATAAAAGCAGATGATAAAATAAAATAAGAATAAAAACACCAGTTTAACCTTAGTGAGGTAACAGTTTTCTTCTAATAAGCCACATTGAGAATAGAAATTTGGCAATCACCGTGGCATATAAAGGAGAAGTGTCATACTTTAACAGCCTATGAAGTTCCATACAATGTCTAGCCCCTGTATTCTTGGCTAGTTGAATTATCCATATTCTACGCGGGGTTATGTATGCCGGGCAGAAAAAAATGACATGTGCCTCAGTTTCTTCAAGAGTACCACAACCAGGGCAGGATTGCCGAACTGAGCCCGGCCACTTGTTTGTTCTCGAGAAGAGCGGGAGGGAACCGTGCCTGAACTGTAAATATAGTTTTTTGGCCATGACTGGATGGATCAGGTCTATTACAGACTCAAATTTATAGCTAATTTTGGCCTCAAGGAAAGCAGAGGTCAAGTTTGCTGTGGTAGCAGATTGAATAAGGTGGATCAAATTTCTTTCCTCCAGAGTTTTTGCCAAGGATCTCTTTGAAAGTGAAGGGCATGCATGCTCTGGAGAGAGCCAGAGGTCTTCTCTCCCTATCTCCCTTAGTAATTTCTTTATATAAGCTAGCCAAGGGATGGCACCTGCCATTGGGATCGTCAAAATGGACTTCAATTCCTCCTGGAAGTTTAACAGTTCAGGGGTACTCCATAAGCGACGCCAATACATTACTGGTCTAGAGGCAACCATATCCGTAATCTGCTGGATGCCTAAGTCCATCCTGAGTGGCTGCATAGGAGTACTCATTGGAAGTGCAAGTATGTTTCTAAAAAATTTGTTTTCTGACTTAAGTAAAATCTGGGAGGGGGTATGGCCCCATAGTTCTGCTCCATAAGCTGCAACACCCCGGGCCTGGGTTTTGTAGATCTCTACAAGTGGGCTGATCAATTTAAGGTGGCTGTTTTTAAGCATCTTAGTGATGCCCCCGGTTAATTGGACAAGTTTCAGGTTTACTTTAGAGATCTGGGGTCCCCAGGTCATTTTATTGTTGAGGGTCAAACCCAGGTAGTCAAATGTGGTGACCCGTTCTAATGGCTGGCCGTCCAATTTAGGGGTAGGGTGGTTGGTAGTATCTGCATGAAACACCATGTATTTAGTTTTGCTTACATTAATGACTAAGTTCCTTTTCCTGCAAAAGGATGCAAAGCCGTCCAGGACTCTTCCCATCCCCATAGGAGTCCTGGAGAGAAGCAAGGTGTCATCTGCAAACATTAATGCGGGGATTTTCCTACCCGCCAGCTTAGGGGCATCTATGTCTCTTAGGGTCAGAATGTCCTCAACGAGCCCATTTAAAAATAGGGCAAAAAGGGTTGGGGCTAGGACACACCCCTGCCTTACTCCCTTTTCAACCCCGAATGGGTGCGTAAGTTCACCCTTTAATCCGAACCTGACCCTGGCAAAAGTGTCTTTGTGGAGTCGCTCTAGTAGGTCGCAAAGATAAAGGGGTACTCCCATCTCCTTTAATAGCTCCCAAAGCTGACTTCGGTCCACCATATCGAAGGCAGACTTTAAGTCAACGAACGTGAGATAAAGACTGCCCCCTTCTAGAATAATGGTTTTCCAGTGGATCATTTGGAGCCTAAACAATTGGTCCACAGTTGACATCTTGGCTCTAAAGCCCACCTGTAGGGGAGTCAAAATGTTGGAATCCACCATCCAGATCTGGAGTCTCCCTAGGAGAATACGAGCAAAGATCTTCTGAGCTACATCGATGAGGCTAATAGGCCTATAATTAGCCGGATCGAGTGGAGAGCCCTTTTTATAGATTGGTATTATCTCGGCTCCGGCCCATGTAGATGGTAATGGCATTCCACCTAGGATTGCGTTAAAAAGGCCATAAAGATATGGGACCCAGATATCAGGCTCACTTTTGAAAAGATCTCCTGGGATCTTGTCTAAGCCGGGGGCTTTATTAGGCAATACTTTACTAAGAGCCACTCTAATCTCGCTGAAGGTGCACATCTCAGCCGGCCCCGGGATAGTAAGTGTGCTGGCATAGGGGCAAGGGAGGTGTTTGTTTGCTGCTGGTGCGTTAGAGGCGTAAAGATCTTTAAAATGGCTACGATAGATTTCTTCCCCAAGGTTGGGTTGGAGTGCTTGGTTGGGGGCTGATGATCCTGTCTTAACTAGATTCCAGAAGGATCTAAGGTCCCTATTCTTCAGTGCAAAAGAAATCTCCACCCATCTAGTAATTTCCCAATCTTTCTTCGCTTCATGGAGGATTTTCTTAAAGGAGGCCCTGGCTTCCTTGATTTCTAAAGTATTGCCGTTCTTAAGAGTTGCCAAAAGCAATAACTTTGCTTCCCTACACGATTTGTTGAACCAAGTGGACTTCCCCCTTGTTGGCGCTAGCTTAGTCCTAATAACTCGACTAAAATGGGTCCCAAGGATGGCACAAAGTTCGGTATGGGTGGATCCAATTAGTTCGGTATTTGCATAGCCCTCAGGTATGATAGATTCTCCCATTGTTTTCTCTAGGAGAGGATAGATCTCAGAATACATTGCACTGAGATCACTTTCAGATTGAACAATCTTCTCCCATCTAATTCTCCGCGCCCCATCAGTAGTGGTCAGCGGTAGGGCGATAGGTGGGTCATTGGCAATAGTAAGAGAAGTGGTAAAACCCTCCATGGTTACAATTATGGGATTGTGGTCACTTTCGTGACGTTTAATGACTTCAAAGTTCGAAGTCCTTGGCCACAGTCCCATACTAACCATAATGTAATCGATAATGGAGGATTGCCCATTTCTTTCAAAAGTTGGATTGCCTGGGCTATCAAGGGGAAACCTGCCATTACATGCTCTTACTGAAAAGGCAAATGTAATTTGTGTGAGTTGTAGAACCAATGGCGTCCAGGCCTTTGTGGGGTAGGTATTGGGTGGTGGTATATCCCATACTTGATCCTCCTCCTGTGATACAGGCATGGTTAGGCCGTTCAATGGTTCGTGGTGGCAATTGAAATCTCCACCAATTATAAGATGCTCAGGGTTAGTAATCGTACTCAAGTAGGCCTCTAGGCTGACCAGAGTGGGGGACAATTGACCATAGCTCACTGGGCGAGAGTATATATTTATCAGGTTCAGCTTCCGCCTGCCCTGGGAGGACATGTCTAGGCACATAATATCCGGAGAGTCAGTACGTATTTTTTTGAAGTCATATCCCAAATGTGTTCGGAGCCAAATAAGCATCCCTCCCGACGGTCTGCCCTTTTTTTACTTTGATGCGGGTTCCCAGAAGGTAGCGAACCCTACACGATGGCAGGGCCTCAGTGCCCAAGTCTCCTGTAATAGGCAGATATCGTATCCATCAATGAATTCCCCCCAATCGGGGAGTTCAAGCAGGCGTATCAGACCTGCCACATTCCAGGATAGAATATTCAACCCGGCAACCTGGTTAGTAGTGGGGTTACCAGAATGGATCATACAGGAGGTTGAGGTGATACCCAAAGGGATAGCTAAACTATCTCTAGTGGTAACTCTTGATCCCGAGTCTATGGGAGAAAGTGGATGAAGGTTGTTGATAACATGGGTAGGGGAACAGGGCACAGCTGGCTTAGGAGAGATTAAATCCGTTGTGCTCACCATAGGTCGATTTTTTGGCCCTTTTGCAGATTGTCCGTCCTTGTAGTCGGTCGAGGTCAAGGAGGGAGAGATGCCCTGGCCATCAACCTTTCCCAAATTAGGCCTAAATTCCCCTAATCTTTGATAATCCAAAGTTTGCGAGAGGGGTCTTAAGGATTTTCCTCCCGAGCTTAGGTCATAACCACCATCCGAGAGTTCCCTATTATCATAACCCTGTGGTGCCGAGGGATATGGGGGGATGACCGGACTCGGGGTAGACTTCATTGGTAATGTCACAGCAGGCCCTTGAGGGAGACTAGGCTTCAGTCAATCTATACAGTCCAAGGGACTGAACCTGTTGTAACAGGGTATGTTATATTGAAGCATGTTTGTATCAGCCTCTTGGTTTCTGATTTGGCCAAAGCCCATTCTCTCTCTACCTAGTTGCACATTGGCTATATCCCTCCCATGGGTATGTAATCCTAGGGGATAAAAGTGTGAGAGGGGAAAGGTATGAATTCCATTGGCAATATCCGCCCATCCCCCCTCAAACACATATTGTGGCACTCTTGGATCTTTAAACGTTACAACTATGCAGTCTCCCCTAATGTTCTTCGGGCCCCGACCCACCCATGAAACTCTTCGAACCATCAAGATTTCCCCATTCAGAGTGGGTGGCAAGGGTCTATGAGTATTCATCCAGTGTATTGCCTTAAATTTCAGTGATAGATAAGGTTCGGCTCTATCCTTCGGGAGTTCGGGTACACCTGTTAGGACAACAACATATGGGCTACAATCGGGCGGAAGATCGAGTCTCGGGAGGGTCTTATTATTGGGGAGGGTGTCAGGACTAAGATTAATCAAAGGAGGGGTAGGAAGCTGAGTTAGGGGGTCTGCCTGGCTGCCCGCTATGGTGGAAGCAATCGACTGGTGTGGGGGAGCGGGAGGGGGAGGTCTACCGTTCTCACTGGTGGCTAGTTCCCCTATGTTCTCAACTAGATTACACTGAGTAGTATTCGCTGTAAGCCTTTTACTCGGCGTATTAGAAGGCAGTGTAGTTGGTTTATGACTTGTTAATTTCGCGGTTGAATGTACTGCAAGTGCGATGTCGGGTTGGGTCCTTTCAACTAGTGATGCTAGCTTAGTTTCTACAGCAGAAAGGCGCCTAACTAGAGGAGACAGCCTTCCGTCAATTACATCAGCCATTTTATCCCAAAAGTTACTAGGGAGCAACGCCCCCAGAGTTTCCTCACTTGTTGATATAGGGATAGAGCGTATATCAGGATCCTGGGTCAGAGTGATTTGTGGGTCTGTCCTTCGGGTAGGGGTATTGTGAGCTGAGTTGGGAGCAAGAGTTCTTTGTTTTTTTTTTGAAGGATATGTCATTATAGCACCCTCTCGTTTCTTGGCCTTTGTAGCTAGGGGGTTTGTCCCAGTATTTTTCCTTCTAACAGATCGATCAACCATAGACCTTGTTTTGGGACAATTAACAGTGGGTACAGGGGCATAGTTGTCATCCTGAGTGGACCCAGAGAGAAACGATTCAGCTAGGGTGGCGCCAACGAGGGGCGGTGAGTCCCTTATCAATGCCTCGTCTATATGACCACTTGTTAAGGGAGGCTCAAAGTTATCGGGAGAGGGAGCAAGCGCAATGGGTCCCAGTGAAGATCTTTTCCCTAGTAGTGGATCTTGGGATAACCTACGTTCTGTAGCAGCAATCTCGTAAGCCAGAACGTTGCTCGCTCGAGTTATGAAATTGTCCAATGTCCCCATAACATTGCACCCCTTAGTGCCCACCTGTAAAAATCCGGTTGCCATAGTATTTGCCTTACAAGGAATGTCAACCAGGGGGGGGGGCCAGCCCAGCCTCGAACAGTCTCGAACGGCCCGCTCTTTGCCCGGGTAAGCGTCCTGTGCGCGTCCCGCTAGCGCGCGTGGGAAGGTATCTATATAGGAGTGTTAATGTCAATAAGGGGGAGGAGCCGAGAAGAGCTTCCAGGTGCGCCCAGTGATGTCCGCCGACAGCACCCTGGTCCTCACAGTCCCGGCAATCAGGCTCCCCCAGCGTCCAGCGCTACAGCAACAGCAACTTTCCCGCAAGTCTGGGGATTCAGATAGAACACAACAGAACTCCTTGTCCGGTAAGTGGAGAATCTACGCCCACGAGCGGCACCCCTTGTGCTATCATAGAGCACGCCTACCTCGAATAGAGTCTAGCGAGTCCTCGGACCTTCTGCGAGTACGCCTAGCAGCTTCTCACTCCGACACTCTGTACTGCCGGAAAGTCAGACAAGGAGTTTTATTTAAAGGCACTCCACAGTTAGGCAGTTTTAATATCAAGTTGAAAAGACCCTTTCCGTCTTATCGTCACCAGAGGTAGGGAGCGGCCAGAATTGGGGTCCTCCTTTTCTTTCTCCTAGTCTCTCCCTCTGGGATCCACACTCCTCAAAGAGTGTGGCTGGCTTGTCCGCGGTACCAGATGGGGTCCGGCTCCCTTGCAGGGTCTTCGGGAGTCCTCCGCAGTTTTTCCGGTGTCCTCGCTTCCTCGGCACCTGTAGAGATGACGAGCGCGTCTCCCCTTTCTCGAAGCGCCTTCCAGGATTCGGTCGGGTTTCCTCCGGTATCCAGGCGCGTCACCCACGGCTCAGACCCCGGACGCCCCCCGTCTCCGTCCAACTGTCTCCCTCCCGTTAGCGCTCCAGTCCCGCAGCTGTGCAGCTCCCTAACGCATGCGCGTTGCTCGGCTGGGGAGAGGGGCCTGTGCGCATGCGCCCGTTGGGAGCTCAGCGCGCGCACACCACTTCAAATCTAAAAACAATGCGTGGTATTGGCATGCGTTTTAAATGCATATTCGCGGTAAAAACATGCACGCTAAAAAATGCATGTGAAAGGCATGCAAAGTAATTGCATGCGTTGTACCATCATACAACCCCAAAAAAGTGACGCTTCAGTGGCGATAGGCGCTTGTAAATATGCCCCTATATTTAATGGGCTAAATGCAATATGGCTTAACAAGAGGCTAGGACATGAGCTAATATGTTAGCATGCTCCTGGAGGCCAAGAGGCTGGGAATGATATTGATTTGATTTGGGAAGGTGTTCCAACATTTTGAATATTAGATCAGGAATCCATTTCAGCTTATTTTGATGAAGAACAGACCAGTGATCCGATGACTTAACACTCATCATAAGGTATAAATGTGGTGGTATCTGACTACTTCTTACAGCGGGAGTTCTGGCTGGATTTCTAGATTGCCTGTTTTGTTATGTAGGACTCTTTTAGATGATTTCACATGTAGCAGAAGGCATGTTGAGCTTATGAAGAAACATGCAATGGTAGGCCAGTGCATCTTGTAGAATGTAGTGTTGATGTGGTTGTTCATGGCTTTTTACATTCAAAGTCCTCTCAAATTCACACATTTTATAGTCATAAATAAACAATATGCTTCCAGTGCTAACAGGAATTTGTCTGAGTTTTAGTAGGGCCATTGAAATTGGTAAAATGATGTGAAAGTGACATGTATACACTACAACAGTAGGACACCATTACATGTGAGGCCAGATTGGTGGTAATCAAATACAATAATTTAGGAAATCAGTACACTCGGGTGCCGATCACGATCCTGTAAAAACCGGGTACGAACCGTCGGACGGAGCATATTCTCCGTCCGACGTGTACCCGGTCGTAACAATCTACCAACATGGAATTACGATTCGCACGGGAACACCTTTTCCGTACGAATCGTAAAAAACCCCGACCGAACCAAATAAACATACAAATGCGATCCGGGAAAGCGCCGACCTGACGTCGGGACGCTCGCAGCCTGCCATTCACGAACCAGGAATTACGATTCGCACCGACGTCATCCCGCACGGTGATTATTTTCCGGATGCCAAAAACTGCCGGGAAATCAGGACGACGCGAACAAGGACCACCAGTACGCGACGGACACACAGGACGACGCGAACAAGGAGGACCAGTACGCGACGGACAGACATGGACCCGAACCTACGAGTCATCCCGGCCCTCATAGCAATCGACCTCCTCTACAGGTTCGGACGCAGACGCCGCAGAAGGTCAGAACAACTAAGGGAGGGGGGAAAGTGGGGTGGGGTGGGGGTGGCAGGACCAGGGCTGGCCACAAACCCCCCACCAAAGTCACACAGCACACATGCCCTGGACATACCTGACTCCCATACCCTGGTCACTACGAGGGGGTGGGGGCGTGTCCAGATAAGCCAGCGACCGCCACAACGGAAGTCCGTCACAACGCGAACCGGCAACACAAACAGACATGTACGTCCCGTACCCACGCCTGAAGAGCATGGGTACGAGTCGAACCACGCCCACACCCACGTCACCCCAACAATGGCGGGACGGCTCGTACCCACGTGGCAAAGGCCTGGGTACGGCCCGCACAAGCATCACACAGCGTGGGGACGGATATGTACGGACCCTACCCCACCCCGTATGCATGGAGCGTACCCCCACCCCAACAGTGTAAGCACGACCCGTACCCACCCGCGTACGTATGGAGCGTACCCCCACCCCAACAGTGTAAGTAAGACACGTACCCCCCACCCACGTACTTATGGAGCGTACCCCCACCCCAACAGTGTAAGTACGACCCGTACCCACCCGCGTACGTATGGAGCGTACCCCCACCCCAACAGTGTAAGTACAACCCGTACCCACCCGCGTACGTATGGAGCGTACCCCCACCCCAACAGTGTAAGTACGACTCGTACCCCCCACCCGCGTACGTATGGAGCGCACCCCCACCCCAACAGTGTAAGTACGACTCGTACCCCCACCCGCATACGTATGGAGCGCACCCCCACCCCAACAGTGTAAGTACGACTAGTACCCCCCACCCGCGTACGTATGGAGCGCACCCCCACACCAACAGTGTAAGTACGACCCGTACCCACCCGCGTACGTATGGAGCGTACCCCCACCCCAACAGTGTAAGTACGACCCGTACCCACCCGCGTACGTATGGAGCGTACCCCCACCCCAACAGTGTAAGTACGACCCGTACCCACCCGCGTACGTATGGAGCGTACCCCCACCCCAACAGTGTAAGTACGACTCGTACCCCCCACCCGCGTACGTATGGAGCGTACCCCCACCCCAACAGTGTAAGTATGACCCGTACCCACCCGCGTACGTATGGAGCGTACCCCCACCCCAACAGTATAAGTACGACTCGTACCCCCCACCCGCGTACGTATGGAGCGTACCCCCACCCCAACAGTGTAAGTAAGACACGTACCCTCACCTCGAATGCATGGAGCGCATCCACATCCGTGTATGTCATGAGCGTACATATTGTGAAATCGGATAGGTGGGTGCAGAGTCCTCCCAGCAGTGCCCTGAGACAGGAGAGGTGGGTGCAGAGTCCTCCCAGCAGTGCCCAGAGACAGGAGGGGTGGGTGCAGAGTCCTCCCAGCAGTGCCCAGAGACAGGAGGGGTGAGTGCAGAGTCCTCCCAGCAGTGCCCAGAGACAGGAGGGGTGGGTGCAGAGTCCTCCCAGCAGTGCCCAGAGACAGGAGGGGTGGGTGCAGAGTCCTCCCAGCAGTGCCCAGAGACAGGAGGGGTGAGTGCAGAGTCCTCCCAGCAGTGCCCAGACACAGGAGGGGTGTGTGCAGAGTCCTCCCAGCAGTGCCCAGAGACAGGAGGGGTGGGTGCAGAGTCCTCCCAGCAGTGCCCAGAGACAGGAGGGGTGGGTGCAGAGTCCTCCCAGCAGTGCCCAGAGACAGGAGGGGTGGGTGCAGAGTCCTCCCAGCAGTGCCCAGAGACAGGAGGGGTGGGTGCAGAGTCCTCCCAGCAGTGCCCAGAGACAGGAGGGGTGAGTGCAGAGTCCTCCCAGCAGTGCCCAGACACAGGAGGGGTGTGTGCAGAGTCCTCCCAGCAGTGCCCAGAGACAGGAGGGGTGGGTGCAGAGTCCTCCCAGCAGTGCCCAGAGACAGGAGGGGTGGGTGCAGAGTCCTCCCAGCAGTGCCCAGAGACAGGAGGGGTGGGTGCAGAGTCCTCCCAGCAGTGCCCTGAGACAGGAGGGGTGGGGGCCTATCACTCCCAGCAGTGCCCTGAGACAGGAGGGGTGGGGGCCTATCACTCCCAGCAGTGCCCTGAGACAGGAGGGGTGGGTGCAGAGTCCTCCCAGCAGTGCCCAGAGACAGGAGGGGTGGGTGCCTATCACTCCCAGCAGTGCCCATGGAACGCAAAGGGTGGAGTAGTCACAGATACCATGCCCACAAATGTCAGTCAGGTGCACAAAGACCCTGCAGTACATGTACCACATGTGTACGATGCTGGGAGTATACGCATGCATAGCGCAGAAAAGAAGACATGTACACATGAAGTCATGTCAATAGGCCACATACACAAGTACAATGACTACCAAGGATGCCACGAATGATGCAGGTGGAGACATCGCTCAGCATGCATGTGCAAAGGTGAAGGACTACGTCACACACCCAGCTAATGGACACACAGCTCTGTCCCAGGGGACACCCTGCAGGGAAGAAGTCTGGGTACACAGAGGAAGGAATACACCTTGGGACTATTGCAACATGCAGCAACTGCTTACATGAATGGACAAAGGTAGCTAACACCGTGTGATGGCACACAGATCCCAGGGTCCCCCCTATGAGCAGCACACTACTACATTTCCCACACACCCAACACATGACCAACACCCACAACCATGTAGCAGCCCCACCAACAGAAATGCCAGCAATGCAGGAGTGTTCCAAGGCCAAAATTAAAGAGCTTTATTCAGCATGAGAAAAAAAGTAGTATGACGTAAGTCCAATTATAACAAAGGCCATAGGGCAGTCCAGGAGTCCCAGCTGGATGGGGGACACAGTGGGATGCGTGTCCCCTAGCTTGCCTGCACAGTTACAATCCATCGTCTTCCACAGGGGTGAGGGCATCATGTGGGGGGGAAGAAACAGGCACCGCAGGGACAGGAGGGTGAAGGGTAGGCGTCGTGGGTGCAGGGATGGAGGACTCCACCACAGGGGGTGGGGCAGGGCCAAAGGCGGAGGCCAGTATCTCGCTGCACACCTTAGCAAGGTCCTCCAGGGACTCCCCTGCACCCGAAGGAACCACAGGCCCCAAGGAGGGGGGGGGTCAGAGTGATGGGTCGCAGCACCACTGGGGGAGGGTGTGGACAGGGGGGGGACTCAAGCACCCTGACCGGGGACCTCCTTGACCGCTTGCGGGGTGGTGTCACTGTGGGGCTCAGGGACAGAGCGGCCATGAACGAGTCTTTGGGGGAGATGTGGCCAGGAGAGCTGAGGGGAGGGGATTTGGAGGGAGTGGATTGGGTGGAATGCGGACTCCCACTCTGGCTGCGTGTCACACGTTTGCCCCCCGACCCAGTGGGTGTGCCTACTGCACCCTGTGTGTGCGTGTCAGGAGGTGTGCGGCGGACCTTCCCTGCTGGTGTGGTGCCTGTGTCTGTTGTGGTGGGTGCATGCTTACGTCTGGGTGTATGTGGGACAGGCATGGGAGTGGGAATTGTGGAAGGAGCAGGGGTAGGGGGTGGGACGTAGCGCTGCAGGAGACCCACTGCTGCAGTCAGTGTGGAGTCTATGGACCTCAGCAAGTTGCGTTGGTCAGCCTGCGATGAATGAATGCCCTCCAAGTATGCCTCCATGTTGTTGAGGACCTGGCTGTGGCCATGGAGGACATTAAGGATCGCAGTCTGACCAATCTGCAACTGCCGCTGGATGTCCACAGACTCAGCATTGGCGGCAGCAGTGGAGACAGGGGCAGGGGGTGCGGTGTCTGGCAGGAAGGAGACATGTGGGGACCGGGCACGCTGGGAAGGGACACGAGCACGTGGGAGGCGGCTGATGCCAATGGAGGGGGCGGTGCCAGATGTACGGCTGCTGTCAGAAGGTGGTGCAGCCACCGCCCACTCGGAGTGATCACCCTCGGACCCGTCAGCTTCGTAGTCTGTTGTGCCAGTCGACAGGTCCCCGGGGTCACTCTCCACCGCCTCTGTCCCACTCGAAATGCCAGCACTGATGTCACCGCTGGCACTGGTGCTCGGTCCCTCCGCGCCGTCTGTGTCCATGTCTCCCTCCGTGTCCCCCGACGATGCTGTGGGCACGGTGAAGAGACATGAATTTATCATACACCTGTATACATAAGTCACATGAGTCAAATCTACGTAGGCAACAGTGCATAGCCTGAAACAAAGGAAGAGTTATATCTACATCACAAGGTACAAATGTAGGGTATGCAAGACACAGTTTTTTGACCCACCATGCCATTGAAAATCCATGGAGAGCATCACACAATAGCAAATGAGATGATATGGAATTTTGACTGAGGAGCATGGCCCTGGGGACAATCCAGCACTGCATCTGCACCACACAGCGTGGCAGGAAATTGGGATGAGCAGGGACAAAATCCAGGAACTAGAGGCACATGCAGCATAGGAAATACTGAGAACATGGCCACCCTGACTGGCACACTGCACCTTGAGTGTATGTCCAGGCAAACATCACACACTGGCCAGTCCTAGCAAGGAGTAACCAGCTCTTGACATGTCGGACATGCCCGCACCACCCACCCCCTACATAAGACAAATCAATGGAGACACAGGAAGCACGTACATCTCTTAGTCTGGGTGAAATACACACGGGATGCTAAACTTCTATATTGCACACAAACTACCCAAGGTGCGGCAGTGCAAATTATCATGTACAAATGGGCAGCATCAGATGATTGCAACAAGACACAAAGGCAATGGCCACCGTGAGTATGTAATAGGAAAATCAGGTCAGGCTGTACAGTGGACACTTGTAATACACCTCACGTCAATATACATGTTTGCAGGGGACAATGGCACAGAGCACAACCTATGCTGTAGACACAGCGATTGTCGACATTCTCGGATTACACACATGAGACCTAGGAAAATATGCCCCTGGGGACAGTAGTGGGCACACAACTCCATGCTCCTGAATGGGAATGACTGCGACACACGCTAACATCCCTGCACTAGGCCTAACGCACAATCATGCACATCATGTCACAGGCCACCACATGGGACATGCCTGCTGGAAGGCCTGCCACTCGAGAGATTAACTCCCATGTCTGGACACAGCATTAGTGCCAACTGACATGGAACCCACAAGTACAGAACTGGACAGGGCACAGGCAAGGTCACACAACCTGTTACACACCACCCCCACACATGATGCTGCAGGCATTGTACACTTGGAGAAGGTGTCAGGCAACATAACCTTGTGATGGAGTGACTACACACAGACCAGGGAACACATTGCAAGGAGGGGAAGGGAGGCAGGAGAACACTGCAATACTGAGGGGAACATGATCTGCACAGCACCATAAACCCTGGAAGTGTATCCATGGAACAGTGCACAGACAAATGCTGGTGAAACACAACAAACACACACATGTACCTACCCCTTTCCGGCTGCTGCATCTCCCGTAGACGCCTGTCCAAATCAGGAAAGACCACCGCCAGCACACGTTTCTGGATGTGGGAGAGACGGCGGCGCCCGCGGTTCTTGTGGCTCTCAGGTGAGTCCCCCAGCAGGAGCCGTGCGATCCTCCGCGTCCAGCACCGGATATCCTGCCAGCGTTTCCTCACCTGGGGCAGGCGCCGCTTCCGACCATCCGCACTCCTCACGGCGCTGACGGCGTCCAGCCATATCTTCTCCTTGGCAGAGGCGTCTACCTGTGAGGATGGACAAGTGACACTACATCAATACACCTGGCACATGTCACAGGGACACAGATTAGAACACATTCACTGTTTACAACAAGGCCTAGTATGCATCCAACGCATTGCACCTTTGTCATAGGGACATGATCCTCTGGGGGAAGGCCAAAAGCAGTACGTGCCATTGAAAGGACACAGGTGGAATGAGGGCAACTACACAATCAATGATCCAGGCTCACACTGTGCATCACACCCACCCCTCCTGTCTCAGGGCACTGCTGGGAGTGTTAGGCCCCCACCCCTCCTGTCTCAGTGCACTGCTGGGAGTGATAGGCCCCCACCCCTCCTGTCTCAGGGCACTGCTGGGAGTGATAGGCCCCCACCCCTCCTGTCTCAGGGCACTGCTGGGAGTGATAGGCCCCCACCCCTCCTGTCTCAGTGCACTGCTGGGAGTGATAGGCCCCCACCCCTCCTGTCTCACGGCACTGCTGGGAGTGATAGGCCCCCACCCCTCCTGTCTCAGGGCACTGCTGGGAGGACTCTGCACCCACCCCTCCTGTCTCAGGGCACTGCTGGGAGGACTCTGCACCCACCCCTCCTGTGTCTGGGCACTGCTGGGAGGACTCTGCACCCACCCCTCCTGTGTCTGGGCACTGCTGGGAGGACTCTGCACCCACCCCTCCTGTGTCTGGCCACTGCTGGGAGGACTCTGCACCCACCCCTCTTGTCTCTGGGCACTGCTGGGAGGACTCTGCACCCACCCCTCCTGTGTCTGGGCACTGCTGGGAGACATCAGGCATTCCCACCCCAGGGACCCCCCTACAGTACATAGCATGTGGGTCACACCTGGACACAATGCCAGAAGTCACAGTCACGAAAAAGGGGCACAGTCTGTGCCAGTGGACACTGCACTCACCTGATAACCTGGTCGCCCATACAGCATGGGGTACTGTGGGAGGATCACATCCACCAAAGCCATGTTCTCCTTCAGGGTGAATGGCTGTGACCTCTCCACAGCCCTTGACATGGTTCCAGGGAATCAGTAGCAGCAGCTGGGTCGTGGAATACAGAGATGTGCAGGCAAGTGCTCCCTCATGGGACCTGGCTGCCTTATATCAGCCTTGCTGGCCCATCTCATGCACAGGGGTACAGAGTGATTGGTCACTCACATTTGCATCCTATGTTTCCTCCAATCCCTTCAAACCTAGCAGTCTGTGGGTACTCTATCGGTTTCATTCTCCTGCATGATGTCAGCCCCACAAACACATTGCAACAAAGTAGAAGAATTCCAACTGACTTCTGCTGTGCACCTTCCAGAACAATTTCGAAATTTGAACTTGGTCTCCATGACAACCAGCATGCATGTAGGCCTTAATACTTGTCCCCTATGTAATTTTCTGCGTCACACACAGGTACGGTGCGTTTCGGGGCCCAAGGGCACCCCAAATGCATTGCAACGGCCCCTACACGCATGCCTACGTTCACTATCATTATGGGTCTCCTCGCGTATGCGTACTCATCGTGGTACGGGCCGTACACACGCCTGTACGCTCACTATCACTACGAGTACGCATACGCGAGTCCACCCATAGTGATAGTGAGCGTACAGGCGTGTGTACGGCCCGTACGACGACGAGTACGCATACGCGAGGACACCCATAGTGATGGGGCCGTACTCACGCCTGTACGCTCACTATCACTATGGGTGGACTCGCGTATGCGTACTCGTAGTGATGGTGAGCGTACAGGCGTGTGTACGGCCCGTACCACGACGAGTACGCATACACGAGGACACCCATAGTGATGGGGCCGTACTCACGCCTGTACGCTCACTATCACTATGGGTGGACTCGCGTATGCGTACTCGTAGTGATAGTGAGCGTACAGGCGTGTGTACGGCCCGTACCACGACGAGTACGCATACGAGAGGACACCCATAGTGATGGGGCCGTACTCACGCCTGTACGCTCACTATCACTATGGGTGGACTCGCGTATGCGTACTCGTAGTGATGGTGAGCGTACAGGCGTGTGTACGGCCCGTACCACGACGAGTACGCATACGCGACGACACCCATAGTGATGGGGCCGTACTCACGCCTGTACGCTCACTATCACTATGGGTGGACTCGCGTATGCGTACTCATAGTGATAGTGAGCGTACAGGCGTGTGTACGGCCCGTACCACGACGAGTACGCATACGCGAGGACACCCATAGTGATGGGGCCGTACTCACGCCTGTACGCTCACTATCACTATGGGTGGACTCGCGTATGCGTACTCGTAGTGATGGTGAGCGTACAGGCGTGTGTACGGCCCGTACCACGACGAGTACGCATACGCGAGGACACCCATAGTGATGGGGCCGTACTCACGCCTGTACGCTCACTATCACTATGGGTGGACTCGCGTATGCGTACTCGTAGTGATAGTGAGCGTACAGGCGTGTGTACGGCCCGTACCACGACGAGTACGCATACGCGAGGACACCCATAGTGATGGGGCCGTACTCACGCCTGTACGCTCACTATCACTACGAGTACGCATACGCGAGTCCACCCATTGTGATAGTGAGCGTACAGGCGTGAGTATGGCCCCATCACTATGGGTGTCCTCGCGTATGCGTAGTCGTAGTGGTACGGGCCGTACACACGCCTGTACGTTCGGCATCACGATGGGTACACATACGGCAGCACTCCCATAGTGATATGGGAACATACACAGGCCCTCTTCGCAGCAGTACAGCGGTTTTCACACATCACAGTGGTGACAGGCGGCACACAGGTAGGGATAGGGCGGACATACTTGTCCATGGATGGACATACTTGTCCATTGATTGACATCAAGGCATCATCTGTGCATTACTACATGTGTGGGGCACAGGTGTGACGGCCTGTGATGTGGCACATGACTCCTGAGTGGAGAAGGCACCAGATGTATGATGAGATGTGTACAGATGTTCCGTGTGATGGTGCAATGTGTGCCAGGCATGGCCTTGGCTCCTTTGACATGTGTGCATGTCGTACTGCACACTTGGGGTTGGCGTCACTGGCATGGCCCGGACACCAACACACGGAAGTGTCCCCTGATGCCCGGTACAGGGTTTATCACACCTGACTTTTCACTACCCACGGTGCACAATGTGACTATGTCATGTATGTGTGGGGGCTTCCCATCAGGTTGATGTTGGAGCACCCTCAAAAGCTGCAGCCGTTGCAGCAACCAACATGTGTCTGTGTGTAGATTGTCATTGCACACTGTTCCGCACACCATGCCACATGTGGTATCGGAAGTGAGGTGCACATGTATGCATGGGACACGGAGTAGCGTAACAAGGACATGTCAGCATCCTCACAAGGAATGTGTGGTGAGTCATGGCATGTGCACCTTCATGGCAAGGTGTGTGGGCTGTCCTAGTGTAATGTCATGTGACCTGTGGATCCAGTGTTCCGCTACCAGTCTCTGCAATCGGCATCCTACTGCTGCTGATGTGTGGGCGTATGTCACTCCTGTCTTGCGTCTGGCTGTTCACTTGCACTGGGACACAGCTATTCCCATGGCGTGCCATGGGGAGGTTCTCAATCTCCGTGTGCTGGATCTTGGTAGGAGGGTCACCTGGCAGCCATACGTGTCCTGGGCATGTAGCACATACCTGACTCCCTATGTAGCATATGTGTATTGACAGATTAACATGTGCTCAGTACACATGATTTGTTGTCGTAGTGCCCTCACTCTTCCTTGTCATTTCCTAATTAATGCAGAGCGCCGCCTCTTGCCCGACCTATTCCGGACTTGGCTGCCATGCAGGAGAATGACAGCATCCGGCTCTACCGCTTCACCCAACCGTTGATTGTGGAGTTGACGGCGAGACTGGCACCACATCTGCAACCGCAGCACAGGTATCCTACGGCACTGACACCCCAGCTGAAGGTAATGGCTGCCCTACATTTTCTAGCCACGGGTACTTTTCAAAATACCATAGCTCATGTTGGTGGCATGTCCCATAGCATGTTCTGCCGTGTGCTGCATGATTTCTTAGAGGCCATGTTGATTCACCTGGATGACTTCATCAAGTTCCCAACCCCTGAACAGATGACTGAGGTCAAGCGTGGATTCTATGCCCTGGGAGGGATGCCCCATGTCATTGGGTCCATAGATGGAACACATGTAGCTTTGGTACCACCACACGCACGGGAGGTGGCGTACCGCAATCGAAAGCACTACCACTCCATTAATGCCCTTGTGGTGTGTCAGGCCAACATGGTGATTTCACATGTCTGTGCTCGTTTTCCAGGATCAGCACACGATGCCTACATCATGAGGCGTAGCAGGATGCCTGAAATGATGATGCAGCTGCGCAACGAACGGGCATGTGTTGTTGGTGGGTACAGTCTGTCTGTCCTGTATTTTGCATTACCTACCAGCACTACCGCTTCACCACTTCTAACGATGTCCATGTGCTTCCCATGTAGGGGACGCTGGCTATCCCAACATGCCTTGGCTGCTCACACCTCTCCGCAACCCCATCACGCCGGCCCAGCTCCGCTACAACACCGCCCATGGCCGGACAAGGCGAGTGATCGAGAGGACGTTTGGCCTGCTGAAGAGCCGATTCAGGTGCCTCCACAAGACCGGCGGCGCACTCCCATATGCCCCGGCGAAGGTCTGCAAGATCTTCATGGTCTGCTGCATGCTGCACAACATGGCAGTTGAAAGAGCTGTGCCACTCATCCTGAATCAACATGACGAGGACCATCCACCCGTGGAGGACGAAGGGCTTGGCAATGTGGCCAGTGATGTTGAGGATGTGGAGCCGCAAGAGGACATCCGGACTCGGCTCATACGCGACTTCTTTGCTTAGTGGTGAGTACCAGTGTCTGAGTGTGCACGCATTGGTCCCCGTGTGGCATGTGTTGTGATGTGTGTGTCCACCTGCATGTATGGCACGTGAGTCAGAGGTGTGTGTGGGTGTGTCACTGGAGTGATGGTGGCCGTGATGGTAGTATTTCCCCAGTCATAATTGTGACCTAGCATGTTGTCATCCATACATGTGTCGAGTCAATGCACATGCAAGTGGCTGTGCTTTTTGTGGCTGACTTCTTGTGTGTCTCTCTTCCCCAGGTACTTGCGCATGCCGTCTGCTGCTTGCATTGTTGTGGCACTGCTATTCCTCCTGGACACGACATCGTGGGCTGACTCAGCGTTACAGGCACGGACACGTTTGGAAGTCTCCATAGGGTAAGGGATGCATCAGGGGTGTATTGGGTGTGGCAGGTGTTCACGATGTATGCACACTGGCCCTGTCGATGTTTGGTTCCTCTGCAGCCATGTGGCATCAGCATGGGACATGACATGCAGCTGTGTACACCTGAATAGATGGTCTGCCTGGTAGACAGTCATCAGTGATGGGATAGGGGATTGTGATGATGGCATCAATGTGTGTGACACTGCCCTCGGACACATACGGTTAGCATTGGCTTGACATGGTGTGGGACTTCCACATCAGCGGATCAATGGTGTATGGCAGTCTCTCCGTGAGCAGCTGTGGGTGTTGAGCTGTTAGCCGAGGCTTGTGTGCCAGTTCCATGGCGAACACACATTTGTGCTGCAGAAGGGGGGTTCCAGTGTTGGACCCACATGTTACTCCACATGATGTGTTCATGTGTACTTCAAGTAGCCTCTGCACTCCCGAAAACATGACTAATAAAGGTGTCCCTATGCCTCCAAGGTGCCTCTTCTCAGTCAATGCTGGTGTGTTGCCACGGTGCATCCAGCATGTCTGGCATGGTATTCCCTGATTGTGGCTATGTGTCTATGTGTCGAGTAGCAAGATGCAAGCTGTGTGTGTGTGCTGAGACTGTGTATTGGGCATGATGTCCATGACTGTGTGGGTATTGTGACATGTGCCATCCCCATGCAGCCAACGAGGTCCATGACCCCATTCTCTGCATCCACCGGACTCAAGCTTGCAGGACATGGTTCTGCCACCTGTCTACACATACCTGGGTGCCCCCCAGGACACTGGACTGGATCCCTGACCTCTGCGCATGACTGTTGCTGTACTCAATGTGTCTGTCAGCACGGTTGTTCGGCCACCCCCTCAGCTGGTTGGGCCCATCACGGGTGTGTATGGTGCTCCATGTCTGTCTTGCCTAATACACTGTGACCCATGTGTCCTGTGCCAGACTCAGGCCCCAGGGTGTGGATGGTTGAAGACAATAGATGACTCAGGCATGTTTAGACTTTACAAGACACATGTTAGCTAATTATGCAACCAGCAGGCATCTACTCTTCATAATGATATTTATTAGGGGGGGGGGGGGGGGGACAAAGTGAGGGGCTTTCCGGGAGTTTGGAATCCAAAGTTCAGTAGGGGAGTTGGTGTCCTTGCCATTTGAAATCCTCACAGTCCATGCCACAGTCTTTGTCAACATTGGTCAGACAGTGACCAGCAGGGCCATGTGGCAGAGAATGTCTCTTGATGCTGTGATGCTGTTGGTCCAGTGGCCCAGGTGCCAGGCCAGGTGTCCTGGGAGATGATGATGTAGCGCCGACCCTCACGGTCCTTTCCGTGGACGACCCGGCCTCCTGCGGGGACCCTCACCAGCAGGCCGTGACGACGTCTGGGATGCTCCATCGGATGTTACCTCCTCCTCCTCCTGATCCCTCCCTGTGGGTGGTGATGTTCTCCGCCTTCTGGCACAGGGAGGGTCGGCCATGTTGTCGGCCATCCGACGGAGTGTATCGTGAATCCCCTGGAACGCCGTCACTTGCTCAGCCTGTCTGTCCTCCATCCTCCGTTGGTGTCGCAGTAGACAGGCATGTAGCTCCGCATGTTGCTGGGCCTGCTGGGTCTTGATCCCCTCGAGGACGGACACAACCTGGCCCAGGCCCGTGGTGTCCTGCCGGTATGTGTCCAGGATGTTACGGACATGGGCAAATACCGGTTCCCCAGCCAACTCGTCAGGCTCACGCCTCCGCCGTCCTCCACTCCCACCACCCCTGCCCACTTGCACCTGGCCTGCCCTTGTGGGTACATCGGGTCTCCGGGACCCATGAGGGGTGGCATTGGCGTTGTCGCCTGCCTCCTCCTGGGTGCCCGGGACACCGTGTCCCTCCTGGCCAGCCTGGCTGCATTGTGGTGTTGGGGCAGGGATCCTGGGTGTCTCCTGGGATGTGGCAAGAGTGGGGGTGGTGGTTGGCACAGTTGTACCTGACGCAGGTGCTGCAGGTGGTTGGACACCAGAGGTGCCAGGTCGGTCGGGGTCGTCCACAGAGTGGTGAGAGTGGTCGCTGCCGGTGGGATCGGGCTCCCGCAGATCCGGGTCCTGTGAGTCTTCCCCCCCAGTGTTCGGGGGTGAACCACGACGTTGACCTGTGTGTGAGAGAGACAATGTTAATTTTGGTCCATGCAACATCCATGTTTCATCTGTTTCAAAGTTGGGACATTTCCCCTTGGAATTGGGATCTGTCTTGCATTCCACTCACAGTGCACTTGTGCATGGGTGTGTCCCTTGGGAACCACTTTGGCCCCTTTAACTATGTGTGGCACAGTCTTACTTGCTGCGTCAAGTGTGACTGCAGTCAGCAGTGGAGTGGGCAGGTGTGGCGAGCCATGCATTGGCGCCTTCCGTGTAGCACTGTACATGTGCACATGGAGTGGATCCACACACTTATATGATCCAGGTAGCTGTCGTTGTGCTCGTGAACAGGTTGTGACATAGCCCTGTGTTTTGCCATGGGGAAGAGGGGGGGTTCTGGGACTGGCCACCCTTGTCTACATGCACGCAGTCTACCTGCTGACGAGCAGACATTCGCACACGCCACACGGCTGATTTGCTCTCCCTGTGTCTCCCTCCCTCTCTGTCCCCCTCTCCCTCCCTCTCTGTCCCCCTCTCCCTCCCTCTGTGTGTCACCCTCTGTCACCTCAGGCCAGCTTCCTGGGCACACACTGTTAGCAGATCTTTGAATGGGCCTTGGCTTGTTGCAGTGAGTTTGTTTCTGATCTCCAGGCACCCATTGGGTGTAGTGTCTGTGTGTGCGCTGCTGCTGTGGTGGTGTGTGCTGCCACTCTTTCACAATGTTGGCTGTTCATTAGCTGCTGTCATGTGCGAAACAGTGCCTTCACCCCCATGTGTTGATGCAAGGCGTCCGCCATTTGCTGGCAAGTCATTCCTGTGTTGTGACACACTGTTTGTCTGGCTGTAACCTAGGCCATATGGGCAGTGGGCATTGTTGTCTGCTTCGGAGTTGCACTATGTGATTTTTGGTGCCCAGCCTCCCGCCATCCGGGTTACCGTGTCATGTGTTGGTGTCTTCTGTGGCCTGTGACTTGACATTGTCCAGCTGGGTGCATGGGGCATGGTGGCAGCAGTGGCATGTGCGTGTTCATGGAGTGTGGTTGAGTCATGCGATGGCTTGGGGTGGTTGCGTGCCTGTTTGTGATTTTGGTTGTGGATGCCGTTCCCCCATGTGAGGTGCGTTGTTTGTGTACTCACCCGGGTCTCGGAGTCCTTCTAATCCTTCGACTGCCTCCACCGGCAGTATGGCCATCACCCTCTCCTCCCAGGGCTGGTACTGGACGGGTCTGCGGGAGGGCCCTCCTCCGGTGGCGTTGGCCTGGTCGTGTTCCTCCTGCCTCTTGGCTCTGACCCTCCTCCGCAGATCGTACCACCTGTTCTGGCATTCCTGCCTGGTCCTTCTGGTGTCCCCAACAGCATTCACAGCATCAATGATGGTCTGCCACATGGCTGTTTTTGCTACCATGCTGGTGTTTCTGACCAATGTTCCAAAGAGCTGTGGCTCGACTCTGAGGATTTCATCAACAAGAACCTCCAACTCTCGGTTACTGAACTTTGGATTCTTGGTAGTGGGCATGGTGAGGGGTGTGGGTGTGGATGGTGGGGTGTGTGTGTGGATGGTGGGGGGGGGTGTGTGGATGGTTGTGGGTGTGTGGGTATGGTTGTGCAGGTGTGTGTGTGTGTGTGTGTGAATGTGATGAGGGTGTGTTTGTGAAGGTGGTTGTGTGGAGATGTGCAAGTGTAAGGTGTGGTGAAGCTTGTAGTAAGGTGCTGGTAGTTGTCTGTGGTGTCTAGCAGCAGTGAGTCTGTTGCAAAGGCTCATGGTTTGTGTGTGTGGGCCCTTTTTATTGGTCCATTGGTGGGTGTGGCTGTGTTTGAAGTTTGGGTGGGTGTGTTATAAGGAGTGGTGGTGTTTAGTGCCTCTGTTTGTTTTTGGCAGTTGCAGGTCAGTGTATGTGTTTTTTCAGTGTTTGTTGGCCATGTTTAGTGGCTTTGTGCCATTCGAATAGTGTATTCTTGTGTTGTTTTGGTTTTTCCTGGTTGTGTACGTGCGTTTTGAGCGTGTGTACGGTGTGTACATGGGCCATTTGGTTGTGCGGTGCTGGCCTTGTGTGTGGCTTGGTACGACTCGTACATGCGGTTGTGATGTTGGGGCCTGGGGTGCGCTCCGTACTTAGGAGGTTGTGTTGGGGGTGCGACTCTGACGTACTGGGGTGTGGGTACACGGTGGTACGACACGTACAGGGGTGTGGGTAGGACTCGAACGTACTGGGGTGTACATACACGGGTGGGGGTTCGACACGTACAGGGGTGTGGGTTGGACTCGAACGTACTGGGGTGTACATACACGGGTGGGGGTTAGACACGTACAGGGGTGTGGGTAGGACTCGAACGTACTGGGGTGTACATACACGGGTGGGGGTTCAACACGTCCAGGGGTGTGGGTAGAACTCGAACGTACTGGGGTGAGGGTACACGGTGGTACGACACGTACAGGGGTGTGGGTAGGAGTTGAACGTACTGGGGTGTACATACACGGGTGGGGGTTCGACACGTCCAGGGGTGTGGGTAGGACTCGAACGTACTGGGGTGTGGGTACACGGTGGTACGACACGTACAGGGGTGTGGGTAGGACTCAAACGTACTGGGGTGTTCATACACGGGTGGGGGTTCGACACGTACAGGGGTGTGGGTAGGACTCGAACGTACTGGGGTGTACATACACGGGTGGGGGTTAGACACGTCCAGGGGTGTGGGTAGGACTCGAACGTACTGGGGTGAGGGTACACGGTGGTACGACACGTACAGGGGTGTGGGTAGGACTCGAACGTACTGGGGTGTACATACACGGGTGGGGGTTCGACACGTACAGGGGTGTGGGTAGGACTCGAACGTACTGGGGTGTACATACACGGGTGGGGGTTAGACACGTACAGGGGTGTGGGTAGGACTCGAACGTACTGGGGTGTACATACCTCCCGTGTGTGTACACCCGAGTACGAGTCGAACCCCCCGTGTATGTACACCCGAGTACGTGTCGAACTGTACGTGTCGGGGGTACGCACCGTACATACACGGGTGGGGGTACGACTCGAACGTACACGGGTGTACATACACGGGGGGGTTCGACTCGTACTCGGGTGTACATACACGGGGGGGTTCGACACGTACAGTTCGACACGTACTCGGGTGTACATACACGGGGGGGTTCGACTCGTACTCGGGTGTACATACACGGGGGGTTCGACACGTACAGTTCGACACGTACTCGGGTGTACATACACGGGGGGGGGGTTCGACTCGAACGTACTCGGGTGTACATACACGGGGGTACGACGCGTACATGCGGGGGCTGGGGGGGGTATGGCGCGTACATGCGGGGGCTGGGGGGGGTACGGCGCGTACCGGGCATCTGTTTGGACGTCTCCATGGTTGCTATTGGAGTTCGGTGCGGACGGTCTTTTAACCATACGGTTGTACATTCGGACGCCCGGGACGGATCGTGATTCCCCGGTCGGACTTCGCTTTTCACATTTGTACGGTAAATCGTCCGAGGACGTGTCGGACACTTTTTCCGACCCGAGGACGTGTGGGGAATTATTCCCAATGCGACTCGTATGGGCTTTTTGCCATGCGAATCGTGATTGCCAGTTTGTACGGCACTTGTACGATTCGTACGGTAAAAAGACCGGATACGAGTCGTACGGGAATTTTTTTTACCGGATCGTAATTGGCACCATAGGGTATTATAATGAATAAGTGTGATTTATTGGGTGGTGACATTTTCCAGGGGAGAAACTGTCACTGCACTTCATGGTTTTTCCCAGTAGTGATTTTACCATGGAATTCCAAGTTCGGCAAGTCAAAATGTGGAATAAATTCTGTACATTCTCCACATAACTGTCATGTGTCCTCCTGCAAATTTCTCCATGATATACCAGGAAGAATTGGTGCACAGAAAAAAACATGATTCATTGCAATGATTTGGCATAATTTGAAATCCATACATGTGTTCAAAAACAATATGCACTAGTCTCCAGATTCCGTGCAGCAGACGGATAGAGAGCCATAATCTAGTTTCCAGGTTTTAGAAGAAATTTGAGGCCTATATGATGGATCCATTGGTAGTACACTATTAACTGTTCACTTGTTGCAAAGGTCAATCCAGCTGATCGATTAGAGGCAATTCATTTTGCAAAGTAAGTACTTCTGAAAACGATGGCAGCTGTAACAGAAACAAGTATTAGCAATGCCAATAGATCGGGGTATAAATAATTTCATTTAGTGTCATTGATGGGTTTAGGCATGTAATACATGCACTCTGTCAATCATTTTTGCACTTATTCATCCATCCATTGACTCATTCCTGCACCATCTGTCACAACCACAATAAAGCACGCACACAAATCCAATAACATATGCAAGATAAATTAAAGAATTCAAGCAGAACAAAGAAAATATGCTGCCATTCAAACACGGTGGGCATGTACTTGCAAAGATTAAACTAAGCATAGCAGCAGAGTTCTGTTTTGCAAGTGGTATTTTGTATAGTCAATCAAGATTTATAAACTACGGAAAATCACCCGTGAGGGTCTCAAGGTACTGAAGTTGGTAGCTGTTTTACCGAGAAAGCAGGGAAAAATTAAGCAAAAGCAGGGAAAGAAAAGGGGGGAGGGGAAGGAGAAAGCAGTAAAGAAACGAGGCAAAAGGAAGACAAAGCACTCCAAAAAAATGGGAGAAATGGAGGAAAGGCCTCTCTTTGCATGTTCATCCCCACATTTCTGGACTGATGCTGTTGTCTTTTTGACTCTGAGAGTGTTTTGAGGCCTACTAGCTAGACCTCAGTGCCATTGTTCTTAACCCTTAACAAATGTATGTCGAATTGGCTATACCCAAATGGTAAGTACTGACTTACTTATAAGTCCCTAGTATATGGTGCCCAGGGTATCCAGGTCATGCAAGACCAAGCCACACAGGGCTGCAGCAGTGGTTGTGCCCCCCTGAGTGACAGAGGACAAAATGGCTCCCAGCCTACTACTGCAGACTGGCAGAGCAGTGTGTTTACTGCTAGTTCGACTTTGCTATTGAAATGAAGGGCAAACCACCACTCCTTTAACCTTATTTGTAAAACCTCTCCAAGGAAGGCCTATGGAGCCCTGTGGTAGGGAGCTATATTCTGTTAAGTAAGACATGTATTTTTAATATGTCTTAACAGCAATACTTCAAAATTGCAGTTTTGCTGGGGAAAAGTTAGTAGCCCACTTGACTAAGACAGGGTTACTGGCTAGCATCCCAGCCAGGCTACCTTCTGAATGGAACTACCTAATTGGGTACTGTAAGATATCAAAGTTATCATTGCATTACATCTGACCTGATGCCTTTTGTTCCTGTAGACAAGTTGGACACAAGGACAGGGAGAGAAAACCCCGTCCCCAAACCGATTTTCTAATGTGCGTGTAGCTCCCAGGTAGCCACACCTCTAAGGGTAGGTTAATGAGCGCCTGACAACTAAGGAAGGTTCCTGATATTTTGAATGTGGCTAGAATAGTGACTATGGGATAGCCAGATGCCACACATCACAGGACACACGTCACTAGGAGGGAAGGGACCCAGTAGCCCATTGTCTAGTGACCGCGTGGTCCCTGTGGGGCATTTTCCTGCGATAAATATGGCACCCCTGGCACTCTGCTTGTCAGATCACATTGGATGTGAAGAAAGGACCAAAGAGGACCAAAGATGAACTGCCCTGATGGCCTTGAAACTGCATGGAGAGAGGCTGCGCCATCGTAACGGCTACACCTGCTGCACTGTGGGCTAGTGAAGTTTGGCTTGTGCCTGTAGCTCCTGACCCATAGAAAAGTTGATTTCCAGCTTCATCCCGAAGTATTGACTTCACGGATCAGGTGGCTGTTCCCAAGGAACCAGCTGCAGGGGCACAAGAGCTGAACAAGCCCTAACCAACAAGTTGGTAGCCACCGTAGACATATTGCCGCAACCAGGCACAAGGCACACAAATGGACAAATCTATGATAGCTAAAAGTTGCACCTATGTCTTCCGGACCCAAGGGTGCTATCATGGTCATCACCTTCAAGGAACACTACCCTCACCTAAAGATTTTGTTCGAACTGCGGTTCACAGAGACCAGTAGCCCTGCATCGGCTGGCCTGCTATTGGAACATAGAGGACATTGAGTGACTTTGATCGCTGTGGCCAGAGTTGCCCTTCATTGTCCATAGATCAAGGGACAACTGCTCACCACACCCCACCGGAGCATCCTTTGAGTATCTTTAGTTTGCATCCCAGCATCAAGACCACTCTGTTGTAGTCTATGGTGGTCATTCTGTTAAGCTTAGAACTTGCCTTGACAATGCTCTGGTGGCCAGGCAACTGTCCAAAGTATCCTCTCTGGCCCCCTAGACCTCCTTCCTGTCTGATGTGGTTGCCCAACCCAGGCCAGAGCTGCCAAACTAACTCTTTCAAACTTTTCAAAGTTTTACAAGCTTTTTGTTGACCAATGCTTGCTTACAATTGCTTTTAAAAGTATTTATATCTTCAAAACTGTATATCTCAGAAACCCTCTGGTGGGTTTTGATCAACAAGGTCTCTAGAAATTCATAAAAATACACTCTAGTTTTATAAATTGCTGTTGCGTCTCTTTCTTGTTGTGTGACTTTCTTATTTCGTTGTTTGATGTTGTTAAATGCTTTATACTTAGTTTGTTTGTCAAGCCTTGCTGCTAAAAGCCACAGCTACCCAAGGTTGAGCATAAGGTTTACAAACAAGCCTGACTAGACCCAAGTGTGCGAGTTTATTACATGATAAGGCCCCAAAGACATATCACATAATACACCCAAATCCTCACAACTTTGGACAAAACTTTTCCACAATGGCCACCTGGTTTAGAGGAAGGGGCCATGCAGGGGACAGCGTACTTCAGATGAAATGAACAGCAAGCAAGAGGTCTGTTAAAACTGCCTTAGGAGCTGTAGTAATAAATTTAAGTGGGATTAAATTAATAAAATAAAAAAATGAGAAGCAAAGAAATGGAAGGAGAACTATAAAAGGAGAAAATAGAAAACTAAATGATCAGCCAACTAGCTCTGACACTAAAGAGCACTAATTATAATGTGAATGTGCACATGTGATGAGGAAATGTTGTCATTCCTGGAGCTAGAAAGCCAATGACTGATGTGGACTGAACCCTTACCCCCTGAAGTACTCTTTCTTGGATGGAAGCAGAGTGTAGATGACACTCAGACAAACCAATGACAGAAGATAACTAACATGTGGGATCTCTATGGATCTATATTTTTTTTATATGTCGATGTATGAATTATTTAATTATTTATTATTATTATAAGGGGCTTATAATGTGCGCAGCTACCCTGAGGAGTCTCGGGCACAGGATAGAGGCAGCTAAAGGAGACCGCAGTGGGCAGATAGAAAAGCCATGTCTTCAGATTATTACGGAAGGCAAGTAAAGAGTGACAGTTCCTAAGAGAGGCCGGGAGAGAATTCCACAGTTTAGTACCAAGGTAGGGGTACGAGCGTCCCTTCATGCGGGTAAGACGAAACCTAGGCCTAGCGAACAGCGAGAGGATGGATGATCTCAGCAGACGCGTCCACACATAGGGCGTCACCAGTACTTGAATGTATAAGGGATCTAGATCATGCCTGGCCCTGAAGTTATAGCACAGAGCCTTGAATTCAATGCACCTTGCAATCTTAAGCCAGTGCAATTCGTGAAGCAGCGGAGAAGCTGAGGTGTACCTTGGGAGCCGAAAGAGTAACTGGGCTGCCGCATTCTGAATGGTCTGTAAACGGCGAATGGAGGACTTGTCTGCACCCAGGTACAGCACATTGCCATAATCCAATCTAGATATAACTAGAGCTTGAATAACTGTTCTCCGGGCTGCTAGGGGAATCATCCAAAGGATCTTCTTCAGCCACTTTAGAATAGAAAAGCAGGTAGCAGTAACCTTGGACACCTGTGGCTTCAGGGAGAGTTTTTCGTCATTAAAAAAGCTGAGATTCTTGACCCCAGTTGCAGGGGTTGGTAGAGGCCCAAGGGATTCCGGCCAGTGGCTGGGTCCCCAGAGCATTTTTCTTTATTATAAGCTCCTGGAAGATGGCTAAACCTGCTATCCCATCAGAAGAGATTCCATCAAGAATTATTACTGTATAAAACGTCTACTACTAAGGCTTGTCAGAGCGATCAACCAACTCCAAAATCCTTCCCAACAAAGGTCATCTTTTAGAATTCATGAAACAAAATACCTGATTGACTTCTTGACAAGGCAGCCATTCGGCATACAGTCATACAGCCTGGGCCCAGAATTATTGGGTCCGAAGACTCAAGACCTAATCATTCTGGGCCAGGAGACCTCGAGCTTACTACAGTTGCTGCTGGGGCTGCAGGCAGCAGCATTGTTCAGCTCCCATGGACCACTTTGCAGCAGTCTAGGGTGTAAACAGACAATACTCCCCCTGTACAGACAAAAGCATTCCCTGCATCCCTTCTCCCCACCTGATACCATACTGCACCAGCCCTCCCGCTGACACTTTCCACCTTCTCAGAGCAGGCCGAAAAAGTAAAACAAAATAGGGTAAAACTGCCCAGTGAATGACCTAGTAACTCTAGAACTGAGGAGAGTTCCCTATTCCATTGAAAAACGTTGGCCATGATTGGGATCTGGGGCATATTTACTAATAGTTCACGAAAAGCAGCACAGCAAGGCAAGTTGTTGTGCTGCTTTGCGTGGACAGGAGAGAGTTGAACAGCACAATATTTATCATACAGTTGTTCAGCTCCCTCTGCACTGGCATATGTGTGGCCCCGAGTTCTAACGCAGGCAGGTTTGTGCCACGGCACAAGGGTTCAGGCATTATAGGCAGGATTGTTTTTGTGCAGGAAAGGATACCTTCCTGCAAAAAATCAATACTCAGGGGCATGCATGGAAAAAGGAAATAATGAGGAGAAAGGTCGTTATTTCTAGGGGTGGGTGGTAAATTCCACTCCTCAACATGAAGTTGGCGAGCGTGAGCAAGAAAATTGAAACATAACCAATTTGGTTATGTTGGTGGAAGAAATTGAGGAAAAGAAAGAGGTCTCTATATGTGGTTCCCAATTGATGAAGGTGGGGGAATTTCTCCTTTAGGAATTAGTGCCCTCACACACCCTTGTGAGTGTCATGCTTCATCATCGGGTGTTGCTCCTCGTGGGGGTGGCGCTGCTGTCCTCCACTTGCCCCGTGAGAGGGCTCTTTGTCGGAGATCTATTAGGAGATGCCGCAGTTGTGCATGCGGGTGTGTGGGCCTACAGGGGTTGGTGCTGGTGTGTTAAATTACCAAACCCGTACCGTGAGGATAACTTTTATTCCTTGGTCCGGGAGGTAAGGATAAAATAATTATACAGGGGCGTTGGGGCACCTCTATTAACACATAACATAGAGGTCAGGGTATTACTCTGCTGCTCCTAGTGCCCATGTGTGACTGTGAGTATGTGTGTTGGTCAACATGTTTCGCGCTATAATTGGGTCCCTAATGGATCCCCGTGCACTTCGTCAGGACTGTGTGAAAGTGAAATAAATAAATACATAAATAGGAATAGGGAAAAGACACCCTATCTTCCTATGGTACCTCTTTTCAGGTTTGCATGCGTTACCTGCACTTAAAGGAACACCTCTCTCGTGTTCCAACCTGTTACCTAGTGGTGAAAGACAAATGGGAAAAAAAGACAAACATATAGAGACACACATAAGTGGTGGCGAGTAGCGATCCACAATAAATTTAATTGTACCGTAGCGTTTTCGCCTCCCACATACTGACAGTGTGTGGGAAAAAGTGCCTTGGACATGCTTTCACTGCCGCATGTGCACGTGTGACAGCAGCGGCTGTCTGTATCTTTTATCATTGATGAGGTCTCATGCACTAGCCTCATTATGCCTGTTTTTCATCATGGTGGCCACCAGTGCTTAATAATGTAAAGGCGCGCTTCATGAGTGAAATTATTATCAGGCAATTGAGTATCACGTAATCCCGGGAAATATCATACCCTTGTTTGGTCGTGAGACATGCTTGCAGATAGGCATATTAACCCATAGCTCATACATACTCATTCAATATTTACATACTGATTACCCCTTAAAATGAAAGTCTTGTGCATCTTCGGCTGTCCCCGCGGTCTCGATGGGTAATATCTGTGGATCGAGAAAGTCACAATGAGCCTCATGCGCACTCAACATACCTGCTGTTGTCTTATCGAAGCAGCGGAGTAATACTTACATTCAGTCCCCTTTGTTGTGGCCCATTACCTAACCTGCCGCTGGATGGACGCCGGAGAAGTGTTAAGCGGCGTCCATCCGATTATGAGTGCTTGCAGGCGGACATGACGGGAATCGGGTGGGGGGGTCAAGAATGACGACATCCCGGGATCGGAGGAGTTTGGATTGTGAATGCCATGTGCGGCGGCCATCTTGTAATGGTTCCATAGAAACTCAAGGCTCCTATTTTGTGCCACTCTAATCAGACGTGATAAATAAAATTCATACTACTCTTTGACAGAGTTAGATTAAGTTATTGTGCAGTTGCTATGATATTGTTATTTGTGTTATTCATAGTCACGTGGGGGTGGTATTTATGGCCTTGCTGTGTCTCAATAAAGTTATGTTAAAAAGAAATTAACAGCTCGATATGTAAAAATCCTTGTTTTATGTATTTTACCACCGGGGGCCACCCCCTTAAAAATGGCAGTGGTCTGTGTTTATTAATATTGAGTCTAATTGAAATAACACGTGGACAAGCCACAAGGTGAGTTGCGCTAAAAGTGTAGTACCTGTGGTACAATATTCGGTTGTATTCTTTCCGAGCAGGAAACCATCTACTTCACTTCGTGGTAATTAAATCTAGTGATGTTAGCCTTGTGTCCCCAAATATTTGGTTGTAATGGTTGCGTCTTTATGCTCTGTTACGGGGCGCCAATCTCTTAGGAGTGATAGTTCTAATGAGCAATGCTAATACTCCTAGTAGGTGTAGATGTAGAAGAGGGGTCTGTTGGTTATCCCCGGGACTGTTAACATTTACAGTTAAGAATTATTGTGGCCTTCTATGACCCGTGGTAGTCGATAGGTACACCCTGCCTTGATGTTTCAGGGGTGGTCCAACCTCATGAGCCAGTATCGTCTAGATCTTCTATCAGACTAGGTCACATGTTCTGACCACGGAATGTCATTGTTTAGTCCTTGTGTGTTACTCTTCAATCGGAACACCCAGAGTTGTTCTTGCCTGACCAGCGCGGTAGTAGTCCAGTTGGCATTGGCCATGATGATGGTCCATTTGAGGTTATTGGGGGTATGATTCATTTCTAGGAAGTGATTTTGTAGTCTTGCATTGGTCCTTTTGCACCGTATCGTGCTTTTATGTTCCCCTATGCGTAGTTTCACGGGTCTGGTTGTCATTCCCACTTATCTTTTATCACACGGACATGTGATAAGAGATATGCAGTTTTTTGTATTGCAGTTTGTATGTCGTTTTTGTACCCATGGTCTGGCCAGACCTAGGTCGATTGTGTTGGATGCTTCCGTCAGTGGACAATTGGAGCAGGTTCCACACGGATGATGACCCTCAACAGGTGGTAGAGCTCACAAGGTGGGTTGAGTCTTGATGGTTTGTTTGGGTCGTGTATGTACCAAAAGGTCTTTGAAATTCTGTGTCCTTTGAAATGAGAACAGTAGGGTTGGTCCTGGGTCGGATGCCCCTGTCTCCAAGATACACCAGTGCCTCTTGATCAGTTTCTGGATTTTGTTAGAATTGGGGGTGAACGTAGTTACACATGTAAGTGCATTGCTTTGTGGTTTCTCCTTGACTTCCAACAATGCCTCCCTGTGGTTATTACTAGCTCGTTTGTGTGCTTTTATTATTTTGCTCTGCGGGTCGTTGCGCACCGTTAGATTGTGTGACAAAATGGAAGATTGTTTCATGAAGTCACAGATTGTATTGCAATTACGCCGGAGAAATTGTCCCACAGGGAGGTTATCCCTCAGTGCCTTAGTGTGGTGACTCTGGTACATCAAGAGACTGTTTATGTCAGTGGGTTTTCTTTAGTTTGTAGTTAGTTGGGTTTTCTGTAGTTTGTGGTTAGTAATGTACCTTCTTGTAGGGTGATCCAGAGATCCAAAAAGGCAACACTCTCTTTGGATCTAGTGCCTGTGAACTTGAGAAAGGGGTCTAGGGTGTTCAGCCATTCGAAAAAAGTGTTACATCAGAAATCTAAATTTACTCCCACGGCAGCCATGACTCCCAATGATGTGCTCACGTTTGAGCAAGCAGTCCAGAAGGATGTCACGAATCTTCCACACCGACGCTCCTTTGACAACCTGTCCAAAGACGAGAGGCGTATTCTAAAAGGTATCACGGAAGACGCATCAATCATCCTCAAACCTTTTAAGGGGTAATCAGTATATAAATATTGAATGAGTGTGTATGAGCTATGGGTTAATATGCCTCACGTATCTGCAAGCATATCTCACGACCGAACATGGGTATGATATTTCCCGGGATTACGTGATACTAAATCACGTGATAATAATTTCACTCGTGAAGCGCGCCTTTACATTATTAAGCACTGGTGGCCACCATGATGAAAAACGAGTGTTCTTGTCACACCGCACTTGGTAAAAAACGGATATGCACAGCCATCACGGGGCTAGTGCATGAGACCTCATCAATGATAAAAGACACAGACAGCCGCTGCTGTCACACGTGCACATGCGGCAGTGAAAGCATGTCCAGGGTACTTTTTTCCACACACTGTCAGTATGTGGGAGGCGAAAACATTACGGTACAATTAAATTTATTGTGGATCGCTACTCGCCACCACTTATGTGTGTCTCTATATGTTTGTCTTTTTTTCCCCTTTGTCTTTCACCACTATGTAACAGGTTGGAACACGAGAGAGGTGTTCCTTTAAGCGCAAGTAACTCATACAAAACTGAAAAGAGGTACCATAGGAAGATAGGGTGTCTTTTCTCTACTCCTATTTATCTATTTATTTATTTCACTTTCACACGGTCCTGACGAAGCTCACGGGAATCCATTAGGGACCCAATTATAGCGCGAAACATGTTGACCAACACGCATACTCACAGTCACACCCGGGCACTAGGAACAGCAGAGTAATACCCTGACCTCTATGTTATTTGTTAATAGAGGAGCCCCAATGCCCCTGTAAAATTCTTTTATCCTTACCTCCCGGACCAAGGAATAAAAATGATCCTCACGGTACCGGTGGGGTAATTGTAACACACCAGCACCAACCCCTGTAGGCCCACACACCTGCATGCACAACTGCGGAGTCTCCTAAAAAGATCTCCGACAAAAAGCCCTCTCGCGGGTCCCGTGGAGGACAGCAGCGCCACCCCAATGAGGAGCAACGCCCGATGATGAGGCATGACACTCGAAAGGGTGCGTGAGGGCACTAATTCCTAAAGGAGAAATTCCCCCACCTTCATCAATTTGGAACCACATATAGAGACCTCTTTCTTTTCCTCCATTTCTTCCGCCAACATAACCAAATTGGTTATGGATCTTCACTTTAGGAACAGTTACCACACAGTGATTACATGTTAGTTCTTGGGAGCAACGGTACTGGACCTACCCTTTTTTCTCAACTGCTCCCTGTCCCCCATTCTTTAGTGTCACACAAGAAAATTGAATACCAGACCGCCTCCCGGCAAGATTTCTGAACGAGCAGTCGCGGCAGGTCACTACCGCTTGCATTGAGAAAGCTGTTGCTCACATTGAGAAAGCTGCTGCTCAAGTAGAAAATCTTCTTGAGCAACAGGAAGAAGCAGGGCTCTCTGGCACGCCACATGGTGCAGTTCCCACTGATTGCACAGCACGGGACAAGCTGCCGGTGCTTAAAATCAGCGCAAGAAGCGCAACATGCAAAATTCTGCTGCTGACAGAACTCTGTGGAATCTCGCGGAGTGTTTACGTTACTCCACAAATTCAGTGGAGTGAAACTCAGTGAGTATTGCCCACCCTTAGTTATTTCTCCTCGTTAACCCTCTGTCAGTTAGGTGCACCATTTTGGTGCAAACCCAGGTTTAGAAGTTAATCAGGGTTTGCGTCAAAATACATCAGTTGATGCTTGAGAATGCCTATGCTTCACCCATGTAACACTCACCCAACCCAAAGTAATGAAGGACAGTGCAATACACTGCATTGAATTACTTTGTATTTGCCAAGCCACGCAAATCAAGTGCGTGGCTTAGTAGATGCCAAAATGGATGGTGGCTTAGGGCTGTGCCACAAAAGTGATGCAACCCAGACACAAAATAGTAGTAAATCTAGCCCGTAGTGTGGAGAAAGGGGACTGTAACGTAGATTCTGGCACCCTAGTATCTTGTCACCAAGTTATGGCCATATAATAATGAGGGGCTCAAGAGGGTGGTCCTGCGACCCTAAGTTTATGACTGTTTGAACTTTTTTTTGGCTCGTCAACCTTTCTGTAACAAATCAACACATTCCCTCCTGCCTCATTTTTGCTGCCCTAATGGACCATAGTACCCACAAGCCTACTGAGAGAACATCTCACTGTACCAGTTCAACTTTTCTTCAAGATGTGAGCGTATTATTGCCCTCTGGCAACTGTTTAATCGCTCATGCGCGAAATGACCAATCTTAGTCTGTAAAGAGTACATTAATTCTGGTGCATGCATGGAAATAAGCGAGCTGAGGTATGAGACTCCCCCCACCAAGCAACCCACGGCCTCTTGTCTAATTCGGTATTTGACCACGTTCTTCAAAACAAAAGCATATTAAATGATGCACTCTCACATTTTTTGGAGAGAAGAAAGATACCTGGATTAAATATTTAAAAGTACCCAGTGTTCATTTGTAAGTACCAGGGGTCATATATATGACCACAGTTGTGTCACTCTTGCACCACGCAGTGCAGTGCTAGAGCGACGCAACTCTAAAATGAAATATGTGAAGCCACGCTAGACCACTTTGCGTTGCCCTGTGAGGCTTGATAAATCAGGAGTAACGCAACATTGCACAAATCGTAGCATTGTGTTACTCTGCCCTGCGAAGGCCTTCCATGAGCTTTGCGTCGGTGTTCCCATGCCACTCCAATGGTATTTGACGCATTCCCAGATTTACCAGAACTGATAAACCTGGGAATGCGCCAAAAAGATAACCTTTCCAGGAGAGGCGTAACGAGGAGAAATATCTGTTTGTCCTCGTTACTTACACTTTCTATGTGTGCTGCAGCACACATAGATAGAGAAATATGCCTCTAAGGATTATTTTTGTGCATGAATGTGCCCCTTTCTAAACAAAAACAATCCTGCACGCAACACAGACACCCTTGCACCATGGTCAAAAGTCCCTGCGTTGGTGCTAGGCAGCCAAAACGGTGCCAGTGCAGAAGAAAAGGCAGGAATTTGCCATATTCTTTTAAATACGGTGCGTTCCTACCTATTCCCCTATCACACAGTGCAGCGCAGCAAGGTGACTTTTAAAAAAAAACATTTTTACCAGATTTAAATAGCGCAAACTTGACCCGAAGATATTGGAGCGCTTTACACGAGCACCACTTACGTTACACAAGGACACATTCATTCTTTTGTGTTGTTAGGCGCGGGATAGATTAAGGGATTTGCCCGGCATCACAGGATGTGGAGTCTAACCCGAGGATCGAACCCTGGTTTTTCAACTCCAAACCAAGTAGTCTAGCCATGCATGACAAATCTCATAAATATGACCACCAGTGTGCAGGCTCGAGTCCTAAGTCACCTAATTGCCTATCCCTCGTCCCCTTGCCCCAGGTCTGCTGAAACTCCCCTGCAGAAATATACTGCTGTGTCTCGGTGGTCAGCCGAGGCGTAGAGTTCTGCTTAAAGAACTATATCGAGTCACTTTCCCTACAAATTCTGACTGTTGAGAATCAATATTAAGGACTTGAGATATCTCCTGGAAAGACCTTCCTACCAACAGACCAGACACCAGCTGTTGCTTTTGGCGTATTGTTGGTGGGGGAGGGGCTTACCTGCGTTTTGGGTCAAGATCATTCTGCTCACTAGACCCCGCCCTCACTCCTTCTTGCCTGTTTCCTGTCTCAAGGACCTTCATTCTCACCTCTGCTGAACCCCTCTGTTTTTAGGGCAACATCAATGTTGTTGAAAGGGCTTTGCAAGTAGCTAACATAACATACCACAACACAACACAACACAACACAAAACACCACAAGTCAACACAGCACAACAAAACATAAGATACCCTAACATAACACAACACAAGATAAAATAACATAACATACCACAACACAAAACAAAACAACACAAGTTAACACAACATAAGATACTCTAACAGAACACAACACAACATAACATAACATATAACATGCAGGACGCTACCACACGTGAGATTTGTTCTTCACAGGCTGTAAGGCAGGCGATTTTCATTTACCAGGCGTCTTCACTCACGTCTTGTATTTACAGTTAGGGCTTAAAAGCTTTTTTCCCTAAATCCTCTGGGTGTTCTGTTTGTGACAATATGAGCTCCGGGCTCTGATTTATTTACATAATATATTTTTTTCTGTAATAAGAGCGAGGTGAGTAAAAAAACACAAGGACAAGAACGTGACGCAGTTTAGGAAAGGAATTTCAACAGACAAACATGGGGTTTCCAAGAGTTTCAGTAGCTGTGGTTTGTGGCAGAAATATTTCTGAAACCGTAGGCCTGGAAATATACTTAATTTAATTTGACGCGCTTGCAGTAAAGTCTGTTCTGAGTCTACAATAATTGCTTGAAGGCTGACAGATGTGTAGGAAGGCAGAAGAGGACTTTCTCCAAAGACTGGAGTACCTACAGAATAGTAGAGAGGTTCGGGAAGAAGTAATCATCTCCTCCCAATAAAATAGCAATATTTCCTCGGACGATGTAGAACTACAATAGGAAGGAACAATTTTACGTCTTAAAAGTTAGCAACCAAAACATGACTTGTTCTAATAATGAAGTTACAATTTTCTTTATGTTGTTGTTATAAATGGTGTCTTTAGTTGGCAGTGGCTTAAGCCCTGTCCAAGTAGGGACCTTCCTTCAAGTCAGGGAAAGGGGATTACACACCCAAGATAACTCCTGCTCACCCCCTTGGTAGCTTGGCACGAGCAGTCAGGCTTATCTCAGAGGCAATGTGTAAAGCATTTGTACAAAGCACACACACTGACACAGTGAAAACACTACAAATGGACACTACATCTGTTTAGAAAAATAACCAATCTTTATCTGATTAAAACATGACCAAAATGACACAAATCAAACATATACAAGCAAAGATATCCCTTTTACAAGGTTTAAAACAGTTCAATCCATAAGCAAATATGGATTTGTCATTTTTATGGCAAAGTACCTGGGATGCATCAAAATCAAAGACGAAAGCAGGCACAGGGAAGATAAGGCCCCGAAAAACAAATCGATGCGTCGATTCATTACTCGCAGGAGAGGTGATGCGCCAATTAGGTACTGCCAGAGGATGTGATGAGTTGATTCCTTGCTGCAGTGCAGAGGAGGTGATGCTTCAATTCCTTGCTGTCAGGCGAGGTGATGCGTTGATTCCTTACTGCAAGTGGAGGCGATGCGTCGAACTCCGGACACGTTGCCACGGTTCCTTACTGCTGGAATGTCAATGAAGGACTTGGCGCACAGGGGCACTTGCATTTTAGCACTAATCAGCAGTGGTAAAGTGCCTAGAGTTCTAAAACCAGCAAAAAAAGAAATGCAGACCAGTCAAAAACAGGAGCTCAGAAGCAAAAAGATAGGGGGAAAACATGCCAAAGATGCCTGTTCTAACAGTTGTGATGCAAATTCCAAGTATTCCTACTCCTTCTATAGACATTCCACACTCATAAATGCTCTGATGTCTTACTTGAGCTATAGTTAAGACGTCTTCCAATGAATGCTGAGTGACCCTCTTTTAATCATTTCAGGTTGCATAAGGCAAGGAGTTCAAGTGTCGTAGAATCCTCAGGTAATATGTGTACAGTTTGAATTTGATGCCCACCATTGTTGTGAAAGTTGTAGGAGAGTTTCTTACTCTATATTTGTTAGTTTCTTTGTTTGAAATTGGCTTTCCCTATTTCTTGACTCTTTTTCCCCTTTCCTACTTTTTTCACTCTCCTTTACTTTTCTCACTTTTATTAAGCTATCAATTACTTTTAAACTTGTTCATGCTTGCAAAGACCCGATATGCTGAGGCCTAATGTTGAATGCCACTAGAGTCTGCTCAGGTGCCAGTGGAGTCTGCAGATGAATACATACAGTCAAGGAATCACTGGTTATATGGCACAGACCTGACTTCAGATGGTAGTAAAGTCTGCCCAGGCACGACTCGAGCCGAGCAAAGGGAACACAACACTCGTCAACAATTGACAAGTAGCCTGTCCACCTTCCTCCTCCATGAGAGGCGTGGAAACCACCTTTTCGCGGTGGAGGAGTGATTGGAAGGTCTGCCCTATTTAGATTGTGTCTTTCAACACCATTGTCACCTCATTTGAGGCCACCAAGGGTCACCAAACCGGGCGTGGCAGTCCTGGGCAGGGAAATCCAAACAACATCCTGAACGTGCTGGAAGAAAATTCCCAGAGCGTCAGGGAGATTGATTTTTGGTTTTTCAAACACAAATCCCGCTTTGGGGAGGTTGTGTTTGAAAAACAAAGCAAGTGCTGACTGGTCCCCCATCCTGCCATGACACTGCCCTCACTGTGTCAGCAGAAGCAGTGTCAGTGACACGTCCCTGCGCCCTGGTCCCTTGCAGCCGGTCTCCCGAAGCTCAACCAGGCCCTAGCTCAGAAGCTTATGGGGCTACTGGGTGACGGGTTTCTTGGGAAAGACATGGGTGGACTAAGAAATAGAACCACCAAAAGTAGTGCATTTTATTGCACAGTAACTGTTGAATGAAGTCTGAGTTTTTTGTGTTTTCCTTGTGCCACATGATTTAAAGGGAGACAAATGTAAAATACAAGAAATATCTTACAATTGTATAAAAAAAATAATCAAATTCTTCTTCTACAGGTTTGTGGAAAATAGCTACTTTGCCATAAAAGATCAAAGAAAAACAGAAAAACGCCTAAAACTAATGACATTAAACATATACCTTTTTGTAAACAAAAAAAATAAGTTTATTGGCAACATGTTTTATCAGAAACGTTCTGTACTTTCGCAATTAATTTCTGGTTTCACTTTGAAAGCTGGATAGTGAACAAATGATGCGAGTCTGTCAAATAGTTGCGGTAATCTATGGCGCAGGTGTAATGCTTTTGTTCTGGATTCCTGACAGGTGTGGGAGCAGCCCTTGTGGAAGAGGGCAGCTGTGGTACCAGATTCATGATATACATATATAAGAAAATGCACGTGAACAATAGCCTAGTTGCCGTCCTGGGGTGCATATATGCGTGGGAGATCATGTCTGCATAGTAACAGCCTAGTTGTGTGTTTTACATTCCGAAATGTATCAGGGTAAGAGTTTTCTATCTCACCCAGTGTGTAGCAGGTGTGATGAATTCCACCAAATTCATAATTACGACATGTGTTATCAAGAGTTACCCTATAACAGGAGTTATCGCGCATCTCCGAAATGATTGGGCCACGTAATGAGGTCTGAGTCTCCCCCTCTGTGTTTACATTGCCCTTTTAATATTTACCTCTGATCTGAACATTAATGCCCTTTTAATAGTAAGCAGGGAGTGTTTCAGCTTAAAACACAAGTGATGAAGGGCCCTGGGTGTTATTCCCTTGTACGAGGCCCTCAGTCACGCCAAGGCCAATCAGTATCTGATATCTCTGAGACATCAGCACATCCGCAAAGCGTCTCGATGTCCGCCAATCCTGACCAGTGGAGCACACAGAGATGGTGTGGGACACCTCCAGGTGATTCTCACCTTCCTTCTCTGACCACAGTTGCGCCCACACAAACTCCACGTGCTCTCTTTCAATTGTCAATAGTGTGGCCATCTGGAACCAACGCAGTAGCTCGGTTTACGAGTATCCCATCCTCGTCGCCAAACTTGTAGAGATGGGACACACCGCAGCTTGGTAAGTAAAGGGATTCTTAGAGAGGAAGCTTCTGGCACCCTATCACCATCAGTACTACTTTTAAATTACATTTCCACCTCCACAATCCAGAACATCTGTGACAACCTGATTACCTAGATACAGATATACTAGATATCACACCTATCACATTCTGAAGGGAGGGCCATTGTTTTGTGTTATGCTTCTGCTCCCCTGTTTTCAGCTGGATAGCAGTGGCGGTCAGCACGGATCTGGAGTGGTGGAGCAAGGGGTAAGGAGGTATAATTATAAAAAATAAAACACTTACCTCCGTGCCACTCTGTCCCACGTTGTCTCTCCTCCGAAGAACAGGAAGCAGCCAGGCTCCCCATTGCTAATCGCAATGCTGCAATGCAGCGTTGTGATTGGGCCTCCTAAACCAATCACAGCACTGCAATGCAGCGCTGTAATTGGTCTGAGCACTGAGGTTTGGCGCTCAGACAGGGACTAGGGAACTGGGCATGAACATGCTAAAGTGCGCATGACTGTTTGGCCGACCGGAGAGGGCTGATCAAAGCATCATGCGCACTTTAGTGTGCCCACCACTCCTCACCTGCTCTGTCAGCAGAGCAGCCCCACCCTCATGCTGCAGCAGCAGGGAAGAATAAAATGATAATAGCAGTGAGTTATTATCATTATGTTATCATTTTATTCTTTTTACTGCTGCACAGCAGCAGTGGGGCAAAGCTCCTCCGCCTTAGCAGAGGAGCCGCCACCGCACGGATAGTAGAAGACCGTCTCAATTGATCCACGGTGAGCCCCTCACAACCCTTGGCCCTGTGCCACTGCACTTGCTTTACTACACCTGATGAACTGATTATACCACCAGTGTCTTGAGTACAATTTCATTTTTGTGCAGCTGTGTAGGAGCAGGGGCGTATCACAGGGCTCTGTAGACCCTGCGGTACAGGGGCCCTCCCAAAAACTCAGAGGCCCCCAAACTCTTCAGTGGTGCCCGATTCCAGCAGAGCATATTTGTGAGATATGAGAGGCTGAGGAGTTTCTCTTCACACTCTGCAGGGGTCCCCATCATTTTACGTTATGCCACTGTGTTGGAGCGGTGGTGAATGGGACAGATTTGACGCTTGCTGCCCACTGAGAGATGTGTCAGTCAGCCCCCGTGTTTCTACGGGTCCTTGTCAGGGGTCACGTTCTAGAATTCCGGAAGCACTTTAGTCTTTGTCTGAGCTGTCTGTCTCTCACCAGGTGGGTAAGAGGCAGATAGTTTCTGAAACAAGCATGCAGGCTCTCACTTAAGCAAACCCTTTCGGCATCACTTCCGCTTTTTATAAAGCAGCGTTAACTGAAGACTTGTGTTCCGGGTGAAGAACATGGCGGCAAAGGGAGGCCAGCTGGGAGCTTGGTGCTCGCACGCCTCATCTCAGCACAATAGAGACGTGTCACTGACAGCTCTCCTTATCCCCCCCCGTCCCTCCCACCGTCCTCTTCCCAGGATGAAGAAAGGAATGCAACGTTATCTTCTCCACACACAACAACTGCCCTACAAAACCACCCTCCTCCCGCAAAGGTCAGGCCCTACCCTGTTATCAGTGTCCCTGACAGGTTGTGAGATGCAAGTGCTCGGGCAGAGGGCTTGAAACGGAAAAACAAAGTGCAGGTACACTCCCAAAATGCCTGTTTTTCGTCAAACGTGTTGTTAGTGTGGAATCGTCAAAAGTATAACGGCTCTGCTAATAAGGCGAGGTGCGCCCCTTGTTAAGCTAATGACAGCCAGCGCTACTAGAATTTTGTGGCAGGGGAGAACCACATTATACGGCATGTTGACAAAATTATGTGGTAAGAAAAGGGAAGCTGCGGCAGGGTGAGGGTCGACTACATGAACGTGTAATAAAAAGCTAATTTTGCAGCGCATTTTGTGAAAGCTTTACTTCCATATTTTGTCAATATTACGCAGGTTAACTCCATTTGGGCAAAGGCTTCACCTCAGTACAATCAGTTTAACACTCAAATACAGTAATAAATAACAGAAAGATGACCAGTCAACCTTTGCAAAGGGCCTTCCACTGTGTGGCTACTCGTGTTGCCTCATTTTACTAACTTTCTAAATCCGTTTTAGCTAGAAGCAATTCTATTTTTGATCTATGTAAGCTATAAAAAAGTTGTTTGTTAAACTCTTCAGATTATGCAGCTGATTATATATTATGTGGCAAATAGGCCAAAACCTTAATTAGGTGGAAAATGCTGCAGCTGCAAAATTGCATAATTCCAGTGCATGCCTTTGCGTACTTAGGTTGATATTTTTAGGTTTGGCCTGTGAGACAGTTTTAGCTGCCTTGTCAGCCTACTGATTTTCCCAAAAATTCATATGCCGTCAGCGCACATAGAGGGTCTGTTGGTTACTGGGCGTCCTCCATTGTTCTTAAATTGTCATTCACATTTTGCTTCTGCCCACATCAGCATACAGCATGAGGCTAAACGTCAACCCATTTTCATGTGACTCCTTTCACTTTGATTGACTGCACATTGTTTACATCCACCGAAAAAGTTACTTTCTCTTTGGTGACAAAGATGGTTCACAGTGTGCTGCTTTTATTTTGTTTTCATATGAAATGTAAATTCCAGCTATTCATTTTGCCTGCAATTTGTGCACCTACCTAGATTCCGGTTTCTTTTTTAGGTCTCACCTGGCAAAAGCAGCGCATGCGATGCCCTCGCTATTGCGAGAACCTTTTGGAATCGATTCTGCCGAGGGCTTTCGTGCACGCGTCTGCATGGACCAACACGGCTGCTCTTGCCATTTGTCCATAGCAGACAGCATGTGCGTGTCCGTAAGGACTGTGGACAGTCCCACACCATCTTACGAAGCTTTTGTTGTAATAGCAACGAAAATGCCGCTTTGCGTGTGCTCTTAATTAGGTTGGCTTTCACGAGATCGCTTTCACAATCGCTTTCACTTTCACGGCCACTTGTAGACACACATCATGAACGTGACGCTCTCCCTCTCCAGTTTTCACACATTACATACAGTATGGGGCTTTCTCCCACACCCACTCTAAATCTCAATATTTTCACAGCCGGTCTCCCCCTCCTCCACGCCCGCTCCGCTGCCTCAGCTGCCGTCCCGGCCGTGAGGTGCGGTCATTCTCTCACAGCACGTGGGTGCGTCTCCCTGGGAGTGTCTGACAGCAGCTCCCGCCCCTCAGCCGAAGCTGTGCTGCCGTGCCAGCCCACAGCCCTCAGTTTGACAGCGCCACTGCCCAGGAACTGTCTGCGATTAGCCGGGATCTGTCCAGAGGGTCTGTCTGTCCCAAGGCAATGATGCACGCGATGCGCTGCCTTCTGATTCTGGGTAAGGAAAGACATTATTTTACACACGTGCGCTCTGTGTCCCCGGGTCTATAACTTTCTGCCTGGTATGTACATTTCCTCCATCATGCTCCGATGACCACCGCTTTTCTTCCTACTCTACAGGATGTATTTTTCCGCTTCTAGGCGCTGTAAATTATTTTTTAAACTCGGATATGGAGGTGCAAGCAGCTCGAATGCTGCGTTGTATTCTTTTAGTGTGCACCCGCATGGCAGCAGCGCATTACTCGCTATTAGATAGCAGGTCAGGCATTCTGATCTCAGTCAGCCCCCTCCGACCCCACACTGTGTGGTCTGAAATGGATCTGTGTCCAGAGAATCGAAGCCCCTCTCTGTGCGGTCACTCACTCTTCGTGCCTTCCTAATTCGTTCTTCTAATTGTTGGTCGTGTCCTATAACTCATTAAGCATGCACTAATCAAGGCAATGGGACCACGTATACATTGGTTTCCTTGCGTTTTTAAGTAATGTGATGTGTGTAAAAATCGATTTCTGCCCGAGAGAAATTGTAGTGAACTTGCTATGTGTGTAGTGGCTGTTAAAGGGCCAGCACAGAGACTGACCTGTTTTTGTGCTATTGTCTTAAAGAGCCTATAAAATGAGGTGTCATCTGTAATACTCTTCGTAAACAGGGCTTGTCCAGGGAAGAGCCCGCCAGTGGGTGTTTAACACCATTTTCTTCATGGACAATCTAGCGACCTGCGTGATGCTCACGAAGTAGTCTTTCTAGGTGTTTCTTGCAGTGTTTATTACATACATGCTATATTTTATATTTGTTACAGAGAACGGTGAGATTTATGTTAATTGATAAATTGCAAAGGTATTTGTTTTTTTAAATGTCAATGATCGGACGATTCTAGCAAACTGAAATTTAAATCAGAAGGGACGTCTTTTAAGCCCTTTCCAGGTCTAAACAAGCATTAAAAATGCAATAGATCTCGCCTTTCATTAAGTTAAAACCATTTGCTTTGCTATACAATACCATTAGCAAAGCAAATGGCTTTAACATCATCAAAGGCGAGACCTGTTGCATTTTCAATGCTTGTTTAAGTTGTTATTATACAGTCATTAAGTGACATTGTAATGTTGTAGCTGCCTGAGATTTTATCTTTGAATAGGTAGTAATTTACTCTTCTCTTCTTCACAAATAACAATGATAAAAAACCTGGAACAACTGAAAGGCTTGCTATTTTTAAAAGAAACATCACTAGTAAAACAGCTGCATCAGTGATTTGTTTTTTAAATTCTAAATATATATTGTAAACATATGGCTGCCCTACTTAGGAGGTGGCATAATTTCTTTTTTGGCCTTCATTTTTGTGGCATTTGCTTTCAATAAAAAAAGTAAAATAATCAACTATTGCATGTGTACCAGGGCTGACACATTGACTTTACCAATGCTTGTTTTTCTTGTAATATTTAAATTCTACCTTTGCTCCTTATAGTTACTACTGTTTAATACTCTTTAAGATATACCTTCACCAACCCGTGGTTCCCATACTTCACTATTGTGTTTACTGTATTTCCCTGTACTCCCTTCATTCTGTCTCCCTGTTGCTTAATAAACATATACTTTTATCCATTAGGATTTCTTCTCTTTCTGATAATATTTGATATGTATACGTCTTTACATGCCACTGCTTGTATCTTTTTTCAGTACATGCAGGTATACGAAGACACAGCAGTCATGAGCGACAGTGGTTCAGCAAAGAACTTACCAATGCAACCAATCCCCTTCGCCTACCTAATGTCTACATCCATCTTCGAGACTTCTAAAGCGAACCCCAAGTTAAAATGGCTGCTGTTTCATATGAACCAGATGAGAACAATGTGCATTTCATGGTGACAGTATCTTTTGATAAAGGCTGCTTTGAAAGAACATGGTTCGCATTCTGAATACATGCAAGATTGTCATTCATGCGTGTGGGACATCACTTTCATGCATTGTACCCAAAGAGCCACACATTCCTGCTCCTAGCCCTGATAGCTTAGGGGAAAAGAAAGACTGCACACACAATAGTCTCAAGAAGAAAGACTGCACACACAATAGTCTCAAGAAAAAAGACTGCACACACATTAGTGTTAAGAAGAAAGACTGCACACACAATAGTCTCAAGAAGAAAGACTGCATGCACAATAGTCTCAAGAAGAAAGACTGCAGGCACAATAGTCTCAAGAAGAAAGACTGCACACACAGTAGTCTCAAGGATCTCTATCACAGATTCTTCCAACACCAACTTTCCATGGGAGAAATGTGCAAGAGTGGAGAAGATGGCTTAGGCCAAACTGAGATGCAAGAGATGCAATCTGAGAGAACACAACGTTGTGTGGTCACACTAATTATCCATGAAAAAAACAGACTGCTATTCATATGTCAGCTATTCTGTTTTTTTAGAACGCATTGTTTAGCTCAGCATCATTGGTGAAAGCACAGAAAGAGTCAATTCTTAGTTGGAAGGTCACTCTGAACTCAGGATTTACTTGTATATTTAACCTTTGAAATGTTTATATCAATATGGATTGACCTACTGTTGGTTAGCTCATTGAACTGCCCCCCCCCCCACTCTCCGAGAACGGTTCCTGGGTTTAATATCCTGCACTTGAGATTGACATGGTTCCTATTTCATTCCACTAAATTCGCATGCTGAGAGGTTTAGCAGAGATATGGATTTGTTGGTGGTGCATTGAAATAAATGTCAATAAATGTTAGGTGCCTAGTTAAGGCTGTGGAACAAAGATGTTTTTTCGTAAGTGTCTACATTTGTTCATGACCCCTGCACACGTCAGTAATGAGTTTTGGTATTCTTAACATGTGAAATTTTCTCCAGGGAGACGGTCTGATGTCAAAGTGGCTGGTGTGCCCTTTATCCTCACTGTACATAGTAACATCTTTGTGCCTCTCATTTTAGGGTCTTAGCTTTAATCCCACAATTAGATCAATATGACCTTGAAGACCTGTGCTTCTAAGCTTCTTTTTGCTTTAACAACTAGCCTGTACTTTGTGGCCGGCATGTCTGTTGCTTGCCGCCTTTTCCAGAAGTACTAGACAACCTCGTCACTGGTGGCATAAAACCAGCCTGTGCTTTGTGTATTTTTAATAACTTTGGTTTCCCTCGCAGCTAGCGAGTCCTCAGGGACCTGGACATCTCTGCTTTTATGGTTTTTGTAGAGTGATGAGCTTGCCTTTTCCTCGTACACTGAGCCCACAAACCCCAACAAACTCAAATACGCCTCCAATAACAAGCATTGGCAAAGCCACTCGTTTGTGGCACTAAAAGGCTGAGATATTGGATTTGGCAATGTTTTTTTTCTGCAGTGCCATTAACCAATGCCAAAATGGCCACCAGTGCATCACAACACATGCAAATGCATGAGGATACATTTGCTGGTCGTCTTGTAATTGCCTTTCCATTAAAGAAAACCAATTTCAAGATGGCCACTGAAGCATATAGATGCATTGTGATGAATGTTTGTTGTGTGTCATCAACAATGTGTGTATGTGATATGTTTCAAATATGACAAGCAATGGGTGTATGTGTTGTGATACATACATAAAGCCATTCCAAGATGGCCACTGATGAGTAAATATGCGTGAACCTTTGTCGTGATGCACCAGTGGTCATTTTGGCAATTTTCATTCACTTTTCCAACATGGCTGACGACTATTTTATAATGGGAAATTAAAAGTAAAAAAAAAAAAGAAATTAAAAGAAAGTGCACCGTAGTGCATAAAGAGGAAGTGTGTGGCCTGTAGAACTTTGCAGCTGCTTAGCCCTCATACAAAATAAATATAAAATAAACATAATAAATTGAGAACAGGAAGCTGGACAGCGATTATTAGAATGCATAGAGAAGCTGGGGCACTATACATTTAGGAGAAACAAGCAGGAGACAGACCAAGTAAAGACATACCATCAATGGAATACTGAAAGCCAAAAAAAGTCCTCCTAGGTTCAGCAGTGGAAGGATACAACTCATCCAGTTATAGCACTGTGAAACCAAAATACTCCTGGGTGTATCAAACATGAGTTAAGTGAGGAAAGTCAATATGCAATATGTGGCGTAAATCTTTTGACAGCACATATCGCAATCACAAGTCGTGTGATAAGCACCACACACCCCATCTAAATTTCAGCAAGTAAAAGTTGCCAACATTTACAGGGGAAATAAAGTCGGCTAAATAACAGACAAGCAGATTTTGATGCAGTAGGCCACAAAATCTGCATTTTATACTCCATTCCATTGGGTGTTATTTATCACACCCAATACATTTTGTCTAAATATATCAGGTGCGATAAATACCGCACACTTCTCCAAGTCGATCATGATCAGGGCCTAATTATAGGCAATGCATTGGATTCAATAGATCTGTGACAGACAGCTGAAGCAGTCTTTAGCCGAGACCTAAAAATTACTCACCACACCTTCCATTAGCCACCTTGTATGTTATACCAGTGCAGGCCTTCTTCCTTTCAATGCTTTTGAGCTCGTGCCCTCAGGCTTGCCTCATTTTTAAAATGCAAAAGATTGAGCTAGATTAACCAGTGGGCACAGTAGGTGCAAGCCTAAAGGTGCCAGCCCAAGTTAGCACTATAACATTGTGCACGTAGGTGCTTCTGTGTTGCAATGATGCCCTGTTAGAGATAATAAACATGTGGCAGAGTGCTGGCACCAGAGGTTGGGTTAGCTCTGAAAGGTGTCCCTTTCCCCTGTGGGTGGGTTAGTGCCACCCAAGTACAGAATCCAATGAGTGGGGCTCAGTGCGAGGTAATGGACCTAGGGGGGCTTCTTGGTTAAACCATGCCGCCCCCCTCCACAGATAAATCTTCAGTAGAAAAGGCTTGGTTAGTGACTCCGAGGTCTATCTTGTTCTGCTTTAAAAAGGACTAAACTCATTAAAACTATGTAGCTAAGAGCTAACCTACCTAAAATATCCGGAAACTGGCAAGGGCTGCCCCGAACATCCTCTGTGGTCCTTGCACCCGTGCTGGGATGCTAAGCAGATGTCATGCCCTGGTCACTAGGTGATGGATGCTTTTGCACCGACCAGAACCTTCACCCGACATTGATAGATGGGGACAAACAAACACTGGATGAGGCTGTGTACAAGTCACCATCCAGACAGGAATGACGAGGGTCACGCTTTGCACACTACAAGCACCTGGCATGGCCAAATGACCCGACGTTCAGGGAGGGTCACCCCCAAAACCGCCAATTAGCATGGCGTGGAAGCAGGCATCTCTGGCTTGCATTAGAAGGGAAGTGAGAGAGGGGCCCGCTGTAATTACTTCCAGGAGGGGTGATTAGAGGCTAATTCTTAAATGGCAGAGAATGAGCTTCCCGAAGGCATTGAAAATGGATATTTATCTGAACTCTCCTCATCCACCTTCTTTCACTCTGACTGTCTGCTGGCACAGCATGCCAACCTAGGATTCATGCCCTACTTGCACTTACTTGGCCATCCCAACAATTCCATCTTCTCTGGCCTGGGAAATATGGGCATTGTACCTTTTAAGGACCAACTAAGGCAGTTGTAACCTTATGTTTTATATTGGGGCCAGCTTTCATGAGCTCACTCACCTCTGAATGTAGGGCTCATTCACATATCCCGTACCTTGGCATTGCCCATACCGTACCAGGGGGCAGGGCTTTTGCGTCTTCTTAAAATGTGTATCACAAATATCACCATCCGGTTCAACAACTTTTGGTGCCTCTGCATAACTGACTCCAAAGGCAGAACCCTTAATATATCTTGAACCTGTGCACCACTGGTAATACTTATAGGATATTCTCACTAGACTGTCATTCCTTCTCCACCTGTGTCTCAGAGCTTCTTCCCTCAGTGCAAGGCCCTATCACACCTGCTGCAGCATCTGGTCTACTTCTTGCTCTTTACTGATCCAAGATCACTTTTCTTTTCTTTGTATAAAACTGAGATCCATTTTCTTTCTTTCTACAAGTGAGATGTCACACAAAAGGGAGACTCTTTTTAAATACCTTGGAATTGCTAGACCAGTGCAGATGATTTCATACAATTATGTGAATTACTGTTTCCATCCGTGTGGCAGATATGGATTCTCCCTTTTGGGTCGTCATCAGGTCAAACTTAATTCCATTCAGGTTGGTTAGTTTAGTAGAAGAGAAAAGCAGTGAGCATCTATAGAATGCTCACCACGAGGATCTGACGGGCAGATACCAGATATAGGTTTCTACCCAATTCAGTAGTGCATCTTTTTATCAACCTCAGACATATGACAGGGCAAGTGAACAGACCAGCATCCTAATCTATGGCCACAATATCAAACATAGATCCCTGCCGTGGATGCAGTCGTCCATTGGGCGACCAGATGTGTCACATTTCTGAGTCAACCAAGGAATGAGTTAAAGCACAAGCCTGAGAATTGTTTTAGGTCATTAGGTGGGCCAGGATTCAACTGCAGTCCCACCGGATGATGTCTCACAGCTTCAGAGTCATAAAAACATACATTTTAATCCTAGTCTGGTGGGCTGCAACACTCAGGCTTCATGCCCCAATTTCAGAGGCTCACTGCATCTCAATTGCCGTTCTCGACTCTTTGCCTGTGTACCCCCAAGGGAGTTCTGGGAACTGGAAAACTGTAACCTCTCAAAAAAATCACAGGTTTCCTCCTTACAACGGCCTTCAGCACTCTACTTTTAATATCATTCTTTGGCTCCACTAGCAGTGTTCCTTTTGGGCCTTTTGTGGGTAGTCACACTCCGGGGACCACCCCTACGCAATGGGTAGGCAAGTCCACCTCAATCCAGCCAATCTCAAGAACTGCAGCCTTACCCCATTTAGTTCAGCTAATGTTGTAATTGCTAGGAAACACAAAACATGCTAATTTGCCCCCCTGCACATGTCCTCTGTTAGAAAATGTCCCTCTCTTAAGTATCATCCCAAACTGTTTGCCCTCCTCCTCCTCTTTCTGTTGAACTCTTTTTGTTGGCCTTAAGGCCCTGAGCACTTTACCACTGCTGACCAGTGCTAAAGTGCATGTGCTTCTTCCCCAAACACATGTGTAATTGGTGTATACATGATTTGCATATTTAATTTACCTGTAATTCCCTTCCAAAGTAGTGTACCATATACCCATGGCCTGTAAGTTAAATGCTACTAGTGGGCCTGCAGCACTGATTGTGCCTCCCCTCAAAGTAGCCCTTCAAACCTGTTTCAGGCTACCATTGCAGTGCCTGTGTGTGCAATTTACTGCCACTTCAACTTGGCAATTAAAACTACTTGCCAAGCCTTAAACTCCCCTTATATTACATCTAAGTCACCCCTAAGGTAGGTGCTAAGTAAAACCAAAGGCAGGGTGCAATGAAAGTAAAATGTAGGACATGCACTTGTATGTTTTACATGTCCTGGTAGTGACAAATAGCCTATTTTGTTTTTCACTACTGTGAGGCCTACCCCTCTTATGGGCCAGCATTGGGAATTTCTTAATACCCTTTAAAGCTGTAATTCCTGATCAGAAAGAAATAGCTTTTTCATGTTTCATATGTTTAGGATGGTAATGATAAATCCTCCTTACTGGTGAAGTTTGATTTAACATTACTATTTTAGATATGCCACTTTTAGAAAGAGGACATTTCTCTGTACTTACTGCTCTTTGTGCCTGACAGTCTGTCTCCAATACATGTTTGGGATGGGTGACAGCTACAGTTTGTGCATTCCCTCTAGACAGCCACAAACATAGGATGGTCAGGCTCATCTGCATTCTGAGTACTCGCCTGAATTTGTCTGCATTCTGATGGGTCTTCCTGGGCAGGGAGGAATGGAAGGGATTGAAACTTACCCTCCAATAGGTACTTTCTCAGCGGGCCCTGCATGGGTCCTGTAGCCGGCCCACCATCTGTCGCAGTCGGCCTGAACTTTGGATTTGCACCGGTCCCTCGAACCTCAAATAACCTTTTAATCATGAGTGACTTCTTAGCACTATTTTTGCATTTAATCTTTAAAAATTCATATCTTGACTTCTACTGATTGGAGTTTTGTCATTTCGGTCTCATTTTGCTCAGATAAATATTCTCTACTGTTCTAAAGCTGTGTGGAGTCTTTTTGTGGTGTTTTTATTGTGTTTCTGTGTGTGTGTGTGTGTGTGTGTGTGTTTGGGTTGCACAAATACTTTACACATTGCCTCTTTAGATAAGCCTGACAGCTCTGTGCCAGGCTGCCAGAGGGTGAGAGCAGGTTATCTTTTAGTGTGTATCTAGCTTACCCTGACTAGAGTGGTGGTTCCTGTCTGGCCTCGGTGGATACCTCTGCCAACCAGGAATCCCATTTCTAACATCCTCCAATTGTTCAATTTTGATTTCCAATTACTTCAGGAAGTCAATGGAACAAACTGTGAACATGCATTCAGTAACATGTACCATTCAAGAATGCTTGGAGGCCATATTCTCTATTGGCTGGGCCTCAGCTTGCACCTTATGTTCTGTCGCCTCGGGATGTACCTACACAGCAAGAAGCTTACGCTCATTCGACGTCACTGCCATTTCTACATTGCATCTGATTTACTCCCAGTCCCTAATCCCTGCCCGGAGTAGTGCTTCCCTGTAAGAAAAACTTAAGCTTTCAGTTGTTGCTTCAATACTGTTATCATCACCACACTTAGCCAAGTGCTAGGGACAAAAATAGTCCTTCATATCTGTTTTATGTCCAGCAATTTCCTACGTTGCCTGTGGTAAGCTGAGCTGAAATGCTGGGGATGCCCAGACAAAGAATCAGGCCAAACACTTATTGCCCACTTCTCAGAAAGAGCTTCCTTTAATCACAACCTCAAGCAGTCCTTCAGAGCACTCATCCTGTTGCCGTCATGTCATTCTGCATCACAGATGGTCGTCTAATCTCCATTTACATCTCATCACCTCCCTTCAGGAGTTTCTTGTGCTGCCCCGATGGAGGAAATTGGGTGGTCAAGTTCTTCTCCACCTGGGAACTCCTAAGAGAGGTGCATTACTGTGCCCTTATCAAACTACAAATCCTCGGGTGGTCTAGAGATCACAGCGCTCATTATAAAAGTGCTCTTGTAGTCAGCGCCATCTTGGCTTCATGAAGACATGCTGTGGTCGACTTGTCACATCTCTGGTGCCAGAATTGAAAATGCCAAACCACCTCAGACAACATCCAAGGACAGCACCAGGACTTCGCCTTACCTCAAGGATAGTCCGCCACTTCGAACATTGCACTTTGCAGCACAAATCAGCTAAAAAATGGAGCGTGCATCAAAGTTTAGTTAAATGGTGGTCACGTCTGGCCTCGGTTGGCCTCACCCCACATTCCATAAATTTAGATCGACTTCCTAATACACTTATGAAATATTAATGTTCTATGTACATATTTTCTTTCCCTGAAATATCCAAAGTGTGAAATACAAAAACATGTAGTTAGAAGTGTAACTGATTCAAGTTCCATTAAATAGTATCAATTGCCTGCTTCAGCACAATGATGCATATGTTCCATCTTTCAGTTAAGGTTTTCAGCTATTTCCCTTCACCAGTGCTCCACACTCAATGTTTGCTCCATGCAGTCTGCTGTTTTTTTTGTTTTTTTTAAAAACCTTTATTTACACATCAAATAGTCACAGTCATGGGCCTACAACCGCCTGGGCCGGCCGCTAACGTAGAAAAAAGGGAGGAAAACAATAATACAGCAATCATGAGAGCAGGAGCGAACCGCACGCGTAACGGCTGCAGCCGCCCACAACTGAACCCAGCACTACAGAAAGGTTTCTTATTAACTGTTTTATAAATAAAAACAACAAAAGGAAACTTAGACCAGGCAGAAGAACTCCATTAGCAGGGACTTGCTCTCTCATGAGCGGGGGACAACAGCGACAGTGCAGCCCATTACACAGTTACTCGCGTTAAGAAGGGCAGGGGGGGGGGGGGGCAGGGAAAAGATCGGTCATCAATCCTGCAAAGCGAAAGGGGAAAAAGACCAGGAACATCAAAGTCAAGGGGACATCGTTACGTCTGGTGTGACCACCAAGGGGGGGGTGCATATATCCCCACGGTAGGAGTTCCAGGGACCCCACATCTTACTCCATTTCTTAGGTTTGCCTCTGGCCACGTAAACCGTCTTCTCTCGGAACATGCGCCAATCCATATTCTCTTTCCACTTCGTAACTGTGGGAGGCCTACCGGAACCCCAGAGCTGTGCAATGTCTCTTTTAGCGATCATGTTGCCCAAAGTCACCCAGAGTTCTTGTGCCACATCGCAGTCAGTCGGTTCCCACACATTCAGCACACATCGCCGAGCCTCAGGGAGCAGAGCCACACCCGTAACCTCCTCCATCACTGCATGCACACCAGTCCAGAAACGTAGCACCTTCGGACACTCCCACAGAATATGAAGAAAAGTACCAAGCAGGCCACAACCACGCCAACATAAACCATCACTTGTGTAACCCATGCGAAGCAAACGGGGACCGGTGACATAGACCCTATGTAATATCTTTAACTGCACAACTCGAAGGCGAGCCGGTATGGCAACCTCCCTCGGTGAGGCTATGGCCGCGACCCAGTCCTCATCATCCAATTCTAGGCCATCGGCGACCCAGACCTCTCGCAAATGTGTGAGGAGGTCCGCTCGAGTATTGATCAGTTTTTTGTAGATCAGGGAAATAGTACTATCCGGCAGGTAACCATCAAGTAAACGATCTTCCAATGGGGAGGCTTCAGGGATATCTGCAGGATTCGGGAAATCGGAAAGTAGCGCATGGCGCATCTGCGCATAGCGAAAGAACTCCCTATCGCTCAGCTTATATTCCGTCCGAAGAGCTTCAAACGTTTTAAAAGCGCCCTTCGTCCAGAGATCCCCCACACGACTAATCCCAATCAAATCCCACTTCTCAAAGCCCTTAGTACGCCATAAACCACCCAACGCATCAGACGTATACAGTGGAGTCGCACGAGACAGACGGCCCGTCCATCCCGTAGCAGCGGTGGCGCAGTGCCAGGCACGTACTGCATTTTTCGTAGGACCTGTCAATTTAGTGCTTCCCTTCGTAGAATAAAGCGCCCTCTTGAAATCTCCGCCCGGCAACAGTAGCTTATCCATCTCGTACGCGGGGTTCACCGCCGGGCCATATGTCCCATGGTTCACCGCCACCAACTGGGACGCCCAATAATACCTTCTAATATCAGGGAGAGCTATGCCACCGTCATACCACGGAAGGGTCAATTTAGCGAGAGCAATTCGCGGTCTCCCATCCCAAACTAGTTGCCTCTGTAGGCTCTCTACCTCACTAAAATATCGGGCGGGCACCACGTCCAGCGTATTCTGCAGTGCATACAAAAAGCGTGGAAGAGACATCATTTTGAATGAGGCTGCCCGGCCAAGCGGCGATAGCGGGAGCTTCCGCCAACGAGCAACATCGGCACGCAGCCGCTGGAGCGGGGGCAGCAGATTCAGAGCATAACGGACCGCCGGATCCAGGGACACGTGGATACCTAGGTATTTAAATCCAGAATGTGAAATCTGAATCGGACAGCCACGAGGGAGAAAAGGGGGGTCGCCAACCAGCACATAAACACAGGATTTCACCCAATTAATGACAAGCCCTGAATTGCGACCGAAGGAGTTTAATACATCAAGCGGGGAGGTGAGATAGAGCAAAATATCATCTGCGTCAGTCTGCTGTTTTTGGTGCTGTGGCTGGACACTATCTCGGTCAGTATGAATTTGTAGTTTGAGCCCTCCCTAGCTATCAGGAATAGATGGCAAGCAAGAGGGAACAAGCATTTACAATGCAATGGTCTCGGCATTGGTAAAGTTAGAGCTATTGGCATTGCTCATGACATTATTTTTGTTTATGTTTTTGTTTTTAAAACATTTAAAGAAACGGCATTGTTATTTACAATGTCAATAGCTTAATCACTCTCCAATGCGAGACCTATTGCATTTGCACCCACACACAGATTAAGCTATTGACATTGTAAATAACAATGCCGTTTCTTTACATGTTTTAAAAACATAATCAAAAATAATGTCATGAGCAATTCCAATAGCTCTAACTTTAACAATGCCGAGACCGTTGCATTGTAAATGCTTGTTATAATGATCCCCACAATGCAGAGAAAAAAACTTGGGTTGGAACAGTTCATCATGCATGCATGGGAAGCTTGGCAGGGCAGAGGGAATTGACCCTGTTCTGTACCATTGATTTGGGCATTTTATGTGTACACAATCCCTGTATTTACAAAACTGTAACATAGTTTTTATGCGTGTCATGTCCTCTGCTATGAACTGTCATTAAGGGTGCAAGGCTGTTGTCCTGGGTTTGCATTTAAAATCTTTTGAATTGCATTCTGGGAGTTGTAGTCCTAGATCAGTTCACTGGATACAAGTGACTGCACAAACTTTGAAACTGTGATTTGTAAAAGAAAAGCCCTGGACTGCAGCAGCATGCCCTTGAATATACCCAGTCGCTCGGTATCCTTAATTTCCACATCGTTCCCGCTGGCCCCATGTCCGGTGTGTGACTTTCAGCCATCCCGCGCTTTTCACTTCAGGCATTACAAAGAAGCATGCGTTGGTGCAGTTGTGTACCAGAACGGAAGTGGCTGATGGACACCATGTGAAGGGGGTGGCGGGGTGGGGACAGTGGTGCTGGAATAATCTTCAGAGTGCCTGTGCTGTCATCAATGTTATGTCAATCTGGGTAAATCATTTAATCTCCCCAAGCCCATTGACGGTGCATGGATACCCTCACGGGTGACAAGCCGCACTATATAAATCCACAAATGAATTATTTATTGAAATTACGAGAAGGGTGAGGTGGGGAGAAGTGAAGGCGTAGCAGAGAGATGGGAGGGTAATTGGGTTAATAAGGAGGAAGCAAGAGGATGGGTAGTGAGAACAAAAGGATAACTGTGATGGGGAGAGAGGAGGGCAAATTGGAAAGACAGAAAAGAGTAAGCAAGAGTGAGAGGAGGGCGAGGAACAGAGAAAAGGGTGAGGAAGAGAGAGATGGGTTAAGTGGAGAGAGAAGAGTGAGGTGGAGAGAGAAGAGTGAGGTGGAGAGAGAAGAGTGAGGTGGAGAGAGAAGGGTGAAGTCTAGTCAGAGTAAATTGAGGCACAGTGAGAGGTTTGCGAGTTCAGGAAAGCGAGAAAGTAGGACAAGGTGGAAAGAGAGGAGGATGAGGTGAGAGGTAGATTAAAGGGAAGTGTAGAAAGTGAAGAGACGTACGGAAACAGGTGGCTAAGATGGAGAGTGAGTTGGATGATGTAAGGAGAGAAGATAGTAGGGTGAGAGGAAGAGCGTGCAGTGAGCAGGAGAGCAAAGTGAAATGAAGAGAAAGAAGGGTGAAGTCGGAAGAGAGGGAGTGACACGGAGAGAAAATAATGTGATCTGGAAACAGCATTAGGGATGAAACCAGTAGGTGTAAACTTCTAGCAATGCTCAATGAAAACTAGTAGTCAGAACCCGATAATAGGTATGGTATGCAGTTCAAAACCGTACAAGACCACCCAACATGCACACACCAAGCTCAAAGACACCTGGGGGTCTCTGGACAACCCCGCTTATCTTTATGGCCTATCCATTCTTCTTCTTGGCCCACCCAGATCCCAAATCCTGGAGCCAGGCCTGATTTGCAGTTGATAGTGACATGCGGATGGCCCGACTTATCTAAATAGAGGACAAACATCTGCAGTCGGGGCAGTCAATTCTAACAGCAACTTATTTGGACAAGCTATGGGAACACCAAGTTATTTGCATCGACGCAAATAACATCACGAGCCAGTGTAGGAGTCAAAGTGCAAGTGCCGGGAGCGTGGGAACAAGTGCCAAAATTAGATTTCAGAACAGATATCTTTCAGGTAAACCGTAGGGAGCATGAAGGCAAGTGGGGGTACTACTATTACCCAATATCTCAGGATGCTTGTCTTGTGCAGTCAGCACACACACCAGTCTCAATGGAGGCTAATATTTGATGCGGTTTAAACTGTCAACGCCCTTGGGTTGGAGATTCTCACTTGTTACTGAGGAAATGTGGCCTCGAACACACAGGAACACAAATAACTGGGATAAGAGCTCCACGATGTGCCAGCCCTGGGCTGACACCCATCAACTGGGCGCTACTGGCATCCTTTGCAGAGGAGACACACATGCCCAGCATCCCCAGGGCCGCGTCCTTCAAGTAAAAATAAATATGTCACCTACCAGACAGCAGCAAAGTAAGGAGACACGAGGAGCGGCAGGAGGTAAAGAAAAAAGAAGAAATAAAAGCACGACCCAGGGACGGAGAGGAGGGAGCGGTCCCGTTAGAGCAGCGTACAGATGACCGCCCTTCTGAATGCAGTTCTTCCTCCTCTCAAGCAGTTGCCGGCCGCTGCTAGGAAAAGCTGCCGGCGCGCCTGTCAATCGTCTCGCAGGACCCCTCCCACCATCTTTACCTTTTGTCCAATAGGAGGCGCAGTAGCGTCGCCGCGTGACTCGCGGGGTGAGTTCTGGCCCTCGAGTTGATTGGCTGAGGTCAGGTGGGATGTTCAGTGTGGAGGCGGTGGGGGTCGAAACTCGGGAAGGAAACGAAGGGAGGCTGAAAGCTTAACGAGGCGAGTTAGATTTCGAGGTGTAGGCTGCTCTTGTTACCTCGGTGGCCGTGACGTTCCTTAGGAGCTGTAGTACATGATGGAGCACAAAGATTGTTTAAGGGGAAACACTGGAAGAAACACTGAGCACAAGTGCGACGTAGCCAAGACCAGTGCGAGTCCTAATAAGGGGAAACACTGGAAGAAACACTGAGCACAAGTGCGACGTAGCCAAGACCAGTGCGAGTCCTAAAAAAACACGAGGGCACTGAAAGACACCATCGCCTTTCTCCGAGGCACAGCAGAAATGCCTCGGAGAAAGGGAGCGTCCTTTTCGGATTCGGGGGCGTGTTTTGCTGTTGTCTCCTCCCTGAGACTTTTCGCAAAAAACACGCCCCCCGATCCGAAAAGGACGGGGCATGATTGGAGTGACGGGACCTCTTCTCCAGCATTTACTAGGCCAGCCAATGGAGAACAGGGGAGAAGAGGGGCGGGTTCAAGCCCCTCTTCTCCCAAGTCATTATCTCTCGCGAGCGAGACTGCGCAAGCGCAGCCATCGCTAGCCGAGACCTAAAAAGTGATATGCCCTAATGGGGATGATAAGTAATGTAGATGTGAGCCAGAGCTATGGAGGTTATCAAGAGAGTTTGAGGGTTGGAAGACTTGTAACAGATAGGAGTTGGGAAGGTTATCAAGAGAGTTTGAGGGTTTAAAGGCTTGTAAAAGATAAGAGGCTGCTAGTGATTGTGGATGAGCGATAAACGAAGATGTGGTGGAAGTAAAGTGTGTTAAGAGAAGGAAGAGAAGGCGAAGGGGGCAAAGCCAGATAGATATGGTCGAGAGTTCAGAGGGTTCAGACAGGAGGAGAATTGGGATGTGCAGGGAGAACAGTAACATGAAGTAAGTATGAGAGACAAGAAAATGATCAAATGTTGGAAGAAGAGAGAGGACGTATATAAAAAATGGAAAGTGACAGGAAAATGTTAAATTCTTCTAGGTATTATTTGTTCTACACTGTTGTGTACCTTAGCGGCACAGGCTGTCTCATCTGCAGAGTCACCAGAAGACTCGCGTTTTACACATTGATGAGGGAGCTCACATCTTCCGGGCGTCCTGGAATATCCACACCTACACCAGTAAATTGCTCCTGTCATATTTATTTATTTATTTAAAGGTTTATATAGCGCCAGAATCGACTCCGAGGAGTATCTCTGCGCTTTAGTGGAGGCATATCAACTGTACAGTGAAGGCTGTGGGTTATTTTTTTTATTGGAAGCAAAACTAAGTGGTTTTAAGTAATTTCCTAAAAACTAAATGATTTGAGCATTCTCTTAGAAAAAGGGGAAGTTCGTTTGGGGCGTATGGATTCTAACGAGCCTCTATAAGTTCATCAGAGTTATCCTTCTCAGGGTAAGGAACCATGACACCTTAGCTACCTGTCGACCACCAATTATCTCAAGGAGTAGAGATCCTCCCACCTTCTCTGTTCTTAATTTGCACTGGTGCTTAAAGGTTGTGGGTGTCTACTCATTTTTGCATTTTTCACCATCAGACTTTGACCTAGAGCAAGAGCTAGAAAGGTAGAAAATGGTGAAAGAAGGAGGAAGAGAAAGAGAGAAAAACCGTGACAAAGGTGGATGACATAAAGGAAAGACTCGCAAGATAAGAGTCCGAAAGTGTAAGATGGTGGAATCAAAACTAGACAGGCTTGATATCTGACAGCCCTGGATCCTAAGAAAAACTTTGGAGCTCCGCACTTAATTTGTTTTATTTATAAATTACTCTTAGTGTACCTTCTGCAGCAATAAACTGCTGATACCACCCTCAGGAGTAGGAGTGGGTGTAGAATGCATAATTTCCTGTAGCGTAATCATGTAGAATTATGCAAAAATCATTTGAAATTATGCGGAATTATGCAAAATTAATTTTGCAATTAGCGCTATTTTCTTAACACAAAACTGCCCCCTTGTATCCAAAATGGATGCAAGCATGCGTTTTGCTCTAAGAAATAGCGCAAAATGCAACAGAACACATATAGCGAAAGCGAGCAGTTGCTTCTACTCGCTAAATGGGCTCTCACTATAATTTTCCCCCAAAAAATTACTCTTAATCACGGAGGGAAACTAACAGCGTAATTGCATCATGAATGGTAATTCTGCGTCAAAGAGTAACGCGGAATCACACAAATGACTCTGATAACTGCAGCGTGATTCCGTCCAGGCCTGCTGAGGAGTTTGGAGCGCACACCCTGTAAACCATTGCTACCATTGTCGCATTAATGCCCCTTCGAGTCGGTTCAGAGTTTTTACTAGCCATATGTTGATCGTGGGATGTTTTTACTGCATGCTTTTGGCTAGTGTGCTCTGTGATCCCCTCGCGTGAATAAATCATGCATGGAATATTATAAATAATATTGCTGAATTTCTGGGAAGCCCGTCTCCCTCCATTTTCTTCTGACCCCACCCTCCTCGGAGCCCGACCTAGCCCCGCATGGAAGCCAGATGTGTAACTCTAGCTGCCCCGCGGGGGCTAGGGAATTAAAAGCTTCCAGGCTGAACGGATAGGTCGGAAAAGAGGGAGGCTTTCCACTGGCAGAAACCCTCCATTCAACCACACCCAGAGTTTAGAGAGGGGCCGGGAACCCCTGCGAGCAAGAGGTCGCTCCTGCCATGAAAGGCTAATTAATATTGCAAAGTAATGACTCCCCCTTTGCCCCGAGTCCCCGGTCGCCTCACCACTGGATTACGTGTCAGTAGCATCCATTAAAATAGCGCTGAGCTGCCGCGGCTGTGCGTCTGTCTTGGGGTCTGTCTCGTGAGAGTAGCAAGAGAAATGGAACAGCACAGTTCCTTGTCTGGAGACAGCCACGGAGAAACCGGGGCAGTTAGAAAGAGTGACAGAATTTAATAAGCATTGTCAGAGCCATTAGGCCTTTGTTCAATGCGCGAATGAATGGAGTAATAGCACAGGAGAGTGAAGTACGCAGGAGGGGGACAGCATGAGTGGACAGAGAGGGCTGCAGTTGTACAGCGGGCCCTTGTGCAGTTTAATACAAGCAGTGGATTGGAGGTGGAATAATACACCCACACAGGCACCACCATTAAGAGACAGAGGTGTACTTCATTGGGCCTGGCCAAGATGTGATTCACAAAGTCTCGAGCCAATGGCTGAAAGAGACTAGTTGAGGAAAGCCAATGGTTCAATCAATCAATCAATCAATCAATCAATCACTAGATTTATAAAGCGCGCTACTCACCCGAAGGGTCTCAAGGCGCTGGGGGGGGGGGGGGGGGCGCTACTGCTCGAAGAGCCAGGTCTTGAGCTGTTTCCTGAAGGAGAGATGGTTCTTGGTCAGACGTAGGTGGGTGGGGAGGGAGTTCCAAGTCTTAGCCGCCAGGTAGGAGAAGGATCTTCCTCCGGCGGTGGTCTTGTGGATGCGTGGGACGGTGGTGAGGGCGAGGCTGGTGGAGCGGAGCTGGCGGGTGGGCGTGTAGAAGGTGAGTCGGTTGTTGAGGTATGCGGGGCCCATGTCGTGGAGAGCTTTGTGTGCATGGGTGAGGAGCCTGAACGTGATCCTCTTGCTGATGGGGAACCAGTGCAGGTCTCTCAGCTGGGGGGAGATGTGGCTGAAGCGGGGGGTGTCCAGGATAAGTCGTGCAGAGGCGTTCTGTATGCGCTGGAGTCGCTTCTGTAGTTTGGCTGTGGTTCCAGCGTAGAGGGTGTTGCCGTAGTCCAGACGGCTGGTGACGAGGGCCTGGGTGACCATCTTCCTGGTGTCTGTGGGGATCCACCGGAAGATCTTTCGGAGGGTGCGCAGGGTGTTGAAGCAGGATGATGAGATGGCGTTGACTTGCTTGGTCATTGTGAGCGAAGAGTCCAGGATGAAGCCCAGGTTGCGTGCATGGTCCGTAGGCTTTGGGGCGGAGCCCAGGGCGGGGGGCCACCAGGAGCCGTCCCAGGCGGAGGGGGAGGTTCCCAGGATGAGGGCTTCCGTCTTATCGGAGTTCAGTTTCAGCTGGCTGAGCTTCATCCATTCCGCGACGTCTTTCATTCCTTCCTGGAGGTTGACTCTCACGGTGGCGGGGTCACTGGTGAGGGAGAGGATCAGCTGGGTGTCGTCGGCGTAGGAGATGATGTTAAGGCTGTGCTGGCATGCGATGGCTGCGAGGGGGCTCATGTAGACGTTGAAGAGGGTGGGCTGAGCGAGGATCCTTGCGGGACGCCGCAGATGACTTCGGTGGCCGAGGACCGGAACAGGGGAAGACGGACTCTCTGTGTTCTACTGGCAAGTAACGAGGTGATCCACTCCAAGGCCTTTCCTTGGATTCCTATATTGCTGAGGCGCTGTATCAGGGTGCGGTGACATACGGTGTCGAAGGCTGCCGAGAGGTCCAGGAGGATGAGGGCGGCTGTTTCCCCATTGTCTAGCAGGGACCTGATGTCGTCGGTGGCTGCGATGAGGGCGGTCTCGGTGCAGTGGTTAGCTTGGAAGCCGGACTGCGAGAGGTCGAGGGATCCGTTAGTCTCGAGGAAGGTGGAGAGCTGCTTGTTGACGATCTTCTCGATGACTTTGGCCGGAAACGGGAGGCGCGAGATGGGTCGGAAGTTCTTGAGGTCTGTGGGGTCCGCGGTGGGTTTCTTCAGGAGGGCGCTGAGCTCGGCGTGTTTCCAGCTCTCTGGGAAGGTGGCGGATGCGAAGGAGTTGTTTATGATGTCCCGGAGATGGGGTGCGATGACGGAGTCGGCTTTTTTGAAGATGTGGTGTGGGCAGGGGTTGGTAGGGGAACCGGAATGGATGGTGTTCATTGTGCGGGTGGTGTCTTCGGTGCTGACTGACGTCCAGGTGCGGAGGGTGGTGGTAGGGGGCGCCGGATCGGTGGTAGGGTGCATGGTATGTGCGCCGAAGCTGTTGTGTATGTCGGCAATCTTGCGGTGAAAGAACGAGGCGAGTGAGTCGCAGAGGTCCTGCGAGGGTGTAATGTCGTTGTTGCAGGCGCTGGGGCTGGAGAGCTCTTTGACGACGCTGAAGAGTTCCTTGCTGTTGTGGGAGTTGTTGTCCAGTCGTTCTTTGAATGTGGTCCTTTTGGTGGTGCGGATCAGTTGGTGGTGTATGCAGGTGGCATTCTTGAGGGCTGTCATGTCTTCTGCTGTTTGGTCATGGCGCCAGGCTTTCTCGAGGTTGCAGCAGGTTTTCTTGGAGATTTTGAGGTCGTTGGTGAACCAGGAGGTTTTCTTGCTGCCGTGTCTGCTGGGGGGGTTCTTCAGTGGTGCGAGGTCGTCGGCGCAGTTGGTGAGCCATTGTGTGAAGTTGCGGGCTGCTTCATTGGGATCCTTCGTGATGTTGGGGGGGTCTGGCTGAGGGAGGTGGTGAGCTGGTCGGCGGTGATCTTGCTCCAGCTTCTGCGGGGAACCTGTTGAGGGTGGTGGTGGGTTGTGGTTCTCATGAAGTTGAAATGGACGCAGCTGTGGTCCATCCAGTGTAGTCCGGTGGAGTGGCTGAAGGAGATGTGCTTGCTGGAGGAGAAGATGGGGTCGAGCGTGTGGCCGGCGTAGTGGGTCGGGGTGTTCACCAGTTGCTTGAGTCCGAGGTTGGCGAGGTTGTCCATTAGGGTGGCGTTGTTGCTGTCATTGTTGTTTTCCAGGTGGAAGTTGAGGTCTCCTAGGAGGATGTAGTCTGACGAGGTGAGGGCGTGCAGGCTGATGAAGTCTGCGATGGCTTCGCTGAATTGTGCGCGTGGTCCCGGGGGTCTGTAGACGAGGGTGCCTCTGAGGGTGGTCTTGGGGTCGGTGTGTATCTGGAAGTGAAGGTGTTCGGCGCCGGTGAGGGTGTCTTCGGCGTTGGTCGTGATCCGGATGGTGTTCCTGTGGATGATGGCGATGCCTCCTCCGGTTTGGTTGACGCGGTCCTTCCGGGCGATCTTGTAGCCATCCGGGATGGCTATGGCGATGTCAGGGGCTGAGGAGGCTTTCATCCATGTTTCTGTGAGGAAGGCGATGTCTGGTTGTGTCGAGAAGGTTCCAGAGTTCGATGGCGTGCCTGTGGACGGAGCGGGTGTTGAGCAGGATGCACTTGAGGTGATCGGTGCTGGAGTCTGGCTTGGCGGGTGGGGTGCAGGTGAACTTGCAGGTGTGGCAGGTGAATGCTCCGTGGGTGCGTTTCGGGGTGGCTTGGTAGCATGCTGGCTGTCGGTCGGTGTTGAGTGCATGGAGGGTGGCGGCTTCGTATCTCTGTCTGCTTGGCTGGTTCTGGCGAGGTTCAGACGGGCTTGCCTTTGGCGCGCCAGCGGCGCGCCCGCTGCGCGCGGCCGCGCAGCGGTCGCCATAAGAGGGAGGAAGGGGAGGAGGGGTCAGCTGAGAGGCGGGAGGGAACATCCAATAGGAGCAGGGGGGCGGGGCCGCACGGGAGGCAGCGGCGGGAAAACGGAGCGAAGGAACCAAGAGGTGCGAACACTGGCTGGAACAGGCACTCAGACACACGGGGTACAGAAGTAAGAAAAAGGGGCGGGCAGGCACTCAGACACACAGGGTACAGAAGTAAGAAAAAGGGGCAGGCAGGCACTCAGACACACGGGGTACAAAAATAAGAAAAAGGGGGCGGGCAGGCACTCAGGCACGCAGGGTACAAAAGTAAAAAGAGGCAGAAGAAGGCAGGCCAGGCGGTGATCGAGCAGAGCGCTGACCTGGGGGATGAGCAGGAGTTAAGGCGGGCAGGCAGGCGGAGCTGCAGCGATGGGGAAGTGACCTACCCGAGGGTCAGAGGTCATGGTAGCACGGTTCAAGGTAGCAGACCAGTAGCCCGCTCTAAGTACATTTTTATGAATAAGGGGCGGATTTATAATTTGGCTGATGTAGTTTACTTCATCAGGGCGATGGAATAAATTGCTCCATTGCCCTGACCAAGTTCCCACCGCCAGATGTTGAAATGACCACCAAGCCGGCAGTAATTTCTGAAGCATTGGCAGGGACTGCCATCGCGACAGTTCCTTTCAATGTTTTTTTAAAAGTTTGATGAATGGCTCCGACAACATGACAAAGCTTTCTGTCAAACCTATTTTGCTTTCATTTTCAAAAAGAAAATCCCAAATAGGGATTTATTTAAAAAAATATATGGGAATGCCGCCCTCCCCCCCCCCCCCCCCCCCCCCCCCCTCACCATCTGAGTTATCTCACATTGCGAATGGGCCAATAGACAGTTTTCAGCGCTCCTTGCCTCTAGGCATCTGGCAGTGATGGTCAGTGAAAACTGACCTATGTGTCCGCCCATCTAAATTAGGTGGGAAGACATAGAGGTCAACATCAAATGGCTCTTACTTCGGGCCATCGGAGGGGTGTAATCATGGTGGAGGAAGAGTAGACTCCATTGTGGCTACACCAATGGTCCGCCCACATTTAAATCAGGACATTATCCTAGCTGTAAGGATCTCCTTCATCGTTGTGACAGAGAACCCTTTCCACCAGGATATAAATCAAGCCCCAAGTCTGTTTGACAGCTGCACAATTAAAAAACAGTCCTCAAAAGTGGGTGTAGGTAAAAAAAGACAAGAGATAAACAGAGAGTGAGAATGTGAAAGAAGACAGGAATGAATTAGGAGAAAGCGGGGGAGAAGGTGAAAAGTCAGAAAAAAGTAAAACATTGATAGAGGAAATGAAAGAACCATTCCTCGACATGGTTAAAGAGAAGGAGAGTTAGATGGGAGGTAAAAGGAAACTGATCGAGAATGAAGCAGTGTGAGAGACAGAGGGCGAGCAGAAAGAAAACTCAAAAGAGATGCATATTTCCACCTGAGGACCCCTCTTCATACCACCCTATCTCCTTGATAACTTTCGAACCCAAACTTGTGGGCAAGGTCTTGGCAGATCGTTTATGAACCTACATACAAGACCTGGTCCATCTGGATCAATCTGGATTCATGCCGTCACGGGCTACTCGCCACAACATTCGCCAGGTTCACAACACCATGGCTTTGGTCCCAGAACTGGGACGCCCGCCGCAATATTACTTGCTGATATAGACAAGGCCTTCAACTCCCTTAGTTGGGAATATCTTTTTCAATTGCAGGAGGCGGTCAATCTTGGCCCGTGCTTCTTAGCATATACACGCCTATTGTACACAGAACCTACCGCCTCCGTACGCATTGCTGGACCCCATGTCTCCACTCTTGTTCGCCCTAGCGATTGAGCCTTTGGTGGTCTGGGTGCGTAGAGATCCAGTGCTCAGGGGATTCGAGTGGCCTTGGTCCCAATCTAATCGGATCGCACTGTATGCGGACGACGTCCTATTCTTTATGACAGACCCGTGGATATCGGGGTCGAGGATCCTACAGATTCTTTGGGTCTTCGCTCAAACCTCAGGGCTCTACACTAACCCATCCAAATCTGTATTATTACCGGTCTGTGGTGATCAGGGGAGGAACTCATGGGCGGCCTAGTTGGTGCAGGCGACAGAGGGCTTTAAATATCCAGGGTTTTTACGTCCCCATGCCCAAAGATCTCGTGGGCACATAATATAAATCCGCTTCTAACCGGCCTCCGTGACGAGACAAATATTTGGTCATCCCTTCCCCTCTCGCTATATGGGCGTTCCGCGATATACAAGATGGTCTCTCTTCCTAGACTAATATATAGACTACAGAACTTCCCATACCAGATACTGAGGTAATGGTTTGCACAAGTTAATGCCATACAAAATAAGTTCCTATGGAATGGAGGGGCTGTTCGGGTGGAACTACAAACTTGTGTACAATCCAAATACTGCGGGGCGTCGCAGCGGCAGATGTTTATGCCTATTACGCTGCCTCTCACCTTCTGATTATTAATGAGTGGAGGTATAATACACCGTCAGATCCTGCATTTGCTTTGGAACATGTTGCGATGGAGGGGGTGCTCCTCCTTCGGTTACTATATAGTAAACAGAAATTAGATTTCCTCCCACATGCTAGTCGAACAACGATCCGGATTTGGAGATACAGTGTCGGGCAAATGGGGTTGCAGGGTCGTTTAACAATGGTGACCACCTTGTGGCATGGCAATTATTTGCCCCATGTCGCCGCCTTAACGGGTTTCCCTAAATGGGATCTAATAAGTATCTCCACCCTTGGGGATGTGATAAAGGGCACCACACTGAAGTCTTTCCAGCAGCTGCAGGCGGGATTCCACTTATATACGTCCCAATTCTACCAATATCTCCAGCTCCGCCACGCAATCACACCCACAATCTGCGTACTAGACTCTCTTCCAGAATTCCACTCCTTGAAGGGTCGCCTTCTTCTGGGGGATCTGACAACCCATAAAATTTGACAGATATACCAGACCCTGATGACGCATGCCAAAACCACACTTTATAGGACTAGAGGGGCATGGGAGGTGGATATTCCAGACTTGTTGGATGACGACTGGGCAGAGGCCATAGCCAGCCCCTAGGGAGCCACGGTATCTTCTAGATACCACCTCATATAATTTAAATACATACACCGGGTGTATTATACCCGACTTCGTCTGTGGAAGATGGGTGTCATACAATCCCCCCAATGTTTACACTGTGGCAGAGAGGAGGGTACTTTTATCCACACGGTTTGGGACTGTGTTACAGCCCTTCTGGCGTAGGGTCTCTGCATGTCTGGGTGAGGTGCTATCCTGGGACTTGCCATTTGGCCCCAAATTATTCTTATTACATAGCACGGATGGGATTGGGGTAATCTGTACAAGCAACACCTATTGTTCCTGGCCTTGACCATAGCTAGGCGGGATATTGCTTCAATGTGGGAGGGAACGTCTCCCCTGTCAATTGGGAGGTGGCGGACGGAACTAGACAGATGCATGGGGGTGGAGATTGCTGTCTTCCAAGCGAGAGGTTGTTCTTTAAAACACAGGAAAATCTGGTCTAGATGGGCAGACTACCGGGGCATAGAACTTCCTCCCCTTCTCTCCCAGACCCCCTAAGGAGGAGGCTTTCCCTTCCTCTCCAGGTCACAACACGTCACATCCAGCATCATAGCTCTGGTGCCACAAACAGTACAACTTTGTTAATAAACTGTATGGGTAAAGGAAATGTCAATGCACATTTGCTTTGATTATATATGTTTTTGGTTTTAATTATATATACAAAATCAGTTTTTTGTGATTTATTCGATGCCTCAGTATGTATGTGCGGGGCTGCGGCTCAGATTGTACCACTTAAACTCAATAAAATATGTTTAAAAAAAAAAAGAGATACATATTTGAGAAGGTGAAAGATATTAGGAATAATATGCCACATAGTACTTGAAAGGATGACAGAGTGGCGAGGGAGTGCTGAAAGATGAGCAATAACAAATGGCTGTAGCAGAAGGGATAGAAATTATTCAGAGAAAGAAGCGAGGACAAACAGCCTAGATAGAGAGAGGGGGAGAGAAGAGACACTGGGACAGAAAAAGAGAGAAGCAACAAATGGGTTTCGCTTCATTAGTCCACCAGGATTTTTTTAAATTAACTACCCAGTATTTCGGACTTTACTCTGAGCGATTCTTACTACCTGAGTCCCACTCATGGTAAATTCACAGTAATTGGATTCAGTGTGTTAACCACCAGTGTCCGCCTTTTAACATAAGCTCACTACTGCACACTTAGGGTAACACCCACTTGGCTGGTTACATGTGAGCACTGCACATGAAAACTAAATTTCTAAAGTTACTACTGTCGTAATGGTGGCAAAACAGTAGTAAATACACTACAACCCAGCCTTGGAGTTAGTCTAGCCCCACACACAACCACTCACAGGTACTTCAACTAGTTCCATAGAAAATAATCGAGGCAGGGACTTAATATTAGGGATGGGCGATAAATTTCGAGCTGCCAGCGGAGTTCGCAGAGTTTTGTCCACTCCACATTACACGTATAACACAGAATTCCGACCAAATCCGCCAACCGAGTTTTATTTTTCGTACGCGGCTCATAAATGGTTAAAAGTTGGCGACCGCAAGTGAAAATTGTCATCCCTAGGGCCATTTTCAGGTCATAGAAGGGCACCTGGCGAGATTTTTTCAATGCGGGTATACGCAGGCAGTTGCAACCATTCTTTGTGAGAAAGCTGCCTCTCTATAGAAAATCTACTCAGGCGGCAAAAATGAAGCAGCGCCCTCTGGCACACTGTATGGTGCTGTTTGCACTTATTTTGCTGTGCAGAACAAGATCCCGGTGCTAAAAATCAGCACGAGCAGCGCAACATGCTGATTTCTGCCCTCTTGCAGAACCCCGCAGAATCTTGCGGAGTTTTCATGTAACTCCGCAGAGTACTGCCCACCTCACTTAATACCACACCCCATAGAATTAAAAAATGATAATAATTAAAATATTTTTACCTTTAATTATTATGTACATCTACATTTTTAAGTCTTAAAAACTGAAAAATCTTAACTAAATATTATATAAGGTTAAAAATGAATAAATAAAGTATTTTTAAAAATTGAATATTTAAGCTTTTGTCAAAAATTTAAATGTCATTTACTTTATTTAAGTGCAACTTTTAATTAAATTTACTAAATATTGATTAAAAATAAAATTGCTAGGTACAGTGCTTTTATTTTAATATGTTTAAACATTAATATTTATAAAACAAATTGATATATTTAACTTATTTAGATATTTAGTAAACATTTATTTTGAAAAACAAATGTGCCTAACATTCTATTGCATTATTATTAGGGGAACAATAATTATTTAAATTTAATTAACATTTATATTGCAAAATAAAAGTAATATAATTTTGGGCCTCATTTACGAGGCCCTAGTGCAATGTGCCACAGCACATTTGCTAGGCCACGCAAAGCCACTTTACGTAGCTTTTCATGGCCTTGTAGATATGCGTCCCTTTCACGCAGAACACTGCGTGAAAGGGGCATTCCATCGGTGCTGCTGTGGGTGTTCACCAGGCAACACCCATGGAATGTCAGGGTCTAACGCCACACCAGGCATGGTGTTACGGAGCCGCAATGAGGAGAAATATCAATATTTCTCCTCGTTTTTCCCTCTTTCTATGTGTGCTGCACTCTGCAGCACACATAGAAGAAGGAAACCGCCTCCAGTGATTGATTTTGTTGCAGAAAGGTGTACCTTCCAGCACAAAATCAATCATCCCAGCAACGCAGGCACCCTTGCAACATGGCGTAAGGGTGTCTCCATTGATGCTAGGCTGCTTTTTCAGTGCCCACCTCAGTAAAGGAATGCACCGTATTCTTGTAAATATGGCGCATTCCTGCACTTTTAGAATGACGCACCACTGCAAAATTGCTTGCGGCACCGCGCTGCGCCATTCTACTGTAAATGAGACCCGTAGTTTAAAAAAATGGAATAAACTTCAATCATTTTACTTATTTTTCCCACCCCAGTGGCAGAGATTTCCACCTCGGAGGCGGAGATCTCCAACCCGGAGGCAGTGAACTCCACCACATTGGCAGACATCTTTACCAAAGTGGCAGAGATACCCTCTTACATGTGGTAAGGTACAAGTAGTAGATTTACACTTTTAAATGTGGTTCCGCTAGCGGTTTCAGTTGGTGGAGACATATAAATCTACGCTTTACAGTAAATTTACACTCAGAAGTGGCGAATAGCCAAAAGTAGTACATTCCCTCCAAAGTGCAAGAGAAAATGTACATGTGTAGATGTATTCACATGTAAATGTACCTTTATGAATAGGCCCCTATGCGGTTACATTCAGTATAAGAAATAGGCACAGATTGTTTGAAAGCCTGAGACCTTGAATACTCAGGGGCCTTCACCCTGTAAACTTTTTAAATACTTTTTGTTGGATCCCTTTGGAGGTGTCTGACTGAAGGTCTGTAGCCGGATTAAAATATGGGCCAATGTTTGCAGCTAGTCCAGGCCTTTGCCTGAAGTCTGGTGCATAAAATGTTTGATTCCACTGGGAGAAAGTGGAGCCAGTGCAGAGATTTCAGTAACAGTTTTACAACTAAAAGAGTAGACGTTTAGAGGTTTTTATTACACTTTTGTTTCCGCAGAACTTTTCCTGTTGCAGTAAAAACATTTAAAATCAAAACATTGTAACAATACAGATAAAACATGCTTCGGGGTTTTCTTGGGGCAAAGCTGCTGAGGTTTTCAAAGTTTCTGTGTAGAAGGGCTATAGTATGTCTGCACTATAAATCTTAACTCGGCTTTGAAGGGCTGTGGTATTTCAGCTATTTTTTGGTGTGTTAAAATGTTATTATGTGAGCAAATTCTTGCATAGATCACAATTATTGCCCTAGCTTTAGTTTGTAGGTTTACCCACTTTTTGTAGGTCTACTTACTCCTCAGCATATTTTTTCCTCACAAACTGTCAGTATTTGTTCGACAGTCCTAACTGGTACTGAAAAAGGATACTCCATTTTCAGGTAATGTAAGTTTCATACTGGATGGATGTTAATACTTCCTTTTCTTCTCAAACCAACTTAAAAGGGAAGCGAGAGTCGAATTGTTCTGTGAAAATCAAGATGCAGAATCTTCAAGAAATGTGGGAAACACTAAGGTGCATATCATCAAGGCACGGCGATAAAATTATCGCCGCTTTAGCGTCCGTTTTCGGGCGAAAAGCGGCGATAATTTTATCGCATTATCAGCAAGGTCACGCTTTTGCGTGAATCCTTGCCTTAGCGCCCTTTCCCTCAACGCCCAGCTTTGCATCTCTAATGAGATGCAAAGTGGGCGTTCTGCACAAAAATAACGTGAGAAATGTCGCTAACCGACATTTCTTCCTATCAACAAACCTCCCGCTAACTTGCATGGCGATAAGAAAAGTAGCGCTAACCACGCTTATCGCTACTTTTCTTACGCCTGCTTTCAATCTGACTTAGCCATTATATCCAATGGAAGGTGGATATAATGGCTAAGTCTGCCCTGCCCTATCAACAATGTATCGCCAATCGTTGTGCAATTATCGCTGGATTTCCAGCGATAATCGCACATTTGGCAGCTAACTCTGGAATTTTTATCGCTTTGGAGATAAGCGTCGCTGATATCTCCGCGATAAAATCCAGCAATAGCCAGTGATAATTATCCTAGCGTTAAGCACGGTTAGCGATAATTATCGCCGGTTGTTGCTGATATGCCCCTAAGGGACTGATTTTAAGTTTGACGGACATTACTCCATCCGTTAGGGTTAGGAGGACATTGCCTGCGCCAGCCTGACAGATTTAGAGATGACCGCCGGCCCAGTGGTCATCACTGTACCTTGAGGGAACAGACTGCTGTCAAGTCATTTGGCTGTCCATCAAACGTTTATATTTTTTTGGTTTTCAGAAAGAAACTTCCAAGGTGAGAGTTTGTTTTTGAAAAACAAAAAACTAATGACCCCCACATCTGGTAATTTTCTCCTAGTGTGTGGGGTCATGGCTGTTTTTCTGTCCCTCACCACCAGGTTTTTCCTTGTGGTAACATAAAGAAACAAAAGACATTATACCATCCAGCCTAAGTATAGCCAGCCGTGCCCTTCCTTTAACTGACCCTACTCCGTCGACTAGTTAGAGGAAGCTTTCCATCAACTGAGCCAACGGGGGATCAGTCTATGGAAACCTTGTGGGAATACCAAGATTATTAGAGACAGCCTACTCCCAGTGACGGCTGCCATAAACCGAAAGTGGGAGGGTGGGGGACGCATGGACATGGGGGGAGGGAAGGGGAATGGATGAGAAAAATAATAATTTTAAAGAAACTTACCTTTCCTTTCTCTGCAGCTGCCTCCAATTCCCGCCTCAGTGCTCTCCCAGCAGTCTCTGGGAAAGCAGGCTCCCTACCCAATCCAGCTGTTGCTCTCATGCTATGAGAGCAGCACCAGGATTGGTCTGAGCGGCCTGCTCTGCCGCTCAGACAGTCCCTGGGAGCCTACGGCTTTTCTCCAACCCAGCTGGGAACACAGCTAGGTTGGAGGAATAGAAATGCGCATGTCTGTTTGGCCGGCATAAAACGGCTGGACGAACTTGCATGCGCACTTCTACGTGCCCACCACTCCTCCAGGCCCGCCCCACCCTACACGCATGTCTAAACCAGTCACAGAAAAATAAAATGATGTTTCATTATCATTTTATTTTTCTGTCACTGACTCTGACGAGGGGGGTGTTGCTCCTCCGCGATTATGGAGTACCCTGTCTGCCAAACACTTAATCAGGCTTTCAAAGAACTATTGGTTGTTCACAAGTAAAAAACATGTGCAGCTTCGCATACCCGTAGTCTTCAAGTTTGTATGATACCTTACAGTTCTTCTATGGTGCAATTTTGCACATTCATTTGGCCCTATGAAAACTGCAGAATAATGTTTGCACATTTCTAACCTCTGCAAAATCAAGTGGCCCAGTTAGTGAGTGCAAATGTTGTTTTGCAGCAGTTGTTGCAAATGATGGTGCCAAATTACAGGATACCAGTGCAACCTATGCAATTCAGTCCATGTTTTAAAAAACAACATTTTTAACATGATTCTGATTCAGCCAGTGAGGCAGCTTAGTGCACACAGATTCCAATTCGAGTGCGGTGGAAGTCAGCAACTACTCCTTCCGAGGTTGATAAAACGAGTGCCAAGTCAGTTGCATGATAGTTTGCTTGTAAAGGATGCAAAGCACGCAGCCACTCCGGAACTGCTATTGTGTGCTATATAAGTACATCTAATTTTAGCTATTATTATTTTGTTGCCCTTTTGGCTCAGCATGGGACTACCTTGAATCGCCGCATAGTTTTTCCCGAAGCTCTTCATCCTTGAGTTTTCTTGGCAGTTCCTCAGTATCCTCCAATTTGGTGTTTTTCAGGTCGAGGGCTCTCTCCTTTCCAGAAAGCAATTAAATGGAGATTTGCATTTGCACATGGATGGGGCCAGTTTACCGCTACCCTTATGCTTCCTGCAGCATCACCCTATGGTTTTCCCTTTAAGATCATCCTTAATGCTCTCTTAAATGCCATGCCTCTCTAATATAGTCAGAATGAAGTTCAATGTAGCAAAATAACCTTTTAGATTAATTTTTGATGTTAGTAAAGTATTGAAATTTGACAATTCTGTAATTATTTGATGATTTGCGAAGTTTATATGAGCTGCTTAAATTTTGCTGAAATAAAAAAGTTACTTGAGGTTTAAAAAAAATTGTGTTTCACAATTGAAATGTTTTTAAAGTTATTCAGGACTTGAAACCGCTTGCCTTTCACCAGGAAGAACATAGCCTGTTGAAAAAAAATCGCTTTAATGCTCAAAGTTTCCAGTACAATTGTGAAAGTAAATTGATTGCAGCACTGCCAACTTTAAGGATACATTCCTCGGCTCTAGCAAGTTGAATGTGGTGAACCTTCACAATGTTTCACATCTGCAGAAACAGGAAGGACTGTATTAATAGAGTCTTATGCCAGAAAAGATTGCCTTAAGACTAAGGGTGGGCGTAGTTCGCGAAGTAGCACTTCGCGAAGCTACGCAAAGTGAAGTTCGCACTACGCGAGCTACGCGTAGCACTTCGCGAACTGCGAAGTAACATGTTCGCACTGTGCAAGATGTTGTTTTCAATGATTGCACAGTGCGGACAAGCAACCGGCACTGTGCAATCATTGAAAATGGCATCTTGCACAGTGCGAGCTGTAGTTTTCTGCTGCTCGAGTAGATTTTTACTCGAGCTGCAGCTTTCTCAACGCGAACTGGTAGTTTCTCATCGCGAGCGGTCGCGAGCATACGCGACCCCTCGCAATGAGAAACCTGACCTTCTCGCGTTGGGAATCTCGCCGGGAGGTTTATTTTCCATGCTCGCGATCGCGAACAAGGAAAAAGTCTCGCCAGGATGTCATTTTGCTTGCTCGCGGTCGCCAACTTGACGTTGAGGACCGCGAGCAAGCAAAAAATGACCGCAGCACTACGCAACACTACGCTACGCGTGTTCGCACTGTGCTACGTGCAGTTCGCGTAGCGCGAAGTAGCGCGAACTTCGCAAACTACGCGAGCGTAGCGTAGTGCTTCGCCCAGGCCTACTTAAGACTGTCTTGACTCAGTAAAACAGACTTAAGGCAACCTTAAAATAGGAATAATAATTCTAAGACATTCTTAACCGAGGGAAGCAAGCCTTAAAGCTGATTTAATCTGGAAAGCCCTTTGTAATAAGATCCCCACATTTCTTGATTCTTTCAATCAGAATTTAGCTGGTGATCAGCTGCATTTATTTATATATAAATATATTTATATATTCATTCTGCTCTCTTAATAGCAGGTCTCTGGTGTTCTCCAGTTAGTGGGGTCTAGTTGACCTTATGTAGCTCCACATAGACGTGGAACCAGTACTTCAAATGGGCCGGTACTGTCCGGTACGGAGTACCAGCACTTTTTTATCTTGAGAGGGAGAGTACCGGCACTTTTCAAGAGAAATGCTATACTTTTAATTGGAGAGTACTGGCACTTCTCAGAAACAAGCAGGTACCCTGGTACAGAATACCTGCACTTCTTTTTTTCCATTTCAAGCACTGCGTGGAACATTAATGTACTTTCAAGGCGCACAGATGCAGTGTTGGACGTCTCCTTCATTTCATTAGAGCTCCAACCAGGCCTTGCTCAGACTTTACCAGCCCTGTGCCTGGTGTGGGGCATAAAAGAAAGCGGTGGTGTTTAACCAGTCATCCAGTGGACGCCATATTGGTTTCCTGTGGACCTCCAGAGTCTGAAGAGAGGTCACATGATGGGTATGTGGAATTTTGTCAAATGAAGATGACCTCAGTCTGTAAATTCTGTAGGTACTGTCCAGCTGCTGTCTAATCCCACTGTAATTAATGCAAGTACGAAGGGGTTCCCATGCTAACAATTAGCACCTAAGGCGTGGATAATGTCAACAAATGCAAAATAATTCTTAGGCAACTCTTCATATACAGCATATAAAGTATATCATAATAAAATTGAGAGCACATGATGCAATAACCTGCTTCAAGCAGGCATAAGGATTGTGACACAGTCAAGTCGTAGGAATGGAGCAGTGAAATCTCATAGATTTCACTGCGCCACTTCTACGAGGCTTTGTTACGGGGGAACACCCACCCTGCATACATTATACCTGACGCAGATATAATGTAGCGGAGGCCTTTACAAAGTGACGCATCTGTCTAGATGTGTCACTTTTTAAATAGGACGCAGTGTGTTGCTTTGATTATGCTGCTGAAGCGTCACTGAAAAGTGACGCAACGGCGGCGCACGGCCTTCATAAATAAGGCCCTAGATTAGGTGCGTTGGCAATGATTTCTCTCACACCTTGGCTCTGGAGTTTATGGACAGCCTCCACTGTGTAAGGCTCTAAAAGGCTATTGGCCCTATGCTCTTTCAAGTACCACTCCCTGATCTTTATAGATGACTCTATTCCATTCAAGGTATGTACAATATTTTGGTATCACCTGGGCCTGCTTCGTGTAATTAAATAACATATTGTCACTCATTGAAAGCACGTATTTCCATGGTGCTGCTTGACAGGTATTTCCATCCTACGGCCAGTTAAACCCGTACCCAAAATTGGCCATCCCTTGCCTCTATAGATACTCCCTATAATATGCCATGTATGTACATAAGATGTTATGGGTATTTCAATTGCCCTAGAACTTGCAACTGGCGTGATAGCCTGATGTTTGTAGGCTAGCTGGGTGTGAGTAGATGCACTCAGCGTATATCAAAAAAATATCTTAGCCATGGAAGTGTGTGTTGCCAGCCCTGAGATGCTTAGGATTGCGCACGCAGGTTTGCTTAGCGCTAGGAGTAGCCAGTTGTCAATGGCTTGCTTCCCCTTCAGTATTGTGCTGGGTATATGAAGGGATGTGAGTCTGGAGTTGCAGGTTGGGTTCATGGAGTGGACCAGAAGGGTGACAGTCGCAGGAGTACCTTTGGTGACAGTTAAGAGTGTTTCTTAGAGAATGGCCCACTGCAAGCACATTTGGGGATGTGGCGGATATGAAGAAACAAGGAGGATCTATATACTGGATAGGTGGGTTTAGGCATTGTAGTAGATGCAGAGGAGTTATTGGTGTCACGTGTTTTCATTGTTAAAAGACTGTCAGTTGCACTGACCTCTTGTGCAGCTAAGGTGGGTGGCATGGCTGTGCATATTACTGTTGGGAAGACTTGTTTTGTCATCTGACTTAATCTTGATGCTATGTTTTTCAACATGAGAGAGTGGTGTTGATAGGTCTAGTGTAGGCTTTTAAATTTGGCATGTGCAGTTCGAAAGTGACACTTGTTCTCCCTGAGCCAGGGATACTATACGGTGGGCAGCTATTCCCATCTAATGCCAGGTATTGCCACGCCCTAACATAAATTGTCAATCATTGCTTTCCTGCGTTGAGTATTGACATCAGAAGACGAGGCTTGGCACTAGGCCTGGGAGAAATTTAAATTGTGCTGGCATAATTTACAAAACAGCGGGAATTCCGTGTTGCTTGAAAATGCATTGTTACACCATGTTACGTAATTACACCACAGTTCGTGGAAAAATTATAGTGCAGGAGCACAGGCACAATACAATCAGAACACGAGTGGCTGTTGTTTGTGGGAATTTTGCTTTTCACACTATTTTTCTTATTGAGAAATGCATCCTAGTATCAAAAATTGGCCCGAGGATGCATTTTTAGCTAAAATATACCATTAAATGTAATTGAGCATAATTTTGTATAATTTTCCTGAAATTTTGGGTAAGTACGCAAAAGCAAGTTATGCGAATTTCGCTCACACCTAATATTTGGCCCTACAATCACACACAAACACATTCACACTCATTCATGTACAGGCATGCAGACAAGTAAACCCACAAACACGCACTCACATAATCATACGCAGACGTGGATACACATGCCATTCCACTCAAAGAAGCAAGCGCAATCATAGGTGTGTATGTTTGCCGCATAAACACACACTTACACGCAGACACACAAAGTGCCATTGCTCGTCGCTCTCCCTCCACCAGCCCCACTCTCCACTCCACCTATCTGCACACGGACCACAGGCTCTCCACAAGTCAACTCAATCTAATCCTACAGTCCTGCCACATTGACATTGGTTTTGGGCAGTCATTAATTTGTAAAAAAAAAGTAAGTGCCAGGGCCCTCGTCAGGCAGCGAGCCCAGCTTGCACCACCCATTGCCACTGCCAGCAGTACTAGCCATCAAACTGCTACAAGTGTCACAATTCGTACAGTTTGGGCCCCCAAAGCAAATGGTTTGGGAGGATGTTATTAGTTGTTTTAATGTCTATTTGATCAATAAACAACTCTTGTTGTGCTCATCTCTATATTACACAAACAGGGCCACCATGTGGCAGCTGTCATTAGTGCTGGTGTTTACAATTAAGTGCAGGTGCTGAGCACCGGAAACCACTGGCTCAAATTAAGCACTGGTTTTGGGGTTTCTTGTTCAAACTGTAATGTTGAGAAGCATGATCTGATTCTTCCTCATCCCAGCATGGTCCCCTCTTGTATTGAGTGACAGGCAGCTTTTTGTCCAGCAGCATGTGAATGCACCGACCAATCCATGCCTTCTCCCTTATATTCTCAGTCAGGCCTGTACTTACAGTGGCACAATGCAGGATCCTAAACATAGCCAAAATCTGGGCCCACAGGATGGTCCGTGCCTTTACCCTGAGGTTGCAGAAATGCACACTGTGCACGTTCGTTGTGTCAGATTTTAAAACATCCAATACATTCCCAGTGCAAATTGTGGCACAGATTCTGCTGATCCACATCTCATCAAATAGCACTGAGAAACACTCCCGTGGGGCTGGCTAGGGAATTGTGGGCCCAAAGTTGGACCACAGACCTCTTTCAAGAAAGGACTCAAAACCTGGCTTTTCGACTAAGACCAGCAGTTAGCGCCTGGATACCCCCCTGGGTGACAAGTCACTCTCTAGAAGTATGACTTGATCGATTGATTGGCCTCTGGTGGTTTAAGTGTAACTTGCTGGTGGTTAAGGTTTCTAAAAACACTTTTTAGACTCTGCCATAGACCTCAGCAATGACAAATATTGGCATTTCCCTTCTACACCTTTGCTCACAGGCTTTGCAGGAAGCTATTTTTTTGCACTCATTACCTCCCAAACAACAGGGTTTGGGGTTTTGTGAGCTCAAAATCCTTTTTATGTATTTCGGACCAATGAGCGGTGGCTAGTAAGGCTTTCAGAAGTCTTGTCTTAATTTAGAGAAGCTCCACAGCACAAGCATGCCATATAAGCATTGTAAGATTTGCAGGAACTCCTTTACAGGCCCCGGACAATCTCTGCTTGAACCCTAGAAAGGCAGAGTGAGACCAGCGAAGGGCAGTGGAGCCCCTGGATACTCACTATGGTTTCAGATTGCTTCTTCCAAATATAGACATGGAGTCTGCCATAAATGGGTGCTACAGCAACATACCTGCACTTCCCCCAGGGGTAAATTAAGGACATCGAGATTGACATTAGTGCATTCTATCCCTTGGCTAGAGAATATAATTTCTTCAGGCAAGAATTTCAAGGCATTCTTTATTTCTACAGCAAGCCTCATACCATCAAATTCAATCATTCGTTTCCAAGCCTGATTTAGACTTTGGCGGATGGAATACATGCACATAGGATATAGTGTGCTTTTAATACGGCGAATGGGATGTCTGTAATGAAAGATCCCATCTGCCAAAGTGTAGATCAGGCCCACTGTGTTGACCTTTCCCAAGCTGGTTGTGGTAGGAGAGCATCACATCTTAAGCCAACACTAGGATAAGTGCAGTAATTAAGGATAACACTACCCTGCTGAACCTCAACTGTATTGCTTCTGTGGCAGCCCCTACAATTGCAACTGGGGTGCCAAAATTTGGATGTCATTTTTGGTGGGCAAGAAGAAACAGATCCTTTGTTATCAATTGATTTCCAAGGCTCACTTTCAGTGGTTTTGCTAGATATGATTGTATGTGACATTGTGCTGTTTTCCAAGCCCTTTTTATCAACAACACTCACTCCTTCCTTGCTAAGTAAAGCAACATGTTCAGGAACCCTATAATTTATCACTGAAAGAGATAGGTTTATCGTTTACATCTGAACATTTGCTTCTGTTTACAGAACAGATGTTGTTGCCATCTGAGTTTCCCATCCACCTTTCTAGATTTCTTTCTTTCCAAGTTGACCCAATCAAGTCAAAACATAAACATGCTGTCCTCTTAGACAGCAACTTGATTTTTGATTGTATATTTCTACTTAAATGTATACATCTGCAAAATGCAATCATTTATGTCTAGTCTCATTTGAATGATACTTGCATCAAAATCAGCTATCGCTCATTTCCAGTTTAAACATTTACTTGGATGCTAGTTACGATACAGAAGACAATAAATCCGTCCTTGGCCAGGCAAGTCATTCTATGATCTATCCCTTAATATCTCTCAACATCTATGCCCCTTCCAATGTTTAGACTTTATTTGGCCATCCTACAATGTAAACCAATGCCATGTGCATTGGAATACATTGTACAATCAAGCCCACCGTATTCCCTTGAAGATGCTTCCTTGTAATGTTCACGAAGAAGGAAATCAGATATTTTTTACCCCATTGATTATTCACAAATTGGCCTCTGTTTTTTTTTTTTTAAAACCTTTCTTACAATTTCGAAAAGATACAAGTATGGGCCTACAACCAACAGGCCGGCCGCTAAACGCAGTGTAAACCTAGGCACGACTTAACATTCACATCAATGAAGCAACAAAAGAGTTACTAAGGTGCTAGTCATCGCAGTCAGCCGCAGCCGCAGTCCATAAACAAACAGGAAAGGTTTCGTATTTTTGAAAAACAGAAAACATCAAACACACAAGGCAGAGGAAGTTAATAGCAGGAACCTGTGCTCCTCGTATCGAGGGAGTACAACAACCCGGGTAGACAGAGGGGGGGGGAGGGGGGCAAGGCAGAAGAGACAAATTCGCATGTCGCAGGAGCATACAGGAATGCGGGGGCTAGGGAGACAGAGCGGCATCGATCTCACGCGTCTGGGGCGGGGCGCAAATACCTCCACGATAGGAGTTCCAGGGACCCCACACCTTAATCCACTTCCCAGGCTTGCCTCTCGCCACATACACCGTTTTCTCTCTAAACATACACCAGTCCATGTGTTCCTTCCACTCGGAGACCGTTGGCGGCCTCTGGGAGCCCCACAATTGTGCAATGTCACGCTTCGCTACCATATAGCCTAGAGTCACCCATTGCGTCTGCGTCACATTGTAATCTGGCCTCTGGTTTTAATGGTTGCTTTCTTGCAGGATCTTCCATAACACATTCCCTCAAAATTATCCTAGAAGTAGACCTCTGTTGATTTGAAGCTTAATTGGCTATCATTTCCCGGTAACAGTTTTCATTATGGTACCATGTGTGCCCTTTTACATTTCAATGCCACATCGCTTGTCTCCAGTGAATTCCCAGGAATGGGTGCCAGGGACTTTGCCCATGCCTAATGCACCGAGTTCAGAACACTAGGATTTAGTTTAATAATTTATGCTCCAACTCTCAATACATTCTGGTCATTCCCAAGTTTTCCATAAAATTCTGTTTCTTATTTCTAACTTTAATTTCATAATGTTTTATTGGTTACCTTCTGTCTCTGTGCACTTACGTTTAGTGTACAGTGTCTATTTTTCTTTTCTGAGGGATCCACGCTGGACAACAACTATTAATTGTACACTCTTGACCAGTTAAATAGTTGTTATTACTCTTGTCAAAATATGTTTTCACAGGATCTTGCACCCTCTCTTTTAGTATACCCACTGATTTCCTAAAGACGTCACAATTGAATCACAGGAACATCAATCACTGCTAAGATGGACCTAATGAGTAGAACCTGATTGAAATAAGAAATAAAAGGACTGATTTAAAATTTGATGTGTGGGTTACTCTGTCACAGACATGACTGATTTCCTGTCCGACTTATTACAAATGCCATAGGCAGTGGCGGCTTCTCCGCTAAGGCAGAGGAGCGCCGTCTCACTGCTTTTCAGCAGTGTAAGGAAAAATGAAACAATAATAACTCAACATTATCATCATTTAATTTTTTCCTCTTGCAGCAGCTTTGCGGGCGGGGCAGAGCAGGGTGGGCTGCTCTGCTGTCAGAGAATGGGGAGGAGTGGTTTGCAATCCCTAAGTGGGCATGAATGTTTGTTCGGCTGGCTGGGGTCGGCCAAACAGTCATGCGGACTTTCAATGTTCTCCACCCAGGCTGCATTACATGCCAGGATCCCAGTCCCTGCCTTAGCGCCAAACCACTGTGCTCAGATCAATCGCAACGCTGCATTGTAGCGTTGTGATTGGCTTAGGGGAGCCTGGGTGCTTCCAAGCTCTGGCAGAGGAGAGGTGACAAGGGACAACGGAGGAGAGACGTGGCGAGGTGGTAAGTGAATTTTCTTTTTCACCCCCTTTTCCCCCATCCCCACCACACCACCCCTAATCCATGCCAGCCACCACTGTCCATAGGCTATAACTCACTTGCAGTAAAAAGGACGGAGTATCCGTCACATTTCTGACAGAGTAACCTGTTCTCAAAACTCTAAATCAGGCCCTAAGAAGGTTATGGCTGTCCTGGTGAGTTGTGTAAAAAATAGAGGAATACTCCAGATTTACAGTTTTCAATACTTTTCTAATCTAGTGTCACGAGCTGAAAGAGGGGAGCTGCTGACTTGTCTTGTCTTTCACCCATGATTTTGCAGGATTTAAAGACATTTGCTTATCTACAGAATGTGGTAGATATGCTCTTCTGGGTGACAGAGGATAGTACAATTTCCTCTCTGACCCTTATTATGGTAAAAAATGGTATGTTTGTGATTAATAGAACCACAATGGAGCATGACACAATATGCAGACTATTTGACACAGCGCACACTACTTTAATTCTCAACATGAAGCTTGGCTCACGAGCTCCATATCAAGATGGATGGAGCCTCTCCAGACCCAGCAGATGAACATCCAGTGTTGACCCAGCAGATGGAATTTCAATGTTGACTTTGTCTTGAGACCTGAAGGAAGCGTCCAGTTCCCTTAGCTTTTCTAAAGGATTTCAAGTGTGATTATAACAAATAAACACATGGGTAGGTAAGAGTTTGAGAGTAGTACAGTCAGCTGATAATGTTACATTTTGACACTCTTATAGTCTTATATAACCACTTGGTGCACTCCCGCTTGTAATATTATAACTAGTCAATAGTATAACTGGTGGTTTGTGAAGGGATACTCTGTCATTACCTAACCTCATACAGCAGGGAATAGGTATTCCAAATACTTAAAAATGCAAAGGTGCTGAAAACAGGTGAAAAGGTTTTTAGCAATAGATCTTGGACTTTTGAAGACAGGTGTGTTATGGCATGTACAAGTAATCAGGTCCTTTACCCTTTAAGACTTGGAGTGTGGCCTTAAGTAGATGGCTGCAATGTGATTGCACTCTCAGCAAGCTGATCCACTCACCACAATGCTCTGTGTCTCATGTAGTCCTGTCATCTCCATGAAGCAAAGCCTATGTCTGAAGGTGTCCTGGTGGAGTTGGGGCAGTTTAGATGCTTGGCTGGATCATGGGAGATACAGCTGAAGAGATCATAGTGATGAGCTGTGCCACATTCAAGATGGTTCTCGATGCTCACTAGCTAGAAGCGAGTGAAAGATTCCACTGTGCTATTAGGAGAGGTAAGTGAAACTACTCTGGCAGAGCTGCAATGGCTTTGAAGGACCTAGACACGGTCAATAAGTGGGAATAGTATGAGGTGTGGTTCATAGTATGAGGTGTGGTTCATAGCCTCATGTCAGCAGCAGCAGACTGTGGTGAATCTCTATAGGTTCGCAGGGCCCAAGATAATAGCGGAGGTTCAGCCCTGTGGTATGAGAAGTGTCGCAAACACAGCAATCGACTACTAGGGCTGAGAATGAGTGGGTGAGTAAAATGAGGCTAAATGAATTCATATATTTGAAAGACACTACCTAAATTAATGTATATGCCCAGCACCTTCAGACCTGAAACCCCACAAGGGAGAGTAGTGTTAGTTTATTGTTATTAGTTAGTAAAAACCATAAACATACAAAATACAAGCAATGTAAAAGTAGTCCTCCTTACATCTTCACGTTAGTTAACAAATCTAAATGATTGAAATCAATTAATCTCTGCTTCAACCTGAATAAACACTAGTGAATCATGCAGAGAGTAAATTGTATGGGCGTCAAAGGCGCACTATACAGAGGAATGTAGACTGTTAACCATACTGTATCAACCTGGCAAGGCACAAGACAAACTTTCAAGCATTGTTCAAACAGCAACGAGGTGCTGTGCAAACAAGCTTTAACAGTTTAACGTCAGACAGCATCCTATGTCCAGTAGCTGAAGATAGGAGAGTCAGGCAGATAGTGCGTTATGCAAGCTTCAGATGACATACTGTGTAAAAGAGCATAAACAGATTAAAATCATAGGCCATCCTATGACAACCTGACTAAACATAAGCCAATCCTTTGAAAAGTGCATTGTGCAAACATCAAAGGAATACTGTGCAAAAAAGCATTAACGGTTTAGAGTCATGGATCGTCATAATTCTACCTGCCTAAGGAGAACATTTGGGGGCGTGGCTAGCGCCCGTGAACGATGGCGGCGTCTCCGTAGCTCTCCCGGGTGGCGCGGAAGATGGGAAGCCCAAAGTGACTCCCTGCAGCGACTTTCTCCGGGGAAAGCATGATTTTCAGCTTCGGAACTGATGTGGAGTTCTTATTATGATCCTGGTCACCCGAGGCTGCCTGTGGGTATTCTTTTTCTTGACAAATGCAGGACGCGCCGATACTCTGTGTTTCGGCCGCCATTTTATGCAAGCGCTGACAGAGCTCCGCTCCTAGCGTCTCTCGGCTGACTACAGTTTTGGCAGCTTAATTGTCAAGTCTTCTTCCTTGTCAACCTGCTATTCATCACGCTATGCCCATTTTACACAAGTGTCTTGGCTTCTGCTAGTGCGTTTTCAAGCGCTTTGGGTTTTCTCTCACCTCAGCTTGTTATTACTCATTCACAACTACGCTGCATTATGTGTGGACATTATTTTGAAGCAACTTTCTTCCGCACTTAAGCAATTATGGGCCACAAGTTATTTTCACTCCTCTGCTATGTGCTTCTATTTACCACATGACTGCATTGCATGAGATATTAACTTTTGAAATGGCGGCCGCCATTTTGTGAGGCTGCTGACGGAGCCACACTCCTAGCAGTCTTACATTGAGAGAAGGAATTATTTCTACACCCTCTGCCGCTTATTGCTTCATTGCTTGTTAACTTGCTTTGAATATCTCAATTATATATTCGCAGAGCCGATTTCTTCATACTTCTACATGCCATTGTTACTTTTTATTGTAATTCATTTTCCTTCAAGCTGAAGAAACCACCTGTTATATTTTTATGTAGTTTACTTTTGCTTGTGTATCAAGTGCTCACTTCATATTTTCTTAAATAGCGCTTTTGTTATCGTGATTTTCATTTCTTTTTTCCAGAACCACTGTTGTTTTTGCACCTAGAAATGACATTTTCTTCTTTTCTTGTTATGTTTCACAGACTGTTGTTACACCACATTGTATATTTTCTCAGACTTGCTCACACATATGTCTTTACTCTATCGACTTTATTAACCTCGCACTTTAACTAGCTATATTGCTTGTTCTTCTGCTGGGATGTTTTGTCTTTTCTCTTTGGATATAACTTGTTGTCTCTTTGGTTGACCTCTTTGTGCGGCTCTCATAGAAATAACTCTTGTTTAGAGCGCTCAACTTTACTGCACTTACCTGTATACCATTTAGTTTGTTTACCTGTTCTGTTATACTCTAGTTGCTTTTGTCTTTTCTTCTATGGGTAGAACATATAAGGAGTTACGTAAGCCTTCTCCAACTGCTCGTAAATTTCTTCTTCACACTAGTTCTAGATATCAGCGTCTAGACATGGATGACTCCTCTGATCCCTCTGCTAAAAGTTCCTCCTCTACTTCAGCTCCACAATCAAGTGGCGCCACCAAAGGTTCAATCAAGAGACTTAAAAAGCATCCACCTTCTCCTCCCAAACAAACCTCAGCAGTAACGATGGATATCCTTTTGGAAGAAATTAGGGCATTGCGCCCTTTCATTGAAGAAACTAAAACTACTCTTGAGGAAACCAAAATTACTCTTCAGCTGTTATCTGACAAGTGGTCAAATATTGATGGTCGAGTAACCCTCCTAGAACGAACTGTTGATACTCTTAATTCCTCTGTTGCCAAAGTTGATCCATTGTGCGTCCAGGTCTCCACTCTCCACAAACAACTTGAGAATGTAGAGAACAGAAATAGGAGGAACAATCTTCGTATATATGGCCTGGCGGAGAATTCAGAGGGATCTGATGCCCTTACTTTCTTCAAATCATTTTTGCCAAAGATTCTCAAGCTGCCAGATACCACTAATCTCAATATACAAAGAGCTCATCGTTTAGGGCCTCCTCCTACTGGGTTCTCTGCTACTCATGTTAAAAGGCCGAGAGGAGTGGTCCTCTACTTCCTAGAATATACTGATTTACTTACAGTTTTGTCTGCAGCCAAAGCTCTCCCTCGACTCACCTGGTCTGGTAATCAGCTCTTCTTCTCACAAGATTATGCTAAATCCACTGCTGACCGGCACAAGGAATTCCTTTCACTTCGACCACAGTTGCGTTCTATGGGAGCTAGATACGGACTTTTCCATCCCTGCCTTTTCAAGGTGACTTTCAACAACAAGACCACTACTTATGATGATCCGCTGAAACTAAAGAGTTTTCTGTACTCTCACACTACCACTGGAATGGACATTGCTGCTTCTTCAAGTTCTTCATGATTAGCTTTCATTCACTGATCTCATGTTAAGACTTTTTATGCTATGTTTCTAGTTTGGTTTTTCATGATTGTTATGCTTATGCAGTTTTACTAGCTGTTTGTTTTACATCAATCTTTTCTGTTTTTAATATTTACCATTTTTTCCTTCTCCTCCTTCGCACAGATTTGTTCATTCATATCGTCACCCACCTTCGTGTCCTTGGAGTTCGTTGCGGTTGTCTTCCTTCCCTGCCTTCCCTTTGGAGCTTATGACCCGTCATTGATCTATGTGGCCTCCATCCTCCTCTCCTTTTGTTTGTTCCCGACACTATGTAAGTCTTTTGCTCTTCTTCTTCTGCTATTATTTTCTTTCATTTCTTTTTCTTTTTCTTTCTTCTTTAAACTCCTTAGCTCCTAACTTCTCCTTGGTTTACGTTTCTCTTCGGCAGATTTTATGTCTTTTCTTCTTGATCCAGTCTTCTCATTTTCATTTTTTGCTGCTTATATTTTCGTTATCTCTCTTCTGTTTTATTTTCTCCTTCTTCCTTCATTATGTAACTAGCTTTTATTGCATTGTTTTTTATGAAATCAGCTTCTTTTATCTTTGGTATCTCTTATTAATATGCCTATATGCTTTACATGTATTTTTTTCTCATGGTTATTCTTCAACTGGTCTTCTGGTATGTTTTTTTAACATTGTTTCATGCCTTTGAAATTATTTATTTGGAATGTTAGAGGTTTACATTCGCCAATTAAACGACAGAGAGTGTTATCCCATTTGACAAATCTTAACGCAGATGTAGCCTGTATACAGGAATCTCATTTATCGGCGGATGAATCTGCTAAACTGAAGAGGGGTTGGGTGGGTGATGTGTATTTTTCCCCAGGTGATGGTAAACGTAATAGTGTTTTAATTCTGTTTAGAAAATCTCTTCCAATTAAGTCAGTAACGCATTTTGCTGATACTTCAGGCAGATGGGTGTTGGTAAATTTTATTCTAGACAATGTTCCTATTTCCATTTTAAATGTGTATGCTCCCACGAGTGGTGATGCCTCTTTTTGGACCTCCTTAGCCCCACTAATTACCCAACACTATGCAGATAACTTCATTCTAGTGGGTGATTGCAATGATGTTTTTGACCCCTTTTTGGATAGACACTCAGCTAGCGCTTACACTCCACATAAGTCGCAAAAATCTTTTACTCACCTCATTGCACAATACAAACTCACTGATGCCTGGAGACTCTGCAATCCCACTTTGCGAGAGTATGCTTTCTTTTCACCCCCCCACCAAACTCAATCCCGACTAGATTATTTTTTTATTTCACATAGCCTCACTCGGTCCCTTATTTCTTCTGACATCGGCTCCATCTTAATTTCGGATCATGCCCCAGTTTCCATTTCTTTGGATGTATTACAAACACCTACATCCATTAAAAAATGGCGTTTTAATAACGCTCTCCTTCTCGATGTACAATTTGTTTATTCTTTTACATCCTTTTTCCACTAATTTTTTCTGCTCAATCATACGGACGATGTTCCATTTCCTGTAGTTTGGGATGCTTCTAAAGCTTCAGCCAGAGATTTCATCAATAATTATGTTTCTCGTAAGAGAAAAAAAGCCCAACAAGCCACCAATGTTCTACTTTCCAAAATTAAGCAACTAGAACACTTACATTATACATCTAAATCAAAAGATTGCTTAAGCGAACTCGTTTCTGCCAAACTTCAATTTAACAAAGATTCTACATTCAATGCATCTAATTTTCTCTTAAAATCTAGCGCCAAATTCTATGGTGGGCAGAATAAGGCAGGAAAATTGTTGGCTAATTATTTAAAGGTGAAGCAAAACAAAGTTAACATTGAATCTATATATGGTTATGACGGATCACTGAAACACAAAAGCGAAGACATCTTACAAGAATTTTTACATTTTTATGAAACAATGTATTCCTCCGAAACGTCGTCATCTGAACAGTCCATCTCCCAATTTTTATCAAGCATTTCCTCTCCTTTTGAAACTCCTCCAGACCTTTCCTCTTTAGAATTTGATCTTACACATAAAGATCTCGTCCAGGCTCTTCACACTCTCAAGCAAGGGAAAGCTCCGGGGCCGGATGGCTTTACCGTTGAATTCTTTTCCTGTTTTTCAACTTTGCTTGTCCCCAAATTACATTTGCTTCTCTCTACCTTTCTTCACACTGGTTCCGCTTCTGTTTCTTTCTCTGATGCCCTTATCTGTATTATCCCGAAACCGGGTAAAGATCCACAGCACTGTAAAAATTATCGCCCTATTTCTCTAGTAAATATTGATTACAACATTTTTTCCAAAGCATTAGCCTTGCGTTTAGAGTCTATATTACCTACGCTTTTAGGGAAAGAACAGTCCGGCTTTGTTAAAGGCAGACTGTTGTCGGATAACTCTAGATTATTTTTTGATATCCTTTCCAAAACTTCACATTATTCACATTCCCTCACAGCCATAGCTTTGGATGCGGAAAAAGCTTTTGATCGGGTTGAATGGCCGTATCTGTTTAAAACTCTGCAGTGGTTTGGTTTTGGTCCGAAAATCTCCTCCCTGATTTCCTTCCTTTATTCTCGTCCTAGAGCAGCAATTTCGGCAAATGGGGGCTTATCTTCTTATTTTTCACTGGGGAGAGGGGTTAGGCAGGGTTGCCCACTTTCACCTTTTCTGTTTAACCTTGCTTTAGAACCCTTCCTTTTGCGAATCTGTCAGAATGATAACATACATGGTTTTAACTTTCATAACTCTGCCGTTAAAATGGCAGCTTATGCTGATGATGTCTTACTCTTCATCTCCCAACCAGATGCCTCCCTTCCAGCATTTTTAGACGAAGTCCATTCTTTTGCTCAAGTATCAGGTTATAAACTAAATATAGACAAGTGCGAAATCTTGCCACTCACTAAAGTGACTTTCAAGGATGACTTTTCTACTTCAGGTTTTACTTGGAGCCCTAATTCTATCAAAGATTTGGGCCTTACTTTTCACTCCTCTCTTTCGGGTACAATCACTAAATGTATGGAGGATTGTGTACAAAAACTAACCACTCTCACTAATAAATGGCATCCTCTCTATTTGTCGTGGTGGGGAAGATTGGACACAATCAAGATGATGCTCTCTCCCATTGTTTTATTTACAATATCCAGCATACCACTTGCTATCCCCCTGAAATATTTCAAGAAAATTAACTCTAGTCTATCTTCCTTTCTGTGGGGGCATAACAAATCTCGTATGTCTTTGTCTAAGCTAATGCGTTCTAAAAGAGAAGGAGGGGTGAATTTTCCAAACTTTTCCTTATATCACAAATCTTTCCTTTTACATCAAATCTCTCATTGGATTGATGATTCTTCATTATCCTCTCCTCTTTGGTTGACCTTGGAAAATTCCTTTATTTCCCCCTTTTCCTTCAAAGAATATCTTATGCTTTCTCGTAGACCTCCGTCTTTATCGACTCCTATTCTGAAATATACCTCCAAAATGTTTCCTTGTTTGCCCGTTTCATCTTTCTTTGATCAGCCTATTTGGCATAACACGTCTATTTTAATTAACAATAAACCAATCTTTTGGAAATCCTGGAGAATGCGTGGCCTTATTTGGGTGCATCAATTGTTTCACCATACTCAGATCATTCCCTTTGATTTGGCTGCTACTTCTTTCAACCTACCTCTTTCTTTTCGGGCCAAATATTTGTTGTTGACAAACGCACTACAACAAGCCTACGATGTTCATCTTGCTGTGCCTTCTTCATCGACTCATGTGCCCTCTGATGTATCCTTGTTAAATTCTTTGCTTCTTAAGCATTCTAAAGCTTCTAAAGATATATGCTTTCCTTAACACCCTATCCTCTCCCCGTATCAAAACCACGATAGAGAAGGATTGGGAAAAAGATCTTGTAACCTCTTGGCCTATTGAGTTATGGGACAAATTGTGGTTGAAGATTCGTAGATCCTCTAGAGCTGCTAACACTACTCAAACACTATTTTTTATTTATAATCGTTTATTGTTTTCACCACTCACCCTCAGCAATCATTTCCCAGACGCCTCGGACAAGTGTTGGTCCTGCTCCTCATCATGTGCAGATCTTTTTCACATGCTTTTCAGCTGCCACCTTGTTCTTGGTTTCTGGATACAGGTTTGGTCTCAAATTAATAAGATTTTTTTCTTCCACTCATCCCTTTTCTTTTTCTCACATTTTTTTAGGGAGTCTTTCTCCCATCTGGGATCATTGCACTTGCAGCATTAGAATAATTGACTTACTACTAGCAGTAGCATTTCAGCAGATAACTAAAAATTGGAAGGATTACCCAAACTATCTTATAAAGCCTGGTGGTATGCAGTTTGCTACAATCACAGACTAGACACGACCTTTGTTTACGCCTTAACCTTATCTTCTAAGCGACGAGAACTATGGGATCCAGTTACAGTTTTTTTTTATATGAGTGCTCGCACCTCTCTGTCCTTATCCCCATTACAGCAGGAAGTCCTTAAACCTCCATTACTTTTTGTTCTTTGTCAAACAGGATACTCCTTTTTATCTTTTTCTCAACTTTTCTTATGATTGTAATGTATATCTCATTATCCTTTTTTCATGCCTTATTTTATACCAAGTGCCAGTTTTTCCTCATAATTGTTCTCAATTTTAGATACCTTCTATTATAATATATGTTATTGTCATTATTTAACCTGATATATGCTTTTGGTTGTTATCTTTTTCTTATTTTTCGTCTTAGTTTGTAACATTTGAGCATTTTTCTTTCAATAAACTCTTTCTGAACTTAAGGAGAACATTTGTGAACATATTATTAAATTTTACCCAGTGAATTAAAACCATTGCAATAAAAATGCCTCCATAGCGTCTTTGCATTTTTAAGAGCAGGGCGAGGCTGACCTTCACATTTAAAACACGTTGTAAAGACAAGGCAATCATGTACAATAACCGCAACAGCAGATAAAAAACATCGAAGTCAAAGATAAAATAAACCTTATGACTTAGTGTAATAAGAAAACACTAGGGCATTGTCCAAAGTAGTCTGTAATGAGTTTTTGAGAAGCAGGGACCAGAATGGGAGAGACAGTGGGGGTAGATAGTAGATTTTCCAAGACTCTCACGTATTTTCCGGACCTTGCAAGCGATTGTGTGAAGCAAAGTGCAGATGCCTCCAAACAAGTATTAACGCCCCTTTTTAGATATAATGATTTTAGGAGGACTCTTCTAGGGCCGTCTAGGGCAGGACAGCAGCACAAGAGATGGAGCCATGATTTGGATCTGTAATTACACAATCTGCAAGCCCCCTCCTCACCACATGGGGCCCATCGATTTAAAGCAATGGAACGCAGGCCTAGAAGGCGTATGCACATAATGATTCTGCGGGCAGATGTGTTTAAACTTTCGAAGAAATTAGGTTGCGGTAACCCTGGGAGGTATGATTCGTTTAGGGGAAGCAGAATAGTGGACGATTTTAGAGACCGCGAGTCCATCTGGTAAGAGATTTGTCTTGCCTGCTTGTTTATGACCCTTTTCCAGGCTGTGTAAGGGATAGTGTCTACTGATAATGTTGATTCGACAATTTGTAGGGATCTTTTTATGGCCTTTACAATTTGACTATTCCATGGATTCCCAGGACTGGCAAAGGTTTCCTTTAAGCGAGCTTTAAGAGCACTATCTGAGGCTTTTAGTACCCTTATATAGTACTTCAGGGTATCTGCCTCACAGGAGAGAGATTGTCTTGTGAGGCCCGACTCCAGTCGTAGTCTTGCCCTGTGTATATATTTCGGAAGTCAAAATATTTTTATGTAGATAGTAATCTGGGCGTGGTCAAGATTGGCTGTACATGCGTCAGGAAAGGCCTGGTGCCCATAACTTAGGGCAGGGAGAAGGGTGGCTTTCATCACCTTCAGTATGGATTCAGCTGAAGGACTGCTCAAGGACTGGTTAAGTCGAGTCAAGCTGTATGTTATTGCCCGGCCCTCTTTTTCAGGGCGGCTAAGTGGACTGATGGTCTGGAGGACTCACTAAATCATACCCCCAAATAGTTGTACTTAGGTGTTGATTTAATCTTTGCGGACCCGATGCTCCATGTTAAGATTTTCTTTTTCTTGCAGCTGCCAAAAATCAGGACCTTGGTCTTGTCCTGGTTGATTTTGAGATCATTTGCTTTATTGTATACATCAAGTTTGCTCAAGGCTCATTGGAGGCCGGATTTTGCCCGGTCCATTATGACGATGTCGTCTGCTTATTGTAGAATGTGCAGATTCTATTTTGCATGACCCAATTGTGGCAGAAGCAGACTACTATGCTCCAGGAATTTCCCAAGATCAGCAGTGTAGAGGTTGAACTAGAGGGAAGCGAGAACGCATCCTTGCTTAAGGCCGTCTGATGTGTACATTTTTGCAGAGACAGTCTTGGGGCCTGTTCTAACTCGCACCCACTTGTTCTTGTGCAAGGAAATGAGGGTTCCGAGCAAATTCCCTGGGATCCCCCACATGTCTAATTTCCTCCAGAGAGTGTTACGAGACACTTTATCTAAGGCGGCACAAGGGAGAGTTACAGCAACTATTTGTCCCTACTGCTATTGCACACTTAACCTACACTGATAAGGGGCATGAGAAACCCTGTGAAAAAGAGTGTGCTATAGGGTTTGGCAAACCAATTAGACAGACAGGCAACGTTAAGCCACTTAGCGTGGTTTAACGCTGCCTTGTAGATGAGGCCCCCTTTCACGCTATGCTTAGCATGAAAGGGGTAGACAGTGGGTGTTGCGGTGGGCGTTCCACCGCAACACCCATTCATTTTGACGCTGCCCCCTATGTACAAGGGTGGCGTACATAGGAGGCAGCACCAACGTTAAGACCAGGTAAATCCTGGTCTTAAGTTAGCAAAACAAGGAGAAATGCATAATTTCTCCTAATTTTTGCTTTTTCCATGTGTGCTGCCTTGTGCAGCACACATGGAAACAGTAAAATGCCATGGTTTGTTTATGTACTGGAAGGTGTCCCTTCCGATACATAAACAATATATATATTTTTTTTTAAATGCCATTTTGTAACTTTCATGTGTGCTGCATGAAGCAGCGCACATGAAGGTGACAGAATGGCATTTTAGGATTGTTTATGTGCAGGAAGGGACACCTTCCTATACATAACCAATCCTCCCCTGCACACAGACACCCTTGCACTCTGGTGCAAGGGTGCCTGCTTTGGTGCTAAGTTGCTAAATATAGCGCAATCGCAGGGGGAAACGCAAGGCTGCACCACATTCTTGTAAATATGGTGCAGCTTTGCGTTTCAGAAGGGGCGGAGTGCGGCGTTAAGCCAAGGAGACTAACGCCGCGCTCCGCCACTTCCTTGTTCAAATCCCCCCCAATTTTACATGACTTCTGAATAGGGATCAAGGAGAAAGAATGGCCCAGATGTGAAAAGTTTTTGTGTTGGGTTTGCATTATATTTTTTATGCAGACCTGACAAAATAGTTTGGGGTATTTACAAAGCAACACAAATGACTTGCTTTGTAAAAAAAAAAAAAAAAATACTCTTCCTTGCATTACTTTGCCTCAGGGAGGTGTTACACGAGTGGTGCAAGGGAATTCCTGTGCATTAACCCTCAGGGTCGAACTATGACAAAAAAGAGGAAATAGGCCCTGGCACCATAATTAAAGTGGCCCTCACTAGCAACTTAGTGTAACGGAGACTCCCTACCTCGGATCTGGCCCCCCTTTCTTACCCTGTCCGGGGCGTCCCTTCCGCTCAATCCTCCCGGCCCGGACAGTCCGTCCAGGGTTTCAACCACAGCCTCGGTGACCCCAGGAACCCCGCCCCTCTTTCTCTTACAGGAGCCAATCCCGAACAACGACCCACCGGAAGGACAACCCCTGACTCCCGGAAGTCCCTCCTACCCGTTCCCCGCCGGTGACAGAAAAGCCGGAAGACAGGAAGCAGAAGTCGTCGAAGGATCGAGGCAGGAGAGTTCGGCAGGAGATACGACGAAAGGAGAGGACGAGAGCGGCGAACCAGAAGAGTGGTCGGAAGACTGGTGGAGTCCCCCGGAGGAGGCTGAAGAGCGGCCGTAACTCGGATGAGAGTTACGGCGGAGCCCGTGAGTACCAGCTTTCCTTCAGTATAGCAGTCTAAAGTGCCCGTGTGTACCCTAGACCCTCTGTAGATAGATGTATATAGTCTCTCTCCTGTTAGCACCCCTGCACACTGATAGGACCTCTCAGTATCCATTGTACAGCACCTCACGCTTTGTAAATAGTACCCCACTCAACCCCTTTTCCGAACACCCATCTTTCTTCGACTTATCCCTCTTTTCTCCCCGTCCCTTCTCCTCACACTCCCCTCCTCTTTTATCACTCCCGGTGAAGGTTACGGCAGCGACATAGAGTGTCCGCAGGACTAACGGCTCCTTCTGTGTTTTGTCTCACTGCCCTCCGAGGTGTCCGTCCTTCCCCCTTCCTGGGACCAACGTCGGCGACGTGGACAGCAGAAGACCTTCGGTGACGACGACCACAACCGACAGGGCCCCATATCGTTTCTACCCCCTCCTCCTGCAGAAGACCTGTATTCTATCCTGTTGCACACCGTACCTTGGACACAATAAAGTAGACTATTGCACACTATATACGGCCTCCTTGCCTGCTTTTCCAGCCCGCCGAATCCCGACGTTCACAGGTGGTGTCAGAAGTGGGATTAGCTGGAAGCATGGAGGCCGTAATAAAGAAAATGGCGGAGAATCAGGAGCAGTTGGGGATAATGATGGAGCGGTTCTTGAAGACAGCCGAAGACGATCGCGGCCAACTACACGATGTGTTACGGGGTCAGGGGACCACCCATGAACAGGCTATGGGGAAACTGACCACTGTGTTGGAGCACCAGAGACCAGCCACCTCCCTACCGTCAGTGGTACTGCAAAAATACGTGCCCGGGGAGGATCCCGACTTTTTCTTTACCAATTTTGAGAGATTGGCGCAGGCTGCAGCATGGCCTGCCGACCGCTGGGGTCACTACCTGGGTCCCTTATTGACCGGCGAATTACAGGCGGCGTACCAACAGGCTAACGTACAGGGTACCACACCTTATGGGGACATAAAGAAATGCATCCTTGAACGGTTGGGCATCGACGATGAAACCTATCGCAGGAAACTACGGCAAATCAAGGAGGGACCCCAGGAAACCCCGAGAGCTCTATCCTTTAGGATTAAGGACCTGGCTAATAGGTGGTTGAGACCGGAATCCTCCACCTTGGACGACGTGTTACAAAAAATCTACCTGGAACAATTTCTGATGTCATTGTTGCCCGGCACCCAAAGGTGGGTACGACAACATGCCCACCTTACCCTAGACACTGCAGTGGAAATCGCGAGTGCCTACAGTCGGGCGCAGGAGACCCAACGAAGTAAGGAAGATCCGCCCCACAAACCACATCCCTCCATAAACCTCCGACCTCCCCGTCCTCCTTTCCAGAGGCGACCGGAACCAATCCCCCTGCTCCCATACCCCGTACCTCCCCGACCTAATAACCCCGGACCCCAGTGTTACCATTGCGGGGGTTTTGGACATATTGCTCGGTTGTGCCCCCAGAAGGAGGAACCCATGGAGGTGGGACTCGCCAGGAATTATGTGTGTTCGGTCCCAGGCATGTCACCTCCGTCGTTCCGCTGCCCTGTAAGCATCGATGGACAACCACTTATGGCCTTGGCTGACTCGGGGTGTCGACAGAGCGTTCTCCGGCCCCAGCTCTTGCCTCAACCTGTGGGGCCGACGTCAGGTACGGTTGCCATTCAATGTGTCCATGGAGACACAAAACAGTACCCCACTACTCTAGTTCGGGTCCAACACCCCAAGGATCCTGGAACCACCCTCTCTGTTGGTCTTGTCCCCGCTCTACCGGAACAGGCTATTCTGGGAAGTGACTATATGGGACTACCAGGACTTCTGCAAGAAACAACTGATTCCCTGACCCGTTGGTGGGGAGAAGCCCCGTTCCCTCAAGGACCTGTTTCCCCTAGGACTGAACCCAAACCACCGAAACCCAAGGCCCAGAAAAAGAAGGAGAGACGTGAATACACCGGTGTCTTCCCAGTGACACTCGAAGAACACCCGTGGCAGACTGACAGAGAATTCAGGGCAGCCCAGCGAGAGGATCCGGTGCTGCAAGAAGCATGGGCCAAGGCAGTAGACCACGAGGATCCTCTTATAGTAGGTCCCTACTTCTTTAAGAAACATGGGTTGTTATATCGGAAGGGAGGGACCCACCAAAAACCTCAATTACTCATACCCGGTCCCTTCCGGGAGAAGGTGCTCTTTCTGGCCCACAGCCACCTTCTGGGGGGTCATTTCGGAGACGAGAAAACCAGCCAAGCGATCTTAGACAGGTTCTATTGGCCAGGGGTACACCAAACCATCAAAACATACTGCAGAGAGTGCCCGGTCTGTCAAAAACACAGCAGATACCACCCTCCAAGGGTACCCCTACAACCCCTTCCCCTCATTGACGTCCCTTTCAGCAGGGTAGGTATGGACATCATAGGGCCCTTACTACCTTCCCGAAGTGGCTGCCGATACGCCCTAGTTATCGTGGACTACGCCACCCGCTTTCCCGAAGCCCTTCCCCTGCGACAACCCACCGCCCAAAACATTGCGAAAGCTCTCATCGCTGTGTTCTCAAGGGTAGGATTTCCCCGGGAGATCCTGACCGATCAGGGTACTCCCTTCGTCTCCTCCCTTATGAAACAGGTCTGCTCCCAACTAGGGATTAAACAGATACGCACCTCGGCGTATCATCCACAAACCGCTGGGTTGGTGGAACGATACAATGCCACATTAAAACAAACCCTAAAGAAACTATTAGGGCTGGAGGCGAGGAGGTGGGAGGATATGTTGCCCCTTGCCTTATTTGCAATACGTTGCAAGACTCAGAGCAGCACAGGATATTCACCCTACGAACTGTTGTATGGCCGACCCCCTCGTTCTCTATTGGACATGGCTCAAGAAGTCTGGGAGGCAGAACCAGATCGCACCCGTCCCCTCCCAGAATATATGGAGAACCTCAAAACCCACTTGTCTCTAATAAGGGACATCGTACATCAGAATCTTACACAGGCACAAGAGAAACAGAAGGGTCAGTATGACAGAGGCACAAAACACCGGGTCTTCTCAGCGGGAGATCTAGTTCTCTTAATGATGCCCTCCTCCAACCAAAAGCTCCTTGGACAATGGCAAGGTCCCTATACCATACTCCGACAAATAACCCCTGTCACCTACGAAGTACAACTAGACCCCACACGGGGTACCACCCAGATTTATTACGTCAACTTACTGAAAAAATGGGAAGGTCCTCGTCCCGTCCTAGCCGGCTCTATGGGTCTGGAACCCCTTTCTTTCTCCCCTTGCATAGACCCCGCCCTACCTCCGTCCCTGAGAGTAGCCCTCCAGCATCGTCTCTCCCCTTTACAACAGGTGTTTTCCTCTTTGCCTGGTCATACCTCCATCACTGAGCACGCCATACAGACGAGTCCGGGGAAGGTGGTCCGGCAAAGGCCTTATAGGGTCCCTGAAGCCCGTAGAGCGATCATACACCAAGAAATAGAACAGATGTTAAAGCTGGGCATTATAGAACCCTCTGTAAGTGACTGGAATTCTCCAATAGTGCTTGTACCCAAACCTGATGGGTCTGTGAGATTTTGTATTGATTTCCGGGAAGTCAATAAGATATCATCCTTTGACACATACCCGTTACCCCGAGTAGACGAGATGGTCGAGCGTATAGGGAAAGCCCAGTACATATCCACTCTGGACCTTTGTAAGGGGTACTGGCAGATACCTCTTAGAAAAGAAGACCGAAAGAAAACGGCATTTTCGACCCCTGAAGGTTTATATCAGTTCCTCGTCCTCCCCTTTGGCCTCCATGGCGCGCCCGCCACATTCCAACGGGCCATGAATCATATCTTACGACCCCACACGCAGTATGCAGGGGCCTACCTCGACGATATAGTCATCTACAGCGACACCTGGTCACAACACTTGGAGCATCTCCACAACGTCATTACCTCTTTGGGCTCCTATGGGTTCACGATTAATCCAGCCAAAACCACCCTGGCAGCCCAAACCGTTAAATATCTAGGATACCTCCTGGGTGAAGGCCTCATACGGCCCCAGAGAAGCAAAACAGAAGCTATCCATTCCCTCCCCTTTCCCCAGACCAGAAAAGACTTGCGGGCCTTTCTGGGCCTTCTTGGTTACTATCGCAGGTTTGTGCCCAATTTCTCCCAAAGGGCCGCCCCGCTCACTGACCTATTGAAGAAATCCACGAAAACAGAGGCCATCCTGAAAAACCCGACTCCCCTATTGTGGCATGCATTTACCGATCTGAAGAATGCCTTGACCTCCGATCCCGTACTAGTCAGTCCGGATTATACCCAACCCTTCCTACTTCAGACAGATGCTTCAGAACAGGGTTTAGGGGCAGTACTGTCACAGAAGGACCACGAGGGGAATGAAAGACCCATTCTTTACCTCAGCAGGAAACTGTTTCCTCGAGAACGGAATTATGCCGTCGTGGAGAAAGAAGCTTTGGCGATTAAATGGGCGGTGGACAGTCTCCGTTACTACCTAGAAGGGCGTGACTTTACCATCTTCACCGATCACGCCCCCCTTGAGTGGATGGCCCGGAACAAGGGGCACAATGACCGTGTCCTGCGGTGGTTCCTGGCCCTCCAACCGTACCGCTTCAAAACAGTACATCGAAAAGGCATAGAACAGGGTAGCGCGGACTTTCTCTCTCGCTATCCACTGTCCACACCGGATACAAGAAAGACAGCTAGGGAAAGGGAATGTAACGGAGACTCCCTACCTCGGATCTGGCCCCCCTTTCTTACCCTGTCCGGGGCGTCCCTTCCGCTCAATCCTCCCGGCCCGGACAGTCCGTCCAGGGTTTCAACCACAGCCTCGGTGACCCCAGGAACCCCGCCCCTCTTTCTCTTACAGGAGCCAATCCCGAACAACGACCCACCGGAAGGACAACCCCTGACTCCCGGAAGTCCCTCCTACCCGTTCCCCGCCGGTGACAGAAAAGCCGGAAGACAGGAAGCAGAAGTCGTCGAAGGATCGTGGCAGGAGAGTTCGGCAGGAGATACGACGAAAGGAGAGGACGAGAGCGGCGAACCAGAAGAGTGGTCGGAAGACTGGTGGAGTCCCCCGGAGGAGGCTGAAGAGCGGCCGTAACTCGGATGAGAGTTACGGCGGAGCCCGTGAGTACCAGCTTTCCTTCAGTATAGCAGTCTAAAGTGCCCGTGTGTACCCTAGACCCTCTGTAGATAGATGTATATAGTCTCTCTCCTGTTAGCACCCCTGCACACTGATAGGACCTCTCAGTATCCATTGTACAGCACCTCACGCTTTGTAAATAGTACCCCACTCAACCCCTTTTCCGAACACCCATCTTTCTTCGACTTATCCCTCTTTTCTCCCCGTCCCTTCTCCTCACACTCCCCTCCTCTTTTATCACTCCCGGTGAAGGTTACGGCAGCGACATAGAGTGTCCGCAGGACTAACGGCTCCTTCTGTGTTTTGTCTCACTGCCCTCCGAGGTGTCCGTCCTTCCCCCTTCCTGGGACCAACGTCGGCGACGTGGACAGCAGAAGACCTTCGGTGACGACGACCGCAACCGACGGGGCCCCATATCGTTTCTACCCCCTCCTCCTGCAGAAGACCTGTATTCTATCCTGTTGCACACCGTACCTTGGACACAATAAAGTAGACTATTGCACACTATATACGGCCTCCTTGCCTGCTTTTCCAGCCCGCCGAATCCCGACGTTCACACTTAGATAACTAAAATAGTGGCCCAAGTTCGCAAAGGTGGCCAGTTTCGAATGCCTAAAGACACGTTGTGAAATTATTTTGCAATTACGGAAGGCTGCATGGATTTGAGTTTGTTGCAGCCAATGTTTGTGTTAATATCAGGAAAACTAACAGTAAAAACCGGCCCCAGAGACCATAAGAGAGGCCCACACACAGCCCAAAAATCGCCCACACACTGACTTTCAGGCCAGCCCATAGTGCACCGCCTGATTGCCCAACAGAACAGTCCGACCCTGTCCACCCAGGGATTTTCACACAAACCCCTTACAACAAAGACTTGTAGACATGGATTTGCACCAAAATGGTGCGTTTGACTTTGGCTTGTGTAATAAGGAGAAATATATTTCTTTCTCCTCGTTATTTTCTATTTTCATGTGATGCACGTGAATTGTTGGAAAAAACATTGGAAGAAACCGAATTGCTGAAAACCAATTTTAGGTAAAGACAATTTTAAGGCTATACAAATTTAAAAAAAAACTAAAGGAAACATTTTAAAAGAAAGATAATTTTCAGGAGAAGTACAAAATTACATTAAACTCAGATGAATTTTACGGTTAGTGAGGGTTTCTGGGTTCAGGGATGGATGATGATCAGGGGGTGATGAGGGATTTTTAGGGGTCAGGGATGAGTGGCGTTCAAGGGCAGAAAGTTTTTTTTTTATGGTTCATGGATGGGCGAAGTTTAGGGCCAGTGAGGTTTTTAGGGTTCAGTGATGAGTAGAGTTTAGAGACGGTGAAGGGATTTTAGGGTTTAGAAAGGATGACGTTGATGGATGGTGAATGGCTTTAGGCGCAGGTATGGGTAGAGTTTAGATGGAGATGTTTCTACTCACATACAATCATTTGCATGTATACTACATTCCTCAGCACACATGCAAAGAGGAAATAGCCTCAACTGATAATTTTTGTGCAGAAAGCTGCGCCTGCCTACACAAAAACTATCCTGACAACTTTGCTTGCAATGCTGTAGTGAGCAACTGGTTAGTACATCTGACCCAATGTGTGGCTTGCTGGAGAAAATCGAAGAAGCTTTGATTATGACAGGGGAGGCTTAGGAAATGGGCAACAAGGAGAAATACTTTTATTTATCCTCGTTTTTTCTCTTTCTATGCATGCTACATTCAGCAGGACACATACAAAAAGGAAAATACCATCAGTGATTACAATAATCATCCCCGCAATGCAGACACCCTTGCAATATGACACAAAGATGCTAGCGCTGACGCATGTCAACCAATCGTGCGCAAAATGACGCATCCCTGTGCTTTTAAAATGACACAGCTCTGCGCAGCAAAATGGCTTGAGGCGCCACGCTGCATCATGTTTTTTGTAAATGAGGCCCTGAGTTTGCCTCATGACATCATATCAAGGGATAACACCTTTGCGAGGACGGCAAAACCCCAGATCTACGGTTGTCTGCTTGGTCACTTATATTCTGTAATGTGACATATCACCTATTGAATCCAAATGTAAGATATATGTACCGCCTTGACATCATTTATACTGAAACTTAAAAGGCCTGCAACACCTGACCATTCACATTGAAAGTTGTATTCGAATATTGCTATTTTCAACGCACATTTTATATTCATGTATTCCTGAAGTAATGGATCCTGCCAATGCTTGCTCGAAGGTAGCTGTTAAAGCTGTAAAACTCGAAATATATATTTTTTTAAATCCTGCAGATTTTAACTCAATATTTCGTTATTCTAAAGGTATGGCAGTTAAAACAATTGAGCTGAATAGCATTTGGCACCTATTAAGTTATGGAAAATTCAGTTTGTTTTGTGGCCAAAACAAACAGTCAATATTACTGAAACTGCACAAATGGACATTACGATAATTGAAGTATTGGAGCTGAGCACTGGCGGGGTAAAGAGCTTTTTATTGCCACAGTCCCATGTAGGCCTCTGTCTGCATGCCAGGTATATAATGCAAACCTCGACTGCTAGGCCCCAGTGTATTTACTTCATTTGGACAGAATCATTAAAGTCTGAAAGCCCCCGAATACAACAGAGGCTCAAAGCCAGAGAGGAGCCAAGCATGTGGGTCTGCCCTTAGCACCAAACCACGAGCCACTGAAACGACCATTACATGAATCGCTCAACCAATATCCTATTAAATTATAACAAGAGTGTCAGTGTGTGTACAATTTTTACATCATCTGCTTTAGTCATTCTGATTAATATAACTGTCATCACAAAATGGAGCTTTATCGCATGGTATAAGACGAAGTATGGAATTAAAAGCAACTACATCTCCAGATGTGAATATTCCCAAAACTTCAAGCAAAAAAGGTTTGTCACCGTGAATGGAGACAAATGCAGTTTTATATTTACTGAAGGTCCAAAACCAGACATTGTGATTATGCATAGCAAATCAAGCAAGTGCATATTACATCATCAACAAGACTACTAAAACTTTAAAAAGTTCGATCTTTAAAAAATCGTATTTTAATTTAAAACATTACATTAATATATCACTTCACTTTGATAGCTTTATTTCGGTCGGTGACCATAAAAGCACAGATAAAATATATACATATACATAAAATGCATAAATAATTCAGTATTTTGGATAAAAGGTTATTAAACAGCAGTTATCAAAGTGGGAACAAAGAACAATAAAATTCCATTTATATTAAAAGTTAGTAGTTGATTGATTTATCAGAGCTGACCTTCTTCTCCACATACCATATAAAAAACGGGAGACAGAAAACACAATTGGGGGGGAAGTGTCATAGCGTAAAATCCTGCAGGCTTGCGCACAGTGCTTTAATCCCAAGTTTCTGCACAATGGCACAAGCCAGGCTCTTCGTATTTTGTTGTAAGCGGAGCAGAAAAATAAAACATGGGCAAGGTCTTCTTTGGTTTTATTACATACGGGACAAACCCCCACACCTCTTCCCGTCCACTTGCAATTCAATTCCCCAATCGGGAGACAGCCGTTCCTTAATTGGGTATATAACTTCTTTGCTCTGGGCGGCTGGATCAAGTCTAGGTACTCCTCCTTACTGGGGGTCAGTTTTACTTGCAGGAATTCCGTTGTCAACCTACCCATAGATGACAGGCGGTATAGTTGGTCCAGATTATGCTGTCTAATTATAGCTAACAACTCCGTTCTTTTTACCGCCAGACAGCCTTGCTCTGGGGTCTCCCAAAGTTGGGGGAGGCCAATCTGGTATAATGTGGCCTTTATATGGGATAGCCAAGGTATGTTTCTACTCTTCAGCTGATCCCAAATTGCAAGAAACTCAGCTCTGTAATCGCCGAGCTCTGACGCTGTCCACAGCCTTCTCCAGTACAAGAGGGGTCTGCTCGCCAGAAGTTCAAAGATAGGCTCTAGATCTAAATCTAGTCTCAGGGGTATCAGCGGGGTGCTCTGAGGGAGCCCTATCAAATTTCTAATAAATGTATGTTCGACCTTGGAAAGGGGTGATACACGGGTATGGCCCCAAAGTTCTGCACCGTACATTGCAGCAGGTCTAGCTTGGGCTTTATAAATTTCGAGACCAGGGGAGACTGGCTTAAATAGCGTTTTCCTTTGGAATTTGTTTATACCCCCCGCTATCTGTGTGAGCCTCAGGGCAGATTTGACCACCTGTGGGCCCCAGCCAAAATCTTCGGTCAGGGTAACACCCAGATAGACGAAGGTACCAACCCTTTCCAGTGGGATGCCATTTAGGACTGGGCAGGGGCGAGTGCGCTTCGGGGGGCCGAAGATCATGAACTTTGTCTTTTCTAAGTTGATCTCAAGCCCCCTCGAAGCACAGAATATTACAAAGCCATCCAATACCCTCTGGATGCCTGTAGAGGTTCGAGACAGCAATAAGGTGTCGTCTGCGAACATCAATGCAGGCACCCGTCCAGATGCCAACCGGGGAACATCACCATTCTTAACCTTGTCCAACTCACCCACCAAACCATTAATGTAAAGGCTAAAGAGGGTGGGGGCCAGGGCGCAGCCCTGACGCACACCTCTGGTAACAGGAAAGCGTTCTGAAAGCTCTCCATTTTTCCCGCAGCGTACCTGAGCATAGTTCTCTTTATGGAAATGCTTCAGAACTTCTAGGAGGTAAGGCGGGAGGTTTAGATCTTTCAGGACCTTCCATAGGCTTTCTCTGGGCACGAGGTCAAAAGCAGCCCGTAGGTCTACGAAGACCAGGTAGAGACTACCCCCTCCCAGAATTACGGTTTTCCAAAACAAGACCTGTAGTCTAAAGAGCTGATCCAGGGTCGAGATCCCTGCTCTGAACCCTGCCTGGTAGGTACTTAATATCTTGTTCTCCTCTGCCCACTCAAGTATTCTATCTAGTATGATCCGGCCCATAAGTTTCTGTGTAGTATCCAAGAGACTTATAGGCCTGTAATTCGAGGGAGCTAAAGGGCAACCTTTTTTGTAAATAGGAACAATTTCAGCCCCTGCCCAGGTATCTGGTAAATTAGCTCCTGTCAGGACTGCATTGAATAGTACAACTAGATAAGGTCCCCAGATTTTAGGTTGTGAACGAAAGAGATCGCCTGGCACTTTATCTAGCCCTGGGGCTTTGTTAGAGGGTAGCCTGGTAATAGCAGATTCTACTTCTTTGATTGAGATAACCTCAGTACTTCCAGTAGTCATCTGCTTCCTAGTTCTTAGGTGGCCAGAGTAGTTTCCACGGTCTGACGGCTCCTGAGGACAATGCTCATGTGTAGGATTTAAATCCAATGAAACACAGAGTTGGTCTTTTGGTTGGATTATCCGAGCTCTATTCAGTGGCTCCGGGGTGACCGAGGGGGAAGAATACAATGTGGCAAAATGCGTTTCCCATACTGAGGGAGCAATGTTTGGCAGGAAAGATTCCCCACTGCCTCCTACAGAAGAACTCACTAGCTCCCAGAAGAGTTTGGCGTCCTTAGTCACCAAGGCATCCCTCAGCGCTTCCCACCTCTCTTCTTCCCATTCCAACCTACTCCTAGACAGCTCCTTCTTATACGCTTGTCTAGCATCTCGAGTGCTGGGTTTATTTTTTGATTTAATTGCTGCGAGAAGGTTCTTTTTTAGTTCCCTGCACCTAGTATTAAACCAAGGAAACGCTTTGGGCACATACCTCTTTGTTCTAGCTATTGGATAAAAAACATCCCCCAGTTCCAATACTAGCTGTTTGTGTATTTCCACTACCTGCGTAGGCCCAGTTTCAGCAGCCATCCGAGTTATCCAGGGTATCGCGGTTTGATAAATTTTCGCAAGTTGTAAAGGTGACGTTGCCAGACGAGGCCATTTCACCCTTCTACGGTTGTTAGATAGTACAAGAGGAGGAATTGCCACATTTAGTGTAGTCTCAGGGTTTTTTAACCCGAAGGACCCTGGCTTCAGAATTAAAGTCAGAGCATTGTGTTATGTTATGTTATGTTATGTTATGTTATGTTATGTTATTAATTTTTTTGTATAGCGCAACGGTTACTAAAAAAGAGAATCCCGGCGCTTTTGGTAAGGTGAACAGGTTACAAAATAACACAACACAAAGAAAACAGTTCAAACGTCCACAAAAGAAACGGGGCAACACGCAAACCTATTGAAAAAACAGCCAGGTTTTGAGGCCTTTCCTAAAATCAAGAAGAGTAGACGCCCCCCGCAAAGCGAGCGGTAAGGAATTCCACATCTGTGGGGCCAGCAGACTGAAGGAGCGGCCCCCTAGGCGAGCCCTCTTCACACGCGGAACAGCCGCAAGTAGTAAAGATTCCGACCTCAACGCGCGAGTGGGATGGTAAAAAAAGAGTCTTTTTTGAAGGTGTTTAGCTCCCACCGCATGGAGAGCCTTATAGGCCAAGGTCAGAGCCTTAAAGGCAATCCGTTTGCGGATGGGTAGCCATTGTAGCGTCACCAACAACCCAGAGGCGCTGATGCGTCTACTTAGGCCAAAAATGGCCCTGGCCGCCGCGTTCTGTGCCACTTGAAGCCTCTGCAGCAGATACTCTGGCAGGCCCAGGTACAGGCTGTTGGCATAATCCAACCTGGAGCCAATCAGAGCCTGCACCGTCAGCCTCCTGTGCTCCTCAGACAGGAGGGGCAGAAACTTCCGCAGCATTTTTAGCAGGCCGAAACAAGTGCCGGTTACCCCAAGAATCTGGGCTTTCATCGTCAGCCCCTTGTCCATCTTAACCCCCAGGTTTTTAGCCATGGGAGAAGAACCGGACGGAGGGAACATGTCGATGGGCCACCAGGCCTGCCAGCTGGGCTCCGAGTCGCACCCAAAGAAGAGAACCTCCGATTTATCCGAATTGCACTTGAGGCTGTGCAGTTGGAACCATGCGAATACAGCCCCAAGGCAATTCTGGATACTCTCTCCGTCAAAGTCAGCACCCCTCTCACATGAGAAGAGGAGCTGAGTGTCGTCGGCATACGACACGATCCGGGCACCAAAAGACTCCGCCACCGCCGCCAAAGGGGTCATATAGATATTAAAGAGGGTCGGGCTCAATATAGAGCCCTGAGGGACCCCGACTCCCAACGGCGGCATTACAGCGGAGTCAGATGATGTCCAGATCGTTTGCCGGCGGCCGGCCAAGAAGGAAGAAAACCATTTGAGCACCGTCCCCCGCAGGCCAATCTCAAAGAGTCTTGCAAGCAGGCCCTCATGGGGGACGGTGTCAAAGGCCGCCGACAGGTCCAACAACACCAGCATGACTTTGCCCCCGGAATCCAGCACCCCTTTGATGGTTTCCGAAACCTCAAGGAGCGCGGTCTCGGTGCTGCGGTTTGAGCGGAAGCCCGACTGGGAGTCGTGCAAGATCTCATGAGACTCCAAAAAATTGGAGAGCACCGACTGAACGTGCTTTTCCAAGATTTTTACGAAAGCCGGCAGCAGCGAGATAGGCCTGTAATTGGCTGGGGCTTTCGGGTCAAGTCCCGGCTTTTTAAGCAGCGGGATAACCATTGCCTGCTTCCATGATGGCGGCACCTCTCCCGAACTCAACGAAAGGTTGAGAAGAGGGTGGGCCAGCGGATTAACCACCTCCGCCAGTTTACCCAGAAGCTTAGCTGGGCAGGGGTCCAGCGGCGACCCAGATTTTAAATTGCCCATGAGCGCAAGGGAGGCGGAGGCTGGCAAAGATGGAAACTCAGCCAATATAGCGCCCTGCATAACTGGAGGGGACATACCCGCCTCCTGCAACGGCAACGTGACCGGTCCACTCGAAGGAAAGGAGTCCTGGATAAGTTGGATCTTGCCTGTAAAAAAGCTCGCCAGATCTGCTGCCCAGGATTCTACAGGGCCCTCTTCCGAGGCGATGGTCCGAGGTGAAATGAATTCTCGGACGATAGTAAAAATCTCCTTACTGGAGTTCGAAGCTGCTTCGATTCTCCCCGCAAAATAGGCTTTCTTTTCGAGGCGGATATCGCGGTGGTAAGCTTTGACCACAGCCTTGTAGGCAGACCTGTCCTTGCTGTCATAATATGCCCGCCAGGCCCTTTCGGCTACCTTGCACTGCTGCCGCGTAGCCCGCAGAGCCGTGGAAAACCAAGGGGCCGAGACCCGCTTAGATGTCGAGCGGGGGGGCAGAACAGGGGCCAGGTCATCCAGCCTCTCCGTCAACCACTTTTGCAGGGCCTCCAAGTCGCTTTCTAACTCGCCAGACAGAGGGCAAGGGTGAGTCGCAGCAGCCTGGGCCAGCATCTCAGGGGTCACCCTGCTAAATGCTCTACAGGCTCGTCCCCTCTGCTGTGAGACAAGGTTCGACGCCCTAAGCTTGCCATTGATTGCAAATTTGCCTTTTTTCAACTTTAAAGTTCTTTATCTTGCTCCAATTTTTAGCTTCAATCATTATATAGTCAATGATGGAGACCCTGTCTGTCCGGTTAAACGTTCCTGCTGCTGGGCGGTCAGAGTCCATTCTCCCATTACACGCCCGCAGAGACGTTGTAAGGCAGAAGGATTTTGCTTGTAATACCAAAGGTGTCCAAGCTCTGACTGGGGAAATATCCGGGTCTGGGATATGCCATAGCGCATCTACCTCATCCTGCTCACCCTGATCCACCCCACCCAATGGTTCAAACTGGCAGTTAAAGTCCCCGCCGAGGACTATAGAATTACAAGGATCTAGCCCTGAGATAAATGATGCCAGCTCATTCAGTGTGGTTGATTCTTTACCGTTTCTGATTGGCCTCGAATAAACATTGATTAGTGCTACTGGGGGGTTATTTGGCGGTTGTAATAAAACACATTGGAAATCCAGCGATTTTGTTGGTATTTGTACGGCCTGGGTTCCCAAATGTGTGGCTACCCATATCGATAATCCCCCAGACGGGCGGCCTTTACCTAGTGATGTTGCGAGGATATTATAGGTAGCAAAATTCGGGCTTCTACTATCCTCCAATGCCCAGGTCTCCTGCATTAGGCAAATGTCAAATTTAGTCATAAACGCAGTCCAATCTGGGGAGCCCAACTTGTTTTTTAGGCCAGCTATATTCCAAGAGACCAATTTTATGCAACCTTGTGTCGGATCATCAGGGCTCTCAGTGTCCGAGCTATTTATATTAGTTTCCCTGTTATGTGAGCTATTTATACAATCTGCTAACGGTACTGCTCCCTCTATGGCCCTTGTCCAGCTGGTAGTTTTACTGGTGAGTAGTTGATCTAATTTTCCGCCCAAGCTAAGTCAATCCACCTCTTCCAGTACACTGAATCTATTCCAATGTGACTGTAGCGGGTAGAGAGGAGTACGAATAGGCCAACCTTCTCTATGTATACCTCTATTTTCCGAATTGCAGGGTGGGAGGTGGTGCCCCCTATTAAAAATCCTGGCTCTAGAATAGTGCGGTTCCCAGCTAGGAGTAGGATAGAAATAGGAGAGGTGTAGAGCAGATATTTGTGTGCTTTGTTTATAAGTGCCACTACTACATATATATTGTACAGCAGTGGCATCCCTAAAATTTAGAATTATTACATCTCCTGCTACAGTCTTTGGGTTCCTCCCAATCCAGCCCACTCTTCTAGCCAGCAAAATTTCTCCTGAAATGTCTCTTGGTAGGGGCCTATTTACTGTGAGCCACTGAATGCACTTATTCTTTAACTCACCCTCGTTTTCTCTTTTGCCCTCTCTTAAGGGTGGAACACCCACCAGTGCAACGACAAAAGTTTGTGCTTCGGGTGGTAAATTTATTGTGGGCAAGTGCTGGGCATTAGCTTCTGGTATCATATTAGCTTTTGTGGGAATGCTAATATTGTTACTCAGCTGGCCTTGCTTTAACGTAATCGGGACTTTATCAGGTTTACTTGCCAGAGTTTTTGTGGGTTGGCTATATCTTTGCTGGGAACCATCACTAAGAGTGTCTTGGGGTGAAAGGGATGTAGGTTTTTGGGCATCCCTAGTCACTCCCGTATTGGCAATCTGTGCCGGTTGGCTAGTAATGTCAGGAACTAAAATGCAGGGAGCTTTATTTTGTTGGGCTTCCATACCAAGAGGGGCCGACAATCTTTGGGAGTTAGCTGCCTCAGTTTTCCCCCCGCCTCTGGTGTTCAACATAGAAATCAATTTATCTAGTTTTGATACCAGTGGCTTAAGCTGAGTGAGAATTGTACGTTCCAAGGAAGTTTGTAGGTCCGTGACCATATTAGTGACCCAACAAGGTATTCCTGGCGCTGCGTCACGCAGATTTTCGGATGGAGTCACCAGGTCATGGTTGGTGTGGATATTTTTGTTTAATTTAGTTGGGGCAGTGTTATTTTTATTTTTATTTTTATTCCTCGGGCACGGCTTACATGTGTCCACCCTTTTCTTCACAACAGGGGGAGAAGCCAGTATAGTGGATCTATCTCGGGGATCCTTAGAATTTTCTATTGGCACCTGACTGGAAGGTAGATCTATATAAGATGATGTCATAAAGGAGCTAACCTCCAGCGCCTCAGTCATAGTGACCGAAGTGTCTCTTTCCTGACTTGGAATGTACAGTGATGGTGTAATGGTATGGTATAAGACGAAGTATGGAATTAAAAGCAACTACATCTCCAGATGTGAATATTCCCAAAACTTCAAGCAAAAAAGGTTTGTCACCGTGAATGGAGACAAATGCAGTTTTATATTTACTGAAGGTCCAAAACCAGACATTGTGATTATGCATAGCAAATCAAGCAAGTGCATATTACATCATCAACAAGACTACTAAAACTTTAAAAAGTTCGATCTTTAAAAAATCGTATTTTAATTTAAAACATTACATTAATATATCGAGTGAAATGTATTAAAAGTTCATAAAGTTTCTAAACATAAATGTTATACAAAAACAAATGGAAGACTTTACCATGAATTAGCAAAGGGAGGTTTACTTTTCTGGTGCACATGATACAAATGACCAATGATATCATTATATATTTTGCGATATTACACTTTATTGAACTATGTAATCGAGCTAGCACATGGCTGATTTACATTTCTGTGCTCCTAAAACTGTCAGCCAGGGGCAACGAGGTATAGTTAATTATGTATATATAATTAGGGTACACCAACACGAGTCAATCAAAATATCAGAAATATTTGCATGACGCACTCCAACAAATTACATGGTTTAAACAAGCACTGGCAAAGCCAATAGGTCAGGCATTGTTTTCCAGCCATTTGACTTTGTTGAAACCTGTTTTGTTTTGTCTTCGTTTTTATAAAACTTTACTGTTCTGGAAGATGCCAGGAACTCAACAAACTAAATTAAAAAACATTAGCTACAGGCAAAACAAAATATTTGGTCTCAAAAGCGCACGCTGACACAGTACTATATACTTAAAGGAACTACTTTGTGTGTGAATGTGATCTGACGAAAGAGCAGAATGCCATAACTCACAGTGAAGTTAGCAAATGTCTCAATTTTCCTGACCCATTGCCCCACTGCTGTATTGGACGAAACGTTGGATGACACAATAACAAGCCAAAGGATAAGGTGGACCGGCTGAAAGCCCATCAATAAAAGTAAATCTGCTTTAAGGTGCTATGATACTCTGGACCCTCTTTTATTTCCTTGTAAGGACACTGGATGTCCACTTTTAGGAGGTGCCTGGCTCCTATTTGACCCACATCGCAATAACGGCTTGACCGGTTTCTTTTAATTGTATGATTTTCCTTTTTCACATTTATTTTAGTTAAACTTACTTTCCCAGTTAATCACCTAGCTCAGAAGATCCTGAACCAGGTGTTAGGAGTTGCTGGACTTCGAGTTCTTGTTTTATTTTGTCCAACCTTTTAAATTCCTGATGCTGACTGGAGCTCAGCGATTGGTCACGCCCCCCTGACCACGCCCCATGTCGGCCATGAAATTAATTTGCAGAGCGCGTTCAAGCAGCGTCTGCTTTAAGGTGCTATGATACGCTAGCCTCATGTTTATTTCTTTGTAGCACATTGGCTGTCCACTTTTAGGAGGTGCCTAGCTCCTAATTGACCTGCATCTCAATATTGGCATGACCTGTTTCTTTTAATTTGATAATTTTCCTTTTTTACGTTTATTTTAGTTAAACTTACATTCCCAGTAATAGGTGATTACTGGCTGAGGGGAGCCTGAACCAGGTGTTAGGAGCTGCTGGACTCCGGGTTCGCGTTTTAGTTTGTCCAACCTTTTAAATTCCTGACTGGAACTCAGCACTTGGTCACGCTCCCCGACCATGCCCCCATGCCAGCCGTGAAATTCAATTGCAGAGCACGTTTGTGCAGCGGATGCGCACAGCAGGTATGCCACTGGCACGCCAAAAGCACACCTAAGGCAAGCCCGTCTGCACTCATCCGCGGCCAGACTATGCCATGCGACAGGACCCTTGCACAAATTCTGATGTATTAAAGAGAAACATTTTTCCGAATTAAAAACTCAGGTAAGCATGTAACATGCAACAAGTTGAAACTTAATTTGTCACAGGACAGTTACACCTGTGACACTTTTAAACTCACGTGCCAGTTAGATTTAGCATGTGATTTCGCAAGCGACCGGATATCACCAACAGAATCCATTTCAAATATAAGCTCAATGGTCTACTGCTGAACACATGTTCGGCAATTAAACACAGATATGAGCTGTTTGAGGACTTGAACTCACATTCCCCTGATATTTCTTTCTTAACAGAAACCTGGGCAGACAAGTGCTCTGACCATGACCTAGCTGTTGCACTTCCGGCAGGTTACGTCATTAATAGATTAGATCAGGAGGGGAAGTGGGGAGGAGGTTTAGCAGTAATTCACAGGGACTGCAAATAGGCTTCTTGTGATTGTGAAGTGCTTTTTATTCAACTGCAAAGTGAATTGTATTCAAAGTGTTATGGTTTATTGGTCTACAGACCATCAGATTCTAAACTGAAATTTTTAGAAGCATTTAGTGATTTTCTTGACACTAGAATATATTATACACATTTTAGAAAAACAGGGGATTTACATTTTTATCTGGAAGATGTATCCAATAATGAGTCTAAAATACTCATTGATAATATGAATGGATTTGACTTGAAACTGCTGATAAATACTCCTACGGATATTGCAGGTCACACTCGATGGAATCTTTTCAAACCATCCGGACCTACAGTCGGAGGATGCCCTACCCGTTACTTGGTCCGTCCATCTATGACTAAACCAATTAATAAGGCCAGTCAGGCAATAGCTATTAGGGCTTGGAACAAAATTGGTAAGAAAGAACTAGTTACGATCTTAGATGCGTTGAAACCATCCTTATGTGGCGATCCAACTGAAGCTGCTGATAGTTATTTTAATTGGATCAATGAGGCAGCACATCAGGTGGTCCCTAGTAAGATGGTGAGAAGTCACAGCTCTTGTCCAACTGCTCCCTGGTATTCACAATCATTAAAGAATTTTTAAAAGAATTGTCAGAGACAAGAAAACATCTGGAGTCGTAATTACTCTTTAGAAGAGAGAACAAAATATAAATTTATCATTCAGGAATATAAATCCTGATTAGGGTGGAGAAGCCCAAGTATTTTTCTGATAGAATCAAACTGGCCACCAATTCTCCCAGGGAACTTTTTCAAATGGTGCAGTCACTTTCGTGTCTTCTCACTGTTAGCTCAATAATCCCTAGCCAACGGCTATGTGATGGTTTGGCAGATGTTGTCAGAAAAAAGGTTGAGGATGTTTACGAGGAGCTAAATGTCAGACTGAGGGATAATTGCCCACAGGGTGAGGATATTTCTCCAGTGGGAAACAATCTGGATTTTTGTAATTTTCCACTCTTGACAACTGAGTAGTGGAGCTAATAGGGATCACTAAATCTGGTGCCCCAGGCAACCCCTGTCCCCCAAAAGTGTTATATGAGATGGCAGGATGCATTGCCGCACCTCTCTCTACACTATGAATAACATAATTATGGCTGGAAGCTTTAAAAAAAATGGAAAGAGGCAAATTTTTTCCGTTACTAAAAATAAACCTACCTTAAACCTGAGGGAGCAGAAGAGCTATTTCCCAATTTCTTGGCTCACTATTTCGCCAAAGATTTTTGAGAGACATTTAACTATCTCAATCTCGGAATTTGTGGATCACAATGGGATCCTGGATGAAGCCCAGTTTGGGTTTAGAAAAGCCCGGAGTAAAGAATAAGCCCTGGTGGTAGCTACTGAGGAGATTTGAGATATAATGGATGAAGGTGGGAAGGCTGCGGTGGTTCCTTTAGGCCTATCCCCAGCCTTTGACACTGTTAGCCATCCAATCCTAAAACATTGGCTAGCTGAAGTTGGTTTGGGGGTTTTATCTCTTGATGTCCTCTGCTCCTTCCTTGATGGTATGGAACAATCAGTTGCCCTAGGAGATTTTAACTCTAAATCTTTCACCTTGCCATGTGGTGTCCCACCAAGGGTCCTTGTTAAGGCCGACGTTATTTAATTAGTATGTGGCTCCATTAGCCAAACTGATAAGAACACTCGGTGTTTCAACCATATCATAAACTGACGATACACAAATAGTGGTATCTATTACCAACCATATAGAGGAGGTAGCTGATCAATTTAATAACTGCATGAAAGCCATAGTAAACTGGATGAGCAGCCACTGTCTTCAGGTAAATTCTGATAAGACACAGGTGCTTATTTTTGGAAATGACATCTCCTTTTGGAACAATGCTTGGTGACCGAAGAGATTGGGGCCTCTGCCAACTCCTGTTTTAAAGTAGGAAATTTGGGAATTATGTTTGATTCCAAACTCACTTTCATGGACAAGACTAACCAGCTCATGTGAGCCTGTTTGTTTGTTTTAAAAACGCTAAAGAAGATTCTGCCTTTTATACCCTACAACTTTAGGAAAACAGTCATTATTTCTCTGTTTTTTTTAGATTAGATTACTGCAATGCCCTTTATTTGGGCATGCAGGAAGGGATGTTGGAAAAGCTACAGTGGATACAGGACGCAGCAGCTCGTCTGCTCAGAAATATTAAGAAGTTCGACTCTGTCTCAAAAGTGTTAAAGGAGCTATACTGGCTCCCTGTTAAGAAGAGGGTGGCATTTCAAAAGTTTGTATAGCCCACAAGGCCCTCAATCTGACAGGTCCTAAATATCTTAAGAGAAGACGTTTGTGGTATTCACCAAATAGGTATTTGCAATCTGCAGCCTCTAAAAAAGTGGTGGTGCCAATAATTCACAAGGCCTCCTGGGGCGGCAGAGGTTTTGTGTACCACACTTCCAAGCTCTGGAATCTTATTCTGGAACAGTTAAGAGGCCAATCCAACATACAGTTTTAGGAAACAGCTGAAAACATGACTTTTTACTTTCCCACTGCAATTCTTGACTTGTGAAGAGGACTTAAATTCAGATGTGTAGCATCAGGTCACCTTAGGGTTTATGTCGCGCTTTAAAAATTAAATTTATTAATTAAATTCAGTATAAATTGTACATGTAATTTTAGTAAAATCAAAACGTATTGGCTAGCGCCAGATCTAAAAGTAATGGATCTGTGTTGTTCTACATGGAGCAAAATTAAAAACTAGCAAAGCTGGGCCCTCCATTTACATGTTAATATCACTGGCCTCCCTGACTTGGCTCTCTGAACAGAGACGGTAAAATGGAGTCACCGGGTATTAAAAAGTGACAGAACATGGCCCTGAGCTTGCTATCAGGTTACAGTCTGGCTGAGCTCTGGTGGAGATAATTGTTCTGTCTTTTATTTGAACTGCTTAGCCGTAGGTGGATTGGAGTGTATAAAAGTGTTCAGTTCAATGTAATTTGTCCTCAGATGTAAAGAAATTGGCTTTGGCAAAAATACATGTGTATTTGATCATGGAAATGAAGCAGCTAGGATTGTGCAAGTTGAAAGTGTCTCAAGAGATAAGTTTAAACCCTCCAGCTGGCAAGTCATCTCTGCAGCTGCAGTAATCCCTTGTAAGCACCTGACAGCATGAGTTAGCTTCTGCTGCACCCTCTACTGCTGTGCCCACCCTGCTGCCCCTTGAGCCTGGCCTTGGGGGCTGTGCTCAAGATCCACAAAAGTGATGTTCATTTCCACCTCTCTCCATCCCCACCAGTGACCACATCTACTAGAACATGAAAGCCAGTGGTAGGGGTCTTGAAAGGGAAATGGGATAAGAGAGAAAACAGAAAGACAGGACTCTACACTCTGCCTGTCATTTCTGGGGTCAAGGTAGGCTGCAGGTTGTGGTAGAACTTAGAAGACTCAGACATCTTACAGTTATAGGATATATCCCAGCAAAATCTCAGTGCTTTGGAATCCTTGGAAAAAAAATATTAAGATACAGAAATAGATTTAAAAAATAAATAATATATATATATATATTATCTACTGGCGGTCGCCAGTAGATAGTTATATTTAGAACCTAGTTTCCATAGGAAACTCATTTTTTGTTTTCGCAATAACTTTGGCGCCAGTTGACGAATCCTCGCGAATATTTCAAAACTTATGGGCCGTTACGGTCAGCTTCTATCCTGAAAGTTTCAGGGTGATTCACCAAGCGGGGGCTGAGAAAAAAGGGGGGTCCCAAAACGCGTTTTCTCCATGTTATTTCCCGTAGGAAACTTTAGACACGGCTACAGCCCGAACTGCTGAACGGAATTACACCAAATTTGGCAAAAAGGTAGCCCTTGGTTCAGAAAGAACTATTTTTGTTAAATGGTGTAAATCCGTTCAGTAGTTCCTGAGAGATTCAAGAAAAAGAAGTGAAAAAATCAATTTCCCATAGGAAACATTAGACACAGCTACAGCTCGAACTGCTGAACGGAATTACACCTAATTTGGCAAAAAGGCAGTGCTTGGTTCAGAAAGCACTCTTTTTCTTACATGGTGTAATTCCGTTCAGTAGTTGCTGAGAAAATCAAAAGATAAAAGTTTTGATATCTATGGCCGCAGTGGATCTGCGCACCCTGCCGATCACTAACTGCATTCTAATTGGCTGTCAACACTTCAAACCAGGAATTGTTGGCAGCCATCTTGTGCCTCGGTAGAACCGAGGCACAAGAAAACAGTAAAACAAATGCGCAAAAAAAGAAAAGGGGGCAGGGTAGAAACACCCTGACACCCTAGGCCTGCTTAGGGGGTCCCACAAGGCCCCCAGAGCCAAAAAAAGCATTTTTTTTTTTAATCGCGAGATTCGAGGAGGGTCCGCGGATCCGGCCGCGAAAATAAAAAAAACAAAGCACGGGCTCTGTGGCGCGTTTTAAGTTGGGGGATTAAGTCCCCTTGAATCCTGTGGGTCCCTGGGGGCCAACTAGCCCACCAGGTACCTCCAGTAAGCGCCAAGGAGCTGCGTTGCAGAGAGGTGGTCCAAGGCCACGCCCCCTTTTTACACCACTCTGTAACGCAGCTCTGCAGCGCTTAGTGGAGGTAGCTGGTGGGCTTGTTGGCCCCCAGGGATCCTCATAACTCAAGGGGACTTAATCCCCCAATTTGCAACGCACCAGTGGGTGCGTTTGCATAGTGGTGCACGGAGGGGGCGTGGCCTGATGTGACAAGTGTGCAAACACGCCCTGTGGCCCGTTTTAAGTTGGGGAATTAAGTCCGCTTGAATCCTGAGGGTCCCAACTAGCTCACCAGGTATGTCCTGTAAGCGCCACAGAGTTGCGTTGCAGAGAGGTATAAAAAGTTGGCCCCCAGGGACCCTCAGGATTCAAGGGGAATTAATCCCCCAAATTAAAACCCGCCATGGGGCGCGTTTGCACAGTGGTGAAGGGAGGGGGCGGGGCCTGATGTGACAAGTGTGTACTTAAGCAATCACTCCGCCAAAACCCAAGCACTTATTAATTCACCATGCACTCTCCTTGCAGCACTCTAATCATCCAGTCACTACCCATGTACTCATGCAATGACCAATGCACTAACTCATGCACTGCACTGCTATAATACCCTGAGCAGTATCCATGCAGTCCAGCCATTGCCCTGTCAGTACCCATGCACTCTTTCAATCGCGGGGCCTGATGTGACATGTGTGTACTTATGCAATCACGCCGCTAAAACCCAAGCACTTATAAATTCACCATGCACTGTCCTTGCAGTACTCTAATCGTCCAATCAGTACCCATGTACTTATGCAATGACCCAGGCACTAACACATGCACTGCTACAATCCTCTGAGCACTACCCATGCAGTCCAGTCATCGCCCTGTCAGTACCCATGCACTCTTTCAATCACCCAGCCAACACCATGTACTTATCCAATCACTCCACTCAAACCCAACCACTTATAAATTCACTCTCTTTGTAGTACTCTAATCTTCCAGTCAGTACCCATGTACTCATGGAATGACCCAGGCACTAACACATGCACTGCTTCATTCCCCTGTGCACTACCCATGCAGACCTCTAACCACCTACACAGTACTGATTCACTCCTCCAATTACCCAGGTTGCACCCATGCACTCTAGAAATCCTTCTGTCACCACCCATGCACTCCTCAAATCACCCATCCAGCATCATGTACTTTTCCAATCACTCCGCCAAAACCCAAGCAGTTATAAAATCACCATGCACTGTGCTTGCAGCAGTCTAATCATCCAGTCACTACCCATGTACTCATGCAATGACCCAGGCACTAACTCATGGCAAATACAGAGGAGGTCATGATAATTACAGGGGTACCCCAATGCATAGTGTTCCCTAGTGTATGTAAGTGTTTTCACTGTATTCTAAGTGTCTTTTAGCATAGCACTGGCTCTGGTCCTGGTTAGTCAGAGTCAGTTGTCACCAGTACCCGTCACTAAAAAGTTGGGAGCTCAGGAGGACTTTCTGCTCATCTCTTGCTTCTTCCTGCACTTTTCTTCGTCTTTCTGGACTTCTCTTGCCTCTTTCTGCATTTGTCTTGCTTCTTTCTGCGCTTTTCTTCCTCTTTCTTCACATGTCCTAACTTTGTAGGCAAAGTGAGAAATTAGCATTTAAAAAAACATTGAAATTCACTGAAAAAACCATAGGTTTCAGGCACATTATAGATAGAAATTAGCATTTAAAAAACCATTGAAATTCACTGAAAAAAACATAGGTTTCAGGCATGTTATAGTTAGAAATTAGCATTTAAAATACCTTAGAAATTCACTGAAATTGATGTCATCAGTGATGTCACTGACCATGTCATGAATGATGTAATATGTGATGTCATCAGCAGTGCATTGCGGGGGTGTGAGTTATAGTTAGCTGAACTAACTATATCGGGGGAATTTCTATGGTTTGTACGAGTGAAACGTCCAACTAACTATAACGTTCCTGAAACCTATGTTTTTTTCAGTGAATATATATATATATATATATACACACATACATTATCTACTGGCGGTCGCCAGTAGATAGTTATAGTTACAACCTAGTTTCCATAGGAAATCTCAAAATTCTATTTTGAATAACTTTGGTGCCGGTTGACGAATCCTCGCGAAATTTTCAAAACAAATGGGGCGCTCCGTTCAGCTCCTACCCTGAAAGTCTCAGGGTGATTCGTCAAGCGGGGGCCGAGAAAAAGGGGGGGTCCAAAAACGCGTTTTCCCCATGCATTTTTCCATAGGACCTTTAGTCGCAGCTACCGCCCGAACGGCTGAACAGAATTACGTGAAATTTGGCAGAGAGGTAGCCATAAGGTCAAGGAAGTCCCTTTTGCAGGTCTGGTGTAAATCTGTTCAGTATTTCCTGAGAAAATAGCATTTAAAAGCATATCAATATCTATACGCGCGCACTGTGCGCGCACCCTGCCGTGCGCGAGCGCAATTCTGATTGGTTGTTAGATGTCGGTAAACATTCGAATCGGTCGAAACCAGGAAGTGTCGCCGCCATTTTGTCTCTCGCAGTCTGAGGGGGTGAAAAAAAAAGGTGGAGAACGTGAAAAGGGGGCAGAGTGGACAGTTCCTGACCCCCTAGCCTTGGTCAGGGGGTCACAGAAGGACCTCCAAGGGTGAAAAAAACAATTTTTTATAATTTTAAAAAGCGCGAGGTGCGCGCACTGCGCGCGCACCGTGAGCGCACGGTGAAAAACCTGAAAAAAAGAATAATTAATAAATACATAACTTAGCATTTAAAAAACCGTACAAATTTACTGAAAAAACCATAGGTTTCACACACGTTATAGTTACGAATTAGCATTTAAAAATCCTTGCAAATTCACTTAAAAAACCATAGGTTTCACACATGTGATAGTTAGCTGGACATTTCACTCGTAAAAAACCAATGAAATTCCCACGTTATAGTTAGTGCAGGCAACTATAACTCACGCGACCGCAATCCTCTGCTGATGACGTCAGATATTACATCACTGATTACATATGTGTCTTTATGAAAAATAAATATTTGTAATATATGTATAGCTAAAGATTAATGGAAGAAGACATGGGTAAATAAGTGTCTAAATACAGTGATGTAATATCTGACGTCATCAGCAGAGAATTGCGGTCGCGTGAGTTATAGTTGCCTGCACTAACTATAACGGGGGAATTTCATACGAGTGAAATGTCCAGCTAACTATAACATGTGTGAAACCTATGGTTTTTTAAGTGAATTTGCAAGGTTTTTTAAATGCTAATTCGTAACTATAACGTGTGTGAAACCTATGGTTTTTTCAGTGAATATATATATGCATATATATGTAAATACATATTCATACATACAGATATATATATGTGTTTGTTTGTACACCCCTCTCTATGGTAGAATAAGTGCCTCAAGCTGTGCCACTATCACTTTCTCCTTGAAGATGAACATAGTTTCTAGTTGACTATTGTAAACTGAACATAGAACATCATTAACATCCTGTGATTGCCTACACTTAGCAATGTGCGACTTAATGGAGTTCTAATACCTTATTAACTTGTGTAAAACAATTGTATATGTCTGAAAGTGTCTTTTCAACTCAGTCGTCCCCATCATGGGAACTTTGGAGGAACACATAATCCCCAGTCGTTAGTGTTGAGACGAATGTGCAATTAAACGTTTGCTTCCTAAACAAACACTAATTCAGGATACTTCTCTGAAAGCCAAAATGGTCATAAGCCAATCCTTGGTCATTTGCATGCATTGACATTTAAAACTCAAAATCAATGTAACGAGGTCCACCTATAGCAATGCTGTAGAAAAAATTGCATAGTAAAAACATCAAGCACCATAATGGAAATGATGCCTAAATATCTTTATTTCTCCTTGTTTTTCCTTTTTCTATGTGTGCTGCATTCTGGAGCACACATAGAAAAAGGAAAGAAAGCCTCTTGTGATTGTCTATGTGCAGGAAAGTCTCCCTTCCTGCACAAAAACAATCATCCCCTCAACGCAGGCACCCTTGCACCATGGTGCAAAGCTGCCTGAGTCGGAGCACGGCAGCCTTTTGTGCGCCGGCGTAGGGGAAAAGGACAGTATTTCATAGATACGGCACATTCCTGCCCATTTCTTTTGCCTTAGGGCAGCGCAGTAGGAAGGGCTGCTGCGCTGCCCTACGGCAAAAACACATAAATGAGGCCCCTTGAGTCGCTGCCATATCTCTAGATGCATGAGAGTCTGCACCTTTCTGGGAAATGTAGTGCACTGCACCAAGATGTGCACTTCCAATGAGCGCCCGGCTTGAATCCAGCCCGCACCCACACTCTGCACTGACTACAAGTGTTTTGTTTGCTAGGAGGCCATGAGCATAGGTTAGGCGATCTTGGAGTACTGCTTCCTTGCACATGAACCCAACAGGATGGTAAGCAACACTTCCAACCCCGCATCCTGACAGTGGGCTTGTGCACACCAACCAGTGCCATGATATTCTCCTCTTACAGCCAACTGACTGGATGCATGCCGAGGGCCTGTTGCTTTGCTCTTTATAAACAAGAAGTGCATACAGTGTCACACACTCACTCATGAAATCAGATCTGGGAAGCTGTCTGGGGGTGTGGCGCAGCGGCTAGATCAGCTGCCTCCGAAGCATGGGGCTCACGGTTTGATCTCTGGGGGCAGCTCTACACAGCATCATGTGACTTTGGGCAGCAGCTCACTTAATCTCCCCGACGGCCTCCAAGCGCCTGTATACCCTTAGGGGTGAGAAGTTTGGGCTTTACAAATGTGGAATTTCTATTATTATTATTATTATTATTATTATTATTATTATTATTATTATATTGACAGGTGGCTAGAAAGAGTAAAAGCCTTGTGGACCAAAACTCGCCAGGATACAGTGGGGCCCATGTCAGTGATGGGTGCAAACTGAACTGGTGCTGTCTGCCACTCTGAGTGTTCTAGGCACAGCATCTGTGCACTGGGCCAGTAGAAGCCCCCCCCCACGCCCCCCTCCCCTCACTGCAGGTGATAGGTCGTGGTCCATGACACTCCTAGATGAAATCTTGCAAAACCTGTTCATGAATACACTTTGGGCGTGATTTTCAAATCCTTTTACACGGGTAAGTCAATTTCTACACATAGAAAAAGTAGACATGCAAAACCTGATCTTGGTTCGGTAAAGCATAGTTTTGCTTGAGAAAATATCACTTTCCAGTACAAAAGTTCTGCAAAGTAAACAGGCATCTTTGCAGTCGTGACTCGGGGTTGGTGGAGTTGTGAAGGGTTTCCATCGGAACTTTGCGAAGCGACTTTCAAAACGTATAAATTAGGCCTGGGCCAAAATTCCGTTCCGTTCGCGGAAATTGCGATAATGTGGCATTTTCGCGTTCCGCGGAAAGCACGAAAATTTCAAAATTTCCGCATTCCGCACCTTAGCGATAATTTGTTTCTTGCTTGCGCTGTAAAATAATACATTCTCACGTGCGCGCGATCGCCTTACCTGAATCCCCGCGTTCGCCGACAAGTTTTCCCGATCCGGTCGCGTTCTCCACGAGATGTTGGATTGTTGGTAGCCATTTGCGTTGTCTCGCGACAGTTCGCGCCCGCAGTAACGTCATGCGTCGCGCGATCATGTCTTTCTTCTCGCGATCATGCACCGCGAGACAAGTGAAAACAAGATGGCCGCGCCCGCGAGCAACCGAATGGGTAAGTTGGCGAGCCGCGACCATGCAGAAAATGCCGCGAACGGGCGGGAAAAAAACTTCCGCATCTTCGCGATATTTCCGAGTGTTTGCGGAGATTTTTAACATTTTCGCGATAATTTGCAAAAGTGAATTTCGCAAATTCCGCCCACCCCTAGTATAAATCAATGTTTGCAACGTTTAAAGAAAATCAAATGGCAGGAGAAAACTGCTGGGCCGAAAGTGCGTGTTCTGAAGATAACTGTTTGAAAATGCACATTTAGCAGAAACATTCTCTAGCAAAAATAAGTTTGTAGAGAAAATTCTTTTACATACCTTTTTTCTGAACAAGCAAACTTTGATAAAGTTAGGAGCCACTACAAACTTTGAAACTATGTGAAATGTGAGGTTTGCAAACGCAGGGGCAGATTTACGTTTCCTGCCGCATCCCTGCAAATCAGCAGGGATGCGTCAGGAAAGATGCGTGACGCAAGTTCACCCTTGCGCCACCACAGATGTGCCGCATTTACAATGCGGCGCATCATGGCGCAAGGATAAACAGATGCGTGTCGCATCTGCCGGCGCAAGGTTGGAGCAGTGCTGGAGTTGTGTCGCGGGCGCGATGCAACTCCTGCACTGTGCCAACCTGGCCTATCTTCCACATGGTGCGTCACACCTTACGCCTGCTTCAAGCTGGCGCAAGGTTTTAACGCAGCGGGTTCGGAAAAATGACTAGTGAAATCTTGTAGATTTCACTCAAGCACTTTTCTGAGGCGTTCCTGCGCCGGAACGCCCACCCTGCGCCGGAACGCTCACATGAAACCTGACGCAGATTTCATGTGGCGTAGGGCTTTACAACGTGACGCATCTCCCTAGATGCGTCACGTTGTAAATCCCCCGCAGCATGGCGCTAGCTTTACGCCACCGCTGCGTCACAGAAGTGACGCAACGGCAGCGCAAAAGTGGCACACAGGGCTTGTAAATCTGCCTCTTAATTTATTTATGTGGATTTTTATTTATCGTGTAAGGGCGCTTTAAATAATTTTTTGCAAAATAAGAATACAAATAAAACAGAACAAGGAAAAAACACAAGTAGAGAAGGACGAGACAATGAAGAGCTGAAAAGTTAGAAGTTGTCTGTAAAATGAGGGAATTTGTGCAAGTGCCAAAGAATTCCAACCTTAGTCAAACAACGACCTGCACAATTTTAGCTACTTAAACTACTTGAGAGAGATTAACTAAGAACGGAGTTTAGGAACTTTTTAATTAGGAGAAAGTCTTTCAGATGTTTCTTGAAAGCTGGCAGTGAGCATATGGTCCTGATGTGAGGGGGAATGTGTTCCAAATTCTGGGCAGACACCTGAGAAGGGGTGGTTCAGAGCACGCATTTTCTTGACTGCAGAGATTTGAGGAAGAGAGTCAGTGCTCTGAAGTTGCCGAGTGCTACTGTATTACATTGTAGTACTTTTGCCATATTTTGCCCGGATGTATGATGTTACAACGCATGCTGTTACAACGCATGCTGTTACAATGAAAGTTTTACAACGCGAGTGCATTGACAACACAGGACATTACAACGCAAGTCTTTACATCGACTTGCACTAGATGGCGTGCTAACATAAAAAAAGTGTAATTCACTATTCCAACTCCAGTCCACGTAACAGTAGGGAAGGTGTTGGGATAGTAAACTACACTATTTTTAATGTTAGCACGCCATCTAGTGCAAGTCGATGTAAAGACTTGCATTGTAATGTCCTGCGTTGTCAATGCACTCGCGTTGTAACAGTTTCGTTGTAATGGTAGTGCGTTGTAAAAGTTGCGTTGTAAAGGTTGTTCCCCATTTTGCCCAGCACATGCCTTGGCTTATGGGTGAGTAGCATGTATTCCCAGGAGAGTGACAGAGGCGTAGGTCAGGCAAATGAGGCACACACATATACCTGTTACTTTGTGAGTAATCTCAAACATTTGTAATCATTTTCTCAGACTTCTGCATTTTAAACTCAAACCTAATGTCCCAATGTCACAAGGACTCTGCTGGAATGTCTAGAAGCCGTCGACCAGTCACCATCACTGCCATTTACTTGCTCTGATCCCACGTGCACACAGGGAATCAGAAGGAGCTCCCAGTCAGCAGTGAGGAAGGGGAAATGGATAGATAAGAAAAAGCTAGTGTGAAGTGGACTGCATTTATCACAGGAGCACAGCAGCCATCTGTTCCCTCAGTTCCATCGACATGAGATGTATCGGAAACAGATTAAACAGGACACACTTACCATTGAGCTGTCCCCAAGAGCAGCCCGTGCAGGTAAGATCGACAGATCGACAGATGATGGTGAGGTAAAATAAAACTTTTTAATAAGAAAAATGCTTAACTTGCACTCGCCGCATCGCCGACACGGCGTTGCGGCGAGCGCAAAGTAAGTGGTTTTCTTTTTTTAATTTTATTTTACCTTGTCATCTATCGACTTCACCCCCTATCCCCCGCCCTGTCTCTGCCCTGCCGCTCTTACCTGCACTGGCTGCTCCTGGGCTGTAACTAAACCTACCTACATGACAATTCACCTAGTATAACTGGATGTGCCCAACCTCACTCTTCCGTCATTTATTCCCTTTAATATGTAATGGCTTACCCATAGGGCTTGGGTTGTAAAAGAATAAGTGCTGAGGTCCAGAATGTTTCTCAGAAGCCCCGAGCCAGCACTGCTGAAAAGTGTGGTTTCCAAATGCCAAGGCTGTCTAGTCTTGGTTCTAACCCAATTCTCTTTAATCAACTGCGGTATACTCCCTGCCAAATTTATCTCACTCTTGCAGGTTCTTTTTCATCCCTTCTTTCTTCCCTTTGCCACAGTTTTTCCATCATTCTGTTCCTCCTCCTTTCCCCTTTTTCTGCCTTTCTCTCTCTTGCTGGTCAGATGAAAAAATAAGTTCTGGTCCTCAGAAAAATGAGTGCTGGTCCCTGAAAATCAAGTGCCGGTGAGCCCCACCTGCCACCGCCGGTTCAAATTAAACGCTGCCTGCATCTGAATATACACATAAAGTGTCAGCGCTAGTTCTCTTCACCCTGCAATCGTATATGAATAAGACGAACACTGCCTAGAGACGTGACCCATCTCAGCAATTATAAAATCTACAGACAGTTATTTTAGTTGCTTGACATTTCCTGAGTCAACAACTATCCTGAGCACTGACTCATCCTAAACAGGAAACACAGTTTGCAGTATGTTCCTGCTCACCCACAACTTATGTTAATAGAATATTTCTATTCAAAGCTCAAGATATTGAAGAAAGAAAACAAAACACAACAATACCCGGGTAAGTCTATTTTAAGGAAATCCAAAGAAAACTATCATAGCAGCATGAGGTGGACCACAAGAGTTTTTTGGGAAGCATCCGGCGCTTTCTTCTCATCAGTGTTCCAAGATGGTGACCACATCTAGAATACTTATGATTCCTGCATTCTCGGTGTTCCGCAAGAGTTCAGATCGATCACTTTCTTAAAGCAGCATCAGACCTCGGATTGTGTTTCTGCAGTGGATAGAGGTACATTAGGCATTGTGATAGTTTTCTGAGATATTCTAAGATTCAACATGATTAAGGCAAGTAATCACATTAAATCTTTTCCTGATGCCAATCACACTGTGATTCTTTATATGTCCTGAACATCTCTTGCTAAAAGCCACTGTAAGAAAATGCCCCCCTTTGTGAGGCCTCCACCCATTTTTAGCTGAATATCTTTGGTTTTTTTAGACTCTGCACACTGGGGCACTGCTGACCAGGGCCAGTGTATGTGCTCTGATCACTAAAATATGTTAGAGTTGGTTAATCCCTGATCTACATAGCTAACTTTCCTATAAGACCATATTTTATGGTGCAGAAATACACCAATGGCACGGAAAGATAAGTGTCACCAGTGGACTGCAGCACTAATTGAGTTGCCCACTAGTGTGACAAAGGAAAACATGGCTTCAAACCTACTTTTGTAGTCTGACTGCTGCAGTTTAAACTTGCAACCTGACTTGTCACATGAACCCTTTTGACAGGCCAAAAGCCTTCCTTTTGACTATTAATAATTAACCAAATGTAGGCCTTGCAGCCTTCAAGGGAGGGTGCAAGGTATTTAAAAATGGGGCATGTAGAAATGAAATGTTACCATTTCTCTGCAGTGACATGCCACCTTAAGCTATTTTCACTGTCCACAGCTACGGCTCAACCTAAGAGAAACTAGAGTACAGATTAAAATATGAATTCTTCTACAGTGGTTTGGGACCAGATCAAGCAATGATTCAACCACTATTATTTATTAAAAATCCACTCTAATGGTAAAGTTTTATTTTTAGTAATTAGTTAAGAAATGTAACTTTTGGAAAGTTACTTTTTAACTGTCTGAAGGTCATGTGGGTAAATTTGATTTGGCCTGCTAGCAGCTGCCCTGTTAGGGCTTGACCTTAATGAGGTTGAAAAACTGCTACCAGACCACAAACAATGGCCTGGGTGTGGAGAGGTATTTTTCTTCCCTTTGCAGGAAGTTCAGTTACAGTGGCCACAGGAACTTAATTACATTTTAAAACGCCTGCCCTAGAACCAGTTGTCAGTGATCACAAAGGAGGAGGCTAGTCATTTCCATAGGCACACACCTCGGCAGACGCACAGGCTCTGCACAAGGAAGAAAGGGTTTTCCCATCTTGGATTTTGGATTAAGGTGCACTGTGGGATTGTCTGTATTAGGGCCAACACGAACTACTGAAAAAAGTACGTAGTGTTGGCTCTTGGAGCTTTTACTCCATTGGTTAGGGAAAAGATAGGAGTCATAGCCACCCGCTAACTAGTACCAACCATAAATGTGACACCCTACTTAGAACACTTTCTGAACCTGTGGGAAAACAGAAGAAAGACTGCACCTGCTGTTTCAGACTTTGTAAGGAGACTAAGTCTGGGTGGAGTTTGCTGAGTTATGCTACGCGTAACTCCACGAAGTGCTGTAAAAACTCCGCTGTGCTCCATGGAGTGCGGTAAGTCATGCTGCTTGAGCCGATTTTTAGCACAGAAAGTTTGTCCCTCTCTACAAAATCAGAGTGAACGGCCCCATGCGCAGGGCAAGAGGGCACTGCTTCCTTCTGCTGCTCGAGTAGATGTTCTACTAGAGCGGCAGCTTCCTTAACGCGTGTGCCAAGTTTCTCAAGCGAATGGTTGCAACCTGCCTTGACCACCCGCATTGAGAAATCTTAATAGGTCTAGCATATGATGTATCATGCTCGTGCTCGCCAACTTAACATTGGCGAGCAGCGCGAAAGGGAAAACTCTGCTTCTCTGAGGTTTTTGGACTCTGCGAGTGGGCCAAACTCAGTGAACTCCGCCAGCAGAGCGGAATTCGTCGCCCACCCCTAGAGGAGACCTGAAGGGCTGGACCTGCTTCTACTTGTGCCCAGGACAAAGAAGATGACTCCAAGGGTCAGATAGCTACAGGGACATAACAAGCTGCAAACAGCCTTTTTCCTGAATGCCCACCTGAACAGTTGCAACTGGGCCTGGGCTGAATCCTGCTTGTGGCTCTTCTGGAGTGAGTCTGGACCCCTAAGTTCTGTCCTTGAGGTCCTGGTGCTTTGCTGTGTCTAAGTGAAATTCTCCTACAATCTCTAAAAAGCCGTGAGACTTTGAAAAATTCTGAATTCTAGCCAATGGAAGACCAGGGCCAAGCACCCAACCTGATCTGGCCAAGGCACAACATTACTGGGCTGAGGAAACAGCTTGGAGCTTCTCTACAGCAACAAATCCTTCTCAGCGAGTCCTCTACTAGAAGGTATTGGCCGCATGGAACTCATATTCAAATGCAGCCTGTAGCCTTTTACAGCTGGAGGATTCTGAGCTCTGAAAATGCGACTAAGTCAGAACATAGAAATCTTGGCCATCTTGACTGGGCGAAACCACGAAAAGTACCTAGCCAACGAAAGGACTACCCGGTGCACAAAATGTTAACTTTTCCTGCTCTGAACTTTTTGAGCGAAAACCAACAGCTTCAGTGGGACCTCAGTCAGTGGCTATCCAACGTTGACAGAATTTCCTTGGATACAGCCTGCAACCTTGCACCTCTGGAGAATTTTGACTTCCATTTCAGACAGGAAGGTTAATTCTGATTAAGTAAATTTAGCTACGTCAGCATAAACCTGGAGGCCCACTTTGCTCAAAATCAGTTGGGCAGATCAGGAATTTGGTGGGAGGGTACTCCATTGCTGTTGCGACAGAGTACCGCCCCTGCCAAACTCTAAATCGGGCCCTATGTCCTAAAGTAACATCTTTGTCCGGGACGAAACTGTTTGGTGTAACTGACCTGCGCTCCATCACAGTCAGCCAAAACCATGCCTAGGTCCTGGTCATCCAGAATAATGATTAATTGTTGGCACTTAACTTTTTCTAGCTGCTTTTTCTCTTTAATCTTTTTCTCTTAAATCTTTTTCTCTTAAATCTTTACAAAATCCCACCTCCACTCCCTATTATTGGATTTTTATTGTTTTGGTGTCATTTTGTTTATTATTTTGTACTCTTTTATAAATTGGAGTGATATTTTTATTGCGTTGTAGTTTTGACATTTTATCTGTGCAATTGCTGCCAGGGGTAGAGTGCAGGTTTAAATTATTGCAACTTTTGTTTAACTCTAACAGGCTTGTGATTTAATTACTTGTAGTGGACTAGTATCCACCTCAACTAATAATTCATGTTTACAGCCACGTTTAGCCATTCCCTCCTATTAAAAACAATTCACATGTTGCATAAGGGACTGTATCAATAGCATGACACCTAAATGAAGCAGAAGCAAGCAATTTAGGAACTGTGGGAAAATAGAGAAAACATGACTGGTTTTCAAGGGCATTGCCTGGGTATAGTTTTATTCTTTAACCTTGAAGTTGGCAAACTGCTTGTACAGTTTGCCAGCTATTTTGTATGCAAATGTTCCCACAAAATTCTTTTTGTGGTACAATTTGGTCCTAAAAGTGTTCTTCTCCTCCAAATGCACTCTTAGCTGACGTTTTCTCCTGATGTTTGTTTTTTAAACACTGCTAGACATGTTTTCATCTTTCTCCACCCCTCGTTATGTTTGACTTTACTGTAAATAAAAAATTATCTGGCCACAAGCGAGATGATTGGAACCGAAAGCACCATCTGGTATGAGGAAAGCTACAAAGAGATAGAAAAGATATCCATAGATTCCAACTCAACGGAGTGAGAAAGGCAACATATTTTCACAGGGTTGTGCATGTGGGCAGGCAGAGGACAGGATTAAGTTGTTGGAGAGACCTGGGATAAGGATTCCAAGCCAGGCAGTTTGTTCTTTGCTTCAGTATAAATTCCTCGTGGCTTGGGAGGATGTGCATGTAGGGTCCCAATGAACCACATAGCTTAGCTACAGGGTTACTCTGGAGAGAACATACACCATCATGAAAACAATCTAAATGAGAACATTCCTCAAACACAGTGTCCTTGAAGGATTTGAGCCATGCATAGACAATCAGTACACGGTTGTAGGAGAGTAGGATCTGCACTTATGTTGCCCCCACTTTTTTTCTGATGTATACACTGGTTTCTGGCTATAGTCAGGCTTGGTCCCTGCTAATCAGGGCCCCAGTCTCTCTGTTCTCTCTAAACGACTTGGTGTGCATATTAGATGCACTGTTGATTGGATACTGTGGTACCTTATGAGCCCCTAGTATATGGTACCCTAGGTACCTAGGGCATAGGTACTTCACAGGCCTACCAGGGGCTGCAGCATGTATTATGCCACCCCTGGGAAGCATTCTCAATCTGACACCACAGGCCTGCTACTGCAGCCTGTGTGAGGCAGTGTTAGCAATCCTCACTGAGACATAGGTTTCTATATCTCACCATACACACACATATAAACATATCAGCCACCCCTATGGCAGGCCCTATCAATCCTGAGGGCAGGGTGCTTGGTTTACAATGTGAGGGGGTGCCTCTGCCTGAGCAGGGCCCCTCTGCAGCTACCAGAGTCTATTCTCTATGGCAGTTTGTGGATGCGGTTAAACCATATACTCTTAAGTGCATTAAAATGCTAACTTTGGAATGACTGCATCAAAACATTACATGTTTGGTGCCAAACAACTTGGAATCATACCCCCACATCAGCCCATGATGTGGGAGCATGATCCTACCCTTCTAGAGGGGACGACATGTAAAACGATAGAAATCCTATAGAGCCCTGGCATCACAAAATGGATGCCACCAGCACAGACACTGGGCTGCCCTCCTGCTGCTGACTGAAACTCGCAGTGGAGGAAGCCCAACAAAAGGCATCCTGTCACAGGGAGGTGTCACCACCTTCCAAACAGGATTTAGTGTGTTGGGGCTGGGTGGGTGCACTCCTAGAGTGCTTTGAAGTCCTGCACTGGTGTAACCACCCCCTCCCCTGACCCTCCAAGAGGAGTGGTCATAGAGCTAGTCCCTCCCCTATCTTCACTATAAGATAGCAAGCTTTGCTATTGCAAATTAGATAACCCTGGATGACGCTTTACATAGAAGAATCCTGGCCCTTCAATGTTCCACTACCTTTGGAAGACAGAAGAATCTCCCTTGGAGTCAAGGAGTGACTCCCCTGCTTGGAAGGGCACCAAAAACCTTAATCAACAGATGCAAACTTTCCCATTCCTGCTGGAGTTCGAAGTCCCTGCTGCCCCGGAAGTAGATTTCCTGACTTCTTGATGGCCATTGTGAGTCCTCAGCAAAGCTGTGGTAAGTGGACCCCACGAGTGACGAGAAACAGCAATACCCAGGGACCATGCACTATTGTCATGTGCAAACCCTTCACGACGTCCTACAGACTTGTGCACTGGACCATTTGTGGCCCAAGCCTCCAGCAGGTTTTGCAGTGAAAATCAGAGGCCTACCCTGTCCTGAGTGACCGTGCACTCCTGTGAAGCATTTCCTGAAGAGGCGCCTTTGCGATCCCTTGCCCGTTGGCTTGTCGGTCCCCTGAAGACTTTATGATCAACTAATAGGGCTCCTCTGGTTGCTCCAGGCCTGCCCTCACTCACCCTCGCTGGGTGAGTCCCTCAGACCTTGCTGATCTGCACCATTGACTTTCATCAGTCTACACAAGACTTGCAGTTGCAAAGGCTTGTTGGCTCCAATCCGGTTGCCGACACCGCCATCAAACGCAGACGTTATGGGACACTTTGAATCCAGCTGCTGGTCATCGTCAACCTCTCCTGGACCTCGTAAGTGAAGAGTCAAAACACCATCGACGACCTGAAATCACCCGACATCCGTGGTCAGCCATCTTCCTGGCTACCGGTCACTGGCAAGTGACCTTGAACACTGTCCCTTCAATTTTCAGGTCTTCAGCATCTTGAATCCACCCTTGGATTCCACCGGACACTTATTCAGTCGACGCAAGTAGCAAGTCTTCTTTGGTCTCCATAGAAAACAGCGACGCGACCCGACACCAAAAGACACCTATGCACCCGGCTTCCCTGGGTGAGGTAACTCGTGCACTCAGGTGCCCTAGTGTGTGTTGGCCCTCGAAGTACTTACCTTGTAAGTGGCTTGCTTGTAGACTTCCTCGAAGTACCCTAGAACTTTAAAAATCAAACCGCGACTTGCACCATTGTAATCAATAGGGAACCCGCGGCTGTGTTCACACACTGCACGCGTCTCCCGTGGGCCTGTTACTTACCTGCTAACACTGCAGTAGTGAAGCCCCAGCGATTCCCCAGGCCCTAGGCCTTGTCATTTTGCAAATCGACATTCTTATACCATTTTTTTAGTATATGGTCTGGTACGCCCCTAGGGCTCCAGCCATATTTGTGCTTAATTTATTGTGAAACGTTGACATTTCAATGTGTATCTGGCTTCTAATCTCATAAAGGGATTAGTAGAGTGTGTCTAGTAATAAATACATATATATTTGATATATGTACCTGTGTGGTGTCCTTTCATTTGGTAATTCAAGAGATTATAAGGTAAAACAAGCTGCTTTACATTCCTCTGAGACTTAGCCTGAAGGCTGATCTCCACAGCTACCACTAGGATAGCTTTCTTTAAAAGGTTGTCTTAAACCTATCTACCATAAGAGTCGAATTGGACTGGGGCAAGGTGGCCACTATAACTAGTGACCAGCATATGCCAGGCCAACTTCTCACATTGGTGGGCAGCGTGTGGGATTCTAGCTTGCCATTGTTTTACCAGAAAATCTCTATTTGAATTTCTAACTGAAAACCACTAAAGGTACTCAAGGTACATATAAAGTCAAGCTTAGTATCAAGAAGTTCTACTGAACTTAGAGCTGTTTGTGAAGGGATAGCACACCCTTGCTACAGCTCAAGCTAGGTTCAGTAGGCCACAAACTAGTGTAGGTAGTGCAACACTGCATAACACTAGAATGTCCTCAAGGGATGGAGCCAGTGGGTCCACCCAGCCTCAGTACAAGAACATGACCTACTTTGACTTGAAGGCCATGTGTGTTGAAAAAAACCTGAAGGAAGGACAGAGTCCCTCCACACAACACCTGATAAATCTACTAGTAGCAGATGATCTCAGACTGACTCTAGAAGCTGTTGGATCTGAATCAGGGGGTGGGTCAATTACAATGTCTGGGTCTGATGATGAAAATCAGGATGACCAGGACTCTGTGATTGAAGGGCCAGACCCAGAAAGGTCTGAACAGGACAGAGGAATCCTTCCTAAGAGGACTGATAGAGTGGAAGAGAGGCCTAGGTCCCCTTCAAGGGAATCTGACCATTCATATCACTCTAACAGAGAATCTGCCCATCAGAGGAACTCATACTTACATAGAGAGACCTCCTCTGAGAGAAGGTACAAGTTGCTCCAGTATGAGGAAGCTAGGCTTGCCCTCAGAACCAAGCAATTGGCCTTAGATAGAGAAGCCTTTGAGCTCCAGAGAGCTTCTAGAAAAGAGGGGTTAGATACCCCTGGTGGCAGCAACAGTGTCCCTAGAAGAAGAGAATATATTTCAGACCATAAGAACCTGTCCAAGGTTGTTCCTCCCTACCAGAGTGGGGATGATATCCACAAATGGATAACTGCTATGGAGAGGGCCTGTAAAGTTCAACAGGTCCCCCAGAAACAGTGGGCAGCAATCTTGTGGCTCTTATTTTCTGATAAAGGTAGAGACAAGCTCCTCACTGTTAGAGAAGAGGATGCTAATGACTATGAAGCCCTGAAGAGTGCATTAATAGATGGGTTTGGTTTAACCACTGAACAGTACAGGTTGAAGTTCAGAGATACCCAGAAAGCACAAACTCAGGATTGGACTGACTTTGTTGATTGTGCAACCAAGGCTCTAGAAGGTTGGCTGGTTGGTAGTAGAGTTACTGATTTTAAGGGATTGTATGATCTTATAATGAGAGAACAGATCCTTAATAATTGCCAAAACAAGTTGTTGCATCAATACCTGGTGGACTCTGATCTGACCTCTCCCCAAGAATTGGGAAAGAAGGCAGACAAATGGGTCAGAACCAGGGTGAGGCAGAAAACCCAGAACCAAGGGGGTGACACTAAGAAGCAGGATCCTAAAGGCTCCGATAAAGGTGGGGATAAGGCAAAAGATCAGAAGTCTTCACAAGGGCCCCAAAAATCTGCATCTGGTGGGAATTCACAGTCTACAAAGGGAAAAGGCCAAAAGAAGCCCTGGTGCAAATTCTGTAAACAGAAAGGGCACTGGACTTCTGATTGTACCAAGTCCAAAGACCAAACCACCACCACTCCAGCCCCTAAGGCAGCTGTTCCCCCTAGTGCAGTCATTGGTGGAGGTGGTAATGAGAATAAGGGTGTAGTAGGGTTGACCCTGGGTTCTGATGTAGTCACAGTACCAACACAGGCATTGCTAGTTTGTGAGGGAGACCTTGATATGTCCTTCCTAGTGAGCCCCAGTAATCTGGGCAAGTACAAACAGCAGCCTATCATTAATGGCAAACAGGCTTTGGCATTCAGGGACACAGGTGCTAGTGTCACCATGGTGGCAGAGGACCTAGTGGACCCTGCACAGATCATCCCGGGTGAAATGTACCAGGTGACCAATGCAAGCAACGTCAGGACCAACCATAGCCTGGCAGTTGTGAACTTCTCCTGGGGAGGGGTAACTGGCCTCAAAAAGGTAGTAGTCAGTGCAGACCTCCCTGTCGAATGTTTGTTGGGCAATGATCTGGAGACTTCAGCCTGGTCTGAAGTAGAATTATGGACTCATGCTGAGATGTTGGGCCTACCTGCAGAGGTATTTGCTGTGACCAGGTCACAAGCCAAAATGCATAAAGCTGAACCAGCTCTGGATCCTGAAACTATGGACCAGATGCTACCCAAGAGGAGGAGCAGTAGGGTTAAGTCTGTGTCTTCCCCTCTGTCTCAGATCTCAGATTCCCCTCCTGAGGGAGGAGAAGCATATCCTGAAAAAGGAACTGCCCCAGAGGGACTTGAGCCTGGTCAGGTTGAGTCCTTGGGGGCAGGGGGACCTTCCAGGGAAGATCTGAGTAAGGAGCAACAGTGCTGCCCCTCTCTTGAACCCCCCAGACAGCAAGCTGCTGCTGAGGCTGCTGGGAGTGCTAGTGGGTCCCATAAAGTTTATTGGCATGAGGGGCTCCTATATTCTGAGGCTATAGATCCTAAACCTGGAGCCACCAGGAGGTTGGTAATACCTCAGAGGTTTAGGGGGTTCCTCTTGATCCTAGCACATGACATCCCATTGGCAGGACACTTGGGCCAAAACAAGACCTGGGACAGGCTTGTCCCTCATTTTCATTGGCCACATATGTCTGATGACACCAAGGGGTTTTGTCGCTCCTGTGTCCCTTGCCAAGCCAGTGGCAAGTCAGGTAGCACAACAAAGGCCCCCCTGATACCACTACCTTTGGTGGGGGTTCCCTTTGAAAGGGTAGGGATTGACATTGTTGGTCCCCTTGACCCTCCAACTGCATCTGGGCACAGATTTATACTGGTGGGAGTGGATCATGCCACCAGGTATCCAGAAGCTATACCCCTCAGGACTACCACAGCCCCTGTGGTAGCAAGAGCCCTCATTGGAGTTTTCTCCAGAGTGGGTTTCCCTAAGGAGGTCATATCTGACAGAGGTACAAACTTTATGTCAGGATATCTAAAAGCAATGTGGAAGGAGTGTGGTGTCAATTATAAATTCACTACTCCCTATCACCCACAATGCAATGGGTTAGTTGAGAGATTCAACAAAACCCTAAAGGGAATGATTAAGGGCCTCCCAGAAAAACTTAGGCGAAAATGGAACCTTTTACTTCCCTGCCTTCTGTTTACATACAGGGAGGTTCCACAGAAGGGGGTTGGCTACAGCCCTTTTGAACTTCTGTTTGGGCACCCTGTCAGAGGACCCTTATGTCTGGTGAAGGAGGGTTGGGAGTTACCTCTCAAACCTCCCAAACAGGATGTGATGGACTATGTACTTGGTCTCTGCTCCCGGATGGCAGAGTACATGAAGAAGGCAACTAAAAACCTTGAGGTTAGCCAAGAATTACAAAAAGCTTGGCATGACCAAAAGGCTGTCCTGACTGTTTATCAGCCCGGCCAGAAAGTGTGGGTGTTGGAGCCTGTGGCCCCAGCAGCTCTCCAGGACAAATGGAGTGGCCCCCATACAATTGTTGAGAAAAAGGGAGAGGTCACCTACTTGGTGGACCTTGGAACTCCCAGGAGCCCCCTTAGGGTGCTCCATGTCAACAGACTTAAACCATATGTGGACAGGGCTGACATGGGCTTGCTCATGGCAACTGATGAGGACCAGGAGGAGGAGAGTGACCCTCTCCCTGACCTGCTCTCACAGAACCCTGATGATGGGTCAGTTGATGGTGTTGCTTTGGCAAGCAGCCTCACTGAGCATCAGCAAACTGAATGCAGTTAAGTTCTGCAACAGTTTAGACATATGTTTAGCCTGACCCCAAGTCAGACTTCCTGGTGCACCCATGAGGTGGACACTGGAGACAGTCTGCCTGTAAAGAGTCAAATCTACAGGCAACCTGACCATGTCAGGGATTGTATCAGGACGGAAGTCCAGAAAATGTTGGAACTAGGTGTTATTGAGCCTTCAGATAGCCCTTGGGCTAGTCCAGTAGTCCTTGTACCTAAACCTCATACCCAGGGTGGTAAGAAAGAAAAGAGGTGTTGTGTTGACTACAGAGGCCTCAATGCAGTCACCAGGACTGACGCCTATCCAATTCCCAGGGCAGATGAACTTATAGACACTTTGGCCTCAGCCAACTATCTTAGTACATTTGACCTAACAGCTGGCTGCTGGCAAATCAAGTTAGCTGATGATGCCAAGGCCAAAACAGCATTTTCAACCCCTGGTGGGCACTATCACTTTGTGGTAATGCCCTTTGGTTTGAAGAATGCACCTGCCACTTTTCAGAGGTTGGTGAATAACGTTCTGACTGGTATGGAAACCTATTGCTCAGCTTATCTTGATGATTTTGCTGTCTTTAGTTCCACCTGCCAGGATCACCTGGTCCACCTCAGGAATGTTTTGGAGGCCCTGCAAAAAGCAGGCGTCACTATCAAGGCCACTAAGTGCCAGATAGGGCAGAGTAAGGTTGTGTACATGGGCCACCTTGTAGGTGGAGGCCAGGTTCAACCATTGCAGAGCAAAATCCAAACCATAATGGAATGGGTAGCTCCAACAACCCAGACACAGGTTAGAGCCTTTTTAGGCCTGACTGGGTACTATAGGAGGTTTGTTAAGGGATTTGGATCTATAGTGACCCCCTTAAATGATCTGACCTCTAAGAAAATGCCAAAAAGGATTCAGTGGACAGCTAGCTGTCAAAAGGCATTTGATGACCTTAAGCAGGCAATGTGCACTGCCCCCATCTTACAGAGTCCAGATTACAAAAAGAAGTTCATTGTTCAAACAGATGCTTCAGAGCTGGGTGTGGGAGCTGTACTGTCTCAACTTAATGATGAAGGTCAAGACCAGCCAGTAGCTTTCATAAGCAGAAGGCTGGCCCCTAGAGAGAAACGTTGGTCAGCTATAGAGAGGGAGGCCTTTGCTGTGGTGTGGGCCCTGAAGAAGCTGAGGCCATACTTGTTTGGCACTCACTTCATAGTTCAGACTGACCACAAGCCCCTCCTATGGCTCAAACAGATGAAAGGTGAAACTCCTAAACTGCTCAGGTGGTCCATTTCCCTACAGGGGATGGACTATACAGTGGAACACAGACCTGGGACCCAACATGCCAATACAGATGGACTCTCAAGGTATATCCACTTAGAACATGAAGACTCAACTGGTCAAGGTTAGTTTAATGTCCCTGCGTTTGGGGGGAGTTTGTGTAGGAGAGTAGGATCTGCACTCATGTTGCCCCCACTTTTTTTCTGATGTATACACTGGTTTCTGGCTATAGTCAGGCTGTGTCCCTGCTAATCAGAGCCCCAGTCTCTCTGTTCTCTCTAAACGACTTGGTGTGCATATTAGATGCACTAGTGATTGGATACTGTGGTACCTTATGAGACCCTAGTATATGGTACCCTAGGTACATAGGGCATATGTACTTCACATGCCTACCAGGGGCTGCAGCATGTATTATGCCACCCCTGGGAAGCATTCTCAATCTGACACCACAGGCCTGCTACTGCAGCCTGTGTGAGGTAGTGTTAACACTCCTCACTGAGATATAGGTTTCTATATCTCACCATACACACACATATAAACCTATCAGCCACCCCTATGGCAGGCCCTATCAATCCTGAGGGCAGGGTGCTTGGTTTACAATGTGAGGGGGTGCCTCTGCCTGAGCAGGGCCCCTCTGCAGCTACCAGAGTCTATTCTCTATGGCTGTTTGTGGATGCGGTTAAACCATATACTCTTAAGTGCATTAAAATGCTAACTTTGGAATGACTGCATCAAAATATGTCGTGTTTGGTGCCAAACAACTTGGAATCATACCCCCACATCAGCACATGATGTGGGAGCATGATCCCACCCTTCTAGAGGGGACGACATGTAAAACGATAGAAATCCTATAAAGCTGTGGCATCACAAAATGGATGCCACCAGCACAGACACTGGGCTGCCCTCCTGCTGCTGACTGAAACTCGCAGTGGAGGAAGCCCAACAAAAGGCATCCTGTCACAGGGAGGTGTCATGACCTTCCAGACAGGATTTAGTGTATTGGGGCTGGGTGGGTGCACACCTAGAGTGCTTTGAAGTCCTGCACTGGGGGAGCAGTAGGCTCCTCTGTGCATATGCCAGCTCAAACCGGTTCAGGGGCTACCTGTCCCTGCTCTGGCACGAAACTGGACAAAGGGAAGTGGGTGTAACCACCCCCTCCCCTGACCCTCCTGGAGGAGTGGTCATAGAGCTAGTCCCTCCCCTATCTTCACTATAAGATAGCAAGCTTTGCCATTGCAAATCAGATAACCCTGGACGACGCTCTACATAGAAGAATCCTGGCCCTTCGACGTTCCACTACCTTTGGAAGACAGAAGAATCTCCCTTGGAGTCAAGGAGTGACTCCCCTGCTTGGCAGGCACCAAAAACCTTAAACAACGGTTGCAAACTTTCCCACTCCTGCCGGAGTTCGAAGTCCCTGCTGCCCTAGAAGTAGACTTCCTGACTTCTCTATGGCCATTGTGAGTTCCCAGCAAAGCTGTGGTGAGTGAACCTGACGAGTGACGAGGAACAGCAATACCCGGGGACCATGCACTATTGTCAAGTGCAAACCCTTCACGATGTTCTACGGACTTGTGCATTGGACCATTTGTGGCCCAAGCCTCCAGCAGGATTTGCAGCAAAATTCAGAGGCCTACCCTGTCCTGAGTGACCGTGGGCTCCTGTGAAGCATTTCCTGAAGAGGCGCCTTTGCGATCCCTTGCCCGTTGGCTTGTCGGTCCCCTGAAGACTTTATGATCAACTAATAGGGCTCCTCTGGTTTCTACAGGCCTGCCCTCACTCACCCTCGCTGGGTGAGTCCCTCAGATCTTGCTGGTCTGCACCATTGACTTTCTTCAGTCTACACAAGACTTGCAGTTGCCAAAGCTTGTTGGCTCCAATCCAATTTCCGACACCGCCATCCACCGCAGACTTTGTAGGGCACTCCGAATCCAGCTGCTGGTCATCGTCGAACTCTCCTGGACCTCGTGAGTGAAGAGTCAAAACACCATTGACGACCTGAAATCACCCAACATCCGTGGTCAGCCATCTTCCTGGCCACCGGTCACTGGCAAGTGACCTTGAACACTGTCCCTTCAATTTTCAATTCTTCAGCATCTTGAATCCACCCTTGGATTCCACTGGACACTTCTTCAGTCGACGCAAGCAGCAAGTCTTCTTTGGTCTGCATAGAAAACAGCAACGCGACCCGACACCAAAAGACACCTATGCACCCGGCTTCCCTGGGTGAGATAACTCGTGCACTCCGGTGCCCTAGTGTGTGTTGGCCCTCGAAGTACTTACCTTGTAAGTGGCTTGCTTGTAGACTTCCTCGAAGTACCCTAGAACTTTAAAAATCAAACTGCGACTTGCACCATTATAATCAATAGGGAACCCGCGGCTGTGTTCACACACTGCACGCGTCTCCCGTGGGCCTGTTACTTACCTGCTAACACTGCAGTAGTGAAGCCCTAGCGATTCCCCAGGCCCTAGGCCTTGTCATTTTGCAAGTCGACATTCTTATACCATTTTTTTAGTATATGGTCTGGTACGCCCCTAGGGCTCCAGCCATATTTGTGCTTAGTTTATTGTGAAACGTTGACATTTGAATGTGTATCTGGTTTTTAATCTCATAAAGGGATTAGTAGAGTGTGTCTAGTAATAACTACATATATATTTGATATATATATACCTGTGTGGTGTCCTTTCATTTGGTAATTCAAGAGATTATAAGGTAAAACAAGCTGCTTTACAGTCCTCTGAGACTTAGCCTGAAGGCTGCTCTCCACAGCTACGACTAGGATAGCTTTCTTTAAAAGGTTGTCTTAAACATATCCACCATACGAGTCGAATTGGACTGGTGCAAGGTGGCCACTATAACTAGTGACCAGCATATGCCAGGCCAACTTCTCACAACGGTGAGTGCCATTTCTGATGGCCACGCAACCTGCGGCGTCTCTTGTGTTACTGCCATCCTGGGGTGATCCGAAGGCCCCCGTTATATGAGGTCTGAGCATATTTTTCAGACGGTCGTTGGTAGATCTGAGCCAGGGGTGGAAGTACAGAAGCCAATGAACCTCTATTTATAATCTATACCCAGTCACCACCAACCTTCAGTCGTCACATAACTCGGTGAAGGGGCAGGTGTGTGGTTGCTTCTGTTCCCGTTTGAAAAGGGGGTCTGACCTGGCAGTTCGGACTGGCCTGTTCCTATTGGAGAAGCAACAAGTTTAATTTGCTTATGGCTGGTCTTCGTCTAGAGTGGCACAGAGGGCAGCAAAAAAGGACTAAATCTATCAATCAGGATGTAGTATGTCATATTCATGGCATACATTTGCTATATCTCAGTTGAGTATTGGTTGGAAGCTGTAGAATGTTAGAAGTGTCATCTGCGATGTCACTAGATTCTATGTTGGGGATTCAGATGTAAACTGGGAGTTGCTGGATGACAAGCGTCTGGATGGATGGGATTTCAATGGAATAAACTCATTTCAAATCTACACTTCAGCTTCCTGATTTCTCATTAAGGAATGCTTCACTGGCGTAGTCGGCGGAGAACACCCATTTGAGATCCCAACACAAGACATGGACATTTGGTGAGAATTCCATCAACTTTAAAAAGGACTCTTGGTCAATATTCAACAATCTTTGCTGCTCTTAAATCACAGTTTTGTGTAACTGATTAGGACGCTTAGAAAGAATTGCGTTAATTGACTTCTTCTGGCAAAGTTGTGTTAATTTTCTCTACAATCTTCTGTGGAAATGTGGATTTTCCTGATCAGTTATGTCCCCTATCTTGGACCCCAACGGTTCTATATGCATGTTACAAGTACATGTATGTTCCCTCTAGTTCCAGTTTCTAAGACGCAAACATATGTGTGTCTACCGTCGACATGTTCTCTGTCAGATCCGCCATCGATGGGCTGGATATTCGATTCCTAAGTATGAAAGGCCACCGACTTTATATGGCTAAGTTACTCCATTTTTACAGTTCAGGCAAGTAGGCCCGATTCTGTCCTCAAAGCCTTTCCCTGCTCTCTGTCTTTGACAGCTTCAGCTTGAGCTCGCATCTGTATCCATGAACTTTGCCCTACTCCCTGTGCAGCTAACGGTGCCTGCCTCGGCCAGTTTTCGCCTGCCTGCCAAGAAGCTGTATTTCACCTTCGAATTATCTATTTTGCTCTTCAGCCGATGCATTCCTGTCTAGTGATTTAGGTAAACATTTCCTTTAGCTCACAAGCAAAGGACTCAGCCTTTCCGTCCTCCTGCAAGTGATTCATAGCCCTGCTGCCATGGAAAGTTTTCTGCCCCTCGCATCTCATATAGACACTTAGGCGTTTGTGCACGCACACAGTCAGTATAGACTAGATTCTGTCCGAGAGTCCTTCCTTGTGGATAACATAGTTCTTTAAACATAGGATGTTAGATATGATTTGGGATTAGGTTGACTTGACCCCCCAGACTTCTCGTCTCCACATGTAGAGCTAAATGTCAAGTCCCCTTCACCCCCTAGTTGCACGTCAATCACACGTCATGCTGCTGCGCGCGCATCTATGCCAAGTATTATCTTATAGATCCACCTATGTCTGATAATCCTAACCAATCATGTTTCTTTTATTCCTTATTACGCCTAGTTTCGATTACGTACCTGTTTTGTCACTTTTCTTATCAAATGTTACGCCTTCTACATTCGTTTCATTGTAATGTACTTATTATAAAAATGCATGTCTGTCAATAAAGTATTGTACTTCACTTCCTGAACCCTCGTGGTGACGGAACCTGAAGGCCGCGACTCGAGTCGGCCATTTTTTGATGGAATAAAGCCCATTTAGAAACTCTTATACCACGGATTCTGCCTCTTGTTATTCTGAGCTATTTTATTTTATTTCAAGATCCCGTATGAAATTCAGTCCGGTAAAGAAGATTTTTGTTTACCACATAATGGCGCCCGAACAGGGACACTTTCTCATCTCACGCGCCGGCGGTGCGTTGCAGGCCCGGTCTCCTGCCACAGCTGGACGGACCATAAACGCGTACCAGCAGGATTTCCTGTAAGCTCCCTCCGGTCAAGCGGGGGCGACTGAGGCTGCGATCAACCCAGACGAGGCGGTGAGAAGTGCGAAGTATCCCGACCAGAGCCTAGCTGAGAGAGCAAGATCCGAGGTATACAGAGGCCCACCAGTTATTTCGAAACCCCGATGTCCAGAGGGTCCGCTGTCCGCAGTCATCGAGTCCTGTCCTTTCTCTGAGGCCTTCCGTTTCAAGGAGCTACTCGGTGAGTACCATCGCCGGGGAGGCGTGTTGACGCGCACATAGGTTGTGCCGGTCAAGACGGATTTGGGTACACAAATCCGGTCTGCACTGTTTAGCAGTGTATATGTACTGTTTAGCAGTATATCAAGTATTCCGAAGTATGCAGTTATTGTCAAGAATTCAGCGTGGTGATTAGTTAGGCAGACTGTCATCATTGTCGGTCGTTGTTAAAATGTTTAATGTTTAATGTTTAAAGTGTTCAAATATTGTGGTATGAATGAGTGTTCATTGTTCACTGTTCATTATTGTGTTTTTCGTATTAAGTGAGTTCAAGAGTAAGTATCAGATCAGTTGTCAATATGCCGCTCTTCTCGAAGTTAAGACAGATTACTACCAGAAAAGGGGTGCTTGAAGAAGCAGTTCCTATTCCTCCTAGGGACACTCCAGGGCATTTTATGTACCATAAGCATGGCTTAGATGCCATATTGTTTCTTGATCTATGGGTAGACTATACCAAGGGATTGCCGGAAAGTCAAAGGTGGCCCGTAGCGGGAACCTGGAATGCAGAGTGCATCATGAAAGTGGAGGAAGAGTTATGGAAAAGAAAGGTCAGACAGTCACAGAAAGACGCTGTTGAGTTATGGCGTAAAGAATCTCATAGACGAACAGAAAAAGCACGTAGACAAGAAGAGAGGAGTAAAGAAAGTTCAAATAAAGCTCAAGAAAGTCTATTAATTGAGGAAGGTATCCGAGTGAAATCAGAACAAGTAAATAGACAAAGAAATGCTCTTATGAATGGTATGTATCCCCTTCTAGCCGAAGGACTACCTAAGGCTGCTCCAGAAATGCCAAAAGACTTGCCACCCCCATTATTTCCAATTAAGGTACATCCAAAAGGGCATCCCAGAACCGCAGAAGATGTTTTTCTTTCCTCATATCTAGACGACGCAGCTCCCGAATATGCTAACGCCGCACCACATAAACCGTCTGGTGTAGGGGTTCAACGTCAGGATCAGGTATCTGTCCCCGTGCAACAGCAAGTCCCGACGCAAGCGTCAGCAAGCACATCTGTTTCCGCATCTGTCTCCGCAGTCGATTCTACAGGGGTATCGACACCCATAGTTGCTGTGTCACGTTCAACGAACCCATTCACACCCGACGCCCCAGATGGGGCCACGGGAGGTGCTAGCATTACCTTTACACCACCCAGAATAAATAAACTTGTTTTTCAAGAGTCAGCACATTCACGTACACCTAAATTCGTAAGTGAACGTACGCTTAAGGAACTCCTTGTAAACTGTAGATATGACCCAGTGGTTGGTAAAGAGGACGAAATGGTCCTGGCATCATTACGTATCAGGCGAGCCGCAGAGTATTTAGCAAGGTTACCAGGAATGACTACGCATCTAGATAACATATATCATTTTGTTCAAACAGGACGAGATCCAGGATGTATTAACAGAGCTATGGAATTCCAGAAAGTAGAAATACAGGGGGAACTGTTACGTTTCCTCATAAACTGTGTGATCAGAAATCAAGACCGCCCGGGGGTAGACCCGAATGCAATGCTTATTCTTACAAAATGGAGTCAGAATATATCAGAAGGGAGACACGATAAGCAAAATTGTATAATAGCCATGTGCCGAAAAATCCGTAAAGAAATAGAGCGTATTCATGAAGAGAGATTGGGAACAGACGAGTTTGAGCAAGATGAAATGTCCGAATCAGGGAATTCCGCAAGACAGTCAGAGACCATAGCTTATGTAGGCAGAGGAAGATCCTGTGAAAATACTAGATGTTTTTCTGATCCCATACACTCAGTATGCCCAAATAATAGCAGAACGTATCCGACGCCTATAATAAATCTGAAGTCTCCTGAACATTCGTTTCAAGCCGCAGATAAAATATTACGAGAACGAAGGGGTTACCACTTCCTCGATTCCATGGATGAGCAAGAGTTAGCCAGATCAGCCGTTCACTGGATTGACAGTCCTGAAAAATACGGTGATGAGACCGTAGCACACACGTTTTTTAATCTCAGTACAGATGAACAACGTTTAGCTGGAATCTATATGATTCAGCAACTCCTCATATTATATAAGAGCCAACATGCTGACCCTGGTCCTTTACCTGATATATTAACGGAACTACTCACAAACAGATGGAGAGGTTCTAGTAACAAGCTAATTAAAGAGATATTAGTGTCACGTAAGCAGTATGTCCTTTTTGTAAGTCCGGATTCTCTCTCGCTGCCCCGCAGAGAAAGAACGCCGTACTATATGGATAGACAAAATCCCCTACGAGAAGTGCACCCAATAAAAGGCGAAGACAATGAGTTTCACCGTGTATTTGTTTACACACCCATATCAAAAATGGAATTATTGGAAATGAAGAAAGTAGTACCTAGTCATGACAAAGACCCAGCGGGTTTCCACCGAGAAATTAAAGACATGTTACTAATGGGAGAGTACACCTTTCCTGATATTATGACGATATTAAAGGTGCTTTTGCCTGCTGGCATTTATGAAAAACTGAAAGAAAAAGAGTGGGAAGTGGGTGACCAAAAGATAGACTGGACAGCATTAGCAGAGGAAGAAAGGGGCCGAACTGCAGGTTCAGGGCTCGGGGATAAAGTTAAACTGTTACCAGGTTTACTAGTACAGGTACTGCCACGTTTATTAACTACAAAAAAGGAAGATTGGGGTGCAATCACAGCCTGCAAACAAAAGCAAGATGAAGACACAAGCGATTATTATGCTCGATTTGAAAAATGTTTTGGTATAAATAGTGGTATAAAAGCAAGTAGTGACTCATATCCACATTTATTTGTGACAAAATTAGTGGAAAATGCATTGCCTCCAGTAAAGAATAGAATATTGAAATTCGAGAGTACCTGGCAAAGTAACACTCCGTCACAAATGCTACAAATGTTACAGTATCATCACAATAGAATTAGGGATGAACAAGAACACGAGCATAGACGCATGAAGGATACAAAAATGAAAATGCTAGTTTCTCAGACAGTACCAGCAGATGGTCACAGAAAGGGTGTGACACATTCTGGTGATTCTGCAGTTCCTGTAAAAGGAAGCTGCAATTACTGTAAACAACTGGGCCATTATGTACACGATTGTCCAGTCCTGAAACGTAATATAGCTACAGGTATTGCAAAGGAGAGACCACGATTAGTTAGACAAGATCAGAATGAACAAGGAGCTATGCAGCATGGACAGTCCATGCCAGTTCAACAACAGTCCATGCCAGCCTCACAGCAACCCATACAGTTTGTGCCAGCTGCACCGCCGTTGCCTGCTACTGCCACACAGACCACAACACGACAAATGTATCAGACTGCACAGTATGAATACCCTGAGTATCAGCGTTACGCATGAACAAGCCTAGAGAGGGAAGTTGACTTACCGCTTATCGAGATTCCTGTAGATCAAGAAGGACCTTATGTACATAGTGAATTATTAGGTCAAGATAGAAAATTCTTACTCGATACAGGGGCAAGTCGAACAACCATAAAACGTAGTGAAGTTCCGGGGGCACCCCTCTCAGGCTCTCAAAATATTTCCCTTGGTTTTTCAGGAAAACCTATTGTTAATGAAGTATCACAGCCTCTACCACTTACGATAGGACCTTTGACACGAACTACAGATTTATTGCTTACTAAATCATGCCCAGAAAATCTGTTAGGAATTAAAACTCTGAAAGCACTAGGAGCCATAATATGTTGTTCTCCGGAAGGAGTAAGGTTGTTTTTACGTGATTTTAAAGGTCACTATGTGTCTAGAGACATGGATCCCCGACTACAGACTTTACCAGTACATCTATGGGCACAAGGCCCTACGGATGTTGGCTGCATGAACATTACACCCTATCGAGTCACCCTGAAAGCAGGAGTGGTACTACCACGAATGCGACAATACAAGTTACCGCATGATGCTGTAGTGGCTTTGCTGAAAATCATTGATGAGCTGATTGTCCAGGGAGTAGTTGTAGAAACAGACTCCAATGTATGTAATTCACCGATAATTCCGATTCTTAAACGAACTGATCCTACTGCCCCACCAGTGTACCGATTGGTTATTGATTTGCGTGAACTAAACAAGTGCATTGTACCACAATTCCCTGTGGTCCCTGATATATCATCATTGTTGACAGCAATTGATTCCGAAGCAACATTCTTTACTGTAATCGATCTCAAGAATGCCTTTTTCAGCGTCCCAATAGATCCGGAAAGCCAATATTTGTTCGGATTCAGTTTAAATGGGCGCAGCTTTAAATTCTCACGCGCTCCCCAAGGATTCACAGAAAGCCCCAGCATCTACAGCCAAGCACTGAAGAGAGAACTTGACAGTATCCACATGCCAGTCAATACTGCACTGCTTCAATATGTCGATGATCTGCTGATCACAGCGAGAAGCGAGCCAGAATGTGAAAAAGCTTCCCTGACAGTTTTACATTTCCTAGCCGACAAGGGGCACAAGGTGTCTCCTTCTAAGCTGCAATTCTGTGTCCAGCGAGTTATTTATCTTGGTCACTCGCTGTCCAAGGAGGGAAGGCAGCTTACACCAGATCGCATCCAGTTAATTGCTAACATGTCAATACCCCAGACACAAAAGGAGGTGCGAGCTTTCATAGGCCTCACTTCATATTGTAGGCAGTGGATCCCTCAGTACGCTTTTCTAGCAAAACCACTCATTCAGTTAACCACACAGGAGGCAGCCACATCGACTGTTCTCCCTTGGACTCAGGAACATACACAAGCTTTTGAAAGCTTAAAGAAAGCTTTATGTCAAGCACCTGTTTTAGCAACACCATGTTATAGCAAACATTTTACACTCTTTGTTACAGAACGCGAAGGTACTGCCTTGTCAGTACTCACTCAGGATCAAGCAGGATCACGCAAGCCATGTGCTTATTTTTCCAGTACATTAGATCCCGTAGCTCAGGCTTTGCCTGCATGTCTGAAATCAGTGGCAGCGACAGCTTTAGCAATCAGACAAAGCGATGCCATAGTATTAGGACATCCATTGACAGTACAAGTACCACATGCAGTAGAGGTTCTTGTGAACCGAACACAAACACAACACTTGACCATAGCAAGACTTACCGGTTATGAATTGACATTGTTTCAACCACACATAGAGATCCGACGGTGTAATACATTGAATCCTGCTACACTATTACCTGTAATTGGAACAGACCCACTAGCTCATGATTGTGTTGAAATCATTGAAATAAAGACGAAACCTAGACAAGACTTGACAGACGTTCCGTTGTTAGATCCAGACCTGACGTTGTATGTAGACGGATCGTGCATGAGAACAAGTACAGGAGATTTAGTGGCCGCGTATGCAGTCACAACAGACACTGAAGTTATTGAGACAAATTGTATAGATACTTTGTCCGCCCAAGCAGCAGAACTTATTGCTCTAACACAAGCCTGTATTCAAGCCACAAATAAGAAAGTTAATGTATACACTGACTCACGTTATGCATTCGGAGTTGTACACGACTTCGGCGTGTTGTGGCGAGAGAGAGGTTATTTAACTTCCCATGGTGCCCACATTCAGCACGGACCCCTCATTCATGCTTTGTTAAATGCAATACATCTACCTACTGCTATATCGATTATGAAATGTAAAGCACACACGAAGGTTACTGATATCATTTCTCAAGGCAATGATTTAGCTGACAGAACAGCTAAACAGACTGCTCAGAATCGCACATTAGACATGACAAAGCCAATAGTTCAGACACTAACACAGTGTATGACAATTAAGGATCCCGCACTTGACGTAATTGATATACAGACACATGCCACAGCAGAAGAAATAAAGAAGTGGACTGAACTAGGAGGGATCCAGACAGATCAAGGATGGATGACGAAGGAGAAATCTGTATGGTTTCTCCCTGATTCCATGGTTCAAGCCATTATAGCTACAGTTCACAGTCCAGCACATTTAGGAGAGAAGGCTATGCTAGACAGCATTCAGCACATTTGGTTCAACAAACATTTACGAGCAGCAGCTAAACAAAAGGTTCGTACCTGTATGATATGTTGTCAGTTTAATCCAGGAAAGAGTGTTCCCGTAGAGCAGGGTGGATTTCAGCCTCCTGACCATCCTTTTGAAGTCCTCCAGATGGATTATATTCAGATGGAACGTTGTCGAGGATTCAAATATGTTCTCGTAGTTGTCTGCGCTCTCTCCCGTTGGACAGAGGCGTATCCCGTATCAGATTACACTGCCCCGACTACTGCCAAGCAGCTAGTTCGAGAATTCTTCCCACGGTACGGTTTACCACGTGTTGTATATTCAGATAACGGCCAGCCTTTCTCATCCGAATTAATGAAACATGTCTCACTTTTGTTGGGATATCAGTGGAAATTCCACTGTGTCCGACACCCCGAGGCAGCAGGTCTCGTGGAACGACATAATCAACTTTTAAAAATCAGACTGTCTAAAATATGTCAGGAGAAAGGTGTGGACTGGATAGTAGCTTTACCAGTTGCGCTATTTTACATGAGGATGGTAGCACACTCTCGAACGGGGCTATCCCCTTATGAGGTGATCTTTGGAAGACCACCGAATATGTGGGGGACGCCTATACCCCGTAAAATAACTGATGTTGATTGTAATATGCTGACAGATTACCTGGCTTCCTTGATGTCTGCACTACAATCTTGTCGTTCACAGGTAGTCGCAGCTTTTCCCGACAACACCGAGGTGAAACCTCATGATGTAATTCCCGGCGATTATGTTCTCGTCAGGAATTTTGATCGGAAAACCCAACTGGAGCCAAGGTGGAGGCGTCCTAAGTTGGTCCTGCTGACGACCAGAACAGCTGTGAAGATCGAAGGGAGAAAAGGCTGGGTGCATTCCAGCCATATAAAGAAATTTCATGGACTTCCTCCTGACACAAACAGTACTCCCCGTGTGTCTTCCCCCATTGACTCAAAGCTACCTTTGGCTGAGGCCAGTAGCACCGAACTTTACAAGCAGAAACTCAGGTCCAGATCTAAACTGTCGGACGATTTGATTGTTTAAGTCCTCTCCAAGGTGAAGCGGTTGAATCTGTCCCGACATGTATCCCTTAGGTCTGAATCATGTAGAGTCCAGAATCATAATGAAACGACATGCTTATTGTAAATTACTGCGTAACCACTGTATTGTGACTTTATTAATTTTGTTTTTCTTGAGTTTTTTAGTTACTGCAAGTATATTGTTGCATATGTATTATCCTGTTTCTAAACGTGCTTTCAATATAACTGATGAACATTCTTTTAGTGAATTCCCCCCACATGAGTTGTCCTATAGACTTGCGCTGCGCAATAACACATTCATTAGTATGTTACATCATTCCCATCAGACTAGTAATGCCACCAATTGTTGGGTGTGTGGCCGACTCCCTCCCTATCAGAATAACAAAGGAGTTCTGCCTTTCTTTCCACATCCGTTCACACACAATGGCTCCTGTGGAGCATGGTTTAGTTTATTAAATTCCATAGACCCAGACACAGCAGTTTATCAACAACATTGGATATGGGGAAATCTGAATCTAGTTTTATTCAAAGTCTGTCACCCTAATAAGGAGGGTCACCCCAGTAGAACAGGAACTGATTTAGAAAATGAAGTGTATAAATTAGGTAATTTTACGCCTAATCTTATGATTTTGAATGTCAAATCCGAAGTTGAACTAATTCTGCCCACTATGTCAGTATTTCCAGTTAAGGGTGAATTATGTGTGAGAAAAGTTGGTTCCATACACATGGGCCATAGCCAATGCGTTACTACAGTAGAATATAGTGATCAAGGTAAATCTTCATTTAGAGCTTCTCGCCATTCTTACTTTATATGTGGTCAGACTGCATATATGCGTTTGCCTCTAGATTGGGATGGTACCTGTTACATAGCTTTCCTTCTGCCACCTGTTTTTCTAGCTCCCCCTGATTATTATCGAAATGTTCATTTAGTACACAATAGAGAGCGAAGAGATCTCCCAGTTGTCGATTATACTGAGACGGCATGGGACAAGTATGCAGATTTCAATAAAGGTATCTTTCCCTATATAGGTACAATATCAAATAGTAAGCTGATACGTAGACTCACCAAGACTCTTGAAGCTGTAGTAAATGAGACTATAGCCGCCCTAGGCAATCTGACAGAGGAACAATCAGTGATGAGAATTGTTGTTCTCCAGAATCGTCTTGTCCTTGACGTCATCCTGGCCGATAGGGGCGGAGCTTGCAGGGTCATCGGATCCAGCTGCTGCATATTCATACCAGAAAATTCGCCATCTGTATATAAAGCTATAACACGCCTTCATAAGATTGTAAGCCAGATACACGAAAATCCAGGCATTTGGACGTGGTCCGGGTGGTTTTGGAGTGTGATATCAGCCTGGGGATGGAGAGTTCTATCCTTCCTAGGTATTGGCCTTCTTATGCTCTTCAGTTGTTGTTTATGCCTACAATGTGGACCAGCGATTTGTGGTCTGTGTGCCACATCATGCATTCCATATCACAGTTCTCGTTCAAAATGCCGGAAGAAGAAGGAAGAAGAAATGATGCTCCATGAGCAAATCGATGGAATGATGAAGATTGATATCTCTTGAAGGGCAAGTAGGGGACAAGGAGGGAATGTGGAAATGTGGATTTTCCTGATCAGTTATGTCCCCTATCTTGGACCCCAACGGTTCTATATGCATGTTACAAGTACATGTATGTTCCCTCTAGTTCCAGTTTCTAAGACGCAAACATATGTGTGTCTACCGTCGACATGTTCTCTGTCAGATCCGCCATCGATGGGCTGGATATTCGATTCCTAAGTATGAAAGGCCACCGACTTTATATGGCTAAGTTACTCCATTTTTACAGTTCAGGCAAGTAGGCCCGATTCTGTCCTCAAAGCCTTTCCCTGCTCTCTGTCTTTGACAGCTTCAGCTTGAGCTCGCATCTGTATCCATGAACTTTGCCCTACTCCCTGTGCAGCTAACGGTGCCTGCCTCGGCCAGTTTTCGCCTGCCTGCCAAGAAGCTGTATTTCACCTTCGAATTATCTATTTTGCTCTTCAGCCGATGCATTCCTGTCTAGTGATTTAGGTAAACATTTCCTTTAGCTCACAAGCAAAGGACTCAGCCTTTCCGTCCTCCTGCAAGTGATTCATAGCCCTGCTGCCATGGAAAGTTTTCTGCCCCTCGCATCTCATATAGACACTTAGGCGTTTGTGCACGCACACAGTCAGTATAGACTAGATTCTGTCCGAGAGTCCTTCCTTGTGGATAACATAGTTCTTTAAACATAGGATGTTAGATATGATTTGGGATTAGGTTGACTTGACCCCCCAGACTTCTCGTCTCCACATGTAGAGCTAAATGTCAAGTCCCCTTCACCCCCTAGTTGCACGTCAATCACACGTCATGCTGCTGCGCGCGCATCTATGCCAAGTATTATCTTATAGATCCACCTATGTCTGATAATCCTAACCAATCATGTTTCTTTTATTCCTTATTACGCCTAGTTTCGATTACGTACCTGTTTTGTCACTTTTCTTATCAAATGTTACGCCTTCTACATTCGTTTCATTGTAATGTACTTATTATAAAAATGCATGTCTGTCAATAAAGTATTGTACTTCACTTCCTGAACCCTCGTGGTGACGGAACCTGAAGGCCGCGACTCGAGTCGGCCATTTTTTGATGGAATAAAGCCCATTTAGAAACTCTTATACCACGGATTCTGCCTCTTGTTATTCTGAGCTATTTTATTTTATTTCAAGATCCCGTATGAAATTCAGTCCGGTAAAGAAGATTTTTGTTTACCACACTTCATACAACGGAACAATTTAGCTTGGTCAAGTGTCAGGAGGAAATGCGTGAATGATATGATATTTCTGGATCATATGCGGATTGCTTCGTTTGACTTATATTCACATAGCTGAAGAATTTCTTTCGATGTTAATGCTTGCTCGTTGGAAAAAACATTCAAGTGATAACAACACAAAGTAACGATCTTTACCTGTCCCGAGGAGCGGAATTGTCAGGAGTGTCTCGAGGAGTGAGCAGCGTTGCCCGGAGAGGAATCCTCGCCTTCTTCATCGTGTTACTCTTCGTGGGAGGCGCTCCCGCACAAGAGCGTGACATGCGTGATGTCATTGCGTATGTGACTGTGTACGTCTCTACGTAGTCACTCAGAGGCTTCGTTGCGTGTCCTGGCAACAGAGTGCTTTCGGTGCGACAGGCTACGTCTATACGTAGGCGCGCAGTGGCTTTGTTGTGTATCCTAGCAACAGAGCACACTCGCCGATACGCACGGCTCTTGAAAACAATTTCAGCAAGTCTTTGGATTAAGTACAGTTTGCGTATCCTGGTTTTCTTGAGTATCCTGGCAACGATGTACATTCGCCGATACGCACGGCTTTGACATTCAAGTAATTAAGTAAGACTTGAATAATCCTTTGTTTGCGTGTCCTGGCAATATTACTCGCCGATACGCACGGCGCTGGCTTTCAGGCAACGGTGTATTCTAGCGACAATTCACAGTTGCGTGTCCTGGCAATTATATTCGCCGATACACACTGCGCTGGCTTCCAGACAACTGTGTATCCTAGCAGCAATTCACAGTCAAACATATTATGCACACGGTTCTTGGTTTGCATATTACATTGTTTTTTTAAACGTGATGATGTTGGGGCATAGTTAGATCTCTTTTATAATTGCATGTACAACGCCTCCCTTGGTACATGTTGTATTTCAAAGTTACCTGTGCAGTTGGTATATTTTCTCTACTGATATTTACTTAGTTAGCGGATAAAGGCGTTAATTTAATACTCTTTCTTGCAAATTATAGATATTTTAAGACCAGCACTCAATCTCAGTGAAGATGCAAAACGTCACTGCGGCGCCATTTTTTTTATCTGAACCCGGTGAGCCTAATATAAAATGGAAAAAGTGGAAAGTGGTTTTTGAGCGTTATGCTAGGGTATGTGGTCCTTCACACAGTGCAGAGAGGAGATCTGCTTTGTTATTGCACTGTTTGGGGTCAGAAGGACAGGATATATTTGACCATCTTCCAGAGTTATCACGTGAGGAGGCAAATGGGCTCAATGACTATGAAATTTGCATCAACATTACTTGCCAAAAGTAAGTACTATTCTTGAGAGGTATACTTTTGCTAAGAGGATGCAAGCAGAAGAAGAAACAGTGGAGGGATACATAACCATTTTAAGGAAGCTTGCATCTTCGTGCAAATTTGAGGGGCAAACTGATGAACGCATTCGAGACCAGTTCATGTTTGGATGTAATATAGAAAAAGTTAGAGAAGAATTGTGGTCACGTGATGAACCAACGCTAGATGAAGTTCTAGTTGTAGCTAAGAGGATTGAGCATTCTATCAAATGTGTGGCGGTCTTAAAGAAAGATGCTCCCAATGAATGTAAGGTTCAAGAGGTGAAGAGTAAGGACAAAGGGAACTTTAAGAGTAAAGACACATCTAAAAAGGAACTTATCTCGACAAAAGGAAAGTTAAGTGAGAGATGGGTTAATGGCAAGTGTTTCAGATGTGGAAAGGTGGGACACTTAGCCAATAATCCAAAATGTCCAGCTTTAGGCTCATTGTGTCCAAAATGTAAAAAGAAAGGTCATTTTGCTTCCATGTGCAATAGTAGAAATGTATCTAAAGTAAAAGAAGTGCAAGTTGATGATGATGATGATGATGACGTAGCTAACTCTGATGAATATGAATGTGGTCAAATAGTAGTTACCAAGACGACATTTTAATTTTCGGGCAAGACACTAATCAACACAACATTCGGTTGAGAACAGTTTTAAGAAAACTTTCTGAGCATAATTTAACAATTAAGGCAGAAAAGTGTAGATTTGGAACCAGCTCTATTGATTATTTAGGGCATAACATAACTTGTGATGGGGTAAAACCTAAAAAGGATTTAATCAACACAATTCAAGAAATGAGCTCGCCCTCAAACAGAAGCGAACTCATGAAATTCTTAGGGGTTGTTGAGTATTACTCAAAATTTGTAAGGAATTTCGCTGATTGTGCGGCAAACATGAGGCATTTGCTAAGGAAAGGAGTAGACTTCCAGTGGACAGAAAGCTGTGAGCAAGAGTTTGAGAATATCAAGGAAAAGCTTAAAGCTGAACCTTCTCTTGCTAGTTTTGATCCGAGGATCAAACCAATTCTCATCACTGATGCAAGTGAAAAGGGCTTGGGGGCTGTCTTGCAACAACATAATAAAGATGGCATTCGTACTATCATGTGCTTGTCGCGTAGCCTCAAAGATCCTGAGACGAAATATTCTGTCGTAGAACGTGAATCTCTTGCTGTGTATTGGGCTATAAAGAAGTTGAAGAAGTTTCTTTGGGGTACAAGTTTTGAAGTAAGGACAGATCATAAGCCGTTAGTAGAAATATTCAGCAAGAAGGGCCTGGATTCAATATCTAGTAGGATTACCAGATGGATAATAGGTCTGCAAGAATACAATTTTGAAATGAAATACTTACCAGGGGTTGAGAATTTTGTGGCAGATGTACTATCACGCCTCCCACCCATGAAATCTGGTGAAGAGGATGATTGGGAAGATTCTGAAGAATTGGTTTGTGTCATTGATCAGAGTATGATTAGTGAAGAGAGATGGAGTAATGAAATGGTAATGGATACTGTTCTAAATGAGGTAATGGATTTACTTAGGAAGGGTTGGAACAGCAACAAACAAGGATCTTTAGATACAAAGAAATTCTGGACAGTACGCAATGAGTTGTCTGTAGAAAATAACCTCTTATTTCGGGGAACAAGACTGATTCCTCCCTGTAGTCTCAGGGAAGAACTTATAGATCTGGTTCATTCCTCTTATGCAGGCATTACCAAGTCTAAAGAACGCTTGAGAATGTCGTATTGGTGGCCGGGCATGGATATAGAGGTGAAACGTGTGATTCGAGAGTGTGTGCCTTGTACAATGAGTGATAAGTCCAAAAATACGCGTGTTCAACCTATGGTTATAAGAAGGCGTCCTTTAAGTCCTTGGCAGGACATTGCTTTGGATATTCTCTGTCCCATTCACTCGAATGGATCTCAGATGTTTATATTGGTGGTAATTGACATGTTTTCTCGTTGGCCTGTGGTTTTCTTTTTGTCAAGCATTAGCTCAACTCACATCATTAAATGTTTGAAAAACCTATTCTCAGAAGAGGGGATCCCTGGTTCTATACTAACGGATAATGGGGTTCAGTTGGTGTCTAGTGAGATGAAGAATGTTCTTGCATCCAAGGGTATCACACACAAAACATGCTCTCTCTACCATCCCGAGGCAAATGGGATGGTGGAGAGATTTAATAGAGTGATTAAAGAGACAGTTGGACTATCTAAGTCTATGTCTTTGAATTGGAAAGATGAAGTGTTGAAGAAAGTTGAAGAGTATAGATTAACTCCCCATTCCACTACTGGAAAAACACCTTTTCTGTTGTTCCGTGGAAGGGTACCAAATACTAATGTGGAACCTACATGGGTCAACAAATATGAAGTGGAAAAAAGGAAGGAAAAGAAGTGTAATAATGAAATGATTCAAAAAAGAGAAGAGGAAAAAAGCAATTTGAGGAAACGTTATTTTGATGAGAAAAAAGCTGTAAAAGTGACCAAAGTTATGATCGGGGATCTGGTGATGATCAAACGTCCAGGTTTATTGGGTAATGCTGTTTCCAAATTCATGGAACCTATGAAGGTTATTAAGATTTTTAAGAATGCTGTGAAGACACAAGATCATAGAATTTGGAATTTGAACAGGGTTATGGTAATAAAAAGAAGAGTGAATGGCTGCCATCCTGATGTGGCTAATCCAAGTACATCTGAAAGTGGTAAGATTCGTGCTTCAAATAGGATTTGTAAGAAGCCATCTTACTTGTTAGACTATGTTTAGAGTATAAGATAGTGTATATGTTGGACTATATTTAGAGGATAATTACTTAATGTTTGTATATTATTATCTTGTGTGATTGTATTTTGAATTTTGTGTGACAAGGGGAGGTGTGTAGTATGTCATATTCATGGCATACATTTGCTATATCTCAGTTGAGTATTGGTTGGAAGCTGTAGAATGTTAGAAGTGTCATCTGCGATGTCACTAGATTCTATGTTGGGAATTCAGATGTAAACTGGGAGTTGCTGGATGACAAGCGTCTGGATGGATGGGATTTCAACGGAATAAACTCATTTCAAATCTACACTTCAGCTTCCTGATTTCTCATTAAGGAATGCTTCACAGGATTCTTATGAAGCGCGACTACTCACCCGTGAGGGTCTCAAGGCGCTAAATGACTGAAATGCGACTAAGTAATTTGCAGTGGGTGATATCATTTCATGCACTCCACCCATCAACTTTTTGTTTTTCTCAACCTCCATCATGAGTCGCTCTACATTTTGGTGGTTTCTGTCCCAAGCAGAGATTTTACCCACACGTGGAGGCAAAAAACAGCAAGGGGTACAGCTTATAAGAAAGAAGATGCTATATCCTATTGGTGAAAACTAGGCAGGGAAAAGTGAAAGCAGGTTAGGTGTCACTGCTATCTGCACAGTTTGACATCCGTATATAGGGCTGAGAGAGACTGGCTTACTTTAGGGAAGTTGCAAAAACCCTAAACTTTCCTGCTGCTGACCTCTAATCTGCTTCTCTGTCCCAAGACACCAAGAGAACGCACTGATGGGCCTGCAGATTCATTCAAATGAAAGGGCTGGATGCCAGGACAAAGTTTTCAGAATGAACTTTTTAGTCCTTTGGGAGGTCTCTTGTAACACATCAATTCCGATTCATTACGCAAACCCTTATTGAAGTTGGAATTAAAGGGGCCTTTAAAGAAAATGAAGAAACCCTTGAGCAGAGAGCTCTCGGCTTTGTCCATGGCAAGTGTTAGCAATTTATTTAGTCCTAAATTTATTGTTTTCATTCTGGTACTGATACTGTTCTCCCCCCCATCCTAAACGGAAGACGTCACATACAACACTTTAAAGAAACAACATTGAACTTACTTGGAACAGCTAGAACATTTTGTAGGCTATGACGAGGCTGAAATAACACAATTCATATTATTTAAAGCAAAATCGTTTCAACAAGCAGAGAGTTATTTGTGTAGTCAGTAGTGAACAAGGGCTCACAATGGGGTGTAATTGACAGGCTATTCATTCAGTTTTACTCTTTGATGTACGATTAAGAACAGTGGCATGGCAAGGGGGGCGGCACGAGTTTTGGGGGCAGTGGCCTCCGCCCCTCTTACCTGCTGCCAGCACACTCCACACCCCCACTCCTACCTGCGGCAGCGGCCGTTGCGAGAATAACCAGCAGGGGTGGTTCCTCCACGTGGGCATCAGAGCATCGCCCCATTTCTTTGTCACAGTACGAGAAGCAGAAATGTAAAATGGTATAAATACCAGTTTACGTTTCTACATCTCGCACTGCGAGAAAACAGAAGAAGGGTATGCCTGGTCGGGGGTGGGCGGGTTGGGGAGGAGTGGCTAGCCCAATGTTATGGGCTCTGACTGTTTGGTCGGCCCTGGGGCTGACCAAACCAGTCATAGCACTCTCCGTTTTCTCCACTACTGCGCAGCCTGCATGGAGAAAATGGCATCCCCATAGACGCCTGTACGGACGGCGAACTAGCCAATCACAACGCTGCCATTGAAGCATTGTGATTGGCTTAGGGGAGGAGAGGGAGGCTGCCTGCTTCTGCTTCCTGTGAGCACTGAGCAGGAGATGCGACGCAGGAGTCTGGGACCGGAGGCAAAGGTACGTTTTTTTTAAATTTCGTTTTTTAAAATAAATTAAACCCCCCCTCACTGCGCAACCCCGCCACCCCACCCGCGAGTCAGGCCAACCGTGACTGATCACCAGCACCCCCCATGCTCTTACATGCTGTACCAGCAGGCGGTAAATGCAGGGACCACCACGTGTGGCACATAGTGTAGCTACGCCACAGATAAGGCAGCAATGCTGATGTACCTGTAATAACAAGCTACTTTTCAAGCAATGCACCAGTTTTCTGAAATGAAGATGTGAAGGTCGAAGCTTGGAACAAACTTTCAAACTGTAGGCACTAAGAACTTTGAAAGAAAAATAACAGTTATTATCAATTTATTTTTGATCGGGATATTTTTATAGTTCTGACCTTGCTCCGAGTGTCAATAGACTGCTTTTTAAACGGTTGTATGGCAGAGGCACGCATGGATAATCCGCGCTTGCCTCTCTAGCGCTGCTGAACAACCAATGCGCCTGAACAATGCATTTCTTTACCATGCATTCCTTTACTATGCAATTTCGTGGTAAAGGCATGACTGGTGAAGGGATATGTGTGGTAAAGATCACACCCCCAGCCCCCCTGCCCCGAGCCCTAAAACTACCCTGACCCCCCGAGCCCTAAAAGCTACCCGACCCCCCATAGCCATAAACACTACCCCAACCACCCCCCCCGAGCCCTAAAAACTACCCTGACCCCCCTAGGCCCTACAAATAACCTGACTCCTTTGAGCCCTAAAAACTACCCCCCCGCCACCCCGAGGTCAAAAAACTACACAGACCTCCCCCTGAGCCCTAAAAACAACTCCAACCCCATAGGCCTGAAAACAACCGAGCCCTCGAGCCCTAAAAACGATCCCCAACTCTTAAAAACTATCACAAAAAACCCAATCCCCAGCCCAATTTACCAAACCGCATCCTCCCCCGACCTTCTTCTTCTCTTGCCCGCCCATCTCAGCATCTAGACCGCGCATTGCCTTAACCACGCATATGAGTGGTTAAGGTATATGCGTGGTTAAGGCAAGCGCGGTTCTGCTTGCGGGGAAACGGCATGCCTGGCTCAGCCTGCATTGTAAATGCCGTTTCTTGTTTTACACAGCATTAATAATCACCACCATCATCATCATCACCTTCATAATACAAATTATAATTATTATTATTATGATTAATAGTAATAATTTAGTAAGAGAATGCTCTGTTTCCCAGGTTTAAATACTTTTCTGGTCAAAAATAGACTGGTCTCAAACAGTGACCGCTTTTTGCAACCAGAAAGTTAGAACATCTTTCCATGGGTAAAAAACATCCCTTTCTTAAAATTTACATGTGAAGTGAAATTGTGCCACTAAAACCACTCAAATTTCCCTTGCGGTGAACCTGAGAAATGAGTATATATTTTGTAGTTCATTCACTTTGGAGCTTAGTCACAAATTGCGTTTTGTAGTACGTTTAGTATCTCTACAAGAGTACTAGTAATGTACTACAAGATGCTATTCACAAACCTACACGTGTGAACCTCTCCTCTCCATTCTTTTCTTTTGGGGGATCATCACACCTGTAAGTTTATTACTTAGTCGTAAATGGAGGGGCCGGGGGAGCGGCTGGGAAAAGGCACATATTTACTACTAAATGAAAGTGGTGTCGGGAAGAGTAAGGAAGGTTTAGGTGGGATTAGGGAGTGGTTTAGGGAGGAACATCAGTGGCAGCGGGTGATCTTTGAAAGCGGTGGGCCGTAATACCTGGTCTGAATTTAATCATTATACCATAAAGTGTTCAGTGGTGGTTATTCCCCAGTAATTTTTTTTAAATGTGGTGAAATCATGCATTTTCCAGTAAATTTTCATAGAAAAAGCTAAAAGGCAATAGATTCTGCAACAACACACACGCTGGGGGCAACACATACTAATTCTAATCCAGAATGAGGTATATGGTTTCAATTGCAGGCCTACGTGCATATTCCCAAGAAGGAAAAGATTCCCCACAAAGGGGCCGATTCCGATCCGGGTCGGAAAGCACTCTGACCGAGCCGGATCCGGAGTGTTTTCCGACTGAGCCGGAGTCCTGCAGTCCAACCGAGCGAGTACGATGCGGCCGTATGCTGCTGGACTCGGTTCGGTCGGACTCCCATAGAAGTCAATGGGAGCCAGCCGTACGACGCGTACATGGGCTCCCATTGACTGAATGGGTACGTCGCGCACAAGTGTGCCCCCTACAGTGAGTAAGCGTTGGTGCCATCCGCACCGTACATGCCTGTGTTAGGGAGACCCATGGGTCTCCCCCTGTCTCCGAGTCGTAGGGCTGCGGGTGACAGGGGGTCCAACGTGGATCCCCAAAGGCAACCACCCGGACGATTTGCGAGCCGGACACTCCAGCTCGCACAGGCTGTCCGACGTGTGCATTGTACTGGCTCGGTCGTGAATCACATCCATTGCACGCCACGGTTAGCTTCCGACCGAGACGTATGGAGCGGTTTGGACCCGGAAACGACTTGGTCGGTGAATTACATGTAGCTCGCATCGTACTTGCTCGCTCGTACAGCTGTACGAGTCGGCCAGAAAAAACGCGTACGGCGCATAGTTTTTCCGGCTGGATCGCGTTCGGTACCTTTCTGACCCGGATCAGAATCGGTCCCTTAATAGGCGGCAGGTTTTCTGAAGTGGCTTAAGTATGACCATAGACTTGGTAGCCGGGTGTCACGGATCAATGTTTCCCCTTTAACAATGGTGATTTTAACTACAAGCCTGCAGATGTATGTGGCTGTCCTATTACTATGACAGGTCAAACTGTTCTAGGTCAGACTATATGAACACTGATTGACTGTGCCAGACCCTATATTCCGTACATCCAGTTATGTGCTAGGAAAGCCCCATATGTTCAACTTCTGTCAGTTAACTGTTTGTAGCCTGTTCGCTTCTTCTGAATGCAATGGTTTTCAATTTAACAATTTACAGGAATGGCTTCTGTACAGCTCCATCACACAGAAAATATGAAGTCTGAACGTACAGTCCATTAGTGCAAAGCGCCAAGATGCCCGTAGGGCGATAGCTGCGCTATATAAGTTTCACAATCAATCAATCAATCATGTAGTGGCTATAAGCAAAAAAGGAGACACTGCTGATTGCTTAATATCACTATAAATTGCAATGTTTTCCAACACCATCAGCCCATATGTCTTCTTGATGAAACTCTTGATAAACTGCATTCATGCGATGGGGTGAAATGTACAAACAAGGACTACTGTGTTTCATCTTTTTAATCTTAGAAACCAAAAGAACACACATTTTTTCAGGGACAGCTCATGAAACAACAAACTGATCTCTTTTAAACCTACTGTGTAACAGTTCTTTTTTTTCTTGAAATGTATGGAAACTTTGCATGCAATCCAGGCAGAAATACACCATTAGTACAAAAAGCTCTCTTTTTGTTTTTAAAGTGCTTTTGAAGACGGTCAGGTGTGTGTATAGCAAATCGGTTCACCTTTGACAACCCAGACCAGCCAACTCTCTTTCTATCTCAATCTTGAATTCTACCTCATCCTGTCTGTTTCACACCCTATTTCTCTCACCTCACCTCGTCTTTCTTTCTCTCTCCCTCACCATTTTTTACGGATGTATATATAACGCGAACTTGACCCGAAGGTATCGGGTATCAGAGCACTTTACATAGCACCAGCACCAGTTGCGTTACATGAGGACACATTCATTTTTGTTAGGCACGGGGAGATTACGTGATTTGCCCAGAATCACAGGATGTTCAGCATCATTGCTGAGACTCGAACCCGGTTCCCCAGATTCGAGGTTGACCGCCCTAGCCGTTAGGCCAACTCCTCTTCCCCATGCCTCCTTCACCCTCTCTCAACCTGTCCTTCTTCCTTCCAATCTTCCTTCTCTTGCTCCCACCCCACACCATGCCACACCAAGGATAAATCCAAAGTAAATATTTTTACTAATTTGTTTTGAGTTAAACAAACTGTTTTACTTTTCACTATACTTTACCATAGTAAGACTCCACAATCGGATGGAGCTCTCCCTATTGTAAGATATAGGGGAAATTACAAATGTTTATTAAACTTTATAATAAAATTGTAAAAATATTTTTATGCCAAATATTAATATTCATTAATAATACATGTTAATTTAAAAGTTAGAACAAAATAAAATAATTTCACGACTGTATTAACTTACTTTTTAATTAAATATGTACTTAATTAAACATACTAAAGAAAATACAAATTACTGTTTTCAAGTTTCAATTAAAAAAAGAATTCCCACCTAAACTAAAAAAATATTTATTATGCATTAATAGCTAAAGTGAAGTACATAATTAATTATAATTAATATAATTATATTTTAATAAAAAATAATGGTACATACATTTTAATTACAATAATATCAAAATATTCCATAATTAAATAATAAGTGTGAAATATTTTTAGATTTTTGTAACATTACATGATATGTATATATAATTCTATCTATTTTAAATTTAAATAATTACATTTATTTTAACATTGTTTACTGGAATGTATTATTTTAAATCCCTCATATATTTTCTATGGGAAGTTGTTGCAGTATCATTGGCTGAACATGTGTGGTGCTGAACCTACTTCTATTACTTTTTGGTAGTAGTAATTTCCACTCATAAATTTGGCCCCGTGCCCTATTTCAGGAGCTGGAGATGCGTAAAACTACATTTTTTGAGTAATTTTACACTCTGATTTTATGAATAGCCAAAAGCAGTAAATGTACTCAAAAGTGTAAGAGTAAATTACATGTGTAATTTATTCACAAGTGTAAGCTACCTCTGTGACGACCCTCGTCTGTCGTGGTCAGAGTGAGTTTTAGGTATGCGTCAAGGGAGGATCTGAGATGTTAAATGCCATTGCTGACAACAATGTGATAAACAGATATGTGTTGTTGTAGCATAGCAGAGGGAGGTGTACCCTGAGGTGTACCACCCTCACATGAGTGTAGATGTCAAAAACATGATTGAAATAAAAATTAAAAAGCAGTAAATGACAGGATGAAATGAAGATCAACTATGTATCATCGGATAATCTGTCCCACAAAAAGAGCAGTTTTGGTGAACATTATTGTGTTGTTTTGTTTTCTAGGAAAAAAAAATGTGCAATGCAAATTGAAGCAACTAAATCTGAACTCGACAATTTAGTCCACAAAAGAGCGCTATGAGGCCGAACTAAGGGCAGGAATTTGCTATACAAATGGTGATCTCACAATAAAACGTAGCTGATGCCTTTAAACTGGATAGTTCTTTTAAGTACAAAATATATGCAGAGTCCCAGCTGAAAACACAGAGATTAAAATAATTTCCATCTTGTTTTTCTTTAATTATGCGGTCATTACTTTTTCCAGCAGGAATATGGATTACAAACTTAACCTAAATTAACCGCACCTAAATCAACATAATGCGATCTGTTTGTTTTAACTGCATGGATGTTAAGGACCCTTCCCTTGGAAGGTGGCATTGATTGCTTTTGCCTTGCTTTTCATGCTCGACTCACATTCTTTCAATCACTAATTAATAAATTAGCAAACTATGCAGAGCAAATTGTGCGGAATTTATGTGGTAATTGCCGGTGATTAATAGGTTATTTGAATTTTTTGTGTTCTGAAACATTTTCGATCTAGACTCTGGGACACGAAAGAGGCCCCCAGATCCTAAAATGAGTGCCTGGGGTGTAATTTTGTTTTTGGCAACGTTTGTGGATTGTAACGATCTCTAAATAAACTGTGGTGAAATGTTTGGAGAATCACTGACAGTAGGTGGGAGTTTTCACTGTTTAATACTGTAGAAGGTGCCCCATAAATGAACAAATGACAACGTCACACAATTACCACAATTATATCATCCAATTGTAAGTGGTTAACAAAAAATTAGAAGCCCTTAGGTGTCTCCAGTGGAGAGAGGAGGTTGGGTTTGTTCCACAATATAAACAAAATGGCCCTGGGCAACTGATGACTGAGCCTCTGGGATTTCAGAGAGAATTATCCACATGCAAAACAGCCACTATGCAGTGTTGTAACACACAACGATGGAGGCCCCCTGCAGAATGTGGAGAGTGCCCTTGAGTCTCCCATGTATCACAGACATTCATTGGTCTTGGGCTGTATGGGGACGCCCCCCCCCCCCCACGCCCCATGACAGTTGAGGGCCCCATGTGTTACACACCCGCATCTGTGACCAGAGACAATGCTGGAATTGGAAAAGCTTTACTCCGGGAACCCATAAATTAGGGGTCAAAGTGTGGGTGGGGTCTTGAGAGGCGGAGTCATGAAAAGCAGTCTGCCACTCAACGTATACATTTATTTTTTAAAACATCTGCCACAAAGAAAACGGCAACAAGGATAAACGTGAGAGTAAACCTGTTTGGTTTAATTGGTTGTAAAGGCTGCATTTTAAAATATCTTATGGGGTTAAGGTACTTGTTGCAGAGAGCTTTGTATGTCCAGTACATCTCAGGGAATAATAATAATAGTAAGATACCTCTGGTAGTTAATGCACTTACTAGGGAGATGTTCTTTTTTTAGTCAAAGCTTTGACTGATAAAGTAGGCTTGAGGCTTAATGTGTTCATGCAAAGCATATTGTGTAACATGCAGATGACAGATTATTATGTTATGTAGATAGGCAATTATGTGTCTTACTACTTTGATACAGAGGTTCTTTTATTACCAATCCAAAATTCAGGTGATCACCGGACTGGGAAGAGACCAGGTCCTTCCAAAATCCCCTAGACCCACAGCCACCCGCACTATCATCCCCACAGCCCCCCGTACGAAGGAACCCAAAATAGAGATGACACCCGCCAACTGCATAGAGCTATCGGAATCCATCCTCACCCACGACATAGACATAGCATTCATCACCGAGACTTGGCTAAATGATTCCTCCCTACCACTCTATTATACTCTTGTCCCCCCAGGCTTTGCAATCACCAAAAAAGATAGAAAAGACCAAAGAGGTGGAGGCATAGCAATCATCCACAAAAACAATATTTCTGTGACGGAAACAGACTCCTTCAACTACAACACCTTTGAATGCCTAACCGTCAACATTAACACTAGCAACAACAAAACACTAATCTGGCACCTTACCAACAACCCCCCAGGCAACGCCACCACATTCACTGCACACCTGTCCAACTTGATTGCCCACTGCTCTCTCCGAGATGCGAACAACTTAATCCTGGGCGACCTCAACCTACACTGGAATGAAGAACAAAACCTGCAAATCCAGAACCTGAATGAGTTGCTACACAGCAACAACCTTACCCAACACTGCACAAAGGAAACTCACAACAAAGGAGCAACCCTAGATGCCATTATCGCCCAACGCGACATAGTCACGATAGACCACACCCTGCCCGTGGATTGGTATGACCACCACTTAATCCTATTACACCTCACTCTACCGATCACATTCCAACCCCCCACCCAAGACCCTCCCAAATAGACTAGAAACCTCACTCAGATCAACATGACTGACCTAGAGGAAAGGGTTAAATCCCTCCTCACTACCTCTGCAGATGATCTATCCACAACAGAACTCATCGCCCATTACAATTCAACCATGACATCCATTCTAGAACAAGCAGCCCCCCTGAAACTAAAAAAAACATAAACATCCCATCCAGATCTTAGTTCAACACGGACATTAACAACGAAAGAAGACAACTTAGAGCTACAGAAAGTCTATGGAGGAGCAACCCCTACACAAGCCTACACGAACAACTCAAAGCAGCTCGAAGGAAGTACAAAAAACACATCAGCAGCGAAAAATCCACCTTTTTCTGCTCCGCCCTGGACAGCGCAAAAAACAGACCCAACAAACTGTTTAAAATTATCAGACAACAAACCTCCAAGCCCCCTAAATCTACAATGCAGGCCTCCAAGGAACTGTGCGAAAACTTCGCCAACTTCTTCGAATAAAAAATCACTAAGATTAAGCTCTCACTGGACGTCAACCCCGCCTGCAAAAGCTTGCCCCCAGTGACAATAGACAGCACGTGCAAGAACCCCACGAAAACATGGAAGTCCTTCAACCCCATCCCGGAAGCCGAGATCCTCAAGCTGATCTCCACCTCCAAACCCGCCTCTCACGTCCTTGACCCTATACCCACCCAATTGACCAAAAAACGGAAACTCTCCATAGCCCCGTTCTGGTGCAAGATCATAAACAGCTCCCTGAGAACCGGCGTCATACCTGAATGCCTCAAAACTGGCCAAGTCACCCCACTACTAAAAAAAACAGGCCTTGACTTCAAGGACCTAAATAACTTCAGACCCATCTCCAATCTCTCCTTCCTATGCAAAATCCTCGAAAAATGCGTCCTCTTACAATTGACGCAGCACATGGACAACATCAACCTTCTTGATCCCCACCAATCGGGTTTCAGAAAAGGCTATAGCCCCGAGACCACGATCCTTAACATCACAGACGATAGCCACAAATCCCTTGACGCCGACAAATACTGCCTACTCATTCTCCTGGACCTATCGGCAGCCTTGACACGGTTGATCACCAACTACTCATCAAGGCTTTACAAGAAAGGATAGGTGCTGATGAGGTGGTCCTACGTTGGTTCTCCTCCTTCTTACACAGCCGCTCGCAAAGGATAAAAATCAAATCCTTTACTTCCGACCTACACCCCGTCACAGCAGGGGCGTCCCCCAAGGCTCAGTGCTCTAACCACAACTGTTCAACAGATACATGGAACTCCACGCCAGCATATTTAAAAATGGCAACATCCCTTTCCACCTATATGCAGATGACACCCAGATCTACCTTGAACCCTCCTCCATAGATGACATTCACAGACTAAATGACACTAAAAGAAATCCAACATTGGCTGTCTCTAAATCACTTAAAACTCAAGACAAAACTGAAATCCTCCTCATCTCCAACAAAGAAGAGAACCCTCAAATTGCAGAATGGCTAAAAGCTATGATTGCTCTGAACAGTAACCTCACTCTGGCAAGCTCAGTAAAATCATTAGGAATCACCCTAGACCCAAAACTCGACATGGCCAAACACATTAAAAACTCTGCAAAGAGTGCCTTCCTCAATTTGAAGCTACTCAACAAAATCAAACCATTCATCCCAACCAAAGACCTCAAACAAGCCACCCAATCACTGGTGCTATCCAGACTAGACTATGGGAATGCAACTCTCACTGGTACAACAAAATCTCACCTAGCTCCCCTCAAACCAACTCTCAACGCAGCAGCCAGAATGGTCACTGGAATTAGGAAATACGATCACATTTCACCAGCACTCAGAGAACTAAAATGGCTCTCTGTCGAACTGCGTGCCAACCTTAAAACTGCTAGTCTCACGCACAAAGCCCTGCACACTGGAAAACCTAACTACCTGGCCGCCAAACTCAAGAGGGCTGATCAGACAAGAAACCTCAGGAGCTCCAATACCCTACTTCTCATCCCTATGAAAACACGCAAACAAAAAAACTCCACCACACGGTCCTTCGCCGGAAACGTGCCCAAAATCTGGAACTCCATCCCAGCAGAACTATCTCGTGCTTTACAAAATTAAAAAAACACCTAAAAGTCCTCTTCCTCAACCACTCCCTCCCGAATGGATAGCGGCCGCCTTAACGCAAATCCCTGCTCAACGTTGCTCCCTGACATTGCACTTCAAAGACCTACCTCATCCTTGCCCTCTGACCCCTTCCTGATCCTCCCTCCCCCTAAGAGGTTCAACCCAAGATAACGTGCACTCAATGAGGTTTTCTCAGGACTCACGTACTACCTCAATGCTGCACTGCACACTTGGACTTACGAACCAATATGTATAACATTGCTCTATTGTGTGACTCTTACAAAAAACTGTTGTAAAGCGCTCCGATACCCCCGGGTCCGGCCAGCGCTATATAAAACTCCTTAAATAAACTTGTAGTTCATAAATTACAGTCCTTCTAATATTGCACAGTGAGCCAGCCGCAGCCCATGCAGGCCGAATGGAGGGGATTTTGATGGACGATGACGAGGGAAAACTAATCATTTATATAATTTGCCCTCATCATCGTTTGTCGGAATCCCCCCTCACCAGGCCCCACCGCCCCATCTCTCTTACCTACATGGGCCGTGGCTGCAGTGAGGTATAAACTAGCAACAAGGATGTGCACGCAAACTGCAAGGCAGGGGTTTAAACCCGTAAGGCAATATTTATGACCTGGTTTGCATCACTCTTGCACCACGCATCGTGGTGCAACAGCGACGCAAACCTTAAGTCCCACAAAGCCACTTTGTGTGGCTCTGAGTGGCTCCAAAATTCTAGAGTAAGGCAATACTCTCAAATTAATCCATTGTATTACCCTGCCGTGGGAAGGTGTTCCATGGCTGTTGCATGGGTGTTCCCCATGCAACTTTCATGGTTTTTGATGCATTTCCAGGTTTACAAGACCTTGTAGACCTGGGAATGCACCAAAAATATAAGCTTTCACATGAGAGGCATAACAAGGAGAAATATCTTCATTTCTCCTCGTTACTTCCTTCTTCTATGTGTGCTGCTTCTGTAGCACATAAAGAAAGAGAAATGTACCTGTTAAGATTTTTTTTGTGCAGAAATGTGTCCCTTCCTGCACAAAAACAATTCTGCATATAACGCAGGCCCCCTTGCACCATGGGTCAAGGGTGCCTGCTTTGGTGCTAGGCAGCCCATTGGGCACCATTGCAGGAGGAAAAGTTAGGACTGCGCTATATGCCTTTCCCGGTGATGCAGTGCAGTGCAGCACAGCTTAGCAGGGTGACTTGCTGCACTGTACTACTATTTCAAAAATAGCCCCTTATTTTTTCCCACTCTGTTATTATTATAAGGCTGCTAAAAAAGGTTTATCTTGGTAGTAATAAAGTCTTATTAGTACAGAAAACTCCAGGCACTGCATTACATTTTAAATCCTGACTTTCTGTTTTCCCAGCCATGCACTCTTAGCGTATTTTCCCTACCAGTAAAGATAATATGTGATTCCTTTACCTTGAAATCATCATTGTTCTTATGTCACATCCTGGACATTGATTTACACACTTGTTTGATTTATTGTAAATATATAATGAGCGTGTGTAATGTAAAGTGCTCTGACACCCTACAGTGGGATGTGTAACACTACACAAGAATCAAATAAAATTAATTAAAAATTTCCGTTTAAATTGTTATTTGTGTAATTACTCGTGAACACAAATACACCTGGTATTCTTATAGTGCAAGCACACCTCTTGCATAGGGAGGTTGAATAAAGTCAAAAGCTTACTTCCAATGCTAGTTTCTCTTAAATGCCTGTGAATAAATAATAGGATGTGTGCCTTTGTTTCCCCTCCATTGCATGTGGGTCTAAGTCTAGGTGTTAAGATCTGATACCTCCCACTCAGGATTATCCTTGAACAAAATGAAGGTAGATGGCCCTTTAAATTTGGCCTTTATTTTAGGCTCAGCTGGATTCTAAAATAGGAAAGTCCCCTTGACGTTTGCTTGTTGCTGCTTTGAATAGAAAGCAGACAATGTGTGGGCACTACTGAATTGTGTCCACGTGTAAATTACACTGAAACAAATTCTTTATTTTCCATTGGGGCCAGGCGGATCACGAATCCAGATCAATAATAGGTGCTGGGTTCAGGATCTGGCTGGATCCCTCTGCATTTCAGTACTGACCGGAGAGTAAGAGATTAAGAAATTCTGCATGGAGGCACTGTGGCAAATATGGCCTGCAATGTCTGTTTGCACTATTTTAAGGAGGCTGTATGATAAAGTTGTTTACAAGGTGGTAGCTAAGGAAGGATGTCACAGTATTGCACAGTAGCCACCTGTTAGGCATTGAACGACAGATAACTTACAATTTCAAACCCTCTGACAATTCCAGCCAAGGGAGTCATAAAAATGTTAAATAATGTTGGACAGAGGGATGAGCCTGGGGAAAATCACAGGGGACAGCCACAGAGTGAGATTTAACTGGAGAAAAGAAAAACTGACTGAAATCTGTCTTTGAGGAAAGACGGAAGCCACCTGAAAGTCTTTGAAGACAGACCTACCTCATGCAGTCTATCATAGTGGCGTGGGAGAAAGTATCAAACGCAGCAGATAGATCCAGGAGGATGAGTGCCACAGGTCTGCCCTCATCCAGCTTGAGACTGATGGACTCTGTGGTGGCGGGTTCTTTACTATGTTCTTTACTATGTTCTGCCCTGCATCTCGATTGTAAGAGATCCAGCATTTTGTATTCGTCCAAAAAGGTGGATAACTGACAATAGATGAGCCTCTCAAATATTTTAGCCAGATAGTGCCACAGAATAATGGAATTAAATTTCTAAGCTTCCCTGGATTGGCAGAGGATTTTTTTAATTAGGGGTAACATATTTGCATGTTTCCTGCCAATTGAGGAGACAAGTTAAAAGGGTCTGTGAGGTGGCCATTAAATAAAGCAGGATTGGCTGCCAGCATATGAGAGCCGGATCTAATGCATTATTTGTTCCTTTTCTTTGCTGTTGAATCTATCAAATGTGGATAGAGATCTTCTCTCATCGGGTTTTGCCTAGATCTCAAAAGTGGTTTGTGCATCATCATTGGCATAGATTTTCCTATTGTCTCCCTAAATTTGAAATATTTCAGATGCAGAATGTGTATTAATCTCAACACACGAGGCACAGTAATCCTGGCGGGCCAAGCAAATGATTTTGTGATAGGCCATGAGGCGAGACTTGTAAGCCAATCTATCGGATGCTGTCTTCGTTTGCCGCCAATGGTGCTCTAAAAATTTGCACTCACATTTGCTTTTGCATACATCATTCAAGTACCATATGGCTGTTTCTCTCTGTCTAGCAAATCTGTGAATTTGAATGGGGGCTATGATGTTTAATACTCAGTAATTGCAACATGAAATTCAGCAACTGGTTTGTTAATACTTTTACATTTTTTGCATCTGGAAGAAGTAGGTGCTTAGTTGTATTGATACTATTAACTCTTTTCATGCTATGCACTTATTAATGATAGCACGTAAAGGGTATTTAATTTAACAGTTCAACCCATGACTTACAAATTGGATCTCCAACTACGCACCAAACTATTTGTCAGGTGAAAGATCTTTGCCACCATTTTAGCACAAATTGTAAACATTCAATAATCATCAACATTACAGTTATTGTGTTCAGTCAATGATGAGAGTTTTGGTATCAGTTCGAAAACCTTTATTTTCATTCAGAGATCAGTATTTTTTTCCATCTTTTATTTTAAGTGGTGAATATAAATCCGGTTACAGAAATATTGAGAAAATCATGGTTAAAGTCAACAAGAAAATAACAGCGCGTTCCATGAAGGAGGTAGTCTCTATTCTAAACTGAATAGATCCTAACCTACCAAAAACCCATGAAGAGTTCTTTTGGAAAAGAATACGATTTTAGAAGCTGATAATTAGTATAAAAAGGATGAACCTCTCATAAAGAGTGATTCTGGAAACTCAGTCGAGTCTCACACAGTTCCAGTACCAGCTGTACAAATAATCAAGCTAAAGACATATAGTCACAGCAGTAACTATGACTATTTGAAATAAAAGAGATAGCACTTTCCAAAGCATCAAGCAATAGCAGTCACTGTCAGCAGTAGTTCACTGCAATCAGGTTCAGGAAAGGGTATGGCAATGGAAAAGGGCTAGGGTGGAATCTGAAAAGAATGGCCGCTGTCTAGCTAGGAACACGTGCTAATATAGAACACAAAAAATATGTATTGATGAGTTCCGAGTTAGATCATCTTGGGCCAATATGGAAGAATCTTGCGATCGTCTGCAGCTTCTCCACTCGTTCTCATGGAGAAGTGTGGCTAAATGGTTAGAGCGGCAGACCCTGATGCAGAGGACTGGCCAGGACCAGGGTTCAATTCCGGCCTCGGTGGGTCTTGGGCTCAATTTCCCCAGACCTGATAATTCTCGCCTCGGTGCCTATTCTAATCATGGGTCCCACTCTGCTACTCTGGGCAATAGCTTGCTTAATCTCCACAACGGCCCCAAAAGCGCTAGGATGCCTGGCTTCACCTTGGGGGTGCTCAGGAGTGGGCACTTCACAGGGAAAGGCCAGGAAGGGTTCCACAGCGGTATGTGCACAGCGCCTGAGAGACACTTTCGGGGGTGTGCGGAGCGCTATATAAATGCACTACATTTACATTCCCACTGTTGATGCTTGAGTTGACACGGTACTTTTTTGAAAGTGTCTACTTGTTACAAGATACAAATTTGTGTATCTTTTGGGTAAGAAGATTCCAATGAAAACCTAAGCAGAGTATGAGCCATTTTCTATTCAACATGCCACTGCACAACAATGAACTACTCTAAAGAGAGAAATAGTTTGCCTGCAATATCCTGATTAGATCACGAGAATCACGGCTTAATGCAAACCCTATTGTACTAATATACTAGTTTGCTATGCATAATTGTGATCATGTGTTAACTCAAAACTATCTAATATGATGAGAACATGTATCTTAGGAAAAGGAAAAAATGCATTTGAAGACAGCACATTCTACAGTGATGACAAACTAAGCAGGCCAAATACAAATCATTTATTCAAACCATGACATGGTTCAGCATTTCTAAAAGACATTTATTTAAGTGATAGAGGAGAAGGGGGAGAAAATTAGAAGGAAGATGAGGCCTAGTCTAACTTAGCAATGAAAGTACAATAGAAATGAGTGCTTACTGCTAAATAAACAAGTTACATGTCAATTCTGCATGATTAAAGAAAGGCTCAATTAGTACTATCAGGAATAAGAGTGCTGGCATGAACGTCATTTGGGAGTAGTCAGGGGTCGCAGCTCCGATCTCTAACTTGCTCCCTGCTACTTCTTTTGTGACCCCTGGCTCAGAGGGGACAAAAGGTTTGCCTCCTCTGAGGCCAGGGGTCGCAAAGGAAATGCCAGGAGTAGCAGGGAGCAAATTAGAGGTTGGAGCTGCGACCCCTGACTACTCCCAAATTACATCCATGTTAAGGCATATTAAGAAATACACAGAAGGAAATGATTCGACCATGGGGGGAGAGGAGGGTTCACACAAATCGGCCATCAAAGATGTGATATTAGTAAATATCAGATCGAGAGGGTGGCCTGGATTGTGGGTGAGACCCAAAACTATTTAAAGTAAATTAAATGCTTCCGAGTCATCTTACAGCTTAAAGGTTATTCAGTCATTCTGGTTGTCAAAGTGGAAGTTAACATCTCTGAGAACTAGGAAGTGGTTGAATCTGATGGTGTAAATAGCCAGCAAATCTATTAAAGAGGAACTGAAGCTGTTCCAAGCCCCAAGGGATTTATAAATTAAGGCTCCACCAATCATGATGGAGGAATTCACAAGATTTTAAAAAAACAAAATTTCCAGGCTCTCTGTTAAAAATGAGTCAAAGATATTGCAAGAGAAATTATTATTATAATGATTCGCTCTTTAACTGTTAGGCTCCTCTTTGTGCTTCCTATGACCGTCGGCTCTATCCGCAGTGCCTTGACGCCTTTGGGCAAAGTTTGTGCTTTATAAGACTAATGTCATTCACTCATGGTAACCCCACATCCAGGCTTAAGGCTTCTATCTAGTTTCACAATGCTATAATTGTGGTGTATAGTGATTACCGCTTCTCGACTCATTGTGCCGCTCGAGGACCTGGACTGTGACTCTTTCTGTTTGGGGCAGATGCGGAGAACTCTCTTCCCGTTTGAGGAGCCAAAGGGATAGATTTGCATTATTTGCCACCGCGGGACTGCGAGGACCAGGGCGCCTTGCTGCTTGACTGATTTGCCGCACCTGGTCCTCTTCCCGACTCCTCCCTTTGCCTGCACAAAGCGCCTCCCGGCCCCCGCTTCGCGGGTGCCGCTCGAGGACCTGGACTGTGACTCTTTCTGTCTGGGGCAGATGCGGAGAACTCTCTTGCCGTTTGAGGAGCCAAAGGGATAGATTTGCATTATTTGCCACCGCGGGACTGCGAGGACCAGGGCGCCTTGCTGCTTGACTGATTTGCCGCACCTGGTCTTCTTCCCGACTCCTCCCTTTGCCTGCACAAAGCGCCTCCCGGCCCCCGCTTCGCGGGTGCCGCTCGAGGACCTGGACTGTGACTCTTTCTGTTTGGGGCAGATGCGGAGAACTCTCTTCCCGTTTGAGGAGCCAAAGGGATAGATTTGCATTATTTGCCACCGCGGGACTGCGAGGACCAGGGCACCTTGCTGCTTGACTGATTTGCCGCACCTGGTCCTCTTCCCGACTCCTCCCTTTGCCTGCACAAAGCGCCTCCCGGCCCCCGCTTCGCGGGAGCCGCTCGAGGACCTGGACTGTGACTCTTTCTGTTTGGGGCAGATGCGGAGAACTCTCTTCCCGTTTGAGGAGCCAAAGGGATAGATTTGCATTATTTGCCACCGCGGGACTGCGAGGACCAGGGCGCCTTGCTGCTTGACTGATTTGCCGCACCTGGTCCTCTTCCTGACCCCTCCTACTAATTATCTTTCCTACTTTACTCCTCTCCTTTTTCGCGTGAGCGGGACGCGTGCGGGGCGCAGTCCGGGGCTAAGCCCGGGCAAAGGGCGGGCCCTCTGAGGCCCTCAGAGGCCAGAGGAGGCCGGGCGGGGGTCATACTTTGTCCCGTGTAAGGGTCATACACTGTACATCATACTATTTATTAACTATGGCCGTGAGTCACGATTCTGTGACATCGAGTAAGGTAGGGGGTCTTTCGAAAGGTACATTAGATTGCTATTTTAGCAAGGTTCTCATAGATGTAGGGAAGGAAGATATCTTAGCTGAGCGACGGGCTGAGCGTCGCCAGTCAGTGGAATACATGAAGAACAGGCCCTTTATAGACTTAATTCAACAAGCCACCTTGCCTGATGCCAGCCCTTTTAATGAAAGTGATGACTTGCTGTCTATAGATAGTGTTCCTGTACTTCTGCGGGAGTTATCCCCCCGAAGTTTTTCACCCAATCCGCACGATAATGCCCATACGAACCCCATTCCCACTCACGTTAATTCTTTAGTGGAAATAGAAGAGATAGTTAGTTCTCCTTTGCCAAACGTGGTGATTGCTAAAAAGAAGACTAGGAAATTATTGCCTTCCAAACTTCCTGGTCCCCCACTAACTAAAAGGAGGAAAAAGGAGGGAGACTCAAACAGACCTAGGACTAGCCACACTGACTTTGGGAAAAAAATTAACGCCACTAATTTGGATGCATCTACTCTCAAGGCCCCCATAGTAAATACACCTACTCCTAAGGTTGCCTCTAACATAGTTTCGACACCAGTGGAATTGGTCGCTACCTCATATTGTCCACCTAAGGAAATACAGCATATTGATCAGTTGGCAAATATTGAACACCTCATAAGGTCATTCATTCTACCAATCATTGAGAGGCTAAAGAGGGTTGAGGAAAGGCTACGGAATTTGGAGTTGGCTACCTGTAGTAAAGTGGGGCAGGCTAAGGACCTACCGGTCCTAGCCCATCCCCCTGTAGCCATCACGCCTCCCTCTATTCCTGCTTTAAGTGAATGCCCAACTGCAGGTAGCACGATTCCAGATCCCAGGCAACTAAGGCCTATATCTCCCGAACCTGTAAGGCATTCGGTCCCACTTGCTCCTAGCAAAACATATAGGGCCGAAAAAAATCAGGGTGTGGGAAATATGGGTGTCGATAGGAGTTCTAGTACTGTTAAGGATATAAAATGTAAGGAGCCCCAAGTTGAACTACCTCCAGAATCTGTCCCTTACGTAGTTGTACTAGCGGGAGTCCCAAAACTACCAGATGGCAGGAGGGAAGGGTTCTTTCAACTCAAAAATAAAACAGTATACTGTCTGAGACAGAATCGTCCCCTTCCTTATAACATCAATGGTGAGATCCTCCATGTACGCCGACTCCCTTGGCTAGGAAGCAGGGTGAAGGATATCAAGGGGGACTTAATTGTTATAAATTTTAGAGATCCCAAGGCTGTTAGACACATCCTAAACTGGCCAGTAGGGAACCCTGGTAATTCTATTGTCCCCCTCGAACTTACTTACTTTTATCCCAGAACCCAAGGGATTAGAGTTGGGTATCCTGTAGTTTTTGATTTTCCCCAGATTAACCTACGTGCACCTCCTGACGATGGTTATATATTTCTAGAACCAAACCCTATTCCTAAAGTTTTGGATAATGTCCCAAGGTGGGATACTATACCGCCTAGGAATTATAGGAATAGAAACAGGAGGATGGACCACCTGATGCCATTCACGCCGTTCGAGGCTGTAAATAGATATGAAGCTCTTTCTGGCCTCGACGGATGCGACTGACATACGTGGTCACTGACTAATTCACCCCCTGTTTCTGCCCAATCTAGCCCAAATGATACTTTTAGCCCATTGGATATTGGCAAACCTGACTTAATTGAACGATCTGGACAGTGTACGGGGACCCTGATTTTAGAACCCCTTGTTGAATTCCCCTCTATCCCTTTTTCTACTCTTTGCCCCCCTATAAATTCTATACCTGTCCAAGGGGCTGGTGTTGGTTTCCCCACGTTGAGCAATTCAAATGGTTCCCTGGACCTTCTATTACCTAAGAATGCTATGGTTGCTGACCATGTCAGAATCCTTTCGTGGAATGTGGCGGGTCTTAAAAACAAGCTTCCTATTGCTGAGTGGGGTGCGTTCATTGCCACTTTTGATATCTGTTTGTTCCAGGAAACTTGGCTGCTTAATGAGAGTGTGGTTTCGGGCTTTGCAACATATGATATCTTGGCAAGTATGAGCACTAGGGGTAGACCTTCGGGTGGCCTGTCTATATGGGTTGGTACATGCCTAGGAGTAAAGGCAATGGAAATTCAAACCAATTCTCGGGATGTACAACTCGTTCTGTTGGATCCAGCAAATGGCCCTAAAATTGCATTGATTAATGTTTATGCAAGGCCAAACAAGCGGGGCCATGAATCTGAGACTATTGCTGAACTGTCCAAACTTATGCAGCCACTTGACCCCTCCACTGTGATATTACTGGGTGGGGATTTTAATTGTCTCTTCGAGCCCCTTTGGGACCCAAATATAGGAGATGTAGATGAAGTGGATTTATTATGGAATATCCCAGATCCGTTGATGCCGTTGGTTAAAGTCTGGACCCCCCCTGTTTTGCAATTGCAGTCGCTGGCCTTAGCGGCATCATTACGAGCATGCAATGGCAGGGTGAATCCAGATAGACCTGGGAAGGCAACATTTAACAGAGCTTATATAAAAGAAAGGCTTGAACTCTACGAACCTAAACGTATCTTGCGATCGTCTGGATCTTTCTTACTGTCTCAACCACGCTTCAAGCTAACAACCAAAGGAGGCAGATCCTTCTCAGTGCAGGCCCCCATTAGTTGGAATAAGCTACCGGAGGTGCTTCGGAGAGAGCCCAACCTTCTCCGCTTTCGGAAGTCTTTGAAGACCTTACTCTTCAAAGACGCATGCCCGCTTCTATAGGCGATTGTTAGACCTGAGACCCATACTTCCTCTTTCCATCTTTGTTCTGTACTTGGTCAGTAGCGCTTTGAGACCTGTTGGTGAGTTGGCGCGATATAAAACCCAGTTACAATTACAATTACAATTACAAATGACACTTCAATAATTGATTATATTTTTATTGAAGCTAGGTATTGGGACAGGATTTATGAATTCGAAGTCATTGAGAGGTTTGACAGTGACCACAATGCCTTAGCATTGACCCTTAAACCGGGGAGCTTTGGCCTAAAAAATCCTTCCCCGGACGCAAACAAAGTAATTAGTCCACTGATCATTACAAATTGCAGAAGGAGGGTCAAATGGCCTGAATTCCTAATGTCCGATAGTAAACTTGCGGAACTTTATGAGATTATCATACCATTTCTTGAAGAAATGAGGAGGATTGGCCCCTCGGCCAGCCCAATCGATATACATGGCCAATTGGTTACGGCTCTAAAAGATACATTGTTTCCGGTAAAGAAGGTAATTCAGCCTCAGACCACAACTGTTCGCTGGTTTAATAGGACTTGTCGCATGGCCAAAAAGGCTCTGTTGCGGGCCATTAAAACCAACGACAGAGAAGTCATTAGGGTAAATCTCTCCCTGTATAAAAAAGCAATTAGTGACGCGAAGAAGGAAAGGGAGGTTGCAATGTGGGAAGAACTGGGTTTGGCACTTAGCCGAAATGATGCCAAATCTTTTTGGTCCATTGTAGCAACTGGGGTTGGTGGGCAAAACCATGCTCCCGCACCTAATATTGCCTCCTCAATCTGGGAAAGTCATTTTGGTGACTTATATGGTATGCCCGATCAGGACGGTTTAATTATTGGCACTTCCGAACCTTTACCACCTCCCGGATGCTGTGATTCAGCTGATCTCTTTACTCTGACTGAGGTGGAAACAGCGATAGGAAAGATGCTCCCCAACAAGGCCCCCGGCCTTGATAAATTGCCTGGAGACTTGTTCAGGGCACAACCAAAGATATGGGCCCCCTATTTGGTTACCCTATTTAACTGTATTCTACAGGGGGACAACGTGCCTCCAACCTGGCTTGGAGCTGAAATTGTCCCTATCCTAAAAAAGGGTTGCCCATTGATCCCTTCCAACTACAGGCCCATTAGCCTAATTGATACTTCCCAAAAACTATTGGGGAGGATTTTGTTGGACAGGGTCCTGGGGTGGATTGAAGAGAAAGGGATCCTTTCTACCTTCCAGGCAGGCTTTAGGGCTGGTATTTCTACTGTCGATCAGATTTTTCGCCTGCAGGTCCTGTATTGGAAAACAGCCAAGGTGGAGGGTGGCAGCCTCTACCTTGTGTTTGTGGACCTGCGGGCAGCTTTCGACTTAGTTCCACGAGCTAAACTGTGGCAGGTTCTAGCTGACTTGGGCCTTCCGCCCTATTTGTTAGCAGTCTTACTTAGGCTCCATGAAAACAACTTTGCCCAGGTGAGATGTGGCAAGCATGGTGACCTTACCGATCGATTTCCTGTTCACAAAGGTGTTCGCCAAGGGTGTGTGTTGGCTCCCACACTATTTAGCCTTTACATCAATGGTCTTGTGGACCATTTGAATTGTGTGGTAAACAACGATGCCCCAAAACTGGCAACAGGTCGAGTGCCCGCTCTGATGTTCGCAGACGACACTCTGTTGTTGTCTAGAACATCATCGGGCATTCAAAACACACTCGATGGTTTTGTAAAGTTCTGTGAACAGCGGGGATTGGAAATCAACCTGGGGAAAACAAAATTTATGATTTTCAACCCCCCTAAGCGGGTACGTCCAAACCCAGTTTTATATGGCACTCCCCTTGAAAGGGTTAAAACTTTTGTCTACCTGGGCCTCACCCTAACTGAGAATTTTAACTGGGATAAGCAGATAGCCAAGTCGACGCTTAAGCTTTGCCAGTTGGCGGGGGGTCTCAACAAAGTTTTCAAAAAATCGACCTATAAACCAGTGTCACCTGTTTTGGAGATTTTTTGTCGACAGGCCAGAGCGGCCGTAATCTACGGGGCTGACTTGTGGGGACATAAGCAAATAGAGACCCTTACCAAGGTTGAGCAGTCCTTCTTAAGAATACTTGTAGGGCTCCCCCCTAGCACGCCTCTGACTCCCTTGAAATTTGATTTTGGCCTAGTCCCAATAGATGAGATTGTAAGTGCCAGACCAATCTTGTATTGGAAAAGGTTGTGGTCGGTTCCCGAACTGGCCTCATATAGAGCTGCACTTATCGAGATCTGGCCTCTCCTTAAATCTAAAAAGATCCCCTGGCTCCAACATATCAAAGCAGTTAGCGCCTGTCTAGGACTCCCGGAACTCTGGGTTTCCCCAGAAACGTTTTGTACCGGGCTAACAAAGAAAGAATTATCTTCACTGATATGTATACGGAATTTTCAAATACTTTCGAGCTCTATAACGGTGGGTAGATTGACTTCTGAGTTCCTCACAGTTAAATCTGACCCAAAATTCGAGGAATTCATGGATCAAATTGAACCCCCGCTTGCTCGAAAATTATACATTCAGTTAAGACACGGTACTCTACCAGTCAGGTCCTTTTCAGCTAAGTGGCAGACGCAGAACCAGGAAAGTTGTCCCGCATGTAATTACAAAATGGAGACTGTTTCACATGTGTTGTTCTTCTGCCCTGTATACTCTGCAATTAGAAAATGTTGGTTTTTGGGATTTCGTCACTTCAAGCAGGCCCTTAGGTCCCTAACTTATGACACCCACCCCCCTATTGTATTTGCAGTATCTCGCTATTTATATGGCATGTGGCGCAGGAGACGAATCTTTTTAAATTAATTTTTGTATCTACTTTCCTCACGATAACTTGTTGTTTAATTCTTTTTAAAATGTGATGTTATTTATTGTTTTATTGTATTTGCTGATATACTTATGTGCACTTTTATGGCCTTATGGCCGAAATAAAGTTATCACTGACTGACTGGCTATTTAATCAGATCTCTGTCACAAAACAAAATTTGGTGCTTTGAATCGTATCCCTTATCGGAATACTCTCCTATGGAAGGGAGTTAGCATTTAAATAAATATACTTCACTATATCCCTGTGTGAGGATCATTCATTGTTTGAAAATCACCACTGTAAGAATTGTAGTTAGAAAAAAGTGCCTTTGACAACGTCACCCTTCACCCATCTCCTATTTGTTGAAGCAGATCCACCCTGGTCATAGGACAACTTGCAGGTTTTGTAAGAGAAAGGACCCCACTTTTCAACAAGGGAGCAATGGCAGCAGCCAGGCCTCCTACTGGAGAAGGGATTAAGGGAAAGTGATAGAGGGGTAGAATAAGCTATCCTTAGGACTTTAGTTTATTCTACAAATACAAGGGGGTCTGGTGTTTGATGACATTCATGTGTAGATAGGCATGTTTGGCACACCATCGACGGCCTGCTGCACATGTTCGCTTTACAGAAGCACCACCCTTGACCTTAAATATATGTTGGTGCTAAAACACTAAGCCACAACACCAACCAAAAAGGGACTCAGAGAAAGAAGCACAATTGATATATCTACTCCAACTGTGCAATGAAGATAAAGTGCGAGAAAGAAGGAATAAGCAGTAACAGATTGACTTAATTTAAGGCAAAAGTACAAACTTTTTATTTTTTTTTAAATTTTATTAAGTGTTACCAAGTAATGATTACAAACATTATCAAGCCTGTATAATACGATACAGTAAACAGTTATATATATATATATATATATATATATATATATATATATATATATATATATGTTTGAACAAAGTGCCTTTAGCATCCGAGAGGCACTCGACAGTCCTCTGCCCTCCGGGCTTCCTTTTTAAAGCATGTCTTTCCGCTTCACACATCTGAAACATGCCCGACGCGTTTCGGGGAACCACCCCCTTACTCATGGGCTGCGGTGAAGAACTCTCAATAACGCACCAAATTCATTACTGACTTTTTATTCAAGCAAGCCCCCAGTAGGCGTGTGCTAAGTGCACCGTCACACTGTGATCGCTGGGACTTGTAGTCCTTTATGATGCAAATTAATTTGCACAACAGGACTGCCACTCATCCACACTTAGTGGCTTATCTAACACCAAATTCCACTTGTCATGTGCTTTTTAGGTCTCGCCTGCGAACGCAGCGCGAAGCGCTGCTGTCCGCCAGCGAGATCTATTGTTGCTGACTTGCCTCGGAAGTGGGACAGGAGATGGGCACGCGCACGCTCTTGGCGGATTTGAGTTGGTGTACGCACACGTGCACACACGCAATGTGCACATATCCTGTCCCGCTTCCGACAACATGCCATGTGGGCTATTGTTGGCGCAAAGTGTACTTTTGCAATTCTGAGCAACAATAGCCCACACGGAGCCCCCTCAGCCCTTCTTTACTCACCGGGCTGCTCTTCTGGGGGGGGCTCCTCCTCGCGGCTGCAGCACTTCTGTTGCGGGGCTTCCCTGCACTCCTGGGAGCCCCGCGCTGCTGTGGTCATCCTCGGCCGCCGCATTCTTCACCCGGGCCCCCTCCTGGGACCCGGGGCTTCTCTTCACTCCGGCCGCCACCGCGGGGCTCTCCCTTCAACATGGGAGCCCCGCGTTAGCACGGCACGCCGGTTTCTGTTTTTGTAGGAGCAGGCCCCGCCCACGTCCCGGGCAAGGGCGCCTGACTTCCGGCTTGTTTTTTTTTTTTAGGCTTTTAGGATTGAGCTCTGTGGACTTCTTTCAGCTTTGAATTTGATGCTGTAGCCATTCATGGTTAACGAGATGTCACCTTCTTCAGACATGTTCCAGTCACTCACTGAGCTCCTCTGTACTGCCCATTCATAGCCTAGAGTAACTCTACGGCTCCTGGATCGGACAGGCAGCGCACACTGCCCCAAAGTATGAGACTGCCCCCAGCTGTGCCGCTGGAAGCCCCTGGGAGCATCCCCCATTTCAGAGCAGTGGAGAAAGATCCAGGTTCAAACGGATCACGTGCAGGTGTCATCGCAGATGTGTAAGCACAGCGCCTGCAATGTGACCTGGCCGATTCTCTGCGCTTTGTCAGATTTACTTATCAGGCTCTTTGCAAGGAGGGTGGTGGCAAGAATCAGCAGAAATCCGGCTTCATCAACATCCACAAGTCAGGATCCCTTCTGCAAATCGTTGCGACCAGGGAGATTCAGGTGTGCAAGGGACAGCAGACCGAAGGAGGTACATGCTGACTCCAAAGCGCCGCCACTGTGATGGCCCAAAAATAAAGGGACATGTAGGGGCTCTAGCAGCAGCCACCAGGACAGCTGCCTGCCGCTTCTGATGGCCATAGCTGCCATTAGGAAATGGAAGCTGTCCCTCACCAACTAGAACCTGCCAAGGCTTTGGGATTGTAATTTTGATGAGAATAGAAAGGGAGAAAAACTCCCTGGACATCCACTTTTCCTTCAAATTCACACGGAATCTCAATGTTGACACCGTCAGCTGCAAAGATCTTTTTAACGGGTTAGTCGGTGCATTTTTGTTTTTCACAGTTGCTGAGCCTGCTGCTTTGCACACTCGCAGGCTTCACAAGGCAGAAAGGATTTCCCAAATGCTCTGGGTGAAGCCAGAGATTGCATAAACTGTGCAAGCGCATCAGTCTGAACGGGTCACTCTTAGAAACTCTGACACAGACTCTGTTAGACACCCACGGGGCCCAACAAAAAACACAATTGATACTCCAGGTCCGGTACACTAACCTACTGGCATGCCTAAGCAACACTTCCGGGTGCAGCTTCGCTAATGAGTGCAAATTCAACTTTGTTATTCACATTTATTTACATTAGTAGATAAAGTGATCTGATGTTGAGCCGATGCCAAGGCTCAAACACTGATCCCCCAGATACTGAGTCGGTAGCTCTGACCACTGAGCCATATCCTCTCCCTGAGGGGGTGGGGGAGGGGAACAGCACAATATTATATAGATTTGCTTGTTGAAGCGTTCTGCCGCGTTGGGAGTAATGAGGCGCAAGGACTAAGTCCAGATGGAAGGGACATTATTACTGCACTGTACTTTTGTATCTATCAAGGATTTCTGTATAGCGCTATGCGTCGCCTTTCGGCTGCTTCGGAGCGCTGTCATTGGTGCAACAGTGTGCTGCTGCGTGGTCTCTTATGCGAAAAAAACATGAGCCCACTGGGTTACATCCATTCAGAGGGGGACAGTCTCGTTGGTTGTTTTCAAGCTCCCATGACGCGTTTCACATTAATAAAGGTTGTGCCCCTTTCTTTAGACGATCCGTGTCTAAAGCAAGCATTTGCAATGCAATAGGTCTCGCATTTGAAAAAGTTTAAGCTATTGGCATTGTTCATGACAATGCCTTTTTTATCTATTTTATAAAACAAACACATAAATAAATGCCATTATCATTTACAATGCCAATAGCTAGTTTTGCATTATTATTAGCAATGCCAACTGCTCACACTTTTATAATGCGAGACCTATTGCATTGCAAATGCTTGTTGTGTGTTGGCGCCAATTTCCCTCTGCAGGGTTCTGTAGAGTCTTGTTACCATGTGGGCATTGTCTGGAGCAGCTATTAATAACTGTAGTGTTTCTAGTGTGGGAGGCTCATTTGGGTATGTAGGGTAGAGTTCTTGGATAGCTGCGCGTAGCCTATGATACACAAATTTGAACATCAATGTTTGATTGCTCACATACGTCAAATCGGTCATAGTTATAAACGTGCCATTAGGATATATCTCGCCCATCACTGTGATGCCAACCTGTTCCAGTAAGTTCATAGCTCTCTTTTCCTGTGTGACAGATAGAGTGGAGTGTTGAGCCAGAGGCATGTTTGGTACATAGATTGGAGTTTTGTCTGTGAGATGGCTAATACGCTTCCATGCCAGGGATGTGGTGCGTATCGTGTTAATTTCATGTTTGGTCAGATGAGCTCAGTGATGTGGCAATTTAATGGGGTGGGCGTCACCATCCTCTACTGGGAGGTGCGGCATATAGCATATCGGGTGGAACCAGTAGTACGCGTATTGCGCTTGGGCGCACAGATAATATAAGTATAGATCAGGCAGTGTAAATCCACCTGAGGCGTACGGCAGTGTCATTGTATGCAGACTTATTCTTGCTTGTTTCCCCGCCCATGTTAATTTAATCAAGTTCGCACGTAGGCGTTTAAAAAGTGGGGGCTGGCGGTGTAATGGGAATGTTGGTGAAAAGGTAAAGTATCTTAGGAAGGATCACCATTTTTACAAGAGATAGCCTATCAGCTAAAGACAAAGGAAGTGTGATCCATAGGGCTATTTGTGTTTCTAATTTATCAATCGCAGTGCCATAATTTATCCGGAGCACGAGTTCAGAGTCGCGGTGATTCCAAATTCCAAGATATTTAATGACTCTTCCTGCCAAACTAGTGGAAAGTCCATGTGTGGTGCTTTCGTACTTTCAGTTAGTGGTATCACTGCCGATTTGGACCAGTTTATCTGGAGACCTGATTGTCTACCAAATTTTATATATTCTCTAAGTATTGGTGATAGGTTGGTGTTGGGATCTCTAATATACAGTACCATATCATCTGCATACAGTGATATGCCAATGGGACGTATACTGAATTTTAAGGCCGTATGAGCATATTACTGGCGTATTTTACAGGCTAACGGCTCCAATGCAACAGAGGATAGTAGAGGGGATAACGGGCATCCCTGCTGCGTGCCTCGTTGAATCTGTATTACACCTGATATATGTCTATTGACTTTGATACGCGCAGTGGGTTTAGTGTAGAGAAGTTTAATCCAGTTTATGAACATTGGTGGAAGTCCGATGCGCTGCAGAATAGTAAACAAGTAAATCCATTCCACCAAATCAAAAGCCTTGGCTGCGTCAAGGAGTACAGCCACAGCCTCCAGCTCCGGATTTAGTTTATGTAAAAGGGCGATTATTGTATGAAGGTTATGTGCTGTAGATCGGGACGGTATAAATCCCGATTGGTCAGGCAAGACAATAGCTGTCATAAATGGTTGTAGTCTGGTCGCAATAATCTTAGCCAGTGTCTTAGTATCCGTGTTTATTAAAGATAGTGGCCTATACGACTCAGCCGTCTCTGCGTTTTTATCCGGCTTTAATAATGCTACTATTAATGCTTCGCGCAGCGTTAGGGGGAGAGTCTGATTAGTGTATGCTTCATCATACATTTCTAGCAGATTTGGACTAAGTAGGTCGGAGTATGCTTTGTAAACATCACCCGTATAGCCATCAGGTCCTGGAGTTTTGCCATTTGGGAGTGTTTTTATAGCAGCCTGTACTTCTTCTATAGTTATCGGTTGTGCTAGGAATTCACGTTGACCATTTGACAACCATGCTAATGCAATATCTTTAACATAGTCTAGTATCTTTTGCGTGTGCGCCGTGTCCCGTGTTTTATATAGCGTGCCATAAGTGTCCATAAATGTGTGTAGAATGCCGTCTGTGTCATAGTGTGTTATGTTATTGTCATCTTCCATTTGTAAAATAGTATGGTGCTTGTGCTCTATGCGTACTTTGTGTGCAAGTATGCATCCCAGTCTGCCTCCCTCACCCATCTTGCGCGCTGTGTGACGTTTTGTTATATATTTCAGTTCATAGTCCGCTAGTGCCGTATATGTGTTTATTTTGTCCCGAATGTTACCTAAGATATCTGCACTATGAGTAGTGTCGTATTCCGTTTCCAGTTTTTGAATGCGTTCCTCACATTGCCTTAATTGCGTGTGGATATCTTTAAGGATCCCCACAGTGGTACTGATACAGGTGCCACGCAAGGTCGCCTTAAAGGTTTCCCAAATGGTGCCTGCGCTATCTATCGATTGTTTGTTTGGTTGCAAAAAAGTCTTCTATTGCCGTGTGAATTGTCTCGGCATGGAGGGGGTCCAAGAGGGAAGTTGCATTGAACCGCCATACAAATGGTGGTGGGGTGTATGTCGGGACCTGTAGAGTTAGTAGGACAGGTTTATGGTCCGACAGCGTTTTTGGGAGGAGTCTGATGTCCTGGGCCCAAGTGCATGCTTGTTTCGTGACTATCCAATAGTCAATCCTGGATCAACTGTTATGTACAGAAGAGGAGTGGGTGCTTTCAGGTATGTGCGGGTTAAGCGTGCACCATTTGTCATGCATCCGAAACTCTTTCATTCCGCTTAAAATAACAGCGGCAGCTCGTTGGTGATATTCGGCCGTGGCGCATGATCTGTCACATGTACTATCAAGTGCCACATTCATATCCCCGCCCCATAGTAGCTCCATAGGGGAGTCCCCGTATCACTGTGCATACATTCACAAAGAAGTCAGGGTCATCCACATTAGGGCCGTATGTGTTAATGAGGCCCACTTTTGTACCACGTAGTATACCTGTAACTATGACATATCGTCCCTGCGTGTCTGTCAGCATTTGCTCTAGCAAGAACTGTGTACCCTTCCTTATCATGGTCATTACACTGCGGGCATACGCAGAGTAAGAGGAGGACACTACTAGTTCGGCCCATCGTTTTCCAAGCCCGTCCGCTTTGCTTTTGAGTAAGAGCGTCTCTTGAAACATAGCTACGTCTACGTGGTGTCTTTCGAGGTATGTAAAGACTTGTCTGATTAGGTCTCGCCTGACCCAGCGCATGCGCTGGTCTGGCGAGACTTATTGAGAGGGCTCCAAAAACTGCTACCAGGCCAGCCTAGAGCTACAGTGCATGTGCGCGGGCGCGCGCGGGCCGCGCTTTACCGCGATTACTTTCACTTTCGTGGCCGCAGGGCCGCTTTGCATAGCCAATAGGTCTCACTTTTGGGACCTTATAAGTATTTTGTTATGCAACTGTTGCATAGCTAAACACTTATAAGGTCCCAAAGGCGAGACCTATTGGCTATGCCAATGCTTGTTTTTCTAGGGTTATTAAGACCTCTTACACTTCAGGTAACGAGTTTCAAGGGTGTAGGGTTAGCGTAAGTGTGCATCGATGTGTCTCCAGTTATATCGAATGAAGGATATAAGTGTGTTTCTTGGATCGCTCGTTGGTGTTGCCAAATTAATCATAATCATACACTTCGTGTGCGCTTGTAACAATGTAAATCGACAACTGTACAGTGGCTTGACAAGGTAAATTACATAACTCTGTATCCATTCCAACCATACCCACCACCCAACCCTCCCACTTTGCCATCCCAATTATGACGAAGACAAACCCCCAAAAAAGGGAAAATGTCCATCCCCCTCCCACCCCTCCCCTTAGAGAATTTGAAACTTGTTGTGGTACAAACAGGGTGGCAAAAGCTGCAGCCGGAAAACCCGGTGACAGAAGTCACTTAGTGGGCGCTCAACAACATATAGATATACTCCGTGCATGGTAGCATGAGTGTGGCTAAAGAGGTAAAAAATACATTGGAGTAAGTCATACCGTCTGTTTCATTGCAAACTTGTAAGGATAAAGTCCCATCTGCAATATCAAGTAGTTACTGCCGCATTGTTCGCTTGTACACATTAGTGTACGGGCATCAGTTCAGAACACACTGCTCTGTTACTCAACATCCGAGGTGCCAGTTTGTTCCTCTTGTCCTCCTCTTGGTGATTTTCGGCGTGGAAGTTGAGATCCCTACTGCTGCAAGTATTTGAGAACGTCTTTCAGTTTGTTGTAAATCATGGTTTTCCCCCCATCAGACACGCTCAATCTGGCTGAGTAGATCATTCCATATGGGATATTTTGTTCTCTGAGTTTCTTTCTAACTGACAATTTTTTCCGAGCTTCCTGGACTAGTGGTGTAAAGTCGGGGTAAATTGAGATATCCATACCTTGATGGTGCAAGCTTCCTAGTTCCTGGGCTTTGCGGAGTGCTGAGTCTCGATCTCTGTAGTTTAGAATTTTTGCAATTATCGGACGCGGTCTGGCTCCCGGTGGTGGAAGTGGAGCTAGGGACTTGTGAGCTCTTTCAGCAATGAAGACGTCAGAAAAAGTATCTTTGCCCAAGAGAGTTATTACCAATTGTTCAATATAGCGCTCAAAGGACCCTGTGTTGGTCGTCTCTGCTATGCCCATAAGGCGTATGTTGTTCCGGCGAGAGCGCGCTTCAAAATCTTCAGCCATCGCCAGCAGCACCTCTAGGTGTTTGTCCATTTTCTCTTGTTTAGCTTCCATTTGCTAGTGTGCGTCCTCCACATCTGATATACGACGTTACGCCACGTCTAGCCTTTCAGTGTGTCTGTCCAGGTGCTCAGACATGCGATCTACATGGTAAGTCAGAGAGTCTATCTTGCCATCAATGTTAGAGAGGGTGGTTTGTATCGAGGAAAACAAGGCCTGCACATCTCCATTGGTAACTCCACTGGCGGTTGACGTGTCCTATTGCACAGCGTATGGGTCATCCGGGTCAGTCTCAGTTGTTTTTTTGGGCTGTTCGAAGGTTATTTTGTGTTGGTTTCTGTCCGGTTCGCCCCTGGTGCAATGGTAAAGGACAACCCAGCCGTTACAAGGCGTATGTTGCGGGATGTTACCAGGCAGTTGAGGGATTAATGAGGTGCTTATATGATTGACATGCACGCAGTGCTATTGGGTAGTGTGTTCTTTGTGGTGCGTACTTTCAGATGTCTGTGCAGTAGAGATTCAGGCAGTAGCTGTACGCCGCTGCGTCATCTATGCAGAGTACTCCAGCGATTGGGCAGCAAGAGATCCACAATGGGGACCACTATACCAGGGCACAAAGCGCAGACAAACGAGGGCCCAGTAGGAGGTCCAGGGCGGTCAGCGCTGTCACTGCGTTGGGATCACAGGTTTTGAGGTGCCAATCCCTCATACTACAGTCCAGTGTGGTGTCCTCAGGCCTGGTCAGCAGCCTCGCGCTGTGCCGAGCAAGATGAGCCCCTGACAATTTGCGCTCTCTGGGTGTATGTCGGCGTACGCGGCCCGAGATATCCTCCGCTTGGGGCCGTGGCAGCCAAGTATCAGGCAGCAAGCAGTCCAGTAGCGATCTCTCCCCAACAAGCCAAGGCGGCCTATGCCCTCGAGGAAGGTCTATATCGCCTCCAGGTAGCTCTATCCGCAGAACACAGCCACCATTAGTTGAGAGCAACCCAGCACAACACTCAGTGTATTTTTAACACTCGTTCTGACAGGTGATCGTATGAGTGGTATATATAGTACCGGGTCAGTGGGGAGGTTTTGAGGTAGCTCGTTAGGAAGAATTAAAAAAAAGAGAATGGCGGAATCTGTACTTGCCGCTGAGCGGGGTCCTAGGTCGTTGGAGTGATTTTGCCGTGTGCAGGATACTGCCGCCGGTTGCTTAACTGCGCCCGTAGGCTGCACGATGGGCCACTCTCACCCTCGCTTTCCCTAGCGATCACCATGAGCAGGCGATCGACTTCAGCCCACACAGCAGTTAGGGGCGATTGCAGATTTACGCTCGCAGGGCTTGTTTTATGGCTGGAGGCCCGATCGTAGCTGCCAGCGTTCTTTCACGGTCTCGTGCCCTCTGCACCTCGTCCCGTTGCAGGGCAGAGCTACGCCCACACACGTTGCACAGGCCGAGCCCCAGTGGAATCTCTCCAAGCTCATAGTCCCATTACGGCACCAGGCCCCACCCTTACCACAACAGGGTATGCATGCATAAATAAATACACAACACAACTTTTGTTTGGGAAAAATATTGCTGCAGGTTTATTCCATACAAAAGTATGCAATATGGTGGGTTATCTTACGGGCGATCCAAGGGCAGGCAGCTGTATAAACCTATGCTGCCCTGCCCGCCTGATGAACCACGCACTGTGGAGAAACCAATCAGCGCTCCCCTTATGGGGGGTGATCCCCTTACTGGATCACGGGTAATCCCCTTACTGGATCATGTGACACATTGGTCCCTTATTACTCACGCCCTTTTCAGGGCGGAGCGTAGCAAGGTGAACCCCCGGTTGTTCAGGCCCACAACCGCCCGAAGGACTAATGTGGCGCCGACGTAGTTGTTCTAGGACCCTCCACACGAGGTTCCTGTGATTTGGCTCTGGCACCCCTATTGTGCTCTTGCAGAGGTAAACTTTCTGTACCCATATGCTTCCAGATCGCCCTGTAACTCCGCCTGCAACGACAAAGAAAAACATTACAACATCCTATGTAATTCGCCTGCCAACCCCACGCTGGGTAAGCGGTAGGGTGGGAGACGGCGTGTCCGGCGCAAAGAGGACGCCAAGATGGCCGGGGGAGGCATAAATACCTCCCCCTCCTCTTTGTGCCGGAAGTGACGTAGCTGGTCAGGGGACTCCTCCTATAGTCCCCCGTCTTAGTGGGGGTGGGGGAGTGCCAAATGCGACTAAGGGTGGCCGCCCGCTTAGGGTGGCCCCCTGCGGGGGCCGCGGGCAGCCGCATAGTCCCATTATGGCACCAGGCCCCACCCTTACCACAACAGAGTATGCATGCATAAATAAATACACAACACAACTTTTGTTTGGGAAAAATATTGCTGCAGGTTTATTCCATACAAAAGTATGCAATATGGTGGGTTATCTTACGGGCGATCCAAGGGCAGGCAGCAGTATAAACCTATGCTGCCCTGCCCGCCTGATGAGCCACGCACTGTGGAGAAACCAATCAGCGCTCCCCCTATGGGGGGTGATCCCCGTACTGGATCACGGGTGATCCCCTTACTGGATCATGTGACACATTGGTCCCTTATTACTCACGCCCTTTTCAGGGCGGAGCGTAGCAAGGCGAACCCCCGGTTGTTCAGGCCCACAACCGCCCGAAGGACTAATGGGGCGCCGACGTAGTTGTTCCAGGACCCTCCACACGAGGTTCCTGTGATTTGGCTCTGGCACCCCTGTTGTGCTCTTGCAGAGGTAAACTTTCTGTACCCATATGCTTCCAGATCGCCCCCGCCACAGCTCTGGAGGCGGCTACCGTCGCCTAAAGAGCCCCCCACCAAAACAGTTCCTTTCTCACTGCCACCTGCAACTTCCCGGGCCATATTCATGTCCTGTAAGAACGGATCAAAGCCCACCTGTGCCAAGTGCACCCAAACTATGTCAAACTAAGCTTTGGGTTTCGCTCGGCATGGCTCATGCCTGATGAAGCCAAAGCCCCTTGCCTTGCGCATTTTGCGCATGGAGCGGTGCCTGCTTCCCTGGGAATGGACCAGTGCCTCGCATGCCCTGCAAGGATGTGATGGCCTCACAGGACGCACATCAGAACATACCTTCCGCCATAAGAAACTTGGTTTGCTTGGCAGGGAACAAATTGTTGCATCTGTCATGCTCTAAATAGTGGCAATGTGCAGTTCTGTTGCATTCTACCCTAAAGGGTGGAACTACATAACCCACGAGACCACGGAATCGTGTGTATATTACCAGAGATATTCTTAGAATCTAAGGTTCCCAGAGTCAAATGATGGAAGCCAAAACCCCTGCTCTGCGAATTTGCGCATGGAGCGGTATATGGTTCTTTGTGAAGGACCAGTGTCTCGCATGCCCTGCCAGGATGGGATGGCCTCCCAGGAGGGGGCTCTACTCTTAAACGCTGCTATCTTCCTTCAAGCTGAAGTGGCTCCCACCTCCTGAAACCTTGTAGTTGCACCTCTCTAGCCTTATGTGCACCCTATCACCTGGTTCAATGGAACCGCAGCCCACTCGTTTATAGGACCGCTTCCACAACCAGCCTATATCCGTGGCTATGTGGACGGGGAATTTGGTGCATCACTGAAGCGACCCGTAGCTCGACCCGGGAGCAGAGTGCACCTCTTAGTTGAGGTTGACCGGACATGTGCACAGACCTTCTCTATAATAATCCCTAGCGAACAAGACTGCTTTCCGCCTGGCGCACACTATTGCAGTCAAAACAACAATTTGGAGAGAACTTACGCCTACTACCAGACTTCCTTGACTAACGCTCTATCGCAGATGCCAACGTCCCTGCTAACCAGCTGAGATCCATGATGCTCTATAGGTCTTTCCCCACTCTATTTATGCAGTTTCCTGAAATGTACCCTTCTGCCCTTGTATGGACGGGAGAATACCTACGACATTGCAAAACTCACTGAACTCGCGTTCGCAGGCAGTTCGGTGGGGGAGAGGGCTCCTAGGATTTGCTCTGCTACATTGCCTGGCCTCCCAGCCGGCAAGCACCCTCGTCTGGCAACAGCCTGTCTGCAGTGTTGCCCATGCAGTATCCGCAACCTGGCGCAAGACGTCCCGTTCTATACCTCTGCTAACAGACTACCTTCAGTGAGGCAAGGATTTCCTCAGCAGTGTTGAGTCGTACACTCCCACATATCGAAGTATGTTTAAACATACAATCTGTCCCCGATCAGGTATTGGCCAGCTTTTCTGTTATTACATCCGAAATTAAGAGAGAGCTGTTCCGCAAAACTAAGGGTGTTAATCAAACAAAAAAAGGATGGTTTAATCCCGCAACAAGGAGCGCCTACCTCTCACTAAAGAAAGCTCTGACTAATACCGTAAGGGACAAAGGGGAAGTGATAAGATTAAGGAAATGTTATAAGCAAGCACTCAAATCCTGCAAGGTGGATATCAAGAAGGAACTATGGGCTAAGTTACATCAGAGCTGTTCCCTTAAGGACTCAGCCACCTTCTGGAAAATAGTAAGAACACCCTTTTTAACCGATCAACAAGAGATCCCACGGATTGAGGTAGCAGTGGGTGAGGCAGCTTGGGTTGATCATTTTTCTAGGATTTTTGGTATCCTGGAGGATCCTTTGACAGAACTCCCCTCAGAAAGTTTGGAGATGCCGACCACTCAAAATTATAGAAGACCCTCCCTCTCCTCTAACCCTAACCTCCATTTTGACCATACCGAGGTACTCACGGCATTGCAAGCCTCTAAATGTGGCAAAGCCCCAGGCCCTGACGGGGTTCCCGTGGACGTATTTAAAAACAACTTAGAATTATGGTCCCCTATTCTTACAAAGGTCTTTGAAGCAGCCACCAAAATTGGCCCACCAGAGTCTTGGACAACTTCCATTCTTCTTCCTATTTTTAAGAAGGGCGACCGTAATAGCCCCGCCTGTTACCGTCCAATTTCCCTTTTGGACTCTACAGGAAAGGTGATGGGTCGGTTACTTCTTAAAAGACTCCAAGACTGGGCTGAAAGCAATCAAGTGGTCTCTGACCTCCAGTATGGCTTTCGAGAAGGACTAGGGACAGTGGATCAGGCATTAAACCTCTTATTATTGATAGGTAAATATGTACGGGCAAAAAAGGGGAGGTTGCATTTAGCCTACGTTGATCTTTCGGCGGCCTTTGACTGCGTCTCCCACAGTAAATTTTTAGAGTCTTTATACAGGGGCCTCAGCAAAAGTACGGTACGGTTTGGGGGGGGAAGTCACAACATCATTTCCAGTAGCTAAGGGTGTCAGACAGGGATGCGTACTGGCACCCTTTCTTTTTAACCTATATACGAACGGTTTGGAGGCTGCGATGTTGGTAGGAAGCCAGGATCTGCCCATGATTGATCATCGTCCAATACCCGTGCTGCTCTATGCAGATGACGCGGTGATCATGGCCAGGACCCCACGTCAACTCCAACTACTTCTTGATAGATACTGTGACTTCATGGCAAGCCTAGATCTAAAAGTAAATATAAAGAAAACGTTTGTCATGCATTTGGGGAAACGTCTCAAATATTCCGGCGGCATACAGATAAATAATACCATCCTGGAGACCACAACTTCCTATCCTTATTTAGGTATTTTGATAGACAATTCCTCTAGTTGGGGTCCAGCCCTTCTGGCCAGAAAGATGGGGTTTCTTAGAACCACAACAGCCTTGGTCACATTTGCGCAAAAACTAGGCCAGCGTCCCTCGCGGGAGTTGCTTCAGATTTATAGGGCTAAGTGCCGTTCAGTGGGAATGTATGGTGCCGGGGTTTGGGGCTACGTCAATACGGAAACTATCCAAAAAGTAGAAAATGGCTTCTTCCGGTATCTTTTGGCTACTCCCAAAAGTTCGCCAACCTATGGTTGCCATATGGAGTTGGGGGAGGATTACATTTCCGATCTTATTGCTATCCAACCAATTCTCTTGTGGCATCGCATTTGGGAAACTAAAGAGTGTAAAATGACCCGTTTGCTTATCTCTGATTGTCTTACTCTGGAAAAGTGGAAAAACATTCCATGGTTGCTTTATGTCCATAACCTCTTGAGAGTCGTAAATTTGGAGTCTTTTTTCAAGTTCCCTGAGACTATAATCGAAATGTCACGCGAAAAGCTGAAAAATGCGTGTTTATCCCATTTACGTGAGCTTCGTTTAACAACTGAGATTCAAAAACCCACAAACCTCCATCTTGTTTCGGTACAAGTCTCAATTGGGATCCAGCCGTACCTACTATCTAGTGTTAACCCTTATGAAAAATATCTTTTAACACGATTTCGGTTTAATACTTTCCATCGGCTGATAACATTCCCAAAAACAAAAGATTGGTCTAGTAACCTAACCCCTTGTCCTTGTAATGGACAATCAGAACAATCACCATTGCACGTAGTCTTTTTCTGTAGCTATTATGAATTCCCACGTAAGAAGTGGATCATCCCCTTATTAAAATTTATAGGCTTACGCCATTGTCGCCCGGCCCTTCTTGCTTTACAATGTTTGGACACTGAGTGTAGCATTTTGCTAATAGCCCGTTTTTTAAAGGTTTGTGTTAAATACCGTGCAAACTATGATTAACTATAAAATGTCAGATCGTGATTGGGATCCAAACTGAAAGTAATAATCTGTAAAAATGTGTTTTTTTCTATTATTCACATATAAGAATTTCTGTGATCTATATTAATTCTTTTTAACTTTTTAAAAATCTGTTTTAAACTTTTGTATACTTTTATGGACACAAAATTTGTATCCGAATAAAGTTTTAATTGAATTGAAATGAACGGTTGTATGTTGTGCGTCTGGCCATAGGAACCTTGGATTGCTTTGGCATGGATCAAATTGCTGCATCTGTCACCCCCACTATAGTGGCATGTGCAGTTCTATTGCCTTCTACACTTCAGGGTGGGACCAACATACCCCACGAGACCACAGAATCGTGTGTGTCTTCCAATGATTATTAGGATCCGAGGTTCCCGGTGTCAGTTGGTGGCTATCCAACTGGTGTGGATGGGCTGTTAACCATGCCTGGCACTGCGTACTACCGTAGACAAACCTCTCCTGACCTGCATCTATGTCCTTCTTACACATATTTACTGGTTTATGCCACATGGCACCCTGCTAGTTGTTGATACAGAACCACCTACCCAGCATAAGCTGAAAATCCTCATGGGGATCTAAAGGAGCACACCATTATCCCCCGGACGTACCTCTATGGGGACTGGCTACACCCAGCTGTAACGCCAGAGACACACCTCTTAACATCTTTACTCGTTATGCCACTTGGCCCCCTTCTGGTTGCAGCTTTTTGTATTTGTAAAGCGCGCATGCCCCCGGGGCACGATGACGCTGACTAGCCAGTGTATGTTACCCACTTGCTGATACTTATCTATCCTAACTGCCCGTATTTGGATTGAAGGGTTGCAGGATGCTATCCCAGGCCTGAAGACTTAATGCTCAAACCCACTTTGACCCCAGAACCTGGGGGCAACCCCAGTGGTGACCATGCCATACCTGGTACATCACCCCAGCGCTTGGCTATCAATGTGTTAGGGAACCCAGTCCCAAAGATGAATAATGGGAATCTTGCATGATACCACTACACTACTGGCGCCATTAATTAAGTAATTTGCCTAAAATCACAGAACGTTAAGCCGACGCCGAGGCTCGAACCTGGTTCCCCAGCTCCAAAGTCGACAGTTCTGGCCGCAAGGCAACATCCTCCGGGCTCAGCCACCACCGAGGGGTGCCTTCTATTGTCTGGTTCTAGCCCGCAGCTGGATAACCCGGGGGGGGGGGGAGGGGGCAGACAAGTCTGTGTAACCAGAGGGGAAAGAGTGTGCAAATACCTACCCTTTCCTGTATTATGGGATGCCAAAAGATAGAAAATACCCTGTCGCCATTTGGCACTGACGCAGTGTTTGCCACACTTTTCGCGCCACAGCACACTTGTTAGCTAGCAACTACCACCACCCGCCTGCTGCCCTGGTTAAAGCACGGGTGGATATGTAATACTGAGGCTACCTGACACCGGCCCTTGGCTGCAGGGAAATACCCACCCAGTGTACATGGTACCTCTTCCCTGCATAGTATATTGAAAATGCTTCCATTCTGAACTGGTGGGACTGTCACCCTAACGTGTTGCACATTCGTTAAATGTCTCCCTTTGATGAATAGCAAGCTCTACCGCAAATGGGACCATTACCTAATCAACTTCTGCAACCGCCAGGCAGGTCGCCTACACGTGAACAAGGTCCCGAAAACGGAAAGCGGGAGCCCTTTGGAAACGGAATAGTGGCGCACAGTCCCCGCGTTGGAGACAAAATTGACCTTGTTGTACTGCGAAAGAGGCACATGCGGAGACAAATTAACTATTCCATGCAAAACAGAGCCTGTCCATAACTTTTGTCTATATTGGGACAAGGATGAACCATGATAATATCACTGATCTAGTCTGAGATATGTATACGCTACCTCTGGGATCTATCTCATGATTCGCCATATCTGTCTGACACCAATCACTCATCCTGTGCTTTGTGTGATCTTGGCCCACTTATGTGTGAGCAGATTCCTGTGAAGTATACTTGGCTAACCAGCCCCAAATCGCGGCACCGCAGCTAGTGCAAGCCGAGATCTAGAACATTGGACGTTTGGTAAATTTGACACCTAGGACTTGTCCCTCAGACTTCAGTCCAGATTTGTCCATTAAATGGAGCCAGTAACCACCCTAGGTGAAGTCTGGCCCTCCCAAACTTCTGCTATTATACCCTGGAGCAGACAAGACCGTGGGGACGGGAGGGTAACAATGTGTGTCAGTGCCTGCCCTTTCTTAAACACTGGGAGTGCCAAGTGGTCTTTACTACATTGTAGCCTTTTTGTGCTTTCTTGACTCACTGCTCCCACCCAGTTTGACCCCAAAACTTTGGGGCACTTTTAGTGATAACATGACCTTAATGGTAAAGCGTGTCCGTAGCTATTGTCTATCTGGAGACAAAAGATGAACCATGATAACATCACTGGTCAAGTGTGTGACGTCATATTCGCTACCTCTGGCATATTCTCATGAATCGCCATTTATTACTGGCCCTGCACTCAACCTATGCTATGTGTGATCTTGGCCCCCTTTCGTTTGAGCAGAGCCCTGCGATGTATATTGTGCTTCACTGTCGATAATGCACAAGTAAACTACCCCCCTCCCATCAAGTTGCACAGTCCCTGGTGAGGTTGCGATGGGCTAGTTACTCTCATGAGGCCCCCATGCCACTGCACTTGCAGGCACTGATGAAAACTTCGTCGATTAGGCTGTGTCAACTTTGTTGCCTGCGCCACCCTACAGCCCCACGGATATAGTGCAGAACTCTTGCTTACTACACTGGGGCGTGAGCCCTCTGTATTCACCAAATACCTTCACAATTTCTGCTTCTGACTGTAATTGGGAACACGTTCCCCCATGGTATCCTGGCGCTGCACAACATGTTTATTGTTACTCAGCTCTACGGTACTCATTTTATCTACCTCAGAAGGATGAAATGCTGGGTGGGCCTACCAGGATCTGAACCCGTGACCAAGGGTTGAACAAGCCACTTTCTGTTCACCCGCTCCCCATGCCAATGAAGTTGTGTCCCAGGGCCGGCATCTGGCACTTGGCCCCTTACTTGGTCAGGCCCAGGCAGACACCCAGATCTAGAAGGCCTGCCAACTGCCTGACCTCTTCCAACACCAGAAAGTCACGCAGCTTTTTGGTATTGGAGTGCAGGAATGTCCACGCATGCAGTGCTCCATAATTAATGAATAATTATCTGCAAAATGCTGTTGTGAAGTGCTCACAAGAAAAGAAAAATTTGAGCATTACTGGACCTTGGCTGTAACCGTATCTGTGCCGTAATCCCAGTCCCAAAGGCTATTCACAAACCAAGGCAAGAAAGGAGCGGTGCAACTTAGGAGCTCCAGCAAGACCGTGCGTGCGAGCAGTCGCTGCCTCGATCAGCCTAGCAACCTTCACTTATCTAATGCACACCTGAAAGCGCCACCCACATCCTTACCTTGCAAACAAATCCCCGGATTATACCAAAGGTACCGTACCGTGGGATCCCCTTCTGAATCAACAATGATCAGTACCATCATAACCAAGGAAGATATGGTGTGGAGTTGTACTTGTGAGTGGCTGCCCCAGGGGATGACAACTGTGTGCACATGGTGTTGAAGCAGTGACACACCAAGCAGACCACCGAGTAGTGATGAGGCGGCCAACCATGCCCCAGTTGCCAAGTAAGGCAACACACCCGAACTGTACAGTTTAACGGTAATCCCACCCACTGCTTTGTTTAGGAAGGCGATGCCTGGGTGAGACTGTGAAGCAGGGGTAATAAACAACTCAGGCTGGGACAAACCACTGTGAGGAGCTGTAACCATAACAGGGAGCCAAGGCAAAACCAGGCCGAGCTTTGCTTCCCCAGGTATATTCGACCTTCGCAAAACAGTGCAGCATTGTCTCTTCCCTTTCAACCCCAACCTATGAACTGTGAATCTGCCATACTAATCCACCCTATTGTTTTTTCTTTGTGTTCTGGGTATTAAAGGAGTATGATGGCTGTAATCATAACCACAAGTGTTAAAATGAGGATGCAATTTTAATTGTTACACGTGAACATTTGTAAATGTTCCACTAGCACTAGAGCTGCAGGATAAAGAATCTTGCTTGCTGCATTAGCTCCACTAGCCTCCAAAACCCGAAATCACTGCCTCAGAAGCGTAAACCCAGCCCTGTGCGCCGTTCCGACACTGCGACGCTCGCCTTGTTTCCATGGCGCCCAGCCAGGCATGTCAAAATGCCAGGGGCACGAATAACCGGCCCAAATCGCGCCATCCTCAAACTCCAATGGGTAAAGAATAACTGAAAGCAGGCCGTATGGTGGCCTAAACACCTATGGCACCATAGAAGGTGAAAGCATAAGTTAGGTCCGTGTTTTACCTGGAACACATCATAAACCAGCGGAAGCATTTGCTTTCCCTCATTCTGAAACTTTCAATGCGACGTGATTTAAAACCTGTTGACCTGCAGTGATGGTAAACTGGCTGTTTAACGCCCCACTGAGCTCTCTCCTTATACACTATGCAACATATGGCCGAAGAGCATACACCGCTGCCTGCATGGGATAAACAGCTAATCTCCCAAGCAGTGGTCTTCCCATGTGGGCCGGGCCAGAATCCCCCATTGGCACTCTACCTCGATGCAATCTCCAATTTCCTCATGTTAAATCTGTTTTGGAGCATGTGGTGCCTGGTAAAACAGACATATCCACCGGAAAACCTGGTCCTACCCCTGCTGCGGTGCGGAGTCCAAGCGGTCGTGCCCATTCTTTCTCACGCCCCCGCGGTGAACTCCACTACTGCCTACATAGACTCCCGTGCAAACGTAGCTGGTCAGGGGACTCCTCCTATAGTCCCCCGTCTTAGTGGGGGTGGGGGAGTGCCAAATGCGACTAAGGGTGGCCGCCCGCTTAGGGTGGCCCCCTGCGGGGGCCGCGGGCAGCCGCATTTCTGTAGTTCTGGGCTACCGCAAGTTGTAAAAGTCAGCTCAACAGAACGGGCTAACATTCCGATATATCAGACACGTATATCTACTACAGCAGCGGGATTACGGAGCAGGATAAATGCAGGATGTTTGAGCACCCGATGGAGCTCGCTTAGATAGCGGCCATCTTCAGGCGTGGCTAGCTCCGCCCCCAAGGCAAAATTACAAACTTAAAAATAACTCCCTGTCTAAGATTAAAAACGTCTCTTCATTGTGCCCGCTGTGTTCCTGACATATGTACTTGGTTTGATGCCTGTAATCAAATTAGAAGTTTTGGATGCGCCGCGCCCACCCTTAAATCTATGTTGGCAGTGAAATAGTAGACCACTTTACCTACCACAAAATAAGGCCTACAAGATGATGGGTGAGAGACAGAGAAAGGATTAGAGGGGCTCGGGTAAAGAAGTCCTACTGACTCATCTGTTTCGTCTGTGCAATGCAATTAAAGTGTGAGAGTGCAAGAGGGGATGAGTAGCAACAGATTAACTTAATATAAGGGAAAATTACAAACTTTAATAACACCCTGTCTCAGATTAAAAACTCTTTTTGATTTGTGCTCATGGTGTTCCCTACATATGCGCTTGATTTAATGCTTGTATATAATTAGATGTTTTAGATGCACCATCCCACACCCAACCTTAAAACTATATTGGCGCTAAACACTAGACCACAACACCAACCAAAAAATAGTGGCTGAGAGTAAACACTAAAGGGGCTCAGGGAAAAAAGCCCAAGCGAGTCTCTACTCCAACTGTGCAGTGCAATTAAAATGCACAAGGGAATGAGAGGCAACAGATTCACTTAATCTAAAATACAAGTACAGGCTTAAAAAGAAATCTCATCAAAGATTAAGAACTGAATGGTGCCCAACGTGTTCCTGACATACACACTTGATTTGATGCCTGTAATCCAATTAGCAAATGTGATGAGGGCATGCCCCGTTGGGATCATGCCAGCACTACATTTATTCCATCACAATCAATATTACAGAAGAGACCTGTGATGTCCTTCTCCTGTTCCATGAGTTCTGGGTTCTATAGAACATAGAACCTAGAACTCAACTTGTACCTGTTGGTCAGTTACCCTTATGGAGCTGATGGATGGGGTGTTATAAATAAACCTCTACTGAAACCTAAACGTGTGTTCCTGGGTAAACTCTTAGAACATTACAAGACCGTACAAGCACCTGCAGCCCATTTTATAATGGCAAGTGAACAGAGGATCTAAAAACTGGCACACACTCCTGTTGACCCTCATTGAGCAATTTGTAAAATACAGTCCCAGAGATGCCATCGAGTTTGCTTATTTCTCTACCTGTGGAACAAAAAGGAGATGGGGGCCCTTTTAAGGGTTCATCTAACCCTGTAGAGCCTGGACTACACCACTACAAAAAAGAGAACTCTAGCAGGATAGATATATTCAATTTCAAAGGGAGATGAACTTTTCGTTTGTAGCCTCACTGGGACTAAAATCACCTTTTGAGAATGGATCCTATGTTTTCAATCGCAAATACAAACATTAAAAGATGCATTGCTGCACTACAATCAGGAAAGGCGATGACACAGAACTTGCATTGTATACTTTATAAAAAACATTTCAAAGTTAATTGCTACTATACATCAAAAGCAGTGAGTGTAAAAAAAAAACTTTTAAATGCAGGTGAACATTAGGACTGTGATGACGGTCAATGCACAATTATTAGAAGGCGACAAAGAATTGCCGTCTCTAGGTAAAAACACCAAATAATAATAGACGTGCTCAAATAGTACACAAATCAATTGCATACAACTATAACTCTAATGCTGGTCTACAACAAAGTTTGAATCCTCTGTTGTTTCTACTTGCTTGGCGTAGATCCTAGGAGGTGTGGGTTGACGCGATTCGGACTTATGATTTGGAGGCCTCTTCAGGATTAAACAGAACAAATGTCACCCCAGCACTTTAGTTCGTGCAACATTATTATTTGATGGTCCTAATGTTCGCCCGCATTTAAATGATTTTTTGACACTCACTGCTTTTGATGTATGGTAGCAATTAACTTTGAAAAGATTTTTGTAAAGGATGCAAGTAAATAAGTAAACATGGTTATGTGAAAGTGAGTTTGGTATCATTGCCTTCCCTGATTGTAGCACAGCAATGCCTCTTATAATGTTTGTATTTTTCGATTGAACACCTAGGGCCTTATTATGGATTTGGCCATGCCAGCGCCACACTGCCACAGTGCCAGAGCCATAATGGGAGCACCCGCCAGATTCCAACAAGAATCCAGGTTGGGCGGTCCTGCAGTGGCTGGCCCACATCGGTGCAGTGCTAAGGCTCATACATGAGCCGTAGCAAGGCTCCGAAATAGGAACGCCATTGCACATCCCTGCAGGGCATGAAATGTCAAGTCCCTGCCCTCCAAAAATTGGGGGTACATTCAGGCAGGGGGGCACACCATGTACCACCCTGCATGTATCCCCTGGCACAGAGGCACCAGGGGGCCTTGTACGGTGCTCTATGTTTCCTCACCGCCACACTTTTCATGGCGGGCTCACCGCCATGAAAACTGTGGTGCTGGGGAAACTCCTAATATGCTTGGCAGTGCTGCAGCAGCACCACCAGCCTATTAGGGGCTTCAGACCTCTGCAAACCCGCCAGGGAACGGGGATCCCTTGCAGAAGCAGTGGTTCCATGGCGGTCCAACCGTGCCAACTAGTTATAGGGCAGTCCGACCACAGGTGGTGCTCCTGCCGCACCACCACCGTGGGTTTGGCAGTCCATCGGACCTCCAAACTCAAAATAAGGCCCATAGGATCCATTTTTAAAGGGTGATTTCAGTCCCAGTGATGCTACAAACAAAACGTTTGCCTCCCTTTGAAGTTTAACATATCAATCCTGCTAGAGCTATCTGTTTGTTCTCTATTTCCCTACCTGTTGCTACACATCATCCTCTACATAAGCTATGGCTTTAGCTCAACTGTCAATGTAATTTAGATGACTATGTACAAATTATTGACCCAATTACTTGATGGTAATCCTCATTTTGCCGAGTCCATGTCTCCCTCATCACAGTCTGTAAAAGTTTAGTCTTGTACAATATCACTCCCTACCCTAGCTGAATCATTTACAAATGGTGAAGAAACAATGTTAGGAAACTTCCCTGGGTTTAGTTCTGTTCTACCGCCCTCACACCCAAAAAGCAAAAGCACAAACAATACTTCTTGAAGCACAAGCTTGAAACTCTCAAACATAGGTACCGTGGGCACTAATTACTGACTTACTGGGTGCTGCAGGGGAGAACTGACTGAGGACTGTGATAAGAAAGACCTTGCCTTTGAGTAATGAAGATAAGTAAATAGGCCAATACCTCCTCAGCCTTTTTTCTCATCCTAGTACTTACAAATTGAAGCAATACTCCTGCAAACATCATGAAAGTTGCCTTCTGGAGCAATGTGAAGGTACCAACCAGAAATTGTAGTGATCACAAATTTATTTCAGAAAAATATCCTAAAATAAAATAAATTACGGGGGTGCAACACTCTGTACATCGGTAGCAATATATGTGGTCAAACCCAGCGCCACCTGTAACTTGTAATGTGAAATGAAAGTGTGTAAGGTAGCGAGGCAGCTGTGTTATGTACATTATTTAAGTATACACTCTTAATGGCAGTTCATGTAGTGCAAATACCTTTGGTGGATTCTTTTTGAACTGACCCTGAAAAAATCAACTATCACTACAAAGTAAGATGAAGAATGGCACACTGTAGTCAAAGGTTCAGAGCGGAAGAAGTCAGAAGTTTTACTTATCATCCAGAACCAAAGGCAATGTATAAAAACTAGATTTACCAAAAAGAAGCCCTGTCCAAATAGATGGAGAAGGCACAACGATCTTCAATGGAGAGTGATGCTAAAGTGTGTAGATGTTCCTTGGTCTCTAAATAGGGAGAAGGATAGAAAATTATGGGAACCAAGTTCTGGGAAAAACAAAATTAATGGTTCTTCCCCCATTGAGGCGCTTAGCTCCCCTAAACCTCCCACTTGATCAAAAAAGGGTATTCACAGATAGGTATTTTAAGTCAACTGGAATGAGAGACTCAAATGGGGAAGACTGCAGCCCTTAGAGAAATGTAAACATATTCCAGGAAGGAAAGGGAGAATGGACTGTTGGATTCTGTAGGAAAAAACCTCTTTAGGTGATGGTTGCATAACTCCAGAACTGGAATACCATCTTTCCCTTTGAATGCTTTAATAGCTGCCCACTGACCCCTAATTATAGAGACTGACAACCCCAGAAAAATACCATTCTTCAAAAAATCTACATTATTTATAGGGTCGTAAGAGACTGCTTCTAAATTGTGGGATGCACTTCAAGACTGGATGAAATTCTTCCAGTGCCTATTATAAACTGGATCAAACCCCAAACACCATTTCTTGAGAAAGGGACAGGGAAGAATTGAAAGAAGTGGCGCGCCCCCTAAATACAATGTTTAAAGCTGGGCCCCTAAGAAAATGTTATGGCAAGAATTGGGGGAGCGGGAGAGGGAGAGCTGATCTCATGGTGTGGGGCTAATAAAATCATTTTAGTGGAACCTTTTCTGTAGCTCATAATCCACACTAAGGGCCCAATTACGATGCGGTCAGAGCCCCCCTGCCCTCAGCATAATCAATGATTCGGATTCCCTTCCGAACCAGCTATTTCAATGGGCTCAGTTGGAAGGGAATCCGAACCAGTCTTCCGAATGGCTAACGCCATTAGGAAGGCCTACAGTAATCCCCTGGCCGGATCTTTCCGGCCGAGGGATTACGATCGCAGTTTCGCACTGCCTTTTGGTACCAGCCTTTCCGGCACAGAAAGGCATTGGGAAACAGCTTTGGGGGCCCCCAGCAGAGCCCCCATGGTCTGAGGTCGCCGAATGGCAGCATAGGGGGCACCCATGGTACCCCACTGTTGATCCCTTCACCCAGTGGCAGGCACCTCAACGTGCCTGCCACTGGGTGCAGGGATGTACTGCACCTCTGCTCCTTGCTATGAGAGAATGCATTCCTTTCGGAATGCATGCTCGCATAGCAAAGTATAGGATTGCGACCAAACCCTCGCATCGTAATCCCTGGGTTGGAACCGATGACTGGAGGTCGTTCAGTTCCAGTTCCAGAACGATACCGGACGGGCTCGGGTTCGTCCGGCATCGTTATCGGCCCCTAATTGTGAGACTTATAAAAGAGCTAATATGTAGAACAAAAACAGAAATTGACTAAAAACACTACTTTCCACAATTGGGGTGTTATGAGCTTCTCACTCGCCTGGGCCTCAATGCAATTGCATCTGCTGCACTAATGATAGCTGCAGCCCTGAGTAGCAGGTTGTCTTCTCATCCTTTTTCACCCCTTCCTTACCATGTCTGGCCATCACTACAATCTTCAAACAGGTTCTGTCTCGTTTATATAAAAAAATGAACTCTCACATCTCCCTTTTTTGCCACTAAGGGGCCCTCTTCTCTGATAATAGAATGAAGATAGTCATAATTCTGATGCAGTGGTCCTTTCACACCACTGCACCTACTTTACTAAGGATAGCTATTGCTTTGCAAAGCGAGGAGTCTTCTCTGCCATTTTTTTGAAAAAAATACCACATATTTGCTTACTTTCCCTCTCTGCCTTCTCCCTGAGGCCCAGCTAAGGTGTCTCCTTTGTTTCAATTTCCCCTCCTTAGGGCCATTGATCCAAGACCCAAAGCAAACCTGGCAAAGCAAAAGTCCCAATCCAAGCAAGGAAGATAGTAAAACAGCCATTATAGGAGTTTAGTTGGCCTCTCATACCCTTACACCCAGTTGGCACTGCATCTGCAGAACCAATGATGTCTAAATCCTTGCAAAGCAGTCAGCCTACTCTGCCCATTCCACTGGGTCATCACACCTAGGCCTGAGGCCCAAAGCATGTCATATGCTCCTTTGTGTTAAAAAGATATAAAATGGAAAAAGCCCCACACTTCACCCCCTGTTGCATATGTTCCCTATGCAGCAAAGGTGACCTGGGCCCTAGCGCAAGCAAGGAAAATGGACCTCACCCACTTTTGATTAATAATAGAGCCATATTTGCGTGCAGTGTTCCTGTAAACCCATGGCCTTAGTGCCACTGCACCTGCTGCAAGAATGGCAATAATTGCCTTTCAAAAAATGAGCTCCAGGGGTCGTGGTTTAGGCGCCGGTGAAGATGGCCGCCGCTGTGGAGGACTCCTCCGGGCGCATACTGGCGCTGTGGACTTCGTAACGCTGTGTCCCCTAGCTACGGAATTCCTCGGCTATGATTCGGCGGGAAACAACCTTTACAACGAAACTTTGACAACGCGTGCAGTTACATTGCGGATTTTACAACGAACGCGATGTAACCACGCGATGCCATTACAACGCAAGTCTTTACATCGACTTGCGCTAGATGGCGTGCTAACATTACAAATAGTGTAGTTTACAATCCCAACACCTTCCCTACTGTTAAGTGGACTGGAGTTGGAATAGTAAATTACGCTTTTCTAATGTTAGCACGCCATCAAGCGAAGTCGATGTAAAGACTTGCGTTGTAATGGTATCGCGTGGTTACATCGCTTTCGTTGTAGAAACCGCGATGTAACTGCACGCGTTGTAAACACAAGCGTTGTTACATCATACATCCTGATTTGGCGCGAAAGCGGTGATACGGGGTGAGCTTCCAAAGTGTTTTTTCAGCCCTTGAAGTATTCACGGCTTGTCCCCGAGTTGCGGCCGCCATTTTACACACCTTCAGTCACCCGTGCATCCTGTGATATTCTATGCACGGTATGTCGCTCTACAGCGCATTTCTCCGGACTTAATGACTCTATTCAGCAAGTATTCATATTTTCTCCTTTATCTACTTATCCTAAATGGCATTCGATTTATTTTTTGGCTCTCAGCTCCGTTTTTCCTCATCTCCTCAGCTCGGAGCTTCAGGTCTTCGACCGCCATTTTAGTTTTTTTTTTTGTGAGTCTGCCTGCCATTGCGCCTGTTTCTCTTTCCTATTACGCTTTAAATAAGGCTATTTTTTGTCTTTTCTGGAGTATGGTTCTTCCCTGAGTTTCAAAACGAGGAAGGCTTCATTTATTTATTTTTCGACATACTTTTAGTGATTTTTTGCCTTCCCATTTTTCTTTCAACACTCTCTGAACCACTAACTTGGAGTCCTGTGATCACCTCCTCGTTAATATTTTTTCCACACGCATATTAGATGACAATGGCTCGCTCTAACCGCAATAATGCACAGCATGTAAATACTACCTCCGTACCGTTAGAGGATAATAATCCTTTCAGTGTGTTACAGGAGACTATGGATGACACAGTTATTGATCCTATTGGAGCAAAAGGTCCTTCCCCTAATACTTCTCGTACAGGATCCAAAACCAACTCTAAACTACCTTCCGCATCAGGAAAACGAGTGAAGACGAATCCTCCTTCTCCGATTAGTACTCCCTCTTCCATTTCCATGGAACTTCTTCTCGAGGAAATAAGATCACTTAAACCATACATGGCCGAAACAAATGTTCGCCTTCAAAACCTCGAGGATAATTGGTCGCATACGGAGCAACAGGTTGCTGATCTTGAGAGGAAAATGTCTTCAGTGCAGGTAATCTCGGAACAAGTTCCAGGAATGCACAGAGAAATAATATCTCTTAAACAACAGGTTGAAAATTTGGAGAATCGAAACAGGCGCAATAATTTATGCATTTATGGCCTTGCGGAAAATCTTGAGGGTACCAACCCTATATCCTTTTTTCAATCCTTCCTGCCAACGCTTCTTGGTCTTCCAACTTCTCCTACGTTGAATATTCAACGAGCTCACCGCTTAGGTTCACTGTCTCGTTCTGTTAACTTTGCAACCACGTCAGCGAAACCTAGAGGTGTCATCTTGTACTTTCTAGAATATACAGATCTGTTAAAGGTCATTCATGCTGCCAAACAGAAGGGGAAACTCACTTGGAATGGTTCTAATCTCTTTTTTGCTCAAGACTACGCTAAAGCTACCGCGGATCATCGTAAACAGTTTTTGGATATAAGACCTGCTCTTAGTTCCTTAAATGCACGTTATGGACTGTTTCATCCTTGTCTCTTCAAAGTGACTTATAACAACAAAACGACAAACTATGAAGATCCTGTGCTTCTTCAACAATTTCTTAATTCCTGCAGAGATAATGCCATGGACACTCTTCAACTATAATTTTCTTGATGGTTTTGTTCATTCTTCTTAATATATGTTTTTCCGTAATTTGTATTATTATCCTTTTTGTTGTAGTTTGATGTGTCCTGAGGTGTCCTCCTAATGTTTTCTTTTTCTTCTTTATTAGGTGCGATTTTGTGGTCCCTTTTTGATTTATAATATCTTCGTCTTATGCCCGGAGGCTGTTCTTCCCTCGCTGCGCCCTCCTGGATTCCTCCATTTGGTGTGCTGTTTTCCCTCATGTGGTTCCTCCATCCCCACCTTCATTGTCTTTCTGTGGTATATCTTTTTAGACGTCTTTCTGCATTATCATATGTTGCTTGTTCTATTTTGTATTACTGTTTTGTACACTTTTCATCTCTACCCTATTGCTGCTCTTTCATCTTTCCTTTCTTTTTCCCTTTTCATTATTCTTCTTCCTCTCCTTCTTCACTTTTCCTTCTTTCTCTAGATGACAGCACCTTTACTTTTTTCTCTATCCTTTCTCTAGTCTGGAACTCATATTATTTTTCCTGGCGTTTTAATTTCTACCTTTTTCTCAGCTTTGCTTCTACTTTTCCTATTATCCGTAAGATAATTATTCCGTTTGAATTCAACCGATTGCATTTTTGCTCTGAATTTTATACTACTTCGGCAATGTATTTACATTTCTTACTGTTTTGCATAACAATTGTTTCAAGTTATTTTTGATGTGTTTCATTCAGAGTCGTTACATGGAATGTTAAGGGAATAAATAACCCCATAAAAAGACAACGGGTACTAACCCATCTCTCTAAATTAAAAGCTGACATCACATTAATTCAAGAATCACATTTATCTGAGGCTGAAGCATCTAAATTGAAACGAGTTTGGGTAGGCAATGTTTTTTCCTCTCAAGCCTTAGGCAAGAAAAATGGAGTCTCTATTTTATGCCACAAAAAGTATCAGATGTCAGTTTTACTTCAGGAATACGACTCGGAAGGTCGATGGGTAATAGTTAAGCTTCTCATAAATTAGATACCTTTAGTCCTTTTTAATATTTATGCTCCAGTTACTGTTGATAATGCCTTTTGGGCTCATATATCTGAGAAACTTCTTCTGTTGAATGATGACTATATTATTTTTGGAGGCGACTGTAATCAGGTTCTTGACCCCATACTAGATAGACACTCCCCCGTTAAATTTACCAATACTAAGATGCATTCCCATTTTACGTCCACCATACGACGCAAGTCCCTAGTCGACATGTGGAGGCTTTGTAATCCCGTCACTCAAGAATACACCTTTTACTCCCCTTCACATCACTCGCAATCCCGAATAGACTACCTCTTTTTCAGTAAATCCCTATCTCAACTAGTTTACCATTCTGAAATTGGTTCTATTTTAATCTCGGACCATGCCCCAGTATATGTGGAGTTTGATTTATTACCCTTTACCCCGTCCACACGTAGATGGCGGTTTAATAATACTTTACTAACTGATCCTGCTTTTACAAACCAATTCACCCTGTTTGCTTCTGAATTCTTTTTCATCAACGCTACTCCGAACTTATCTCCTGCTACGTTCTGGGACTCTTTTAAGGCGACTTCCAGAGACTTCATTATAAATTTTGTTTCTCGCAAAAAGAAGTTCTTCGAAGCCAAATCGTCCCGACTACTTACTGAAATTAAACAACTCAAATATTTTTATTACCATTCGAATTCTGAATCTTCCTTAAAAAAACTTATTGATGCAAAATTTAAGTTTAATAAAACATCCACAGAAGCCGCCTCCTCCTATCTTTTAAGAAGCAGTGTTCGTTATTATGGCGGTCAGAACAAAATGGGGAAATTATTGGCAAACTATTTGAAAATACGACGTGATCGAACTGAGATAGAATCTATACGGAATAATATTGGCATCTCCTTAGTTAAAGACAAGGACATTTTAAACGAGTTTGTTTCCTTTTATAAGGCTTTATATACTCCTGAGCGTCAGCCGAATACTTTTAACCTCTCTTCTTATTTTCAATCTATTAATCCCCCTTCACCTCCTAATATTGATGTTGCCTCTTTAGAGTTAGATATCACTCTTGCTGAAATTACGCATGCAGTTTCTGTTTTAAAAAGAGGGAAAGCTCCAGGTCCGGATGGATTTACTATTGAATTTTATGCACAGTTTGCTAATTTACTTCTTCCGCGTCTCTTAATACTTTTCAACTTCTTCATTACTGTTGGCGCCTCTTCTGGTACTTTTCAAGAAGCCATGATTTGCTTAATTCTCAAGGATAACAAAGACCCTTCTCTTTTCAAAAATTATCGTCCGATCTCCCTAGTCAATCTTGACTATAAGATATTTGCAAAAATGCTTGCCCTCCGCATTGACCCCATTTTACCCACTCTCATTGGCCCTGAACAATCAGGTTTTGTGAAAGGCCGTTTATCTTCTGACAAATCCAGAGTCTTTTTTAATATCCTTGGCAAAGCGTCTTCTCTTGATTATCCTATTGCAGCCATAGCGTTGGATGCAGAAAAGGCATTCGATAGGATTGGATGGGAGTTTATGTTTCAGGCACTTGACTGGATAGGATTTCCCCCTAAATTGAAATCCCTTATCTCGTTATTATATTCGGGTCCTAAAGCATCTATTTTTGTCAACGGTAACGTTTCAGATTATTTCCCACTTCTTAGAGAAGTACGCCAAGGTTGCCCCCTATCGCCACTCTTATTCATAATTGCTTTGGAACCTTTCTTAACTAAGATTAGACAGGACACTCAGATTACCGGCTTTCGTCTTGATTCTTCTCATGTTAAGATGTCTGTCTATGCGGATGACATTCTTTTCTACTGCTCTAACCCTTCCTCTTCCATTCTGTCTTTTATGAAACAGGTTGATGCATTTTCTCAGCTATCTGGCTATCGTCTTAACTCAGACAAGTGTGAGATACTACCTCTCAATATGCTTTGCCTTAAGCAGGATTTTATTTCTACTGGTTTCTCTTGGCAATCGGAGAAGATAACATATTTAGGTCTGTGGTTTTCTTCGAATTTCCCGAGCACATTAAAACTAGACTTTGATTACATAACTAAGACTCTATCTGATTCTATTGACCGTTGGCATCCACTATTTCTTTCTTGGTGGGGAAGACTAGATTCCATTAAAATGATGCTTTCTCCCATCCTTTTATATATTATTTCTATGATTCCTGTACATATTCCTGATTTTTACTTTAAAAAAATAGATTCTATTTTATCAAAATTCCTTTGGAAGAATAAATCTCCACGTATAGCTCTATCCTCTTTGAAGGCGGATAAAACCTCTGGTGGTCTTAAATTTCCAGATTTAAAAAAATACCACCAAGCCTTCTCATTAAAACAATCTTCCCGTTGGCTTTCTTTTGATCAGGATGCTTCCTCTCCTATCTGGTTATCCATGGAAAATTATTTTATGTCTCCTTTTACATTTGAAGAAGTCCTTGCCTTCTCAAACAATATTTCCTCCTTTCGTAATCCAATTATTTCACATACTCGGAAATTAATTACCCCGTTATTGCCTTCTTCTTATCCTTCGCTTTCCTTGTTAGATCAGCAACCCATCTGGCATAATAAGCTATTACGCATTAAAAACCGCACTATCTACTGGAAGTCTTGGAGGTCTAAAGGAATACTTTGGATTTCACAATTACTATCAAACAATATCCCTTTATCTTTTTCAGAACTTCAAACGCAATTTTCCTTATCTTCTTCCTGTAGAACTCAATATGATCTTTTATATTCCTTCATTATGTCAATACCTTAGATCTTTACCTTCATCGACTCTCCCTTCCGCCGGCTGTTCTTCGCTTTTTCCCTTATTAGCAGGGTCTTCCTCTGCTTCATCTTTATACAAGGGTTTATCTCTTTCCTCTGAAAGGGGCAAGACGAGAGTTGAATTGGCTTGGGAGAAAGAGCTTCTAGAATGTTGGTCAACCCCTTTCTGGGATAAGCTGTGGCTCAAAATTCACAAAACGTCCAGAGCTGCTAATACTTCTCAAACCCTTTATTTTGTCTATCAACGCCTCTTATTTACTCCTGCAAAATTAGCCTCTTTTTCTTCAACGTCCACCGCCACCTGTTGGTCTTGTTCTTGCACTAAGGCAGACCTATTCCATATGCTTTTTGATTGTACCCCCGTGAACCGTTTCTGGTTTCTGGTTTGGTCTCAAATTAATAAAATCTTTAACACAAACATCCCTTTCACCCCCTCCAATGTTTTTCTAGGCTCTTTATCCCCTTGCTGGTCCCAATCTCCCTCTAATTTCAAAATCATAGATTTGTTATTGGGGATTGCTTTCCATTTGATCACTTCTAATTGGAAACAGGCTGATAAAATCACTTTTCGAGCCTGGTGGAATGCAGTTTGTTTTCATCATAGACTAGATACTAGTTACATTACCCCTATCTCTGTGTCTATCAAAAGAGACCTTCTATGGCTCCCTGTCTCCACATATGTAACTTATATTGCATCACATAATACTCCTATGGTCCGAACCGCTGCTGAAGTAAGGAAACCTCCATGATTTGCTTGTTGTCTTTGTTCCCTTATCAAATGTTTTATTAATCTTCCCTTTGATTTTCTCACATATTGTAATTTGATATGTTTATTTTCCTAATATTATCTTTATGCCTATAGGAATTAATCTACGTGTTATTTTTTCAACCAGGATTTTAGCTAGAGTTTTAAGATTATGCTTCCCCTCCTCTTTTTTATCCTCCCTCCCCCTTCCCCTCTTTATAACTCTTGTTATAATATGATTACTTATGTTTTATGTTATATATGAATTTTGCTGAATAAACTCAGTTATTAAACTAAAAAAAAAAAAATGAGCTCCAATATTCCCCCACCTTCCTCAAGGCACCCCTCTGAGGAAGCTGTCTCTGTCCATTTGTAAATGGAAAAATAGCCCCTCAGATGGTTTCCTTCTCTGGGCCATCTCTTTAACGCTATGCATAGATCTTGATCTTTTTCTCTTTCTCATGGGCTATTAGTATGAGGCCCAGGGGGTCTGAACATATCAGGGCTCTGGGGTCTGAATGCGACTTTACTGGTCAACCATGTGCCATCGTGCCCCTCGACTCACCTGTAAGGACAACTGGACAGAGGTCAAGGTGGCAGGATATATGGGGATCAAAATGCCCACACTTTTAAATACAATATTTTTTACAAAAACCGTTTCCATACATAACCGTCCCGTAATGGGTAATGCGGACCTTGAGATTCCTCTTGGAGAGAGAGAAGTGATCACATTAACCAACTGAGGTTTCATAATATAAAAGACTTCATTTACCAATGATTACTTTAACTTGCATTTGTCTTGCAATTATGGTTTGTGCGTTTATATACAATTATCTGAAGGTGAAAAATAAAAAGACAAGGGCTATTTCGCTCTTTTTAGTTTAACCTTTGATCCCTACCACGATGGCACGGATTACAGTTGCCACTTTTTTCAGCATTTCAACTCTGCATGTAAAAGAAGGCAGCCTTGAAACCTGCCAAATAAAGAAAGTCATGCTTCCAAACCATCTTCATTTACAAGTACTTAGAGGCATTTGCGTCATTCTGGGAATGCAGCTATGGACCCCGAGAGAGCACTCCATACAATTTGAAGACCTCTGCACTACAAGCACCTGGGCCCGATTATCCTGTATTTTCCTCAGGAACCTGGAGATCAATGGGAATGGAGAAACACATCAGTGATGCCTGGACCATACTTTTGATAGATCATCTTCTCCACCATGCTTTTGGTAATGGAATGAGAGAGCAGAACCAAGGGAAAAGACAATTGTTCTCTGAAGAGAAAAGGTCTAGAAAAGAGAAAGCCAATGCGGATGTATGCCAGGTCTCTAGGGGCCTGTGTTTGACCTCATGGTCAAAGGCTGAAATCCCAGCAGGTCCACTCAACTTTTCATCGTTCTGATGTTGATAAAATGAGTACTGTTAAGTTGGATAACATTAAACATCTGTTATTCAGCGTCAAGATAGCCTTCTAGGTAAACGTACACTTTACAAATACATGTTACGTTATATGATCTGTTGAAAGATTTGTGAACAATAATGTTAAAGTTGGCAGGCCCTTTCTTCCTCCCTGGTATGTAGATTGCGGGAAGAGACAGGAAATTGACTTCTGCCCATTGAAAGTATTTTTGTTGTGTTGGAAGTTAGGAGAGGAACCTTGGGACTCCCCTAATGGTTTACATAGAACCTGGCTACCATGTTGACTACTCTTACACAGACAGCTAGCCTCTAAATATATGTCTGAAATTGAAGGAGATCTCAAAAGATGGCCAGCAATCCCCTACAGTTGGATACATGGAGGCTCTCCTCTCAAGTCCAAAAGTCCTAAATCGACTTCTTTCCCATCACTGCTCCTCATCTGTGGTACTAGCATCTGTAGTACTTACTACAGGGTGTAAAATGACCCTTGTTCAAATTCTCCTGCTTTAGCCACCATTTAAGAGACTAGCGAATCACAAAAAAAGACAGGAATGAAGGCATCATAGTTTTGGAAGATGAGGAACCAATGGGTTACGACATGCCTGACTAAGGGTTGATGGTGACTTTGGACCAAAGAATTACAAAGCAGCCAAAATATCCATCTGCACTGCCAATCATTCTCTCGCAGGTGGTGGCATTTCTGCAATAGAAGTAAATTGTTGTCTCAAGGTAGGAGGAAGAAAGACTTGTCCCAATTAGGCATGGAAAAGTGCTCAAATGAACTGTAATATCTGGGATGAGATTAGGCTTGTGTTCTTCCAATTGGCAAGAAATTCAAACTCCTGAGCCACCTGATGCACTTGTTGGATATCCATGAAGCCCCTAGACAAAGAGGAGGCTCAAATCAGGTAACAATCTAAATGCAAAACCGGTCCCAGGTTGCTTGTTGCCGCTTCAGGGAAGACCTGGCTTGGCAGCTTGGGCTGGACTGTTTCCCTGAGGAACAGGGTCCAGACTGATTTGCATATGGCTGGGTCTGAACTTGGGTGGTGATGTGAGCTAAAGAACGATGATGGATTCAACCAGATCTGTGACTGGGGGTGAGTGTCTGAAAAGTTTCAGCGCTCCGTCCATCATCTTCTTGTGTTTGCTCAACAATCTAAATGCAGATATTTACACCCATAGAATACAAAGTAGCCACAAGAGGAGCAAGGACCATTGTAAACACGGTAGGAGCAGAGGAAAGGCCGAACAGCATAAGTTGAAACTGATAAAGGTGACCCAGAAAACACAAAACAAGAAACATTTAGCCTTCTGGGTGCATTGGAATATGGAAGTAAGCATCCTTTGCATTTAAAGATGCAAAAACGCCTCTTTGGTTTACGGACAGAAATATTGATTTAAGTCTTACAATCTTGAATGGAGTGTGTGGAATGAAGAAATTGATGCTCTTGAGACCCAGGCCAGAAATGTCTAGTGTGTTTTCGAACCAAAAACAGTATTGAGTAGCATCCCTGGAACAGTTTATTTTCTGGAACCAGAACAATGGCCGAGTTGGTAATCAGGTCGTGAATTCCCCCAAAGTAGCACCTTGTATTGAAGATGACAGCTAGAAGTTGGAGTGTTTCTGAAGATTTTTGGAACCTTTTCTGAAAACTGGATCTTGTATCCACGATCCACCACCTCCAAAACACAGGCATTCAGAATGGGCAGGTTGCATATTCCTTCAAGATTTATGAGGGTCTTCAGCGATAGTGGAAGCTACCTGGAACCAGGACTTTTCTGCACCAGGGCTCCCCTGGCCTCAACCCCTGCCTTTGAAAAGGCTGGTTTTGGTGTCTTGCAGAGAAGGAAGGACAAACAACCTTCTTGACACTACAGTTTGACATCTATCAGAAAGGATGAATAGGAGATACCAACCTGTGATCCACAACAGATCTCTCGACCTTCTCTTCTTATTGGGCATCAATCAATCTGGAGCCAGAGAAGGGAAAATTCATCAAAAGGGACTTGTGGGAGTTGTCGGCCCTCTTAGAATGTATACAAATTTGATGACGAGGAGCAATGGAAGAACCTGCAGCATATAGATAGTCAAAGGAAATGTACAGTTAGTACCATATTGCTTATTGTATATTGTCAGCTAATGATTGCAATTCTAAGCAGGACTGAACAACATACATTCCAAGGGTGTTAGTTCTGTTGCGAAATGTTAACTGTGGCAATGACTGTGTTTTCTACCCACTGTCACTTTTTTATGTACTAAGGGCCTTATTTACAAGGCATTAATGCATCGCGGTGCTGCAAGCCACTTGACTGCGCCACGCTCTGTTAATTTTGAAGCACAGGTATGTGTCATATCTTCAACCATATGATGGTTCCCTTTGCTCTCCCCTGCGCTGGCGCACAATTAGCTGCCTGCGCTGACGCAGGCACCCTTTCACCATAGTGTAAGGGTGCCTACGTTGAGAGAAATTATTGTTTATGTGCAGGAAGGTGTCCCTTCCTGCACATAACCAATCATAAGAGGTGATTTCCTCGTTCTATGTGTGCTGCAGAATACATCACACATGGAAAGAGGAAAAAAACGAGGAGAAATGCAAAAATGTCTCCTCGTTGCTCCTCCCTACGCCTCCCCTGGGAGGCGTAGCATTCTGACGCATTTCCAGGTTTACAATTTCTTGTAAATCTGGGAATGCGGCAGAAGCCATGGGTGTTGCATGGGAACACCCATAGCAACACCAATGGCACGCCCCTTTCACACAAAATGTTGTGTGTAAAGGGGCCATATTTACAAGTACACGAAAAGCCACGCAGGGTGGCTTTACGTGTCCTTGTAAATATAGAGCAGCAGGTTGCGCCGCCAGTGTGTCACAAAAGTGACTCACTGGTGGTGCAAGGGGCTTGTAAATAAGCCCCTAAATCTGCTGAAGAAACATATTCTGAAATGATAGACTCTTGGAAGAACGACCAGACATCAAAGGAGGAAACGCCTCATTGAAACCTTGGAGCGAATTCCTTTTTGATTAAAACCTAGGAAAAGTATTTTCTATTTTCTTCCACACTTTAGATAAATGCTTCTGAAAAGATCTGTGTAAAGGCAAGGATTCTGGTTGTCCTTCGTGCCTTCTGCAATAGGGTCTGGAAGAGGGAAAAATAACTATAAGATATGGTATTACCTTCTTGAGCTCAACACCTTCGACAAAGCAGACTCTCACCTGCTGATGTTCATCTGGATCACAATCTTCATCTGGTTGGGGTTCCTCACTCATCTTAGCTGCTTTGGTTCAGTAGAAGACTCTTGCTTAGAAAATAGCAGCCAGTGGTGTAACACAGGCCCCTGCAGGTCCTGCGGGGGGCGCCCAAGCTCCAGGGGCTCCCCTCAGCAAGGTACTCTGGCCCCGAACTCCTGATTGATTCCGGAGAGGGCCCCTCCACATACCTTGCAGGGGGCCCCTCAAGTTTTGCTACGCCAGTGGCAGCAGCCAAATCATCCTCTATCATAGCTCGAATGGCTGGCATAGTAGATACTTCATTGATAGGATCAGTAGACATCTCTGCAGCATCTGAGTCCAATATTGTGTGCTTTCTTTAGAAGATGCGCATTTTTGTCTCCATTTCAGCTCAGATATTATTACTACTGGCTGTTACATGTTGGGTTCCTTCTTTTCTACTTAGCATGCAAATTGTGATCATAGTCTACAAAAAAAAAAAACCTTTTCTCTTTTTTCACTACTCACAACAAAGGATGAGCATTGCTACTCAAAGAATGCAGGTACCATACAAGCAGGCTTTCAGTTCTTTATCCACTAATCCATGTAGCCACATGCCAGCAGTACTAAAGGGAAAAAAAACTCACAAATAAGGACCGCTGAACATACTCCTTAGGAGTAAGCAGTGAGTGCTCTAAATTTAACTCTGAGGGACCGCTAAAGTAGATCCCTTCCGAGCAAATTCAGATGTGCCCTAAGGGCCTCATTTATGAAAAGTGTTGCATCGTTGCGTGAAAACAGCGATGCAACACTTTTCAGTGAGCCCTCCTTGCGACACCATGGATGCATTGTATTTAATGTACTGTGCTCCATGTCCCAAGGATTTACAGATACGTCAGTATTCCTGGCGTATCTGTGTGCACAAAAGTGGCTCCTTGCTGGGGTGTGTCTGAAACAGACGCAACTCCAGCACAGTCGCTGCTCCTGGAGGGAGTGCTGTGGGGCGGTGGGGCGGGCTGGGGGAGGGGCAGGGTAGGGGGTAGTAAATTCTGGCATATGGCCGACCGGAGGTAAGTACATAAATAAATAAATAAAACGAATTACATTGCGCGCGCTGCAATGCCCTTTGCGTTGCAGCGCGCGCAATGTAACTAGTTTTATTTTTTTATGTACTTGCCTCCAGTCGGCCGTATGCCGGAGTATACTGCCCCTCCCCCACCCCGCACCACCACCCCTCAGCACTCCCTCTAGGAGCCGCGACTGCTCCAGCAATGTGTCATTTCACCTTGGGCAAGCCCCATGTGAAAGGGCCTGCATCACTCCTTATGCCTGCTGTGAGGCGGGTGTAAGGATTTGACGCAGTGGCGTCCTAGAAGTGTTGCAGTGAAATATAATTTTTTCACTGCAACACTTCTACAAGCGTTTTCTGCACTGGAATGTCCACCCTGCATACATTATACATGTCACAGATATAATGTAGCGCAGGGGTTTACAAAGTGACACATCTACCTAGATCTGCCTATATGGCGCAGTGCAAAAGTGACGCAAAGGTGGTGTAAGGGCCTCATAAATAAGGCCCTAAATTTGCATCTGAGGGATCGCTACAGTGAGATATATCTCCACAGACTCACAGAGAAGCCCCAAGCAAGTACACTGTGGGACTGCTCCAGCTGGACCCCTGCATGCATAACTGAGTGCATCGGGCAGAGTAAATACTTACCTCATGGGAAAACTATAAATATAAAAGTAAATTAAATAAACTAACCAAGCTCCAGGAGGAGGCAACATGCCTTCTTGACATGAACACAGAAACTAAAACCGGAAGTATTGTTTGCGAGGTGAAACAGGACAGAAGGATGCTAAATCATTGTTTTGTTCGACCTTGTGACTGATCCAGCAGGGGTACGGCGCACTCTCTGCGATCTAGGACAAGGCTCAACTTGTAATGACCGGTCCGAGGGGAAGAACGCTCTTGATGCCTCCTGAATGCTCCCTGATGCTTTCTTAGGAGCGGGTCTCACCAGCTCCCTTTGAGCTTCTACACACTAGTGGAGGTGAGGTTGAACCCTTTCAATTTACAGGTGATGCCAGAAACTGGGGCAATGGAACTGATCAAATGGATCAGTGAGTAAACTTGTCCTCCATCCATTTTTTTACACTGACGTCACACATGCAAAATATTAGCATTTCCTGAGCCATTAGCATTCTCCTATGCTTCCCCTTCACGTTGCTTGTGACTTCCTCTTTTGGACAGAAAAACTTTTTTTCTGAGATGCAGAAAATTAATTTAATTGCACGACTCAATTGGAGCATGGTGAAGCTTTTGATGCAGGTGTAATTCGTAGCTAACAAAAGTAGTGTTGATGATAGGGAAATTGACTAATAAAACAAAAGTTGGAGATTGGATCTTGGATGTACTTGCACTGGATGTCATAAAAAAATATTTGATTACTCACGGAGGGCAACAGGATAAACATAATGTCATGTGGAATGCTTTTTGGAGTTTTATGAATAGTCTTACCTTAATGTGAAATGCTTTATTCATAACCTTTTCCCCAAATGTAATTGTATATTTGCTTTATTCTAACTTGTTCTCAGCGTCCTTTGGCGTTATGTCTCATAGCCTTCCTGTGTGGCCTTTATCTAAAACAGTGAATGAAGTTTCTGACTTAATTTATATATCACTTATATTTGTACCTTTGAGGGCATTGGCTTGTATTATATTTCGTTTGATCAACTGCATGTAATGCAAATGTCTCATTATCTCATTATGTTTGTATTTTAATAAAAATAAATGTAAAAAAGCTATTGAAATGTATGGGTAGCTCTAACGAGTCGAGTTCACTCCGCCTTCATCACTTCTAAGGGCCTGCGTCAGCAGCACTGAAATGGCAATCGCGTGTGGAAGATCACTCCTTGGACACACAGCTGAAACTTCCACGATCATCCCACAGATGATGTGACTTATTTTGTGATCAGGACAGTAAGGTAGTCAGTGCCAGACTGGCCATCAGGCACACCTCCAAACCCCCAGGAGGAAGGAGTTGTGCCTTTGCATTGTCTTGTCACTCCCAACCACTGGGGATTGCAGCACGGTCCAGTGGCCAACCCCTATTATCACCATACTTTAAACGAGAGTAATGCATGATACAGACGGCTTTAACAGACGCCATCCTGAACGCGCACTTCTCAGTCTGTCCACAACTGAAACACTTCATTGGGACAGCATGGCTAACAGTGAGCTTGAGGGAATTCCCCAGATCCCTGTTAAGGATGCAGACACTAGCTGAACAACCACTGCAAACAAATAGACAATTTAGCAGGGCAGAGCTGTGCAACAATTGTTTGTGGTAGCAGCTACCTCATTGCATGCTCTTCACCAGCAACCTGACTTACAAAAAGCTATTTGCTCATGTTGGGAGTGCACCTGAATACATTCAAGACCGTGAAAGTTCATTTACTCCAGCCTCCCCTTCCTGCATGCTACCAGACCACGTCGCTTTCATCGAGTATGTGGGTGTGGTCGTCCACTGACACTGGCTCCTGCAGGGAGTGATAACAAGTCTTGATGTGATGTAAACTGTAAGACCTGAGCCCATAATCCTACTCTCAAGACTGACAACGCCTTTGTCATAAAGGACTTTGTTCTGGTAGATTACTCAGAATGTAATTACACACAGGGTTACATCGAGATAAGCCTTTATCACAGCAAAATGTGATTATGAAGTCATGGGGCTAGATGTAGACCTGAAAAATGCTAATACAACATAGAGTCCCGTTTAAGGCGTTATGTTATGTTTTTAAAGCAAGGACAGGAATTGCTCCTCACCACATTACCAGTCTGTTAACTGCTTACCAACCTGCTCGCTGCTTGCATTCCAGCAACCTTTCTCTGAGTACTGTTCCCAGATTCAAATTGTCATTTATGGGAGGTCGCTCCTTTGGGTATCCAGGCCCTAAGCTCCGGAATACCCTTCCTGAACATCTCAGATCTTGCACCTCTTAGCTCACCTTCCACAGGCAACTGAAAACATGGCTTTTCTGATCCTCTGGGCTGATTCATCTTACCTGTTGCCTAAGTGCCAGGAAACCCCTTGTTGGGTAGCTGTTGCACTATACAAGTACTCTAAAGAAAGAAAGAAATGAGAACGTTTGTGTATACTCATAAAGTAATAATACATTTTGAAGTGCAAAAATGATAGGGTAACAATGTAGCAAACAAAATTGTACTGTAGTTGCATTTATATAGTGCCTCAAATTCCTGACAATGTGCCACAGCGACTTAGCTCCGAGGTAGTACGCTCCATTGAAGTGATTGGTTGTGTTGTGCATGAGTATGCTTTTTTAATACGTTTTGATAATGTTACAGGCCTTGATGGATGTCAACATAGTTTATGTTCGTACATTGGATGCATTGGAGCGCTTGATTTTAATTAATAAATATTTATAGCAAATATTTATAGTTTTGGGAGGCATCATAGAATTAACAACTCAAAAGTTCCAGATTTAATGGCTTCCTAAACAAGCATTTGCAATGCAATAGGTCTCGCATTTGAGAGAGTTTGAGCTATTGGCATTGTAAATAACAATGCATTTTATTTATGTGTTTTTAAAAGCTGCAAATAGTGCATAAACACACACTTTGTACTTATAGTCCTTGCTTACAAAGAGCAAGGCTGGCAGTAAAAGAGGTGTAGGTGCTGCCAGCGTTGCTTCCCATAAGCAGCGACTGTAAGTCCAAAGTGCATATTTACGCACCGCTTGCCGGTTTTTTAAAATACATAAATAAAAAGTATTGGTATTTACAATACCAATAGCTAAAACGCTCGCAAATGCGAGACCTATTCCATTGCAAATGCTTGTTTGTGGAGTCATTGAGGCTTCCTCGCTCGTCTAACACGTCTTTACAAAGGATTATGGCCAAGGCAGGCTTCAGACATGCAAATCTATCCATATGGCCATTTGCACCCTATCTGTGAATGGTGCCAGCCAGACCCTGGTCCCACAGCCCAAGAAGTTACACATACTTGTTGGTAAGAATACCCAGTTATCACACCTATCTAAGGGAGACAACCGTAGCATGCATAGATACCATTTACCCTCTAAATAAGGGCATTCCTCCTATGCCTAGTCACCTTGCTAGCTAGTCCTTTCAGTCTGTAAGAGTATAACAAGCATTTATGAATGCATGGATTTGACCCTGTATAATATTTAATTTTGTATGGTCCTGCAATATTTGGTAATAGTTTGTTAAAGTCAGTTGCTATTTACCTCGATTATATAAGGCTGGGGGTGTGTCTTAGTAAGGCCGACTGAGTCCAGGTTATGTCTGTAATGGACGACATCTGTTGAGAAAGATGAAGAAAGGTCTGTGACTGTACGTCTGTGAACCCAACTGAGTGCTGTGTGCTTCTTAGGACGGAATGTTGCACATTGGCAAAACATTCACCCCCAGTCACAGATCTGGGTTTAATCCATCGTTATTTTGCTCACCACGCCACCCCAGTTCAGACATGGCCATATGCAAATCAGTCTTGACCCTGTGCCTCATGGGAACAGTCCAGCCCGAACTGCCAAGCCATGTCTTCCCTGGACCGGAATCAAGCATCCTAGGACCGGTTTCGGGGTTTCACCCCTCTTCAGCCAGGATAGCTTGACTCCAGTGGCGTAGTGAGCGCCGGACCCACGTCTGGGCATACCCTTCCCACATAGGGCGAACAGAAAAACACACAAGATGATGGACGGAATATTGCACATTGGCAAAACATTCACCCCCAGTCACAGATCTGGGTTTAATCCATCGTTATTTTGCTCACCACGCCACCCCAGTTCAGACATGGCCATATGCAAATCAGTCATGACCCTGTGCCTCATGGGAACAGTCCAGCCCGAACTGCCAAGCCATGTCTTCCCTGGACCGGAATCAGGCATCCTAGGACCGGTTTCGGGGTTTCACCCCTCTTCAGCCAGGATAGCTTGACTCCAGTGGCCTGCTGATCAGAGGTTCTGGTGGTGTACTCTCACAGGTCCACTAAAATAGCACTGATTTACCTGCTCCTGCACATTAGGAAGCCTTTCTCCCTGTACAGGTTCCTTTGGTCGATGAGGGAGTTCCCTGCTAAGGAGTTCTCTTCAAGGGTGATTTTCTAATTGCATTTCCTTTAGAGAGCCTTTCTGTCCTTAAGCCACGCTAGGCTGTAAACTATTACAAGATTCTGATAAACTAACGTTCAAACGTTACTACAACATATCACTTTCACCTAAAATGACCCATTACAGCAGAACTTGATTTCTGAAACTCTGAAATAGCACATAAACCCACTGCACCACAGCGATGCAAAAATAGAAGCACGCCCTCTCTATAGAAGTGCATTCTAAAGGAAAATGTGAGGTCATTTATAGAACAGCTATAGCGTAAATGAAATCGCGATACTGGAATCGTCTAGTCAAAGCTCAGACCTTAACCCAATTTGGATACTATGATGGGGTCTAAAGAGAACTGTTTATACGCGAATGCTGTCAACATAGGGTTTTCATAAGCAGTTTTATGGGGAGGAGTGGGCCAGAACTCCTCCCCGACAATGTGAGCGGCTGATAAACTATTACAGGACATGTTTTCTTCAAGTTATTGCTGCTAAATTGGGCCCCATACGAGGTGCACTTTTCTCACACAAAGCTAAAGAATGTTGGCTGATTTTTCAGTTTAGTAAATGATGACAAAGTGAAAAGTATGTGTTCTATCGCCAGACGTGAGATTTACCTCCTGTTAGGATACGGTAAGGACTAACAGAAGTAAATATATGTCTTAATATGAAAAACCATAGAATCTTCAGAGGATGTACTTTCTTTTTCACATCTGTATATTATCTACACGCTGTTCGTTTACATCCTTGTTTATCCAGCAACAAACCTACATGTATAAGGCATTCCCTAAATGTATGTAACAAGAATGACTCCTTTTTATTTATTTTGCCGTTACCGAGTGCTACATATAGGAACTGGCACTATGCATTTTAGTGAGACTCAGTTGACCGACCTCAAATCATTTCAAGGCTCAGTTGACCTTTCTGACATTGTCCCTGTAGCCTGCAAGGTACCACATGTGTCAGCAGTGAGATTTTAACTCACTGGAGCTTCCTACTTTGAAGAGTGACTGTAAATATTGTTCAGTTAAGGAGGTAGTGCAAGAAAGATCTGATGTAACAGAGAATCTGGGAAGGTAAATAAACGTACACAGCATGCGTATGCCAGTGCAAATACTCATGGACATCATCAAAGACTTATCTGGAGTGAGTTTTGAAGAGAGGGACGGTGTGAGAAGTTGGCCTGGCATATGCTGTCTCCTAGTTATAGGGACACCTTGCACCAGTCCAATTCGACTCTTATTGATGATAGGTTTAAGACAACCTTTAAAGAAAGCTATCCTAGTGGTAGCTGTGGAGAGCAGCCTTCAGGCTAAGTCTTGAAGGAGTGTTAAGCTTATTGTTTTACCATAGATAACCTCTTGAATAACCAAATGAAAGAGTAGCCCACACAGGTATATATATGGAGCTGTGGCAAAGTTACAATTCAAACAAGCATTTATAAACACAATAAATAGCACAGGAATCACAGGGCCCCAGGGGGGAGACCAAACCATATATCAAAAAAGTGGTATAAGAACCACGACAATTCTATAGACAATGCCTAGGGCATTTAGGATCGCTGGACCCTTAAGAATCCACCCCAGGTTATGAGGAAGGGGACCCACGGGAGGCGCGTGCAGTGGAAATAGCTGCTATCGGGATCTCTATTAAAGCCTATGGAGAATGTCGCGGTTTGATTTACACAGATTAAAGTCACTTCTAGCAGGAGTACAAAGTTAAAACTTTAGACTTAAGCTTTTGAGGAGCCCACTACCACAAGAGTACCGAGGTACCACTGTTACCTGCCCCCAGGGAAGCCGGGTGCATAGGTCGTTTTCGATGTTGGGTCGCGGGTTGATTTTCTATAGGAAAATGTTCAAAAGTGCTGCTAGCCAAAAGCGTCGATGATGCCGTGAAGATCAAAGATGTGAAGATTGTAGAGAAGAACCTGAAAGCAGAGGGGACAGAGTCTGGGTCACGGCAAAGTGACCAGGGAGCTCAAAGCAAAGAGCCCTTCAATGTTGGGTGCTTCAAGCGGAAAGAGGTGTAGCTTGGATCTGCAGCCACGGGCTCCGGGAGGCTTCAAGGAAGGCCAGCTTCGGGAGGGGGAGGGCAACTGTCCCACGTCGGATGAGGGTCGCTGTGGTGTTAGTGTCTGGATTGGATCCACTAAGCCTTGGCAACCGCAACCCACGCAAGATAAACAAATCAGCTACTGGTGCAGACCCACGAGGTCTGTGAGAGGTCTGTGAGAGGTCTCCTTCGAGGAAACTGGAGAGCAGGCCTGGAGCAACCAGGGGAACTCTTAAAGTTGAAGATTGTCCTCCGCCAGGGCCCACAAGTCGAGAGACAAGGGACCGCGGAAGGCAGCAATTTGGCGTGCGTAAAAGGGAGCTCACGGGCCACCAGGGCGAGCTAGGGCGCTGGTCTTTGGCACAATTGCTGCTGAAAGGTTGGCTCAAGGTTGGGCCAAAGCATGACTTCCCCACTGGTCAGGGTTGTGTGCTATGCAAGAGGTGGCTGGTGTCCTGGGGTATTGGGGATCTCGGCACCCGCGCAGTCCACGGTGCTCAGCTCGGCTGGGCACACTCACTGGCCTCTGGGATGCTTAGGAAACCCACCTCAGGGTGCTGGGAGTCGACGAAGTCCGAAGGAGCAGCGAAGTTCCAACTGGGTCACTTGCAGTGTTTCAGGTGCCTGCCAAGCAGGGGGGTAACTCCTTTACCCCAAGGGAGATTTCTTCCGTCAGCTGGGCAGCAGCAAGTCGAAGATCAAGACTGTGAAGTTCAAGAGTAATCTGAGGCTCTGGGGCCACGTTATTCACCTTTATCCCCAAGATTAGGGGAGTGTCCAGAGTAGTGTCCACCAATGAGTGGTGAGGCGGGAAAGGATGGCTACACCCTCTCCCCTTTGTGTGTTTCCCGCCTGGGCGAGGGGCAGGATGCCCCTGAACCGGTTCCAAGCGGTGTATGCAGAATGAGGACTCTGCAGCTGCATACGTGCAACTCTGAAAGGACATTTGGTGCACCCACCCTGTTCCAATCCACATTATCCTGTCTGGGGAGATGCTAGCACCTCCCTGCCACAGGAGCCCTATTGTCCAGCTGGCGAGGCTGGGGTTTTCCCCAGCAACAGCCAGCCAGGGTCGTGTAGGTGGCGGGCAGTAGCCATTTTGTGCTACTTGTGCACTTTTTAATTGGTGTCTAAATTCTACCGCTTTTCCCATATCGCCCCTCTAGCAGGGGGGAATCATACCCTCATTCCCATGGCTGGACTGGGGGTATGATTCCTACATGTTTGACACCAAACACGATATGGTTCTGTGTAGCCATTCGCAAGTTATCGCGATAGACTTATAATGCGGTTAAGAGTATATGGTATGGCTACACGACAAACAACCCAGCAATGATTTTACGAAGGTTGTAGGGAGGCCCTACTCATGTAGGGGTCCCCCCTCACACATACCTCAGCACCCTGCCTTGTAGGATTAGCAAGGCCTGCCATAGGGGTGACCCACGAGAGTACATGTGTTGTAATGGGGTGGGATATAGGGTACCTATATCCCTGTAAGGGGTGCTAGCACCACCTTACCCAGACTACAGTAGTGGTCTGGTGTTGTCAGTTTGTGTGGCTGTCCCAGGGTGGCACAATAAGTGCTGCAGCCCTGGTAGACCTACTGAGGGACCCATGCCCTGGGTACCTAGGGTACCATCTACAAGGGACTGTCAGGGCATCCTCAGCATCCAATTGGTTTGTACCTAGGGTACTCACATTAGTTTTAGGGAGAAAGCAGATAGGCTGGGGTGCTGGATAGCAGGATCCCAGCCAGACTAGTCAAAAACCATTCAAATACCAGGCAAAAAGTTGGGGGCAACCATTAGTCAGATTCCACCTTCCTACATAACGCCCCCCCCCCCCAAACGAAAGGAGATAAGGCTAACCTTGTCCAGATAAGCCTTTATTTCCTGAGTGGCCATATAAGGAAGAACCTGCACTAGCATGGTTGCTCCCTGTCTTATGGTCCACTTGGGAAATCCTACCCCAAGGGGTTCTAGAGTTTCTCCAAAGTCTAGGGGAATTACCTGTATTGGTTTTTGGTACAGAGGTGGGCTGGTGGGGTGTCTGAGTCTGGAAATGAGGCCCTATTTGGGGTGGTCTCAACCTCCTCAGGTCACTGGTCACCATGGTAGCCTTTCTGCCCATGACTGTGTCATATCTGGCCCTAAGGGTCAACCTCTGGCTGCCTACAGCTGGGGGTTGGATCCCTTTGGTTGGAATAGTGAAGGGTACTGGAAGGTTTGGGGCAACTATGCCCCAGGTTTCCCTGTGCCCAACAACATCCATTTGAGGGGTACCTATACCTAGGGGTAAGGGGGATCCCTCAGTTTGTAGAGGAATATTCACCTGGCTAAAACTATTCTGCTGGGTGACCCTAATCTGATGATGAGGGGGTTACTCTGGACAGGGGCCCATTAAGGGTCCACTGACCTCCCTGACCTCTGCAGCCCTGGGCTGACTGAGGCAGGGTAGAGAGGGGCAGGATACCTGCTCCAGACTGGGTATCACCTTGGAAGGATTCCCTGCCATCAGAGTGGTGGCCAGGCCAGGCCTGTCCACTTCTGGGGCAGTTACTTCACAAGGGGCAGGATCAGTTCCCTGAGAAACTTGACCCTTACCTGTAGTCTGGTGGGGGAGGGCTGTTCCTCACCCCCTATGCTCTCTGTTTGGGTGGAGTGATCCATAGTTTCAGGCTTCACTCCCTTTATTTTCTCCTGGGGTGGAGGTGAGGCCCTCGGGGTCTCATCCACTCTCTCAGTGATGCCTACCATCTTTAAATGGGCTTTGTGGTCCACCTCAGCCCAGGCTGAGATTTCCAGATCATTCCCCAGTAGACAATCTACAGGCAAGTTTGGGGACACTGCCACTCTCTTCGGGCCAGTGACCCTTCCCCAGCTGAGATGTACCACTGCCATGGGATGGTCTGTCCTTATTCTATCTATATTGGTCACCTGGTAGCTAAACCCAGGTAAAAGCTGTTCTAGGGGCACTAGTTTCTGGGTCACCATGGTGACACTATCCCCTGTGTCCTTGTAGGCCACAGCCTTCTGACCATTGATCATAGGCTCTTGTCTGTACCTGCCCAGGATACTGGGACTCATGGTAAAGTTGGCAAACCCCATGCCACCATCACAGACTAGAGTTGCTTGTGTAGGGGACCTGGTTAGGCCAGAGTCCACCTGAGTTCCCCAAGAAAGCCCAACTAAGTGTTTGGGTGCACTCCCACCACCTGGGGGATTACTACTAGTAGCAACAGGAGGTGTTGGAGCTGCAATGGGAGGAACATTTTCTTTATTGCCATTCTTTGGACAGCTGGAGTCAGTTTTCCAGTGGCCAGGTTGCTTACACACATGGCAATATGGTTTCTTGTTAGAAGAGGAAGGATTTTGGGACCCACCCCCAGCACTGGGTTTTTGGGGCCCTTCAGAGGACTTTTCTGTTTTATTATCCCCACCTTTCTCTTTGGGCTTGGTAGAATCTTTCTTCTGGTCACCACCTTGGTTCTTGAGCCTAATCCTGGTTCTGACCCATTTGTCTGCCTTCTTTCCCAATTCTTGGGGAGAGGTCAGATCAGAGTCCACCAGGTGCTGGTGTAAGAGTTGGTTTTGACAATTATTAAGAATCTGCTCCCTCATGATGAGATTATACAATCCTTGATAATTATTTACTTTACTGCCATTTAACCAACCTTCCAATGCCTTGGTAGCACAATCCACAAAGTCTACCCAATCTTGATCCTGTGCTTTTTGGGTGTCTCTGAACTTAAGTCTGTATTGATCAGTGGTTAAGCCAAACCAATCTATTAAAGCATCTCTCAAGATATAATAATCATCTGCATCCTCTTCTCTTACAGAGAGGAGCTTGTCTCTACCTTTGTCTGCAAAGGAGAGCCACAGGATTGCTGCCCACTGCTCTACTGGGACCCTTTGTACTTTACAGGCCCTCTCAAGAGCAGTGATCCATTTGTGGATATCATCCCCTGTCTTATAGGGGGGCACAATCTTGTGGAGGTTCCTATTGTCAGGGACTTTCTCTCTAACTCTAGAGGTTTCATTACTGCCACCAGGGGTCTCTAGACCCCACTTTCTTGAAGCTTTCTGAAGCTCCAGGGACTCCTTGTCCAATGCTAACTGTTCTCTCCTGAGCTGTAGTTTTGCCTGCTCAAACTGGATCAGTCTGCATTTCCTCTCTTGGGAGGATTCTCTCCTCTGAGGATGCCCCTGAACCAGTTCCAAGTGGTGTATGCAGAATAAGGACTCTGCAGCTGGCTACGTGCAACTCTGAAAGGACATTTGATGCACCCACCCTGTTCCAATCCACATTATCCTGTCTGGGGAGATGCTAGCACCTCCCTGCCACAGGAGCCCTATTGTCCAGCTGGCGAGGCTGGGGTTTTTCCCAGCAACAGCCAGCCAGGGTCGTGTAGGTGGCGGGCAGTAGCCATTTTGTGCTACTTGTGCACTTTTAAATTGGTGTCTAAATTCTACCGCTTTTCCCATATCACCCCTCTAGCAGGGGGGAATCGTACCCTCATGCCCATGGCTGGACTGGGGGTATGATTCCTACATGTTTGACACCAAACACGATATGGTTCTGTGTAGCCATTCTCAAGTTATCACGTTATCGCGATAGACTTATAATGCGGTTAAGAGTATATGGTATGGCTACATGACAAACAACCCAGCAATGATTTTACGAAGGTTGCAGGGAGGCCCTACTCATGTAGGGGTCCCCCCTCACACATACCTCAGCACCCTGCCTTGTAGGATTAGCAAGGCCTGCCATAGGGGTGACCCATGAGAGTACATGTGTTGTAATGGGGTGGGATATAGGGTACCTATATCCCTGTAAGGGGTGCTAGCACCACCTTACCCAGACTACAGTAGTGGTCTGGTGGTGTCAGTTCGTGTGGCTGTCCCAGGGTGGCACAATAAGTGCTGCAGCCCTGGTAGGCCTACTGAGGGACCCATGCCCTGGGTACCTAGGGTACAATCTACAAGGGACTGTCAGGGCATCCTCAGCATCCAATTGGTTTGTACCTAGGGTACTCACATTAGTTTTAGGGAGAAAGCAGATAGGCTGGGGTCCTGGATAGCAGGATCCCAGCCAGACTAGTCAAAAACCATTCAAATACCAGGCAAAAAGTTGGGGGCAACCATTAGTCATATTCCACCTTCCTACAGACGGCTATGCATGTAGATATTGTGCAAGATCAGTAGCACCTATCCGTTTCGTCTGTAAATCTCTGAGCCTTCCTCACAAATGGATTTGATGGAGGCAGAGCCTGGTGAGTGTGCAGAATGTTTATGTAGGACTGAGTACATACTTCCTCAGTCCTTTCTCCGAAACACCAGAAACACAAAAAGAGAATTGGGTAAGAATGTCCATTAGTGTACACATACTACATGCACTGGCCCCTGACTCCATTGGATAATCTGAGCCCTGCCCTACTGAAAGACAGGGGTGCATCCCCACACAGTATCTGTAGAACAGTATGCATGCTCATTCAACACCTCTGGCGGAAAATCTGTCCAGTCTCCTATAGAGAGACCGGGGAGTATGCACACTTTTATACAATGCTCTGCATGCCCTGGCCTGTGCGCCTTAGAGCATATGAGGCATTGGCTTAGTGGGGAGGTGCGGGTACATAGGCAGCATGTGTACCAGTTCCTCTTTGCTTTATGGTATGCATTCTCTGTATGCACTGAACTGTCTACATTTTTTTCTTTTTTAATTTGTGGTTTTTATATAGCACAAACTCGACCCAAAGGTATTGTAGCGCTTTACATGAGCACCTGTTAAGTTACACAAGGAAAAATAAAATTTTTGGTAGGCATGGAGAGATTAGGTGATTTGCCCAGAATCACAGGATGGTGAGTCCGATTCAAGTTAATGAAGCAGGGGCACTAACACTGGGGTCAAGTTATGCAGCAGGTGCAGTAACACTGGGGTCAGGAGCATAAGGAGCAGTTAAAGAAAGATACAGAGGTAGGCTAAATGGGTATATGGATAGGCAGGGCACTGGGCATTCTCAATAAGTAAACTCACTTTCTCCCACCACTGCCTTCAGCCCGGATGGCGCCATCTTCCTCAGGCCAGCTTCTCTCATCCTGGTTTGTGGGCATGGCCAAGGCTAACCGTTGCGTCATGGCAACGTTATCAAAGGTTGTGTCGAAGCAAGACCAGGCAGGGCCCCCTCTTTAAGTTAGAGTGAATAATATATATATACACGTGGTAATGCTGTAGCTTATTATTTAATTTTATATGACACAAACTGGGAGGAGTGAGTGTCTTACTAACCCTCCCGTGAGTGTGGACTTGGCCCGGAGGCATTGACGCTCATAACAAAGGGGATTCTGCTGTAGTTGGAGTGAGCACCATGAAGATAGAATTGGAGGAAAGTGGTGAGTGGAAAAGCGACGGGTGGACAAAACAACTTACTTCGCAGACCATCTACTCCTGTTATACAAAACGAACATGAGGTTCTGTAATTCTCGAGTCTGACTTCATTTCGTTCTGTGCCACCATTTTGTGTTGCCCTCACGTAGGCCTGTGAAGGTAGCCTGGCGAATAAAGTGGCCTGGCCTTCTTAGTTCATGTATACATTAACTAGGATTCTTTTTGACTCTGAAATGAACTGTAAGAAACTGACCTCTGCACCTGAAACTGACCCCGCAAAGCCAATTTCCCTGATCGATCTTTGTTTGAGATTGCCAATCAATGTTCAGGACATCGTTAACTTTTAGTTTCCTTGCACATGCCTTATCTGGTTCAGCATCTGTTACCGTTTCTTTTTTTATGTTTCTTCATTACATGGGTTATGCTTTCAATTATAGGTTTGTCCGGCTTGTGGAGATTGAATTTGGGACATTCCTAATAATTAACTTTTGGGTTGGGATACTGTAAATTGAGTTTTTGTTATGTGACACTTTGTTTGAAAATGTACCTTATTGGCTAGAATTTTGTGCAGTGGGTGTACATTTATAATGTGAATATTGGGTATAAAAGGAGACGTCTCGCCTTAGTAAAAGGAGCAGTCTCCTGAGAATTTACACTGTGATGTATTTCTGGGATCACTGTTACTAGCTGCAGCTAATAAACTTGGTCTCTGACGCCATCCAGAAGTATTCCGTGTCTCTGTATACCAAGACAGGTGAACTCGAAGATCTTAGGCGTGCCCCTGACGCCACTGGGTTAAACCCCGGTTCTTCAACTGGCGCCCAACGTGGGGGGACTTCAGCGGTACTGGTCCAAGCCCGAAGATTGTGAGGAGCCCCGTGAGGAAATTCTGAAGGACGGCCGCCACTTTATTGACCCCTGCATGTCGACGTGGGCCGAAGGTTTTTTCTGCGAGGCTTCCCCTTTCCGACGGCTGCGAAGGACTGCTGCCCTGACTGTCGCCCTGTCTTGGACCCTCTTGTGATGATTTGTAAGGCGAGACGTTAGACGGTCTTCTGGTGGCGTGACAGACATTTTGGTTAAGTATAAGTGGGTCGCTCCCACGACTTTGTTTTGTTTCTTGGTTTTGATTCGGCCATTGCAATAGTCGAAGCCGGGGGGTTCGTATATTTGCGAGTGTATTATTTTTAATAACCCCTTGAAGTTTGAAGCAAGACTAGTGAGCTAAAAGATGCCTGGTTTTAGCAAAATTAGGAAATGGTTTTGTTGTAGTTGTAATAGGGATTCCCGATTGGAGGACTCGTGTCCGATACCTCCGGTTGGAACTCCAACTTATGAGCTCTATTCAAAGCATGGTGTAGGTCCCATTACCTTTAATGCAGTATGGGTTCGTTATACAAGGAAAGATGGTGTTTTACGATGGCCCCAACATGGTAGTTTTGAATCAGATGTTTTAGATAACCTAGAAGTTGCGCTATTTAAGAAGAAAGCCCGGCCGGCGATGTTTTACTCTTTCCGCCTTTGGCGTAAGGAAGCCAAACAGCGAGAAATTAAGCAAGCTAAGAGAGATAGGAAGGAAAGGAATATATCGGTAATGCAAGCTGCTAGGCAGTTTAAGGAAGATGAAGAAGATCGTGCGATTGAAGTGTCAGATAGACAACATTGCATGGCCATTGACAAATGTTACCCGGCTTTGCCACCTCCCCTTTCAAATGTGACTGTAGACCCTGAAAAGGATCCTTTGATGTCACATTTACTGAGATTACCACCCCCTTATGTGCAAGGTGCTACTGCACCTCCGTTACCTCCAGTTGTTGCACCCCTTGTTGTCGTTCAACCCCCTGTTGTTGTTCAGCCACCCGTTGCTTCACAGGTGGTTCTTCCTCCACCGGCGCAGCCCCCTCCAAGGCCGCCAGCCTTGCCACCAGCCTCGCCTCAAACTCCTTTGCCTTACACTCCTTTATCTTCGACTTCTCTTATTTCTGTCCCTACATCTTTGTCACCTCAAAACACTTTGTCTCCTGTCCTCATGTCAACTTCTTCTCCTTCCGCTCGGCAACGAATGACTGAGACTGTCACTAGTCTTTTGTCTCCTTTCTTTGTGCCACTGAATATGACCCCTGTTTCTGAACGTAAGCAGAGACGTAGTCAGCTCCCTGGTCCCGAAGAGCAGGCAGTGTTAGATCTCCTTGCTCGTAGATGGGTTTTGAATACCTCCAAGTACAGTCCACAAGTGGTTATGGATATCTTCCTACAGTGGGCGGCACCAAAACAAAGGTATGTTTTTGATGTCATGTGTACCTTCCTTCGTCAGGAGTGGGAAGATAATGAGTTGGGTTCAATTCTGCTGGAATTGCTTAATGTTCAGTCTGAATTTGCTAAAGGGACGATAGTGGGTTCCGATGTTCCAGAAGCGGTAGAGACACTACTCACTTTTAGGTCTAGACTTCCACCTCAGTCATTGTTCGAACCTGACCCTTCTATTAGGAGAAAAGTGAAGCAGTATCCTATGAGAGAGGTTTTCCCTGTATGGAGAGAGGCAGTTGTGGCTGATGCCGCTCATGGTATTGCGGCTGCACCGGCTCATTTTCAGCGAGTGTGGGTGCATGTCCCTTGGAAGAGAGCTGAGGTCCTGGCTCTTAAGCAGACTTTGCCTGACCCCCGTAAAAATCCTGCTGGTTATTATAAGGAGTTGTCTCAGACAGTTGATGCGTGTGTTATGAATTTAGCTGACATAGATATGTTGATGGGTAATGTAGTTCCTCAACCCTTGTGGGCGAAGATCCGTCACGAGGATCACGCGCCAGAGTTAGGAGATATGTGGGTTAATATTACTGCTGCAGATGGTCGGCAGGTAGGAGGTGCCAAACCTGAACCCTTAGTTGCAGAACTACCTGGTAGGATTATTAATTTAATGAAAACTATGATGCCTCCTCTGCGGGTGAATTGGGACAAGTTAGCAGCATGCAAACAAAAGAAAGACGAGAGTGTGTCTGATTTCTTTAATAGGTTTGAGGAAACATTCATTGATCATAGTGGTCAGGATATGAGTACAGTAGGTGGTCAGAGGTTGTTTGTAGATAAGTTTGTTTTTAATTTACTTCCTGAACTTTCTAATAAGTTAAAGGACTCTGAGAGTTCATGGGCTGTTTCTTCTTCGGCTCAGATATTGCCTACTGCACAATACTATTAGAATAGAGATAAAGATGAGAAGGATAAAATAGAGAAGAAGACTGGAGAATTAAAAACGAAAGTTCTTCTGCAGCAGGCTTATCCGCCTCGCCCTAATCAGCGTCAGTTTCGGCAACCTTCCCAGTTTCAGTAACCCCCACAGTTTCAGAAACTGTTGCAGAAGCCTGAGTCTTTTGCTTCGCGACTCCCGCTAGGCCCTAATCAGTGCGCTTATTGTAAAGAAGAAGGTCACTTCAAGAATAGTTGCCCGATCTTGCTACAGCGTGCGAATGGTATGTCTGGTCTGAGAGGTCGTGGTGGTTTCCAACAAGTACCTAGGGGTAGGGGACGTGGTACCTTCCCCCAGAATGAACGTTCCTTTTCCCCTCAGAATTCTATGAATTATTTTGACCAACAGAATGTTTCGACCGTCCAGTCCGCTCAGTACTATACTGATGATTATTATGTTGGAAGTGAGAGTGCTGGTTTTAATGATAGTTAGGACAGCCATGGACAAAGGGAGGGAGTAGTGTCAGTTCCAGTAGACCAAAGTGGACCTTATGTTGAAGTGATTACATCAGGTGTGGCAGAACCTTTTCTTTTGGATACTGGTGCAGCAAAAAGTTCTATCATGCACTCTAAACTCCCCGGCGCACCTTTGTCTGGCTTGACTAATGTTTCAGTAGGATTTTCTGGCGCCCCAGTTCATAATCCGGTTTCTTGTCCTTTGCCCTTTTCTATTGGTCCCTGTGATTTTGAGGCTCCCCTTATTCTAACGACGGGCTGTGGCGAGAATCTGTTGGGTTTGGACTTGATGAAAAGATTGCATGCAACATTATATTGTTCTCCTTCAGGAGTACATCTTTGGTGGGTAAAACAGTGATTTCCCCGATGTATCTGTCTAAGGATCGCCTTCCACTGGAACTGCGTTCTCTCCCTGATACACTTTGGGCTACAGGTCCCAATGATGTTGGTCTCTTGCAGATTCCACCCTACGTTGTTACCCATAAGTTGAATGCTAAATTACCTCGCATTCCCCAGTACAAAATTTCCAGTGATGGTGAAAGAGCTCTTTTAGCGATTATCTATGATTTGGTTGAGGAAGGTGTGTTTGAAGAAACAAGAGGTAATGTGTGTAACAGTCCTGTTCTGCCTGTCCTTAAGCGTACTAACTCTTCTCAGCCACCTGTGTATCGGTTTGTGATCGACGTCAATAAGATCGTTGTGCCACAGTTTCCTGTTGTCCCGGACATTACTGCTTTATTGACAATGGGCCCGATTCACAGAACTAACTTAAGACAAAATCCTAAACTTACTACCATTTTGGTATTCACATAAGGCACTTACTCATTTTGGTATTCACAGAAGACACTTATTCATTTCGGTATTCACAGAAGTTAGGAGTCCTAACTTTAGGACTCCTAAATGCCTTCTGTGAATACCGAAAGCCTTAAAATTAGGATTTTTGTCACCTTAATAGTAGTATAGTTAGGACTCCTAACTTTAGGACTCCTAAATGCCTTGTGTGAATACCGAAAGTCTTAAAATTAGGATTTTTCTCAATTTAGTAGTAGTAAAGTTAGGAGTCCTAACTTTAGGACTCCTAAATGCCTTCTGTGAATACCAAAATCCTTAAAATTAGGATTTTTCTCAGTTTAGTAGTAGTAAAGTTAGGAGTCCTAACTTTAGGACTCCTACACTGAGAAAAATCCTAATTTTAAGACTTTCGGTATTCACAGAAGGCATTTAGGAGTCCTAAAGTTAGGACTCCTAACTTCTGTGAATACCGAAGTGAGTAAGTGTCTTCTGTGAATACGAAAATGGTAGTAAGTTTAGGATTTTGTCTTAAGTTAGTTCTGTGAATCGGGCCCTATGATCCCTGCCTCAGCTGCTTGGTTTTCTGTTATTGATCTGAAGAATGCCTTTTTCAGCATTCCTATTGCTGAAGAGAGTAGGGATATTTTTGGCTTCTCTCTAGGAGGCCGAAGCTTCCGGTTTAAACGAGCTCCTCAAGGTTATTGTGAAAGTCCTTCTATCTATAGTCAAGCTTTGAAAACACAGCTTGATACCTTTCCTCTGCCTCCTGGTGCTACTCTTATCCAGTATGTTGATGATCTTTTGGTTGCTGCTGACTCTGAGGACATTTGTAAAGAAGTTACTCTTTCTTTGTTACGCCATTTGTCTGACCTTCATCACAAGGTTTCACCTTCTAAGTTGCAGTATTGCCGCCAAGAGGTGACCTACTTAGGTCATCTCTTGTCGAAGGAGGGAAGACGATTGACCCCAGAACGTATTCAAGCAATTGCTCAAATGTCTGTACCACGTGCACAGAGAGAGGTGCGTGCATTTTTAGGCATTACATCTTATTGTAGACAGTGGATTCCAAATTTTTCTCTGTTAGCGAAACCTCTGTTGGCACTTACTCTTAAGGATACACCACACCCTCTTCCCTGGACAGAGGAATGTCAGAAGAGTTTTATGGATTTACGAACTGCACTGTGTTCTGCTCCTGTGTTAGGTACTCCTGACTATAGTAAGCCTTTTACACTCTATGTGCATGAGAGAGAAGGTTGTGCGTTGTCAGTGTTGGCACAACAATTTGGAGATAAGCAGCGCCCATGTGCGTATTTTTCAGCTACTTTAGATCCGGTAGCTAGGGCGTTGCCTAGTTGTCTAAGAGCTACAGCGGCAGCGGCTGTTTCTATCCAACAGTCTGCTGGTTTGGTATTGGATAATACATTGATTGTGATGGTCCCACATGCAGTGGATACCCTATTGAAAAGAACGAAGACTCAACATCTTACCAGTGCGCGTTTGTCAGGTTATGAGTTGATGCTTTTGGCTAGCCATGTGCACATCAAGCGGTGCAACACATTGAATCCAGCTACATTGTTGCCGATTTTTGTAGAGACAGATGCTCAGGAACAGCATGACTGTTTTCTCCGGACAGAGGAGGAAACGAAGGGTAGAGTTGATCTGAAAGATACTCCTCTTTCGAATCCTGATGGTACCCTATGGGTAGATGGTTCGTGCTTTAAGCTTCCGAATGGAGAGACGACTGCAGCATATGCTGTTACAACTTTGCACACGATTGTTGAAACAGCACGTACTGCACAGAATTCAGCGTAAGCAGCGGAGTTGATAGCGTTGACTAGAGCGTGTGTGTTGTCAAAAGGAAAGAGAGTGAATGTTTATACTGATAGCCAATACGCATATGGCGTGGCTCACAGTTTTGGTCGCTTGTGGAAAGAGAGAGGATTTCTTACTTCCCATGGTACAAAAATTCAGCATGGACAATTAGTGAGTGAACTTCTTGAATCACTTACTTTGACGACCCAAATTGCGATAGTGAAGTGTAGTGCGCATAAGAAGGTTACGTATGATGTGGGTCAAGGGAATGCGTTTGCGGATGAAGTAGCGAGAGAAACGGCGAAAGATGTGACGAGTCGGATGTATGTTGCAGGTCCTGCCAGATGGGTTGTGGAAGGAGGAATGTGTGAAGATACAACAGAAAGTGTGAAGATGATTCAGGCAGAAGCTACTGAGAAAGAATTGAGTATGTGGAGAGAGAGTACGGGAATGTTGGATTCAACAGGCTGTTGGGTTGAGTTGTCAGAGCACCAGCGATGGTTGTTGCCGGATGCATATGTGCTTCCGGTGGTTACTATGGCTCATGGGTTGGCTCACATTAGTTCAAAAGGGATATGTAAGTTGTTGTCTCCGGTATGGCAGAATGGTGGAATTCCTAAGTGTGCTGAGAATTTGGTTAAACATTGCATGATTTGCTTGATGCATAATCCTGGAAAAGGAACCCCAACTCCAGCGGGTCATTTTGCTCCTCCAACGTATCCGTTCGAGGTGTTGCAGACAGACTATATTCATATGGAAAGATGCAATAACTTGAAGTATGTCCTTGTGGTTGTTTGTGCCTTTTCCAGATGGATAGAGGCCTTCCCCCTAAAGGATAATACTGCCCTGTCTACAGCCAAGGTTTTGCTCAAAGAATTCTTTCCCAGATATGGCTTGCCGAGGATGGTATGGAGTGATAATGGAAGTGAATTTGTGGGTCAGATTATGAAGAAAGTATGTGCGGGTCTGGGTATTAACCAGAAATTTCACGCTGCGAATCACCCCCAGTCAGCAGTGCTATAATGGCACTCTGAAGCTGAAGTTGGCCAAGGTGCAAGCGAGCTCTGGTCTTACATGGCCCGATGCCTTACCATTGGCACTTTTGTCCACAAGAACGACAGTACATTCTCGCGTGGGACTTAACCCATACGAGATTGTTTTTGGACGCCCGGCGAATGTCTGGGGTGTGCCGAGGCCTAAGCAATACAGTGATATCGAGTACCCTATGTTGGTTGACTACTTACATGATTTGACTGCTAAATTGCGTGTTCTTCACCAACAGGTCCATGACACTTTGCCTTCAGTTTCTGTAGACGCAGGCCACACGATTCAACCTGGCGACTGGGTTCTAACCAAGAATTTCCAGAGGTCAAAGAACTTGGAACCAAGATGGACCGGTCCATACCAAGTCCTGTTATCAACTCGGACTGCTATTGAGGTGTTCGGCAAGAAAAACTGGGTACATGGTACCCATTGTAAGAAGATACCTTTGCCCTTACCGTACGATAAGTGGGTCCGGGAAGGTGTTGCCGATTCCGAGAGTAAAAGGGTTCCGAGATTTGTACCTTTTAGCGATGCACATCTGGAATGGACTCAGTCAGAACGTGCGGATGATAAAGTCTTGCAAGAAGCTGTGCCGCCGTGTTTGAGACTTGATACTACGCACCCAGAGACACTCTTTCAGGATCAAACTGTGCCTGGTAAAGAACGCTACAACTTAAGGTCTAAAAAGGACAAATAAAATTTGATTTTTTTTGTGAATTACACTCTTTCAGACAAGAGACTATTTTTCTTTTTCTTTTTCGAACCACCATCCGGGTTCAGCTGCAGGGTCGCGGTATAAGAACTTAAGGGGTGGCCCGCGTATTGACGAAAGGTCTGCGGTTCTAGGGACGTCTAGGACGCCTGGACGCACACTTAAGTGAAGAAGGAAAATTGCCGCAAGCAGCACGTTAGAGGATGGAGTCTGTTGTAACTGAAAGAGATGTTGAGAGAATAGATCTTAAGACAAGATTTTGTACATTGATACATAGCAAATGTTTTATAATATTGTGCTTTTTGATGTTTTTAAGTATTACATTAGCTTGTGTGGGTTGGACTGTCTATGCTACACAACAGACATCTGCACCCACCTCCCAACCTATGCTTTCTTTCACTACTGTTTCTTTGCACCAGTTTTATATGTTGCCTGAACATGAACAGACAAAGAGATCAGAATTTGCCAACAACTCGTTCATACAGTTGTTGCATCAGCATCAGTTAGTAGTAAATACCACTAATTGTTGGGTTTGTGGTCTTATGCCTCATACGACAGATAAAGGTATGCCATATTTGGTTTTGCCTTTTTATTTTAATGGGTCTGTGTGGGCTTTTCAGACCATGTTTATCTATGCAAATGAGGTACGCCCCTTACGTTCCCTTAAAGATAACTCGAGCAATAGTGCCTTAATAAGGGGAATAATAGCTATGATCCGAGATATTGATGCATATAATGCTATCCCTAAGGATGAGGTGCAGGCTTACGTTGGTTGGAATGTGACTGGATATAGTACCAGCTTGACAAAGAAGGAGAGACAAAAAGGTCTCCCCCTATTTGGATTGTACCCCACCGAGGCCACTTTTGTTTTCAAGGTAATGGTCGGAATCCGAAAGCTCAGCTAGGTAAGAGTGTGTGTGCTCAAACCTATGTCTATTCATCTCGGACTTCTCCACCGTTTGTGCCAGCGAAAGGCACATATTTTGTTTGTCATGACAGAGCCTATACATGGTTGCCACCTGATTTTTCAGGAACGTGTTATGTGGCGTTTCTACTTCCCCCTACATACACTACTGCTTCAGACTATCATAGAACGAGATATGGTAGAGGTGTCTTCAATAAGGAAGATACCGCAGCACACGAAGTTGGAGATTTCCTCAAGGGCTTCTTGCCCTTTTGGGGTCCTATGATCAATAGTAGGCATATTCGACAGCTTGTCCGCGTTGTTGAAGCTACTATTAATGAGACAGCAGGTGCTCTTAGTAATGTTACAGCTGAGCTTCAAGCGGACCGCCTTATGACTTTGCAGAACCGTATGGTATTAGACATCATACTTGCAGATCGAGGAGGAGTATGTAAATTGACTGGATCTAGTTGCTGTGTTTACATACCAGATAATGCCCCTACAGTGTACCAAGCCATCTCTAGGTTGTATAAAATCTCTGAGTCTATCCATGTAGACGAAGGAGACTGGTCATTGACGGGATGGTTTTGGGGACTGCTGTCCAGATGGGTGTTAGAAATGGGATTCCTGGTTGGTTAGGGCTTGCGCCAAAGCCAGGCAGAAACCACCACTCTAGTCAGGGCAAGGAAGGTACACGCCAAAGATAACCCCTGCTCACCCCCTTGGTAGCTTGGCACGAGCAGTCAGGCTTATCTCTGAGGCGATGTGTAAAGCGTTTGCGCGCGCACCCAGCAACAACACCCAAGGCCCACCACAAAGGAAACTCCACACAAGGTATTCTATAAAAATAGCCTTTGTATTATACACAACACATCAGATAAAAACACACACTTTACAATGTGCCAACAGGCACGGGCAGAATTTACAAGGGATTATATGTACAGGAGACAGGGCCACATGGACCACTGTCAGGAATTAGCACTTTTAGAACATAGGACTAATACTGTAGTACAAAATAGCAAATTTAGCACACAACCAGTACTTACTGGTATCAGGTAAGCACCACCTACGCAACCCTAACCACCTTAGGAAAATATTGCGCAGGGAATCAGGACCTCACTAGCACCACCTGTACTAGGGAGAAAACAACCACCTAAGTATCACAATACCTGTAGGGGTCTAAGCACATAAACACATGATGCATAACATTCAGAGGTGTAGGGAATGAAAACACATGATGCATAAAAATACATTCAGAGGTGCAGTTTAGGAACCATAGCGCAAGAACTCACATGAGCCACCACCTGTGGCAGTCCCTAGGCCAACTGGCTTTGAAGGGGCAAGGGCGCCCTGTGTTCAGCAGAGTCAGGGCGCAAAAAGCACAACCTACACGTAGCAGTTGCCCACTAAGTGCTGGGCAACTGGAGAGATGCTGTGGCACCACTGTGCCTTGTTAAACACAAATCTGCAGCACTCACGTGGAGCCTCTCCTGGGCTCTAAAATGAATAATGTGCCTTTTTGGGCCCCTTCTAGGCTCTTTCAATGATGTGCCCCCTAGAGCGTTCTAGCGCTCTAGAACAACGATTGCCCTCCTCGTTGGAGTCCCGATCAGATACTCGAGAAATTGCCAGGAATAATGCCCCGTAACGTTGGAGCGGCCCGCTGCCTTCCGGGGCCGCTCTGATCGCACAGAAAAGTGCCCCCAGACGTTGGAGCGACCTCCGCGCTCTCACACCAACAATGCCCAGCGTGGGTTAGAGCCCCCTAGGCTCTCAACACGGTGAAATGCCCCTGTACGTCGAGCGATCTCCCACTGTGGCACCGCTGTGGGGGGACAGGGGCAGAGACTACTACCACGCGGAGTCCCGCTTACCTGGGACTCCCGCGTTGTCTCCTCCTGGTTTCCTCGCCGGCGTCTTCGCCCGGGCCCCCTCCTGGGACCCGGGACTGGAATGCGGAGCCTACCGGCTCCAAACCTGCCGGCCGAGCGTCCCAGTGCGGGGTGGGCTCCCGCCTGGGTCTGAAGACACACGCTTCCGTCGCAGGAGCGCGGGGTGAGCTCCCGTCGCTTCCTGCAATTGGCCTCGCTGCTTCGCCCGGGTCCCCCCCTCCTGGGGACCTAGGACTTTCTCCTCTAGTGCGGGGAGACAGGGTAGGCTCCCGTCCTACCCGGCCTTGCTTCGCCGGCAGCTTCCTGGGTCCGCCTTCGTTGCGAGGCCCCGCCTGCAACCAGGGATTATCAGTCTACTTCCGGGTCACCGCAGGCAGTAGCGGCCCGGCAACGTCACTGCAACTCTTGGGCTGCGGCGGTGATTTTCTTCATGCGGGGTAGGCTCCCGTTATCTCTACACAAGGTCCCTGGCGGGGTGGGCACCCGCTAGGGATATAAAGCGGCACGAAGTCCCTGGCGGGGTGGGCTATCTAAACAGCACACAAGGCGGAAATAAGCGGGGTGGGCACCCGCGAGGACGGCAAAATAGCAGGGAATCCCTACGTCGGGGTTCCCTCGCTAATAATGGCAGCTCCGCGCTGCTGGCCACCAATAAAGCGCTCCTAGCGCTATAAATGAAAGAAAAGCGCTTCCAGGCGCTTAGGGGTGCCAGTAAGCACAAAAGTCCAGCAGAGTCCTTAGGAAGGTGGGCAGGGGGCAAGGCTGGGCCAGGGGCCAGCTCACTGGGCCCTCCAGGCAGGAAGGCAGTCCAAAGTGGCGGTTCCTCCTGGCCTCCAGCAGCAGCAGCCCCCCTCAGGATCCTGGAAGTGAACAGTTTCTGTGGGGACACAGCCCCATTTTTATACAGTAAAACCCTTTGTTCTGGGTTCAGGGTGAGGGGGAAACCCAGTCGCAGCTGGTTGGGGAGCACCCTTGATGTGCTCAGCCCCTCACTCTATTCACTGGCAGGGCTAGGGTCGTCAGTCGCACCACAGGGGGCGGAGCCAGCATTGTGTGGGGAAAATCCTGCCCTATTCAGGACCCAGGTGTACTCCTCCCACCCATCTAGCTGCTGATCTCCCCATTCACCACTGGGTGACTCATCCTGACTCTGGGGAATCCCTAGCCCGTCACATGACCTCAACCAGCCAATCACGCGACAAGGCACACATTTTACACTGCACACCGAAGTGCCCACTTCTAGAAATGGCACTTCCACACTAGGTACATGCACGCCGCACATATCACCGCGCAGCATTCAATCACACGAGTCCGCACATACCAAACTCGGGCCTGCACACCCCACGCATCAGGAACTACTAGGGACACATACATTCCCCATGCATTCCTATGGGAGGGCAGGCCTATCTCACCACATGCACTCAGAGCGCGCACGCACTTTACCCTGGGACACAGGGAAAGTGCGCAGAAACCAAAGAATCACCACACCAAGTCACCAGTAAAAAGCAAAAAAAGTTCAGGGGTGAACCTGCCAGAAGGGCCAAGTCCAACCCAGGGTTTAACCCCTCAGGTTGTACCGGGGGCAGAGGTGGGCTCTCCCACCCTCTGCACCCCCTTCCAGAGGCCTGCTCCCTACCAACTGGGGCGGTACCTCTGGAAGAAGAACTGGTCGGGACGCTGGTTACAGACGTCCCACCCTTCAGGTCAGGCTGATCCCGAACCTGGCCTTCCAACCTCCGGCCTAGAACCTTTGGTGCAATAATTGCCTAGCACTCCAGGACTTCTGGGGATTTCCACTCCATCCCCCTGAGGCTATCAAATGACACATATGTCGAGCGACTGTCTGTCTGGCGCTGATCTCCCGTCCCCTGTCCACCTGACAGTGCGCGGAGATCCCCCAGAACAGAAGTGGTGCCACCCTGGCCACTACACGGGATCCTAGCCCAACTGGGTAGTCCCTGACCCACAGGCTCTTCCACTGGGGAACTCATCCCCCAATCACTCCTCACACTGGACTCCTGTACCCTCCCTACCGGAGCGGTACTGCCAGACTCTAGAACCACAGGAGCCCTGGTTACAGGTGCTCCAGGTCCTCTACACACTAAGAGATCTTCCTCAAGTGGAGTAACAGGACAGCCTAGGTCCCCAACTTGGTGTTCCCTCAAGAAACCATCCAAGTCCTGAGGCAGGGTTTCGTGTGTCTGGGGACCCTCGGTCACCCTCTCACTCCTGCTCCACTGAGCCAGGCAGTGAGCCCCTACACCCTCCTCGCTATCCTGGGACCTAGCTGGGCTACACTGAGCCTCCTCCACCACGCTGGGCTGGAGGATCTCTGAACCACTACTGTTGGAATCACTCTCCCATTCCTCATCAGAACTTGGGACCCCTTCCCAACGGTCTGCTTTTCTTGCCAGGGTCCAAGGATCCAAGGCATCACATCCCAACAGGTGTTGGCGCAACCCGGGATAAAAACTACTGCATAGCTGTTCTTTGATAACCAGAGCATACAGTCCATCAAAATCCCGTTTCGTGTTTACACTTAACCAATCATCCAGTGCATCCTCACATTTACCCACAAACGTGTCCCAAGTCTGGTGAGACAGCTTCCTACTGCCCCTGAATTTCAACCTTAACTCCTCCTCCTGGGGAACAGGTACCAGACTGGGGGGACTGGGATTGGGATTTCCTACACTGGAATCTATCTGGCTGCTACCACTGGACTCAACCCTCCCTGGGGAGTCCAGAAAACCACAACTGCGCTCAGGGGATAACCTACCCTCCAGAGCTAGTTTCTCTCTGGCAAAGGCCCTCTCAGCCTCCGCCATCTGTCTTTTGACCTCCAGCTGCGCCATAGCCTGGGCATGCTGCAACCTGAGCTTTTCTAACGTCAGCTGGTGCTCCCTTTCTTTCCGCCTATCTTCCCACTCCTCTGGGGACAGGGTAAGGGATGAGGCGCTGCCTCCTACGCTGGACCCAGCAAGGGACTCCCTACCTATGGGGTCTTCACTCTCTACTGGCGTCCAGGTATTGTCATCCTCTACCTCCTCTTCTGACTCTTCAGGGCTCCCCACAGACCCACCACCCTCCAGGTGTGAGGCCCGGGCCCCTTCCATACTGTGCTCAAGATCCCATGGACCCTTTTGCCATAGGACCAGGTGGTCCTGAAGTTCGTACAGAGTGTCGGACTCTCCCCCTGTACAGGACCTTTCTAACTCCTGCCTCTGGCGCCAAGCTAGCTCATAGGGATCACAAGCAGGCTCCATTCTAGAAGACGTTCTAGAGAAAAGATCACACAGGGAACCTAGGGGTCTGCGTTTAACACAGGAGTACACAATTCACAAAAAGATTCAACAAGCTCTCTAACCCAGAGAACTCACACTCACTTGCCTAGTGCCACACACCATCCATCCACACACAACCCTCCCCTCGGACTGGTAAGGCAGTTTCTACCACCCCTGATTCCTCAACCTGACCACCACGTGACACAGGTACCAACTCTGGGCGCAGGGTGGGGGACAAATGTACTGGACACTATTACGCTGCCACCACTGGATCCCACCCTCTGGTGAATCCAGAAAACACAATGCACTAAGGGGGATGACCTACCCTCCCGAGCTACGGACACCTAACTCACAGTGCACAAGAAACACATTTCCAAAGAAATGACAATTAAAAACAAACTTAGAACAATAATCCCTATACCATGTGATTTATCTAAATGCAGAGTTTTGTAGTGCAGCCAGTTGCTGCTGCGGTACAGCGCAAACGCAAGTCCAAATCCCACCGCTGCCACCAATGTTAGAAATGGGATTTCTGGTTGGCTAGGGCTTGCGCCAAAGCCAGGCAGAAACCACCACTCTAGTCAGGGCAAGGAAGGTACACGCCAAAGATAACCCCTGCTCACCCCCTTGGTAGCTTGGCACGAGCAGTCAGGCTTATCTCTGAGGCGATGTGTAAAGCGTTTGCGCGCGCACCCAGCAACAACACCCAAGGCCCACCACAAAGGAAACTCCACACAAGGTATTCTATAAAAATAGCCTTTGTATTATACACAACACATCAGATAAAAACACACACTTTACAATGTGCCAACAGGCACGGGCAGAATTTACAAGGGATTATATGTACAGGAGACAGGGCCACATGGACCACTGTCAGGAATTAGCACTTTTAGAACATAGGACTAATACTGTAGTACAAAATAGCAAATGTAGCACACAACCAGTACTTACTGGTATCAGGTAAGCACCACCTACGCAACCCTAACCACCTTAGGAAAATATTGCGCAGGGAATCAGGACCTCACTAGCACCACCTGTACTAGGGAGAAAACAACCACCTAAGTATCACAATACCTGTAGGGGTCTAAGCACATAAACACATGATGCATAACATTCAGAGGTGTAGGGAATGAAAACACATGATGCATAAAAATACATTCAGAGGTGCAGTTTAGGAACCATAGCGCAAGAACTCACATGAGCCACCACCTGTGGCAGTCCCTAGGCCAACTGGCTTTGAAGGGGCAAGGGCGCCCTGTGTTCAGCAGAGTCAGGGCGCAAAAAGCACAACCTACACGTAGCAGTTGCCCACTAAGTGCTGGGCAACTGGAGAGATGCTGTGGCACCACTGTGCCTTGTTACACACAAATCTGCAGCACTCACGTGGAGCCTCTCCTGGGCTCTAAAATTAATAATGTGCCTTTTTGGGCACCTTCTAGGCTCTTTCAATGATGTGCCCCCTAGAGCGTTCTAGCGCTCTAGAACAACGATTGCCCTCCTCGTTGGAGTCCCGATCAGGGACTCGAGAAATTGCCAGGAATAATGCCCCGTAACGTTGGAGCGGCCCGCTTCCTTCCGGGGCCGCTCTGATCGCACAGAAAAGTGCCCCCAGACGTTGGAGCGACCTCCGCGCTCTCACACCAACAATGCCCAGCGTGGGTTAGAGCCCCCTAGGCTCTCAACACGGTGAAATGCCCCTGTACGTCGAGCGATCTCCCACTGTGGCACCGCTGTGGGGGGACAGGGGCAGAGACTACTACCACGCGGAGTCCCGCTTACCTGGGACTCCCGCGTTGTCTCCTCCTGGTTTCCTCGCTGGCGTCTTCGCCCGGGCCCCCTCCTGGGACCCGGGACTGGAATGCGGAGCCTACCGGCTCCAAACCTGCCGGCCGAGCGTCCCAGTGCGGGGTGGGCTCCCGCCTGGGTCTGAAGACACACGCTTCCGTCGCAGGAGCGCGGGGTGAGCTCCCGTCGCTTCCTGCAATTGGCCTTGCTGCTTCGCCCGGGTCCCCCCCTCCTGGGGACCTAGGACTTTCTCCTCGAGTGCGGGGAGACGGGGTAGGCTCCCGTCCTACCCGGCCTTGCTTCGCCGGCAGCTTCCTGGGTCCGCCTTCGTTGCGAGGCCCCGCCTGCAACCAGGGATTATCAGTCTACTTCCGGGTCACCGCAGGCAGTAGCGGCCCGGCAACGTCACTGCAACTCTTGGGCTGCGGCGGTGATTTTCTTCATGCGGGGTAGGCTCCCGTTATCTCTACACAAGGTCCCTGGCGGGGTGGGCACCCGCTAGGGATATAAAGCGGCACGAAGTCCCTGGCGGGGTGGGCTATCTAAACAGCACACAAGGCGGAAATAAGCGGGGTGGGCACCCGCGAGGACGGCAAAATAGCAGGGAATCCCTACGTCGGGGTTCCCTCGCTAATAATGGCAGCTCCGCGCTGCTGGCCACCAATAAAGCGCTCCTAGCGCTATAAATGAAAGAAAAGCGCTTCCAGGCGCTTAGGGGTGCCAGTAAGCACAAAAGTCCAGCAGAGTCCTTAGGAAGGTGGGCAGGGGGCAAGGCTGGGCCAGGGGCCAGCTCACTGGGCCCTCCAGGCAGGAAGGCAGTCCAAAGTGGCGGTTCCTCCTGGCCTCCAGCAGCAGCAGCCCCCCTCAGGATCCTGGAAGTGAACAGTTTCTGTGGGGACACAGCCCCATTTTTATACAGTAAAACCCTTTGTTCTGGGTTCAGGGTGAGGGGGAAAACCAGTCGCAGCTGGTTGGGGAGCACCCTTGATGTGCTCAGCCCCTCACTCTATTCACTGGCAGGGCTAGGGTCGTCAGTCGCACCACAGGGGGCGGAGCCAGCATTGTGTGGGGAAAATCCTGCCCTATTCAGGACCCAGGTGTACTCCTCCCACCCATCTAGCTGCTGATCTCCCCATTCACCACTGGGTGACTCATCCTGACTCTGGGGAATCCCTAGCCCGTCACATGACCTCAACCAGCCAATCACGCGACAAGGCACACATTTTACACTGCACACCGAAGTGCTCACTTCTAGAAGTGGCACTTCCACACTAGGTACATGCACGCCGCACACATCACCGCGCAGCATTCAATCACACGAGTCCGCACATACCAAACTCGGGCCTGCACACCCCACACATCAGGAACTACTAGGGACACATACATTCCCCATGCATTCCTATGGGAGGGCAGGCCTATCTCACCACATGCACTCAGAGCGCGCACGCACTTTACCCTGGGACACAGGGAAAGTGCGCAGAAACCAAAAAATCACCACACCAAGTCACCAGTAAAAAGCAAAAAAAGTTCAGGGGTGAACCTGCCAGAAGGGCCAAGTCCAACAATGGGGATGGAAGATTTTGACATTCCTTGGTATGGTTTTAACCATCCTTTTCTCTTGTTGTCTTTGCATCCAGTGTGGTCCCGCCATTTGTAGTCTTTGTGCTACTATGTGTGCAGGGACCTGTCCCAAGAGAAGCAGAGAATAATAAGATGATGCTACAGCAACACCTTGATGACCTAATGAATATCGACATAGACCTAGATTCAGATTAACATGAGTCTTAGGTTATTGCCTACGTAATGGCAAAAGGAGGGTCTGAGGTTCTATAATTCTCGAGTCTGACTCCATTTCGTTCTGTGCCACCATTTTGTGTTGCCCTCACGTAGGCCTGTGAAGGTAGCCTGGCGAATAAAGTGGCCTGGCCTTCTTAGTTCATGTATACATTAACTAGGATTCTTTTTGACTCTGAAATGAACTGTAAGAAACTGACCTCTGCACCTGAAACTGACCCCGCAAAGCCAATTTCCCTGATCGATCTTTGTTTGAGATTGCCAATCAATGTTCAGGACATCGTTAACTTTTAGTTTCCTTGCACATGCCTTATCTTGTTCAGCATCTGTTACCGTTTCTTTTTTTATGTTTCTTCATTACATGGGTTATGCTTTCAATTATAGGTTTGTCCGGCTTGTGGAGATTGAATTTGGGACATTCCTAATAATTAACTTTTGGGTTGGGATACTGTAAATTGAGTTTTTGTTATGTGACACTTTGTTTGAAAAGGTACCTTATTGGCTAGAATTTTGTGCAGTGGGTGTACATTTGTAATGTGAATATTGGGTATAAAAGGAGACGTCTCGCCTTAGTAAAAGGAGCAGTCTCCTGAGAATTTACACTGTGATGTATTTATGGGATCACTGTTACTAGCTGCAGCTAATAAACTTGGTCTTTGACGCCATCCAGAAGTATTGCGTGTCTCTGTATACCAAGACAGGTGAACTCGAAGATCTTAGGCGTGCCCCTGATGCCGCTGGGTTAAACCCCGGTTCTTCAAACAGCAGTCAGCTGCTCAGACGTTGAGACTTCTGCAGCCAGTCCTTCCAGCCACTGTGCCAGACTTAGAAACACACACTACATCACTCTGCCTTCTAGCCACCGTCCTGGACTGTGGGGCAGCTAAGTTGTGCTGGCAGTGGAGAGGTTATATTCTTTTCAAGCCATTGTCGAGACTGCCTTCTGTTTCATTTCTCGCCACCCTTTCTAAGAACAAGATGCACATTCACACGATTGCCCTGCAGTGCTGGGCAGGGCAAGCGCCACAGTGCAAAGAATCCAAGTAAAGCACATTGAATGACATAAATGGGGATCGCCGGTAGCGTCCTGGCATAAGGGGGCACATCCTAAATCCGGATCCCGCTTCTGTCACTTTCGATATTACTACGATTTCTTTGTCTCCACAAGAAAGCCTCTTTTCTCCTCATTTCCACCGCTTCGGCTTTCTGTTCCTCCGCATCTTTTGAAGAGACTTAGAGTGGGAGGAGGAGATGAAGCTTTGAAGCTGAAAGCACGGCACACGTGAAATGGGCGCAGTGCTGATTAGTTTAAAGTTTTTTTTTTTTTTAATGGAGGTGGGCGAGCAGTGCCCTGCAAAAGAAAAAAATTAGAGCACAGCCGCCAATTCTATGGGGCTGGTGCACTGTTCACCCATCAGTGCTGAATGTCGATATGACATAAGATGTGAACGAGACACGGAGTACACAGAAGAGACAGCCCGGTGTGTGCAGCTGCCCTTCATTCAGGCAGCCTCCAGAGTCAGGGCAGGGATGTCTGCAGATGCCACTCACTCGGCGACCCACACGCCCCTCCTTCCCTCCCTCCTTGCCGTGATCGCAGGTTATTGGATTGTGAGCGCCGAAGGTTTGTGCGAGGCTGGCAAGGATGCCCTCGAGGAAGGGAGTCCCACGGGCTGGTATCCTGCCAAACCCGGTACCCTTAACAATCACAGGAAGTTTTCAAGGCAATGATGAGACTTATTTTTAATGGTGCGCTAGCAATTCTGAACTAACCAATGCTTAATTGCAGACAGTGAGAGGCTGTTACCAGGTAGCTCGGTAAAAAGATGGCGGGTTTTGTAAATGTACATTAATGGCTTCGCAGAGGAGGTCCGCGAGGTTTGGAAACAAGAGCGAGACGATACAATTGAAACAAGCACGCAAGTGGTGCGCGCGCCTCAGCGAGACATCTGTCTTGCATTATCGGGCATGATAATGTAAAACAGATGTCGGCCGTGCGGGTAGTAGACACCAATAGGCCATGGGTGGGGCAAATGCGGGACATGCGCCTGCATTTGCCCAATTGCGTGCTGTCTTTGTTAGAAAGACACACGCAACGCCCAATAGCCTGCAACGATTACAAAACCACATGCACTAGCGTGTGGTCAGCTTTCTGAAGCCTCTACAAAAAGTCTCGCGCTGCGCAAGGAGGGCTGCGCACTGCAACGCTAGGCCCAAAACCTAAAAAGTGTTTTTTTCTCATTTCTTCTGAACTCATTTGTTCACAGTATCAAGAATCTGTCAAGATGTTTTCCAATTTAAAAAGATTTTCTTTTTATTGATTATGTATCATATTTTATCATAGTATGATAATACGGATTATGTACATCTGCTGATGATGGACAAAACTAGCAATAAGTAAGCGATCATTTTAAAATAGAAGACATCTTGCCATATTTTTTGTCAGTCGAACAAATAAAATTGGAAGAAAAAAAGACTTTGTTCGGATTCCAATCCTCGTGCCCACATGGCATGTTGGACACCAATAAAAAGAGCCGGGCCAAGATTTTTACCCAAGTGGCTTGGGGTCCTAGACCTAGATGTTTGGCCTCTACTAATGTCATATTGTTACTTAGCTTCTTTTCATGCAAGCTAACAGATGGTCACATTTCTGAAGGGCTTGTGCCGCCGTTGCGATAATTATCGCTCAGCGCTCTTAGCGTGAGGATAATTATCGCCGGCCAACTTTGAATTTTATCGTGGAGATAGCGTGCTATCAGCAACGCTTATCTCCAAAGTGATAAAATTCAGAGCGCAAGCTGCCAATTGTGAGATTATCGCTGGAAATACAGCGATAATCCCACAAGGTTTGGCGATAGCTTGCTGATAGGGATAGACATATTTACCCATGATATCCACCTTACATAGGATATCTTGGCTCAGTCAGAAAAATACCAGATGTTAAAAAGCAGCGTTAACCGAGGCTAGCGCTGCTTTTTTTTAATCTCTAACAGGGTTAGCGATATCCTTGATAATAGGAGAAATGTCGCTTAGCGACATTTCTCCTATTATTTTACTCTGGAACGCCCCCTTTGCATCTCATTAGAGATGCAAGGGGAAGCGTAGAGTAAAAGGGTGCTAACATGCGAATTTGCGTGTTAGCACACTGTTGCTGATAGGGCGCTAGTTTTATCTCTGCTTTTTTGGCTTTTAAAGCCAAAAAAGCAGAGATAAAACCCTTGTTGATATGCCCCAGAATTCTTTATTTAACGAATTTTGGATTAAACAAATATAAAATATATTTCTATTATTCTAAAATAATGAGTTATTTTCTAAATGGTAATAGGTTGATCTATGTTTTTCTTCTGTTATTTTTTATGGGGGGGGGGGCAGGTCATAAAAGTGCTCCCTCTATCAATTACTGCCATCCCTTACTGGAATAAAATTCTGAGGTGGGTGCATGAGGACATATTATCATTTTCGTAGGGGCGTGTTCTAACTGTTGAAGCTACTCTAGCTGATTGTTCCTCACTGAACTACAGGTATTTTTCTGTTTCACCTGAAACTTCAAAGAAGAAAATTATTACTATTCTGACTCCAGTCCAGTGCTTTATTTGTAATAAAATAAGTGCTGGGAACCTTGTCAGGAGGCCGCTTGAGCTGGCACCACCCATTGCCCCTGCCAGCGTTGCCAAAACAAAACTATTAACCATCACACTCCTAAAAGTGTGAAAAGTCAGACTACACCTGGCCCCCAAGGCTGTAAGAATCTCTTGAATGGCAGGTATTAGTTATTTCTAATGTATAATTATTAATAAGAATCTGTTGTAGTGCTCATTTCTCAATTAGACACCATGGGCCTTATTATGATGTCGAGGTCTCGGGACCAACTGCCCTTCGGTTGGCGGTCCTGACACCGCCATTACAATGCGACTGCACATGGTGTGGTCGCATACTCCCATTTCTCTATGAGAGCTTGTGCAGCAGCCATAAACCGGACGTAGCACAAGCTCCCATGGAGAAATGGAAGATTCTGTTAATCCCTGCACCACGTGGCAGGCACGGCGTGGCAGGTGCCTGCCCCACAGTGTGGGGATTAACAGGGGGACACCGTAGGTGCCCCTTCGGCCACCAACCAGAGGCCGTAGAGGCTTGACTGGGGGTGAATGTTTTGATTTGTTCTGCATTCCGTCCATCAATAGTGTGTCTTTTGCTTTCTCGCCATAAGTGCGCCAGATATGCCCAGACGTGAGTCCTGGGCTCACTGTGCCACTGAAATCAAGCTAGCCTGGCTAAAGAGGGGCGAAACCCTGAAACCGGTCCTAGGATGATGGTTTCCGGTCCAGGGAGGATCTGACTTGGCAGTTCGGGCTGGACTGTTCCCATGAGGCACAGATACAAGACTGATTTGCATATAGCCAGGTCTAAACTGGGGTGGCATGGTGAGCATAAGAATGATGGATTTAACCCAGATCTCTTGACTGGGGGTGAATTTTTTGATATGGTCTGCATTCCGTCCATCAATTGTGTGTCTTTTGCTTTCTCGCCATAAGTGCGCCAGTTATGCCCAAACGTGGGTCCTCGGCTCACTGTGCCACTGGAATTAAGCTATCCTGGCTGAAGAGGGGTGAAACCCCGAAACTGGTCCTAGGATGCTTGTTTCTGGTCCAGGGAGGACCTGGCTTGGCAGTTCGGGCTGGACTGTTCCCATGAGGTAGAGGGTCAAGATTGATTTGCATATAGCCAGGTCTAAACTGGGGTGGCATGGTGAGCATAAGAATGATGGATTTAACCCAGATCTCTTGACTGGGGTTGAATGTTTTGATTTGTTCTGCATTCCGTCCATCAATTGTGTGTCTTTTGCTTTCTCGCCCTAAGTGCGCCAGGTATGCCCAGACGTGGGTCCTGGGCTCGCTGTGCCACTGGAATCAAGCTATCCTGGCTGAAGAGGGGGAAACCCCGAAACCGGTCCGAGGATGCTTGTTTGCGGTCTAGGGAGGACCTGGCATGGCAGTTCAGGCTGGACTGTTCCCATGAGGCACAGGGTCAAGACTGATTTTCATAGAGCCAGGTCTAAACTGGGGTGGCAAGGTGAGCAAAAGAATGATGGATTTAACCCAGATCTCTTGACATGGGGGTGAATGTTTTGATTTGTTCTGCATTCCGTTCATCAATTGTGTGTCTTTTGCTTTCTCGCCATAAGTGCGCCAGGTATGGCCAGACGTGGGTCCTGGGCTCACTGTGTCTCTGGAACCAAGCTATCCTGGCTGAAGAGGGGTGAAACCCCGAAACCGGTCCTAGGATGCTTGTTTCCAGTCCAGGGAGGACCTGGCTTGGCAGTTCGGGCTGGACTGTTCCCATGAGGCACAGGGTCAAGACTGATTTGTATATAGCCTGGTCTAAACTGGGGTGGCATGGTGAGCAAAAGAATGATGGATTTAACCCATATCTCTTGACTGGGGGTGAATGTTTTTATTTGTTCTGCATTCCATCCATCAATTGTGTGTCTAGTGGAGGCATGGGGGCCACAAAGTCGCTTTCCGACAGGCTATCCATGCCGCAAAGCCCGACATGGAAAGCCTGTCGGAAAACAACATCGTAATCCCGACAGCGGAAACGCCATCCTCAGGGATTATATTAGGGCATCCGACTGGCCGACGGGTTCTAGGAGCCTGCCAGAATCCAGCCGGAATGACCGGCTGGGTTCAATTCCAACCACCTACGTTGTTATTAGGCGGTCGGAAATGAAACCAGAGATGTCGGTCAAAAAGCCTCCAACCTGCAGTTGGAGGCTTTCCGACCAACATCATAATCGGCCCCCATGTTTCAGACTGATATGTACCAGTGTTGACAATTAAGTGCTGGTGCGGAGCACTGGAAACCACCGGCTCAAATTAAGCATTGTTCCAGTCTCATATTAAGAAGAAGTGTATTCTCTGAAGGCTTACCTCACTCTCTGCAGGTGGAAAGAGTGAAAATGAGTGACTATCAGTGTGCATGCAGGAAAAAGCGTTTGGTGCACAGAAGAGGCAGTGGGACATTGGGAGGAAGAGAAGCTTTAAAGAATGGAAAGCTTCAACAAACAGGGACCCTTAGAAGATGGAACACTCTCCTAAGAACAGCTATCAAAAAGCACAGGTTAGGTAAATATCTGAAGCAGTAGCTGCCATTACCACAACCTATTTATGTGCAAGTGTCTTAAAAAATGAAGCCAGAGACAGAGGGTCCCACCTGGTGCAATCCAAAGCCTTATTTTCAATCTTTGGCAGAGGAGGTAAACTTATTCCTGTATATGTGATATTGCATGCCCGCAAGAAGAATTCCGCATCTATGTGAGACATGAGGGCATAGTGTGAATTTACTGGTCTGTTGTCTACATTTTCAGTTTGAAACTTTATTAGAATTGATTTTCCGGCTTAGGTCACGGGTGTACATTTCTTTACCCTCTCCATTCAAAAGCATAAAGAAAAATATAGAATGAGTTACAAATTGCAGACATTACAGAAATGTTAATGATCAGAAAATCTATCTATCCATCTCCTTAGTAGCAAAATTGTAAAGAAAACAAAGCAAATTGCCATGCCATTTTGGTAATGGTTACTTTAATCATTCACACATCCCTTCTTGGCAGCTCGTGTTTCTAGGGAAAAATCTAATACTGCGGCTCAGACTGCCAATTATGATGCAGGCTTCACAATGTTTTTCTTACATTTACTCATCAATACAGAAAAATACTTTGTTTTTTAAATGTTCTTCAAAGCCACTATTGCTACTTCTCCCTAGCCTTCTTTGTGTTCCTTCTAACGAGTTAGAAGACAAAATATTGTGTTATCGCTCAGTGATCTGACTGCATTTTCACACTGAATTTAAGGCCAGACGTTTAGTGATTATTTAAAAGTTATTCGATGTTTTGCATTAAAAGACAAAATTCTTGATTTGCAGTAGGCTACTCCTTTACTGTTATTCCTCATAAAATCAGTGCACTCCATTTTGTTTCCTCGATGGATACAAAGCACAGTGCAGTGTGCAATCATCATGTAATATGCTATAAGGATCCTGACTTTGTACTCACTATATAATGAGTTATGATTTTTAAAATGAAAAATGTGTCCTGCTTTTCTTTTCCAAACGTGCCTTTGGAAGAACCCACAAATCTATCTTGCATTTGTCAGGCCTTGCACTGTATCAGGGCTGTTAATGCAATTTTGTGAGGACTGCTTTTTGTTCCCAGTCTGGCCCTGGACTTAGTTTAAAGCTCAAGTGTTACAAGAACTGGCGAGTGATTCTGACAAAAAGGGTCACATCGAGAAAATCAGTGATCTTGTCAAAATGTGACTATGGAGTCACTTGGTGAGATCTTGACCTGAGAACCTTTGATAGGCTGTGTGTAGCGGGTGCCAACTCAATTGAATGACCATCTACAATACCCAGATGAATACCACAACCAGGCAAAGAAAAAAAGTCTCAAAGCTTTCACTAAAACATGATTTACATTACTAAACTAATCCTGTGTATACTGAAAAGCACACATTGCGCCAAAAAAGCACTTGAAATTGATCCATCCACTTAGAAACAGCAACAATGTGATTTATCCTGGAATAGGCACCAAATATTTGTAAAGCAAAGAAAAATACAAAGCGAGATGAAACCTGGTTACAAATAAACAAAAGACACTGCATCAGAACAGAAACACGTTCACAGTATCAAAATCCTCGGTGTGCACAACCAAGAATACCCGCACATGCAAACCAATACATACAAAAGTAAAAGTGGTACAATGCCATCTTTCAACCCAAATAGAGAGAGGAAGCTCCAGAAAATGGACTATGGAGATGCCAAGACGCCACTGAAAGCCCAATAGAAGAGAAACACTGCTCCTCATGAACACGCAACTCCACCTGGCACACGTCTCCATGGGTGACACACGGAGGAGGTTAAAGGACTTTTGAGAACCCTATTGGTCTTTTTTACAACAAAGTGACGCAAGCCATTTTGCTGCGCCGCGCTGAGCCACTTACAAAGCACAGGGATGCGTCAAATCTACAACGATATTACGGATCCTTGTGCTCCCCCCTGAGCTGGCGCACAACTGGCTGCCATGCGCCGACACAGGCACCCTTGCCCCAGGGTACACGGGAGCCTGCTTTGCGGGGAGATTGTTTTTGTGCAGGAAGGGATGCCTTCCTGCACAAAAAAAGTTTCGAGAGGTGTTTTCCTCTTTCTACGCATGCTGCAGAATGTAGCAAGCATAGAAAGAGGAAAAAACGAAGAGAAAATAAAAATTTCTCCTCGTTGCGCCTCCCTTGGGGAGGTTTAGCATTATGCCGCATTCCCAGGTTTACAAATTCTCGTGAATCTAGGAATGTGTATGGTTCCATGGGTGTTGCATGGTAACACTCACAGAAACATCCATGGAACTCCCTCTCACGCAAAGTTCAGCATGTAAAGGGGACATATTTACAAGGACACGTAAATCCACTCTCACGCAAAGTGCAGCGTGTAAAGGGGACATATTTACAAGGACACGAAAGCCATGCTGGGTGTCTTTTCATGTCCTTGTAAATATGGGGCAGCAAAATGTGCAGCCGGTGTGTCATGAAAGTGACACATTGGTGGCGCACACGGCTTGTAAATACGCCCCTATGTGAGCAAAGGAGAACACCTATGGAGCATTTGAACTGGACATCTCTATTGAGCATATACCTCAATACGGTGTCATTAAAGAACCTACCATTATTGGTCATAATGCGCGGAACGTCCACAAGGTATTTTTGCAATAATAGTACCATGCTACAGGTTCCCTTCAAAAAGTCATAAGAAATGCACATGGTAGCTCGTTTCTCACATACAAAATGTTAAAAACAGATGGTAAAACAATACCAGACCAAGGCATGCAGAAAAAGAATCAAGGGTTCATAAGCCACCAATTGTCTAGAATATAAGACGTTTGAAAGATATACATGACTTCAGGAGATAATTCGACTTTCCACCTGAACATGCTCAAACAAAAAGAAAGAAATTATTAGACTTCAGGTCTTTTTATCCATGCCCTTGATATTTTCCGATCTGTTTTTGACATTTGTTGGAATTATCCCTCTCTGCAGGATCATGCCCAAACTTTTTTGCCTCCACCCCTCCTGGTTTCTGAACCGATGTTTGTGTGCTTTTAGGACTATGAGTACTTTGCCTCTGCTAACCAGTGCTAAAGGGCTTGTGTTAACCCCTTTAAACATGGTCAAATTGGCTTACATCAAATGAGCTAAAGTCAACAAAACAATTTCCCTTTGGAATGTCTTCAAGAGCACACTGTCATTCACTCATATCAAAACCATACAATATTTCACAGTAAGTTTTGCAGAATTACCAAAGATTCATACAAAGTATTTTTATTCAATGAATCTCTAGTTCATCTATAATTGTTAAAACGGATGTATGTCGTTACAACACACACTTTTACAACGCATGCACTTACAACGCATTTTTTACAACGCAACATCCACTACAACGCATTCCATTACATCGCATGACACTACAACGCATTTTTAAAAACTACCTTTACAACGCATTCCATTACATCGCATACTACCTTTACAACGCATACCATTACAACGCATAATATTACATTGCATTTAAGGTAAGTGTTGGATAGTATGGGGGTAAAAATTACTATTCTAACTCCAGGGGGTGCAACAGTAGGGTAAGTGTGTGATAGTGTAGGGGTTTTAATGTAATATTATGCGTTGTAATGGTATGCGTTGTAAAGGTAGTATGCGATGTAATGGAATGCGTTGTAAAGGTAGTTCTTAAAAATGCGTTGTAGTGTCATGCGATGTAATGGAATGCGTTGTAGTGGATGTTGCGTTGTAAAAATTGCGTTGTAAGTGTAGTGTGTTGTAATAGTTGCGTTGTAAAGGTTGTTCCCCTGTTAAAACCTTCTGTTACAGAAGTGCATTAAAACCATTAAAACACAAAACCAATATATATCATTGTTCACCAGTCACATATGTCAAATTGCATGTACAAAATAACACTCCTAAAATCTAAAAAGTGGGAGGTTTACACTAGACAGAAAGGAGTTACTCTCATTAGACGCACTAATCAAAAAGTCATGTCTTGGTCAACACATCGTAACAACCATTCAATCTGGGGATCCAAGTTAGCGTGAAAATACTCCTAACCATATGGGTTCAAGACACCACAGTCCATGTGATACAAATCATTAAATTAAAACTTAGAAATAAAGGACTGCAACACTAAACGGTGTCAGTAATGATGTAAGAGAGGACAGACTGTCTACGTTTTGTTCTCAGGTGGCACAACAGGTCTGCAAGACCATCCTCAGATTTCACCACCTGTGATAACCGCCAACGTGAAGCTCCGGTGACTCTGACTCTTCATGGTACAGAGACTGTCAGCAGCGACCGGCAATGCAAGATCTGCAATTCTCACTACAGCATCCACAACCTGCGTTGACCGCCAATGTGAATCTTCAGCAATGACCATCTGTGACACCTGACGGAATCTTCGCGCTACAGCTGCGACCATCTGCAATGCCCTGTCTGCTCTTCGCACTATTGCAACGCTCTTCGGCAGCCTCCTCCACCGCAAACTGGACTCTTCACTCCAGAGAACGTCAGTGGGACCAACATTGACCAAGTATCCTGCCCATAATTCATTACAGCCAGTCTGAATTTATGACTTTCCACTGTTTTAGCACAACCAGATAGCTGTGAGTGGTGCTTTGCACTTTTAGGAAATATACTTACCTAAAATTTTGAAATTGCATATCTCCAATTTTACTGATTGGATTTTGGCTCGCCATTTTGGTCTCATTTTATTTATTAAATTGTACTCTATTTTTCTAAATTGGTGTGGCATTTTGCTTGTGGTGTGTTTTCACTTTATTTCTGTGTGTGTGCCTCATAAATGCCTTACACATTGCATCTAAACTAAGCCTGACTGATTTTATGCCACGCAGCAAAAGTATTAAGCACAGGTTAATTTAGTAACTTTTGTGGTTCACCCTAACAGGCATGGTGGTTGTTGCTTGATAAGGGTTCAAACCCCCCTCAAACAAAAACCCAATTTCCTACAATAACAATAGACATTGCAATCTCAAGCACCAAGTGCAGAACAGATCGACTGAATTACTAGGTGGGTGAACAAGTGCATTGATTAGCTCCCTTCTGTCAAGGTAGAGTACCTTGGTACAAGTTAGCTTTTTCTGCAGGATTTGACTTCGAAACTGGCATGGTCATGAAAAAGCTACTGTGTCCCATGAGAAGGCTCTTTTTATTTTCGTGTAAATATTTTTGACTACATGATGAGCTTTACTTACATATTTATAACGTTTCTGTTTTCTGCTTTTATTGTCATTTTAGCAGTGCTTGCCACATTGTTACCTTGATTCCTCAAGTTGTGGCATTCCATAAACATGTTTCATGGCTCAAGTAAATGTTTTATTGGTTGTTCAGCAGGTAATTGTTATAGAATCTGCATCTTATCAATTCTCGACAAGGCTGATGCACAATTAGAGATGTGGCTGGTGTCACCAGGGCACATGCCTATGCTATAAATGGACAAAAGGATTCTGCCTTCGAAATGCTTAGATTTTCAATGCTGCCATTCTTTTTAATTCTAAAATATGGAAAATAACCTGATCATTTGACCCTCTTTAGGGATGTGTGCCACTTATTATGCATTTGTTGCTGGATAAACTAACCCCCTTTATGGGAGGGAGAGGTGTGGCGCAGTGGTCAGGGCGGCTGACTCTGGAGTGCGGGGCTCACGGTTTGATCTCCAAATTTAGCTCACCATCATGTGACTCCGGGCAGTAGCTCACTTACTCTCCCTGACAACCCCCAGTGCCTTGAGACTCTTACGGGTGATTGGTTCGCTGATTATTTATTTTATCCCAAGGTGGAGTATTGATGGCAGCCGTCAGTCATTGGACACCATAGTTGTGTGTGCAGCGAAGAGTGAGTTGTTTTAGCTTATGAGGACAGTTGCAGATGCTAGAAACCTATCCACATTATTGTAGATCCACGCATGCATCTACAGTAGGAATACCAAGTCATGGTGTGACCTTACAAACTTTGTTTGGTTGAACCCCCATCATTGAAGGTGACGGCATGTCTGCAATTGTGTTTAGTTGTCGGCAAATTCTATTGCAGAACCATACAGTGGAAATGGAAGGGTTTGACTGCCGGTATCATTGTAGGGTTGCCTGTCCTGACTTGCAAGACCTGTAGACTTCTATACGTCTCAATGGACTCATTAATGTACATGCTGGAGATCCTTAATTAGATCCTATATATGAAGCAAAAGTACTGACAACCATAAATACATCAACATGTAGGCTTCTCAGCTATGTCAATTGCTATTGAGCTTCCAAGAATTAACTATCTTATATGTATGCCAGTGGAAGGTCTTATCAAGAATGCCCCTCTTTGTACCTTTCCGGAGAGGACCTGGAAGTGTGGCTTCCTGTGAACGGACATTATAGTGTTGGAGTAATCTCAGGTCCACGGACTAGTGATCCAGGGTTGTTTATATGAAAAGGAGAAAAAGAAAGCAAAATCAGAGATGCAAATGTATTTGACTACCTAGCTGTGACATTTCGATTTCGAACAAATCCATGTTCAGTTGCAGCAGAAACACATTTCACAAGCGAGTGTTAAAGTCAACAGCCTTCTGTGTCAAGGTCCACACTACAAATGCAGATCCGCCAACTCACTGGGTGCCACCGTGTGTCACACTATATTTGCTCCATCCACACAGTTATCCTGTGAAGAGCCAATATTACATGGTGGGCGCACAATTAGCTGGAAACCCACGCAGAGAGCAGGATTCCAGCTAATTGTTTGGAGGTTAAGCTTAGCCGATGTCCATAATGAGGTGTGAAAATTCCACAGGACATCGGCGGCAGCCTTAAAAGCTTTGATTTTGGTTGTTTGGGGGGGCGTCATGAGAGGGGTGGAGAATTGTCATGGAGGTGCATTTTGCAGTGTCTCAGGCTATGCACAGCATTAAGCCCCGCCTCCTTCACGGCCATGCCCCCTCCACACACTACGAAAAAAACACAAGTTGGCAGGTCTGTAAATGGGGCTGGTAATAATTTAAGAGTATGGGCAGAAAGGAATATGCTCAAGTGGGATGGGATTATTTACTGTATTCTAGACAAGAGGCAATGACTATTGTTGATTCTTTGCCGAACATGATGTTAGTGAATAGGACAGAAACCTGGAAGGCATTCTCAGTTATCACCACTATAATAAAAATCCTCATATACCATTGTAATAAAAGAGGAAAGAAAATAAACAAGAAGAAAAAAACGAATCACGAGGACAATCTATAGGCACACACACACACACACACACACACACCACACTCATCCACTAATACTCTAATTCAGTCGCAACCACCCACCCACTTCTGCACCATGACAGTGAAACTTTTTTTTCTAGCATCTTGTATGATGCAATAAAATTAGTGCCCAAATCATCAACGATTAAGAGTAAACCTTCTTTCTTGTGCAAAGCCTTTTCAAAACCAATTTACAGCTAATATACCTAACTTCCAGTCCTCTGCCATTTTTCTGTGGGCATGACTAATCGTCTTGGCTATCAGGATAACCGTTATTAAAATTATTTTTTTCCATGTGGAAAGCTTAGAAGAAGAGTGGCCCAATTATAGATAACCAGCTTGTCAAATCGTGTAATTTCTTGGCCTAGCTTCGTCCACAATCTTTCAAAAATATTGTACTAACTCAGTCTATTGTTCTGCACAATACGTATAACATATTTCACAATATATGTAACATATTTCTCCCAGATGCTTTCCTTGGTCAGTAACTGTAAAATGTGTTAAAACCTAGTCTGTACATCTTCTCTGGACACCAATCATTGCTATAAACCACTTTTTTGCAAAAGCTACTGATTCATTGTAACAGAAATACTTGAGGACAATATTTAATTCTAAAAAGATTCACCGATTCACGGACGAGCTTATTTAGCTTACTCGACCAACTCATTTGATGAAAACACATTCTGTGTACTTTTAAAGCTCAATTCTAAAATTAATTTATATAAAACAAGTAATATTTATGTTCCTGGTCAAGATTAAATTGTTGACTTTCAACATTTTGATGACGTTTCTATTTGAATGATTACTGGCTACTATTTCCTCCAAAGGAAATGTTGTCCAAAATCTGTTATCTCGATGCGGCAGTAGGATTTGCACTTTTTATACTGACAGTCAAAAAGAGTTTTAAGGATGGATGTGAATAGGGTATGCTGTTTCAGGGGGCGGTGTGTTTTTAAGGGAATTTTAGAATGTACAGTTGTACTGTTTTTAGATGTTTTATGGATAATTGTCCTAATAAACTTTGTATTACCTACCTCCAAGAGCATATATCTCTTCTTTTCTTCAACCTAAAAATAAGCTTGAATAAATAAAAAAAATACATCACAGACCGGTCTTCTCATACTTATGAGAAACTCTTAATTCCATTCCAAGCCAAGACCTTCAAAATATAGCTCTACAATATATTTTCAAATGTGACTTGTTTCATAAATTGATTGAGAAGGCAATAAAGAGTCCAGACCCAACTAAACCAATGAGATGTTATATTGTTGTGAACAATCTTTTACAATTTATGCCAAGCCTTCCTTTTCCATCTCATCTTCTAGCAATTGAAAGAGGGAGTTAAAAGCAGAGAGGTTATATAGATCCATAAAGCATTAGAACTGCCACAACCCAGGAACAAATAAGACAGCTACTTAATCATTTGTTTGCTTTTATATAGTATCAAACAAGACATAAAAAAACATCCTTAGCTCTAAGGTGTCTTATGTGTTTCCAATCAAATGTTGATTTTATTACCTCTACCAACACAACCATATCTTACAGTGTTGCCCATAGGACTATAGTCCTTCAAAAAGTACAGAAAACAGTCAAATATTTACAGAATCTTAAATAGCACATTCATAATCCTATTTGATCTTTTTCAGGTCAACGCCAATATTAAGATTCAAAATCTTCAAGCACCAATATATATCGAACTCTACAAAATATGCTGTATAAAATTCTAGGTATAGGTGTGCCTAATGTTTTTGACATAATTAGACTGTTACCTGGAATGTTACTCTATTGATCAAGAATACATGGAGCATGCCCCATTGAACACTTGAGATTAGACAGTAATCAGACAACAGTAGACAGTAATCACAGTAGTTGTGTTTTTTTATCCTAAGCTGAAGCAAACAATTTATATTTGTTATTCCCGGAGGGAATCCCTTTGACCAAACCACATTCACTCAATCTATAAAGAAGTGTTTCCAGAGCCAAGTAAAAAACATGCATTTGCAAAGCAACAGGTTTACCAGACAGGCATAATTTTTTTGATTTATGTTTCTTTTGCAAACATCTGAAATTTGCAAATAAAACCAATAAACATACAGAAAGTATAAAAGTAGGCGAGAGGCCCGGAACCGGAAGCCCAGGCACCCCTTGGCACTCAAGTGCACTTCATTTCAGGCTACTGTGTATGTTAGTCGACAAAATATCGTCACTCACAGTGTAAGACAGCCAATAGATGAAGTAGGCCACCTTCCCCCCCCCCCCTTGCTGCACAAAGTGGAGGGTGGAAGCAACACATAAATTGCATTTGAATAAACCAAATGTTGAAATGGGCAGAACCAATGCCTCTCTGTATGTACATATTGAAACATTTCTATTATGAAAACGTGAGGCTTATGAAACAGCTGAAGCTGTATTTTGGGAAAGACCTAAACAAACGAGAAAGTTGAAACGCCACACAATTTGTTAACACCGCTGCTTAGAATTAGTATACAAACAAGTAACAGGGTTGGAGACAACCACTAGAAAACCAAGTACCCTAACATCTAGACTGTAGAAAATCTACCAACGTATTCAATTTTCTTTTATTTAATTGCATTCCGTCAAAAGACTTTTGCGTACAAAAGTTAAAAATGTCTAGAAAATTAGGAAAAGAAATAAGTTAGTAACAAAAGCCTTGCAAAGAATAAGAATTGTGAAACAGAAAAGTCAGAATGGTGCGAAGAAGGGAAAAGTATTGTACTTGATAGTAAAGGCGATTGAGCTTATTGTATCAAAGGCGTTCAACATATCAAGACAGTTAGGTACCATAGGGACATCACAGGTGCCATGCTCATCAATAAGACTACGTAAGTTCCTTAAAATTCACTTGCCGTAACTGCTGAATATGTTTTAGAAATGCTTCTTTTATAAATTGTAAGGTCCACATTGAACACCAAAATCATCCATTTACATGAATATAAAGTTGTGCCTGTTCCCACCTTAGGCAAAAGATTCATAAGAGCTCTCTTTATTGTTAAGGTTTTAATACCTGAAAGCATGACACTATTGAAAACTGCATTAAATACTAATGGGATTCTACCAGAGAACGTCTAAGGACCTGGGAATCAATACAGTATAAACAACACTTGGTCCTAACTTATTTTTTGGCCCACCTCAGGTATGTGGGGCTAGGAATGTATGACCGATTGAACCAATTTTCCTAGCATACCTGAGGTGGGCCAAAAACACATCTAGACCAAGTGTTGTTTATAGACTATTGAAAACTGAGCACAATTTAGGGACAAGGGGCACTTAAATTTTGATTACCATTCTCTTCTTTGATATCTTAACTGGCTCTTGTATCGCCTGTTATGAAACCTGTGTAGTCAAGGATAATTTATCTTTAAGTAAACTATATCTTACTAAAACTCATCAAACGTAGGTGCATATCAGCAAGGGTCGGCGATAATTATCGCTAAGCGCGCTTAGTGCGAGGATAATTATCACCGGCTATCGCTGGATTTTATCACTGAGATAGCGCGCTATCAGCGACGCTTATCTCCAAAGTGATAAAATTCGAAGCGCAAGCTGCCAAATGTGCGATTATCGCTGGAGATCCAGCGATAATCGCACAACGTTTGACAATAGCTTGATGATAGGGCAGGGCAGACTTAGCCATTATATCCACCTTCCATTGGATATAATGGCTAAGTCAGACTGAAAGCAGGTGTAAGGAAAGTTGTGATAACCACGGTTAGCGCTACTTTTCTTATCGCTACGCAGGTTAGCGATCAGCTTGCTGATAGGAGAAATGTCTGTTAGCGACATTTCTCACGTTATTTTGGGGAGGAACGCCTACTTTGCATCTCATTAGAGATGCAAAGCTGGGCGTTGAGGGAAAGGGTGCTAAGGCATGAATTCACGCGATAGTGTGACCTTGCTGATAGTGCGATAAAATTATCGCCGCTTTTTGCCTGAAAACGGATGCTAAAGCGGCAATAGTTTTATCGCCGACCCTTGCTGATATGCCCCGTATTTTGTTAATTGTTATCCTCCAATTCATACAATTTCTCAGAAAACCCACAACAAATTATTAAATTCCTTATTTCCAATACCAGTATGCTTGGGCTCCTTCTTACGGAATGAACATTGTTGCAATTTTTCATGAAACTAAAAGGTGCAACAAAAGGATGTTCTTTGAAAATGCTACATAGATGACCGCTTGATTTTGGGGGTGTAGTCAACCTGAGTTAATGGAATTCTATGAGGGGTTAGCAACAGAAACAAAATGATTACGTTTATCATTTCTTGCAGTAGATTTCTTGCACATTCTAACAGCACCAAGTGATAAAAATACAAATTACGTATGATTTTCTTTACTGATCCTAAAGATAGGAAAGCTTATCATCTCTTTCAGTGGCTTAAAATTGATGTGGCAATAATGAGTTCTATAGAATTTTAGACTTCTTAGGGTCAGAATTTTAACAAATCAGAGACGTGATGTGTAATTAATGTGTTATTGATGTTATAGGTCAATTGAATATTACAATCCAAGACTGGTAGGTTTTTCCCTGTGTGGTCCCGGAGGACATTCATGTTTACCTTTACTGGAATGTGATTGTTGCAAAGAGCAAATGTTTTTCATTTTCAGTTTGTCTCCCTTAACAGTAGGACATGTAAAAATATATGAATCAAAAGCCCTGAAATGCATAGATCGGAAACTGACCTCTCCCTATCATGATACAATATTATCAAGAAAACAAAGGGGCAGATTTACAAGAAAGTGACGCATCTATAGAGATGCGTCACTTTCCTTGCACCACACTAAAAAATGCTTGCGCCACCATGGATGTGCCTTATTTACAATACGGCGCACCATGGCGGAAGGATTGACAGATGCGTCAAAAATTCTGAGAAATTGGGGCAAAAGTCACGCATTGCAAGAGTCGTGTTGCAAGCATGACGAAACTCCAGCAATGCATTTTGTGGCCTATTCCCACTATACTGCATCCCTCCTTACGCCTGCTTCAAGCAGGCGTAAGGTTTTGACGCAGTGGCGTCCTAAAAGTGACGCAGTGAAATCTTGTAGATTGCACTGCGTCACTTTTACGAGACTTTCCTGCATGGGAACGCCCCCCTGCATACATTATACCTGATGCAGGAATAATGTGACGCAGGGCTTTACAACGTGACGCATCTCCCTAGAAAAAAAGTGACGCACTGGTGGCGCAAAGAGGCGCAAGGGGCTTGTAAATCTGCCCCAAAGTATCGAAACACTTTTCTTAGACATGTCATAGAGACTTTTATGGCATCAACTAAAAAATAAAGAAACATTTACGGAGAGTTTTGACTTACTTTTGCTTGAGAATTGTACTTGCAGCGACCCTGAGGGGCAAGTGTGATTTTCCCAATGAGTTTAGTGCAGCTTGTCAGCTGAGAACTAAAGGTCAGCACAAGCAGTGAAGATAAACTTGAAGAACTAATATTGATAACCTTGGAATGAGGTTAGGAGAATCTGAACTATGATGTAATGATCATGCCCAGTCTCTGGCTGCTGTACATCAAACAATGTTTGAATATTATCTACCCTGGGCTCTTGCACTGGGCTTGAACCGTGCACATCAGTTGTAGTGCATGTGTTAGCGATAACTAAGTGTAGCCCCGTGGACAGAAAAAATTGGGGCACCATTGCAATGAACTCTGAAAACTTCTCTTGGACAGTTCCTATTGGGCAATAGTGTGTGATCATCTGCAGGAATCATTGAATAATTATTTTCCTAAGACTACACAGCTATTTCCAAACCAGAAGAGACAGGAAACCAGAGAAGCAATTGTGCCAGAATTTCTTGTTAATCTGCTAAGAACGTGTGTCTGGCATCTGTAACTTATTGACAAGCTGAAGCTCTATGTATAATGTTTTGTCACTTGGGCAGACAGAAAGCAAACGGCTAGTATTTCTAATGCACAGTGCTCAGTGTGTCTGGGGCACTTTTCATTTCAATACCAAAACCTTCAGATATATTTTCTGTGGTTGTGTCTTAGTTAAAAATTCTGTGGCCATGTCTTAGTTAAAAGTAATGATAAATAATGTTGATAACAACAAAATGAGCCATTGTGGTGTTTTTTGACACCACAGTCATTACAATTACAAAATAAAAATGGTTTGTTTTGTTGTTAGCAACATGGTTTATTTTTGCTGTTTGCTTATACCATGATTTCTAATTATAAATTCCTATGTCTTATTATGGGAAGCCTGACAATGCACAATGTATTGTCTAATGAGAAAAGTGAAGATATTTCTATAAGAAAATCAGTTAGTGTCAACTTAGGGCCATATCTCTGAACAGGTTTGCATCGCAAATCGTAAATCATATTTTTGAAGCCACCAAAGCCACTTTGCGTGGCTCCAAAAATATGGAGTAACACAACGCGGCGCTAATCGCTGCGTTGCGTTACTCTGCCCTGGGTAGGCATTAAATGGGTGTTGCATGAGTGTTCCCATGAAACTCCCATGGTTTTTCGCGCATTCCCAGATTTACCAGACCTCATAAACCTGGGAATTCGCCCAAAAAGTATGTTGCCCCAGGGGAGGCATAACTAGGAAAAATAACTTTATTTCTCCTTGTCTTTTCCTCTTTCTGTGTGAGCTGCACTGTGCAGCACATATAAAAAGAGGAAAAAGCCTCTCAGAATGGTTTTTCTGCAGGCAGATGCCCCTTCCTGCACAAAAACAATCCTGCCTACAACACAGGCACTGCGCTGGCAATAGGCTTCCAAAAGGGCACCAGCTCAAGAAAAGGACAGGAATTCGTCATATTGGATAAATATTGCGCATTCCTGCCCTTTACCTGTGACGCAAGGCAGTGCAGCAAGGTGGCTTGCTGCACTGTGCCACTAAAGTCGTAAATATGGCCCTTGGTGTTTCTTAATTTGAAAGGTCAATTCAATAGGGAGTGAGAGAAGATTTTGGAAGAAAAACTACTGCTGTTCCTTATGGCCGGATCACAAAATATTTTTGAATGGCGCTTTTTTATTTTCTTGATGGTAAGTTTAAGCACTGCAAGCTCCAGAAATCATTTATCACCCTTTTCAGAAAACAGGATTCTACAGAGATTATAATAGGTGACAAAAACATTTATGCACAGTCACTGTGCGGAATTTTGTATTTTGTGCTGCAGTGTTTTGTGCTGCATTATAGCAATTTATTTTTGTTGGTTTGTACCATGGTTGCTGTGTGGTGTTTTTCTTTGACTGTTTTGTTGTAGCCTGTTATGTTTTATTTGTGTTCTTATGTTCAATGGCAGCTTGCACAGGTAACGCTGTGGGGCAGCGAGGCGGGGTGAGGTTGGGGCTGGTTGGGGTGTTAGTGGAGTGTGACATACAACAGGAAAGTGGAGAGTAAATAAATAAATAAATAAAAGCCCTTACTTTGCGCTCACAGCATCGCCGACTCTGCGTCTAATGTCTTCATTACCAGGTTGACTGTAAAGAGGGCCAGATCCTCACCTCAACCACCTATGGGCGGCCTATTACCATAGTTCAGCGACACTGCATTTTGAAAGATTTCCATCCAAAGAGTAGGACTTGTTTTTCTATTCCTAAGGAGTTGCCATCTCAGTCCATATTGGTCAGTCTGTATGACTCCTGTTCCTTTTGCTCTGCAGGCCCTCATTTGTACTATTCTCAGTTCTCATTCTGGTCTCCAAATCTTTACTCTTTCATAATGTTTATCAAATGTTCTGTCTTGTCTGGAAATAGCTTTTTCAATACACTCTAGTGCTATGGGAACTGGGTCCCTAGTTGATGATGCAGTATGCACAGCAGATACATCCCTAGTCTTGGACTTGATCTTTGCGCCCTGAGGCTGGAAAAATGTCTTCCATCACCTTTTCTTTTAACCTTACTATTCGCTGTCACCATCTTCGAGATGTACTTGATGGGGGTCCCACACACCGATATGTTTGACCAGTGTTGGCTGGTGACATTTGAAAGTGGTGAGCGTAAAATTATTGTCCTAATGCACTGCAGCGAGCGAGCGTAGCGAGCGAGCCTGAAGAACCTACGGAGGGTCCGGGGGGGGGGGGGGAGGGGGTTCTCCCCCTGAGAAAATTTTGGGAAAAAAAAGAGTGGACAAATGGTGCATTATCAAGCAAATTTGTGAAAGCAGGAAGGTTAATAAAGCAATTGTGAAAGTGCAGTTATTACATTAATAAAGAGATGTCATATAACATAGATAGCTGCTTATTCAGTATATGTGTCTTTGCTCTCCCTGTGCCCTTACATATCACTCCTCTGTGTCTTTGTTCTCCCAGTGCCCTTGCATATATCTCATCTGTATATTTGCTCCCCCTGTGCACTTACATATCACTCCTGTGTGTCTTTCCTTTGCCCGTGTCCTTACATCTCTCATCTGTGCCTTTGCCTCTCCAAGTGCCCTTATATATCACTACTGTGTGTTTTTGCTCTCCCCGTGTCATTACATATCACTCCTCTGTTTGTTTTCCTCTTCTTGTGCCCTTGCATATCACTCCTGTCTGTCTCTGCTCTCCCAAACCCCTTACATATCACTCCTCTGTGTCTTTGCTCTCCCTGGGCTCTTACATATCACTCTTCGGTGTCTTTGCTCTCCCTTTGCCCTTATACATCACACCTCTGTGTCTTTGCCTCTCCACGTGCCCTTACAGATCACTCCTCTGTACATTTTCTTTTCCCTGTGCCCATCCCTTCCAACCCCCTTTGCCTTTATCCACCACTCCTAGATCCTTTGCTCTCTGTGCCCCTTCTGCATCAGTCGCTGTGTCTTTCCTTCTCCTATCTGTTTCACTTTTGCCTTTAACTTTATCTCGTATCCATCGCTCTGTCCCTTGCTCTACTTGGGACCTTATAATAATCTGTTCATCTCCGTCCTCTCCCTGTGCACTCATGCACCTCTCCAGAAAACTTAAATAAAACCATCATACTAAGGGGCTGCTAACCGTATCTACCTGCCAAAAATGCACCCATATCCCACAGCACTCTATCTTCAACCACCTCCTATATCGCACTCTGTGTCATGCGGCGCATCCTCAGGCCCCTCTGATCTGTCACAAATGACAAAAAACTCCCCCACACAAGATCCCAACAATACACCCTTCCTACCACTCATTCCCACTGTGCAGCATGCTACCCGCCTGAAAATGCACTACCGCGCACTGCAACGGGATATGAAGCGCTATGTGAGTGACACAATACGCTACCTTATCTCTTCCTATCCATCACTTACCCATCTCTCCTCTGCTTCCTTCCCTCCCGCTGTGTTGCCGCGCGCCTCTTTGTCATTGTGCCTCTCTAGCCTCCCCCAACCCTTTCGTCCTGTCATCTCCCTCCCTCAACGCCCTTCTCCCACCCTTCACTCTTCTCTTTCACCCCCTCTTACCCGTCCATCGCTTTATGTCACTCCTGACTCACTTTTAACCTTTCCTCTCAATGCTCCATGACGTTCTCCGTTTCAAGATCCAGTTTAGTTTCTTCCCTCTTTCTCTGCCCCTGTCCGCTCTCCTCTTTGTCTTTCCCTTTTGACACCCCCAGTCTAGTCTTTATTCTCCTCCTTCCATGTTGTCCCTTCCTGCTCACCCCTGTGTCACTTTTCCCCTCTCCAAATGTAACTCCTACCTCTGTGCCCGTCCCACACAAGCGGTTACTCGACCACAGTCCACTGCGCCAGAGCCTCAGAGGCGCCATACCATGGTACCGGGTCCATCAACTGCTCCCACACACTACACGCAGAGACACTGCACTGGTCACTATTATATGGATTACAAATATGGATTATTATTATAAATCCCCGTCATCACAGAACTCAAGTGCCCAGGTCCACACGTGTAGAGCGCACAAAGGGCATAAATATAAACACGAGCAAAGAGGCTTCTTTCGTCAGTTATATGCCCAAAGTGCAGTTGCTAAGAAAAGAACACAGCACTGCACAACTATATTTCAGGAAAGAAAATGCGGTGCAAAGGAAGAGCAGCGCCGTGGTAAGTGCAGACAGGAAAGAGTGCAGCGCAAAGAAAGTGCAGCATACGGACAGTATGGCACAAAAACACTGTGTCTTTGTGCCATACTGTCCGCACTATTTATTTATTTATCTCTTTATTCTCTTCTCACTCTCCTAATTTTCTCTTTCCCCCATCTCTCTGCCGCCCTATTTGTTTCGCTTTCTGTGTCCTCTCTGCAACAGCATTAAGCCTCTGCTCAGAGACGACATTTCTTTCCGCTGCCACCAATTTAAGTCCACCGTCTATTTTGGTTTGGCTTAAAAGCGCATAGAAGCTCTGACTTTCAAGCTTCATGGTTCTACAAAGGCTGTAATTTAGTTTGGTGACGTATGCGTATCCCGTTATGTTCCAAGCCTAGCACACTGCGAACTTTACCACACTGTAAGAGATAAAATGGAACGTGAAAGCTTTACACACTTCGTGATTTCAATCCACGCGTGAAAACGATGACAGCGTACTGAAGTGTTCAAATTAAAATATATGATTAGCATAGCGTAACTAAAATTAGCTTATTTGATTTAGTCCCGTAATAAGGCCCCTCTTCGTCATTATAGTTTAGTACGACGGAAAGGGTCGAAAACAGGACTGCGGCCATCTTGGCCCTTAACTCTCTCGTCGTGTAGGAACTACGATCACGTGGTTCCCTGAGCCCATATTTTCCCCATTTAGCACACACCAGTTTAGAAGACAGGCTGAATTGTATTTACGACCGAGAAGCAAGGTCACATCTGCTAAAAGGGAGTACCAAGCAAAATTCCTTCTGAACCTGGGACGAGAAGGGAGTCACCCGGCCGACCTTCTATTCTTAAAGATAGTAACTTTTTTTGTATCGCTGAAACTAGATATAGGATGAGCTCATTAGGAGCGCCTGGACGGGCTGGTACTTTTCCACTTGTAAGGCTTTGTATGTTGCGCTGATAATGTATAAAAGTATGAGTTTGTCAAGGAGCCAGCAGTCTTCCTCGGTGCACCTCATGGGTGAGGATCGATGGGGCTCCTCTACGTAGAGTTTTCTGTCTGACTAATAAACGCTTGAACCTTCTAAGTTGCCAACTGCTCATTATTTGACTTACATTGCGGGTCACCGGTAAGTGTGGCCCTTGGGACTAAAATTTGAGTACAACAGTTGGCGACCACGAAGGGACCCCGTGATAGGGTCTGACCTCCCCCGTAATCGGGTGGTAGGTTCGAGGGCGTCTTGGCCGGGTGAGCGGATGGGGAGCTCGAGGGTTTCGCTCCGCGCGCTCGAGTGGGATGCCCTCTGCTGCTAGTCACCCTTCACCGGGGTCCTACGGGCTCAACCCAAGAAACGGACCGTGTTGGTCGAGAGGAGTTGGCAGCGAAGAACGGACATTCGTACCAGGGTGCACCCGGTGAGTAGAATTTTGATTTGAAGCACTGATTATAAACAGTGCACGTTTTGATTTTGAAGCACACGAGGTGGAGCGTGTAGTTGAATTTGAAGCACAGGCTCTAGGGCGGTGCATTGATTTTGAGGCAGGCGCTGGAGAGCGGTGCCACTGTTGGTTTGAAGCCCGAATTTGTATGGCTGGGCATTGATTTGAAGTACATGTACATTTGGCACGATTTGATGGGCCCTTTTTTCTGATTTGATGAACCGCGCGCGGAATGTAGCCCGATTGCACCTGGGAGACTCACGACCCGAGCTGGGTAGCCACGAGACATATCCGCGGTGAGGCACAGACCTCCTCGGGACAAGCCTCAGTGGTGAACCAGGGAGGCAGTGAGATGATCTGTGGTGTAGTTGGGGATGTCTATTGTTGGAAACATTATGGAGTAGTGTGGGACTGGCTCACTGATGGTGGTGGTAAGGGTTGTCGCTCTTGGTTGTGGTTTATGTCATTTGTGTTTGTATTGAACCAATCACCATGCCTTGTTTTAGTAAATTGAATTGTTTTAGCTGTTGCTGTCGGACAGGTGACTCTCGGCTGGCTGAGAGTCAGCCTGCCCCGCCAGAAGGCAGTCCTAGCCACTATATGTATGTGAAGCATGGAATTACCCCTTTATTGTGTTGTACTCTGTGGCATAAATATACTAAAAGTAATGAAGAATTGCAATGGCCAAAGACTGGCTCGTTTGATGAGAAAAAAATTGTTTTCTTACAGGAACAACTGTTCTCCAGGCGTAGCCGTCAGGCCATGTTTGATGCCCTGGGTTCGTGCTGAAGGAATCCAAACAGCGGCGGATAAGGGAGGAGAAGCAATCCAGGGCTAAGGCAGGACAGAATGTGACTCAGAAGGCCATAGCTTATGAATATACTGTATGAACCGTGAATTCCGATTGAAGGTAGATAAGAGCTATGTGACTCGACCCAATGCTGAAGATGAGATAGAGGACTTATTGGATATACGGCCACCGCCTCCTTATGTGCCTCAACGGCTGTATCCGGAGAGCGCAGGAGTCTCGGCTCCAGCCACGGCCGCGTCCTTAGGAACCTCGGGGGCCTCAGCCCCTCCAGCCCCCCCCAGTTCCTCCCCTTTGACAGAACTCTCCCGACTGTCCACATCCGTGTCAGAGGTGATAACTATGTTACCATCACTGTTAACAGCCGCAGCAGCTGGGACAACACAGCTGCCATCCGGGTCAATGACTTCCCCTTCTGTCCTGCCCTCCTCCTCCGCGAGTACTACGCCAGTGGCAGCTGCCACCACTCCGACACGTCCGGTTCCCTTAGCTGAGGGTAAAAGGTTGTTTACTCGTTCGGCTTAGGGAACAGAATAAAAATAAACTATTGCTGTACAGGCATCCCAATGGATGCGGCAACCCATTTATTCATTATCAGATATTTGGAGCACCATGAGAGATTACGAGCCGGTAATGCAACAGCATGCATTAGAACATATGGCGAACCGCCTTATATCATTATGGGAGCAGGTACACACGGAGGGAAGGGCCCCGGCCATATTATACGATATCGTCACACAAACCCATAGATCTCGCCTTACCCCAGAAGAAGTGTATGGGAATGTGCAGACCTTGGTGGCATATAGAACCCTTCTGCAGTCGACTAATCCTACGGGGCTATCCCAGTACCCTATGCGGGAAGTACACCCCATTTACCATCCAGAAGTTACGGAAGTGGTAGACGCCCTCGGGGTAGTTACTCGTCCCAGAGTGAGGCGCGTTTCCAGGAACAATGGGTGTATACCCCCTGGAAATGAAGTGAGGTGTTGTCACTAAAAAGTCAGTTACCAGATCCCAGGAAGAATCCTACTGCGTATTACAAAGAGCTTACTGAAGCGGCTTCCTCCGCAGTAATGACGTTGGCGGACATTGAACTATTCTTTGCTTTATTAGTACCGGTGGACATTTGGCGCCAGGTACACGATCAGGACCATGCAACCGAATTTGGGGGAACTTGGGAACAGCTACGGGAATGGGATAGAGATCGTAAACCGGGGAATAAGCCCCGGGCGGAAATATTGGCCCTTCCTGATAGGATAATAAATTATATGCATTCGCTGATCCCTCCCCGGAAGGTGGATTGGGATAAGTTGACGGCCTGCAAGCAGAAGAAGGATGAGAGTGTATCAGATTTCTTTACGAGATTTGAGGGAGTTTTCATTGACTTCAGTGGACAGGACCTGGCCACTGAAGGAGGGGTACGTTTGTTCGTGAATCGATTCGTGACCAATCTGCTGCCGGAGGTATCGGCTCGATTGCAGGCTGCTGAAAGCACCTGGACAACTACTACCCCTTCGACGATATTGAGTATGGCTCAATATTATGAACATCGTGAGAATGAAAGCAAGGACAGGACAGAGAAAAAGTCGAAGGACTTGAAGACTCGAGTATTGTTACAGCAAGTAGAGAGAGGACGGGGGAGAGGGCGAGGGTCGCAGAATTTTGCTCCAAGAGGGGCGGGTCCAGCACAGACGACAGGACGGACAAACTTGGGGATAAATCAATGTGCCTTCTGTAAGCAGGAGGGGCATTGGCGAGCCCAGTGTACGTTATTATATGAACAGAACAGTGTTCCGAGAGGTCGAGGAAGGGGACGGTTTGGTGGACAGCTAGGGGGATCTACGAGACAAGAGCATTCGGCCACAGGTGAGACTGGTCAGAATTGCTTTGATCACAGTCAGGGGAGGCAGTATTACAATGACGGTTATATGACAGGCGAGGGATCAGGTTATTCTCAAGCATAGGACAGCCAAAGACAGAGTGAGGGGCAGGTGTCGATTCCAATTGATCAAGCTGGACCTTATGTCCATGCACGATTATTGAACGCATCAGGTAAGTTCCTAGTTGACACAGGGGCCATGAACAGTTCTGTTTCACGTGCCCTAGTCCCGGGGGCTGCTCTGTCTGGCCAGAATAATGTGTCCGTGGGGTTTTCTGGAACTCCGGTGGTAAGCCCCATCTCGCAACCGCTTCCTCTTACCCTGGGGTCGGTATCAATAAACTCACCTTTCCTTTTGACCTCCCAGTGTGGAGAGAACCTTCTAGGCATGGATATATTGAAAAGATTGCATGCTCGCATCTATTGTTCCCCGGAGGGGGTTTACTTGACCATAAAAGACCCTTCACCCCTCTCCGCGCAATGCTTATCTAAAACAGATTCTTTACCACCAGAACTGGCGTGCATCCCAAAAACCCTCTGGGCGACTGGAGACACTGATGTGGGCCATTTGCAAATTTCCCCAGTATCGATTACCTTAAAACAGAATGCCCAGTTGCCGAAAATTCCCCAGTATAAAATTGCCCCTGCTGGGGAACGAGCTCTAATGGCTATCATTCATGATTTGATTAAAACCGGAGTAGTGGAAGAAACGGCCTCTAACACGTGTAATAGCCCTATTCTTCCGATTCTTAAACGAGCCCCGGTACAACAGACTCCTGATTATGCTGATACCTATCGATTTGTGATTGACCTACGAGAGATCAATAAGATCGTGGTACCCCAGTACCCTGTGGTACCTGATATTAATTCCATCTTGACGATGATTCCTCCAACCGCACAATTTTTCTCAGTAATAGATTTGAAGAATGCTTTCTTTAGTATCCCTATACATCAAGATAGCCGCTATCTTTTCGGCTTCTCATTAGGGGGTCGTAGCTTCAGATTCTGTCGCGCCCCCCAGGGGTATACGGAAAGCCCCAGTATTTATAGTCAGGCACTGAAAAAGATACTAGACACGTTGAGCTTGCCGCCAGGTAATGTATTACTCCAGTATGTTGATGATCTCCTGGTGGCCTCTGATACTGAGGAGGGCTGCCGGACGGCAACAGTGGATTTGCTACAGCATCTGGCGAGAAATGGTAACAAGGTGTCACTGTCAAAATTCCAATATTGTCGACCGGAGGTGACCTACCTTGGTCATCTCCTGTCGAAGGAGGGAAGGCGATTGACCTCGGAGCGTATTGCATCCATTACTAACATGTCTGTTCCTCGCACGCACCGTGATGTCCGTGCTTTGCTTGGTATAACCTCTTACTGTCGCCAATGGATCCCTAACTACTCTCTTATCACTAAACCTTTCTTGTATCTAATCACCAAAGATGTGCAGGAACCTCTACCCTGGACTGATGAGTGTCAAATGGCTTTTATTTCTTTGAAGGCTGCTTTATGTTCTGCTCCTGTGCTCGGCACCCCAGACTACCGGAAGCCTTTTGCGCTCTACGTGCATGAGGTGGACGGTTGTTCGCTTTCAGTGTTAACACAGGACTTTGGAGGTAAGCAAAGACCCTGTGCATATTTTTCGGCGATTTTGGACAATGTCGCCAGAGCGCTTCCCAGCTGCCTGAGAGCCACGGCCGCTGTAGCAGTGGCGATCAGGCAATCGGAAGGGCTGGTCCTAAATACGGATCTCACAGTGATGGTACCACACGCTGTAGACGTATTGTTAAACAGGACACAGGCGCAGCACTTAACCAGTGCGCATCTTACGGGGTACGAATTGACCCTGTTTGCACCTCACATAACGATCAAGAGATGCGTCACTTTGAATCCTGCCACGTTGCTACCCCTCCCCTCAGGAGAAAGTGGCCAGGATGTACATGATTGCATATTTCGGACCAAAGAAGAAACAAAGGGCCGGATAGATCTAACAGACACCCCTTTATCTGAAACCCAAGGGGAATTGTATGTTGACGGCTCATGTTTTAGATTGCCCAACGGTACTACGGTTGCGGCTTATGCAATTACCACCTTGCAGACCGTGGTCGAGACGGCCAAAGTACCATATCACTCAGCCCAAGCGGCTGAATTAATTGCACTACTGAGGGTGTGTGAATTGGGTGAGGGATTGAGGCTGAACGTCTACACCGATAGCCAATACGCTTTCGGTGTAGCCCATAGTTTTGGGAGGTTGTGGGCAGAATGAGGGTTTCTTACATCCCATGGTGAAAAGATAAAGAATGGACAATTGGTCGAGCGACTGCTGGCTGCATTAACTTTGCCAGAAGCCCTTGCTATTATAAAATGTAGTGCCCATAAGGCTGTAACTGATGATGTTGGGAGGGGAAATGCTTTTGCAGATAAGATTGCTAAAGAAACTGCCCAGTCCGACACCCCCTCCATGTTTGTGGTTAGCCAGTGCAGAAGGATGGTAGAAGCAGACATTTTTCGAAACACTGTAGATAGTGTGAAAGAATTGCAGCAGGAGGTCACCCCAGAGGAACTAAAGTATTGGCAGGAGCAGGTGGGGCGGTTAGACGAGAATGGGTGTTGGACGGACCTGTCAGAGAAATGCAGATGGCTACTACCGAATGCATTTGTGAATGCGGTGGTAGCCATGGCACATGGTCCCGCCCACGTAGGGGTTCGAGGCATTTGCGCGATATTGGACCCTGTATGGTACAATACCAATATCCACAAAACGGCCAAGAATTTGGTCCAACATTGTATGGTTTGCCTTCAACATAACCCGGGGGGTGGTACTCCTGTTCTGTCAGGTAGTTTTGCCCCACCCACCTTGCCTTTCGAGGTACTTCAAATGGACTATATACAACTAGAACGGGTTAACAACCTCAAATACGTTCTGGTGGTAGTCTGCACCTTCAGTAAATGGGTAGAAGCGTACCCCACTAGAGAAAACACAGCTATAGCAACTGCAAGAGCCTTAATAAAAGAGTTCTTTCCCCGATATGGGTTACCACGAGTAATCTGGAGTGATAATGGGACACACTTTAACGCTAATCTAGTTCAACATGTATGTAAGGGTTTGTCCATACGACAGAAGTTCCGCGCCGCGCGGCACCCTCAATCGGCAGGCCTAGTTGAAAAATATAATGGGATCCTGAAGTTAAAATTAGCTAAACTACAGGACACGACCGGCTTGAAATGGCCCGATCTTCTACCATTGGCCCTGTTGTCTGTAAGAACAACCCCTCATTCTCGGAGTGGGATTTCCCCATACGAGGTGGTTTTTGGGAGACCTGCCGATGTATGGGGGGTGCCCCGGCCCAAGTCATTCAGGGATATTGAGTATCCTATGTTAGCCGACTACCTTTATGCGTTAACTAAAGATCTCCGTTCTATCCACCAACAGATTTCAGCAGTACTGCAGCCTCTGCCGGAGGGCCCCGGACACAGCATTGAGCCAGGTCAGTGGGTCCTGATTCGGAACTATCAGCGGAAGTCGAGCTTGGACCCCCGCTGGACCCGGCCACATCAAGTGCTTCTGGCCACAAGGACGGTGGTAAAGGTCGAAGGGAAACAGCATTGGATTCATGTTTCCCATTTGAAGCGTGTCCCGCTTCCCTTGCCCGAGGATTATCAGGACCAGGAGGAAAACGTACGGCACAGAGGTGAGCACGACACCGAAGAATCACCCTCTCCCGAAGCCCACGGAGAAGCGGAAGGACAGGGGGAGAGGGCCATAAGTTCGGAGTCAGCTGTGGCAGATAAGGCCCTGCCTGGGGACCAAACGCGTGACCAGGAGGGCCGCACACCTTGTTCCTTATCTGATCCCACTGTGCCCATCTTGTTCGTGAATCCTGAGACCCCTGGTCACACTCGATACCACATGCGGCCCCGCAAACGGAATGAGATCCCCGGTCCGGCCTACAATGAAAGGTGAAGTCTGAGCTAAGGAACCTGGGGATCATATAAACACTGGACTGAACTCGTGGAGGGCTTGGAACTTTAAGTGATAGCCCTGTTCAGAAAGAAGGTAGAGACACTGATTGATAAAAGGGGCCCAGGTGACCTTCCTCTTCGGCCAGAGTTGCGTCAAGTGCAGCTCCTACGCGAGAAGTTTTTGCACCCTTGATTTTTTTTTTTTTTTTTTTTTTTTTGTTTGAAACACTAAGAGTCTGCCTGTGAGGCTCTAACACGGACACAGGAAAGAAGCACCCTCCGGCAGATTGGACTGCTTGTAAACCCCCTTTTATTTCCCGAGTTTAGGTCTGGACTTTTAGTGAGAATGTATCCCATTGCTCGTTTTGCCCTTGAAGAAGAACGTCCCATAATCCCTCGCCCTAGATACCCATATTTACTAATGTTTTCGACATGGAGTTTGCGTGCTAAAATTGTGTTTATTTCTATAATAGCTGTGTCATTTCTATTATGTTTAGGATTGTTCATTTATCTAGAATTCCGCCACCCAGTCCATACCCTAGTGGTATCTACCCCCACTCCTAAGGAACACCATTTTCAGACTTTGGCCCCTCATAAAGAGAGACATCGCCAGACTTATGTACATAATGCCTTCATAGAGATGTTGCATCAAACCCACAGTTCTACGAATGTTACCGATTGCTGGGTATGTGGCCTCCTCCCTTCAGTAATGCATAAGCATGATTTGTTTATTTCAATGCCTTTGTCACATTTAGGGAGCTGTGAAGCTTGGTTTAGATTGTTATCTATGATATATGAGCATTATACTGTAGACGCACACAGGTTCTCAGAGAAAGATTATGACTTAATATTGGCCTACATAGAGAGGCATCAGGGGTTCACTCCAAATGCAGAAGGTACTGACGGCACTTTAGATCCAACAGCCTGCATGAATGTGTACATGGACCATGAGAATGATACTTGGCTAAGGGATGAGATATTAGATTTTGTATCCTTCAATTTTACCGAATACTTCAGATATTTCCAGGAACGCAATGTCTCGGAAGACAAGATTATACCAGTCCCTGTATTGAATACATCATCCTCCTTTTGTATCCAGGGTGCCGGCCATTTGTTCGTGGGATTTAGCAGATGCAATTACACTTATCGATTACGGACTTTTAGTAGTCCGCCAATATTGACTCCTCCGAACATATATTTCGTATGTGGGGAAAATGCTTACACCTGGCTTCCCAGGGGATGGTCAGGCAGATGTTATCTATCCTTCCTCCATCCTCCTGTTTATATTGCCCCATCGGATTATCACAAATCCCATTCACTGAACAAAAGAAGTCTGTTATCCGCGTCCACTGATAATGATGTCACTGATCAAACGGATACCCCTGCCCAACACTTTGTAGATATTATGAAAGGGGTCCTACCTATATGGGGCCCTATCCTAACTAGTAAGGAAATTAGGAGGCTGTCCAGGGTGGTGGAAGGAGTAGTCAATACCACTGCCGGGATATTGACTAATATCACTGTTGAGCTTCAGGCGACCCGGCTTGTGACCCTTCAAAATCGTCTTGTTCTAGATGTTATATTGGCCGATCGCGGAGGAGCATGCCGGGTAATCGGGAGCTCCTGTTGTGTATATAAACCTGACTCCGCCCCTTCGGTTCATTTAGCCATTCAGAAACTCCACCGACTGGCATCAGAGATCCATACGGAGACCGGTACCTGGTCCCTGTCCACCTGGTTCTGGGACCTCCTGACCACTTGGGGGTGGAAACTATTCATGGTCCTATTGGGCATAGTGGGTTTCCTTTTTACCTGCTGTATTTGTATCCAGTGCGGTCCTGCTTGTTGTTCTTATTGTGCCACCCAATTTCGCTCTGTAATACCTAAATCCCCACCAACCCATGCTCAAACTAATGCCCAGATGACCCAGAAAGAAATCCATGATATTATGCAAATAGATGAGGGCATTTTTGAGGAGTAGTCAATTTTTTTTAGCTACACTATGCTAAAAGGGCCGTTCTGAAGTGTTCAAATTAAAATATATGATTAGCATAGCGTAACTAAAATTAGCTTATTTGATTTAGTCCCGTAATAAGGCCCCTCTTCGTCATTATAGTTTAGTACGACGGAAAGGGACGAAAACAGGACTGCGGCCATCTTGGCCCTTAACTCTCTCGTCGTGTAGGAACTACGATCACGTGGTTCCCTGAGCCCATATTTTCCCCATTTAGCACACACCAGTTTAGAAGACAGGCTGAATTGTATTTACGACCGAGAAGCAAGGTCACATCTGCTAAAAGGGAGTACCAAGCAAAATTCCTTCTGAACCTGGGACGAGAAGGGAGTCACCCGGCCGACCTTCTATTCTTAAAGATAGTAACCTTTTTTGTATCGCTGAAACTAGATATAGGATGAGCTCATTAGGAGCGCCTGGACGGGCTGGTACTTTTCCACTTGTAAGGCTTTGTATGTTGCGCTGATAATGTATAAAAGTATGAGTTTGTCAAGGAGCCAGCAGTCTTCCTCGGCGCACCTCATGGGTGAGGATCGATGGGGCTCCTCTACCTAGAGTTTTCTGTCTGACTAATAAACGCTTGAACCTTCTACGTTGCCAACTGCTCATTATTTGACTTACATTGCGGGTCACCGGTAAGTGTGGCCCTTGGGACTAAAATTTGATTACAACAGTACTGAAGAAACAACGCGCCTTCTCTTGTTTTTCTAGAGAATTATTCAATAAAACAGAAAGTCTGTTAAGTTTGAGAAGGGGTTTTTCTGGAATAAGATGTACAGATAATCCCACTCGTGACAGAACCGTCAGTGAAACCTTCAGTGTTCCTGCTATGTGTAGAAAACATGCGTCAGCTTCCAAGAGAGATTTCTCTGAGTGAGGGAGCAGTCGCGGCTCGCATGCATCGCAATTCTTGCGGGGGGGGGGGGGTTTGTCACGCGGGGGTGGGGGCCGGGGAATTAAATATAAAACTTACCTCACAGCCGATCTGCGCCACCTCTGCTCCCCTTGGCGCCTTCACGAACGGCACTGGAGTGGACTGGCAACCCCTCTCAGCCAATACTGGCGCTGCTCCAGCAGCGCCAGGATTGGCTTAGGGCGCGGTTACTACTCGCCCGCCTGCCCATTAGGAGACCGAGGTTTGAGCCTTTGCTCAACCCTCACTCTCCTAATGGGCATGCGCCAGCCAGAGCAGACACTAGTGCGCATGACTGGGCACGACGGAAAAATTCGCCGACCTTCCCCACTCATGCACACTTGTGCTGCTGCCTGTTGCCCCTGGTCTGCCAATCATGTCAGTCAACATGACGCCGGACCGCCCACCCCCTTCAGAGTCACTCTGAAGGGGGTGGGCGGTCCGATGTCATGCTGACTCACATGATTGTCAGTTCTCCCTCGGCGTCTTTGAACTTAAGTAAACTGATTCAGTTTACTCAAGTTCAGAGATGCCGAGGGAGCTGCAGGCGGGAGGGGGGCAATGCCCCAACGCCCCAATGGACGCACCACCCCTGTGTTTGACCACTCTTTTCTCCCTCTTGTCTGTTTGACATGAATGTCCACTTGAACTAAATAGTCTAATCTCTTCTCGCTCCCTGTGTCAGGTGACAAAACACACTTCAAGAAGTCATCTGGCACACCTTCTCTCTCTTCCTCCCCCCTCAATTGTCAGATTTGACAGGCTTCCCTCTGGGCCTAAAGTAGCACGGAATTTGTCACTCCTGTATGACTTGCCCACACCGTATGGTTCTTCAAAGTCATGCTTTCCCAGAAAGTTCTCTCACACCACTTCTTCAATGTTTGATTTTAATGCTGGGCGTCACCATTTTCCATCCCTCTCGCATGGGGGGGGTCCTTCCAGAGAGACTCCCGATTCAGGTTAAAATGGTGCTCCGTGAAGCAGACCCATTGGATTACACAGAAAGGGGGCTCATTCCAGGGGTGCAGGAAGCCGTGGGGCTCCATTTGGTGAGTGGAGTCAGAAAGAAGTCCCTCCACAACTGATAAAATGCCACGACCAACAACCCTACTCCACCAGCAAAGATCAAAGATGGTGCCCGCCTACCTACATCTCTGAGAAGGTGGGAGCTCATCTTAGAGATAGCAGTGCACATCTGAGAGGCCTGTTTGAGGCTGCTTAGGCATCCAGACAGGGTATGTTAGTGATTTATAAACAAAAAGAAAAACAGAAGCATGCCACTGAACAATGACCAGAACGTGGTACATTTAAAGCATTGACAAAGTGAGGGTAGGACCAGAGCTTTAGGTGGGCCGGGTCTTGCCGGTGCTCAGCACCAGCAGTTCTAAAATGAAGGTGCTGAGATGGGGCCCTATCGGGCTCTCCGTTCTTGCCTTCGCCCTCATGGCGACAAAAAATCGTAACTCTGCAACAGTACCACCCGTGACAGTCTATGAGGTAACTTTAAGGAGACGCCTTAAATATTTCTTTCACAGTCTTATCATTTCAGAACAGAAGCATTTTCAATGTTATACACAATTAAGCTATAGTTGTTGCTTATTTATCTTATGCAACTAACAACCATTGACAAAGCTAACAGTCCTGACTTGTAGGTATTTATTAGGTTATGTGTTGTATCATTTATCTGGATGCAATGACAGACGCAGCAAAACACCAATGGGGCGGCACACGATGGTAAGCAACGATTTTTATTTTAAGTGTTTTTAAGCCACGCCCTAAATTATATCGACCACGACCCTTTGAGAGACACACCAGTTTTTTCCTCTCCCTTAAAGCCCTGGGTAGGGCTCCAATCGTTAAAATGTAACAGTGTTTTGGGAAAAGCTGCGTTTTCGATCTCAATTTCAAGTGCTTGAGCAAAGTCAGGGTTACAACCTCGGACCCCACTTCCAAGGGCGGCAGCTCTGACCCTTGGACCACATATTTTTACCTTTATCGCCCTTGGCTGCCTGACGAGAGCTCACGGGGGTTACCTCCGTGTCTCACCTCGGCATGCAATAATTTACACATGACACTAACGCCTCTAAGTGTGAAGAACATTACTACGTGCTTCGGCTCCTGCGTGTGACACACCGGAACCACCCCTGTTCGTCACGCGAGATCACCGTGTCAGAGGCACGTGCTCGGTGTAACAGTTTTCTGTCACCGCAGATTAATTTAGTATAATCCTGCTGTTTCTGTGCGCACCTTTTCATGTTGGCTGTGGTGGCGCTCGCTGTGGAATAATATTTGCTCGAGTCTCTCTTTGATGTGCAGAAATATTAGCTCCACAGAGGTCTGTGCAAGGTCCGTAAAGCGCGCAGAATGCGCCTGTTTATGGGCTGCTGCTGTATTTGATGAATGGAGGAATCAGCCTCCCAAAGGGCCGGTGATTATGAGTCCAGCGTGTATTATCAAAGCGGGCGCTGACCACAAGTGTCAGCCATGTTGTTTTCTTTGATGCCGCCGCGGGAGCCGAAACAGCATTAATCTCGAGGACGCGACAGGTTCTAAGTCAACCAGGGAAGTTAGCGACCCCCTCCTCTGACCCCAGAGCCCTCTCCACTCATCATAATCATTTTCATTAGTCTGTCGCCCGCAAAGAATTTCACAATGGTTATAAACGTTGTTTTAATAAATGTTCAAATAGGCGAAGTACGCCGCAGGAACGTGAAATAGAAGTGCGGTTTTAGCCGACCTAGGCTTGCCAATATGCCATTTCCGGTAATTTAGGAATTATATACGGGGAGTTTGAATTTAACCAGAAAGTTTTCCAAATTTTGTAGATTAAAGTTTTCATTGTATATGTATTTATCAAATGGATCACTTATTTGGCCTGCTCCCATCACTTATTCATCAGTCCCGGCAACCCCTGGCACAAGGTTGAGTCCCCACCTGTATTTGAAGAATCGGAGAGGCCATCACCCTATAAAACTGGTGGGGTGGATTGAGGGTTGAGACCTTTCGTACGAAAAACATACCAGCCATTTGTTTAAGTTTTCCTACTCCCCAACATCCAAAAGCTGGAAGGTGAAAACAAATTTGAATTGTCAGGTTTATTTTGTAGCACGACAATTATTCCTCTGTTTTCTCTAAAAACATTCTGAAACGATTTGGACAGCTCTCAGATCGTTTATAACTAATTTCTTCATATGTTTGCTGTTTTAGGTTTATGCTTCTGAAGGCAAAAATGTCGTATTGGTATTCCACTGCTTTCCCCAATATTTCTAACAGCTTGGACGTAAAAATACAGATCTGGCTGGTAAAAAACACAGCCAGGTAGGTGGCAACCGTAGTAAGTGATGAATGTATAAACCACATAGGCGCTCATTACAGCCAAGGAGCTATTCAGGAGGATAATGGTGAAACTCCATTAGCACCCCCAGGGTCCAGGTGATCCCAATCACCTGTGGAGTCCCCCAGAATCCCATTCTGTTGTCGTTAGCCTCAGGGCTCTTCTCACTGATAAGAGCATCACAACTCACCAATATGCCAATGACAAGCAACTCTATTTGCAGTTCTCCTGAGCTCCAGCGATCCAATGCCTCGAACACTGCCTGCACCTCATACAGACCCAGATGTCTAGCACCTGCTCAAAGCACAACACCAGCAAGGGCAAATTACTGTTATTTTCTAAGAACAACAAGCAATAAAGAGTTCAAACCTGGCTGTGTACGGCCTGTATGCTTCAGTGTGAGGCCCAAGGTGCGATAGAATGCCCAGACTTGGGTCCTGTGCTCACTGTCCCACTGAAACCAAGCCACGCCCAACAGAAGAGCTCCAATCAGGGCACAACCCTGGTTGTGTTGGTAAAGCAGGGACTTGGCTTAGCAGTTTGGGTTGGACTGTTTCTACTTGAGCAGGGTGAAGAGTGATCTGCATATGGCTGGGTCTAAACTGAGGTGTCATGGCGAGCAAAACAACAATGGACTGGGATGCAGCCCTGAGTAATTACAGGTGCAGAGATTAATTCAAGCATTCTACCCATCACTTTTAGCATTCTTCAGCGCAACACGTGGGTCCCATGATCACTATGCCAATGGAACCAAGCTACCAGTTGCGGCTCCTCGAGGGAGTGCTGCGGGGCAGTGGGGCAAGGGAGGGGCAGGGTGGGGGGTAGTAAAGTCCGGAATTGGGCCGAACGGAGTTGAGTAAAGAAATAAATAAATAAAACAAATTACATTGCGAGCGCTGCAACGCCAAATCGGCGATGCAGCGCGCAATGTAACTCGTTTTATTTCTTTATTTCTTTGCTCAACTCCGTTAGGCCCAATTCAGGGGTTTACTACCCCCACCCTGCCCAACCCCTCCCCCACCTCATCGCCCCACAGTACTCCTTCGAGGAGCTGCTACTGCAAGCTACACCCAATTGAAGAGCCCCTATGAGGTAAAACTTGTATTTGGATTGCTTGTGTTCCTGTACAGGGAAGTTCTGGCCTGGCAGTTTGGTCTGGACGGTTACCACTCGAGCAGGGTGAAGACGGATTTGCATATGGCTGGGTCTAAACTGAGGTGGCATGCTCTGCAAAATAACAAAGGACTGGCATGCGGCCTGAGCAATTACCAGTGGCTGAGATTAATTCAAGCATTCCATGCATCACTTTTTATATACTTCAGTGTGAAGCTCTAGTTGCAATGGGTATGATCAGACGTGGGTCCTGTGCAATTTTTGTGCCCTTGTAACCAAGCTACACTTGACTGAAGAGCCCCAATCAAGGAAAAACTGCGCTTGGGTTGATTGTATTCTGTTTCAAGGAGGACCTGGCCTGGTAGTTCTTGTTGGACTTTTCCTATTGGAGTAGGGTCAAGGTTGATTTGCATATGGCTGGGTCCAAACTGAGGTGGGATAGCTTGGAAAATAACAATGGACTGGGATGCTATGCTGAGTTATTATGAGTAAAAGACACACAATTGATGGACTGAATGCAGAACAAATCAAAAAATTCACCACCAGTCAAGAGATCTGGGTTAAATCCATCATTCTTTTACTCACCATGCCACCCCAGTTTAGACCTGGTCATATGCAAATCAGTCTTGACCCTGTGCCTCACAAGAACAGTCCAGCCCAAACTGCCAAGCCAGGTCCTCCCTGGAAAGGAAACAACAGGTCTTACCGAAGTGGCACACCGAGAACATGACGTGGTTCTTAAATGGCAGTGATAGTGCAGTAATGGTCCCATATTATAATCGCTTGTCGGTGCAAAGTCCCCGTTCCAGCACGAAAACATTCCTCTTCTGTGATGGACCTTTGAATTGTGTATTAGGAGTCAAGGAGAAAGTCAGACAGCTAAAAAATAGCAGTTTAAGTTCCGTCAAGGATGAGAGTTGTATTGTCGTTTTAAAATGTTATTTTCTCATTAGATAATTAGTAAAGTTCTCCATCGGTTTTTGATCCTTATTCAGTTAGTCCATCAATCGATTAAGTTAACAGATTTCTCATCATAAAGATAATTGGTTAGAATAGCTCAATCATCAGGATAAATACATTTAAGCATGTTCCATAAAGGAATACATTCCCTAATCTAAAGATCAAGATCAGAGTTTTAGTTTATCAAGAACCCTTGAAGAGTTCAAAAACAAATGAAAAGCGTGAAAACAAGGAGGATGTAGCTTCTAAATCAAGTGAAATGTCAGAATTACCCATAAAGAGCATTTCATAAGACTCAGTCAAGTCTCAGATCAGCATACAGTTGCAGTAGCAAACTGTTGAATCCAAGTAAAATCAGGTAAAAGATGGAAACAGCAGCAGTAGCTACCACTGTTAAGGTCTGGGTAAATCCTTCAAGAAAAGAAGAGAATATGTGACCACTCTACCTAGGAACATGCACTAATATAAAAGTCAAGAACATTGTTGCCATTTTTCTCTTCCACGAGCCAATAACAAGACAGGGTTCTTCAGTAAGCAACTTCAGCTCCCATCTTTCAATTAATCAATCAATCAAAAAATTTGAAAAGCGCAATACATACCCGCAAGGGTTTCAAGGCGCTGAGGGGGTTGCTGTTGCTACTGGTCGAACAGCTAGGTCTTGAGGTGTCTCCTGAAGGCTAGAAGGTCTTTGGTTTGTCGTAGGATGAGGGGGAGGGTTTCCTAGGTCTTGGCGGCGCGGTGGGAGAAGGATTTGCCTCCGGCTGTGGTGCTACGGATGCGTGGGACGGTAGCCAGGGAGAGGTCTGCGGAGCGGAGTTTTCTGTTGGGTACGTAGAAGGAGAGTCGACTGTTGAGATAGGCTGAGCCGGTCTCGTGGAGTACCTTGTGTGCGTGGATCAGGAGCTTGAAGGAAATTCGTTTGTCGACAGGGAGCCAGTGCAGGTTCTTCAGGTGGGGGGTGATGTGGTCGCGGCGCGGGACGTCGAGGATCAGGCGTGCAGAGGCATTCTGGATTCTTTGCAGTCTGTTGATGAGCTTAGTCGGGGCTCCTGCGTAGAGGGCGTTTCCGTAGTTGAGTCTGCTGCTGACTAGGGCCTGGGTGACTGTTTTCCTTGTGTCTGTCGGGATCCATCTGTAGATCTTGCGGAGCATACGGAGGGTGTTGAAGCAGATGGAGGAGACAGCGTTGACTTGTTTGGTCATGGTGAGTTTCGAGTCGAGGATGACTCCCAGGTTGCGTGCGTGGTTGGTGGGTGCGGGGGGTGTCCCCAGAAACGCGGGCCACCAGGAGTCATAGCAACTGACATGAGATACTCAGTCTATTTAAACTGAACAGATACCTGATGAGAATCGTGAGATAGAGTAGTGAAACTAAAAGTAGAAACCTGAGAGATCAGATAGTTTGTTCATAAATCGGTAAGATTATAGAGTCCATCAGCCCACCCTTATTGGCGGAGCCTTGTCAACTGGACCTATAGGAGAACAGGATTCCGGCCACAGTCTTGAGCCACCAGGCCCTGCTGGGAACCTGACCCTGATGCTCCTGAAGAAACTCTTAACCAGATGTATGTTCCAACTATGTGAACTCCAAAAAATATGTGCAGTGCTCTAGTGCATGTGCTAATTAAAAATGACTACTGGGGCAAAAAAATCTATGTTTATTGTAAGTGTGTCCAAGTGTCATGTCTAAAATGACCTAATAGTCTTGAAATATACAGACTAATTCCTAACTAAATACAATTGTGGTCGACATGTTTCAGCCGGATGGGTCACTTGACCCGGCTTTCTTCAGGACCTCAAAAAATAATAAATAAATAAAAATAGCTACTGCAAGGTGGACGCAAATCGTGCAGGTGTATATATAAGACAGTTCTTATAACAAATAATAATGCATGTGCTGGTCCGACCAGTCTGTGGCAATGGCCACCCTACCAGATAACCGGACCCAGTATTTGGAAGGTAGGAATCACCTCTTCTTTCCTAGAAAAATAATAAGAATCAGACTATCACAACCTTAATAGCTGCAAAAATCACTATCTCAAAGGAACACTATCTCAAAAAGTACCTGTTGATTAATGCCAATTATGCACTAATATTTAGAATGAAAACCCCACAAGGTGGTCACTTTTATCCAATCAGAATCAGCTTGTAACTATATTGGACTTAGCCAGCTTTATGTGGGAGGACCGCCTCACCTCACCCGGCTGACTGCTCGGAGAAAGAGGCACCGCTCTGTTAGTAGATAGAGTAAAAACAGAAAAGTTTGCCAAAGGCTACCAATCTGACTACATACTCCACTCATGTATCAAACACTGTAATGACCCGAAGAGGCCTAAAACCAGCAAAACACACAGCCCCTGATTGGTATGCCTGTGCAGGAAAAAGCTTAGATGGAACCCCAATGATAAGAAAGAGCCTCTAAGAAAGTCTGATGCTAAAGAATTCTGCAAACTGAAGAACTAACAGGGCACAAGGGAGCCCTCTGTATATAAACCCTCACTCTTAGTTGCTGAAGGTAAAAGTTAACAACGAGATAGCGTAATAAAGGGAATTGCTTGTAAACAGATACAAAACGCCATCAAACTAGGAGTTAGCATTAGAACAAGAGAGGGACTCAGGAATATGATTGAAAAAGATTGAAAAACTCTCCTTACTCACCTATCCGTCGGTACTTCAGGCCAGGCTGCGAACAGTCTGGGAGGTGACGGTAGGCGGAAGGAGAGCTCATTTTAAACCCGCCGTGATTGGCGCAGAAAGACTAAATTAGTAACAGCTGCCACTGTAAAGCCTGTCAGTGGGCATGCGCCTGAATTAGTTCAGTGCGCAAACAGAAACACTGATTCTCACGCATGCGCACAATTAACGTAGGTCTAGCTGTCGTACCAATCATGACAATTCGGCATGCTCGAGAGAAATACACTGATTGCCACGCATGCGCACAACGGTAATAGGTCTTACTGTCATACACGCTGGTGGGCTCGCCATGCTCAAGAGAAATAAACCAATCACAGCAACCCCGGAAATAACCGGAATTAAAGAAAAATTAACTGTGTTCCCATCCGTGCATATGAATAGGGAACAAGAAACAATGATGCTTAAGGGAAAGCAGCGTCGGCCAAAGACCTGACGCGAACCCTCTCATAATAAAAGTGCCGTGATAATGACCCAGTTCAATGTTGGAACCAAGAAGGTAATCTAAAGATCTAAAGGTCCCTAACTAGAAAAATAGAGGGTCTGCTTGATCAGAACTTCATCTGGGGGATACACAGGCGTACTCAGTTTGAGGATGCTTGAATGTAAAAAGAATTGTGTTCCATGGAAGTAAACACAAAAGTCAAGCATCCACAATGAGAAATAGACTAAACCTAACCTTACTCAGAAAACGAGTACCAAACTGCAATGTAGACGATCATCTTGATCTGAGCTGCATCTGGGGGGTACACAGACACTATCTGGGCCGTGTTTGTCCCCAAATCGAAATGTGCAAAAGCCATGAAACATACATCCCCAGGTGGATGGTTGTACGTGTTTACTCAGTCACCGGATGCTTGGAGGCGTAATGAGTTGTGTTCAATGGAAATAAACACAAGAGTCTAACAACCACAGATAAGCAGTAGACTTATCTAAACCTTACTCAAAACGGGTACTGCATATAAAGTAAGGACAAATGATAAGACGTTTATGTGTCATGTCAGTTCAGAATGTCTTTCAAATTAGGGTGTCCTAATCAACGGCAAGGGGATAGTCAGAATTTTAAATCAAGGACCAAGGAATGTTATCATTCAAACCCTGTGTGTCAGTTTTCATTCTGAAAATCCATTTCTGCTCCTTAAGAAACAGAAATCTGCACTCAGGATGGGCTTCATGCCCTCAGCTTGAAGCAGTTTGCATATAAGTCTCTTGTCACTGATGCTGCCAAGATCATGTATAGGGAGCAACAGGGTAGGTTGTATGATGCCGGGGACAAGGCGGGTAAACTGATTGCTTGGTTGGATAAGAAGGAGAGAGTGAACCGTGTGGTCCCGGAGCTTCGGGTTTCGGATGGAGTGTGTGTGACGGACCCTGGTGAGATTGTGGAGTGTTTTGCTGACCACCTCCGGGCGGTGTACTCCCCGGTGTCTGATAGAGATGAGGACGACTCTCGTCTCTTGCTGCGAGATATTGCCTTGCCCGGCCTATCCGTCGAGGACCGTGAGCAGATGGATGCCTCTCTGTCTGTCGACGAGATTGCTACCGCGATTCGTTCCCTTCGCTCGGGCAAGGCTATGGGCCCCAACGGACTGCCGATTGAACTGTATAAACTACGCCCGGATAAAATCGCGCCCTTCCTCCGTCGTATGTTTCTGGAGTCGCTCGAGCGGGGTTCCCTTCCCGACGACCAGCGTCTGGCTACTATAGTTGTTATTCCCAAGGACGGTAAGCCACGAGACCGCTGTGCCTCATATAGGCCTATTTCCCTACTAAATGCCGAACCGAAAATCCTTGCCAAGGTCCTCGCTAATCGCTTGCTGAGAGTTATATGTGATTTGATACATCCGGATCAATGCGGCTTTATCCCTCATCGTAATACCGCTCTCAACTTGCGGCGTCTACATGGCGTCCTCGCTAGGGCGGAGTACTTCTCTGAACCGGCCATATTGGTTTCCTTAGACGCCACGATGGCCTTTGATACCATCGAGTGGCCATTCCTTTGGGCCGTATTGGCGAAATTTGGCTTAGGGGAGGGATTTATTAGTTGGGTGAAGCTCCTCTATGCTGGTCCAATGGCTCAGGTTGTTGTTAATGGGCGGGTTTCTCGGCCCTTCGCTCTCGGGAGGGGCACTAGGCAGGGGTGCCCGTTGTCCCCTCTGCTCTTTGCTCTCGCCTTGGAACCGCTCGCTGCCTGGCTCCGCTGGGAGCCCTCGATCAGAGGGATCCGGTGGGCCCCGGGCTTCGAGGATCGGGTCTCGTTGTACGCGGATGATATTCTTCTGTACCTCACCTCGCCGCGGGAGTCGCTCAATGTGCTTTTTGATGTCCTTACTTCCTTCGGGAGAAACTCGGGTTTGATAATTAACTGGTCCAAATCTTGCGTGTTTCCTATCTCCGGTGGCCTTCCTCTCCTGCCGCCGCGGCTTCCGATCCAAACATCTCAATCCGGCTTTAAATACTTGGGGGTATACGTTTCGTTGGATCCGGCGGTCCGCTACGAGCAGAATCTCCTGTCTCCCCTCCGGCGTTTGAGGGCGGATACGGCTCGGTGGTGTACGTTGCCCTTGTCTCCACTTGGTCGCGCAGCACTGTTTAAAATGATGTCCCTTCCCAGATTTCTTTACGCACTCCAGAACTCCTTCGATATCATTCCGGCGGCCTACTTTAGGGAGGTGGAGAGTTTGCAGAGGAGACTGGTTTGGGACGGTCGTGCGCGTATCGCTTTGGCAAAGCTGACTCTTCCCTGGTATGACGGGGGCATCGCGCTCCCTGACATTAGAAGGTACTATTGGGCCTCCCAGCTGTCTGCCATTAACCATGCTATGTACGCTCCTGGCTCGAACCCGGCTTATGAGATGGATAAATTCCTGCTTCCCGGCGGTAACTATAACAGAGCGCTTTACTCCCGATCTGCCGGAAGGACCCTCACGGGCCCTACTAGGATTGCGGTACGTGTGTGGAAGGCGGCGAATGTAGCTGTGGGCTGGCGTGAGCGGTTGACGTGTGCTACTCCTCTGTCCGCCTCAGAGCGCCTGGGAAGCCTCTGGACAACGAAAGGCTTTGAGCACTGGGATACGATCGGCATTAGCAGAGTGGGGGACCTCTGGGTTAAAGGCGCGGTTAAATCCTTCGCGGCGCTTCAGAGCGAGTACGAGCTTAGTGAAAGGGAGTTCTTCCGCTATGCCCAGGTTCGGCACGCCCTACTCTCGGTCTTTGGGGAGGGGACCACGGTCCCTGTTTCTTCACCTCTCGAGGACCGTATACTCGACGGACACGTCCCCGACAGTACTATCTCCCTGATTTATAAAAAACTAATAAATAATCGGGCTGACCTCTTGGTGCGTCTTCGGGAGGCATGGACGGGAGATGGGGTTGAGTTGGACGACGAGGACTGGCAGTCCGCGCTGTCATCCCCTAAGGAGGTTGCCATCCCGGCCCGTCTCCGTCTGGTCCAGCTTAAGATTCTCCATCGTGTCTATGTGACGGGTCCCCGTTTGGTCTCGATGGGGTTTTCTGACGACGGGCTCTGTAAGCGTGGCTGCGGGCTCAGTGCCACCTTTCTCCACATCCTCTGGGAGTGCCGCGAGGTGGCGGAATATTGGCGCCAGGTGCATGATGTTATGAAACGAGTCACTGGGGTCGCTCTGCTGCCGGAGGTGCGCCGATGTGTTCTGAATGTGTGGGAGCCCAATGACTATAATGCGGCCCAGGCTCGGTGGGCGGCCCTTGGGAACATGATAGCAAAGAGAGATATTGCGCAGCTTTGGGGTTCCCAACGGCCTCCCACCGTGTCCATATGGAAGGAGAACATGGACTGGTGCATGTTCAGGGAGAAGACGGTGTATGTGGCTCGTGGTAAACCCGGGGCGTGGGGTAGAATCTGGGGTCAGTGGAATGTGTATCGAGGGACTATCTGTTCTCCCCCCCTGGTGGATACGTCTGATGTTGCCTTGTCCCCCTGATCCTTGACGGTTCCTTGCTTAATTTGTTCATCTGAGTATAGATTTGGTTTGCCCGTGGCCCCCCCCTCCCTCTCAGACCCCCCTTTTTATCGACCACCTTCGGGTGGTCCTGTGTGGAGTTCCTCTGCTATGATTAGACGCCCTTCAATGTTTCTCGCCTTGTTTTTTGTTTTTTTTTTCTTTATTTTTGTTGATATTTATGTTAAAAGGGTGTATCCTGACTTCCTGTAGGTGCAGCCTGATCTCCTGTCATTTAGCGGAGCCCCTGCGGGCCAGCCATTGTTTTGGCACTGCTTGATCATTTCTGAATACTAGCGGCCGGCCCAGGAGGTTGTAGGCCCGTGCTTGTACCCTTTTTCTCTGCACAATAAAAAATTTTAATAAAAAAAAAAAAAAAAAAAGAAACAGAAATCTGGACGTGTCTGCCACGTGCTGAGGGATCACCGGACGTTCAAGCACCAACCATCGCAGATCATCGGCCTTGTGATTTTTTGCAAGAAAATGATCGGTGAGGCAAGTGGACTGCTTCTTGCACCGGATGGTACTTTTGTGCTCACTAATACGTAACTTGATTTTACGTGTAGTATAACCAATATATTTCAGAGCACAAGGACACGTAATCATATAGATCATGCCGTCGGAGTTGCAGTTGGTGTGACGCTGCAAGATCCACGGACGATTCGTACCTATATCTACTGATGTAGTTTTAGTCGTCTGGGGGCAAACACTACATGTGCCACATGGATAATGGCCTCGTACCGGACTCAATGCCCACAAAGTGTTGACTTCACATGTGGGCTGTGATAGGGGTCGTGTATGGACCAAGCTGTTCCGCAGACTCGGACCTCTCTTGAACGCAAAAAGTGGGAGCGGGATGTTATCCGATGTCACATTCAAGATCCGCCAATGTTTCCTTACTGTTTTCTGCAATTGGTTAGAAAGTAGTCACAAAAGTCAGCCTGTCATTAATAGTCTTGCTAGGATTGTGATCTAACAGGGCATCGCGATCATTGCTGTGATTCACAGTGCAGAGTCCCTCCGTTTGGAAAGATGGAAATATCTAGGAAGGATAGTCGTTGTTGACTGTACTCAATAGTGAACCTTAAGAAAGCATTTTGTTGATTCAGCCAGGAATGAAAAGCCAGCAGCTCAAGGTTGGTGCCGCGCCAAACCACCAAAACATCGTCTATGTACCTCTTCCACAGGTTCACTATTGAGTACAGTCAACAACGACTATCCTTCCTAGATATTTCCATCTTTCCAAACGGAGGGACTCTGCACTGTGAACTATTCAAAAAACCAATGGCCAGGAATTCTTTGCTAACTTTTCATAGCCATCACCCAAGGGCTCTCAGGGAGAACCTCCCGGTAGGCCAGTTCCTCCGGGTTCGAAGGAACTGCTCTACCCGAGACCTTTTTGACAAACATGCCAGTGAACTTGCACTGCAACTACTGGCGCGTGATTACCCGAAGCGTCTGGTACGTCAAGCCTGGAAGAGAGCATCGAATAATGATCGCGATGCCCTGTTAGATCACAATCCTAGCAAGACTATTAATGACAGGCTGACTTTTGTGACTACTTTCTGCACGTTATCTAACCAATTGCAGAAAACAGTAAGGAAACATTGGCGGATCTTGAATGTGACATCGGATAACATCCCGCTCCCACTTTTTGCGTTCAAGAGAGGTCCGAGTCTGCGGAACAGCTTGGTCCATACATGACCCCTATCACAGCCCACATGTAAAGTAAACACTTTGTGGGCATTGAGTCCGGTACGAGGCCATTATCCATGTGGCACATGTAGTGTTTGCCCCCAGACGACTAAAACTACATCAGTAGATATAGGTACGAATCGTCCGTGGATCTTGCAGCGTCACACCAACTGCAACTCCGACGTCGTGATCTATATGATTACGTGTCCTTGTGCTCTGAAATATATTGGTTATACTACACGTAAAATCAAGTTACGTATTAGTGAGCACAAAAGTACCATCCGGTGCAAGAAGCAGTCCACTTGCCTCACCGATCATTTTCTTGCAAAAAATCACAAGGCCGATGATCTGCGATGGTTGGTGCTTGAACGTCCGGTGATCCCTCAGCACGTGGCAGACACGTCCAGATTTCTGTTTCTTAAGGAGCAGAAATGGATTTTCAGAATGAAAACTGACACACAGGGTTTGAATGATAACATTCCTTGGTCCTTGATTTAAAATTCTGACTATCCCCTTGCCGTTGATTAGGACACCCTAATTTGAAAGACATTCTGAACTGACATGACACGTAAACGTCTTATCATTTGTCCTTACTTTATATGCAGTACCCGTTTTGAGTAAGGTTTAGATAAGTCTACTGCTTATCTGTGGTTGTTAGACTCTTGTGTTTATTTCCATTGAACACAACTCATTACACCTCCAAGCATCCGCTGACTGAGTAAACACGTACTACCATCCACCTGGGGATGTATGTTTCATGGCTTTTGCACATTTCGATTTGGGGACAAACACGGCCCAGATGGTGTCTGTGTACCCCCCAGATGCAGCTCAGATCAAGATGATCGTCTACATTGCAGTTTGGTACTCGTTTTCTGAGTAAGGTTAGGTTTAGTCTATTTCTCATTGTGGATGCTTGACTTTTGTGTTTACTTCCATGGAACACAATTCTTTTTACCTTCAAGCATCCGCGAACTGGGTATGCCTGTGTATCCCCCAGATGAAGTTCTGATCAAGCAGACCCTCTATTTTTCTAGTTAGGGACCTTTAGATTTTTAGATTACCTTCTTGGTTCCAACATTGAACTGGGTCATTATCACGGCACTTTTATTATGAGAGGGTTCGCGTCAGGTCTTTGGCCGACGCTGCTTTCCCTTAAGCATCAGTGTTTCTTGTTCCCTATTCATGTGCACGGATGGGAACACAGTTAATTTTTCTTTAATTCCGGTTATTTCCGGGGTTGCAGTGATTGGTTTATTTCTCTTGAGCATGGCGAGCCCACCAGCGTGTATGACAGTAAGACCTATTACCGTTGTGCGCATGCGTGGCAATCAGTGTATTTCTCTCGAGCATGCCGAATTGTCATGATTGGTACGACAGCTAGACCTACGTTCATTGCGCGCATGCGTGAGAATCAGTGTTTCTGTTTGCGCACTGAACTAATTCAGGCGCATGCCCACTGACAGGCTTTACAGTGGCAGCTGTTACTAATTTAGTCTTTCTGCGCCAATCACGGCGGGTTTAAAATGAGCTCTCCTTCCGCCTACCGTCACCTCCCAGACTGTTCGCAGCCTGGCCTGAAGTACCGACGGATAGGTGAGTAAGGAGAGTTTTTCAATCTTTTTCAATCATATTCCTGAGTCCCTCTCTTGTTCTAATGCTAACTCCTAGTTTGATGGCGTTTTGTATCTGTTTACAAGCAATTCCCTTTATTACGCTATCTCGTTGTTAACTTTTACCTTCAGCAACTAAGAGTGAGGGTTTATATACAGAGGGCTCCCTTGGTCCCTGGTAGTTCTTCAGTTTGCAGAACTCTTTAGCATCAGACTTTCTTAGAGGCTCTTTCTTATCATTGGGGTTCCATCTAAGCTTTTTCCTGCACAGGCATACCAATCAGGGGCTGTGTGTTTTGCTGGTTTTAGGCCTCTTCGGGTCATTACAGTGTTTGATACATGAGTGGAGTATGTAGTCAGATTGGTAGCCTTTGGCAAACTTTTCTGTTTTTACTCTATCTACTAACAGAGCGGTGCCTCTTTCTCCGAGAAGTCAGCCGGGTGAGGTGAGGCGGTCCTCCCACACAAAGCTGGGTAAGTCCAATATAGTTACAAGCTGATTCTGATTCGATAAATGTGACCACCTTGTGGGGTTTTCATCCTAAATATTAGTGCATAATTGGCATTAATCAACAGGTACTTTTTGAGATAGTGTTCCTTTGAGATAGTGATTTTTGCAGCTATTAAGGTTGTGATAGTCTGATTCTTATTATTTTTCTAGGAAAGAAGAGGTGATTCCTACCTTCCAAATACTGGGTCCGGTTATCTGGTAGGGTGGCCATTGCCACAGACTGGTCGGACCAGCACATGCATTATTATTTGTTATAAGAACTGTCTTATATATACACCTGCACGATTTGCGTCCACCTTGCAGTAGCTATTTTTATTTATTTATTATTTTTTGAGGTCCTGAAGAAAGCCGGGTCAAGTGACCCATCCGGCTGAAACATGTCGACCACAATTGTATTTAGTTAGGAATTAGTCTGTATATTTCAAGACTATTAGGTCATTTTAGACATGACACTTGGACACACTTACAATAAACATAGATTTATTTGCCCCAGTAGTCATTTTTAATTAGCACATGCACTAGAGCACTGCACATATTTTTTGGAGTTCACATAGTTGGAACATACATCTGGTTAAGAGTTTCTTCAGGAGCATCAGGGTCAGGTTCCCAGCAGGGCCTGGTGGCTCAAGACTGTGGCCGGAATCCTGTTCTCCTATAGGTCCAGATGACGAGGCTCCGCAAATAAGGGTGGGCTGATGGACTCTATAATCTTACCGATTTATGAACAAACTATCTGATCTCTCAGGTTTCTACTTTTAGTTTCACTATTCTATCTCACGATTCTCATCAGGTATCTGTTCAGTTTAAATAGACTGAGTATCTCATGTCAGTTGTTAAGTCTTTGAATGGGGATTGGAGATTGCTCAGTCTTTAATTATTTTCCCTATGACCCTTATGTACATATGTTTGTTAGCCACCAGGAGTCATCCCATGCTGAGGGGTTGGGCCCGAGGATGAGGATCTCTGTCTTGTCTGTGTTCAGCTTAAGGGGGCTATCCTCCATCCAGTCGGCGACGGCCTTCATTCCCTGGTGGAGGTTAGATTTAGAGGTGAGGGGGTCCTTGGTGAGGGAGAGTATCAGTTGCGTGTCGTCGGCGTAGGAGATTATGTTGAGGTCGTGATGTCAGGCGACGCGTGAAAGAGGCGCCATGTAGACGTTGAACAGCGTCGGGCTGAGGGAGGATCCCTGCGGGACGCCGCAGATGATCCTCGAGGCTTCGGATCAGAACGGGGGGAGGCGGACTCTCTGGGTTCTGTCGGAGAGTAAGGAGGAGGTCCAGTCCAGGGCCTTGTCTCGGATCCCTGCGTCATGGAGTCGTGTGCGTAGTGTGCGGTGGCAGACGGTGTCGAAGGCGGCGGAGAGGTCCAGAAGGATGAGGGCCGCTGTCTCGCCGTTGTCCAGTAGGATCTTGATGTCGTTTGTGGCGGCGACGAGGGCGGTCTCGGTGCTGTGGTTGCTGCGGAATCCTGACTAGGAGGGGCCCAGGATGCTGTTGTCTTCGAGGTAGCGGGTGAGCTGGATGTTGACTATCTTCTCAATGACCTTAGCTGGGAACGGAAGCAGGGAGACGGGCCGAACGTTTTTGAGTTCTCTCGGGTCCGCCTTGGGTTTCTTCAGTAGGGCGTTGATCTCGGCGTGTTTCCAGCTTTCAGGGAAGGTCGCGGTCTCGAAGGAGAGGTTGATGAGGTGGGGTGCGATGGAGCTGCCGGCTTTGTTGAAGATGTGGTGTGGAAAAGGGTCGGTAGGATGTGGTGGTTAAAGCGTGTTGGGGCTTGTAAGAGTCGTCTGGGGGTTGAAGCTATCGTGGATGTCGGCGATCTTGCGGAGGAAGAAGGTGGCGAGGGAGTCGCACAGGGCTTGCGACGGCGGGATGTCGTTGGCGTTGGAGCAGGGGTTGGAGAGTTCCTTCAGGACGTTGAAGAGCTCTTTGCTGTTGTGTGCATTGTTGTCGAGGTGGTCCTTGAAGGAGGTCCTCTTGGCGGTCCTGATGAGGTGGTGGTGGTTGCAGATGGCGTCTTTGTGGGTTGTGCGGCTGCCCAGCGACTTCTCGCTGTGCCATATGTTCTCCAACTTCTGGCAGGTGCGCTTTGACGCTAGGAGTTCCGGGGTGAACCAGTTGTCTCTCTTGCTGGTGTCTTTGAGGGTTTGTTTTTTCAGCGGGGCTAAGGTGTTGGCGCAGTCGTCCATCCATCGTCTGAGGGAGCGCGCACCATCGTCGAGGTTGGAGGGGTTGATCGGTGGGTTGAGTGCGAGGTTTGTCTGTAGTTGTACTTCGGTGATTTTGCCCCAGCAGCGACGGGGGATCTGTAGGGTGCGGTGATGTTGGACAGGTTTCCGAAAGGTGAAGTGGATGCAGTGGTGGTCGGTCCAGGTGGGTTCGGAGATGTGGCTGAAGGAGATGTGGGGGCTTGCGGAGAAGATGGCGTCGAGCGTGTGTCCGGCGATGTGGGTCGGCGTCATGACGAGCTGTTCCAGTCCGAGGTTGGCGAGGTTGTCTATCAGGGTGGAGGAGTTGCGGCAATACATGTGGATCAAACATTTTATCATGTTGTTAGCTACAGACATCCTTGCGAGGTTAAATTGTGGAAACATCAAACATTGTTTTCATAGTCTTCTCGCATCCATTGACCTTCTATATCTCTACTTGTTTCACTGCGAGAACACTGAACTACTGACAGAAACACAAATCACGGTTAGGTAATGCATTCTTTTACTGTAAACAAAAGTCATTATTGTTTAAATGCACAAGCTATTCTATTCAATTCTTACATGAAACATTAAGAAATGGGAAGTTCAGGACATTCAAGAATAAATGTTGCATGGTAAAATAATACTCTGTTAAAGAAGAATATTCTACACTTATGACGACATCTGTTAGCATCATTCTAAGGTTAAGCTTCTAAGCCACATTGTGCACGTTTCAACAATATCGAGTTTCTTTCTAGCTAGGAAAATTTGTGTCAGGGTTCTTTTGAGGCCTACATGAATAACAATGATTACCTACTGCGAACTAGCACATTTCAGATGCGTGTCAGTTTAACATTCAGCTTTACTGTTTTTACAGCACATTTAGCATACTGCATTAATTAATCTTTCATTCTAATTTTAAGACTCTATTAGCAGTCTTGCGTTTCCAAGCTGCGTCTGTGAACTGTTATTGTGTGACACTTCTATGTGGCAGTGGAAATAAACTATGATTTCTCATAACATCTTTGTCGTCCAGGCCAGTCATTGCCGTCCTGCAGATAGTGCTCCACAACCAGAGCCTCAAGGATAAATCCTTTGCACAGATCTCAAATCACTCTGGAAAAGGCAATCAAAACTCTAAAGGGCCCGTTTAGAGAAACATCAGAAGCATCCCAGCTCTCAGTAACTAAGTAGGCCTTTAGAAGAATGGACAGATTTCTGGAGACGAGGGCGCTGAGAGGGATGGCGCAGATACAAGTACATTTGTAAGTAAATGGAGAGATTTCTGGTGTAAATGGGGCTTATGGAGCTCTAAGAAGTCTTGGCCAGAGCCAGACACAAGTAATTTTGTAGGTATATGGAGACATATGGGGAGCTGATGGGACTTAAGAAATGGTAAGGGGGCTGGGGCAGAGTCTGACACCAGTAGGTTTGTCAGTCAATGGAGAGATTTCAGGGCCATGGATATATGTTGTTACAGCTGGAGGCTCAACCTGTTCACCTACAATTTGGTGTAGTGTCTGGGGGAAACACCAGGGAAAATTAGTAATTACTGGGGAACTGGACAGGAATTACAGATTCCCCTGGCGGATGTATGTCGTTACAACGCACACTTTTACAACGCATGCACTTACAACGCATTTTTTACAACGCATAATCCATTACAACGCATGACATTACAACGCATGACACTACAACGCATTTTTAAAAAATACCTTTACAACGCATTTCCATTACAATGCATACTACCTTTACAACGCATACCATTACAACGCATAATATTAAATTGCATTTAAGGTAAGTATTAGATAGTATAGGGGTAAAAGTTACTTTTCTAACTCCAGGGGCTGCAACAGTAGGGTAAGTGTTGGATAGTATAGGGGTAAAAATTACTATTCTAACTCCAGGGGGTGCAACAGTAGGGTAAGTGTTGGATAGTATAGGGGTAAAAATTACTATTCTAACTCCAGGGGGTGCAACAGTAGGGTAAGTGTTGGATAGTATAGGGGTAAAAATTACTATTCTAACTCCAGGGGGTGCAACAGTAGGGTAAGTGTTGGATAGTATAGGGGTAAAAATTACTATTCTAACTCCAGAGGGTACAACAGTAGGGTAAGTGTTGGATAGTATAGGGGTAAAAATTACTATTCTAACTCCAGGGGGTGCACCAGTAGGGTAAGTGTTGGATAGTATAGGGGTAAAAATTACTATTCTAACTCCAGGGGGTGCAACAGTAGTGTAAGTGTTGGATAGTATAGGGGTAAAAATTACTATTCTAACTCCAGGGGGTGCAACAGTAGGGTACGTGTTGGATAGTATAGGGGTAAAAATTACTATTCTAACTCCAGGGGGTGCAACAGTAGTGTAAGTGTTGGATAGTATAGGGGTAAAAATTACTATTCTAACTCCAGGGGGTGCAACAGTAGGGTAAGTGTTGGATAATATAGGGGTAAAAATTACTATTCTAACTCCAGGGGGTGCAACAGTAGGGTAAGTGTTGGATAGTATAGGGGTAAAAATTACTATTCTAACTCCAGGGGGTGCAACAGTAGGGTAAGTGTTGGATAGTATAGGGGTAAAAATTACTATTCTAACTCCAGGGGGTACAACAGTAGGGTAAGTGTTGGATAGTATAGGGGTAAAAATTACTATTCTAACTCCAGGGGGTGCAACAGTAGGGTAAGTGTTGGATAGTGTAGTGTAATATTATGCGTTGTAATGGTATGCGTTGTAATGGTAGTATGCGTTGTAATGGAATGCGTTGTAAAGGTAGTTTTTAAAAATGCGTTGTAGTGTCATGCGTTGTAATGTCATGCGTTGTAATGGATTATGCGTTGTAAAAAATGCGTTGTAAAGGTAGTGCGTTGTAAAAGTTGCGTTGTAAAGGTTGTTCCCCTCCCCTGGCAGTTCCTTCTTTTCAGGTGACTCTGATGGTCCCACTTGTAAACAGCCAGGAATTTCTCCCCCAGAGGTACCAGTACCTCAGGTAGTAGTACTTTGGAGGTGGGGTAATTAGCCATAGATTTTGTGAAGACCTCGTACGTCATGAGGCCCAGAAAGTCCTTCATTCCACAGTCACTTGTACCCTTCTAATCATGCTGCGAAACCCAAGGCCATTCTTTGATGGAGTGCTGCCCACTGCTACTTTGGTGATCCTGCAACCAAGGCAGGTGTTTGCAAAGTAAAGAAGTCTTGGGCTAGATTATCAATGAGTGCTGCTATGAGAGGTTGGCATTAATTTTGCTCCTCCCTAAACTATTTGACAGTGATGTGGCTCGACCCTTGTGTGTCAAAGCATTTTTAGTTCACAATGAGACAATCAATCATTTGCCTGTAGGGCACCTGCAATCCTTTGGATTAAGATTAGGCATCTGCCTTGTTGAGAGTGGTCTTCCACGGGTAAGCACAGTGGCACGTGACCAATGTACTTATTCGCTTGCGACTCTCTCGGTCAAGTAATGTCACACAGAGCACATGCCTATCGTGGTATGATGAACCATCTCATAATCTCATGTCCATAACTGGTAAACGTGAGTTAGGGGCCCTGCGTGCTGATTGTTAATACCCTGACCTGTTTATGATCATTCTTTGTGAAGAGGCCTCAGTAATCCTGCATGTGTGCAAATGGTGGACAATATCACACTCACATGCCCTTAATGATGAGCAGGGGTCAAACACCTACATGTGCATCTTTTGGCATTAACCTTTTCATAGAAGGCGAATAGAGGGCATCCCACTGTACATACATCTCAGTAAGGATGAAATTCCTTCAGTGCAAGGGAAATTTGTATACCCTGACATTTCTGTGACTTGGCCCGTGTTCTCCTTTCCAACCCCGCCCCAAATGAGCCAATTGCAGTCTGTGAGTTGACTGAAGATACTACACATTGTTCAAGTCACCAACCAACACCGCACCCAAAAATGTACCCTCACCCATAGTCAACTTTGGCTACCACCTCTCTGTACCAGCCTAAGGGGAGATTGACACTTCATGGCAGTTTTATGCGAAAGAGCATTAGTCTGTTACCTGGTAGGAAATCATCCCACCCAGACTTGCCTTTAATATCTGTGCAACCCCTTATAACAGTGGTATTTACTTTTTCCCCTCAACGGTTGTACTGTGAGTTGTGTATTTGCCAGGTTTAGCAGTGGATGCCCCAGTTCTATGGCTGCCTCCAGAAACTAACAATCTCAACTGCAAAGCACCAGTTTGGAGCTATAAACCCTTAAAGCTTTGGTACTCCTCAGGGACGTACTGTGAGCAAAGGTATCCACAAAACAGAGCCTGAAACACTGAGGTTCACATTTTTTTAGATTAGGATATATATAATGTACAATGGAGCGCCGCTTCACCAACATGTGCTGTTGTGTTATGCACAGCGTACTCTCACCCGGGAGGGTATCCTGGCACTGAGCAGGTCGGAGTCCAGCCAAACCTAGGGCTTAGTGGGACTAATCAAAAGCCAGGCCTTCAGCTTCTAGCTGAATTCAAGAAAAGAGGAAGAGGGGGCGTGGCTTGGACGCCGACTAAGATGGCCGCTTAGACCCGGAGCTCCGCCGCACCGGGATGGATCCGGATTGATTATAGCAGTTTCCAGCCCCTCTCCTCACCGCTGCGGAGACGGTCCAGTTACCGGAACAGGATGTGCATCTGGGGAGCCAAGGGTGACCCCTCTCGCGTTTGGAACACGCTATCTTCGTCGCGCTGAATGCGCTCCTCAGAACGCCCGCCATTTTGTCTCCTCAGCGACGCTCGCCTGTAACCGGCGCGCGCACCTGGAACAGCAAGTTTTTCTCATGTTTTTTCAGACTCGCTCTGCTTTCCATGACATTGTGGAGTAATTCCTACTTTCCAATCGCTTTTCAAGGCGCAGCTCTATGAAAGACTGTTCCCCGAGGATTACATGTATACTTTAATCCCTCAGAGAAATGCCTTAATTTATTTTCCACGGTTTTTGTGACGCTTGGAGATGGATTTTTCACCAGGGGCCCTTTCTCTATGCCTTATATGTAACCTTGAGGACGCCTCTGCCAAGCCTTATGTGGTACTAAACGTGGTATTGGATAATCATATTTAACTGCTTACTATGTGTGGAAATGCCTCCTAAAAGTTGCTCACATCATTTTCAAGCCAGGAGTTCTTCAATGACCTTTCCAAGTCTCCCCTATTACTTCTGATAATCGCTGGGCTATTTGGATCTGGTCTGGTCATGTAGTTATACTGACAACCCCTACCTCTAAACCCGAATTGTTGCGTTGGCTTGCTTATTTGACTTTCGCTCACTATCATTGGCACGCTTTAAGCTTCTATGGGCAAGCTTCGCAATCCGAAGTTTGTCTTTGTGCCTTCGAAGGCTCCGCCTTCCTCTGCCTCCTCCTCATCAGGCCATTCTCCTCAATCTCCTTCCACAGAACAAATGGCGACAGCAGGTCCCTCCCGTTCTTCTTCATCACAATCTTCTTCCAGCAAACCTTCTCCTCCTGCTTCCTTGCCTAAGCGCATGAAGCCGGACTCCTCTCCTCCTCCACCTGAGTCATCTCCACCCCCTATCTCAATGGAGTTGATACTTGAGGAGATTCGCGCTTTGCGCCCATTCGTAGAGGAGACGAACGCTAAGATGCAGCTTTTTGAGGCCAAATGGTCAACTATGGAGGCCCGTGTTTCTTCTGTGGAGCAGCAGGTCCCAGAGATTCAGTCAAATTCCCATCGCATTGCCTCTTTGGAGAAATCTCTTCTTGCACTTCAGCAGCACACTGAGGATTTGGAGAACAGGAACAGGAGGAACAACCTGCGCGTTTATGGCCTGCCGGAATCTTTGGAGGGGGATGATCCTGTGACGTTCTTTTCTTCCTTCCTCCTGAAATTGTTAGACCTCCCTGCTACCACCTCTCTCAGTATCCAACGTGCCCACAGACTTGGTCCTCGTTCCTCCTCCTCCACCAAACCGCGGGGGGTCATTATCCTCTTTCTTAAATTTACGGACCTCCTCCTGATCCTCTCCACAGCTCGAGCGAAACGTCAAATATCTTGGATGGGTCAGAGAGTATATCTCTCTCAGGATGTTTCTGGTGCCACTGCTGCTAGAAGAAAAGAATTTCTGTCTCTTCGCGCTCCCCTACGTTCTATGGGTGCTAGGTATGGCCTTTTTCACCCCTGTACCTTCAAGGTAACCCACCAGAACAATACTTGGACTTTTCAAGACCCGGCTGAGCTCAAGAAATTCCTCCACACTCAGACTAATGCTGGCATGGACACATCCAATCCTCCTACTGGTTGATTATTTTCTTGATTGGTCTTTTTTCCTTACAGGTTCTTGCTGGCGTTTTTTCCCTTCCTAGTTGTTTCACCTTTTATCTGATGGGATTGCATAACGGTTGTTGTGTGGGGTTTCTGTTTTTGCATTTAATTGATTGTTCGTGTACTGTTTACCTCCCCATGATCCCTGCATAACATGTTTCTTTTTCCTTCCCCAGATTTTCTGTTTGACCAACCCTCGTGTAATCCTCCCCATACCATTTAGTTCGTCTTCCTCATAATCCGTCCTGTTGCGGTGGCTTGTTGCTCTCCGGCTCGGAGGGCTGTTCTTGTCGAATCCTTCCACACCCCATCGTCGTCATCTTCTCATCTCCCTTCCCCCTTCAGGTATGTTTCCTTCAGTCGTCCGTTTTGGATATGTACTGTATCTTCTTCTTCTCCTTTTTCTCGCCCCTTTCCTTCCTTTCCTCTTTTCTTGCTCTCTTTTTCACCATGTTCTTCGACTTTCTTTTGTCTTGCTCTTGTCTTTCCTCTGCTCGTTACTCTCCTTTGTGGCGTTTTTTGGTTTTACTCCTGTTTTCTCTGTTCCTGTCACACTTTATTGTGATTTAATTTAAAGTTATCTCATGGAATGTGAAAGGTTTTATTAGCCCTATCAAGCGGCAGAGAGTGCTTTCCCACCTAGCCTCTTACACCCCTGACTTAGTTCTTTTGCAAGAGACTCATCTCTCTGAGGCGGAGTCTCTTAAATTAAAAAGGGGTTGGGTGGGAACGGTTTTATTTTCCCCTACCTCCAATAAAAAGAATGGTGTGGCCATTTTGTGTCATAAGAAGTTAAAATGTAAAGTTCTCTCTCAGGAAAACGATACTGAGGGTCGTTGGGTCTTAGCTAAGCTGTTAATTAATTCTGTTTCCTTGACTGTTTTTAATGTATATGGCCCCACTCACCCTGATTGTAACTTTTGGCCCCTAATAACTTCTAAATGTTTCCAGTATAGTGATCCTTTGTTTATTCTAGGGGGGGATTGTAATCAAATTGTTGACCCGTTTCTTGATCGCAAGTCCTCTGCCCGCTTCACCCCCCACAAATCACATACACAATTCCTTGATACTATCTCCAAATCTCACCTTCTTGATTCCTGGAGACTGTTCCATCCTGACTCTTTAGACTACTCGTTCTTCTCACCCCCTCATGCCTCCTTCTCCCGGATTGACTATATATTCCTCTCTCAGTCTCTCTCTCAAAATCTTCTTTCCTCATCTATAGAGCCGATAGTTATCTCAGACCATGCTCCTATTGTCACCGTTTTTGATCTCCTTCCCCCTCACCCCAAATCCTCCCGCTGGCGCTTTAATAACTCTCTCCTCCTAGACCCCCTTTTTTCCTCTTCCTTCCTTTCCTTTGCCACGGAATTTTTCCTTCTTAATTCTGACCCTTCTCTACCCTCTCATGTTATTTGGGATTCTTTCAAGGCTACGGCTCGCGGCTTTGTGATTGACTTTGTCTCAAAGAAAAAGAAATCTTATCTTAAAAAACAAAAAGACCTTCTCTCTCATATCAAATCCTTAGAACATAAATTTTACACCTCTTCCACTCCAACTGTTGTGCCAGACCTTATACGCGCTAAACTCGAATTCAATAAAATCTCTACTGACAATGCATCCTCATTGCTTCTCCGCAGCAGCGCCCGCTACTACGGAGGTTGTAACAGGTCAGGTAAGCTGTTGGCCAATTACCTTAAGTCCCGCAAGGAGCGTAATTTGATTGACTCAATATACTCCAGCGATAATCGTCTTCTCCACAAGGAAGAGGATATACTCGCCCAATTCCAGCAGTTCTACCAATCTCTTTATACCCCTGAATCCCCTCCTTCGGCTACTCTCATTCAATCCTACTTGGACAAAATTCCTGCCCCCTCCACCTCTCATCTTAACTTCCCTGATCTTGAGCTTGATCTCTCTCTCACCGAACTGGACAGCGCCTTAACATCTCTCACCAAGGGTAAATCTCCGGGTCCGGATGGTTTTTCTGTGGAATTTTATTTACATTTTTCGGACCTTTTGCTTCCCAAACTTCTTTCCCTCTTTCAATCCTTCTTCACCTCCGGCACTGCTTCTGGTACTTTTCACGAGGCTACCATCTGCTTAATCCCCAAAGATGGCCGTGACCCGCAATTTTGTAAAAACTATCGCCCAATATCCCTCATTAATGTAGATTATAAACTATTCGCTAAACTTCTTGCCCGACGCTTAGATTCTTTCCTCCCACACCTTATCGGTAAGGAACAATGCGGTTTCGTAAAGGGTAGACTTACCTCAGATAACTCCCGTCTTTTTCTTAATGTTCTCAATAAAGTACCCTCTCTTAAATCCTCTCTAGCTGCTATATCAGTGGATGCTGAGAAGGCTTTTGATAGAGTAGATTGGTCCTTTATGTTCGCCTCCCTTCGTTGGCACGGCTTTGGCCCTAATTTTATCTCTCTTGTTTCTCTACTTTATTCTTCTCCTAAAGCGTCTGTATTAGTTAACGGCCGAACGTCTCCTTACTTTCCTTTGCAGCGTGGTGTCCGCCAGGGCTGTCCTCTCTCCCCTTTACTTTTTGTTCTGGCTTTAGAACCGTTTCTCTCGTCCATTAGAAACAATATTTCTATTTCCGGCTTTCCTTATGATAAAACCCACTTGAAACTCTCTGCGTATGCAGACGACATTCTTTTGTTTATTTCCGATCCTGACCATTCCATTCCGGCCTTATTAATTGAGTTTAACTCCTTTTCCCAAGTTTCTGGTTACAAGATCAATTCCGATAAAACCGAGATTCTCCCTCTTACTAAATTTTGTCTCCCTCACCAGTTTTCGGCCACCGGGTTTGCATGGAATCCCTCTAAAATTAAATACCTTGGAATCTGGTTCTCCAATTCCATTTCTTCATCTATTCGGCTCAACTTCACTGCTGTACTATCCCGTATAGATAAGTTGCTCTCTTCTTGGAATCCCCTTTTTCTCTCCTGGTGGGGTCGGCTAGATTCGATCAAAATGATGATCTCTCCCATCCTCATATACATTCTTTCCATGCTCCCCGTTCATATCCCCGATGTCTATTTCAAACGCATTGATTCCTGTCTTTCTAAGTTCCTTTGGAATAATAAAAAATCGAGAATTGCGCTTACTGCCCTTCGTAAACCAAAGACTAACGGCGGAGTCAACTTTCCGGATTTCCGTCTCTACCATAAATCCTTTTCTCTCCGTCAGGCTTCTAATTGGCTGGTCCTTACGCCTTCCCCTCTAGCTCCTCTTTGGCTCTCCATTGAGCGTTCACTTCTCTCTCCCTTTTCCCTTTCTGAGGTTGTACACTTCACTGCTAAGAATTTAACCACCCCTCTGCCCCTGTTTAAACATACTACTTCTCTTCTACATGCTCTGGTCCGTCCTGACTCGATCTCCCGTGAATCCTTCTTGGCTTCTCCGATTTGGTACAACTCACTTATTCTCCTCCACAATCGCCCTATTTGCTGGACTGCGTGGAGATCTATGGGGCTGATATGGGTTAACCAGCTTTTTGATGGCTTTCTCCCGTGTTCTTTTCCTCGATTCCGACTCTTGTTCCATTGTCCCCAGTCTTTCTTCCATAGATTCTCTGTCTTAATGGCCATTATACTTGAGGTCTACTACTCTCTCCCCTCGTCACCCTCTTCTGTTTCCCAGTCCCCGCTTCTTCAGATTCTCTCTGTTCTTCCCAAAGCCTCTCTTATTTATAAATTTTTCTCTTCCCCCAATCCGACTCGTCCAAAATCCAAATTAGAAATTGCTTGGGAGCTTGATATGGGCTCTGAATGGTCTATAGTTGTTTGGGACAAAGTCTGGGTCAGATCTTTGAAAATCTCCCGTTCTGCCTCACTAACTCAGTCTATGTTCTTTCTATATCATAGACTTTATCTCTCTCCCCTCTCTATTTCTCGCTTCTCTCCGGATAAAGACTCTACCTGTTGGACTTGCTCTGCCCCTAATGCTGATCTGTATCATTTACTTTTTCTATGTCCTTCTGCTCTAGCACTTTGGGATCAGGTGTGGTCTTATGTCTCTCGCTTATTCTCTATCTCTATTCCGTATTCTATCCCTCTTCTTTTCTTAGGTAGTATTTCTGACGCTCTTAACATTCCTTCTAGTTCCTCAGGCCTATTAGATCTCATGTTGGCTCTGGCTTTCCAGCACATTGCTTCCAATTGGAAGGATCTTTCTAAGCTTTCGATACAATGTTGGTGGAACTCCCTCTGTCACTATCATAGACTTGATGTTCGCTTCGCCGCTGCTTCCACTCCTACTCTCAACAGAGATCTATTCTGGTTGCCTCTCACAACTTATCTTGACTCTATGGCTCTAAAGTCGAAATCTGTTTCTCCTTTATCCTCTGAGAATTTCAAACCCCCATGAAGTACATCGGCTCTACCCTTCCTCTTTCTCTCTTCTTCTCTATCCTCTTTATCTTATTTATATTTACATTCTTATTCCCTGCCTTTCAAATATTCCCTACTCTTGGCTTATCTGCTCTCTCTATTTTATTTATCTTCTGTTTTACTATAGCATTTACTCTTCACTAAGACGCCTCATATCTCCCTTTCTCTTTCTTTTCCCCTCTCTCCTTTCTCCTCCCCTTTTCTCTTCTTTTCCCCCTCTTTCTTTTCCTTTCGGTTACCTTTAAAATCTTATAAAATGCTTTTTGTATTTCTTCCTCAGGTCCCTAAGATTTTTGAGCTTATAATGACCCTGTAATATTTTTTCTCTCCTTTTGACTTTGTATGACAATGCTCTTAATATGACCTGTATTTGTCGTTCACTATGTTTCGCTTTAATAAAGCATTTCAAACATAAAAAAGAAAAGAGGAAGAGGTTCTTTTGTGTAGTGGCAGGCCATTCCATGCTTTAGGAACAATGTAGGAGAAGGCTCGACTTCAGGATTTGTGTTGCCAAATGTGTGCAAGTAGGAGTACGGACGAGCTGAGTTGTCTGAAAGGTTTATGAAAGCAGATGCGATTGTTAAGGTATGCTGACCAGTGTTATGTAATGCCTTGAAAGTGTGGGTGAGGGGTTCAAATTGTGCTCGTTTGTGTATGCGGAGCTAGTAGAGCTCCTTCTGGTGTGGTGTGATGTGAGTGCGGCGTGGGAGATTAAGAGTGAATCTGGCCACTGAGTTTTGAATTGTCTGAAGCGTTCTGGTGAATTTTTTGTTGATCCCTACATAGTGGGTGTTCACGTACTCTAGCTTGCTTGTGACCAGGCATTGGAGATGCAGTGACGGGGGGGGGGGCATATTAGGTTCTCTTCCTTACCAATCTCCAGAATGCTACTCAGTCCTACTATTCATCACTGCATTCATTCACCGAATGCAGGAACGCAAAATGGGAAAACCACTTGGGGGGTAACTGGAAGGAGGGTGAGGATAAAAGTAGGGAGAAACAAAGGCATAGGGTAAACAAAAATAGAAGGCAAACACATACATCTAGAAGAAAAAAAACTGTGCACCACAATCAGACCCCCCCCCCAAAAATAGTAATTTTGCGATTTGCAAAAAAAATTGTGAAATCAGCACTTTTGTAAAAGTGACCACAAAACGTGAAATTAGAGCTATTTTATTTTTTCTATATAGGGCAGACTCGACCGGGTATTGGAGTGCTTTACATGAGCACGAGTTACATTACACACGGACACGTTAATTTTGTTTTTAGGCATAGGAGATTAAGTGCTAAGAGGCATTATTATCGTGTCACATATATAAAAGGAAAGCCCATTGTAACAGAGCTGGAACAGCATAGGATCTAAAAGTAATTCTAATAGGAATGCTTCAAAAATTGCAACAATTGAAGTCCTTTAATAGTGCCCTTAATCAAAAACTTTATTTTTATCCATAGCATCTTAATTGATGCTCTTTTTTTCATCCATAAATGGAGAAAGTGTTTTTTTCATAAAATGGGAGCATGAGACTTCAATGAAAGATATGAACCCAGAAGTGATGATGCGGAGATGAGAACACAGCAGTTAAGTACTTTATGCCTGTGGAACTGAGAGATGGGCAATCTGAAGGAAAGATGGACAGAATAAGCAGTCTCCAACTTTCACCAAGCATCCTGCTGCCTCTCAAATACAGTACGGCTTGTCCAGCGAATGTGCTCTAGTCAAACATTCTACAGCGTACATGGGGAGGGGCCAATAATACCACCTTCTCCACAAAGACACAATAACACTTAACAATAATGTGCAAGTATTTAGGAATATATCAGAATTAGAAAGGCACAAACGAGGCACATTTTTGTTAATTTTGAAGTGTTTAGGAAACAAATACTTTAATATGATCAAAACGAATACACTAAGTGATGCCATTTCCACACATTATCGTTTGTGCGCTGTGTAGTTTTATTAGTAAAACTGTATGTAGGAAGCTGTCCAGCGTGTCTCCAATTGGTTTACAGAGGCTAAAGAAGTTAATACCAATGTTCTTTTTTGTGGTAGTGTGGGCGAGCAGTTAGGGTTATCAGAGGGTAGTGCTAAGCATTTGCTGTACTCAGAGGCAATAAATGAGAAACACACTGAAAGAATAAACCCAAGACCAATTTAGAAAAATAACACTTATTTTTATAAATGTTTCAAACTCAAGAACTTCATTTCAAGGTAAGTACAGTTTTTGATAAAATATGCACAGGTAAGTGAAGCATTTAAATCTGTGTGTTTTTACAAACAATGCAATTCTATGGGAGGAAAAGTCAAAGATGAATATAAGGTAGGTACAGTCAGTTTCAGGGGTTCACCTTCTGGGATCAAAGTGGCAATGGGCCAAGTTTCAAAGTACTACCACCAGTTCTTCGGGAGCCGCCTGGGTTCTACCAGGAGCAGGGTGGTGGTAAGGCTGGTAGCTGGCACTACGTAGAAGGGGAGGCCACCTGAAAAAGGTTGCACAGGTGGACTTACGGGCAAGTCCAAGGACTCCCAAATGGGGCCTGAGGTAGCAAGGGGTCTTGGAGTATGGAAGGACGGCCGGTTTGTCAGGACCTGGGCCAGGGGGCTCGAGAGAAGAGTGGTTAGGTCTACCGGGCTGGTGCGCAAAGATGCACCTCGTGATCAGGGACAAACAGCTGGAAGAGGAAAATCAAGGCACCTGGGCTACTCTCGAAGTGGGTCTCAATGATGCTGACATCTCTCGATGGCTGCTTGGTCCTAGTGCAGTGAGAGTCGAGCCTGGACCCTGGCTGTTGGTCTTTGGTGCAGGGTGTCTGGTACACCAGGGGTTCGTACTGCACGGCTCTGGTTGGTCCTGGTGTCTTCACACTCGATGGGGAGACAAATCTGACCTTCCAGAGCATGAGTACCTTCTCCTGGTCATCTGCAGTGTCGGTCGGGTGGGGGAGCTACAAGGCTGAAGACCAGACTCTGATTGTCGGTGCCTTCGGACTGCAGGGGAGTAGCTCTCTCTACTCCAAGGGAGACTTTTGGTGTTTCTTGAAGTGCTGGCAGGCTACCCAAGGTTTTGGCAGCTTTTTAGCTCACAGGACGAGTCACCCTGTCGCAATTGTCGAGTGGGAGCTGTGGATGGCAGGGTTTCACGCCAAAGTTCTGCTGCTGTTCTCACCAGGCAGTGACTCTTCTTCCTCCTTCTTCTGCTGATCCATCAAATCTGAGTTCTTGGGTTTCAGGAGTGCGACCTAAATACTCAATTTAGGGGCATTATGGGTGTGTGACAGGTAGTAGCCAATGAGCTACCTACCTTTAGGGTGTCTACGCCCTCTATGTGACCACTTCCTGTGGGTAGTGGGCATACCCTTCACCCTAGAAGACTAATTCCATTCAAAAGAACATGGAGGAATCAAAAATTGGGGTCCACATCAGCTGGCCCGTCCTAGGGTGGTGCTGGCTGAATGTGGGCACACCTCCCGATCTAACACATTTCCCTGCCTGTTTTGCTGCCAAAAAGTGGGGCCAGGAGAGGGGGATGGGCACCTCCACTTTCTGGAGAGGCCCGAGGTCATACAACAAAGGCGGTAGGGCCTTTGAAGCTTCCCGCCCTGGAATGTCCATCCTGCTGCAATTTAAGCCACTGCACTCTACTATGCAGCACTCTACACTATTGCATTTAATGGTGCTGCATTGTATGCTGCTGAATTGTATGCTGCAGCACTCTACGCCACTGTACTCTGCAACACTCTGTGCCAATGCAGTCTACACCAGTCCAATCTACTCTAGGCCACTCCACTGAACGCCACTCTCCGGGACTCCGCTCTATGCCACAATAATACATGACACTCTATACCACTTCACTCTTGGACACTCTACTCCATTCTTTGCCATTCTGTTATATGACACTCCACACCACTTTTCTCTATGCCACTCATTTTTAGCCCTGCTGAACAGCAGCAACGGTGGTGTGCAACATGTCTAAAACACACTGGCTTTGCCGATAGTTCTTGTGTAGGCAAGACCTATTGGCTTTGCCAATGCTTTTTTTATATTATCTACGTTACTTTGCGTTGAACCACCTCTTTAACAACGTGGTATTTTAACCCCCTGGTAGCTATGGTACAGATCAGACAGATTTAACTCAGAGGCAACATGCAACTGTAGCAACATTAGTTGCTACTAAAATGCTGCTAATTTTCGATTTTTGTTCTGCTAAATTTGGTAACCTATGTCGCAATATCCTGGGGGGGGTCTGCTAAATTAATAAGGTCATGGGAGACAATTTAATTGCAAGCATTGGCTGCCAGATTGGAGTCCAGCGTGTAAAGCAACAGAGAGCACTTCTTGGCACTTCTTATCTGACTTCTTGGTACCCGAGTATTTTTTCCTGACCAGTAAAGGCGCAGTCGACATACTATAGAGAAGTCTCGCAAATGTTAACGGTCTTCACCGTGACTTCTTGGGCGAACACAAGCAGTGAAACTGGAACAGAAAAATAACATTTTGACACAGATTAGTTGCCTGGAAACAATTCGGCCTGGAGTAAGCCACACATGTGCCTCAAAAAGAATCCCAGCCGAGGGGGATCACCGAGGGGATGTCTTGAATTACCGGCATGCAGAGGAATCGCCCACAGGATTTGGCGGTAATCTCTCGCAAACACCGCGGAGTTACAGCAGGGGGCACTTAGGCAGTGAATGTTCATATCAAAGGGGTGGGCTATCGGCCACGGTACCGCAGCTGGAGTAAGGACTCCCCTGCTGATGCAGTTGTGTCTAGCGCCTGCCTCATTTTTCACAAAGTCAAATTGCAGTGTAGGCTGCTCGAGAAATGTGAGAGCATTTTCTAAAACTGCTGGAATATTGGTTACTAGTGCAGTATGGTCGGACTTCTCTGGTTCACATCTGGAATATGAATATCACTTCCATAGATTAATTATGTGTAGCTATGATAGGCAACCTCTCCAAGCCTCGCCACTCTTTCCTTCAGTGCTGGGCGATGCCAATCGGCTCTTCCGTGTTACACCTTTTTTGCAGGTCTTCAATGGGTCAAAATGCGCCACCACTGAATGGTTGGGTGGTTTACAGTGCTTAATTTGGGCCGGTGGTTTCCAATGCTCAGCGGCAATTAATCATCAACACTGGCGCTTTTCATGAGCACCAGTTTGGACACATTAATTTATGGGTAGATTAAGTAATTTGCCCAGAGTCACAGGTGGTTAAGGTGACACTGAGACTCAACCCTAGTTTCCCAACTCCCAAGCCAGCAGCTCTGGCCATTACACCACATCCTCTCCTAACTTTCATGGTTAGTAGTTGGTTCTGTTTTAGGCGCCGCTATCAGGAAAAATGGGTTGGTGCAAGCTGCCTCCTGACGAGAGCCCTGGCACTTATTTTTTTACAGATTATTCACTGGTGGTTTCCACTCTGCAACACCCACTTCTAAGTAGGCCGGGGCGAAATGTTTTTTACCGCGGTGTACTCTCCAGAATTTTGGTAATTTCACATTACGCTTGATATGTGAAATTAGTACCAACATTACTCCATTCTCCCATGTCATGTAATTCCACACCATTAGAGGCAAAAATTTGCACAAGTGCGCAGGAACAACGCAAACCAAACAACCAGAATGCGAGCGGCTGTTGTTTGCCATTTTCTTTTGTTCAAAATGTGTCCTCGCAGTCAAAATGGACAGGAGGACATATTTTAGGCTAAATTATAGCGCCAAATACTGGTTTTGCATTTTGCGCAATTTGTCACAAATCTCACAAATACAGCAAGTTCCATGAATTTCATACACCGCCATTAGTTCTCCAGCCAACACTTTTACCACCAAGCATAAAAAATGAAGTACACACTTACTTGCCCATCTTGAAAGTGGTTTGGACCTTGTAAGGTGTAAGAAATGTTCTAGGCAGTTTGCAGTCTATCTCCCTTGGTGTCTTAGGTTGATTGCTAAATCCCATCGCTTATGATGCATGTGGTTTTAGCTGTATTGCCGCTTAGGGCGACTACCTCATTCCAGGTTATTCAGTCAGGACTCTATCGCCAGTCCTCCTCTTTTTATCTACAAATCATTGTTTTCATTTGTGTCAATCTAATAAGGTCAAAGAAAGCAAAAAAAGACTACAACACCCAGAATGCATTCGTTTATCACACATATATCCCGAACTGGAAACAGTCTCCATAATGGCCAGGTGAGAGGTGGCCGCTCTACTCCCACTAGAGGCCTACATGCTTTCTGTAGCACCACCACTGTCCTCTGGATGCTGATTTGCTTCATTACCAGTGACAACATTGAGGTGAAGGAGAAGAGCCATTTGAAATGCTTTGAGGTGAGCATTGATGAGATGAGGTTCATCAGTAGTGACAACACTATGGCCATGGTTATTGAACTGCATGTCCCCTAATTTGCACCCCTCTCCTGCATCACATCATATTTTTGTCACTGGTACTGAATATTTCTCCTGCACCCCCTAGCATTGCTGGATTCCATTAACTGGCTCTGTGGGGCTCCTTTGCACCACAGTGATATTTACCATTTTGTTACAAATTCAAGAGTTTGCTTTTTTGCTCCATTTCTTTATGCGGTGATCGGTGTTGTTTTGCAGCAGCACAAAGCAATGTTTGAACTTTGTCTACACAATCCAGGGATGTTTGATTGCTGTATTATGGCTCCCCAGTCGAGGGCTAGCCCTGAGAACGTGATTGCCTTCCTGCTGAAGCCACTGCCAGCTTCCTTTGTGGACACTTATGAACTTGTTGTTGAGACGTTGAGGGCCATAAAACACATCATGTTTTTTAATTTTGTACTGTGTGTCCAGAAGGGAGCCCTGGAATAAGACCACTCTCCGGGTGACTGGCCTAAAAAAGCCTCCTTTCTTACTGGGAGATACACCTTTGCCCTGCTTTCAGGGACTGAAAAAGTGTTTGATATTTGCAGCCAGCACTTTAAAGGGCTACACACTAAAAGCATGTTCAAGTCTGAATAGCGCTTTCTTAACACTGGAGTTGAATAGCGCCTGCTGGGATTTAACCCGGAAGAATTTCTCCTGGTTGACTTACCTTTAGTGATTGCCTGTGAACCTCCTAACTTGAATAAGACATAACAATCAATTAGAGCAGACTTCATGGCCCTGAGACCTGTGAGCCAGGTCAGTCGATAACTCTGCTAGAAGCCTGATCAGGCAACTCAGAAAGTGACAATTAGAGCAGGTGAGCAGACCAGAGTTGTAAACCCTGTACTTGATGGCAGCCATACTTACTATGCACCAAGGAATGTCTTCACCTCCTGCAGAACAATCCTTCTGTCGTGTCTCACAAACAAGGGCCTGTGAACAACCACATAGGCTGGAAAAGTGTTTGGGTCAGATGGGACCCCGTTGTGACCTCTGTCCCGGGAGGTGTTGAGGTACAGCACCTTGTGGCTAGTGATCACACACGGTGATTGATCCTTATCTAGAACCAAGGTCTCCCATCGCCTAGGTCCAAAACTGACCGAGGAGGGAGTCTTCAGCCAAAGAAAAAGTCAAGCGCAATCGATAATAGTGAAGATACAGGTCTAGTTCATCATTCAGGAAGACATAGAAAGGAGGAAATGGAGGTTTTGTGATAGCTATGGGTAGTGAACAACCTATCAACCTACAACCTATTTCCAGTGAAGTAGACTCAAACTTAAATCAAGAAGCATCAATTGCAGGAGTTTTGGTTTTGCTTCCTCAATATAGTAGTCACAGCAGAACCCTCTAAGCGACGAGCAAGGCACTGCAGCCTTCGGAGAACGAGAGTCCAGCCAGTGTTTCACGATACAAGGGTATCTATCACCTCATTGCCTTATGTCTTTGCATAGTAATACTCTCTTGGTGGCTGCCTAATTTAAATAAACAGTATTAGTGATTTATTTATATGCTGGGCTCAGGAGGAGGATCGGTAGGTGTATCAGAGGGTGAGAAACATTGATGAAAGTGTGACGACAGGGTGCATCCCCTCGGAGCATCCCGTGCCGAGATCAACAACATCCTTATGAGAATTGCTACAAGAGGTGACTTACCCCATGATTGAAGGGTTTGTAAGTACAAGCCCTTACCTACATGCCGTAGTATGCATGCGTCTATGATATCTGGTCCTGATGAAAGCCATATTGACCCACAGAGGCACTCAGTTAGATGGCTAAAACATGTTGACCACATTGAGAATATATGGGATCAATTTAAATCTCCAAAAAATCCACCACTTTTTTCATTGTCTGACCAGGACCTCCATTATTAAAATCACTCTATGTGGAAGGAGTTCCTGAGCCAATTTCAAATCACATACCACCACCACCACACACACTGTCACAATCACGAAATACCAGCTCTGCTGTAATCAGGCATCTTAGCACATCCTGGAAGCATTAAGTGACCAGGGTGTGAACCCAATGATGAATCAAATCACCAACTAGGTAGTTTAGTGAGGGTTCCTTAAAACACCCTACAGTTTCCAAGGCACACTCATCACAAGGTTTATGAGAATTCAAATCTTTATCATGAGTAGGTAGTGAACTCATTTTTGTTTTTTGTAATGTTGTGATATTGATTTTTTTAAAGACATTAAAACAATGGACTTCCCTTACATTTGGTACCAGAGAGATTGCAACGATTAAATCATCTACTAGGTAATAACCACCATCTTTCTTATAGTATAAAATATTACATTGGAATTTTCGGAGTCATTTCTAGGGAACCTCAAGGCTAGAGGAATCTCGCTTTCACGACTGTCCTCACACTTCACTATTCTATTACCATAAGTTGTGAGAAGAGATGATTCCTTTACAAATACTTTGCCTATGGCTGAATGTTGACCATAATTCATTGTTAAACCCTGTGTTGATTCATATGTGGTACCAACCATGCTATATGACCGAGTCTTGAGTGCTTGACGACTGCTACCACTGGAGGATTGTGGAAACTGAGGGAGTGTTGGTTAATCACTCGCTTCTAGAACCTAATATTCTGGGCTAGGATAGAGAACAGACCCTTTAATCCATGATGGTTTTGTATTATATTTATACTAATATATCAGTTACCATATGCTCGATGAGGTTAAAATACTTTGTCGATTGTTGAGTAAGTGTCTACTCTGTATGTATCATTTATATGTCATACTGCTTGGTTTCTTCGACAAAAAACTGAATCTGAAGAAAGAGGCTGGCAACATCTTATCTGTGTTTCCTAGGCATTTTTTCTGATTTTTAGGTCTTGTTAATTGGCACACCGAAGTCTCCAAAAAACTCTACTGGTCACCGATAAATTCTACATCCTTATGCTCTGAAAGCAATCTTCAAGGGTCCCAGTCCCCAAGTTTGTTAAGTATAGCATGAGGAAGTGTCCAAGATCCGATTGCTGACAACCATGCTTCAGCTGAGTTCTTTTGAAAGTCAATAAGAAACGCCAAAACGTCCAAAGATATGTGTTGTGGAGTCAAATGTATTTATACATTGCCATGTGTTTAAATGGTGACTTCCTGATTAGAACCTGTGGCTAGCACCAGCCAACAGTAATCAATGAGTAATGGCTGCATCACTATAGGTTAACCAATCTAGTGGCTAACTTTAAAATGTGTCTACAAACCAGGAGCTCTCATCGTCCGGTGACATTTTAAGGGTTCAGTCAAACATGAAGCACGTCTGGCGTGAGACAAGGCCACCTCAAGCCTCACTGGCTTTTGAATGCGAACAGACATAAATGTAAAACTCCATGCGTTCCTAGAATACCACCACCTCTCCGATTGTTTGTTGTAAATCAGTACTTCTTGTAACATGGCTGACAGTGGTCGTTAGCCATTCCTTTGTGTTCTTACCTCCTTAGCCTCACAGAATACCTATGTGTGTTCTAACTTGTACCGGAGTGTTCTACTCTTGTCAGTTGATGGTCTGGCCATCTGGCGAGGTGTGTGCTCAGCTGTGTATACGACAAAACGACATGTAACTAACTAGAAGTGTCCTGAGTTCTATCTACTATATTGTTCAAAATAGAACAGCCCAGTAGCCTATGTGCCTCACAAAGGTACCAGGGAATGCCTTTATCATATAAACACTATATTAACTCAGTGTAACATGAACTTATCTGTCACTTAAATCTCTCTTATGATCCGTGGTGATACCACAAGTGATGCAACACAAAGTGAAGCGTTTCCCTGTGAAATGTGGCAATGGACCTCTGCATTGAACACAATGGCCCAGAATAACATTCATGCAATGCAGAGTTGTGCCAAAATGTGCAGTGATTCACCTCACAAAGGGGGAACTATAGCGCTGGGCTATTCTATGTTGTGTGCTGATGATGTCCTCAATAGGCCTGGGCAGTGAACTCCGCTCCATTTGCAGAGTTTGCAGAGTTTTCCACACTCCAAGGAGCACGCAGAGTTCCGAAAAACTCCGCTCCGCGGAGCAGAGTTTTTTCCTCACTCGCCAACTTGAAGTTGGCGAGTGAAGAAAATTCACCTCCCGGCGAGATTTCTCAACGCAAGCAGTCAGATTTCTCAAAGCGGGCGGTCTCAGATGGTCGTGTCCACTCGCGCTGAGAAAGCTTCTGTTCGCGTTGAGAATTCTTAGGCTAGGGTACAAAATCTACTTGAGCATCAAGAAAAGAAGCAGAGTCCTCTTGTGCTGCGCATGGTACCATTCCCGCATATTTTACACCGCAGGAATAACACACAGAGCTGAAAATCAACGCGAACGGCATGAGCAAACGCATTCTGCCCCTTAAAGAACTCCGCGCAGCACTGCAGAGTTTTTTGGTCACTTCTCAGAGTTCCGCGCTCTGCAAACTCCTCTCAGGCCTAGAGCTCAACCACGTTCTTGCTAAAAAAAAAACTAAAACGTTTGTGCCTCAGCTCAAAGGCGAGTCAGCCTCCTTTATGTGGGATTTTTACTAAAGGAGCACCCTCTAGTCCAAATTTCATTGAGAGGACAACTGTCCAATGGTAAACTGCGGAAAATATGCAGTACCACCAGGGTCAGGCTGACAGAGGAAATAGGCCCGGCATCAAATTAAAAGTGGCCCCCAGTAGCGAATCAGATAGCTAAAAAGGTGGCCCGCATTTGCAAATCAGGTCCGATTTGAACGTGCAATGGTCATACCAAGGGAAATCAACATTAAAAAGCAGCCAACCATATCATAAAACAGGCCCTCAAAGAACCAAAAACCCGGCCCATGCACTGATTTCTGAGAGCAGACCTTCAGGCGCTGTCAGAATGCCCATAATACCCCTGGAACTGCACCTTATGCATAGGAACACTACCTGACATTCCGCTTACCCCTTGTTTTCAGAGCTCTTTTTTACTCGAATAGGAGACAAAGGGCTCATTGCTTGCACCAGGGCCCAACCCTGTGCCTTAGTCCCCTTCACGGAGAATGGGCCCCTCCCCCCAGTGACTGCAGGGGTCTATGCCTTGTATAGATCAATGGCACATTTTTCTATACAAAAATCAGCTGAAAAAATAAATCCAGCCAAGGCCCCCTCTGCTTATCGCAGACCGCCTGGAGCCTGCAAATTGTGCTGCATAAGGAACGGCGTCAGGAGGTCCTATTCTTTGGTGATGGGGAAGGGGTGGGGCACTTTCATGTCTGCCTTTATCTCTGCTTTTATCTGTGCAGCGTGAAAACAAATTCGTGGATAAACAGTTTAACTGTTGATGGTTTTGGTCTGGGTTTTCCGGCTCTGTCAGCATACTGACTCCAGAGTAGGGCTGGACGGGAAACGGAGGACAGCTCAGAGAAGTAAACACCGACAACATCTCTCCGGGTACAAGGAGCCAGGAGGGAAATTGAGCAAGTCTGTGTGTGAAGCGAGAAAGCTGTGTGGGTCCTTACGGGGGGCTTACGTCTAGGAGAGGGGAAGTGACATAACAGGAAACGATGCCCCGCCCCTGCCGAATGCAGCGAGGGCCCCCGGGGCTCCCATCTCTCAAAGATATTTATAGATCTCTGTGTGAATGGGAGGGAAGGGTGTCCCTTGAGGAGTGAGGTTCCCCATGCACCATAGCCGCTGCATAGACCTGTGTAACCCCGCCCCAACCCCTCCCATGCAACCCAGTGACCCATAATTAGTTCAATTAGGCCCTCAACTTAGGCACAGGGAGGTCGAAGGGGCTGGGGCTGCTGCATGATGGTCAAGTCACCAAAATCCAAGGGGTAAACTGGAGCTGAAATTATGCACCTTTTGACCCATGATGTTATCATAAGGTTAACTCCTTGACTTACGCTTAGTCTGTCAATAGTCTCCTATTTCAATCTGAGTGTAGCTTAGTCTGTCAATAGCCTCCTACTTGAATCTGAGTGTATAGGAGAAAGGCAATGAGATGAAATGGCAGAAAGAAAACAATGCACTGACAGTTGTGTTCAGCTTCTGTTCCTGGTCTTCATCCCCAATGTACCAAAGAGCAAGCAGAGGCCAGTGGCGGCTACCGCTCATTGACGCCCATGAGCAACTGGTGGTGAATTTCAGCCAGACTTACACTTTAAATGCTGCGGGACAGAGGCAGTCTGTGCCTGCTCTCTGGTCCTATCCCAGGCTTCCCATTCTGTTAGAAGGCCATGGTGAGGCTGGAGCGGTTGATGCGGTTGGGATATTGGGGGAGTTTGCGTCATCCTTGCAGGATCAGCTCAAACTCCTACATTCAGGGGAAGGTAGGCCACACACGGGATTAGAGAGGGGCAGACGAAGCAAATAGAGAATGCCCCTGGTTCTGCCACCCAGCAACGCAGGCCAGGGGCAAGGTGGCCATTCATTCAATAACATTCATAGGCTCACTGGCCACAAAACTAGATTGGAAGTAATGTCTTAACTACTTACTCTCCCTGGATGGACCAACAGGACCCAGCTTGTCAGCCCTCATAACACATTGCATGTCTGCAGCACAGGACCCACAGAACTGGCTTTAACTTGGCTCTAGTCACCCTTCTCGTAAGAAGGAATCCAGCAGCTCACGGCCTCCTGCGCAGTCCGAATCACTAATTTAGGCCTTGGTCTGGGATCGAACTCAGATCAGGGTGGTCCTTGTTCTTTTATCTATGAACTGGTAAAGGGGTCCTTGTCAGGTGGGTATCTTTACATCATGTAGACCCTCCACTATGAGTAACACCCACTTCTTGAGTTGAAATTGGCATCCATTGGTCCTACTTAGCCTTCTTCATCCTAGAATGGCTTTTGTCCTTGATAGTCTTTTTATGGATAAAGATGACTTAAAGAGCTTTGTGCTGGGGAGTAAAGGGGTTTGGGGAAAGGCTTAAGGAAAAGCTGTGTCGCTGAATTCCTATGCTCTAGGGTTGGGACATACCCCAATTTATAATCAGACGTTTTGAAGTCTGAATGGGGAGAAACTGAATCTCTCTGGCCTGCCACAGATTGCCTCCCACTGCACTTTCTTCACCCTGGAGGTCACAGGCAAAGGAATGTCTGTCTTAACAACCAGAGACTGTTTTCAGTGAACACAGCAATGCATGTTACTGCAAGGGAGTGTAAGAAATAGCATCTCTACCTCCTTTGCAAGTAGTGTGGCGAAGCAAACCACTACATGACAGACTTCACGCACCTCAAACAATGATGATTACCTCCTCCTCCGTCTTCCCGTCCATTCCTTATCCATGAGCAGCTTGTCTGCTCCACAGAATGTTTAACCTAACTAAGGTCAGAATACTTCCCCCAATATGGCGCTGCCTACCCAGCAGGCATAAAGGGGACGTACATCACTCTGGCAGCCTGAGAATGCCAAAGAAACTCAAAAGACAACAAAAACCAAAACAATCACCAGAACCAGAAATCAGGGAGGGAGGGACAGACTTAGGAATGGAACGGGAAGACCAGGACACGGAGTACCAAAGATTACCGGTGAGTAACCGGGCATCAATCTGTGTAACCTAACATTGCAGAGACTTTACAGAACTCTTCACTGAATTGTGGAATTCTTACTACATTCTAGTTGGCCATTTCTGAATTTCCTACCCTTTGCACTATCTCCCAGCCACCACCTGGCGTGCAGCAACATCACTGACCTACAAATCTTTTTCTGACAGTCTACTCGGGATAAACTGAGGCTGCTTCACTGCTCACCTGCAAATTGTGAGTTTAGCTGCTCCCATTCTTCATTCTCACTTCAGGAGTCTCAGCCATACAGTCCTGTGTCTCACCATCACCAATCACCAGGACTTTGCTCTATCAGGTGCACCACCGCTGCCTACCAATCAGTTGAATCTATGGGTAAGAATGGGGTCCTGAGGCAGAACTGAAAAGGGACTGCCATTAACTTAGGATTTTTGGTTTCATAATAAATATTTGGTTGTTGCCCAAGGGACAGAGAGGTGTGGCGCTTTAACAAGAGCGGATGGCTCCAGAGCGCGGGGTTCATATTTTAATCCCAGACACCGGCAGCAGGTCAGTTTAGCATCATGTGACTCTGGGCAATAGCTCACTTAATCTCCCGGACGGCCACAAGCGCCTTGAAACTCTGAAGGGGGTGAAAAGTTCACACTTAACAAATAGGATTTATTATTATTATTTTTATTATAGTTTTCCAAGTATGTAAGAGGAAACCCATGCTTTCTAGCATTTGTGCTACGTGGTTATTCGTTAATTAGCATCAGTATTGTGCAGATGTCAGGTTAGGTTCATTTGCTTCTTACTGCAGGTGCAGGAACAATTCCAGCCACACCTGCCTGCTCCGCCCAGAACATCCAGATCCCTAGATGAGGCCTACTCAGCTACATCCATGTACGCAATGGGAAGCACAACCTAAGTCAACTGCCCTGGAGACAATCACACAAGACTCGTCATCTCGGTAGACCTAACTAGTCATCTAACTGCTACCAGTTCCATGACCCTAATGGAAATGCTAGGCAGCTCTTCTTTGCACCAGCACTGAACACTGTATTGATGAGCACATAGTTAGAGTCACCATACTACATGGCTTCTGTTTAAACATGAGGTCTCTCCATCTGATACAGGGAACTGTAGGTCTGTCACATGGAGCAGGACCCGCAAAAGATTAAGGGGCAGATTTACAAGCCCATTGCACCACTTTTGCGTCACTTTTCCTATGTTAAAAGTGACGTAAAAGTGGCGCAAGGGGCTTGTAAATCTGCCCCTATGTTTTTAGTTTCCCTGCACAAATAATGTTGATACCCCTCAACCCATACTGTGGTCAGATATGTTTTCCCCCATTTTGACACAGGTTTCTTTCCTGAGAAAATGTAAAGCCTTTGAGTTCTAGCACTCTGACTTATTGCTTATGGAACAGAATGTCTACTGTGGGCCTATCACATGGTCTTACTAAACCCGCTCATCCGAAGATCTGGTACTAGGTCCAAAGTGGCTAAATTTGGCAGTTAGGTGATCGCTCGATGACCTTATACCTTTGGAGAATATCCTGGTTAAAACTAAATTCTTGAGCTACAAATGGTTGATGCCAGAACTAAAAAGAGAAAACATTATTATTCATAAACTAGAATCCCTTTGCAGGAATGGATATGAAAGTCTAGTTAAAAAAATACAAACATCTGATCATAGCGTTTCCATGCCTACATCTTTTCCGGACTGGTGTCTGTCTTCAAGATCCACTGTCATGTGTGAAAAAGCATCAAAGATATGACCACCAAGCTATCTCCACAAAGGAAGAGGCAATTTAGGGGAGGAAGCCTCTGTTGGAAATTTCTCACATTGTCTCGTGGACACCGTGCAACTGGGTACTGAAAATATGTCTCAAAAGTAGCGGTGCATTGTCAATATTAACATTTCTTATACCCCTAATATTCTGGGGTGTTCCTTAGCATGTTAAGGGGAAAATACTTTAATTTGGTGAAACAGTATTAGATTTTTTTTTTTTTACAAAAATGGTGATGAACCACCCACTATACAGGGGGTGTAAGTACCACCACCGCCTTTGGAGGAATTACGTCCATTGCCACGATGACCGTGATGGTGGATATTGAGGTATCTATGTTGGGATGACTACCACAGTTTAAGGGTCTACAAATTTGGTTCTATGGCAGGCAGCTGTGTGGATTGTGGTTCTGCCATTTTTGGATGGAATCTTGTTGGTGCACATCTCTTAATTAAAGCCCTTGCTGGGTAGTGTAGGAACGGGTAAAAGGTCCATGCAATTGGGATGAATCAACACGGAAGAACAACATGGCCTTCAGAGCTTTAATAATTACCAGAGGGGGTCGCCTGTGGCATGATAGAAGAGCATTACAGAAGACAGGGCCCAGAACTTATACGCAGTTTGTTGCAGTGGTGTAGTCATGGCATATTCCTGAATGAAGATACAAGATTTGCAGGGATGTACTTAGAATACTTAGAATTTCTCTTCTGACGTGTTGGACCAATGACGCATAGGGATCAGTGAACCTTTGTTAAGACGTTTGCAATTGAGCTTTTAATATCCTAGCAGCCTATGCAGTTGGGGATCACAATATACTTCATTTTTGTCAGGGCGGTTGGGGTTGGTCCAATCTCCAGAGGCCAGGAGGAGGGAGTGTCAAGATTTTACCATGATCTACAAGTGAGATTCCTGTTCAGGGGAGTTGTGTTTCAGATGGTTTTGTGAACAACGACTAAATTGCCAATACTGCTTTGCAAATCACTCTTCAGAATCACACGTGACACTCATAGTGATCGAAATAAATAGATTTTGAAAAAAAAATCTTTTTTATTATTCTTTTTTTGGAAAGGTTTGATTTCAGAACCAATTAGTTCATGTTATTATTTCAATGAACTTTTTCAAGGAGTTACAAGACCACATAAAACTATACAAACATATAACACATTGCTTTTTTTCAAACCCCCATGCGGCAATACAATAAAACAGTTAAGAAGTTAAAAAAAGCTCAAGTTCCAAAAGAGTTCAGAAATGTCAAAATATTGTAACGTCTCAATCTTACCCTTGGTTTGTTCTTTCTTCTTTTTCTGATGCTTGTTTACTTCTTTTTTTTACTATTTTTCACATCTTTTGGAACTTGAGCTTTTTTTACACTTCTCAACTGTTTTATTGTATTGCCACATTGGGGTTTGAAAAAAAGCAATATGTTATATGTTTGTATAGTTTTATGTGGTCTTATAACTCCTTGAAAAAGTTCAATTAAATAATATCATGAACTAATTGGTTCTGAAATCAAACCTGTTAGAAGGCGACCTCAGAGGGGCCCGGAGGGGGCCCTGACTGCCCTGAGACCCACCCTCGAGGTATCGTAGCTGGGCACTGGCGGGAGACTCCTCAGGGGAGGAACCTCGTATCTAGGATCGCACACTCGGCACCACACGACAGAGAGACACCACACGAAGAGTTCTTATGAGCTAATCTTTATCAGATCGAAGTGGTAAGATCTTTATGATCAGCTAGGCAAATATATACAAGCAGAGCGTGGGCTCACAGAGTCTTGGAGGGGGTTCAGGAGGTAGCGGGACAGTCTTTGTGGATAAGAATCAAAATGCAGGAGCGTACCCGGCGCACAGCTCACAATCCTCGAGCTGGGGGATACGCTTGTCGTCGTGGGGTCCGGCGGGACCAAGAGAGTCGGTGGGAGCCGCGAGTCACTCAGCGGGGCTCGGTTACCAGTTCGGTGGTCTTACGATCTTCGAGGAGCCGCGAGTCACTCAGCAGGGCTCAAGCACAAGTTCGGAGGTCTTACGATCTTCAGGGAGCCGCGAGTCACTCAGCAGGGCTCAAGCACAAGTTCTGAGGTCTTACGATCTTCAGGGAGCCGCGAGTCACTCAGCAGGGCTCAAGCACAAGTTCGGAGGTCTTACGATCTTCAGGGAGCCGCGAGTCACTCAGCAGGGCTCAGGTGTTCCAAGGCGAATCTGCCGGACAGTCCCAGGGCACCCCTTGTTATAGGGCGACTCCTCTTTGATGTCCGGAGTCTGTGCAGGCAGGGGTCTCTGTCACCTGGGGGTCGCTTGTTGGGGTTTCCTGCCATTGTCTTTTGATCCTTTCAGGGCTGGGTCGGGAGGAGTCCCAGACGCCCAGCAGGCGTGGAGCCAGCCCTCGGGGAGGCCGGCAGGTCGATCGAAACCCACCGTCCCAGGGAAGCGCAGAGGTGTGATAGAAACTGCTCCTCCCTCTCTCATCCCAAGGGGAGCGTGGTGTCCTCCAGCCGGAGTGGCGCCTCTAGGCCCGGGTCGCGCTGGGGCCGGGCGGCCATCTTGATGCATGAAGTGGGCACGCGGGCCCGGTGTGGCCGAAGGGAGGAAGGCCACGGACGGGAAGTCTGGGTTGGGTGCGTGCGAGTTCTGGTGGGAAGGATCGGCTAGGCCGTGGGTTTGGGGGCTGGTGTGAGGTGCAGGGGTCATGTCTAGCTATGTTACGAGGGCCGGGTCTAACACGCATCCCCCCCAGCTGAAAGCCGGAGAGAACTACCCATCCTCTTGGGGGTTCTCTTCGCTGAGGCGGAAGAACCGGGAGAGGCCATCGGCGTTGGCGTGGTCAGTCCCAGGGCGGTGTTCCACTGTGAAATCCATCCCCTGGAGGGAGATTGACCACCGCAGTAGCTTGGGGTTTTCTCCTCGCATCTGCATGAGCCATCGCAAGGGGCGATGGTCGGTTTGGACCTTGAAATGGGTGCCGAACAGGTAAGGGCGTAGTTTCTTGAGGGCCCAGACTACGGCGAATGCCTCTCGCTCGATGGTGCTCCATCTCTGTTCCCTGGGCAATAGTCTTCGGCTGAGGAATGCTACGGGCTGGTCTAGGCCTTGGTCATTTACCTGGGAGAGGACTGCCCCGATGCCATGCTCGGAAGCATCAGTCTGTACCACAAACTCTTTGGAGTAGTCGGGGGCCTGGAGGACGGGGGCAGTACACATGGCCGCTTTCAGGGCCTCGAACGCCTCTTGGCAGGCAGGGGACCATTGCACCTTCTTGGGCTGCTTTTTGGTCGTGAGTCCCGTGAGGGGACCGACCAAGCTGCCGTAATTCCGGATGAACCTCCGGTAGTAGCCCGTGAGGCCCAGAAAGGCTCGGACCTCCGTTTGGGTAGTGGGGGGTTCCCAGGCTAGGATGGCGTTGATTTTGGGCTGTAGAGGGGCGACCTGCCCGCTTCCAACCTGGTGCCCCAGGTAGGTTACCGAACCTTGCCCAATCTGGCACTTACTGGCTTTCACGGTGAGGCCTGCCTGGCGCAGGGCGGTCAGCACCCTCCGAAGGTGCTGGAGGTGCTCACTCCACTCGGAGCTAAAAACTGCGATATCGTCGAGATACGCGGCACTGAATTTTTCCAGCCCGGCCAGGACTCTGTTTACCAGTCGCTGGAAGGTGGCCGGGCATTTTTCATCCCGAAGGGCATTACGCGAAAGCGATAGTGCCCATCCGGGGTGGAGAAGGCGGACCGCTCCTTGGCTCCTTCTGTGAGCGCAATTTGCCAGTAGCCGCAGGTGAGATCGAAGGTGCTGAGGAACCGAGCAGCCCCGAGTCGGTCAATGAGCTCGTCGACTCGGGGAAGGGGGTGGGCATCGGCTCGGGTGACTTCATTGAGTCCCCGGTAGTCCACGCAGAAGCGGAGTTCTGGCGCGACCCCGGGGGCAGCTGCTTTCGGGACCAGGACCACGGGGCTGGCCCAGGGGCTGTCGGAGGGTTCGATCACGCCTAGGGTCAACATTTTCGAGACTTCGGCTTGGATGCAGGACCGGACCCGATCAGGGACTCGGTAGGCCCGGTGTCTCACTGGCGGACTGTCCCCGGTATCCACGTCATGGACACACCAGTCGGTGACCCTAGGGACCAGGGAGAAAAGGTCCGAAAACTGCCCTAGGAGCTGGCGGCAATCTTCACGTTGCTGGGGAGTGAGAGACGGGGCGAGGTTCACCCCTTCTACGGAGCCGTCCTTCTCTTTGGTGCACAGGAGATCCGGGAGAGGATCTGACTCCTCCTCGGACCCATCATCCGTGGCCAGTAGGAGGCTCAGCTCCGATCGCACAAAGTGGGGCTTGAGGCGGTTCACGTGGAGGACCCGGAGGGGGTCCCGGGGGGACTGGACGTCCACCAAGTACGTGACCTGGCTCTTCCGCTCAACCACCTTGAAGGGCCCGGTCCATTTATCCTGGAGGGCGCCGGGTTTCACGGGGGCCATGACCCATACCTGCTGGCCCAGCTGAAACTCGACCAGAGTGGCGATCTGGTCGTACCAGCGCTTCATCTCCTCCTGACTTGCCTCCAGGTTGGCCTCGGCCATCTCTCGGAACCTTCTAGTCTGGTTCCGGAGGGCCAGGACGTAACGGAACACATCTTGGGGGGGGGGCTTCGGGCCGCCGCCTCCCAACCTTCCTTGACCAGGCTAAGGGGCCCCCTGACGGGGTGCCCGTAGAGTAACTCAAAGGGGCTGAACCCCAAGGATTTCTGGGGAACTTCGCGGTATGCGAATAGAAGGCAGGGGAGCAGGATGTCCCACTTACGCCGGAGGGGCTCTTCCAGGCCCGCGATCATCCCCTTCAGAGTCTGGTTAAACCGCTCTACCAGGCCGTTTCCTTGGGGGTGGTACGGGGTGATGAACTTATAGGACACCCCGCATTGTTGCCATAAGGACTTCATGTATCGGGAGATAAAGTTGGTACCGCGATCGCTCACGACCTCGCGGGGGAAACCCATGCGGGAGAAGATTCCCATCAACGCCCGGCCCACCACGGGGGCCGTGACGGTGCGCAGGGGGATGGCCTCAGGGTAACGGGTGGCATGGTCCACCAGGACGAGGATGAACCGGTGCCCTTGGGAAGTTGGGGGGTCCAGGGGCCCTACAATGTCGATCCCGACCCGCTCAAAAGGGGTACTGATGACAGGGAAGGGTTGGAGGGGAGCCTTGCTCTTCCCTCCACTCTTCCCACTGGCCTGGCACGTGGGACAGGACTTGCAGTGGGCTCCTACATCTGCTTTCATTCTGGGCCAGTAGAAGTGGGTCACGAGGCGACTGTACGTTTTGTCCTGGCCCAAGTGGCCTGCGAGGGGGACATCGTGGGCCAAGCCCAGGAGGAGGTTTCGGAAGCGTAGGGGTACCACCAGCACCCGGCCGGACCCTAGCTCCACCGACTTTTGTTCGCTGTACAGAAGGTCATTCTCCCAATACACCCGGTGCGTCCCCGTCTGGTCGCCTGCGGCCTGGGCCTCTGCCTGTTGCCGGGGCCCGACCAGGGAGGGACAGGTAGCCTGTTCTCGGCAGAATTCTTCTCGGGAGGGGCCCCCCTCGTGGCGCCAATGGGCTAATTCGGGCAGGTCGCCTACCTCGGTGACTGGGGTGGAGTCGGAAGGCGGGGGTTCGTCATTGGCGATCGGCTCTGCTGGCGGGGGAATGGGGGGACCCTCGGCTGGGACCATCCTATCTTCAGAGATCGGGGCATCGTCAACTTCCCTCAGGGGGGTCAGTCGAGCCGCCATAGATCGAGTGGTGGCGCACACCCACTCAGGGAGGCCCATCATCCCTAGGTGGGTCTTGCGCTCAACTTGTCCCCAGGGGGAACTTTCCAGGTCGTTCCCCAGGAGACAGTCGACGGGCTGGGAGGTTCTCACTGCAACTTTTAGTTTACCGACCACCCCTCCCCACTCAAAGGGCACCAGTGCTACCTTACATAGGCTTTCTGTGTTGTCGGCTGAGATGACAGGGCAAAAGACATTGGGGAGGACCTGGTCTTCGTGTACTAAGTGGCTGAGGACACCGGTGATGCTGGCCCCGGTGTCACGGAGGGCTTCTACTTGGTGGCCATTGATCTTTACGAGCTGCCCATACTTCTTGGTGTTAGAGGGCAGGAGGCTCCCAGGGACCATCTCCCTATCTCCTAGGGACACTAGGGCCATAGCTGCGGGTTCCCACTCCTCGGCCTCCTCAACCTCCTCCCCCAGGGCTACATTGGCTATCTGTCTAGCAGGGGGTGCTGCCGGAGTGGTGCGTGGGGCCATGGGGCATTCAGGGTCGTTGGCGTAATGCCCGGGCTTCTGGCAACGGAAACAAGTGATGGTTACCCGGTGTCCCCGTCTAAGGGGGGGGCCGGATACAGCTGGTGGGGGTGCCGGGAAAGGCGGAGGTTGGGACTTAGGTGGACTAGCTTGGGACTCTCTCTGCCCTCCCTGGTTCCCCCCCCTCTCTGGCGGGGTGGTCCCTGACTGGCTCGGGGGTACTCTCCTACAAGGCCCCGGGAGACCCGGGTGTTGGTCCAGCGATCCGCCTCGACAGCCAGCTTTCTTGGGTCCGTGAGCTTGCTGTCGAGCAGATGCTGGCGTAGTTCCACAAAGCAGTTGGCCGCCAGGTGTTCCCACAACATAAGGTCGGTTAGTTCTTCCATGGTGGATACCTTGCTGCCCTTGATCCACCCATCGAAGGCGCGGCTGAAGAAATTCACATATTCCACCCAGGTGGTACCCGGGATCTTCCTGCAGTCCCGGAACCGCTGTCGGTACATCTCCGGGGTGAGGCCGTACCTTGTGAGGAGGGCCGCTTTCATGTGTTCATAGGATGTTTGCATGGAGGTGGGTAGGTCGAGCAGGGTGTCTCTTCCTTCGCTCAGGAATCGTCCCCATAACCCAGCCCCCCAATCCTTCTGCGGGACCCGATGGGAGGTCATGGCGACCTCGTAGGCCCGGAACCACTGCTGAATGTCATCATTTTTGTAATATTCTTTGACCACATCCTTGGGAATGTGGACCTTCTGCTCCGTCGGCACGGCCGCCTCCCGGTTCCCCGAGGGCCGCGTTTCTTCGCTTCTCGCTTTCAATTCTATCTCCTTCAGGCTGCGTTCATGTTCCAGTTGAAGTCTCCTTCCCTCGTGTTCTCGTTGGAGTTTCTTCTCTTCTAGTTCTCCTTGTACTCGCAACTGTTCTACTGCTAGCTTTTTCTCGGCTAATTTCAACTCGCCCTCAATTTTGAGTTTGGCTAATTCGAACTCGTGATGGCGACTTTTTTCTCTGTCTGCGAGTTCCTCCGGGGATAGGCCCCCGTCTGGTACGAAGCCTCGCACCTGGTTGCTGCTGCGTTCTCCTTGGGAGGGTTCCGCTTCGTCGTGGGGCTCCCCCGCTCCTTCTGGGCGGGAGGCTCCGGAATCCACCCAAGCTTTCAGTGCCTTTTGCATATCTTCTTTGGTGTTGAGACCAGTGGTAGCGATTCTGAGTTCCTTACAGAATTGTTTTAGTTCCTTGTGAGTGTACTCTTCCAGCTGTTCCACCTGGAACACGGTACTGGCGTCGTTTTCTATGAGAACCACGGCGTTTCCTTCTGCCATCTTTGTCGGTAGTGCGTCAGCCGTTCACGGTACGATCTCTAGATTATGGGCCCGAATCCCGTCGCTTGCCACCAATGTTAGAAGGCGACCTCAGAGGGGCCCGGAGGGGGCCCTGACTGCCCTGAGACCCACCCTCGAGGTATCGTAGCCGGGCACTGGCGGGAGACTCCTCAGGGGAGGAACCTCGTATCTAGGATCGCACACTCGGCACCACACGACAGAGAGACACCACACGAAGAGTTCTTATGAGCAAATCTTTATCAGATCGAAGTGGTAAGATCTTTATGATCAGCTAGGCAAATATATACAAGCAGAGCGTGGGCTCACAGAGTCTTGGAGGGGGTTCAGGAGGTAGCGGGACAGTCTTTGTGGATAAGAATCAAAATGCAGGAGCGTACCCGGCGCACAGCTCACAATCCTCGAGCTGGGGGTCGTCGTGGGGTCCGGCGGGACCAAGAGAGTCGGTGGGAGCCGCGAGTCACTCAGCGGGGCTCGGTTACCAGTTCAGTGGTCTTACGATCTTCGAGGAGCCGCGAGTCACTCAGCAGGGCTCAAGCACAAGTTCGGAGGTCTTACGATCTTCAGGGAGCCGCGAGTCACTCAGCAGTGCTCAAGCACAAGTTCGGAGGTCTTACGATCTTCAGGGAGCCGCGAGTCACTCAGCAGGGCTCAAGCACAAGTTCGGAGGTCTTACGATCTTCAGGGAGCCGCGAGTCACTCAGCAGGGCTCAGGTGTTCCAAGGCGAATCTGCCGGACAGTCCCAGGGCACCCCTTGTTATAGGGCGACTCCTCTTTGATGTCCGGAGTCTGTGCAGGCAGGGGTCTCTGTCACCTGGGGGTCGCTTGTTGGGGTTTCCTGCCATTGTCTTTTGATCCTTTCAGGGCTGGGTCGGGAGGAGTCCCAGACGAGCCAGCCCTCGGGGAGGCCGGCAGGTCGATCGAAACCCACCGTCCCAGGGAAGCGCAGAGGTGTGATAGAAACTGCTCCTCCCTCTCTCATCCCAAGGGGAGCGTGGTGTCCTCCAGCCGGAGTGGCGCCTCTAGGCCCGGGTCGCGCTGGGGCCGGGCGGCCATCTTGATGCATGAAGTGGGCACGCGGGCCCGGTGTGGCCGAAGGGAGGAAGGCCACGGACGGGAAGTCTGGGTTGGGTGCGTGCGAGTTCTGGTGGGAAGGATCGGCTAGGCCGTGGGTTTGGGGGCTGGTGTGAGGTGCAGGGGTCATGTCTAGCTATGTTACGAGGGCCGGGTCTAACAAAACCTTTCCAAAAAAAAGAATAATAAAAAAGATTTATTTTTTTTAAATGTATTTCTTCCGATCACTATGAGTGTCACGTGTGATTGTGAAGAGTGATTTGCAAAGCAGTTATCAGTGTTGGCAAATTTGTCGTTGTACACATTATTATTGGCCTAGCCTTGCTGATTATGGGCCAGAACCCTTTATTGATCCAACTCAGATGGTTTTGTAGCATCCAGTGGTCTACTACCAAGAGGCATTGACTAAGGCCAGAGGTCTCTAGACCAAAGTGATTTTCCAGCTGTAAAATGATCTGAGTAAAAATAGCAAACTTGTAATAGGTATGTTAGACATCATTGACAAATCCAGGAGTGAGGATTGGTTTACAATGAAGCAAAGAGGAGAAATCAATGAGAACTGGAGGACACCCACCGAAGAACGGAATGGTGAGGAGCAGAATGGTGGAAGTGTGACAATGTGGGCTCTGTCTGCGATGCCTAATGTAATCTAAATGCCCAGGCTCTACACCTACCTGTACCGGTCTTCCGACCACTCAGTGAAGGCCCTTTCAGACCTGCACTCCACTGCACTGGCAACCGCTGCTCCTGCCCACGATCTCCACTCCTCCTCTTCTCCTCCTCTGTTTCGTCACTGTTTACTTCTCTTTCGCACTCACATCCTTGTTCTCAGCACCTCTGTGCCCTTTTTTGCCCTATCCCTCATTGCCCTTTCTTTCTCTCTCAATTGCTTCCTGTGTTTTCCACCTTTTTGTTTGTTTATGGCATCATTTGTGCTTAACTTTTGCCACCTTTTGGCCTTGCTTCTGCCACTTTCTCGCTCTGTCATCTCGTGTCTGGCTTCTTTGCACTTTCACTCCCTCACTCATTGCCTTTTTCTCTTGCTCAATTACTTCCTGTTTTTACTACCTTTTTTGCTCTGTCACCTTATGCTTGGTTGTATTCCATTTTGGCTCTCTCACTTCCATATTGTCATATCTTTGTGATTTGCTCTTGACCTCTTTGCCCTCTCCCGCCTCTTGTCCTCCTCTGCCGTTCCCAGTTTCCCCCTCTCACCTCCCCCGTTCCTTACCTGCTCTAAAAAGGCAAGTCCGTCCAGGCACTTACATGCCTGGACCACGCCCAGTGCCACGACCCCTGGTCCTTCCACCCCCAGCATCTACACCACTGACAAGCTATGAACCCTCGATCCCGAAAGCTGCAATGAACGCTGCTGCCACACAGAACCACATTCCACAGTAAGGTCATTCACCTGCACTCACTGCCATTTCAGCTGCCACAGCACGCATGCCAGCACACTGCCCACACTGCTTACCTCTCAAGCACAAGAACACCAGCTCGCATGCTCCCTTCTGAACACATGCTCACTGTGCAAACTTGTCACTGAGCTATGGGACCTCATCACCACCCTCATACTTGCCATCTTATTCCTCACAAAGTCCAGGCTCTACCCAAAATCCTCGTCCAAGATCGCCGCTGCTGTACCCAAAGGATACAAGATCACCCACTGCGACCACACCAACAAGCCAGGGGGAGGGATCATCATGATTCACAGTGAATCCATCACATCTGATGACTTCACCCCAGCCATGGAACACTGAAACTTCCGGTTCCAAATGGACAGCAAGACTACCATCAGTGGCACCCTCACCTACCAACCCCTGGGACCTCATCCAAGTTTTTGTAACTTCATTACCCCTCTCTATAGACTCGAATGACTACATATTCCTCTGTGACCTCAATTTTCACCTCAATGACACCAACACCACTATCCTTCTCGACAATATGAGCAAGATCAGCCTCACCAAACTCATCCAAGACCCCACACATGTCACATGCCACATGCTAGACCCCATCTTAACCTCCAGCGACCGTATCAAGTACAGCCACATCACCAAACTCACCTGGATCAACCCTCATCCACTTCAATGTCACCACCCCACAGACCTCCTCCCCCACTCTGCCCAGCACCTACCATCACAGCTGGAGCAAAATGTCACAGACCAAATGGATCAACAGCCTCAACACCTCCCACCTCGACCTCTTCAGCAACCTGGACCAAAATGATAGCAATTTCAACACCTGGAGCACAAAGTGCCCCAACAGCATCGCCACCATCGGCAAAAACACACAAAAATCTCCACCAAGCAGGCAAGCTGATAGGCTAAAACCTTTGAACTGCTAAACCCCATTGAAAACAACTGGAAAGGAGATAGTGCACGAGCAAGAACACCACAAACAGGACATCCTCCAAGACAGCCCTCAACCTCTACCCACGACAGCAGCGAGAGTCCAAGAAAAATGCTTAACCTCAGGCATCAAATCAAACTTTAACAGCAAAGAACTCTTCAACATTCTCAAGGAATTATCAAACCCCCTCAGCTGAAACAAACAATATCACTCCCTCACAGGAAATCTGCAACAACCTTGTGAACTTCTTACAAAACAAAATTACCAGCCTAGGCACACTGATTTCTTCAACCAACAGAACTGCCCCTCAACCACTGCAAACAAAAAATTACCGCTTGGAGCCAGCTCGCTCCCAGGACACCACCTCCATCATGAACCTGATCCACACAGGGGCTCCCACAAACCCGTAACCACACTGCATGTTCAACCTAGGGGGAGCCACGATCAGCCACAAACTCACCATCCTGTTAAACATCTTGAAGGTCACAGCTACCTCCCTGAGGACAGTAAGAATACAGAGGTCAACGCCCTACTAAGGAAACCGCCAGCAGACCCCAGCAAACTCAACAACCACCTATGCATTTACCTGCTCCCATTCCAAGCCACAGTACTAGAAAAAGCCATCAACATATAACTTACCACACATCTGGAATGGAACAGTCTACTCGACTGTTCCCAATCCAGATTCCACTGCAACTGCAGCCCTGAAACAGCAATTATTGCGGCCACTGATGATATCAGAACCCTCCTCCACTGGGGAAAGTTGTTGGCACTTATCCTCCTGGACCTCTCGGCAGCGTTCAACAAAATATCTCACCACACGCTCATCACAAGACTACTCAGCATTGGCATCCAGGGAGCCGCTCTCCGATGGATCGCCTCCTTCCTCTTTGGAAGAACACAAAAAGTCCACTTACTCCTATTCACCTACGAACCCAAACAAATCATCTGTGGAGTACCTCAAGGATCATCACTCAGTTTCACCCTCTTCAACACGTACATGATACCCCTGGCCAACATAATCAGAGCCCACAAACTCAACATTACATCCTACGCCAACTACACACAACTCATCTTCTCCAGCTCAAAAGCCTTTACCAACACCAGAAACAACTTCCACAACTGCATGACCCGCTTCACCAATTGGATGAGGGACAACTGCCTGAAGCTCAACATGGACAAGAAAGAGGTTCTGATCTTCGGCAACAATAGCTCTCTCTTGAACACCTCCTAGTGGCCTACAGAACTCTGACCGACACCAACCCCGACTGACCATGCTAGAAATCTAGGCATCATCCTAGACAACAAACTAACCATGACGTCTCAATCGTCTCCGTCTTCTGCTTCTTCATCCTTCGCATGCTCTGCAAGATCTTTGTTAGACCTGGCATCTTTTGGCATGGTTTCCTCTACTCTTTTGCCTTCTGACCTCCTTTTTGGACTGTGTGCTGAACTTCGTTTTTGCTGACTTTATGACTCTGTGCACTTTATTACTGCTAACCAGTGCTAAAGTGCATGTGCTCTGTGTCTAAAAGGTACTGCCATTCGGTTTCTCAATGACTGGCATATTTGATTTACTGATAGGTTCCTAGTACAGTGCACTATATGAGCCTAAGGCCAGTAAGTTAAATGCTACTAGTGGGCCTGCAGCACTGATTGTGCCACCCACACAAGAAGCCCTATACACCATGTCTCAGACCTGCCACTGTAGAGCCAGTGCGTGCAGTTTTAAACTGCAATTTCACCCTGGCAAATTACCCTGCATGACAGGCCCAAACCTTCCCTTCTGTTACATATACGTCACCCCTAAGGTAGGCCCTAAGTAGCCCCATGGGCAAGGTGCAGTGTATTTAAAAGGTAGGACAAGTACTTTTGAGTTTTACATGTCCTGGTAGTGAAAACTGCTAAATTCATTTTTCACTACAGCAAGGGCTATCTTACCCAGAGGTTAGCATTGGAGCTGGCTTGTAACACTTTACAAATGTAACTTCCAATTGGGGAAAGATAGAAAGAGTAAGTTTGATGTCTCTGGACTCACAATTTTTAAAAAAACATATTTTAGTGAAGTTGTTTTTTAAATTGCAGGTCTGAAAGTGCCACTTTTAGAAAGCTGGCATTTTCTTACTTTACCCATTCTGTGCCTCTGCCTGACTCTGGAATAAATTTCTGGGTTGGGTGATGGCTGGGCTTTGTGGATTCCCTCTAGACAGTCACACTCAAAGGGAGCTGAGGTGTTCCCTTCATATCCTGATGGCCTATCAATATGCTGATGGGTTTTCCTGAGCTAGAGTAAGAGGGAGGAGCTGACACATGCACCTGAAGAGGACTGTGCCCATCCCCACACAAAGAGTTGTATACCCACCTGTGGTGTGTCTGGAGCCAGGGCAGGGTCTTATGCACCACAAAGGCCTTTCTTTGAAGTCCATCACTCAAGTCCTCATCTCCAGCCAATTAGACTAGGGCAATGCTCTCTACACAGGAATCTAAGCCCACCTTCTCCGAAGGCTACAGACCATACAGAATGCCACGGATAGACCAGTCCTCGACCTCCCACGAGGAACCCACATCAACCTTCAACTCAGAGATCGCCAACGGCTTCCAATTCTGAAAAGATGCCAGTTCAAACTACTAACCCATTCATACAAAGCCCTACACAATGGCAAATCCGACTACATGAGCCACTGCCTGAACTTTGACCAGCCCACGAGACACCCCAGCTCAGCCTCCCTCTCACTCACCCACAACACCCGTATCCGATCCAGAGGGAGCAGAGGTCGCTCCTTCTCCTACCTAGCAGTGAAGACGTGTAATGAACTCTCCCTACATCCCTCGGACTGCCCTTTCTACTGGAGTTCTGAAAGACGCTAAAGACTTGGCTCTTCGACTGTAACACTGGACCCTACCAGCGCCTGGATACCCTAATTGGTGACAAGCCGCTTTCTACAAATCGACTGATTGATTGGTTGATTGAATAACCTGTATCGCATAGACTTTAAGACGGTGGTCAACAGAGCCAAGGCCTGATGACAGGTCAAGTAGAAGCAAGGTAGTGACTCCACCAGGATCAGCTGTGTGCCTGGGATTGTGATATATACTGATCAATGCCATACAGTGATCAATGCAAATTTGGTTGCACTTCCAGGTCAGAATCCTGTTTGTCTGAGAGAGCAACGCTTCATTTGCTGAAGAGATCTTAGAGAAAGCTTCCTTTTCAATAAAGTTATCTAGGAATGGTTCATTGCATATAGGTCTGCAATTTGCAGGTCATTCTTTAGGGTGGGCTTGATGTAAGATGTTTTCAGGTCACTTGGGACGTCTCCACATGATACGGATGAATTAATGATTATTCTGATCAGTATGGAAGCAGATAATGCTAGGAGAATATTTTGAAGTTGTTTGTTGGAAATCGGTCTGCTGGTTAACTCTTGATACTGACACCTTTAACTAGTTAACTTGTCTCTTTTGTCAAAGTAGTTTGAAAGAGGACAGTTTTGGGTGTGTGTGGTGGTGAGCTGTACATACTGGCCAGGTTGGCGAGGGAAGGCAGTCAAAACATACTTTTAAGCAAAAATGTGACTCATGATTATTAGAATTTTCACTCACATGTACTGTCATATAATTGCAGAGTTCCTAAGAGTAATTGGTGCAGGTGGAGGTGCAGCCCAGCTTAAAGAATTAGCAAATTTGAAAAGTTTTGTAGTTGTGTATTTTGGCTTGTTACATCTAAGGTGTGCTAAGAGTAGCGCGATCTTTTCGCTTTCATGATGGCTGCTTTGTAAATTCTGCACTGCCATCAACAGCGACTTTTCTCATTATGGAGGTGCACTTTTCCCAAATGTTCCTTAAAAGCCTATTGGTTTCCGTTTATTATAGTTTTATACACAAGTTGAAACAGCCAGATTTCCAGTGATGTGACCAGCATAATTAGACTTTGAGGGAAACACCACGTCGAAGGTCTTGGATAACCATCGGTGAAATGGATTATGGACACCTATAGAGCTAAGGAAATAGGAGCATTGAGTTCTGAATGAAAGGAGTCTAGATTAAAATGTGTCATTGGTCTAATATGTGTACTTGTGTACAGAGTCGTCAAGAGGAGGTTGAGATTGAATCTAATAAAAGGGTGATTTCTCGAGAAAACTGGGTTATTTCCTGCAAATTACATGAGTCCACTTGAGGCAAATATTGCATCAAGAGTGAGATCATTAGAGTATGTGGGCCCGGTACCTAATTGAAGGAAGCCAACTGTTTTGTATTGTATTGTATTTGCATTTACAGAATGCATCCTACCCCTCAAAAGGTACTGAAGCACATCTGAAAATGGGGTTCAGTGACTAAATATCGAGGGACAAAATATCGACTATACAAAAAATCGACACTAAAATATCGAGGGACAGAATATCGACTCCCTATCTACAAACAGGTAAGTACTAAAATATCGATTCCAAAATATAGACTGTCAAAATATAGTTAGCCAAAATATCGAATTTTTTAAATGTATTAAAAATAATATAAAATTAATTAAATATTAAAAACAATTAAATAAAACATACATAATATAATATAAAATAGCTTAAAATGTAAACATAATATAAGTAATTTAAAAAAGTAGAAATTTTGTTGGATACTGAGAGCGTAAAAATTACTATTCCCACTCCAGTGAGTGCAACAGTAGGGAAAGCGTTGGATAGCGTAGGGGTAAAAATTACTATTCCCACTCCAGTGAGTGCAACAGTAGGGAAAACGTTGGATAGCGTAGGGGTAAAAATTACTATTCCCACTCCAGAGAGTGCAACAGTAGGGAAAGCGTTGGATAGCGTAGAGGTAAAAATTACTATTCCCACTCCAGTGAGTGCAACAGTAGGGAAAACGTTGGATAGCGTAGGGGTAAAAATTACTATTCCCACTCCAGAGAGTGCAACAGTAGGGAAAGCGTTGGATAGCGTAGGGGTAAAAATTACTATTCCCACTCCAGTGTGTGCAACAGTAGGGAAAACGTTGGATAGCGTAGGGGTAAAAATTACTATTCCCACTCCAGAGAGTGCAACAGTAGGGAAAGCGTTGGATAGCATTGGAGTAAAAATTACTATTCCCACTCCAGTGAGTGCAACAGTAGGGAAAGTGTTGGATAGCGTAGGGGTAAAAATTACTATTGCCACTCCAGAGAGTGCAACAGTAGGGAAAGCGTTGGATAGCGTAGAGGTAAAAATTACTATTCCCACTCCAGTGAGTGCAACAGTAGGGAAAACGTTGGATAGCGTAGGGGTAAAAATTACTATTCCCACTCCAGAGAGTGCAACAGTAGGGAAAGCGTTGGATAGCGTAGAGGTAAAAATTACTATTCCCACTCCAGTGAGTGCAACAGTAGGGAAAACGTTGGATAGCATAGGGGTAAAAATTACTATTCCAACTCCAAACAGTGCAACAGTAGGGAAAGCATTGGATAGCGTAGAGGTAAAACTTACTATTCCCACTCCAGAGAGTGCAAAAGTAGGGAAAGTAATGATTTAAATTAAATATAAGATGACATTAATTATCAATACTGATAAAAAATTAATTAAAAATAATTACCAATTAATAACAATTAATTACCATTTAAAAATATTAATTATCAATTGATAACAATTTAATACCAATTAATAATAATTAATTACCAATTACAAATTAATTATCAATTATCAATACACATAAATAAAAAATTAATTATTTACTTTATTACAATTAATTTACTTCCCACCCAATTCCCCTACAAACCCACAACCCGCTCCTATTAATAACAAATACAATTAACATAATTATCAATTAATCAATTTATATAAATTAATTACCAATTAATAAAAATAAATTACCAATTAATAATTAATTATCAATTAATTAATTATCAAAACATATAAATATAATTACCATTTAATTAACCGTAATTAAATTACTTCCCACCCTATTCCCCTATAAACCCACAACCCGCTACGGAATTAAATTACGCAATAATTAAATTACATAACATTCATTTGTTTAAATAAATTAAACATACTTTACAACAATAATACATCATTTTAACACATATACTACCATACATAACACAAAACAAATTCGATATTATGGTAATCTATATTTTAAAATTCGATATTATGGTATTCGATATTTTTAAGGTCTATATTTTGGTAATCTATATTTTTAAGGTCTATATTTTGGTAATCGATATTTTGTACCCCAATTTCGATATTCTGACCTATCTATATTTTGTAGAGTCGATATTCTGTCCACTCTATAATTTAACTTCGATATTCTGGGCAGTCGATATTTTGGAATCGATATTTTGGGTGTTTACCCTGAAAATGGAGAGCATGAGAATACTATGGATGGAAGAGTGTGTGTCTGTCATGTGACTCACATGGTTAATGTATTTTTATGTTATGTGTGAAAAATAGAGTTGAGCTCTTATTGGGTTTTGTATTTGTACCTGTGTGTGGATTTAAAGCAAAAAGGAGTGAGAGAGGCCTCTTAAAAATTAGATGTTTGTGAATGGATGGTTAGAAGTGTGTGAGTACAACATAGCCTTCGCTTGGTGTATTTTGCTGGCATACCTGCATGCAGAGACTGCTCAAACTATGTTGCAGCAAGCAAGTGGCTGCACTTATGAATGAGTGTGAAAGAGAAGAGTGAGAAAATATATTGTTGTGCATGCATGAGGATACATTCCAGTTTTGGGTTGGTCTGTGTGATACAGTTTAAACTTAGTTGAATATGGTTCTAGGAGTTGCCCAGAGTTTAAAGGATGCTGCTCCTGGAGATGTAGTCTTTTCATCATCGACAGCAAATTCTCTAGAGCCCAGGTGGGACAATGAAGGATATATCCAAGGTAATGGGCCTAATGCAAACTACCATTGTATATTCTCTGCAGAGCCTATCAAGGAGCAGGATTGAGAAACCTATAGGAATGGGCATTATTCAACCAGCCATAGCAATAGTCTGATGGGTCCACTATGGAGTAAATGAAGGACAGACATTATAGGAGCAGCCATAGTCTATGCCTGAGGAGTCAATGCAGGTGTTTCAGGGTGCAAACCTTTGTAACCACCATCATACAGCATACCATAGTATATGCTCTGGTTTTCTGTGTTGGGTGGCGCAGAAGGGAGCTCTGCATTTCATTTTGGCATCTTTAGTGAATACAGTAACTCAAAATATCTGAATTTGTGTGAGTTTTTGCAGGAACACTGATGAGTCTGTTATAAAAATAGAAATAGTCGAGCTGCAGGAGAAAGAGGAAAGGGATTGTGAAGATACAGTGCTTAAATTTCCTCAGGTTTTCTCGGGAAAAATTGGACTATTGAAGGGTTTCACCCATAGGATAATTTTAAAACAAAAAGCTGTGCCTGGAGTGCAGAAAGTAAGATCTGTGCTGTACATGATGAGCGAGCCTTTGAAAAAAGAGGGGGATCATAGAACCTATTGAGTCATCAGAGTGTTTGTTACTAGTGGTAGTGGCCCCGGAGGATGGTGGGAAGATTTGTCTATGCATAGATCTGTGTGAGCTAAACAAGATTATATGGGTGGACAGACAGCCACTGCCAAATATCTGTGAGATGTTAGGCAAGATGGGTGGAGGAGAGTTGTTTAGTGCACTTAACATGCCATCAGTTGCTGGGTCTGGTGGCTTAGTGGACTAATATATCCATTGTAGGGGCCTCTGTCCAACCTCATGGTCACAGGTTCAAATCCAATCAGGTCCACTCAGCCTTTCATTCTTCTGAGGTCAATAAAATGAGTATCATTGAGTTGGGTAACAATAAACTTCTGTTATTCAGTGCCAAGATACCCTTGGGTGAATGTGTGCTTTACAAATACTTATGTTGTCAGCATGCCACCAAGTAAATTTACACAAAGTATCGAGGGCAACCACTAAATTTGTCACGCCTCTGGGCGCCTTCAGATATAGTAGGATGCCATTTAGCCTTGCATGCCCCTCAGCTATTTTTCAAAGGATGATGCAGAGTGTTTTCCATGGTATGGAAAAAGTAATGTGCTTCCTGGGCGACATCTTGGTTGCAGGTGGATCATAAAAGAAGCATGATGAGGTCCTGAGGGAAGTTTTGTCAAAGATTAATAAACAAGGACTGAACATTAAGAAGGAAAATGTCAGTTGAAAAAAAACCAAGGTTGATTATTTAGGCCATGAAATATCAGCCTGGGAATTCAGCCTAAGAAGAACATCATCAAGTCTGTATCAGATGTGCCGAGGCCCCTGAATAAGGAACAGTTAAAGTCTTTTTTGGGTTCAGCGGAATACTGTTCTAAGTTTATATACAAATTTACAGAAAGGTTGAGCCCATGTGGATGTTGCTGAAGAATAATTGTGTATTTGAGTGGGGAAAGCAACATAAAGTGCATTTGTTGAGATCAAACAGTCCATTGTTGAATCACTATCTCTATGTCATTTTAATGTGAATAACAAAACTGTAGTTACCATGAAGTCCAGGAAAATCACATTGGGAGCTGTGTTATCCCAGAGGGTGGATGGCAGAAAAGGGTGATAGGATTTGTATTCAGAAGATTGCAGGGAGCGGAACGATCTCATTCCACTATTGAGAAGGAGGCATTGGTGTGTTGTTGGGGAATAAACTTTTTAAGTACTATTTACGGAGATTACCCTCTACTGTCCATACATTTCGCAAACCTTTGCTGCGCGTAAATATGTGAGGGAAAGGATTGGAAGGTGGTGCAACACCAAGAATAATGAAAGGGTTACTGTCAGTGAAGGATTTCAATTTTGTGGTAGACTATGTCATGAGTAAGAAAAATGTTGTGGCTTGTCCCGAATGCCACTGGAGGACAGTTTATATAAGTTTGATAAGAAAAAGAACAGGATGTTGTAGATATTTGGGATGTGGAGGAGTCTGCATTGACAAAGGATGATTGGTGACAAGCTGTGGCAGAGGATGGTAGCATATAGAGAATTGAAGCACCTCATAAGTGGAGGCTGGAATCAGGATGGTGAAGAAAGTGAAAGAATGAAACCATATAGTGTGGTCAAGGACAAGTTGAGTATTTGTGGGTCAAAGGTACTGAGATATAGTCGTATTGTTCCACCAGGTAATTTGAGGGGGGAGATTGATCATTATGGGACATGAAGGCCATCTGTGCAAAAGTTTAAATAAAAGGAGTTTGAGACAGTTCTTCTGGTGGCCGGAAATAGACAGAGAAGTGGAGGATATTGAGAGAGATTGCAGTGCATGTGGAAGTAGCGATAAGAGCAAGATAAGTAGGGAACCACCTTTGAGCTGTAGGGAATTGCCCCAAAAACCAGAGGAACATTTGGCAATAGATTTTATTGGTCCGGTGGAAAAACTTGGAAGACAAGATACATTTTTGGCTGTCATTGTTGACTATCATAGCAGTGATTTATTGTGAAAAGGATGCAACATAAATATGAATGTGTGGTGAAGTTTCTGAAAGAGAGCTTCATGGAGGAAGGAATTCCTAGAGTGGTTACCACAGGTAATGGAGTGCAATTTACTTCAGGAGTGATGGTGGATTTCCTTAGGCAATTAGGTAGCAGGCGCAAGAGAGTGGCACTGTTTAGGCCACAGGCAAATGGCTTATTCGAGAGGGTAAACCGTATCATAATGGAAAACATACAACTTTCAATAGCTAATGGACTGCCTTGGAAGGAGAAGTTGGACAAAATGATGTGGGCCCATAGGATGACACCACATTCTATGACAGGAGTATCACCTTTTAATGCTCCTAAAGGAAGAGAACCTGCTACCAAAGAGTTACCATTGTGGTTACAGCACAAGAAACAAGTGTGGGTTGATCAGAAGCCCATGAAAATAAGAGTGGGAGAAAAGCAGAGAATGAGTGAACAAGAGCATGGTTACAGAAAAAGTGTGAAGCAGACGTTCTGGCAATGTGGAGACTAGGTGGTAACAAAGAGGACAGGAATTGTAAAGAAGGGAGAAAGCAAATATTCTCACCCCCGAAGAGTGATTGGAGTGAAGAAAAATTAAGTTGTGTTTGTGGATGGAAAGGAAGTCTAAGCAAAGTGGTGGGGTCCAATGAATGAAATGGGTGAAAGAGGTGATTTCACCGGTTTGTTTTAGAAGCTCATGTATATGTTTATTTTGTTCACAATTGTATTCTGAATGTGTTGGGTATATTCTTAAATTAGAAGGGTTCTTCTTCAATGTTATGCTTTATGATACGTATATGTTTTATTTTTCCTATTTTGTGGAGGAAAGATGTGTAGGAATGTTTTCTATCTACCTGTGATGTAATGTAGAATGGAAGTGCAGTGAGAATTCTAGGGGTTGATGGTCACATGAGCTGTAAGTTGGCTGAGGTTGCAGAACTTTACATGAATAACGAAGACTGAATTTATACTTGTATATGTCTCAATTACCACAGTTTTGCTAAAAACAAAGCTTGGCAATACAGGGCAGTAATTACCTCTTTGTATTTCAGAGTTCTGGTGTCAGCAAATCATCCACTAAATTGGAGATATTTTGAGGTAACGTGTGCACTCAAGACACCAAAAAGAAATATGCAGAGCCCTTCTGTCCCAGTGCAGCGCAGAAAAAGAGATCATGATACTGCACTCCTAGTCCTCCACTGCTTTTCTTATTCTAGTGGGTGGGCGCATTCTCTTATAGAAGTCTTTCAAGAATTCAACAATATTTATAAAGCTGGTATCGGGAACAGGCCTGGTCCTCATCTAAAACATCTAAGCACAAACACAACTGGCTATCTTCTGAATACTATTGATAGTGCAGATTTTGCTGTCAAATTTTAGCTAGTAGAAGCATTGCTAGTGCTTTTATTTAACCATGTGCACCAATTGTGGGTCCTTCATTACAATAACACAATCCATTTCCTTGCCTGTCGCTGTATCTCCAACTACAGACGTTTACACATCAGAAGTGCCAGTGATCAACTGTGTCAAAGGCTGTCGAGACATCCAGCCTTATGAGGGTTGTCAGCTGTCCTCTCTCACAGGCTAACAGTAGCTCCAATTGCTGTAAGCCTTGTATGTGTGTCATATGCCAAATATGCTTTCAGAGGACAGAGAGATAAGGAAGTTTAGAAGAAAATAGGAACAACAGACAGGACAGGAAAGAAAAGAAAAAAGACGGCGAGAGAAAGTTCAAATGTAGAGGTAGAAGAGATTGAGATTGTGGGAAACCCCAGCTTTTTTGTATCACCACCCTGGGTAGTTTGCCTTTTTTGTCTGAACTGTATTTTTGTTGGCAGTGAAACTCTTCTAACCAGTAGTAAAGTGCCTTTCAACATGGTTCAATTGGTATACTCCTAACTGGCATATTTAACTTACGTATAAATCCCTACTATATGGTAACAGGTGTACCAGAGAAACAAGTGAATAGGTACCCCAGAACACAACACACTCGACTTTCTAATGGATCGCGGTAACAGGACACACCCTTTCGCTCTCTCACTTGTACTTGCCCACAATAAGATAGTCAGGAGACACGAAGGAAGTCTATAATATTTATTTAAACTATTGTGTTCTGAAATGCAGTATACGTAAAACAATTGCAATCTAGAAACACTATTACCATGGTTAATAATCCATATATCATGAAAAGCCTGTCATTTTTATAGCGCAGCATAACCTAAACGCCCCTTCCTGCAAAGAAGCGCTGTTTCTGTGTTGTTGCTGTCTGGCCACTTCGCCACGCCTCGCGGCCCCCGCTTCGCGGGGGCCGCTTGTAGGCTTAGACTCTCTCTGGGGAACAACCTTTCTGCCTCCCTTCACGTGCTTTGAGCACCAACGCGCCCCTTGCAAGCTGTCATCCGGTCAACAGGGGTAGAGGCGGGACTGCGAGGACCAGCATTCCTAGCGGCGTGGATCGGCCGCAGCTGGTCCTCTTCCCGCCCCCTCCTCCTCCTCTTTAAAATCTGTGTGGAGTGAGTGAGCCTTGGGACCCTTCCTGCAAAGAAGCGCTGTTCCTGTGTTGTTGCTGTCTGGCCACTTCGCCACGCCTCCCGGCCCCCGCTTCGCGGGTGCCGCTCGTAGGCTTAGACTCTCTCTGGGGAACAACCTTTCTGCCTCCCTTCACGTGCTTTGAGCACCAACGCGCCCCTTGCAAGCTGTCATCTGGTCAACAGGGGTAGAGGCGGGACTGCGAGGACCAGCATTCCTAGCGGCGTGGATCGGCCGCAGCTGGTCCTCTTCCCGCCCCCTCCTCCTCCTCTTTAAAATCTGTGTGGAGTGAGTGAGCCTTGGGACCCTTCCTGCAAAGAAGCGCTGTTCCTGTGTTGTTGCTGTCTGGCCACTTCGCCACGCCTCGCGGCCCCCGCTTCGCGGGAGCCGCTCGTAGGCTTAGACTCTCTCTGGGGAACAACCTTTCTGCCTCCCTTCATGTGCTTTGAGCACCAACGCGCCCCTTGCAAGCTGTCATCTGGTCAACAGGGGTAGAGGCGGGACTGCGAGGACCAGCATTCCTAGCGGCGTGGATCGGCCGCAGCTGGTCCTCTTCCCGCCCCCTCCTCCTCCTCTTTAAAATCTGTGTGGAGTGAGTGAGCCTTGGGACCCTTCCTGCAAAGAAGCGCTGTCTCTGTGTTGTTGCTGTCTGGCCACTTCGCCACGCCTCGCGGCCCCCGCTTCGCGGGTGCCGCTTGTAGGCTTAGACTCTCTCTGGGGAACAACCTTTCTGCCTCCCTTCACGTGCTTTGAGCACCAACGCGCCCCTTGCAAGCTGTCATCTGGTCAACAGGGGTAGAGGCGGGACTGCGAGGACCAGCATTCCTAGCGGCGTGGATCGGCCGCAGCTGGTCCTCTTCCCGCCCCTTCCTCTTGTTTTTCCTTCATAGCTTGTGTGGACAACGCGCACGCGGGACGCGCGCGGGGCAACGGCCGGGGCGAAGACCGGGCTAAGAGCGGGCCGTTTGAGGCCGTTCGAGGACGGCAGAGGACGGCCCAGGCCCATCCCCCTTATTGCTCCTAACCTGCTTGTTATTGTATCATCGTGCTGAGACATGTTAGCTTAAACTGAAGCTCCCTAGTTAGTAAGTCGAATGACGACCCTGATCTCATCGTAAGCACCATGAGTACTAGGATGACACGTAGCAAAGCCTCCAAAGGTGGTCCACAAATCTGTGGCCCTATGGACGACTTCATCACCCGCACAAATATAGCCATCGATGAAGAAATATCTAAACTTCAAACCCGGGTATCCCTAGAATTGGTAGCTGCACGTAGGCTGTCCGAGGTAATTGCCCTCTCGAAAAAATCATCCCTAGGACATATAGCCTCTGCTGTCACTCCAGCACGCCCTGCCCGCCCAAATAGTATTACCACCCAGGTTGATTTACACCAGCCCCCGATTACTTCCACCCTCACTCCGCCCTTAGAACAATCACGCATTACAGAAGAGCTAAGTTTCGCTGCACCTTCTCACGCCCAGACCCCCACCCTTAATCCCCTTTCCCAAGCATTCCCAACTACTTCCCGTGTTAGTGGTGCACAACCCAAAAGAAAACGCCAATTACGCTCAGCCTACTCTCGTAAAAAGGCAAAGGTCGCAGTCTCCCACCAGCTCACAATGACCAACACTCAGGCACGTAATGCTTTACCTGAGGGTTCCTTGAGCACACAGTCAGTATGCCAAAGTATGGGAGAGAGTCCAGCCAACACCACCCCAGTAGACGAGGGGGCGCAGGTACAAGACCAGGGAAGGAATGATAAGGAATTTATAGATCAAGTCTGGGAAACATTAAAAAAACTTCTCTCACCACTCGACTTAAGATTGTCTAGGATAGAAAACAATCTACTCGAGATGGAGAAGAGCATTATTGCTCTGGCCACTCTTGGCCTGAGAAGTCTCGAAAACCAGGGCGTGTCCTTATCTGACCCACTTTCGCCAGCCCCTGTTTTGCAAGCTGAGCAGCACCCCCCACCAGTACCTGTTGCTGTAAGGCCTGTTCCTAAGCCGAGGACTGTGGCTGTGGATCAAGTTTCCATAACTGCTAAACCTCAGGCTACCAAACTGCAGATTCCCACACGGAACTCTAAGCCTGGAAAAGTAAATCCAAACCTGGTAGCATCCGCCAGACCCCAGCCTGCCGAAACCCAGGGTCCTCGTCCACAAGAAAATTTTAGAGGAGGCTATATAGACCTTCCACCAGAGGCCAATGACTATGTGGTCGTGTTGACAGGCGTCCCTGTGATTGGCACTGACCAACACGAAAACCACTGGTCATTGAAAAATAAAACTATGCACTGGCTTAACGTCAACAGACCGATTCCCAATGGCAAAAGAAGCCGAGTAATGATGGTCCGTAGAATACCCTGGGTGGGCCCAACCAAGAAATCTAAGCAAGGGGACTGTGTAGTTGTAACTTTTGAAGACCCACATACGGCGCACCATATCTGTTCCTGGCCAACTAGTGAAGATTCTTTAGTCATACCAAGGCCGCTATCCTATTTTTACCCCCCACGCCAATTGCATACCCAAGCGGATAACTGGTCCTTGGTGCAGCACCACCCATGGAACACCCATCCCATGAGGCAAAAGAATACTCTTTTACACTGGAATGGCCTTTCAACCTACAATAGATTTGGAGGCCTGGAGGAGGTCGATTGACTTTCTATGTTCCCAGCATGCCCACAACTAGAAAAAGCATTGTCTCCACATGTTATAGACATAATTGGAAATCCAACCAACGGCCCTCCAACTAGCCAAGCCGGGCTTCTGACTCTCTTGCCCCGGGCCATGGAATCGATCAAAATGGCCATTTTAGATTGCAAAAGAGTGGAAACGAGGCCAGACAGCCCCTGTTCGATCCCCCCTCCTCCAGTACAATCTAATCCAATGGAGATCGACCTGCCTGATAGAGTTGCCTCCCCAGGCGATTCTTCACTGAGGGTCTTAAGCTGGAATGTGGCTGGCCTTGCACGTAACTTTGATAACCCGGAATGGAACACTTTCCTGGCACCCTATGACATTTGCTTGCTACAGGAAACATGGTGCCAGGAACCTAGACATAGAGTGGGGTTTTCGACCTTCCATGTTCCGGCTGTATGTCACCAAGGTTCTAAAGGACGCCCATCCGGTGGTCTTCTCATCTGGATCAACATAGCACTAGACCTCAGTGTTTCTCAAAGGACCACCGAAACACCTGACCTTCAATGGCTAACAGTGCACTACAAAGGGGGAAGGAAACTAGAACTATTTAATCTCTACTTAAGGGGCATTAGGAACGGAGGATCTCTAAACTCTTTAGGCTTAAGTAACTACCTGTCTGCCTGTGACGCCGACTCTCTCGTCCTGCTGGCAGGCGATTTTAATTGCTGTTTTGAGCCTTTAGCCAAAGAAGATATTCTGGATACCAACGAGGAGGATAACAGGAGGGGCATCCCTATTTTGAACCTCGAACCGATCCCTAAATGGACACAAAAGGCGATCGATATAAATGCTCTTTGCATGGAGCATAACTTGAGAGCAACGAATGGGCGTTCTAAATCAGATCCCATGGGTGCCCATACATACAATAGGACGGGCCACTCATCCAGAATTGACTTTGTTATGCTCAACTATAACCTCTGGCCATATCATCAAGACATGGAGGTTATAGAGACCTGTGACAGCGACCACAACCCTCTCGCTTTAACCATTTCTGTCCCCTGGCAAACTGGGTCTCAAGAAGCTACTAATCAGTTATGGAAAGCTTCACATGAGATTCTTCCCTCAAACTGTGGCAGACGTCTTAAATGGGCAAGAGTCTCAGCGGATGAGGCTAGGATGTCACAAGCTGAAACCATCTTACTAGAGGCTGAATCTAGGCTTCATAGCACGAATAGCGATAGCAAGATGTTTTTATCGTTATTTACGGAGACTGTAACGGCACTAAGTGGGCTGTTCATCATTCCCAAACCCAGTTCCAGAACTGCTTCAAAGGGGGCCCTGAGAACAAGTGAAAAGTGGTTCACAGCCAAGTGTCGACTTGCTAAGGGTGATCTTGTTGCTGCAGTAAAAGGAAAAGACCAAGCTACCATCAGGTCTGCAAGGAAACTTTATAGGAAAACTGTGACTGAGGCCAAGCGGACATATGATTTCAACTTTTGGCGTGACCTAACGGAGGCGAGCACAAGGAAAGATGCTAAGGGGTTCTGGGACTTGCTAAGATCAAGAGACAAGCCCATTGATCAACAACTGACTTGTAATATCCCTGGTGTTGCCTGGTTTGCCCACTTTTCGAAATTGTATTCGGCTCAGATAGGGCCTCCGCAACCAGACCCGCTCCCAAGGCTCAGTTCCACAGATCTCCCACCAAATGAAGTCCTATTTACCACCTTGGAAGTAGAGAAGGCAATCAGGTGTATTGTTTCTAACAAAGCGGCAGGACCTGATGGGATCCCGGGCGACTTGATAAAAAATAATCCCCCATTTTGGAGCAGATTCATTGCTGCTCTTCTTAATGAGGTTATGTTGGGGGGGTCTTTCCCTGACTCTTGGAGGGGCGCTGAAGTAGTCCCCATTTTCAAGAAGGGTAGCAGGGAAGACCCAGCCAATTACCGCCCCATCAGTTTGCTGGATTCGACGCAAAAGGTAGCGGGGAAAGTGGTATTGGGCAGGATTCTGGAGTGGGTGGATGAAAATCAGATATTGTCTGATTTCCAAGCGGGTTTTAGATCAGGGACAGGCACCGTCGAGCAGACATTCCGCCTTTTAATGCTCTATTGGAAGGTAGTGGTGCTAGGAGGGGGCAGCTTATACTTAGTCTTCATAGACTTAAAAACAGCCTTCGACCTGGTTCCAAGAGCATTATTGTGGAAGGTCCTTGACGAGTTAGGTCTACCTCCCTATTTGTTGGCCTTGCTGATAAAATTCCATGAAAACAACTTTGCCCAAATCAGATGGGGTGCCCAGGGAGAAAAAACCCCGTGTATTCCAGTAGACAGGGGCGTCCGCCAGGGGTGTGTGCTTGCCCCCACTCTGTTTTCGCTTTACGTCAATGGAGTGGTGGAGCACCTTCTTCAACATCCTGCAGATGCACCATCCCTGGCTGGAAGGAAAATCCCGACGCTCCTGTTTGCGGACGACACCCTCCTGATTTCGAAATCACCTGCAGGCATACAGTCACTACTTTCCAGCTTCAAGGCCTTCTGTGACACCAAGGGACTGGCCATAAATATTGGCAAGACCAAATTTCTTGTCCTCAACCCCCCTAAGAAATCTGTTAAACCCCCCACTCTAGACTCTGTCACATTAGAACGGGTCAAAGAATTTGACTATCTAGGCATACGTCTTTGTGATAGTATGAGCTGGAAGGCCCATCACCAAAAAGTGTTTCTAACCCATAAGAGGGTTGTTGGTGCTTTACTTAAAGAGCAGCGTGCTTCCTCCATAAAACCTATTGGGGCACTTCTTGATATTTATAGGGGTAGGGTTGTGAGTGCAGCACTGTATGGCGCAGAACTTTGGGGTACCCAGAGAGTGGATACTTTGGCCCACCTAGAAAATAAATTTCACAAAGATCTGATGAGGCTACCCCAGAGCACCCCCACAATCCCCCTCTTGCTGGACGCAGGTACCCGTCCAATCTGCGAGCAAGCTAAATTACGCCCCTTACTACTATGGTCTAGAATTTGGAACGTCCCCGAACTCCACAGCTATGCAGATGCCCTAAAAGATGTACTGTCCTTACCTGGCTGGCATAAGATCGCCTGGCTCAGAGAGGTCAAGAGGGCATTATACAAGCTCGGTCTGGGAGCTGCGTGGGAAAATAAAACAGCACCTCCTAAACAAGAACTGAAGAAGGCTTACTGGTCTTGGGTGGATAACGAGAGACTTGGTAAATCAAATCACCCAAGATCTGTTGCCAACTTCTTGATGGTTAAAGATATCCCCTCCAGAGAACCATATTTGGACTTGATTCACAGTTCACATGATAGGGCATTATATTTCAAATTCAGGGTTGGGGTCTTACTTTTATGTCAGTTTACCTCTACCTGGAAACCACCACTGCAAACTGTACCCTATTGCCCATTCTGCGAGCTAAAAATCGAATCTGTCGCACACTTTCTATTTGAGTGTCGAGTCTATATGGCCCCTAGACGGAGGTGGTTGAAGCCTCTTTGTATGAGCCTGGGAACTCGCTCACATCTGGAAGCTATAAGAATACTGCTCTCAGATACAAGACCCTTTTTTGCCATTTGTTTGGCTAAATTCCTAGGCTGGGCTTGGCGCATAAGATCTGCTAAACAACTGACGATACAGTAAAGTGTCCCTTTTTCATTTTTCATAAATTTTAAGATTATCCCGTGTAAATTTGAAATGTTTTTAATGGTAATATGAATTGTAAATTGCTTTGTTTCGACCATTGTTTTATGCTGTCATGTTTTGCTTTTATGATATGTTTCTATATCGAAATAAAGCTTTACTACCTACCTACCTAAACGCCCCTCCCTTGTTAATGAGGCTAAATTATTATATATCAAAGATCTCTGGGAGTACTGGCAGACACTGTACTTTAGCATTCAAAGATGGATGTTCTATATCTCAGCAGACTCTGTACTTGTTTCAGAACTCTCTTTCCATGTGTGTGTTTTTGGCTCATGGGCTCAACTATATGATAGGACATGTGTGCACATAAACAACAGCTGCATTCTGTTTTATGTCTAGGTGCTAGTGCCAGGCCAAAAAAATAAGAAAAAAGGACATTGTTGTTTGACCTTGTCTATGATGTTCAAACTAAATCCCGAGAAAAGAACAGAACGCGGAAACATATGCAGGTTCTGTGTGAAAGTACAATATGGCACAAAAACAAGCGTGTTTGTATTGTAATGTTTGCAAAGGAAAATGAGGCCTACAACATCCACAATAAGGCTAACATAGGAAAAACTAAAATGGGCCACGTATGAAACACATGACAACCCCTATGTAGGCCTTTTAGCCAGTAAGAAAGGGTGCATGGCATTCAAAAATAGGACTTGTAGAAATCTAATGTTAACATGTCCTTTCAGAGACTAGACCCCAAATGCTAGTTCAGAGTAGGAAGGCTAGCTGGCTCACAGAAAAACACTGGAATGCAATATTAAATCTGCTATCTTAATGTAGGAACAAGCTAAAAGCTTGATTAAACCTTTATTTATAATAATTATTTGAAAGCCCGATTCAATGGTGATGTCTGTTTCTAATAAATATTGAGGAAAATGGACATTTAGACTTTTAGACGTTTACCATTTCCCTGCCTATAGTTTCAGGAGGCTGATTTGCATTAGCCTCCAGCTGCAGAATTCTGCATGCTCAAGCCCCGAATGAGGTATGAAACTGCTCACCGAGCAGAGATAAAGGCCTGGGTGAGGGGAGGTGACCATTTGGGTTGTGCCCAGGAACTTAATTCACTTTAAAGGGGCCTCCTTCTTTCACAGGCAGATGTCAGATGGCACCTGGAGAGCCCCTTCTTTAGTTCCCCAGTCAGGCAGGCACCAGTCCCAATGGAAATGGTGCTGCCCCAGAACTGCTTTAAAATGACCAGGGCAGAGGGGCTGCTTATTTCCCCAGCCACACCTCTGGGGTGGGCATACAGATTCTGCACAATAAGGGAATGGTATCACCATCTTGAATTTAGGCAGAGAGGGGCACTGTGGGATTGTTTGCACACATGAGGGAATAAGGGCACACATGTAATGCTGCCAAATGCTTCAAAAGTGGTTAGGACAACCCTTGCAAACTTTTACCCAATTGGTTAGGGAGGAGTTCTGAGTCACACCCACCCACAAGCTGGTGCCAGGAATAAATGTGGCATCCCAGGTCCCCTCCTCAGAACACTTTCAAGACCTGAGAAAGAAGAGAAAAAGACTGGACTTGCTGTCTGTGACCTGAGAAAATAACTGAAGTACTGGGCCTGCTTTCTCTTGTACCTAAGACAAAGAAGTGATTCCAAGGGTCCCTGTTCTTGTTCCTCCTGTCCAAGCTATAGGGACATCACAAGCTTTAAGAGACCTTTTTCAGTAACTGCCCAGCTGACCAGTTCCAACTGGACCTGCTCTAGACCCTTCTTGGGGCATCTGCTAGAGTGAGTCCAAACCCCTAATTCTTTTTCTGAGGTCTTGTAACCAATGATTGTGTCTGGCTGGACGTCTTCAACTACCCCAGACAACCTGGACTTAGAAACATTTTGGCTCCAAAGACCTCCAGAGGACCGTAAAAAATGGCCATGCCAATCTGACCATGCTGAATGCTGCTGGGATGATAACTCAAGTTTCTCCCAGTTGGAGCTTTTCAACATCAGCAAATCCAATTCAGTGGGACATGGGGACATGGTATCCTTCCTTGTGGAGCCCTCTGTGGCCACAGCCTGCATCCTTGCCTGGCTGGAGGAATCTGAGCTGAAAAAAGTGACTACGTGAGAATGAGGAAATGTTGACCGGGTGATAACAGTATCTGGCTGATGGGGGACTATCTCTGGGCATAAAAATCAAATTTCTCTCACTCTGAGCTTTCCCTCTGAAAACCAAAAGCTTCACCGGGACCATGTTAAATAGCCTGTCTGAGCTCATGGAGCCATCTTTGGCTACAGCCTTTTGCCTTGCCCCACTGAAGATTTTTTACTTTATTTTTTTTTTAGTTTTCTAAGACCCAGGGTAAAACCTCTGACTGGGTTGAACCAGGTTTTTGTATCTGACCCATGCTCCATCACAGTTAGCATGAACTTGTGTCTAGGTCGCGCTCCACTACGACCAGTTGACAGAGATTGGCACTTAACACTTTTAGTGCTATTTTTTCTTTAAACTTTAAAAAATAATATCTCTGCTTCCCCTCATAGGACTTTTGTCATTTTGTTGTCATTTTTTTATTAAAATGTACTCTATTTTCTAAATTTTGACTTTATTACTGTTTTTCTACTACATACATGTCTTACACATGGCCTCTAAGTTAGGCCTGTCCGCTCTATGTAATAGCTACCAGGGGGTTGAGTTAATTTAGTGGTTTTATTGGTTCACCTTGACAAGGATTATGTTTATTACTTAGGGTGGGTAGTCCCATCCCTCAACTAATAACCCAGTTTCGTACAGAGATGAATAGCAGTGTGAGACATAGAGAAAGTGAGTGTGTTGGACCCGGCCTCGTAGTATGGCCCTACGTGCCCCCGCACCACCGAAACCTGGTACCTGCAGCCCCAAGCACACGGCCCAGCCGACCCTCCCCACCAGGACACACGCACCCGACCCAGACATCCCCGTCCATGGCCTCTCTCCTTTCGGCCACCCCGGGCCCGTGTGCCCACTTCATGCACCAAGATGGCCGCCCGGCCCCAGCGCGACCCGGGCCTAGAGGTGCCACTCCGGCTGGAGGACATCACGCTTCCAGGGGATGAGAGAGGGAGGAGCAGTCTCTATCGCACCTCTGAACTCCCCTGGGACGATGGGTTTCGATCGGCCCTCCGGCCTCCCTGAGGGCTGGCTCCATACCTGCTGGGTGTCTGGGACTCCTCCCGACCCGGCCCTGAAGGGATCAAAAGACAATGACAGGAAATCCCGACAAGCGACCCCCAGGTGACAAGACCCCTGCCTGCACAGACTCCGGACATCAAAGAGGGGTCGACCTATAACAAGGGGTGCTCTGGGTCTGTCCGGCAGATTCGACGCTGGAACAACGAGAGCCTGCCGACGTGGTCGCGGCTCCTGGAACTTGGACCCACCTGAGCCTGCTGAGTGACTCGCGGCTCCCTGAAGATCGTAAGACCTCCGAACTTGTACCTGAGCCTGCTGAGTGACTCGCGGCTCCTTGAAGATCGTAAGACCTCCGAACTTGTACCTGAGCCTGCTGAGTGACTCGCGGCTCCTTGAAGATCGTAAGACCTCCGAACTTGTACCTGAGCCTGCTGAGTGACTCGCGGCTCCTTGAAGATCGTAAGACCGCCAAACTTGTACCTGAGCCTGCTGAGTGACTCGCGGCTCCGACAGACTCTCACGGTCCCGCCGGACCCCGACTACAACAACGTATCCCCCAGCTCGAGGATTGTGAGCTGTGCGCCGGATACGTCCCTGCCGTGAACCTTTGCCAGAGACTGTCCCGCTACCCCCTACCCCCTTCCGAGACTCATTGAGCCCGTGCTCTCCTTGTACATATTTGCAGTGATAACCTACTTGATAAAGATTGATTTCTAAGAACCCACGGTGTGGTCACTCTGTGTCGTGTGGTGCCAGAAGTACGATCCTAGATACGAGATTCCTCCCCCTGGGGAGTCTCCCGCCAGTGCCCGGCTACGGTACTTCGAGGGTGGGTCTCAGGGTAGTCAGGACCCTTTCCGGGCTCCTCTGAGGTCGCCGTCTAACATTGGTGGCAAGCGACGGGATTCGGGCCCATCACCTAGAGATCGTACCGTGAACGACGGACGCACTACCGACAAAGATGGCAGAAGGAAGCGCCATGAGCCCCGCAGAAACCAACGCCAACAGGGTGTTCCAGGTGGAGCATCTAGAAGAATACACACACAAAGAGCTAAAGCAATTTTGCAAAGAACTTAAAATCGCTACCACCGGTCTCAACACTAAAGAAGATTTGCAGAAAGCACTGAAAACTTGGGTGGATACCGGGGCCTCCCGCCCGGAAGGCACGGGGGAGCGCCCCGACGAAGCCGAACCCCCCCAAAGTGAAAGCAGCAGCCATCAGGTGCGAGGCATCGTACCAGACGGGGGCCTATCCCCGGAAGAACTCGCGGACAGAGAGAGAAGCCGCAATCATGAACTCGAGTTAGCCAAACTCAAAATCGAAGGCGAATTGAAGTTAGCGGAAAAAAAGCTAGCAGTAGAGCAAATGCGTGTACAAGGCGAACTGGAAGAAAAGAAACTCCAACGGGAGCACGAAGGAAGGAAGCTCCAACTGGAGCACGAACGCAGCTTGAAGGAACTCGAGCTCAAGGCCAGAAACGAGGAAGGGAGGCCCCCAGGAAACCGAGAGACGGCCTCCCCAGCGGAACAGAAGGTCCACATCCCCAAGGACGTGGTCAAAGAATATTATAAAAACGATGACATTCAACAATGGTTCAGGGCCTACGAGGTCGCCATGACCTCCCATCGGGTCCCGCAGAAGGACTGGGGGGCGGGGTTGTGGGGGCGGTTTCTGAGCGAAGGAAAGGACACCCTGCTCGACCTACCCCTCTCCCTGCAGACCTCATACAGCCACATGAAAGAGGCTCTACTCACAAGATATGGCCTCACCCCAGAAATGTACCGTCAGCGATTCCGGGACTGCAGGAAGATCCCGGGCACCACCTGGGTGGAATATGTAAACTTTTTCAGTCGGGCCTTCGATGGGTGGATCAAGGGCAGCAAAGTCACCACCCTTGCCGAACTCACCGACCTCATGTTGTGGGAACACCTGGCTGCGAACTGCTTCATAGAACTACGTCAGCATCTGCTTGACAGCAAGCTCACAGATCCCAGGAAGCTGGCTGTGGAGGCCGACCGCTGGACCAACACCCGGGTCTCCCGGGGCATGGTAGGAGAGTACCCCCGAGCCAGTCAGGGACCACCCCGCCAGAGAGGGGGAGGGAACCAGGGAGGGCAGAGAGAGTCCCAGCCTAGCCCCCCGAAAACACAACCTCCACCTTTCCCGGCGCCCCCCCCACCAGTGACAGGGCCCCCTGGGAGACGGGGACACCGGGTGACCGTCACGTGTTTCCGTTGCCAGAAACCCGGGCACTACGCCAATGACCCAGAGTGCCCCATGGCCACCCAAGTCTCCCCTACCACCCCTGCGAGACAGATAGCCAACGTAGCCCTGGGGGAGGAGGTTGAGGAAACCGAGGAGTGGGAACCTGCAGCGATGGCCCTAGTATCCCTGGGAGATAGGGAGATGATCCCTGGCAGCCTCCTACCCTCCAACACAAAGAAATACGGGCAGCTCGTCAAGATCAATGGCCACCAAGTAGAGGCCCTGCGGGACACCGGGGCCAGTATCACCGGTGTCCTCAGGCACCTAGTCCCCGAGGAGCAGATCCTCCCCAACGTCTTTTGCCCCGTAATTTCCGCAGACAATAGAGAAAGTATGTGTCAGGTAGCCCTGGTGCCGTTTGAGTGGGGAGGGGTGATAGGTAAACTCAAGGTTGCCGTAAGAACCTCCCAGCCGGTCGACTGCCTCCTAGGGAACGACCTGGAGAGTTCTCCCTGGAAGCACGTCGAGCGCAAGGCCCACCTAGGAATGATGGGACTCCCCGAGTGGGTGTGCGCCACCACCCGATCTATGTCAGCCCGACTCACTCCCCGGAGAGAAGTCGAGAGCACCCCGATCGAAGAGACCAGAACAGTCCCCGCCGAGGGTCCTCCCATCCCCCCATCAGAAGGGTCCGTCGCCAGCAACGAACCCGCACCATCCGACCCCGCCCCGGTCCCCGAGTTGGGAGATATACCCGAATTGGCCCAATGGCGCCACGAGGGCGGGCCCACCCGGGAAGAATTCTGCCGGGAGCAAGCCACTTGTCCTTCCCTGGTCGGGCTGCGGCGCCAGGCCGAGGGCCAAGCCGCAGGCGACCAGACCAGGACGCACCGAATCTATTGGGAAAATAACATTTTGTACAGTGAGCAGAAGTCGGTGGAGCTGGGATCCGGACGGGTACTGGTGGTACCCCTCCGCTTCCGAGACTTCCTCCTGGGCTTAGCCCACGACGTCCCCCTCGCCGGCCACCTGGGTCAGGACAAGACCTACAGCCGTCTCGGGACCCATTTTTACTGGCCTAGAATGAGAGCAGCGGTAGAAGCCCACTGCAAGTCCTGCCCCACGTGCCAGGCTAGTGGGAAGAGTGGGGGGAAGCGCAAGGCTCCCCTCCAACCCTTCCCGGTCGTCAGTACCCCTTTCGAACGAGTCGGAATCGACATCGTGGGACCACTGGACCCCCTCATCTCCCAAGGTCACCGTTTCATCTTGGTCCTAGTGGATCACGCCACCCGCTATCCTGAGGCTATTCCCCTACGCACCATCACGGCCCCCGTGGTGGGCCGGGCCCTGATGGGGATCTTTTCCAGGGTGGGTTTTCCCCGCGAGGTTGTGAGCGATCGCGGCACCAATTTTATCTCGAAATATATGACGTCCCTGTGGCAACAATGTGGGGTGTCCTATAAGTTCACCACCCCGTACCATCCCCAAGGGAACGGCCTAGTAGAGAGGTTTAATAGGACTTTGAAAGGGATGATCGCTGGCCTAGAAGAGCCCCTCCGGCGTAAGTGGGACGTCCTGCTCCCCTGCCTCTTGTTCGCTTACCGGGAGGTCCCCCAGAAGTCCTTAGGGTTCAGCCCGTTTGAATTACTCTATGGACACCCCGTCCGAGGTCCCCTCAGTTTGGTTAAGGAAGGGTGGGAGGCAGCACCCCAGACCACCCCCCGAGATGTGTTCCAGTACGTCCTGGCCCTCCGGAACCAGACCAGGAAGTTCCGAGAACTGGCCGAGGCCAACCTGGAGGCAAGCCAAGAAGAGATGAAGCGCTGGTACGACCAGAATGCCACTCTGGTCGAGTTCCAGCCGGGCCAGCAGGTGTGGGTCATGGCCCCCGTGAAGCCTGGCGCCCTCCAGGACAGGTGGACTGGGCCCTACAAAGTGGTTGAGCGGAAGAGTCAAGTCACATACTTGGTGGACGTCCAGTCGCCTCGGGATCCCCTCCGGGTCCTTCACGTGAACCGCCTCAAGCCTCACTTCGTGCGGACAGAACTGAGCCTCCTGCTGGCCACCGATGACGGGGCCGAAGATGAGTCTGATCCCCTCCCGGACCTCCTGTGTGTCAAGGAGCAGGATGGCTCCGTGGAAGGAGTGAACCTCTCCCCAGCCCTCACTGCCCAGCAACAAGCGGACTGCCGCCAGCTCCTAAGACAATTTTCCGACCTCTTCTCCCTGACCCCCCGGGTCACCGACTGGTGTGTTCATGACGTGGACACCGGGGACAGCCCGCCGGTGAAACACCGAGCCTACCGAGTTCCTGATCAGGTCCGGTCCTGCATTCAAGCTGAAGTCTCGAAGATGTTGACCCTGGGGGTGATCGAGCCATCTGACAGTCCCTGGGCCAGACCCGTGGTCCTGGTCCCGAAGGCGGCGGCGCCCGGTGTCGCCCCCGAGCTCCGATTCTGCGTGGACTACCGGGGGCTCAATGACGTTACCCGAGCCGATGCCCACCCCATTCCACGAGCCGACGAACTCATTGACCGACTAGGGGCAGCCCGGTTCCTCAGCACATTCGACCTCACCTGCGGATACTGGCAGATTGCGCTCACCGAGGGGGCCAAGGAGCGGTCCGCCTTCTCCACCCCCGATGGGCACTACCGCTTCCGCGTAATGCCCTTCGGAATGAAAAATGCCCCGGCCACTTTCCAGCGACTGGTGAATAGAGTCCTGGCCGGGCTAGAGCAGTTCAGCGCGGCATATTTGGACGACATCGCTGTTTTCAGTTCAGAATGGGGTGAGCACCTCCAGCACCTCCGGAGGGTGCTAACCGCCCTGCGCCAGGCAGGCCTCACAGTAAAAGCCAGCAAGTGCCAGATCGGGCAAGGATCCGTAGTCTACCTGGGGCACCAGGTCGGGAGCGGCCAGGTCGCCCCTCTACAGCCAAAGATCGACGCCATCCTGGCCTGGGAACCACCCCTCACCCAAACGGAGGTCCGAGCCTTTCTGGGACTCACTGGCTACTACCGAAGATTCATTCGGGGTATGGCAGCCTTGTCGGCCCCCTCACAGAACTCACGTCTAAAAGACAGCCAAAGAAGGTGCAGTGGACGGCTGCCTGCCAGGAAGCTTTCGATGCCCTAAAGAAAGCCGTGTGTACTGCCCCCGTCCTCCAGGCTCCCGACTACTCCAAGGAGTTTATAGTCCAGACCGATGCCTCCGAGCATGGCATTGGGGCCGTCCTGTCCCAAGTGAATGACCAAGGCCTAGACCAGCCCGTCGCCTTCCTCAGTCGGCGGCTGTTGCCCCGAGAACAGAGATGGAGCACCATAGAGCGCGAAGCCTTTGCCGTGGTCTGGGCACTCAAAAAGCTACGACCCTACCTGTTTGGCACCCATTTCAGAGTCCAAACTGACCATCGGCCCTTGCGATGGCTCATGCAGATGCGAGGAGAAAACCCCAAGCTACTGCGGTGGTCAATCTCCCTCCAGGGGATGGATTTCACCGTAGAACATCGCCCTGGTACGGACCACGCCAACGCTGACGGCCTCTCCCGGTTCTTCCGCCTCAGCGAAGAGAACCCCCCAAGATGATGGGCAGTTCTCTCCGGCTTTCAGCTGGGGGGGACGCGTGTTGGACCCGGCCTCGTAGTATGGCCCTACGTGTCCCCGCACCACTGAAACCTGGTACCTGCAGCCCCAAGCACACGGCCCAGCCGACCCTCCCCACCAGGACACACGCACCCGACCCGGACATCCCCGTCCATGGCCTCTCTCCTTTCGGCCACCCCGGGCCCGCGTGCCCACTTCATGCACCAAGATGGCCGCCCGGCCCCAGCGCGACCCGGGCCTAGAGGCGCCACTCCGGCTGGAGGACATCACGCTTCCAGGGGATGAGAGAGGGAGGAGCAGTCTCTATCGCACCTCTGAACTCCCCTGGGACGATGGGTTTCGATCGGCCCTCCGGCCTCCCTGAGGGCTGGCTCCATACCTGCTGGGTGTCTGGGACTCCTCCCGACCCGGCCCTGAAGGGATCAAAAGACAATGACAGGAAATCCCAACAAGCGACCCCCAGGTGACAAGACCCCTGCCTGCACAGACTCCGGACATCAAAGAGGGGTCGACCTATAACAAGGGGTGCTCTGGGTCTGTCCGGCAGATTCGACGCTGGAACAACGAGAGCCTGCCGACGTGGTCGCGGCTCCTGGAACTTGGACCCACCTGAGCCTGCTGAGTGACTCGCGGCTCCCTGAAGATCGTAAGACCTCCGAACTTGTACCTGAGCCTGCTGAGTGACTCGCGGCTCCTTGAAGATCGTAAGACCTCCGAACTTGTACCTGAGCCTGCTGAGTGACTCGCGGCTCCTTGAAGATCGTAAGACCTCCGAACTTGTACCTGAGCCTGCTGAGTGACTCGCGGCTCCTTGAAGATCGTAAGACCTCCGAACTTGTACCTGAGCCTGCTGAGTGACTCGCGGCTCCTTGAAGATCGTAAGACCGCCGAACTTGTACCTGAGCCTGCTGAGTGACTCGCGGCTCCGACAGACTCTCACGGTCCCGCCGGACCCCGACTACAACAACGTATCCCCCAGCTCGAGGATTGTGAGCTGTGCGCCGGATACGTCCCTGCTGTGAACCTTTGCCAGAGACTGTCCCGCTACCCCCTACCCCCTTCCGAGACTCATTGAGCCCGTGCTCTCCATGAACATATTTGCAGTGATAACCTACTTGATAAAGATTGATTTCTAAGAACCCACGGTGTGGTCACTCTGTGTCGTGTGGTGCCAGAAGTACGATCCTAGATACGAGATTCCTCCCCCTGGGGAGTCTCCCGCCAGTGCCCGGCTACGGTACTTCGAGGGTGGGTCTCAGGGTAGTCAGGACCCTTTCCGGGCTCCTCTGAGGTCGCCGTCTAACAGAGTGAAAGAGAGAGAGAGGGAGAGAGAGAGATAGAGAGAGAGAGGGAGAAAGAGAGAGAGAGAGAGAGAGAGAGTTAAGATGAGATAGTGGGTAGTGGAGAAAAGAGTGTGCATGTGTGTGTGTAAGAGAGAGTGGAAAAAGGCCCTTGATAGCTATGAACACCAATTGTTCCTTTTTTGTGGGTTTTGTATAGTGTCAATGTAGGCATCAGACTAAGGAAAGAGCTTGCTGCTAGGTGTTTTTCAGTCCCAATGTGTTTATAGCAATATTCCCTATGCTTTAAGCCCCCTCTGGTGCATGTGGGTAGGCCCTGGAACGACTGCCATCCACAAAGAATGCATCAGATCTTTCAGCCGCAGGTGGCCATGAATTGGACCATAACACTCAGTGACTAGGACTTTTGGAAAGAGTCACTCAAGGCAAGAGTCCAGGTGAAGACACAAAGCTTGGTCTCCATGGAGGCCTCAATTAGCCTGCAGTCAGACACAAAGGACTTTGCATCAGATTTACCAGATTGCTTTGTTGCATTATGTCAATGGAAAAGACAAAAACAGCGCAATATATACAAACATATGGCACTGTTTTTCTCTCCTCGAGCGCTGGCGTACTTTTGGATGCTTGTGCTAATGCAGGCACCCTTACACCATAGAGCAAGGGCGTGCGCATTCTGCCAAATATAGATTTTGTACTGCAAGTGGACACTTCCAGTCCAGTGCAAAAAGTATGCTTTAACACTTTTCCCATGTTGAATGTGTGCTGTACAGTGCAGAACACATGCATAGTTTAAAAAGGTTTGCGAAAACTATTCTCATACCTTGCCCATGCCTCGGGGAGGCGTATGTTTTTGAAGCAAATTGTTGTCTACCAATGTCAGTACATTATGATTTTCATCAAAACAATGAGTGGTCCAAGTACAACACATAGAACGCACCCTTGATGCAAAGTAGAGCAACGTAGCACATAGCTCTACTTTCAATTACTTTGGGCAACCCTCCAGCACATGTCATGATTTGCATCAGAAAGGAAATCCTACCACAACATTTTGCGTTGGAGTGTGATGCAAACTGCCAGAAAGTGTTGGTACATTTCATCCTTTGATGGCAGCTCACAAGAACACTTACTTTTCAGTTTGCCTTATGTCACATGTGGCCGTTTTATGTTAGTTAGATAAGCAACTTACAATTCGGCTTCTGTAAAAAATTAGGTACGATTGAGCAGGGCTCACATTTAAATATTTTATTGAATAAGTATATCAAGGCAAAAAAGGGGCCCTTGTATATGGCTTTTGTCGACTTATCATCGGCATTTGATTGCATAAACCATAATAAGCTGTGGCTTATTTTAGAAGAATTGGGCGTCAAACTAGTTTTAATCTCCTATATAAGAAATAGAGTTTTACTTGAGGGCGAGGCCACGGGTACGGCTTGGAACGGGTGGTGAATGCACGGGACACTTTAATGGGAAACATGGTGTTAGGCAGGGGTGCGTCCTTGCACCGTTTCTTTTTACTCTGTACATAAATAATATTGAAAAGGTTTTAGTCCAAGAATGTAGAGATGTACCTGAGGTTGCTAAGCGCCCCATTCCCGCATTATTATACGCGGATGATGCAGTCTTAATGGCACGCACCCCGTTGGGACTGCAAAGGGTGGTTTCCAGCTTTGCTAATATTATGTCTGAGAGAGGTCTCACAATTAATTCTTATAAGACTTTTATAATGAAGTGTGGGACAGGGTGCATAAAGACTAAATCTATCTATATTGATAAAAAACGGATAGAAACTATAAAGATATTTTCCTACCTGGGGATAGTGTTTGATCGTACGGGTTCATGGGTGCAGGCTGTCAAAGCAAGGAGACTGCTATACATTAAGATCCTATCTGCTCTATCTAATTTCAGTAGGAAATTGGGTAGACGCCCAACACTGGAACTTTTAGATATTTACAAAGCGAAATGCGTCAGCGTTGCAACGTATGGAGCAGGTATATGGGGATATGCGGATTTGGGCTCACTCCAGGTAGTTGAAAACATGTTTCTGAAATTCTTATTGATGGTTCCTAATAGTACTTCCTCTTTTGTTTGTCACACTGAACTAGGACTTGTATACTTGGAAGATATTATAAGGATTCAACCTGTCCTATTGTGGCACAGGATATGGATAACAGAGAAGACAAGTTTTAACAGGAGAGTCTTAGAAGACTGTAGGGGCCTGGACGGGTTTTAAGAATCGGATGGTTGGCATATGTTAAATCATTTTTATATAATATAGGTCTTCATGATTTTTATGATAAACCGCTAACTATGGTCGGGATGAGCAGGAAAGATTTAAAGAATACCTGTTTGAATTACCTGTCGGAACAGAGACTGTGCACTGAGCTGAATAAATCCTCGGTCCAGGCACACACTCTTATAATAACAACTTTTAGTCTCCAACTCTACTTATGCCTCTCTATGAGTGATTATGATCGATTTTTACTTGTGCGTTTTCGTCTGGGTACTTTCTATAGATTAATATCTCTTCCTGTTGCTAATGACTGGTCTAAACAGCTCTGCAAATGCCCATGTGATGACACCTCTGACCAGTCCACTATTCATGTGTTATTCTTTTGTAAATGTTATATCTTGCAGAGAAAATCATGGATCGTTCCTGTTTTAAAAGAATTGGGTATGAGGTCCTGTCGCCCAGCTTTTTTGGTACTTCAACAATTAGAGACAGTTTTTATTGTAGCCTCTGTAACGACCTTTTTAAAAAATGTTTTTAGATCAAGGAAATCGATTTTAATGTGATAACAACAGATGAAATTTAGCTTATATATTTACTTCTTTGTTTTTACGTAGTTCTTATCATGTATTTTAATGTATAAATATTTTTGTATGTGCTTTTATGGTTATATTCGCCATGTAACCGAATAAAGTATTATTGAATTGAATTGAATGTTAGTTTGCTTTACTTTTCTAATTGGTTGTATAGTTTTACTTTTGTTATTGAAAGTAGGATGAAATGGAAAGTGATCTGAGACAATGACAGGACTGTCTGAACAATTAACCCCTTCCCCGCTCATGACGGAACCGCTCCGTCATGAGCCACGGTTGCCGTGTGCTCATGACGGAGCGGTTCCGTCATGCCACGACCGTTGGCGGCCGCTCCGCCCACGCGGCGCTGTTTCCCCGCCTGTGCGGGGGGACAACGCAACTGGGCGGAGTCATGACGGAACCGTTCCGTCATGAGCACAGCTCAACCGTGGCTCATGACGGAGCGGCTCCGTCATGAGCACAGCGCCACCGCGCTGCCCCCCCGCACCCCCCAGCGCTGCGGCGGAATTCCCGCCGCAGCGAAGGGGTTAAAACCTGACTTGGAATGGACCATGGTCTCTGATAACAAGGCGGGGTTCCCATTGCTGTGCAAATAATTTCCACATCTAGATAGAGTGACGATTTGCTGCTCTGATACGCTACCATTAGAGCCACGTCTAGCGGTGCTTAATTTGTGCCTGTGTTTTCCAGTTCTCAGCACCTAATTCTTCACTCTGGCACTTGTTTATGACAATCCACCTCATGGTGGTGCAGCATGGCTGTTTTTAAGCACAGGGCATGAGCACCTTGTTTATCAATTCAATGCCAGTGCACGCAGGACACTATTATGTACCTGGAATAGTCCAAATGGTCACATTTGTAGGTATGTGATGACATTTTGCGGTGTTGGCAGGGGCTGTGGATGGTGCAATCTGCAACATCTTGCTGTAAAATACCCTGGGCCCTAGCACTTATTTTTCTACAAACTAAGCACTGAATGAGGCAAGCCTACTGGTGCCCTCGGTGACCACATTGCATTGACTTGTCCCACAACCAGCCGTAATTGCTAAATAGTGCCTAAATAATTTATCGACAGTGATAGGTTCTCAGCAAAAGGAAAAGAGGAAGTACACCATGTCAGAACGGAAGTGTAGTCTGGGAGATAACTGTTGGGTCTCTTTAATTAGAACAGTAGAGGGCGCTATAGGTCAGGGTGTGGGTGCTGTGACAAATAGCTTTAAGGCTCACTGGGCTCACTGGTGGCAGGGCTTTCAGTGAGAGAACAAAACTGGGGGATCGCTCAAAGGGGCGTGGCCGATGTGATTAAGGGCGTGGCTTAACAACACCTAGGCTAAAAATCTATGCTTTGCATAGTGTGCCCCAGACTGGTATTTTGCTACTTCTGTCATCACATCCAGCTATATATAGTACAGCAAGTGACATCACACTTACAACAAGCCAGTACTATTGGCTATGTCAATGGGTGTTAGTTGCATAACATCAATAGGCAACAACCATGGCTTCGTAGCAGAGCATATTGAAAAGCTTCAGTTCTTAAATGGTGGGACTGTGAAAGAAATAAAACGACTCTCTCAATCAGGGAATTGTAAGCGCTCTACTCACCCATGAGGGTCTCAAGGCGCTTTGAAGTTACATCAAAGGCAGTGGAGGGCGGTACTGCTGCAGTTAAGATTATCGGGCATATCAGCAAGTAACGGTGATGAATAACGCAAAGCGCGCTTAGCGCTTTGTTATTCATCGCCGCCTATCTCTGGAATTCATCGCCCTGGTAGCGCGTTATCAACAACGCGTTACTCCAGGGCGATACAAATTCCAGAGATAGCGGGAAAGGGCGATAACCTTGCTGATACGACCCTGTGGTCGTAGCAGCATAATCCACCCCCTATGTTAGGATGGGTAAGTCAGGATTTTAGCAGACGTTAGTTTTTGGAGAAAACAGCGGTTTTCTCCCAAAAATAACGTCTGCTAAAATGCTGGGGCAGCCTTGTAAATATCGCGATGTGCGCATCAGCGATATTTGCAAGGCTGTACTGCCCATTGACACCCACTTTGCAACACATTAGAGATGCAAAGGGAGGCGTCGGGAAAAAGGGTGCTAACATGCGATTATGCATGTTAGCACCCACTTGTAAATAGGGTGATAGTTTTATCTCGCTTTTTTGGCTTTTAAAGCCAAAAAAGTGGAGATAAAGCCGTTGTTAATATGCCCCTCAGTCAGTGGCGTAGCTAGAGCTTCTGGCGCCCGGGCTATCCCTCAGATTGCCGCCCATGGCAGGTAGCGGGGATAAGGGGGGGGGGGGGGATGCTCGGTAAAAAGAACGTCAAGCACTTGAAAGAGGTCCAAGAGACACGTGGTATAACCGCTAATAGTTACCTCGATCATGCAAGTTATATGCACATACATGACACGGGCCAAGGCTACACAGTTGAATACACCGGCAGTACAAAGACATACAATTGATAAACGGAATGCAGAACAAATCAAAACATTCACCTCCAGTCCATGGATCTGGGTTAAATCCATCATTCTTTTGCTCACCATGCCACCCCAGTTTAGACTTGGTAATATGCAAATCAAGACTGATTAGCATATGGCTGGGTTCAAACTGGAATGGCATAGGGAGCAGAAAAATTAAGGATTTAGGTCCAGTGAACGTATGACATTGTTCTGTATTCTATCCATCAATTGTTCTTTTTGCAATAATAATATACAAGTACAGAGGTATCAAGGTTGACTTATTTGCAACCTCTAGCATATTTAACCAAAAATATGACCAGAGTCCTATATGCGGTGGCAATGTGTTGGTCTGAATAGATGTTATTACACCTTAAACGCATACCTCCTTGGGTGGAGATCTCAGCACATAAAACAGAGCAGTGGTAAAGGTAGAGGTCTCCACACATAGGTTTGTGAATAGCATTTTGTAGTATGAGAGTAGTACTACTGTACTGATTCTAAAGGTTCTACTAAATGCAGTTTCTGAATTGTGCTTGAACAGTTTCTGATGTCTTGCCAATTTGCCACTACGAAGAGGGGCCATATTGGGTTGTGTCTGCTCCCCTTTGATGTTTGCCTTAATGTGGGACCCATTTGCAAAAGAGATGGGGAAAGGATTTGGGGTTGAAGGACTTTTACGGACCATAGCCTGTTGCATCGCAATATGTTAATCACATACTCAACAGGTATTGCCTGCTGTCTTCTAGCAGATTGAGGAATTAGATTTAAGATTGGGTATATTAATTAAAAGATGAAAGTTTGCCTTAAAAGTCTGCTTTATGTCCCTTACCTGGATGCAGATTTGATGATCTGTCTGATCTTTTAAATAGGGTCTCCAGTGATTCCTTCAAATAGTCTGGGTTAACAATATGTTTAAATCCTATCAAATTGAAATCCCTATTCCAAGCTTAAGTGACAACTTCAAACAATTTCCGCAATGTGGTGCTTATCTGGATCTTCCAAATGAAACTATGAAATATTAATCAAAGAAAAAGCTGTGAATAGTTGTTTACATCTCCAACAAACAAATCAAAAGATTCACAATTGCTGAGGTCAATAATCATTAAATTTCATTATCATATTGCTCACTGTCTAATGAAGACATTATTAAACTTCCTAATTACCAGCTCCATAAACAAAACCAAATGAGGATTAGCTGGTTTCTCCTTTTATAGTTGCAGCGCTAGCAATCAGTAATGGTGTGGGTGATTTGTAGCTAAAGTGGAATTAAACTACAGGTAAAAAATCCTGATGAACATGATTGTCAGTTCCATTGAGAAGGAGTCATGCAGCGGCAAAACCTACAAGAATTCAGGATGATACATGAGTATCTCGTCTCTGCAGGTCACTGGAAACCCTTGGATTTAACTTTCATCTGATTGGCTAGTATGTCCCCCTAAAGGGCAAATATTAAATAGTTTCATTCCAGTTTTTCTCCATGTTGAGGAGTTTTAATGTTCTGTTAAGAGACTTAGGTCAAGGATGGCCGGGCGTGTCTTTTAGTGTTAACATTTCTGCCGACAATAAAGATGTTCTAGTGGGGCCTATAATTTTTTAAAGAAGGTGGCAAAAAATGTGATTCCATATCTCAAGTTTGTTTCATTAGCCGAATTTGGACTTGGTGTGTCAAAATGGGTAAGTCAAACAAAGTTCTAAAGGAAGCTTTGTAGATGGTACAAGTGAGCACAGAGCTGCCATCTAGAAGCCTTCCCCCGGTGAGCCTGGTTCCTGTACATCAGCAGGAGGGGATTACTGCACTCTACTTCCAGGGTGGGTTCCAATCCTGGCCCTGAACCACCTGACATGGTGCTTTCAGGTCATGACCCTTTATTACTAATAGTGGAATGGGGTAGACTCCTTACTTGTATGCTATTGTACCAAGGTACCCCTTTAACTTGTAATTTCCTTACATGCTAATCTGAGTCTGAAAAGGCTTGTTGACAAAAGTAATACTCTGAATCACAGAATCAAGTGTCCACCTGTAGGCAACCTGGACAAGTGCAGGCAAGTCCCATATTCATACTTTACTATACAGAGGTTTCTACTATTGATCACATGATCATTTTTCTCACAAATAATTACGAGCATGAGAATGCAAGGGTGACCTTAACAGGTATCAAAAACGGAAACCTGTTTCGGCAGAGCAAGCTATTCACCTATTTCACGTCTCAAATGCCAAACGCAGTTTCTCTCTCTTGCCCTATATTATTTAAAGAACTAAAGTCGCTTCACTGTTGATGAATCTGATCACTTCCGGTTCAACTCCACTTCTACAGTATTCCAAAGTACCATAGGCAAAACGCCAGCCATCATAATAATTGCTATGATCCCAGTTTGGTAACGAGTAAAATGGGAAAATATCCTTGTTTCCAGTAAAGGTTGAAATAAATTAGTCTGTAAGGCAACTCGTGCTCATGTAAAGCGCTCCGATACTGATAGTTTGCGCTATATAAAACTACAACAAAAAAAAGATAAGAGGCAATGCAGCTCAGACTAGGATGTAAATCAGGAAGAGAGCGAAGACAGTTAAAACAACACCAGCAACTCAAGTGCGTTTAAAGGCGTCTTCCAGCCTTGGTGTACTTCCTCGCAACGGAGGCTGATGCTTCACAGTGGGGCAGAAGAGAGAACAAAATGGCAAAAATCATGGCAGCAAATTTTCCTGCACCCAGTAGTTCTCATTTGTAGGGGCTTTGGGTCGTGGTAAAAAGAAGACACCAATTTGCTGCGTCATGATGAGTCTACACCAGACAAACCGCATGACTACTGCAGAATGCGCTTACTAAAAACACCCTCATGATCTATTGACCAAAGAGAAATAAATGTACATAAAAAGTCAAGCAATTCTGAAGAAACTAAGTCCTAGGCTTTCAGGTGGAGGAGTAACATTACAACATGTATTTTACACACAAAACGTAAAGACTACAAGGAACATCTTTAAATCAAAAGTGGTGAAAACAAATTCAGTGAATCCATTTAATACAGCCAGAGACTGAAATCGGGGACTACTGGTATTGACTAGACAAGTTCATCATCCAATATATTGCAAGTTTACATTTGTTATACCCTGGTCTCCCATTTCCAGCTTATATTCTCTGCCCCCCCTACCCCCCACCCCACCACCGAGACAACTCTAGCTGAACATTCCTTGCACGTTTCTGATGCACAGCGAGCTCCGAGGTCCTAACGAGCAAAGACCTAGGCATTTCAATAGTCAAAGTCATGCCTCACAACTTGTAGTTCCAACATTCTGCCACTTAAACAAAAGGAAGGGATGCACTCACCATTTTTGCCAAGACATCAAAAAAGATCTCTTTACCAGAAGAATTACAGATAAACAGCTCCTTAGCCCAATAAGCGAACCAATACAGATGAGGGGGTGAACAAAGTGTGGGGAAGGGGGGGTTTAGACGGGATAGAGAAAGCAATAAGAAGTCTCGAGGGTTCATATCGCCCAGCAGACCCCTGCCGAGACTCTACTTTGTAAAAAGAGCGCGTGGTGGTGGCGCGTCACTGCTGCATTTTAGCAGCACTGCGCAGGGGCTGGATAAAAATTATGCCCAGGGCCGTCATTCGTAGCGCTTTTGCGCGCAACATGATTGACGGCCCTGGGAACCACATAGACGGTACGCCGCGCAACAATCACTTGCTAGGTGGTGCGTGCGTGCACTACAGCCGGTGCACTTTCACTAACAACCTAACTGCACGTCACCGTCACGTGTGCAGTGCTCCGACTTCAGCTATATATTCACAGCCGCTGCCGCACGTGTGGGGGAGGTGTCCGTGTTCCCAATTAAATCATAATCACCGCCGCCATGTGCCACCAGGGTCGCGCCACCGCCCCCAAAATAGTGCCGCCTGGGGCGGACCGCCCCCACCGCCCCCCCCTAGCTACGCCTCTGCCCTCAGTTTTTTCATCCTGAGGGTGAGGGCAGAAATGGAGAGCCCGATAGGGACCCGTCTCAGCACCTGCTTTTTTAGGACTGCCAGTGCTCAGCACCTGCAAGACCCGGCCCACTTAAAGCCCTGACTGGTGGTGTCAACTGAGTGCTGATCAGCGTCATGGCGCACTGACAGGTCCGCACGTAATTATCACAGTTATTAGAATAGTCGAGCGTTGTCCACGTTATAATTGGGGTGCATTGGCAGAGCTGTGTCTATGGGCGGAGCAGGGGGTCCAGGGCTGACTGAAATGAAACTTTAGCAGACTAGCAGTGCTGCGTGTCGGGGCTGAGGTAAGTCTGTGGTACTTTGGGGGAGATTCCCTTTCTCTGTTGTACACGGAATGTCTGGCTTTGGCTGCTCTCTGACCCTTTCTTTCACAGACTTGCATTTATTACGAGCACACGCCCATGTTATGTATTTAGTGGGCCTGCCAGGGTTGGGGGCTCTTGGAATCCTTGGCAGGCTGCAGCAGGCTGAGGTCATCGGCGCGCGCAGGAGGCGAAGCCTGGAGTCTGTTAGTGATGCGAGCGGCCCTCCAGGGGCCAGCAACGCTTCTGAATGAACATATCAAACTCTTCTGCCAGGGGGGCTGACGACATGATGGGAGGACCAGGTGTTCATTCACAGCAGGTCAGTCTTCCACACACCTTCAGCTCACCACCACCTGACTGAACATGTCAAACTCTGCTCCCAGAAGGGCTGACGACATGATTGGATGACCAGGTGTTCATTCACAGCAGGTCATTCTTCCACACACCTTCAGCTCACCCCCACCAGGTATGGACTGGCTGTAGCGCGCACCGGGCATTTCCCCGGTGGGTCGCCATGGTGGAGGCCGGTTTTGGTCCCTTGGTGGGCCTTTTTGTTACTGGGGGTTGGCAATATCGGCCCCTGTAACGAAATAGGCCGAAACCGGCCCTAGCAAACAGCTCCACCGTACCACCCTGCCCCACAGGGGGGCCGGCCGAGCAGTTTGCCATGGCCCGTTTCGGTTCCCAGTCCAGCCCTGACCACCACCTGACTGCTGTGGGACCCCTGCAGAATGTGAATGGGGGCCTCTGACTCTCCCATATTTCACAAATATTCATTGACCGCGGGTGGAACGGGGCCCTTCGGAAGGATTTGGGGGCTCCTGAAGGGTTGGGGTCCCACATGCGCCACAGGAAACTTTGTTAAGCCCCTGCCTGACTGAGCACCTCTTTCGCAGGCAATCACCTTCCCTTTCATTTGCCCAATCCTTCTCAGCTACAATTATGTTACTTACCAGTGGCGTAACAAACCCCCCCCGCAGTGTGTGGGGGGGCGAGCTCCAGGGGGCCCTTTCAGCACAGTACCCTGGCCTGAGAGCTCCTGAGTGAGTCCGGAGGGGGGGCCCTCTATGTACTTTGCTATGCCACTGTTACTGACTCCCCAAGCGCGTCTATCCCGCCCCATCCTGATCTCTCGACTCGGGGCCTGATTCACAAAGGCAAACTTACACGTTTGTGCGAAGAGTCCACAGTTAGATGGATAGGATAGGCCTGTCCCATCTTTTTATGTGCGGAGTTCTCCGTCCCAACTGCAGAGTCTCCACATTTGAAAACTTACTGTTAAAAAGCAGTCTTGTGAATTCTGAAAAAGCGTAAACTTACACAAATCAAGCCCTTTGTCTCCTAACTCACAAGAAAGGGATATTCACCTCCTATCCCTGCGTTTTAATTGTCTCCCCACCATTGGTCATTTAAAGCCAAAGTGCTTCCTGCACAGTCACTTCATTCTAGTGCTTTCATATGTAGTAGACATCTTCCTCAACAATACCTCAATTTACAGACTCCTTTCTATAACGTCCTTCTACTGTTACCCTCCTTTCTCCACAATACGATCACAACCTCTTCGCTAAGTAAATCTTAATTTTCTAGCTCTTCTTGTCTACTCCTTGTTTAATCTCGAGAACCTCCTTTCGTAGATTTCACTTTCACAACCTTGAAATCTAATCCAAAAGTCTTAAGCTTTCATCCTCTCAAACAGAACAGTGTTCCCCCTCATTGCATCCAGCATGTGACTTCTTATATCACCAGTAAGCTCAGTGCTTAATTTGAGCCGGTGGTTGCATGTGGGGCCCATTGGCACTCATTTTTGGAAACCAGCAGGGCTTTAAGTGAGCAGGGTCCTGCTGGTACTCAGAACTGCCAGTTCTAAAAAGCAGGTGCCGAGACGGGTCGTTTTCGAGCTCTCTATTATTGGCCTCACCCTCTGAGTGAAAAGAAATCTTAACTTGCCAGCAGTACCACTCTTCACTGCCTTAGATTTATCTTTAAAGGGACTCGTTACAGTTCTTTCACAGTCCCATCATTTCAGAACTGGTGCATTTTGACTATTTTATACAAATATGCCACTGTTGTTGCTTATTTATCTTATGCAAATATCAACCATTGACAAAAACAATAGTCCTGGCTTATCTTAGGTGTAATGTTACTTGTTGTATTATATATCTGGATGCAAACACAGAAAGAAGCAGCAAAATTCCAGTCGGGCAGAGATTTCTAACTTACTTGTTTTAAGCCACGCCCTTAATTATTTCGGCCACGCCTCTTTGAGAGACCCCTCCCCCAGTTTTTTTCATTCCACTTAAAACCCTGGGAACCGCGTTTTTTTTTCCGCACCAGACTTTTATCCAGTGCAAAAGCGAGAAAAACACAACATGGGGAAAAGATGAGAAATAGAAAGACGGAAAACTGTTGATAACGGGCGAAAGATGACATGAAAAAGAAGCTAGGATGAAGCAGAGATGAAAAAGGGCCTGCAAGGATTGTCTGGTGATGTATTAAAAAGGCATGAAGTGGAATCAAAACTACAACACCTTGGTAGTCAGGCACCCCGATAAAAATATTTTTGTTAAGTATGAACATTGGCTCCCTCTTTACTATATTGAATGTAATTAAATTAATTTAAATATTATTTTGACATTTAATTCTCCGTCTGGATATTTTAAATTCAGTTCAAATGATAGAAACATTATGAAGGGACTCCTCTGTTAGTAGTAATAGTTCTGTGTAAATATAATGACTCGTGCTCCTACCTTGTTTTGTGGAATGGGCATAATGAGTCGCCCAAGGCATTTTCCCACCAGTGTTGTACAGATCATTGTCAACAGCATAATGGCACTGGAAATTGATTGCCAGAATTAACTCTGCCACCTAAGAACCCTGAATTTCAACACCTGAACTATGACATTCTCAGCCATCTACAAGCAGAAATGTGTCCTCAACCGCAGCAGGCGTCCAAAGGAAATCTTGTTGTTTTGCTTTTATTATTATTTTTCCTTCATAATCTGCCAGTCTCAGTCGCATTGCTTCAGACCCAGGGTATGTGCAGGCTAATGAAGCACCCAAAAAGACGCTGGCATCACCCTGTTTGCTTGAGACTGCCTATGGAAATGTGTACTGAATTGCATAGGTCATGGAATTGTTGGATAAAACCAGTGCTTAATTTGAGCCAGTGGTTTCCGGTGCTCAGCACCGGCACTCAATCATCAACACCAGCGCTTTTCATGACCACCAGTTAAGGACACATTCATGTACGGGGAGATTGCGTGATTTACCCAGAATCACAGGATGTTGAGCCGACGCGAAAACTCAAACCTGGTTCCCCAGCTCCTGAAGTCGGCAGCTCTGGCCATTTCGCCACACCCTTTCCCCACTTTCATGTTTAGTAGTTGGTTCTATTTTAGGCGGTGCTAACAGGAGAAATGGGCTGGTGCAAACTGCCTCCTGACCAGAGCCCCGGCACTTTTTATGTCAGTGGCGTCCTATAGATGTTTGCATATGCATGTGATTTTACTTTATGCCAAGGAGTTAAACGATAATGACTACATTCAGGGTAGATGTTCTCCTTTCAAACAGGTTTATCCTCGCACGTTTTCCGTCTTTATCCTAAACCCTACACACTTGTTCCATGCAAACAAACCATTATTTATGTTTAATGCAAGAAGGGTATGCTTTTTATGTTCTCCCCAGGTTGTGATTGAGTGTGCTGTGCCTGTGGTGAATCATGCAGGGAGGAGAGAAGCAGACAGCATCTGGACAGCATCGGGCCGTACACTTCATGGGTAATAGGCATATTGGGGGATATCCTTCTGGGATCACAGATGTTAAATTTGAGGAGCTCAGACTATTAAAACCTGCACAGGAACCCCCCTCCCCAAATAAAAACAAATAGTGTAACTTATACTGGTATCCCCCACTACTTGAGGTCTCCCTTATCAGTTGCCATTGCCCTGGCAACGTCAACTCCTGTAAATCATTAAGAAGCATGTGTCAATTCATGTGATTTGTATAATCTATAGACATTGAGGCAAACACTAAAAACCGAGGCATAAAGTAATACAGTAGATATATGTAGAGTCATTTAATGATACCAGGTCAACTCATGCTAAGTCTTCAAACCCAGTGCTAGACTTCCAAATTATAGACAAGCCCTCCTGAGTAAGATAAACCCTTCCTCTTGCTATGACTGAACCCCTCAGCTGCCTTCTATATAATTGACTGCCCCACCCAATGCCCCCTCATTTGCCCACTGAAATTTCCAATGGATCTTACTGAAAATGTGCTTCACTGGTTCACATCCTACCAATCCAACTGACACCAGTTCATTCACATGGGCACCTCCAGGTCCAAAAAAGGTCCTTTCACCTGTGGAGTCCTCCAGGGTTCTATCTTGCCTAGTGCCATCTTCAACCACTACATGGAGCTCTTGGGTGTACTCACAGATAACCTCAAAAATCACCAATATGACAATGAGACACAGCAGTGTATAAATGCCACGTCTTCTCCCGACACCTGATGTTTCAAACACTGTCTGCACTCCATTGAAATCAAGATGTCCAGCAACCAACCTGAAGCTCAACCCTACCAGAAACTGAGTTCCTGCTATCCACGAAGAACAAGCAACAACTAGTCCAAGCGTGGTTCAACGATCTTAAGAAAGTGAAACCATTCATTCTTGAAAGCAACTTCAGAACTGTCATAAAAGCCCTCAGATTCTTACATCGGAATGGTAATAATTCCCGGCTCCATCTCCTGTGCTCCATGTCCCCCCACCCTTAGGGGAATCTTACATGCTGCAGCATGACTCATTATGGGCCTGGATGACATAATTAATCACCATATCTAGCGTATTTCCACACACCCACAGTCAAGACACCATCAGATTGGAGACAAAGAAGTGTAGAAAAGAAAATACAAGGCAAAAAGCATCTGTGCCCATAGGATGTGGAACAATACCCCTCTCTCTGTGAACTATATTCCTGCTAACCAGTAGTAAAGTGCCTGTACTCCACCTTTAAACAAGATTGACTTGGCCCATTCCTAATTGGTATATTTAACTTTCCTATAAGTACCTAGCTTATGGTGCTCAAAGTGTACCCAGGGCCTGGAGGTTAAGTGCCACTAGTGGACTGTGTGAGAAGTTGGCCTGATGTATGATGTCACTAGTTCTAGTGTACACCTTATATCAGTCCAAATCCCCTTATGGTGATTGGTTGTAAAGTCAACCTTATAGACCAGCTATCCTAGTGGTAGCATGGACAAGAGCAGTCAGGCTAAACTCTGAATGGCATGTGAAGCCAGCTGTGATACCATATATAATCCCTTGAATACCAAATGAAAGGACACCACAACAGATATATATATATAAAATAAAGTGTATTTATTCTAGTCAAACCCTCAGCACTCTTTATGAGATTAGAGGTAAGTACAACACAGTCTTATTTATGCATACATTAAGTCACACAGGTAAGTAATACAGTTAGGCCCTAGGGGCCACGCAAACCTTATACTAAGTAAGTGGTATAAGGACCACTGTCACGGAAATAGGATAGGCCTAGGCCTAGGGAATCGCTGGGGCTACACTATACTACCAAAGGTTAGGAAGTGGGAGGCCCACGGGATTCAGGTGCAGAGTGGAAACACTCACGCGTAATGCGTATAGTCGATAGAAATAGTACAGTTTAGAAATAAACAGTTTAAGGACACTTCTGAAGCAGCTAGAGAGTCGAGACTTGAAAACTAGACACTAGGATAGTCACTACCCTGATGAGCACCGAAGTACCCAAGTTACTTAGCCCACAGGCTGCGGGTGCATAGGGGTGAACTTGCGTCGGGTTTTGTCGTGGACTTCTATGGATGCCTGAAGGAAAGTTGCTGACAGGCGGTCAGTGACGAGTGTCCGGTGGATCCCAAGGCTGGGATCAAGAAGAGAGGAGACCTGCAAGCAGAAGGGACAGAGTCAAGATCACTAGCCAGTGACCACGTGGAACCAGGAAGGAACCAGGCGATGTCGTGAAGATTGCAGGTGAAGGTGAAGCTTGTCGCTGCAGCCACGAGGACCAGGGAACGTCGAGGATGACCAGGACCAGGAGGCGAGCTGTCCCACGAAGGCTCTTGCTGTCGGCGGCGTCGAAGTTGGACTAGGACTCACCAAGCCTTGGCAAGCGGAACCCACGAAGGACGGAGGACTTGCTTCTGGTGCAGACCAGGAAGGTCTGGGGTGCTTCTCTTTTTCAAAGAAGCAGGAGCCAGTCTGGAGGAGCCAAACCAGCGGTGAAGATTACGGGATGCGTCGTCACAAAGGCCACTAGCCAGCGGGCAAGCAACCGGACCGACGCGGCAAGCACGAAAATGATGAAGGGCCCCACGCAGGACTCATGGAGTGTGGGGGGCTGATCTTCGGTGCAGATGGTGCTTGGGGTTGGGGTTTCTCAATCCCCGGTGCACAACTTCGAGGGTGCCTCAGAAGCTGCGCTTGAAGATACTAGCCACTTTTCCCAGGTAGCCGGTCCCACGTCTCTCGTCGCCTCCACGGATCTCAGCTCTGCTGTGGATGTGGATCAGGGTCGGAGAAGTCTGGAAGTCAAGGCTCTGGTCGGGCTCTGCAGTCGGTCCCTCGTAGAACTTTAGCAAAGCAAAGGGTAGTCTCTTGATGGTGCCTGTTTGCACAGGGTAGCCACTCCTTGGCCACAAGGGAGATTCTTCAGTCTTCTTCTTTCGTCGAATGTCGAAGGTCCAGAGTTTCTGTTCAAGTTGCAGGTTCAGGATAATCTAAAGTCCTGGGGCCCAACTCCCACTCTTATACTAATCTGGGTGGCTGGGATACCTGCTAGGTCACGCCTTATGGGTGGGACCTGGGAGGGGGTGGTTACACCCACTTCCCTTTGTCCAGTTTCGCGCCAGAGCTGGGGCTGGAGTGCCCCAGCGCCGGTTTGAACTGGACTATGCAAGGAACACCTTGTGTGCCCCAGGCATGTCTCATTCCTTTCAGCCCACCCTGCCCCAATACACTAAAGGCTGTCTGGGGAGGTGCTAGCACCTCCCCAAGCAGGAAACCTATTGTCCAGGCCTCCCTGGCTGGGATCACTCCCAGCAGCAGGAGGTCAGACTTGTGTCGTGGCAGCAGCATCCATTTTGTGATGCTGAGGCTTTGGTCAGAGGCTAACAGTAAAGTATGATTTTAACATGTCTTTCCCTCTAGAAGGGGGGAATAATATCCTCATGTCCAGAAATGGTATGGGGGTATTATTCCACAGTGTTAGACGCCTTACACGACATGTTTCGATAAAGCCAAACCATAGTTACCATAACCGTTTAAGATTATAAGGCACTTTAAGAGTATATGGTAGGCTATATCATAGAACAGCTATAAGGACATGGTTCCGAAAGCTGCAGACAGGCTCAGCTCATGCTAGAGCACCATCTCACATGTTACCAAGCACTCTGCCTCCAGGATTGTTAAGGCCTGCCATAGGAGTGGCTGATAGGTACACATGTGTCTATATGTAAGTTAGGTATAGGAATACTACACCTAAGCAAGGGGTGATTACACGACCTTGCCCCAGCTGAGTGATCAGCCAGTTGTGTCATAATGGAAGGCCAGGGGTGGCATAATACATGCTGCAGCCCCTGGTAGGCCTAGGGTACACCTATGCCCTGGGTACCTAGGGTACACTGTACAGGGGCCAATAAGGTGATCCTATCCAAATGGGTTATGCACCTAAAGTACATAGTATCAATTTAGAGAGAGAACAGCAGGGCTGTGGGTCTGATTAGCAGGCCCACAGCCACATCTAAGTTGAAAACCAGTAAAGCAAAAGCAAAAAGTGGGGGTGAACATAGAAAGCAGACCCTACTCTCCTACAGACTGCAGCTCCTATTGTGCCAAAGCAAACATGGCTTCAGGCCTACCACGTATGACCTGACTGCTGCAGTGGTACCTGTGGAGCGAAACTTGTCAAAATAACCATTTTTGACAACAAATAACACAATTTTAAATCATAGTAAGTCAACCCTTTTGTAAACTTCATACCCCACACAGTAGACTGCAAGCTATCTAAAATGGAACATGAAGAAAATTGTAGTACCATGTCCCCTACAGTGACAAGGCCCAAAACACTTTTTTCACTGTAACAGGCCTAGCTGTCCTATATAGAAAACCAGAGTGCAGATTTAAATACTAACACTGCTAACTTGACAAAGGGACCGCTTAGAAAAATAATTTACCAACTGATTATAATAGTTTTTAGAAATCCAATTCAATGGTGAACTCAGATTTTCAATTAACATTAAGGAAAAGGAACTTTTATAAAGTTACTTTTTGCCCTCCTGAAGCTTTTAGGAGCTAATTTGTATTGCCTCTCCAGTAGTAGCCCAGCTAGTGATTAGCCTTGAATAGGTGTGAAAGAGGTGTGAAATACCTCAGAGGAGCAAACAATAGCCTAACCTGAATGGGCATATAAGAGTTCTCTGAGGTGAACAGACGTACTTGACAGGTCTGTTGAATGAGCCACACGTAACACTTGGGGTGAACTAGCAATTGAGGGAACATGATACCAAGATAATTCTTGTGGATCTCCTGTTTGGTTGCTGGAGGACCTACCAGACTTTTGTCTCTGGATTTATTCTGGTTACAGTGCATGATTCAAACTGGATTTTAGTGTTAGATGTGAGAGGACACTAAGATTATGATAATACACACCCCACTCACAACCCGCCTCAGAGCCCACATTTCATCATCAATTTATCTTTATTTCAGTCACCAGGACCATAAAAGAATACAAATAATGCAACAATCATTATACAAAATAAGTAAGCGATAATGATTCAAAAACATGAACAATTGGACTAAAATCATCAGAATAGTTCATTCGGTTGAGAGAACTTAAGACAGTGCATACGAATAAACCACATTGAGGTTAAAAAATTTGCAACCGCAAATACAATAGGAGCAGAAAGATCTGATTTCAATATTCTGAAAGCTGGGGCATGCTGTCTGAAACCCATATTTCTAAGAAGGGGACGGAGCCTGTAATTCCTTGGTCTTTCATAGGCCGGGCAGAAAAATATAACATGCAAATCTGTTTCACAGGAGTGCGCACAAGTGGGACATTTGGCTGTGTGATTTGAATGTGCCCACAGAGCCGTGTATGCCCTAAGGGGTAATGTATTAAAGCGCCATTGCATGTAAAGTTTCCTAGTCAGTGATGGGCCCATGTCATCGAATGTAAGCTCCAGGTGGTAAAAATCTTTGAAACCCAGGAAATGAGCTGTATGGGAGCCCTCTCAGGAGGTCATGATGGCAACATTCAAATTATGTTCGTAATACGCCTTCGAAATGAGCTTTCGGGAGACCCTGGGACAAGCAGATGCCGGATCATGCCACAATTCTGGTCTACCGACTGCCTCACAAATGCGCTTGATGTAGCTGAGCCATGGGATTTGAATACTTTTGCAAAGGCGCAAAATCTCCACCAGCTCAGCTCTGCATTTCAGGAGATCCGGGGAAGACCATATTTTGCACCAGAAAGTTAAGGGTTTAAGACCCAGAACCTCTGAAATCGGTCTTAAACCCAGATCCAATCTGAGTGGCAAGAGTGGGGTGCTAGTTGGTAAAGCTGTCAGTTGCCTAAGGAAGTTATTCTCCGTGGTCTGCAGCTTCTGCCCTGACGTATGGCCCCATATTTCAGTTCCATAGATCACTGTTGCTCTAGCCTGAGTTTTATAAATTTGCAAGCGGGGCGCGAATGGCCTATAAATTAATCCTTTCGTCATCCTTGCAATACCGCCCACAAACTGAGAGAGTTTCATATTTGCCTTGGTTTTGTGAGGGTCCCACGACATGGACTGATTGATTACTATCCCCAAATATTCAATCGTATAAACCCGCTCAAGTCTTGAAGTCCCTATGAGGGGAGATACGCGGGTTTTGGGGGGCGGGTTGAAGATCATATACTTAGTTTTTCCAGCATTGATCTCCAGTCCGCGGTCCACACAAAAACGCGTAAACCCATCCAAAACCCGCTGCAAGCCCATGGATTTAGAAAGCAGCAGGGTATCATCCGCAAACATAATTGCGGGGACCCTGCTGCCATCAAGCTTAGGGGCGTTGATGTTACTCAACTCATTGAGATAACTTATGACCCCGTTGACAAAGAGGCAGAAAAGGGTGGGTGCAAGGACACAACCTTGCCTGACCCCCCTGTCAACGGGGAAGGCATCCGAGAGAGAGCCCCCCCCTGCCACATTTTACCCTGGCAAAGTTTCCCTGGTGCAGTCTCCTCAGGATTGTTAGGATGTCCACGGGAACCTCGAGGTCCAGTAAGACAGCCCACAATTTGTCCCTGGGGACTAGGTCAAAGGCGGCACGTAAATCCACGAAAACCGTGTATAACCTGCCGCCCTCGAACAGCACCGTCTTCCAGTAGATGAGATTCAAACGGAAGATTTGATCAGTAGTCGAAATACCCCTTTGGAACCCTGCCTGGTATGGGCTCATGATCGCATTCACCTCGATCCAATCCTGGAGGCGATTTAACATAAGTCTGCCAAAGATCTTTTGTGGCACATCAATAAGGCTAATAGGTCTGTAGTTGGCTGGGAGCAGAAGAGAGCCCTTTTTAAAAATTGGGACAATCTCTGCGCCAAGTACCCGGTATAGCCATGCCTTCAAGGATAGCATTGAAAAGGATCGTGAAGTAGGGCGCCCAGACATCCGGCTCCTGCTTGAATAAATCACCAGGCATGCCATCCAAGCCTGGTGCCTTTCCAGATGCCAGACCAACTACAACCGCTCGTACCTCACCCACCGTAAACAACTCCCCAGTCCCAACTGGGCAGAACGTGAGAGTGGAACTTGACGGGTCATCCTGCGGTAGTTTGTATGGAGACTGAAAGTGGTCCTGCCATACCTTAGGTGAAATATTAGGTTGTATGGCAGAGGCGAGCTCCTCCGAGCCCGTGTTGACACAACACAAAAATTTGCGTGAGTCCCCTCTAGCCGGAAAGGTAGTAAGCCTTGCCCATTTGTCGTGCTCCCATTCACTTTTGGCATTAGTAATCAAAGACTTATAGACAGCTCTTCTTGCCCTGACTTCCTCTTTGCCTTTTCCCTCTTTAATTGAGAGCAAAAGTTCAGTTTTTGCTTTTCGAAAAGCGTTGTTATACCATTGGGGACCGGCAATTTTTCTGTTAGACCTATTTATGTTCTTGGTTAAACATTCGGAGAGTGATTTCACCAGATCACCATGGATCTGCCCCAATTGAGTAAATATGTCCTGGGAAGTTTCTTCCATCTTGAGTGCCTGAAGCTTTTCAAAAATAGGAATTACCTGCGCATATAGTTTGGGTATCTTCCCAGGGTGTGAGGCCAGTTGCTCCCATTTTACTCTACGCCTGTTGTTTGCAAGAGCCAAGCCGTCCTCAGGGAGCACCCTTTGTTTGTCTCTGGCCTCGAGCCCAGGATGATCATAAGCTAATTCGAGGGCATTGTGGTCACTGTCATCCCTAACTATGACACAAAAGTCTCTGATGTGTGGCCATGAGGTCAGGGGAACCAGGAGGTAATCTAGACGTGATTCGCTGCCCACTCGATTAAAAGTGCATATGGAAGGAATATCCGATTGGAACCTTCCATTGCAGGCCCGAAGGCCAAATTTCAGGGACAAGGAAGTGATTTGTAGGGCTGTGAGGGCGGGATGGACCACAAAAGGTCCTCTTCCGAGGACAGCCCTTCCAGTATGCCTGGGAGAGGCTCATACTGGCAGTTTAAATCACCTCCAATTAAAAGGGGGGTGCCCTCCGGAATTACGTTAAGGACCGAGACAAGCTTCGCAATTGTGAGCGATTCCTGTGTGATGTTAATTGGCCTTGAGTAAATATTTATCAATAGGAGGCTTTGGGAATTGTGCCATTCCAGCAATACAGCTAGAATGTCTTCTGAATTTGTCGGGAAGATAGAAGCCCTACATCCCAAATCGGTTGCCACCCATATTGCTAAGCCTCCTGAGGGGCGCCCTTTTCCCCCCCAAATTGCGTGAGTAGAGAATGCTGCAAAACCCGTATGGGTGGTGTCTTCCCTTGCCCAAGTCTCTTGGAGCAGACAAATATCTTTGTCCCCGATAAAAGAGCTCCAGGCCAGGTTATTCCATTTATTAGCTAGAGCCGCTACATTCCAAGATAAAATCTTGAGGGGAGACGGAACGCCCATCGCAGGATGTACAATTAGATCAGAAACCGGACCAGAATTCGACCCCATAGATAGATTAGAAGCAGGATTGCATTCATGGGGACACCTGTCCATGGCCAGTTTGGATGCAGGGCGGATAATCCCAAGACGGCCTTCTGTGTGCGATTGGCTGTGTTCCAGGTGCTCCTTCTCAATGGAAGTGTCTAGGTAAATGGGAGATGTGTAAAGCTTGTTTTGATTCGGATCACCACCACCCCCCAAGGTGGGCGGTCAATCCACCATATCTAAAGTGCTAAACCTATTATATGTGGGAAGGTAGTCAAATCGAGGGGGTCCCATGGCAGGGTGTTCCCTTCTTAACCCTTGGCCGCCCCTATTCCCTCTCCTACCAACTAAAACTCATCGTTCCTCCTCCTGATCGGACGTCTTGTGCGGGTAAAAGAATGAGAGTGGAAGGGATTGAATGGAGGACCCCTGGGTATTATAGGGCCAACTGCATATATGGGAGACTATGCGGGGGTCCCTGAAGTTGATCAATACACAGTCTCCATGGATGGTTTTTCTGGTATTTCCTAGCCAAGGAACTCTCCTCACCATAAGGACCTCACTATGAATACCCTGAGGGAGGGGTCTATTTGAGGAGAGCCAGTGGATACCTTGTTTTTTAAAGCCTCGACTGGTTCCTTGACAGATGGTTGGAGTTCAGGAATACCGGTTAGGATGACTGTACAGGGGACTGCCTCCGGAGGTAAATTGATTGGCCCACATCTAATACCATTACCTTGTATCACTGCTATAGGTTCTGCTATCGTCCCATGAGAGCTAGAATTAGCGATACAAGGTGAAGTCAGAGATTTTAATGTGTGAGGGGTAGATGGCCTAGGGTGATGTATTTGGGAGGGCTTAGGTAAAGGACAACCTTCCTTAACTGGGGGTGCTTGCGTAGGGTTCACATGTTGGCTAGCTAGTCTAGAAACATCCAAAAGTAAATCAATTCCCCTTTGGAGGTTCGCTAGGGATGTTTCTAGTAGTGCCAGATGATCTACTAGTGGGGTAAGTGATTTCTTTAAAAGAGAATTTACATCCGAGAGAGAGAGACCAGCCTCTCGCGGTGCGACATTATAACTCTGGAGTGTGTGATCAGATATGTCAAGTAGGTCAGTCCCTGTATCAGTTACTCCTAATTGATTGTCTACACTCCTCGGATTAGGCTTTGCAATCTTAGACTTTTGCCCCCTTATAATTTGTGCCCTTCTTTTCCTCTTCGGGATTGCACCTTCCCGCTCCCCCTGGCTTGACGGTTTAGTTAGATGCTTTCTGTCCAAGGTGAGAACCTGGTCAGAGATACTAGGTTTTAGGATAGCTTGAGCAGGGTGGGATCTAGGTGGTGGGAGGGATAAAATACTAAGCTCTCTTGGGGCTGAAATGTCACAATCTGCGACTGAAGTGATCAAAATGTTTGACTCTAGAATTCCAGGTTCGACCCCCGTATTAAGAGCCACTGGGGAGGTAACCTGTGCAAGGGGTCCCAGGGAAGATCTCCTCACCCAATCAATTTCCTGAGAGATACGCCTTTCCAAGGTAGTTATTTCATCGATCAGCAAGGAACCTGCCTTGGAAAAATACATATCCAGGGTGCCAGTGGCCGCTCCAGCGACCAGCGCTGATTTACTCCTGGTTTCTCTGGTAGACATGATCCATGCGGCAAACCTCAAATAAATACCTGGCGTACGTTTGGTTGCCTAAGGGGTGGGCCTGGGCCTACCTCGACCGTACTCGAACGACCTCAAAACGGCCCGCTCTTTGCCCGGTCTTCGCCCCAGGCTACGTCCCGCGCGCGTCCCGCTGGCGCGTGGAGGCGGGTCTATACCATTAAAGGAGGGGGCCGGATGAGGAGGAGTCGGGAAGAGGAACCAGGTGAGATGACCACCAAGCAGCCTGGTCCTCGCAGTCCCGAATATGGTGTAGTTCAGGTGGAGGCAGCGTCCCCTTGTGAGCAGCGTAGCGTCCTCTGTTGCAATAAAACAGGAAAGAAACCCAGGCGAGTAAAAACAGTGTCAAAGCCTGCGAGCGGCAGCCCACATTTAGTATGGCTAAGACCTTTGCCTTCTTGGATTTGCTCTGATAAATTGCATTTTGAAACCTGTTTACAGTAAGTCAAACAGGAACGACAGCAAAAGTAGATAGGTCAGTTCTGTGAAAACATTTACCCCATTGGTTATGGAGGGGCATGGATTTACCCCCTCCCACTAGCTAGTACCAGGCATAAATGTGGCAACACCAGGCACCCTCTTCAGAACACTTTCTGGACCTGCAGAAGATCAGGAGAGGGGGGGGCGTGGCTAGGCGCCCGAGGAGGATGGCGGCGGCGGGGTAACAGCTCCGTCCATTCCAGAGCTCACCGGCGGTTCACGCCTTTTCTACGAGCAGCGAAGGGAAGCCTCCGTCACCGGAACATGTCGGGAATGTCCTGAGGGCATTTCTAAGGCTGCGGCAGTCTTATTTCCAATCCTGCTGCCTCTCTAACTCCCGGTCGCGGCTCTGCATCGGCCGCGACCGCTATTTTGTCTGTATTTGCCTGTGATCTCCTTGGCAGCGCGTCTTCACCGCGCATCGAATTCCTAATTGCCTCGTTGAACCTGAAATGTCTCCAGTACCTCCAGCGGCACAGATGAAGCTGATCTACATCTCTAGGTGACTTTTATCAACTATTATGGTATTTTTCACGGACTTATTTATAATTTTTTGCTCTCCTCAAACCTGGCGGCCATTTTAAGACCACAGCTTGCGTCTCCTGGCTCTTTGATATTCATGGCTCATTTTCTTTTATAGGCCTAACATATCTTCCTGTCGAATCTTTTTAAGCGCTTTCCTTTCATTCTCCACGTTTCCTGGATTATGCAAAGCGCATGTTTTTGTTTCTAACCTAGCAGTGTGTTCTTAGTGAGTTTGTACTTCACGAACCTATTGATGGCTGACTGCCCCAGCAAGGTCCAAAAACGCAAGAACTCCAAGCTTTTCACGGAATTGGCGCGTTTAGAAGCCTCTCATTCTCTCCCTACTAGTGAGTCGACGCCGAATATGGAAGCCTCCTCACAGCCTTCAATAAAAACGACTCCTAAGAGGTTAAAAAAAGATCCACCTTCACCTCCTAAGTCCTCTTCGACCATTTCGATGGAGTTACTCCTTGAGGAGATACGGGCCCTGCGCCCCTTCATGGAAGAAACCAATGCTAAGTTGCAAATTCTCACTGACAATTGGACTTTGATGGATGAAAGAATGTCATCGGTGGAACGTGATGTCTCCTCTCTTCAGGACTCTGCATCCAAGGTCACCCATATGCATGCGCAGATCTCCTCCCTCCAGAAACAGGTAGAGGAACTTGAAAACCGAAATAGGCGCAATAATCTCCGCCTCTACGGCCTGGTGGAAGGATGTGAGGGGAATGACCCCATCCATTTTTTCAAGTCTTTTCTTCCTAAGCTCTTACATTTGCCCGAGGATACCTCACTAAATATTCAACGCGCCCATAGACTTGGACGAGCTTCCTCCTCTCTTTCCGCGCCAACGAAGCCTAGGGGTATAATAATGTATTTTCTAGAATACACAGACTTGCTGAAAGTTCTCTCAGCAGCCAGAGCCTCTCCTCGTCTTACATGGTCGGGCTCCACTTTGTTCTTTGCACAGGATTACGCCAGAACCACTGCAAACCGTTGCAAGGCCTTTTTGGACATGAGACCTGACCTCCGCTCCATTGGTGCCAGATATGGTCTTTTCCATCCTTGTTTATTTAAAGTCACCTACAATAATAAGACTACGACATATGAGGACCCTACGTGCCTCCGGAGTTTTCTGAATTCCTGCGGCCAGGCTGCTATGGAGCTTTCTGGTCCTTCCTCTTCTTTTCCACCATGACTTTTTCTGAAATTGTACTATGATATTTCAATTTTTTATGTTTGCTGATTTTTCTAGTTCAACTGTTCTTAAACTTGCTTGATCTCTCGATGAGTTTATGCTTTCCATGGTTGCTCTTGTTACTGATGTTAGGATTCTTTGGTTTGTCCTATTCATATCCTGTTTTTGTGCCCTTGTTGTTTGCCGTCGCCTAACCTTGTTACCTTTCTTCCTTCACAGATCATTGTTTTGCGTTCCGTCCTGTTTCTCTGGTTGGACGTTTCACTGACCCCGAGTGTCCTGCCTTCTCCAGTTGGCCCTACCTCCCTCCCCTCACCTCCACGTACCTCCTTGCTTGTCCCTGTTCCTGATTATATCTTCCCTACGTTGCCCTCTGCAAGTATTCCTCATCCCTTTTTTTGACATGTCTATCCTTGTTTTGTATTTCCTTACTTTGATCTCCCCCCTCATATTTTCCGGTTTATTGGTGTCATTACCTTTCTTGCGGCCTTTTTCTTCTTTTCTCTTTCATTCCTTCTCTCCTCTCATCGCTTATGGGTTCCTTTGGTCTTGCTTCTTTCTCTTTATATATTTAATCTCCCTGTTATTTCACTTTTCCTTTGACTCATACTTACATCTCTCACCCTTTTGCCTTCTCTTCTCTTGTCCTGTTTGCTCATTTGTCTTTTTACGCATGTTCTTTTCTCTCTTTCATTGGACCTTACTAAATAATCTTTTTGGACTTCATTGTTTTTTCTTACCGATCTCAGTAACACCTTGGCTTTTTTCTATCTTTATGACTGTTCTTAGTCTTTTTTTGTTCCTCTTTCTCTTGTCTGTTTTATTTCTTCCTTATTCTTATTTCTTTCTTCCTTTTTCCTACGCTCTTACTTTTTATGAGGCTCTCTCTAGATGTTTTACTTCTTCCTTGCACTGTCCTTCCAATAATCCTTAATGTCGGTACGTATTGTTTCTTGGAACGTTAAAGGTCTTCACTCTCCTATTAAGAGGCAAAAAATTCTCTCTCACCTAGCCAAGTTTAATGTAGACATTGCCTTCTTGCAAGAAACCCATTTGTCTGATGTTGAAGCGGCTAAGCTCAAGAGGGGATGGGTAGGTGATGTGTTTTCTGCTCCTGGTGATGGTAAGAGAAATGGTGTGGCTGTGCTAGTTCGCAAGTCTCTCCCTTATTCGCCTTTAACTTCCGAGTCAGACCCCGAGGGTAGATGGTTATATGTCAAACTCTCCACGAGGGGTATTCCCATTTCCCTTCTCAACATTTACGCACCTACTGGCGGTGACCCCGCCTTTTGGCGTGCAATGGCCTCCCGCATTACTGAATACATTGATGACAATTTTATTTTGGCAGGAGATTGCAATCTACCCTTTGACCCCTTTTTAGATAGACATTCCAAAGTATCTTATGTCCCTAATAAATCTCACAAGCTCTTTGCTCAAGCAGTTTCCCAACACAAACTCATTGATGCTTGGCGCCTATGTAACCCTACTACTAAAGAGTTTACCTTTTACTCCCCGTCCCATCAGTCACAATCACGCATTGATTACATTTTTCTTTCCCATCATCTCTCTCAATCCCTTACCCACGCCGACATTGGCCCTATCTTGTTTTCTGATCACGCCCCTGTTTTGGTTAATATTGATGTTTTACCCAAGTCCACTGGGCCAAAACGATGGCGCTTTAATAATACTTTACTTCTTGATCCCAAATTTACCACTTCCTTTGTTGAATTTACCACAGAATTTTTTGCCATTAATGACACACCCACCTTACCCACACACGTTATCTGGGACGCTTATAAGGCTGCAGCCAGAGGTTTCATCATTGGTTATGTGGCTAGGAAACGTAAGATTGCTCGCAAACACACCAGTGATCTTCTTCTCAAGATTAAAAAACTGGAGCACTCTTTTTATACTTCCCACTCACAGGAAAGTCTGAATGCTCTTATTGATGCCAAGATGCATTTTAACAAACAATCCACTGAAGATGCTTCGTTATATTTATTGAAATCTAGCTCAAAATTTTACGGGGGTAAGAATAAAGCGGGGAAGGTTTTAGCCAATTATTTAAAGGTCAAGCAAAATAAATTGAACATCGAATCTGTTTATGACGTTGACTCTGTTTTAAAGCACACAGACGTTGATATTTTAGAGGAATTTTCCCGTTTCTACTCCTCACTTTAGTCTTCTGAAACTCACCCTACTGCCCAATCTCTTGCTACTTTCTTTTCCAGCATTCAGACACCTCCCAATTTTCCTGTAGATTTATCCATTCTTGAAGCACCCATTTCTAGCTGCGAACTTCACACTGCACTTCAATCACTCAAGAAGGACAAAGCCCCGGGTCCGGACAGATTTACAGTCAAATTTTATCTGCATTTCTCTAAATTATTACTGCCCAGACTGCACTCTCTTATTGATTCTTTTATACTCAGCGGGACTTCCTCTGGCACATTCTCAGACGCCCACATATGTATTATACCCAAAGAAGGGAAAGACACCCAACACTGTAAGAACTATAGACCAATCTCCTTGGTTAACATAGATTACAAGATATATGCTAAATCCCTCGCCATCAGATTGGACCCTTTTCTTCCTGAATTGTTGGGCCCGGAACAGTCTGGTTTCGTTAAGGGTCGTTTCATCACAGATAACACTAGACTTTTGTTTAATGTCCTGTCTAAGTCCTCACGTTTCCAGGATCCGCTAGCAGCAATTGCTTTAGACGCGGAAAAGCGTTTGATAGAGTAGAGTGGACTTTTCTTTTTTCCGCCCTCAAATGGTTTGGGTTTGGTCCTAATTTTATCTCCCTCATCTCCTTCCTGTATTCTAGTCCCAGAGCGGCGGTTTGTGCTAATGGTCTAGTCTCTTCTTTCTTCAACTTAGGTAGAGGAGTCCGTCAGGGTTGTCCTCTTTCCCCCTTTCTTTTTAATTTGGCCCTAGAACCCTTTCTCTCAAAACTCCGTCAAAATCCTAATTTACATGGTTTCTAAATCTCCCAAACTAACATCAAACTTGCTGCTTATGCAGATGATATCCTACTCTTTATGTCCAATCCCACCATTTCTATTCCTGCATTTCTCACTGAAGTTCATGAATATTCCCAAATTTCCGGCTATAAGTTGAATAACGACAAATGTGAAATCTTACCCCTTACAAAATGTACCTTCAAACCTGATTTTGCTGCGTCCAACTTTACTTGGAGTCGCTCACACATCAAATATCTTGGTTTGCATATTACCCCCTCCCTTCCCGATACTGTATCGCTATGTCTTAATAAATTGTCAGACCTCACTTCTAGATGGCACCCGCTTTACCTCTCTTGGTGGGGTCGCCTCGACACGATTAAAATGATGCTCTCCCCAATAGTTCTTTACATTATTTCCAATATTCCAGTCCCTATTCCTACTAAATTTTTTAGGAAAATCAATACTATTCTTTCTTCATTCCTCTGGTCCGGCAAAAAAGCGCGTATGTCCTTGCTTAGACTGCGGCTTCCCAAATCAGAAGGTGGGGTCAACTTTCCAGATTTTCCCACTTATCACAAAGCATTCCTCTTGCGACAAGCTTCCTTTTGGTTGCGGGACCCTGCTGAATCTTCCCCCTTATGGCTTGTCATTGAGCGTCTTTCTTTATCTCCTTTTACTTTCGCTGAATATCTCTCATTTTCCCGTAAACCCCAGTTTATCTCCACTCCCATCCATAAGCACACTACCAAACTTCTTCTTTCCACTTCCCCGGGCCCTCCTTCTTCTGCAATCGAATTTCTTAACACCACCATTTGGTATAATAATAGTATCCTCATCAACCACAAACCCTTTTATTGGAAATCTTGGAGACAGAAGGGTTTGATTTGGGTGTCCCATCTTTTTTCAGGCTCTATCTTCTTATCTTTCTCTGTTCTTAGTCACAATTTCAATCTCTCTCCTTCCTTTGCCCGTAAATATCTCGCGCTTAAGAATGCAGTTATGTTTACTTATACCCAACTATCTCGTTCTCCCGTTCAACCTGATCCTCCCAATCCTACTTTGCACCACCACTCCCTGCTGCGTTCTCATCCCACGGCTTCTTCAATTTACCACTCATTTCACAAGACTCTCACACCTAGACCAAAATCCACGGTAGAGGAACAATTGGAGTCCGATTTTGACACTTCTTGGCCCACCTCTCTTTGGGATAAAGTGTGGACCAAGCTCCGCAGGTCATCTAGGGCTGCATCTCTCACACAAACCCTTTTCTTTATCTATAACAGACTCCTCTTTTCACCCCATGTGCTCAATAAGAGGTTTTCTTCAGTACCCGATCTTTGCTGGTCTTGCTCGGCACCTAAGGCTACTCTTTTTCACATGCTTTTTTCTTGTACTATTACGCACAATTTTTGGAAACAAGTTTGGGCCCAAATTAATGCCATATTTCATACTACATTTCCCTTCTCCTTTGTTAATATTTTTTTAGGAAGTCTTTCTCCCTGTTGGGCAGATATGGATTTCAATATACAAATTGTTGACTTGTTGTTGGCTGTTGCATTCCAGCAAATTACTGTAAATTGGAAACATTTCGCTAATATTTCTTTCAGAGCATGGTGGTACAATGTATGCCACAATCACAGGCTGGATACTGTCTTTGTTCACCCCCTTACTCTAGCCAAAAAGCGGCATGATCTTTGGCTTCCTCTAACCCTGTACCTTGATATTTGTGCTAAACGTTCATCCCATTTGCCTCCCTTTCAGCAGGAGGTCTTTAAGCCTCCTTGATTGGCCTTTTTGTTCCTCTGTACTTTTTATACTCCAGTTTTATTGCATATTATTTCCAGTATTGCACTCTGTTATATAGCCTCATTTATTTGTTTTCTTCTAATTTAATGTTTACTCTCACAGTCATGTTTTAATCCACCTTTTATATTTATGCTATTGTTTTAGGTTTTCTTATGTATTGACACCTTCACTTGTCTAATAAAAATCTTTTGAACTGAAAAGAAGATCAGGAGAGGACTGGACCTGCCATCTATGATCTGAGAGGCGTTGTGAAGAACTGGGCCTGCTCCCTCTTGTAGCCGGGACAAAGAAGTGGACTCCAAGGGTCAGTTGGCTGATCTCCTGTGTAACTACATGGAGACAACAAGTTGCCACGGGCCTGTTCCTGGAAGTACTCAGCAGACCAGTGGCAACTTGGCCTGGACTGTACCTTACTATTACAACTGCCTGACACCCTGTGATTGATTGGGATTTAAAAGACTAAAGTGCTTATTTACAAGCCCCGTGTGCCACCGGAACGTCACTTTTCTTGACGTTCCGACAGCGCACAGTGCAGACCCATATCTACAAGGCCACGGAATGCCACCCTGCGTGGCTTTTCATGGCCTCGTAGATATGGTGTAAGGCAACACAGAGCAAGTCACTGCATTGCCTCGGGGAGGCGTGCCATGGCCGTTGCGGTGACTCAACACCAATGCTTTTTGACACGTTCCCAGATTTACACCAAAGCATAAAACTGGGAATGCGTCAAAAAACAGCACATCCTTAGGGGTGGCGTAACAGTTGTTTTAGTGAAGGAAGGTGTCCCTTCCTGCACAAAAACAACCTGATTTCAATGCAGGCACCCTTGTGCAAGGGTGCCTGTGTTGGCGCTAGCCAGCCATTTATGCACCAGAGCAGTGTAAGAGGACAGGAATGTGTTGTATCTCATAGATACGGTGCATTCCTGCCCTTTTCAGTGCTGCCTACCGACAAACTGTTATAAATGAGGCCCCAAGTCTGACACTAAAATCCCTGACTGGGACCAATGTTCCCTTTAATTTTTTTTCTCTGTGTGCGGCAGTGTGAGGTCTCTGTGCGCTCCAGCCACGGCAATGTGCCCCAAGAACCAGACCGCGTGTGTAGGTGCAGCGACAGTGGTTCTGCCTCGGGGTTCCTGCTTTATTGCGCAGATAACTGACTTAGGTACTGGAACGGAGGAGGCCTGTTTGATGGGACAGGGAGAGCCTGACTGGGAACCCAAAGTAGCCCTGGCAATTTTGCCGCACCGGCTCCCACCCTCCAGTAACAAAACTGGCCCCACTGCTCCAAAACTGACCCCCCACCCTTCCAGCCTCCCAGGCAAACGCCTGATGCCTGCTAAGGCCAGTCCAGCCAGGGGGATGGCCTTCGTATTGGTGACCGGAGTACAATGGATGTGGTCCGTCGGCTACGCTGCCGACTTTGGTGCTAGAAACCAGAGTTCGAGCCTCGAAGTCGCGTCCTCATCCTGTGATTCTGGGCAAATCACTCAATCTCCCTGTGCCTGAATGTGTAATGTAAATACGGTGCTATGTAAAGTGCTCCAATACCTTCGGGTCGAGTTCGCGCTATATAAATATGCAACAACAACAAAAAAAATGGTACAATGGTTGTGTCATGTTCGAAATGAGATAGTGCAGTGCAGAGCATCTGCAACCATGACAAAGCTACACTAATATATATTACGAAACTAGGGCAACTGGCCTCATTCCACAGTGCCAGTGAACCTCTTCTTTCCTAACTAACAACACAGCGGCAGCTCAGGGACATCTTAAGAACTTTAAGCGCCCTCGGACAAACGTATTTTGGGGGCCTCTGTGCGGATCAGCTTTGAATTTATCATCCAGTTTCAGCTTTCTCGTGTCCCTTTGGCCAGATCACAAACAGTACACAGACACACTGGTTCAAATTCCAAATGTGTTTATAGTTAATATTCAGGGATAGTGATGTATTTTTCCAATATTCTAACACACTAATACTACTGCAAATAATCACTGTGATATCCTCCCATTTCTCATATCTGAGATCCTGTTTGGATCTAAAATAAAAAAAAGTATGGCTGTTGCATGAAACAAAAACACATTTGTCATAAAATGTCTGTAATACAATCTCACACATTACCCAGATTCAAAATAAATGAAAGGAAAATGCTATTTGCAATATTCTATTTAAGAATTATTCAAGGTCATCAGGGCAAGCCTCTGCAGAACAGAGCTGGCTCTACCAAGGCGAGGGTTACTCAACCCTTTAAAACTGATAATCATGAGTTCACTTATCCGCTCTGAAGATGATTCTTGGATACACATGGGGTGAATGTACACACAAGTCCACCATGTGTACATTCAGAGTTACTAATATATGTTAGTGATTTTGAAAGCACACGTGGTACTTTTAGGCCTGCTCAGGGCTTTAAGTAGGATGAAAAAAACTGGGGGGGGGTCTTTCAAAGGGGCGTGCCTGATGTAATTAAGGGCCTGGCTTAAAAGCACGTAAGCTAAAAATCTGTGCTTAGCATAGTGTGCCGCCCAACCGTTATTGTGCTGCCTCTGTCATTGCATCCAGATATATAATACAACAAGTAACATTACACCTACAACAAGCCAGGACTATTGGCTTTGTCAATGGTTGTTAGTTGCATAAGATAAATAAGCAACAACTACGGCTTTGTTGAATATAATATCGAAAATGCCTCAGTTCTGAAATGATCAGACTGTGAAAAAACTATAAAAAGTCCTCTGAAGTTACACCAAAGGCTTTTAGCAGTTGCACTGCTTCAGAGTTGAGGTTTTGTTTTTACCCTGAGGGTGAGGGCAAAAATGAAGAGTCTGATAGGGACCTGTCTCAGCACCGGCTTTTAAAAATTCAGCATTGGCAGGACCCAGCCCACTTGCTGCATGCTTTTTGTTAGTAGAGCGTGGCTGCGGGCAGATTGTGTACATTTTTGAAAGTATATATGCTAATTGCAGCAATTAACATGAATACTTAAAAAAATGCACACAGTCTGCCCGCAGCCATGCTCTATTAACAAAAGGCATGCAGCAAGTCTAGATGCAGGACGTGTGCTTTCAGAATCACTAACGTATATTAGTGATTGTAAAAGCACACATTGATGTTAGGATATGTAGCAGAGGTGTTGTGTAGCTAATATTACTAGTGAAGCTTAGGCCTGGTAAAATATAGATGTAGAGCTCTGCCCCAAAAGTTAAAGAAAAGCTGAGATACATATGCAGGTGCTTGTAGTGAAATGGCAGCAACCTGCGGACACTATTGCAACAGATTAGAGCCGGATCTAATGATGGGGCCCGTTCAGCAACTGTTTGGCAGATAGTATAAAAGCTGAAGCAGACACTAATTGAACAAACGTGGATTTTTCTTAATATCTGTTATCCTTGTCTGCATTTTAGGTATGATGTTTGATTAAAAAAAAAAAAACTAAGTAAGAAAGAGCTGTACTGCTCATGCACTTTCAACTTCTGTCAGGCACCTGAAAGTTTGACTACCTCACCTCAGCCCTTACGTGCCTTAGCCGGCATCATTTGAAAGTCAAATTCAAATCCCAAAGCTCAGCACACAGTATAGTGTATGTCTCACACTCTTCCAAGGATCACTGAAGCCAGCCGTTGCTAATTCTGGAAATTGTGTTTTTCAGGCGCGGTGGAAACAGTTCAGAAATCCAGGCCTTCCGATCCTTGCACTCGCACCACGCACTTGACATTCTGAAAACACCTAAATAAATTACTCCTCTGAATTTCTTTCTAAATAAATGTATTTGCGTTATCTTGCTATTAAGGATCACTGCCTTTCTATTCCCTTGATGAATCCGCTCCTCTGCCTGCTCCCGTCCTTATTTACATTTACTGAGTTTGTTGATGCGTTTTTTTGTTCTCTTTTCTTTTGATACCTAGCTCTTCTTTTTCATCATGCAAGTCCAAAAGCACGACGTGTGCTTTAAACGTTGTTTTTTTGTGCTTGCTGCATTTATTTTCTTAATAAAGCATGGCTGCGATCTGATTGTGGGCATTTAAGAAAGCATTCTTGTTAATTGCAGCACCATCATGCGCTGCAATTAGCATTAATATTTTCACAATGGTCCACATTCAGGCCGCATTCGTGCGCCATTAAGAAAAGACATGCATCCAGTTCAAAAGAACGATGTGTATAACACACGTCGTGCTTTTGGACTTGCTTTTCTTCTCTCAAAGGAGCGAGGCTGCGGGCTGATTGTGGGCCATTGTGAAAATATTTATGTTAATTGCAGCGCATGATGGTGCTGGATTTAACAAATATTTTCACAAAAGCCCACAAACAGTCCCCAACTGCGCTTCATTAAGAAGGAAACGCAGCGAGTGCAAGAGCCGCCATAGCCAGGAAATTACCACTTTTCGCGCCGCTCGCATTTTAAATGTGGCAGCGCGAATTCTCTCCCAGGATCTACTGTGGGTGCGCGCTCCAAACACTGCACTGTGCGCTCGTAGGAACAGACGTGAGCGCGTGCGCAGGCGCGCACCTTCCTGGGAACACAGACTGGGACAAACCTGGTTGGCATCCAACCCACGCTTCATTGCAGTCAGCCTGAAATTGCACCTAGGTCCTACCGCCACCATACACTATCATTGTCACCTAGAGCTTTTTGGACCTTAAACATTTACATTTCTGGTTTCCCTTGTTAGATTTTTGTCATTTTGTTTATTAAATTGTACTCTATGTTTGCATTCAGTTTGGGATTTTTATTGTGTGACTTTTTGACTTTATTACTGTTTTAGTACTGCATAAATACTTTCAACACTGCCCCAAGTTAAGCCTCACTGCTTTGTGCCATAGAGACCAAGGGATCGAGGTTAGGTCATTTTGTGACTTCAAAGGTTCACCCTGACAAGACTTGAGATTGTGCCATGAATTTGGCTCTCACCCACCCCAAGTAATAAATTGATTTCTTACAGTAAGCTTTATCCACAGCCCACTGATACTACCAGGTCAACCCATACAAACCCTCAAAACCCAGGCATATCTCCTCATGGTATGCATAATCTGTAAAGTATTTATGCTTCCAAGTAAACTGAAAATCCAGGTATAGACTGTTGTGGAATCTCTTATGCACACTTGTCTAAATTTTAAAATATGATAGATCATGTCTGATACTGTGGTATTTCTGGTGACACCAGAGTAAAAACACAATGAAGGCTGCTGACTAAGTGATCAGCACCAGCCTAGCAAAACTCCCACCACATGGACCACTTGGGACCAGTTGGCTAGTCAGTGTACTGGTGGCTGTGAAGTTGCGTGGTGGGCTGTGTACTATCAGAGTCAAGATTGAGTACCACAGATGAAGTGCCACAGCACCTCGTCGAGTCCCATCACATATTCCTCTAGGAGTGGTAATCGCGACCAACAGTGGAAGAGAGCACTGCATTAATACTGACTTACATAGGAGTGTAAAAATGGGGGGGGATTCTGAAGTGTGAATGACTACAACAGGAGACTCAAGTGCCTGACTATCACAAGAAGAAGAAGGCCACAGTGAATATATTTTGTGACTACAACACAAGGAGAACCAGGAAAATGGTATGGAAGCGAAAGAAAAGCATTGTGCTATGGGTGTCTGAAATAAATATGGGTAGAAGCAGAATGTCATTTAGGGCAGAACAGAGAGTTAAAAACAGCCTTCAAAAATGTTTTAACATCCGCTTGTAATGTTCTGAGCTTAGCTTGCAATGCACAGTTGTGCCTGTTGGTGCCATAGGGGAATTTGCAGAGGTTTCACCCAAAGAGCACTTCATTGTTTCAAATGTAGCCAACTGTTGTATTTTATCACATAGTTTCCTAAGTATATATTTGTTTTAAATGCTGTTCTGAAACAAAACTCACTCAGTATTCCTGTACTTCAAGGATCAAGACAGAGCCCAGTACAACTACAGACCAGCACAAAGAGTCTGGAGGAACGGGTTCAGGCCCTCACGAAACAGCAAGACGCCATGGCAGCTAAGCTGGAGGACCAGGAAGGGCGGGCAGGCAGGAACAATATAAGAGTGGTGGTGGTGCCAGAAGGTACGGAGGGGCCTAATGTTGACCTCTTTCTTGAGGACTTGATCCTGAACCATCTCAAACCGAAGCGTCTCTCCAACTATTTTACTATTGAATGTGCACATAGGGCACCCATCTCTAGGCCCAAACCTGGCGCTCTACCAAGGACAATCATCGCTAGGATTCTTAATTTCCGGGATAGAGATGCCATCCTACAGACAGCATGTCAACACAGGGACCTGCGCCATGAAAATGCTGTGATCCGATTTCCCCCCCACTTCACACTAAATGTACAACGGCAAAGGAGTGCATTCAAAACTGTGAAAAAGGAACTGTGTGCCAAAGAACTCAGGTACTCTATGATGTTTCCAGTTAAGTTGAGAGTTGAGGCAGAAGGGAAAACGTGGTTTTTCAGTTCCCCAGAGGAGGCTGGGGAGTGGCTGGAGGGATGACGCAACGTAGGCTAAAACTCTCAACGAGGGAGATGGCGAGAACAGCACAGGATGATGAGGAAAGACACGGAATGAGAGAAAACGGAATGCTGCTTAGCTTAAGAGGGAAGGAGGGTCCGGAAAATGAGGCTTCGGCGAGATGTCGTGTCAAAGACTGTGAAGACCAGGTCGTGTTGCATGGGTGATGGGTGGGGGAAGGTGGTATGAATACGAACTCTCTAATATTGAGACTTTCGGCACGGCTCTTAATCATTAGTGTTGCTACAGGATTAAAACACACATCCTATTGCGGGTGGTGGGATCCCGGGGAAGGGGCTACAACAGCTCGGCAAAGACCGGCCCATTTTAGTTACTTGTTTCGGGGCGACAGGCACTCTTCGTGTTGGGGTGGTGGGAGTTGCTATACCCACCAGCAGGGCAGCAGGGCAGCAGGGCAGCAGGGAGGGGGTTAGTTCTATTTGGGGAATGTTATATTTAGTAAGTTCTTATTGTTTTATTGTTAGTTCTTAAAAATTGCAAAGTCAGTGTAGTAGGTCGATGCAACTTGATAAAAATGTGAAGAGATACTCAACACAGAGATGGCGTCTGACGAGACGGTAACACCATAGGGAAAAGGACAGAAAGCAACAGGGACGCAACGGGAGGGGCAACAAGGGGCTACCAGTCTAAAAATCCTGTCATGGAATGTGAATGGTCTGGGGAGTCATATTAAACGTAGTATAGTGCTACAATACCTACATCGACACTCCCCGGGTGTTGTGTTACTGCAGGAAACGCATTTCAAAGGCCATCGATATCGAGCATTAGATAGATATGGATATAAGTTGGTTGCCCATGCTGGTTATACAACCGTATCAAGAGGAGTGGGAATACTGGTCAAGATGGGTCTCCCCTTGGTTATAGACAAGATCCGGCATGATCGCCTGGGAAGGTCAGTGGCTCTGACAGGGAAATGGGAAAGACAGGCTATCAATATTGTCTCAATTTACATTCCACCGGCGGTGCAGTCTGAGGCGTTCACAACGCTGGGGACCTAACTGGTCGATCTTCCACCTGGACTACTTGTGCTGGACGGCGACATGAACTCTACTATTGACCCGGGGCTTGATAGGGAAACCGTATCAACAAGAGAGAGAGAGGTGGAGCCCCTGGCACGTTTGTTGAAGCTGTGGGCCTGACAGATCTCTGGCAGTTGCATAACCCTGATACTCACCAGAACACCTTCTACTCAGCTGCCTGCTGCAGTTACTCATGGCTAGACCACATACTGACACACAGGAGTGAAGAAGCGTGGTTTTCTAACGCACAAATTGGTCCGCGTGGTATCTCAGACCATTTACCGGTGGAGGTAATGGTGAGGGGACCGACACAGAGACACATTCTACCACCTAGGCTGAATTCATGGTTCTCTAAGAATAAGGAAAATACTCAAAAAGTTAGGGAACGGGCACAACTCTACTTCCAGGAGAACAAGGAGACGGTTGAGGCGGCCTGTACTCTGGGGGAAGCATTTAAACCAGTTATGAGGGGACATGTCCAGGCCTGCATACGAGGTAGTAACAAAGAAATAGGACTGCAGTGGGACAGACTGGAGGTGACAGTAATGGAGATGGAGGCAAGATTTCTGGAGGGTGGGAGAACTGACCAGGTATTAGCACACCGTTTAGAACTCAAGAGGCAGGAACTGCAATACCTGGCGAATAATGCTACGAGATCTGGAGCGCTGGCAATGCAGAGACGAGTATATGACCTGGGAGATAAAGCCAATAAAATGATTGCCTGGTTAGAAAAAAGAGACAGGGAGAGGAGTTGGGTGGCAGAAATACGCGACAAAAGCGACACACGTACACTACCGGGAAGGACATGACTCTGGTTTTTGCAGATTATTATGAGGAGATATACGAGTCCAACCCCGTCAGGACAGAGACAGACTGTAGCGAGCTGATAGAGGAAATGAGACTGCTGGTGTTGTCCGAGGAATATAGAGAAAATATCGAGAAGGACATTACGACTGACGAAATAATAGGTACCATACAGGATCTGCAGGCAGGGAAGGCACCGGGACCAAATGGTTTGCCCGTGGAGCTCTTTTTAGAAATGTTTTATTGCCATTTTGTCATAATAACAATATACAACAACAAAAAAACTAAACTAAAATAAAAAGGAGAAACCATCAGTACAGTGCATTCCTTCAGAACAGCGAGTACAAATCATGACAAACAGTTACCCACAAAATTAATTTGTATACCAAGTATAGACCAGTTTGGAGTTGTAAGTCCAGTCACCAGTCACGTCCCATATATATAGAAATGCATACCATCTAATCAGACCCCACCCGTCCAACCCCACATCGCCTATTGTGCATCGATTGGTGGTCCCACACATTCTCAGGATGGGATGTACAGGGCACCTCCCATCCTGTACTATTTTTGATGTGATGCAATATTAACTTCCAGTAGATTGCTATTAGTCTACAGTGCCAGGCCATATGTATAAAGGTTGCCCCAGGAGTCCCACATCTCCAGCAAGTGTCATCTGTGCGTACTCCCATTCTGTGTAGTTGTGAGGGTGTTCGATAAAGGCAATGTAAGTATTTAAAATGGATTAATCTTAAGCAATAGTTCGGTGACAGTTTCTCAAGTAATCTGCAACTCTGATCCCATTGTTCATCAGTGATTACCTCCACTAGGTCATCGTCCCACGCTTTGCGGGCTGACATGGCTGCCACTGGAGCCAAGCGCTGGGTCGTGCGATAGATCTGAGATATTAATTTCTTGCCCGAGGTATTGGTCAATAGATTTTCTAGTGCATCGACCATTTGCGGGGGGCGGGATAAGAAGTAAATTTGGTTATACAAAATGTCCGTAATTGATAATAGAGCAACATATCCAGTGCCGTCGGGGGCAAAGGTTCACACATCTTATCTAGCGTGAGGAAGGCCTCCGCTTGATATAGGTCTCCTGCCTTTGTCAAACCGTACAGGGTGGCCCTTTCACGCGCTTTAGCATCTGTTAGTGGAGGAATCATTGGGTTATTTAAAATAGGCATGGAGGGAGCGTATAATAGATCTGTGTGTGTTCTTTTTCGGATACCGTCCCATGCCCAGCGTAGTGTCTGTATGGTATCTATTTCATCTCATGGTCGGCAGTATAACTGGTATAGTGCAGTTTCTAAGGGGACGGGGGCAACCTTATCAATCTCTATGGCAACATGTGGTTGGAACGGCGTGGGGTGCGTCCAAAAATGCAAAAATTGTGCCTGGGCGCTGTAAGCATATAACTCGAAGTCGGGAGCCGCTATTCCTCCCTGTGATTGAGGCAATGTCAAGACCTCCCAGGCTATTCTGGGTTGTCGGCCTGCCCAGATTAGTTCGATCATTAGGGAGCGTATGCGTTTGAAGAAATGCTGTGTTAGGGGCAGCGGAATGTTTACAAAAAGATACAGCAACTTGGGTAAAAAAATCATCTTTGCTATCGCCACTCGACCTGCTAGCGAGATTGGGAGGTTGCACCAACGTTTCACCCAGTCTTCCATCCAGTTTATCGTTTTCCCGTAATTGGTCTGCCAGATCTCTTGTATAGCACCACTGATCAATATCCCCAGATAGCGGACTGGATCTTTTGCCCACGTAATTGGATACTCCGTCTCAAATTCTGGGGTACCTGACGTTAGTGGGAGTATAACTGACTTTTTCCAATTGATGGAGATGCCCCGAGAGTCCACCATATCTTTCTAATTCACGCGTCATGGGAGCAAAGTTGTCTTTAGGGTCAACCATGTAGAGAGTGATATCGTCCGCATACATAGACACGGTTAGGCTGTGGTGAATCCGATACCCCGATTGGCATGGTGTTGACATATTCGGGCTGCAAAGGGTTCGGTGGCTATGGCAAATAAAAGTGGTGACAGGGGGCAACCCTGCCTCGTGCCTCTGGTGATAGTTATGGGGTCTGATATCTGCCCATTCACACGTATACGAGATGTTGGTATAGTATATAGGAGCCTAATTTGTTGCATAAATAGCGGGCTGAGACCCAGTCTATGAAGGAGAGGGAACAAAAAACCCCATTCCAGAGAATCAAATGCCTTAGTGGCATCCAACAACGCCGCTATGTCCGAGACATGAGGCGCTAAGTAATGTAACAGGCCGAATAGTGTTCTGAGGTTGTGTGAGGTAGATCTGCCCGGCACGAATCCGGCCTCATGATCAGTGATAGGAGGGGTAGCAGTCTGGAGGCCAAAAGTTTTGCAAATATCTTTGCGTTGAGGTTTATTAAAGAGAGTGGACAATAGGAATCGCATTGGAGGGGATCCTTATCTGGCTTCAGTAGTGTAATGATTACAGCCTCCCTCATAGTCTCGGGGAGCACCCCAGTTTGTTGAGCCTCTTGGTATACTTTTAATGATTGTGGGGCCAATAGGTCAGAGTATTCCTTGTAAAATTTTGCGGTGAGCCCATCTGCTCCTGGTGCCTTATCTGCAGAGAGGCTACCTATTGCTGTGCGCACGTCCTCTACAGTGAAAGGAATATCCATATATTCCCTGTATCTCTCACTAAACCATAATAGTTGTATGGGGTGGAAGTATTCCTCAAGCATTGTGTCTGCCGGGGTCGACCGAGTGGTGTAGAGTTTAGCATAAAAGATTCGCATTGTGTGAAGTATTTCTTGTGGGCTGTTTTCCATATCATCTTCAGGGGTTCTGAGTGCTGTGATAAAAGTGGAGCCCCTTGGTGGGCAAAATATGTTAGCAAGGGTTTTCCCTGCTCTGTCCCCATCCCCATATTTCCGTGCTATAGCATATTTAATCAGAAAATTTGTTTCCCGGATTACCTCCTCCTGGTGTTCTGTGAGTAGTCTGTGTATATTACTGAGTAACGTGTTTGTTAGTTGTGTGAAGTATTGCTTCTCAAGCGAGTTCAATTCTGTTTCTAATGTTGTAAGCCTAGTGTGTATATCTTTCAATATACCCGCTTGTCCCGCTATACAGTACCCCCTTATTACCGCCTTAAATGCATCCCATATGGTGCCAATGCTGTCCACCATGCCATTGTTTTTTTTTTTTTTTTTTTTTTTTTTCAAAATTTTTTATTAAAACAATAAATCAGTTACAAGCATGGGCCTACAACCACCAGGGCCGGCCGCTAGACTAAGAAAGGATCGTACATTAGTTAAAGCAGTAGGCGACGCCTGGGGCCCAGCCCCGTAAATGGCTCAGGATAGCTCGAGAGAAGCAGGAGACATACATTTAACATAAATAACAACAAAAAACAAAAGGCGAGGCATACGGGCAAAAAGCGTGGGTCAGGCTACATCCGGGGGACTTTACTCCAAACCTTCAATTAGCTATCAACAGGAGGGAGTACTGAAAGATCGGGGGGGGGTAACGGGAAAGGAACATCCATATTCGATTATTACAATCAGTTGCAAGGACCCATCAAGGGTCAGGGGGACAAGGCAATATCGGTGTCCACTAGGGGGGGCGTACAGATACCCCCACGATACACGTTCCATTGCCCCCAAATTCTACCCCATGCCCCGGGTTTACCGCGGGCCACATATACCGTCTTCTCCCTGAACATACACCAGTCCATGTTTTCCTTCCATACTGACACGGTGGGTGGCCGCTGGGAGCCCCAAAGCTGCGCTATATCCCTCTTAGCAATCATGTAGCCCAGGGCCGCCCACCGAGTCTGCGCCGCGTTATAATCATTGGGCTCCCACACATTCAAGACACAGCGACGCACCTCCGGCAGCAGCGCCACCCCGGTGACTTGTCCCATGACCCCATGAACCCGACGCCAGTATTCCGCCACCTCCCGGCACTCCCAAAGGATATGGAGAAAGGTGGCACTGAGCCCACACCCCCGCTTGCAAAGCCCATCTTCCGAGAATCCCATCGAGACCAGACGGGGGCCCGTCACATATACCCGGTGGAGAATCTTTAACTGGACCAGGCGGAGACGGGCTGGAATGGCGACTTCCTTGGGGGACGATAGTGCGGACTGCCAGTCCTCGTCGTCTAATTCCAACCCGTCCCCCGTCCACGTCTCCCGAAGGCGCACCAATAGGTCAGCCCGATTATTAATGAGTTTTTTATAGATTAAGGAGATAGTACTGTCGGGAACATGACCATCAAGTATGCGGTCCTCGAGGGGCGAAGAGGCCGGGATCTTGGTCCCCTCCCCAAAGACAGAGAGCAGGGCATGTCAAACCTGGGCGTATCGGAAGAACTCCTTTTCCGTGAGTTCGTATTCGCTCTGGAGCGCCGCGAAGGTCTTAACCGCGCCCTTCATCCATAAGTCTCCCACTCTACTGATGCAAATCGTGTCCCAACGGTCAAACCCCTTCGTTGTCCAGAGGCTTCCCAGTCGGTCGGAGGCAAATAAAGGAGTAGCGCATGTTAGTCGCTCACTCCAGCCCATGGCTACATTGGCCGCCTTCCAAATCCGTACCGCGATCTTAGTGGGGCCCGTCAGGTTCCGTCCAGCCGAGCGGGAGTAGAGCGCCCTGTTATAGTTACCGCCGGGAAGCAGGAATTTATCCATCTCGTACGCCGGGTTCAAGCCAGGCGCATACGTGGCATGGTTAATGGCTGATAGCTGTGAGGCCCAATAATACCTGCGAATGTCGGGAAGCGCGATGCCCCCGTCGTATCAGGGGAGAGTGAGTTTGGCCAGGGCGATACGCGCCCGTCCGTCCCACACCAGTCTCCTCTGCAGGCTCTCTACTTCCCGAAAGTAGGCCACTGGAATGATGTCGAAGGAGTTCTGAAGTGCATAGAGGAACCTGGGAAGGGACATCATTTTAAACAATGCGGCCCGACCCAGTGGGGACAAGGGCAGCCTACACCACCGAGCCGTGTCTTCCCTCAAACGCCGAAGTGGAAGCAGGAGATTGTGCTCATAGCGAGCTACGGGGTCCAAGGAGATGTGTATCCCCAGGTATTTAAAGCCGGACAGAGATATTTGGATCGGAAGCCGAGGCGGCAGGAGAGGGGGGCCACCGGAGATAGGATAGACACAGGATTTAGACCAGTTAATCGTGAGACCCGAATTTCTCCCGTAGGAAGTCAGAACATCGAAGAGAACGTTAAGCGACTGCCGCGGCGAGGTAAGATACAGGAGGATATCGTCAGCATATAACGAGACCCGATCCTCAAAGCCCGGGGCCCACCGGATCCCCCTGATCGAGGGCTCCCAGCGGAGCCAAGCGGCGAGTGGCTCCAGGGCGAGAGCAAAGAGCAGAGGGGACAACGGGCACCCCTGCCTCGTACCCCTACCGAGAGCGAAGGGCCGAGAGACCCGTCCATTAACCACCACCTGAGCCATGGGTCCCGTGTAGAGAAGCTTCACCCAGCCAAGAAATCCCTCCCCAAAGCCGAATTTGGTCAAGACAGCCCAGAGGAATGGCCACTCGATGGTGTCAAAAGCCATCGTGGCATCTAAAGAAACCAACACGGCCGGTTCGGAGAGGTACTCTGCCCTGGCGAGGGCGCCATGGAGACGCCGCAAGTTGAGGGCGGTGTTGCGATGTGGGATGAAGCCGCATTGATCAGGATGAATCAGATCGCAGATGACGCTCAACAAACGATTGGCAAGGACTTTAGCCAGGATTTTAGGCTCTGCATTTAGCAGTGAGATAGGCCTGTAAGAGGCACAGCGGTCCCGTGGCTTACCTTCCTTGGGGATCACGACTATCGTGGCCAGTCGCTGGTCAACCAGAAGGGAACCGGCCTCAAGGGACTCCTGGAACATACGACGGAGGAAGGGCGCTAGTTTATCCGGGCGCAACTTATATAATTCGATAGGTAGACCGTTGGGACCCATGGCCTTGCCCGAGCGAAGGGACCGAATCGCAGTCGCGATTTCATATACCGACAAGGGAGCGTCCAGCTGCTCACGGTCCTCGGCAGAAAGGCCAGGCAAAGCAATGTCCCTCAGGAGAAGGCGAGAATCTTCCTCATCCCTATCAGTCACCGGGGAGTACACAGTCCGGAGGTGGTCGGCAAAACATTCCACAATCTCACCAGGCTCAGTCACACACACTCCATCAGAGACACGCAACTCCGGGACCACACGATTCACTCTCTCCTTCTTGTCCAGCCACGCAATCAGCTTTCCCGCCTTGTCCCCGGCATCATACAACCGACCCTGCTGCTCCCTATACATAGTTTTGGCAGCGTCGGTGACAAGAGACCTGTATTCAAACTGTTTCAGGCTGAGGACATGGAGCCCGTCCGGAGTGACACCCGCCTCCAAGGCCGACTCCAGCCCCGAGATGTCAGTCTCCAGCTTCACCACCGCCTCACTCCTGAGCTTCTTAGCCACCACTATCTGGGAGAGGGCGTGTCCGCGGATTACGGTTTTAAAGGCTTCCCACAGGGACATTGCAGACAACACGGACCCCTCGTTTTCAAAAAAGTATTGGTCCATAGCCTTAACCAGACTCTCGCGGGTCGTAGGGTCTCGCAGGTACCACGGGTTAATGGGAGCGATCCGCCCTGCAGACCGCGACTCGGTGTCAAAGAGAAGCCACAGCGGGGAATGATCGGAGATACTCCTCGCCAGGTGCCTGACCTCTCGAATTCGACCCGTCTGCGCCGCGGGCATAAGGAAATAGTCTAACCTAGAAAGACTCCCGTGTGCCCCAGAGTGAAAGGTGTATTGACATTGGGTCGGATGCATTAATCGCCAACTATCCACCAGGCCGAAGGTCTCCAACAGACCACCTAGCCAAGCCTGGGCAGCGGGGAGGGCCCTGGGTGGGTGACGATCCAGGTCACCCGAAACCACCGAGTTAAAATCCCCGCCCATAAGCAAAAGGCCATCCGGAAGTTCAAGCAGCATTCGACCCAAGTCCGCGAAGGTGGAGTTCTGGAGGCCCGGTGGGACGTAAATTGAGACCAGGGCAAGGGGATGCCCCTCCCACCTCCCAGTCAGACAAACATAACGCCCTCTGTCATCTGAGACCACCCTCGTGATCTCCAACGGAAGTGAGGATCGCAGGAGAATGCCCACCCCCCTGGAGCCAGTTGTGAAACCAGAGTGAGCCACGAGGCGGTAACCCCCCCTGTTCATTGCATGGCAGACATTACCAACCAAATGCGTCTCCTGGATAAACACCACATCAGGAGTCAGACGACGCAAATACTGCAGAACTACACCCCGTTTGATACGGTCCCCCAACCCATTGACGTTCCATGACATCAGCTTCAACCCGTCCCCCCCCATCCCCTCCAATAGATCAGAGGTCCCCCCGCAAGTAGCACAAGTCCCAAAGGTGGCAGAAAATCAATACCTCGCCCTGCAAACAAAAACCACACTACAAAACAACCCCTCCTTCCCCCCCACCCCCCCCAACACCCAACTCCCCCCACCCTGCACCCCTGCGGGCCAAAAAACCCCCCCAAATTGCAGTGTGCCTGTCGCCCAACTAACCCCAGTCTACAAAAAGACCCCGGAGGAGGAAAGGGACCCGTCCCCGCCCACCCCCCATACAGGTACTAGCAAAACACACTGAACCAAAGAAGTACAACCCAGCTGAGCAGTGCAAATTGGCAAAATCAAGGACCAAGAGTCACTCCAAAGGGGATCCGTCACCGTTGGCACCCGCAGAGGGCCCAGGACGGCCACCTCTGTCCGGCAGCGAGTCCAACCAGTCACTCACGGCCACAGGAGAGTCAAAGAAGGCAGTCCGATCCTCGTGTTCCACTCGGAGTTTGGCAGGGTAGAGCATAGAGTACTTTAGGCCCAGCTCACGAAGACAACGTTTCACCCCCTGGAATCCCATCCGCTGTTTCTGGACAAGTTGAGTAAAGTCCGGATAAAAGTTAATGGATGAGTTCTCATGTCGAACCGGGCCATGGACCCGCGAGGCCTGCAGAATCGCATCCCGGTCTCTGTAGTAAAACAGTTTGGCCACGATAGGCCTCGGGGGGGCCCCCGGCCGTGGCCGCCCGCCCGGAACTCGATGAGCCCGTTCAACGGCAAAAAATGTACTCAAGCCCGCAGGGGTCAGCTGTTGGAGGATGAGTTCCTCGACCAGGAGGTCAACCGGGCGGTCGTCTGAGGACTCCGGTACGCCGATGACACGGATGTTGTTGCGTCGGGCCCGTCCCTCGAAGTCCTCCAGCCGCCGGGCCATCTGCTCATTGACCACCTTGATGTCGCCAAGCGCGGCCTGCAGGTCCGACACATCCGCACCCAGGGTGGAGGTCCGCGCATCGAGAGTTTGAACCCTCTCGTTTGTTTTGGAGAGGTCCGCCCGTATTAAGGTGACATCAATCGCCACCGTATCGATCTTGCGGGCCAGGGCCTCGTATTGCGTGGCGATGGTCTCCCTGATGCCATCAATGGCGCCCATGATGTCCTGTAGGGAAAGTTCCGAAGAGACGGATGTGCCACCACCGGCGACGTCTGAGGGGGGACCGGCCGTTCCAGGAGAGCCTCTGCCCTGAGTGTAGCGGTCCATGTTGTTGGTCTGGACCGATCCTCCACGGAGGGAGGATTTAGTCTTGCGCCCCTCGGGACCCCCCTTGCCCCCCATGCGGCCACGGACTCCGAGGGGGACCGCCGATCAAAAGTAGTCGGGATACCGGCCCTGGAGACCAGCGCCTCACCCGAAGCCACAATATGGCGGTGCGGGGGGACCCAAGGCGATAGGCACTCTAGTGGCAGGTGGTGACAAAGCTTTGTGCAGAGGTCAGGGAAACACCCCGCCACCTCAATCGCTCCACCGGCCAGACCCCTGAGGTCTGAAAGTGAAACCGAAAGTGGCCGAGCGGCCCCTGGCACCGCGCCGCAGCCGTTGTTGTTCAACTGCGACACGGCCCCACGGCTCACCTTCGCCCCGGGCACCTCCGTCGGGTGGGTCCCAAAAGTTCAATCAACGATAACTCAGGATTCCCGGGTCTGATTAAATTTCTGAAAAGAGATACGTGCTCAGCCGGTCGTCATCTCCCAGATTCCATAAACCAAATCAGGATATTGTCAGGATAAATTCCGAGGAGCAGCGAGGGTCCGGGGAGCCCTGTGCTCACGCGACCATCTTGGATGCGCGCTAGGCTCCTCCTCCCACCATGCCATTGTTGATGTCAAAATATTCAGTAATTTTCTCCCTAAGCCCTTCCCTGAACACCGTGTCAAGGAGCGCATTGGAGGGCAGACGCCACGTAAAGGGCTGTATATATGGCTTGGGCACTTTAAGAGTAAGTAGGACTGGGGCATGGTCAGAGAGCGTGTGGGCTGATGGGCTACATCAGTTGCCCCAGAGTGGACCACATGCGATGTTATCCAAAAATCTATTCTGGACCATGCCAAGCGGTGGTGGGTGACGCAGGTGCCGTCCCTTTCTTGTGGATGAAATATTCGCCATGAGTCAATCAATCCCCCATCCGTCAGTAGTCCCTTCAACATTTCCGTTGCCTGCGGATGGTGTAAGCGGGCAGCGCCTACTCTGTCCTCTGTTTGAGACAGAACCACGTTGAAGTCACCGCCCCATAGTATCCCCGCTTCTCCCACCGCCTGGATCTTGTGCCACACAACTTGAAAGAACGAAGGGCTATCCACATTCAGACCATATACGCTAGCTAGGATCATGTGGCTGCCAAATAGTGTCCCTGTCATGATGAGGTATCTGCTCTCCGGATCTTTGCCAAGGAACCCCCTTTTTAATCAGTGTTGCCACTCCCATGGAGTAACTTAAGTAACAGGAGGTTTGGACCTCACTCCAGCGTTTTGAGTGCAATTTAGTGCTCGTAACATCAGTCAGGTGTGTCTCCTGAAGCATACGTGTTCCTATGTCCAGTCTCATGAGGAAGGAATGTACCAGTCTATTTTTCCTGTGGTCACTAAGGCCACGTATTTTCCAGGTAATGTATTTTAAGTTAGTCATCTGCTTTCAACCCTCTATAGTGATCAGTTCGCTTAGTGGGCCGCCTGTCGACCTGGTCCCTTATTGTGGTGGGTAAATGTTTTGTATTGACACGCCTTTGTCGGCCGAGCCCGCACAAAACTATCACGAATAGTGTATCGTGGAATGCGACTGATTTAAGTGTGAAGTCGTTTAGCACTGCATCGACAAAAAAGAACAACAAAACCCTCAATCCAAGCCACCCCCCTCCCACACCAACCCCCCAATTAGGTTGTGTATCCCAATCATAACAATACCCTGTAACCAAAAAAACGCCCAACAGGGGGCTGTGGGGATTCATCCCAGCGGGGGCGAGGAGTTACCGGCGAACTGCCCTGTTGATGTTGCAACAGGGTGGCTGAGCATCAGTATAGGTAGACCACCATGGGATTATTAAGCACAATATACATTCAAATGTCAGGTAACCATGAACAGGGCCAACCGGAGAGATAGCATTACATTTGGACGTGCAGTACATTACTTAATGTCACTTAGCTGGCCCTGTGAAGTAGTTTCCGTGTTTCGATCTGTGGTTGTCATCTTTTTAGCATGTTGTTTGGCAAATTTGAGTGCTTTGCCTGCCACAGTGAAGAATATGGGTTGCCATCCGTTTGCACACGCAGTTTAGCTGGGTATAGCATTGCGTATTTCGTGGCAGTTTGTTGGAAGATCTTTTTTGCAGGGATCAATTCCCTGCCGGCTGCCTGGACCGCCTGCGTGAAGTCAGGATAAAACTATATTTTGTTGTTTTGATATTGGAGGGCATCCCTTTCGCGCACCAGTCGCAGAATCGTGTCTCTGTCTCTGTCTCTGTAGTTAAGTAATCTAGCCAGGATGGCTCTTGGAGTGGCCCCCGGCGGTGGCCGCCTACCAAGTGTGCAATGGGCGCGTTCAACGAGAAACATGGGCGACAGATCAGCTCCAAAGAGTTCTTGCAGGAGCCACTCGACATATTTTTCCATGTTTGGAATGTGAGTTGATTCCGGCACGCCCGTCAGGCGTATGTTGTTGCGTCTTGATCTCGCTTCCAAGTCCTCATTGCGACTCTTAATCACATCCAGGACTTTGTCCACGTGCAACAATTGCTCAGGCGTTTCCGTTTGGTTGTCATCTTGATCCGAAACCCGAGTCTCCAGCGTCTCCAGCCTATTTTCATGTTTATCCACCCTACACGACACGTGGTCCATACGTGCCACCAGGGAGTCCAGTTTCGAGTCAATGTCCTTCAGGCTGGCTTTAACATCTTTTAGCATTGTTTTTATGTCTTCATCTTGTTGTGACTCTAATTGAGTCTCCGGGACGATCATTTGTGACGCCATATCACTTTCCGTGTGTCGTGTGCTGCGTTTTTCAAAATTTAGGGCCATATGTAGATAGCTAAATACCGGTCAGTAACGGCCGAAAATCGGTAATTTTCCCGTTACCGACCGGTATGTAGCCCTTTCTAATGTAGGAGGCAGGTTTTAAGGATTCGGTAATTTACCGAATCGGTATTTTAAGAAATCGGTAAAATACCGAATCGATAAATTACCGAATCCTTAAATCCTATGTAGGGAGCACTCAAGTGAGTGCATTTTTGGTTTAAGGATTCGTTATTTACCACCAACTACAAGTTGATGGTAAATACCGAATACCTTTTCAAAAGCAATTTTGTGCTTTTTTAAAAGTGCCATGTGGCAGACATACATGCCCTTAGGGCATGTATGTGCGCCACATGTGCACACATGCACGATTCAGGGGTGCAACAGGGTGTCAATGTGACACCCTGCCACCCTTGAATATGCTCCCCCGATTACCGATTCGGTATTTACCGAATCGGTAATAGTGAATGGCTTCCCATTCATTCCTATGGGCCTCCAGGCCCATAGGAATGAATGGGAAGGTATGCCTTATTACCGATTCGGTAAATACCGAATCGGTAATAACGAATATTCTATTCTATTTACCGATTCTTGAATACCGAATCGGTAAAATTCGGTATTTAGGAATCGGTAAATAGAAATTACCTACTTATGGCCCTTAGTCTTGGTTGCTTGTTATCAGGTTTTCCCATGTTGACACGTTATCTAGCCACACCGACCCGCGCAGTCCGCAGCCACTCCTGCCGAACCCTGCGTGGAGCTCTATCAATAGTCTCTGGGTCTATTTAGTGTAAACTTGCACTGACAGCAGCGTGGCCGTGGCTATAGGTCATATCTCTATGTTACGGCTTTGGTCGCAGACGCGTAATGCCTCAAAGCCCTGAAGTCAACTTGTAAGCAGAATATCAGGGGCCAGATCAACCACCTCCCCTGCCGCTCTTGTGAGTCTGGGGCACCGGAGACCTACTGCAGGAGACTCGTGCTGTGGGTGTCTGCCACCATTCACCCAACTGTATAGCTACATGTCTTCTGAACTACCACCTGTATAGCGCGCAGCCTTTATTTCTAGCCGCCAGGGCCCAACAGCCCGAGAGTAAAGTCGCTATCTTTGTGAAATTGCCATCCAATACCTTGGGCGCGTTCCTGCCAGTATTGAGGATGAGCCCTAGCCGCTGTATTCAGGGCGGCCCCACCTTCCAAGCGCCAGTGCGTGGTCTCAAAGCACTGCTCAGTCCACACAACTCACACCACTGCTCGCTCCCCCAGGACTATTCATTCACACGCAGTCCGAGAGGCAATATCCGATATGGTAGGCATAGCAGTATTTTGCACCTTGGAACACAGCGAGGCTGCCACACCAGCCCCTCGGGAACTCACGTGTGGCCGGACTTGTGCTCTCCCGCCGGCCGCCTGATTGTGTCACCGAGTTCTGTTCTGCCCCCCCGGTTTTTGGAGCCCCTCCGTCTCACCTCGTTGAAGCTGCCGGTCACGCTGTGTAGTTGAAGATTGGTGCCGGAGCTCCGCGCCCGCCAGCCGCTCCAGTGAAGGCGCAGTACTCCACTCTGTCATAGAGGGCCGGCGGCGCTCTCGCCGCGGGCCACGGAACGCAATGGCGGCAGCTGCGGACTGCGGTCCATCCCTGGGCTTAGTGCGGCGCATCCAGAAACAGTGTCCTCGTCAGCCAGCTGCAGGGAGCCATCACAGGAGGGCCTCGTAGATGTCGGAGATGTTTTTGCGAAAGGCACTCGCTGCTGGTGAGGCGCTCGACCGGCCGGGAGCGCACCAATGCCCGCGGCCTCTATGGCGCCGTTCACCCTGAGGTATCGATCTGTTCAGCGGCACATCAGATTGTGGATTTTGGCTGTTCAATCCCTGTGGGGTCTAGTTTAAGCAGATTCCTGGCGGATTTGTGTGCTCGGCCGGCAGAGCCGACAGATTAGGCGGCCATCTTGCTGCATGGCTAGGCCACGCTCCCTGCCTGTGGAGCTCTTTAAATGCACGGCCAGTATAGTGGCCCCATATCTTCTAGGTATGTTTAATGAAGCAAGAGAGAAGGGGTGTCTACCAGCAGATCAGCGAACGGCAACTGTCATTGTAATCCCCAAGGTGGGCAAACCAGTTGATCAGTGCGGTTCGTACCGGCTGATATCCTTGCTGAACATGGAGGTTAAAATACTGGCTATGGTCTTGGTGAATCGTCTCCTAGAACCAATCACGACATTGATACACCCAGACCAATCTGGCTTTATGCCCCGCCGAAGCACTAGGTTCAATCTTCGATGGCTATATGGGGCGATGCATCTAGTAAGAACTAATCCAGGGGTGGAAGCGGCACTACTGTCCCCTGACGCCCGCATGGCGTTCGACAGTATAGAGTGGCACTACCTGTTCGAGGTCCTGAAGTGGTTCGGGTTTGGCCCCCAATTCCAATCCTGGATTAAGCTGCTATATAAAACCCCTTGGCCAGGGTTCGAGTGAACAGTTCAGTGTCCCGCTCCTTTGTTCGTCATGAGGGAATGAGACAGGGGTGCCCTCTTTCTCCAATTTTATATGCACTACCGCTCGAACATTTTGCGGCATAGGTGAGGGGAGACCCGGTGATCTCGGGCATCTACGGGAGGGGGAACAATGGGAAGAGAGACTATTGTTATATACTGATGATGTCCTTCTGTTCGCAACGAGATCGCGGTTCACAGTAAACCGGCGATTACAGATTTTTAAGTTATTTGAGGGGTACTCAGGATTCCAGATTAACCGGATTAAGTCACTCCTGTACATGTTATCAAACAAACCACCACCGATACTCGGTGCAGAAACCAAACTGCAGGTTAAAGATAGCTTCAAGTATCTGGGCATACAGATTGCCAAAACAGATGCGGAATTTCTGACGGGGAATCTACAGCCACAGCTGGAACGTTTATGGAGGGATGTCGCTCACCGGAGGACTCTGTCGATATCCTTTTTGGGAAGAGCGGTTCTCTTCAAAATGATGTCGCTATTAAAGAATATTGTACATCTTACAGAGCACTCCTTGTCCAGTACCCGACAAATTCTTTAGAGACGTGGACTGTGAACTGAGGACACTACTGTGGGACGGAGGGGGCATAAGGATCGCATTGGCTAAGGACAGAGGGGGGTTTATGAAGGTGGTTTGGCCATTCCTGACCTTCAAAAATACTACTGGGCTTCACATCTAAAGGTAATCAACGACTGGGTATTTACGGACAGAAGCGACCCGGCATATTGGGCGATGGGGGCCAGAGGATATTTAGGTGCACTGTATGGTCGAGAAAGAAAAGAAAGTATGCCCCCACATACACAGATCGTACTAAATGTGTGGATGAGAGCCAATAGATTTCTGGGCTGGGCTAAAAGACTGAAAGAACAGACCCCTCTGTGGGATGGTGATATGTTACAAGAGGTGGGCAGACTGCATGTTTTTGGTAAATGGAAATTGAAAGAAATAGTACGTCTGGGGGATGTGTGGCGGGGACATGCCATAATCCTGTTCTCCGAACTGCAAAAAGTGTATCTACTAGCAGACAGAGAACAGTATAGGTACTTGCAACTGAGACACGCACTACGCAGGCACCTCAAGGAGGGAGAGCAGATCCCTGAAGACAGCTCGCTGGAGGACAGATTAGTACTAGATCCAATTCCGTAAAAAGCACTGTCCTGCACGTATAGGAAGATTATCAATAACTTCCCGGATCTCCTCACAAAGCTAAGGGAGGCATGGGAGTCGGACGTGGTCTTGCTGGAGGACGATGACTAGGCGGAAGCTGTGCAAAACCATAGAGAAGTAGTGATTAGGGCGAGATTCCAGCTCGTTCAGCTGAGAATCCTGCATTGGTCTTACTCCACTAGCACGCTCATGTTTAAGTTGGGGCGCACACTCACGGAGGATTTTCAAAGGGGATCTAAACGGAGGGGTACCTTCTTCTATATCCTTTGGGAATGCCTGATTATACGGCGGCTTTGGGGGAAGGTGACTCGGATAATGTCAGAGGTTATTGGGCAGGCAGTTCCTGCGGAAGCCAGGTGGCATGTACTATGTTTATCTGGGGAACAGGCATTGGCTGCTATTGGCTGCAATGGTGGCCAAGAGGAGTAATGCTGGGACCTGGGGGGCCACTCAACCGCCGACAGTGACACGATGGAAGCTGGATATGGATTGGTGCTGCGCAGCTGAGAAGACAATATATGAGAGTAGAGGCTGCCCTAAGAAATGGGGAAAAGCGTGGCACCATTGGGAAGTGTACAGGAACATGTGAGGGAAATCTGATTGCAAAGGCAGGAGGGGGTGGAAGACTAGGGGTATATCAGGTGGGGGTCCTGCCAGAACTGTCGGTTAATTCACAAATGTGAATATACCAAAGAAGTGTGAAATATGATGACATTTATGTATTATCAACCATTGCTTGTTGTAATGCTGTATACTAATACTGATGGCTGTTTAATAAAAAGAAGTTTTAAAAAAAGACAGAGCCCAGTAGCATTATATTTCTGCAGCAGCAAATAAAATATATGCCAAGAATAAAATGGTGTACAACTGCCTAGCTATTGCTGCAGGGCCTCAGGATCACTCAGTCCATTCAGCAGTGAAAACAGCTCGCTGTCCCAGGCCTTCAAGAGTTTGCGCATCTTTTGTGTGTGGACATTGAAGCTCCAAAGTCCTTGTGTGAAAAGTCTCAGTTGTCCCCATGTGTTGTTCCCGAAGATTTCTATATTATATTATATTATATTATATTATATTATATTATATTATATTATATTATATTATATTATAGAAAGTTCCCCACCTAGTGTGGCAGGTGGTCCTCAGTTTGATGAACCACGGAACGCCAACGACATCGCTCACAAAACTAAGCCATTGGCATTTTTTGGGGAGAAGGCAAACCCCAAAAGTTCTCCTTTGTTGTCCTTACTAGGTGGCTGCTGTTTGATGGTAGCAGTTTTTATATTTTTGGAGCGAAATTATTTTTTGCTGTAATTTTGTAGAGAAAAAACTGAGTTACCTACTCAGCTCCTTTAACAGGGGACTTTGAGTGGGTATGGGAGAACAAGATGTTTTGTATAAATGTGGCATTGTGAAATGATCAATGTACTTGCAATATAAATTTGTGCCGGCTAGCACCATCGATGTGACCCATCCTTTCCATTTCCCCTGCAGACATGGCTTTGTTTTCTCATTGGCCTTGGGGAATCCATGTTTATTCCTACTCAACTAGATTTTCCAAGTGAGGTAAACAGCCCAAATTGTTGTGACCACATTGAGGCCACAGAATTGGAATAACTACCCATATCTAGTCCATATGACTGTTACTTGTTTAGCCCCATAAGAAAGTCTGTGAATTGGCTTCCCTACCTGGCTGGCGGACACCTAAAACTTTGAACATTGTTCTCCCTGTGGCAAACACAAACATAAGCACCAAATGCATACCTTCAACTTGGATTCAGTATCACCACTTGAAGTCAGAGCCTTGAAGACTTTCCCTGATCTGACATCATGGACCTGGGGTATTTCTTGGGCAGTGATCTGCATGCTCTGGGTCTCACCTGGGATAAGACCACATATGAAGAAATTTTCCCTTGACTCTGCAACAGCCCCTGCCTAAATGTCAGAGAAAGGAGAACGACAAAGATGCAAGCAAGATCAACCTGCAGGCCTTCTAAGACCATCTCAACAGATATGTGCACGAGTAACCCAATAAAGATCTGAGTGAAGGTGAGCAAAAGTCTTAAACAGCGACTTTGCCTCGTGTGCAATTTCCAAGTCCCAACACAGACCTTTCTCAAGTGCGGATCACTGGTTGCCATGTCATCCCAAGCAACTCCTATCTTCCATCTGGTGTGGCATAGAGAATGAGCTTCACTCACATCAATAGGGCTAATGTGGTGGACGAGTGTCCAGACTGATGGCCCTTGTGATCCTGCCATGGCTGGCGGAGATCCAGCAACCAGTCAGTTTAGGGAGCATCTAACATAACAAAGGGACCTCAAGGCCCACCTACATCCCAGGACACTGGCATTGTTCAACACCAACCACTGATTCAGACTAGATAGATAGATAGATAGATAGATAGATAGATAGATAGATAGATAGATAGATAGATAGATAGATAGATAGATAGATAGATAGATAGATAGATAGATAGATAGATAGATAGATAGATAGATAGATAGATAGATAGATTATGTAGTTGTGGTTCGATCAAAGTTTTCATTGACTGGCATTTGTTTTTGTTTTCTTCATAACTTTGGTGCAGTTTTTTAGATTTGGGGGTCTCTAGTTGGCAGAGGTAGGTACCTTTGTCCAAGTAGGGGCCCTTGCGTCTAGTCAGGGTAAGGGGGCACACTCCCAAAATAACCCCTGCTCAACCCCTTGGTAGCTTGGCACGAGCAGACAGGCTTATCTCAGAGGCAGTGTGTAAAGCATTTGTGAACACATACAGTAATCAAGTGACAACACTACAGATGGACGCCACACAAGTTTTATATAAAAAATAAGTATTCTTTATATAGACTTATCACAAGACCATAAACGACAAAAATCCACAATACTGTACTTAAAATGGTACAATTAGCTTAGTTCTCTTTAGATGTTAAAATGCGACACTTTGAGTTCAATGTACCTTAAGATGCGTAACGCAATACAACGAAAGTGTTGCAGGGAAGGTGATGCGTCAGTTTCTCACACGCAAGAACGGTGATGCGTCGGGTCCCTACTGCTGCGTAGGGGATGCGTTGTTTCTTCTCTGCGAGGGGAGGTGATGCATCAGTTTCTTACTGCACTCCCGTGGTGATGCCGCACGCAGCGCCCTGCTGCGTTGAAGATCCATGAAACAAAGATAGCGTCTTTTCTTGATGCGACACAATGCGGACCGCGACAGGCCCTGCAACACACTTCTCGGTAATGCGGCGGCGTCTGATTGGACGTTGATCCTCTTCTCCAGCGATGCGAGGTGCTTCAGCAACAATGCGAGCCGTGACAGGCCCTGTGACACGCTTCCCGGTGATGTGGCGGCGTCTGATGTGACGTCGATCCTCTTCTCCGGCGATGAGAGGCGCTTCAGGGACCCTGCGATGACTCAGCGGTTCTTCTGGGCTGCAACAGGCCCTGCGTCACGCTTCCTGGTGATGCGGTGGTGTCTGCAGCGACGTCGATCCTCTTCTCCGGCGATGCGAGGCGGTTTCTCGTTGTGAAGCGACAGCGGCAGTGTGGCAACACGTTTCTTGCTCGTGAGTTGCGCTTCCAGCTGCTTGCGACACGCAGTTCCTCAGAAAGCCTTGCAAAACAGCAGGCACTTCCAAAGAGCTCTTGGGGAGCTGGTGGGTGAAGTCTGTTGTCCCTGAGACTTCAGCAGGAGGCAAGCTCTTTTCTCAAGCCCTTGGAGATCCTTCACAAGTTGAATAAAGTACACAAAGTTCCTTTCCCCTCTCTTTGGCAGTCAGGCAACCTTAGGGATAGTCTCTCCTCAGTCTCTCTGGTTCCGCTCCTCAGCAAAGGTTTCTTCTTGTTTCCCAAAGTGATATAAAGTTCTGGGGTCTGGGTCCTCCTTTTATACACAGTTTCTCTTTGTTCTATGAAGGCAGAGAGGCCTTTGCCTAGTCCAAACGATTTATGGTCAGTCCTGCAACACTTTGTTGACAAGACTCCTTCTTTCCTTTCAGAGTGCAGGGCAGAGACATCAGACGCACCACAGGAGGTGGAGCCAGCATTGTGGAGGGAAGGTACAGCCCTATCAAGTCCCAGGTGCAACTCCTCCCACCCATCTAGATGCAGATCTCTCTATTCAGCCCTGTGCTGACTCACCCTGTCTCCTGGAATTCCCCAGCTCCTGTCACTCAAACTCCAGTCAAGGAATACACAACCTAGCAGAGGCAGGTTTGGATGGTTAGACAAGAAAATACCTACTTTGTAAAACTAAAAGTGGTATTTTCAAACACAGAATGTTAAAACCAACTTCACTAAAAGATGTATTTTATCATTCTGAGTTCAGGCATACTAAACTCAAATTTCTACCATGTTCCCTGAGTCAGTTAGGATTATAAACTGTAATAATCAAACTGCCCATTCTGGCCTATGGGGAACAGGTAGCCTTGCAATAGTGAAAAACGAAAATGGCTGTAATTCACTATTAGGACACGCCACACACACCAGGGCATGTCCTACCTTATACTTACAATGCACCCTGCCCTTGGGCCTACCATAGGGGTGTCTGATATGAAGAAAAGGGAAAGTTTAGGGACTGGCAAGTGGGTGCACTTGCCCAGTCAGCATGGCAGTACCAGACTGCACACAGGCTCTGCAATGGCAAGCCTTAGACACACTTTAACAGGCTGCTTCTGTGGGTGGCACAACCAGTGCTGCAAGCCCACTAGCAGCATTTGGATTATCAGCCCTGGGCACTCCTGGTGCACTGTACTAGGATCTGACAGGTAAACCAAACCAGCCAATCATGGAATCTCTAATCCACACATCAATTTACCATAGTGAGCACTTGCACTGTGGCACTGGATAGCAGTGGCACAGTGCCCAAAGCATCTAACACCAGCAAAAACACATGAGGCAACAGCAAAAAATGGAAGAAAGACCCATGCCAAGGTGCCAGGTCTAACACGGTTCAACTAACGTACATAAATATTTAAAAGAAAGAAGTTCATCCTCTTTGGGTCAACAATTGGTATTTCCCATTTTAGCTCCCATAGGATACTTTGCTCCTTTATAGGGAGAAAAAAAGGCTGAAGAATTACGCCAAACTTGGCATGAAAGCAGAACTTTACTCCAGCAAGTGCCTTTGCTTGGTTTGGTGTAATCAGTGTTGTCTTATGAGATGTCACTTATCAGGGAAAAATAGGTCTTATTGGTACCCACACGTGACCTCTCATCACATATTGTCAATCTACACTATTCTATTTATAATGGTGTTCAAGTCGGAACGACAGGTTATTTTTTTATGTGATGTAATAGCATGTGTATCAGGTATTGCGGTATTGACCCAGACAAGATGGGTCCTGATTATGCTATGTATGGCCTTACATCGGACACAGTGGCCACGATGTGGCAATATATGCGAGCAATAGCACACTGAGATTCCTTCATATGCACCCAACATAATGTATGTGTCTATCAGCAGAACTGTGGTGTTAACATTAGCTCATTATTGTTGTAATATGTACTACTGTAAGTCATATGGGCTTTATAATTTTGCGATGGACATCTGAAAATGCTGTAAAAAAATATGATGCCAGTTATGGTTAATCCAGAAAATACCAATAAAGATATTTAAACAAAAAAAAATGAGATGTCACTTATCAGGTCATGAATTTTATTACGTTTCGTCATAAGCAGTGCATGGTGGTGGCACAAGTGATAGCTAAGTGATAGCTAACCTAACCATCTCTAATTTTTGGGGGTTTTAGTTTTGTAACCACATCTTTACTATAACTGTGTTTTTTTAAATTATTTTTTAATGTATTTTAAACATATATTAAGGGTTCATAAACAAATCTAATATGGTCTAATACTGCATGTAGGGGTTCTGGTGACATCATAAACTACAAGGCCGAAGGTTGAGTGGCATGTAAATGTCCCCAGAACCCCAATATGGTAATATAGGACCATACTACAGGTTACCAGATATGCATTTATGATGTTACAGGCTTAATTTGAGGAAGCTAGCTAGAAAGAGCTGTATTTTTGCAGCAAAAATGGACACAGACAGAAAATAGAATGTGTAGGTTTTGTTTGTTTCATGAATAAATTGTTGATAAAGCAATGGATAGGGGTAAGAGCCTCCTAATTTATGCAACTCTATGGATGCAGTATTTACTCCCAAATTATAGTTCCACCATATTTTCCATATAACTTGCAACATGATTTGGAGTTCACAAAAACAAATCTAGCTCAAATAGATGAGAATATTACTGCCAGAGAATATGCTACATATTAGCTTTTTACTGGTTAATTTAGATAACGATTGCCACATAAATTGGTCCTCCATGCCACATAGCCTTGGTGTACCTCCTGACAATGACAAAGCTCTTCAGAATGGTTTATGGGTTGTGCTTATGATAATTAATCCATATTTCACAAATCCTTGTAAAGCATGCATTTTTATACCATTGTATCGTGGACAGTAAAAACATCCAAACATGTATATATTTTTTTTTGGGTTGGAGCCACCTACCGCTAATTGGCTGGAGGTTGGTCAGTTATTCCAATTCCTCAGAGACACTGGAATCAGGAATGGTAGCTCACAGGATCCCGCAGAAGCTCGCAGTAGACCTTAGTGACTTATGACAGGGACAGTAAATTACCAAAATATCCTAAGACTCCTGGCCCAGAAAATGTTTATTGCGATATGTAATGTTTAGGTTAAATGTACTTTAAGTCAACTTTTGTATCGAGGTATCCATCACATACTAAGAAGAATCCTAAATCCTAGAAAAGCTTAAAAATGCAAAACCCAGACAGTGCTGTCAGACTCAGCTATATTGTCAATGTGGACCCTTAGAACACCTCCAAAGACTCCAATTATTGAAAACTTTCAGCACTTTTGGGATCTTAAGAGCTATATATTAAGCTGAACTCTTTAAGGCTATATAATCCCATTTTATCCAGCGAGAGATGTTGTGCCAAATAGGAACCATAGAACTAACCATGAGCAGGTCTGTCAATCTCAGAACAAGTCCCAATCAATTATATTCTCTTTTTTCAACATCCTTGCTATTGTTTTTATTAATTAATAACTAAGATTCTAGTGGTTTTATTATAGCCTTATAGTCCGACGTAGCGGGCTATACTGGCCATTAGAGGCCCGCTCCAGCGTTAAAGGCCCGAGCCGAAGGCTAGGGCCTTCAAGGGAGCGTGACTTTAATGGCCGATATAGCCCAGCTACGAAGGGCTATAAGGCTATTAGAACATTCTGCTACTAGAGGGCAGAACGTTCAAACAAATAAAACAAAGGCCTCTCGGAGCCCGAGGGGGTGTAAATCTCCTCGGGCACTGACAGACCTTTGTTCACAGCAACAGCTGGGAACAAAAGCAACATAGTTCTGCGTGTTTTACCGGCCCGCAGAAGCACGGAGCTCTCCGTTGTATTCAATGGAGTGCTCCACATTCCAATGTTCTGATACACCATTATACCCTGCTGACGAGGGCTATAGCACTCTTCAAAGCCCTGTTCCTCAGTAATATTCCCACACCACAGATGAGGACCTATGACTAGAGAGAGGGCCTTTAGCAACCGTTATAGGTGGAAGGGCTACAGTGGTACAAGACCACTCCACCCACTCAGGCTAGAATGTTCTAAAATAGAGAGAAACAGAAAGACAAGCATTGGATTGTTGGAGGAGAAGCCATTAGCCATAGCGTGCTATACCAACTATTAAAGGCCTGGTCCAGCGCTCGGCTCGGGCCTTTAACAAGGGAGCAGGCCTTTAATCACAGTATAGTTCCTACAGAGAGCTATAAGGCTATTAGAGCATTCCGCCCCTAGAGGATAGAATGCTATAAATAGTCAAATAAAGGCCTCCCTTAGTCCGAGGGGGTTGAAATCTCCTTGGGCTCAGTGAGGCCTTTGTTTACAGCAACAGCTGTGAACAAAGGAATACATTGGAATGTTGAGTGCTCCATTGTCTTCATTGGAGCCCTCAACATTCCAATGTTTTATTAGCCCTGAGCCCCTCCATTGTCTTTGGTTGAGATCTCAACATTCCAGTCGTCTAATAGAGAGTTATTTTCCAAGTAACAAGATGACATGTGTGCTATTTGTGCCTGTGATAATAGACCATGAGCTCGGTATAAACTGTTCAACTGATCTCCTTCACTGAGCCGAGGAGGCTCTGGATGCCTAACGTTTCTTCTCAGGATAGGTACTCAGCCTCTTGGTCAAAGTGGAACACATGCAGTGCCTCTCACTCTGTATTCTGGTAGGTGGTCCCGACAACTTCAGGGCCTGACAGTAACCGAATAAATACAAGGGAGACCGAAGGCGTGTATGACATGTGAATGACTGCAATATTGGGAGGAGGATGAAGTGTGTGATGGTAAAAGTGATAATATTTAGAGGCGAATGTTTGAGGGGCAAGTGATGATTTTACTGGGACATGGATGCCAATGAGATGTGACTGGTAACAGTGTAGGGAAAAGGAGATGTGTGAGGGTGGCTGATGACATGCAGGGTAAGAGAGTTCTGTGAAAGGGGTAAGTTAGGAGAAGAATTACGTCTTGTAAGGGGTACTGATCACAGTGTTGAGATGGGTGAGTATTGACAACATTGTAATAAGTATTCTGTCTGAGTGGTCGAAAGAAACACGGGAAAAGGACCAGTAACATCATTGTAACTGACAGTAAGAATGTATTTTTTGTGCGAGCTGTTCCTGACAACACGAGGAGACAGACAACGTAGGAAGATAGGTGTTCCATGTAGGAAAGATGATTGACAACAAGAGGAACGAATAAGTGTGACTGGCAAATTGAAGTGCCATGTGCCATGAGTGCCATGTAAGGAGTGGGTTAAATAAGTACAGCAGCGTACAGCGTGTTGATAGAGTGGCGGAGTAGGGGGAGAGGGGAGGGGGGAGAGACAGACAAGTCAAATAGAAAAACCAAGGACCTGCTGCATCGCGGCCCTCTCCACTGCAGGCACAGACTCCCAGAGTCCAGTGCAGCCAATACTGGCTCTGCTATCATGCTGCTGAAAGCAGTATCAGGATTGGCCTGAGCACCGATGATTTGCGCTCCCAGTTAGACTGGGAGCCTGTGCCTGCTCTCTCCAACCTGGCAACGCTTTTCTGGTTGGAGAGAGCTTCAGTGTGCATGACTGTTTGGCCACCTTAGGATGGCCAGCCAGACCGACATGCGCACTGAATAGCAGTGCAACCACTCCTCCACCAGCCTGTCATCCCCCTGGCCCCGCCCCCAAGCCTTGGCTACCAGAGCAAAAATAAACAATAATAAACAAGGGTTCATTATCGTTCTATTTTCCATTTTTTTAGCTGCTGGTAGGTGGGGCGCCGCTCCTCCACCATAGCAGAGGAGCCGCCTCTGAATACCTACCTAATACGGGCATGAACCTTGTTTGGCGGTGCTTGATTATAACAATGTGAAAGGGTTTTGTAAAGGGTGAATGATGATAACAGAAGGGGCTTGGTCGTAACAGGGGGCAGTGCTTTCATTGTAAATATTAAAGTGCAGTCAAAACCTGCAGTTACTCTCCCATTAAACGTACTGTACATCTGCTGAGAAGTGCTAGTACCTTCCTTTTAAAATGAAAGAAGTGCTGGTATTCAGACAGTCATACAGCGCGTGCCCATTTAAAGCAGTGACATGAATGTGTGTGGATTGAGAGGGTGAGTGATGACCCATGAATATAATATTTATGGAAGGTTTGACTGAATACATTGAAAGCACATGGGTGTTGTGTGAGTAGCGTGGAGATGGATTACAACAATGGCAAAAAGAGTAGGGGTGGGCAGAACTCGCGGAATTTGCTGTGTTGTAATTACATGAAGTTACAATACCAATACCCAGAATCATGCAAGGAGCGTAACCTAGCATTTAGAGCTATTTTCTTCACGCAAAAGGCATCCTCTAGTCCAAAATGGATTGAGGTTTATGTTGTTACATGTCTGCTTTCCTTTTATTAATAAAAAGATTTATTTAAAAAATGGATTGAGGATGCATTTTGCACTGAGAAATAGAGCTTAATGCAACAGATCATGGACATCAGATGCCAGCAGCTGCTCGCATTCTCTAAATGTATCATTTCTGCACTCCTTACTCATAATTACGCAAACAGGTATACTTGCGTAGTTTTTATTAAAAAGAGTAACACGAAGTTATTGAAATTACTACGATTACTCTGACGTAATTAACATTTTGACCTAGACTAAAAAAGAGGTGCTAGTGTTGAACGTCAACAACATGGAAAGAATCGCGTTGTGCATTATAAGGAAGAGGGTGGGTATTTGAGGGGTACCATGGGGAAATGAGGTATGAGGGGTGGTTTATCACAGCAGCAGAAAAGAGCATTGCAGGAGGGTGATGAGTTACAACCTGAGAATGGTGTTTGTGTGAGGCCATCACGGGGAGATGGATTCATGTGAGGTTTTTGCAGGTGACAACCTGGGGAAAAGAAGGGGCCTATAGGAAGTGGACTGCAACAGCATGCGGTGAAGACCAAGTGTGTGTGAGGGATGACTAATCGCGGCTTTAGCCAAGAGCAGTGAAGTAAATGACTGACAAAGACATCTGGGCAACTGAAGACAACTCAGGAAGGGTGACTGAGGATGAACTGGAGAGAAGCAGAAACGAACTGTGTGACCGAGAAGCAGGGTCACTGGAATTATGTGGCGTAGGTGGGCTGACTAAATTATGCTTCAATCAATCAATCAATCAAAGACATTTCTAGAGCGCGCTACATACCCGTAGGGTCTCAAGGCGCTGGGGGGGGGGGGTGCCGCTACTGCTCGAACAGCCAGGTCTTCAGCTTCTTCCTGAAGGAGAGGTGGTCTTGGGTCAGGCGCAGGTCGGTCGGGAGGGAGTTCCAGGTCTTGGCGGCCAGGTAGGAGAAGGACCTTCCTCCTGTAGTCGCTCTTCGGATGCGGGGGACGGCGGCGAGGGCGTGGCTGTCAGATCGGAGGTGGCGTTTGGGAGCGTAGAAGTTGACTCGGCTGTTGAGGTAGCTCGGGCCTTGGTCGTGTAGGGCTTTGTGTGCGTGGGTGAGGAGGCGGAAGGTGACTCTCTTGCTGACGGGGAGCCAGTGGAGGTCTCTCAGATGTCCGGAGATGTGGCTGGTTCGTGGGATGTCGAGGATGAGTCTGGCTGAGGCGTTTTGGATCCGCTGGAGTCTCTTCTGGAGCTTGGCGGTGGTGCCGGCGTAGAGGGCGTTGCCGTAGTCCAGTCGGCTGGTGACGAGGGCCTGGGTGACGGTCTTCCTGGTCTCTGTGGGGATCCACCAGAAGATCTTCCGTAGCATGCGTAGGATGTTGAAGCATGACGAGGAGACGGCGTTGACTTGCCTGGTCATGGAGAGGGAGGAGTCCAGGATGAAGCCCAGGTTGCGTGCATGGTCTGTCGGTTTGGGTGCGGTGCCCAGGGCGGGAGGCCACCAGGAGTCGTCCCAGGCGGAGGGTGAGGAGCCCAGGATGAGGACCTCCGTCTTGTCTGAGTTCAGCTTCAGGCGGCTGGTCGTCATCCACTCGGCTACCTCTTTCATCCCTTCTTGTAGGTTGGCTTTGGCGGCGGCGGGGTCGTTGGTCAGGGAGAGGATCAGCTGGGTGTCGTCGGCGTAGGAGATTATGCTGAGGTTGTGTTTGCGTACGATGGCCGCGAGGGGGCTCATGTAGACGTTGAAGAGGGTGGGGCTCAGAGAAGATCCTTGGGGGACGCCGCAGATGACTTCGGAGGCCTCTGACTTGTATGGTGGTAGGCGGACTCTCTGTGTTCTACCGCCGAGGAAGGAGATGATCCATTCTAGCGCCTTGTCCTGGATTCCGACGTTGCTGAGGCGCCGTACTAGGGTGCGGTGGCAGACCGTGTCGAAAGCCGCGGAGAGGTCTAGGAGGATGAGGGCCGCTGTTTCTCCATTGTCCATCAGGGCTCGGATGTCATCGGTGGCGGCGATGAGGGCGGTCTCGGTGCTGTGATTGGCTTCAAGAAAAGGCAAATTATCCAGTGTAATGCAGCACATTTTGCAAAAGTATTACATGATTATTTATTCATTTTTACACATTAACAAGGTCTCAGCAAAGGTTTCATAACATAAGTACCACTTTAACACCCAAATTCAGCAATAAGCGACAGAAAAGTGACCAGTCAACCTTAACAAAGGACTCTGACTGCATTATTAGTAACTTTTCCTCCATTTGAGATAATGGTATTTTTAAATCTGAAAATTATGCAGGTCATGGGTTATATGGCAAACGTGGAAGAGACATAATTATGTGGGAAGTGTAGCAGCGCAAAATTGCATAATTCCAGTGGTAATAAAGCATCAAACATATGAAGCCATGTTGTATGAGGGAGCAATGACAAGAACGGACTCGAACATGCGAGGGCCTTAGTACGATTAACGGTTGACAGGTAATGACTGTCAGTTCCCCCCACTCAGAAGTAATGGGGTGGAAGTATTGGGGTGGACTGCTTGCTCTGGCTGGGAGCCTTGAATGGCCGTATTAGGCACATCAAAGGGCGCGCTTTGCTCTGCAGCTATAGAAGGGGAAGATGTCAGGCTCCTGGGAGGGTCCTAACAGCCTCGGCACCTCCTTCTGACACAAGGCGTATTATGGGTCAGGGCGCAGCCTTTCAGGAAAGAGGGTAACGTGTTTGCTTCGATGCCACCTGCGGGAGCCTCGGTGCTGGCGTGTAAAAAGGCCAGCGTCGGTGTTGACCTCATCCGCCAGAAAATGAGAACCATATTAGGCAGATCAAGCGAATATCCCCGGGCTTCAAAGGCGCCAAGCAGCCCCCCGGCGCTTGTCTCGATAAGGGCTAAATGCACAGGCAAGCCGGCTTTAATAGGAGGCAGATGGCTTAATTAATAACCGAAAACAAGCGTCTTTTGTCCGGTCTGGGAATGGCATGGCAGCGTTCCGAGACGAGCCGGCCCTGTGTCACCCCGGCAGGAAGCGGAAGTGTCTCTGGGGCGCCGCGCGCAGCACTCTCCTCGTGAACACCTCCATTTACCGTATCTGGTAAGTGGGCCACTCTTCTCTCAGGAAAAGAGAGGTGTAGTTGTAACAACACTGAACGAAAAAGCGGCAACCAGTGCGTGGGTTCCTACATCCGGTGGGGGCCTTGAAGTAGAGGGGCAGATTTACAAGAAACTGACACATCTGTAGAGATGTCAGTTTCCCTGCGGCAGCCTGTGATGCCCTTGCATCACCATGGATGCGGCGTATTTACAATATGGCGCACCATGGTGCAAGGATTGACAGATGCGTCTGAAATTCTGATGCATCTGTTGGGGCAAAAGTCACGCATTTCTGGAGTTGTGTCACAAGCACGATGCAACTCCAGCAATGTATTTTGAGGCCTATACTTATTGTACTGCGTCACTCCTTGGCGTAAGGTTTTGACACAGTGGCGTCCCAGATTTCACTGCGTCACTTTTACAAGGCTTTCCTGCGTGGGAACGCCCACCTTGCATACATTATCCCTGACGCAGGTATAATACGACGCAGGACTTTACAACGTGATGCATCTCCCTAGATGCGTGAGGTTGTAAATGAGCCAAATTGTTTACGCCGCTGCTACGTCACAAAGGTGAAGCAACGTTGGCGCAAAAGTGTTGCAAGGGGCTTGTAAATCTCCCCCTAAGTTTTTGAGGTTCATTCACAGAGCTTAGGCTGTTGGTCCCAGAAGATCAACATCAGCAGCCCCGATGTGTTGGAATTGGGGTATACTGACAGAGCAGTGGGGGATGTGTACCAAATACCCACCGCAGAGACCCCTGCTCCCCAATGCAAGGGTGCCAGGGCTAACAGCCCTCATTCATTCATTCTTCAGTGGAAGCCCTCCGTTGTCAGGACTGTTGAGGATTTATGTGCACTCATATTTTTGCACATTTATATAACATGCAAAATGTGGTTTTACACGAGATTACACCTATACAAATTAATATACTACTGTTGTCTTTTAAATTAGTTTTCTATGATCTTTAAGGAGTGTGTTTTCACAACCCTTGGTAACTAGTCTCAATTAGGGCCTATCAGCCATATTTTACAAAATGGATGTCACCCTTGTGTTCCCCCGCACATTTCACTGGTCCTTATATCTGCAACAGGCAGTCACACATGATCACACTTTTTGATTTGTATTGTCATTGTTATTCATGTACTCAAAGAATCTTCCCAGTCACAAAACTATCTGTTTCCAAGGTCCTTCAGCTAGTTCCCTGTACCCTGTTCATTCATAATGGTATCTAATTTAGTATAATACTGTCTAGTTTGTTCCATCATCTCCTGATGGCATTAGCATAGCGTGGGCAGAATAAACATTCATGTAGTGGGTTGGTGCATAGGTGCTGAGGCAATATGACGCTGAATAGAATTGCGCTCTGATTTTTTATGACTGTAACATATTTAATCATGCCCCAATGATTCTGCACTTTTTGCTAATTTCATATGTGAAAATAATTTTAACACCTTTGATTTTGGCGGTGAGCCAGTTGACTTTTCTGAAAACGTGGATGCTGCTTGGGATGTTGTCTGTTTCTCTCTTGATTTTTCTGCCCACTTGGGACTTAAATAATGTTTTTATTTTTGCACTTTTTTTTAATGCTCTATATGCTCAGAGTCTTCTGGCATTGACTCTGTATAGCCTCACTTTTGAATTTTGTAGTAAAACACTTTAACTATTCCGCTGACATCGAACTGTTATTCTGTTGGCCCTTTTTAATCAACTGACTATTTTCTGATATTTTGAAATGTTGAGGAGTGCCGTATCTCAGAAACACATTGCCTCATAAAATTGAGGTTTAACACCATTCATCAAATTGTGGTTGTTCCGTTGAGGTACATTTTCGGGGTGTCAAAATTGCGGGGTCCCCTGCACCCACAGGACTACAACACAAGCCTGCGTTTGGTATTGTGATGTGTAAAGTTCACTCATTTGTGTAAAAATTGTATATTGAATGGATCAATTCTTATTAATTGATCATTTAATAAATACTATTACAATGTAAAACCCATATAAAAAAAAGAAGAAACAATAACACAATTCAAATCCTAGTTAATGCTCTTGATAAAAAGGGAGTGTGTGTTAAAACCCTTAAGGTCGTCCATGTTATCGATGCAGTCCTTGTTTAATATTCACGTTTTACTTCATCTTGCATTCCTTAAGAAGATTTGCTTTTTGGAGATGTTTTTTCTCTGTTTTTGTCATAGAACACATGACTTATAGAGCACATCCTGTGAACCGAGTCACCTCTAGTTGGGTTCATGGTGGGAATCTGTGCTCATGAAGGGGCACAACTGACAGCTCTAAAGTGTGAGGCTAAAGAAAGTGTGAGTTTCTCACAGTGCCTGTCAGTGGGTCACAAGTTGGTACAAACTACATGCTCATGCAAACCTTGGCCTCTCTTTAGAGCGATGGTCACACATGTGTCAATTTATGTCAATTATAGTTACAGTTTAATATGAAGGAGGTATTTGAAGCTGTTGAAAAATTGACTCTGCTAAAGATAGAGAAAATACTGCAGAAAACGTTGGTTCTTTAGTGAAACAATGTGCTACCATTAAATATAGTTCACAAGATCTTCACGACATTCGGAGGTATGTAGTGTGTCGTCGACCTCACCTCTATGCCCTAGATATCGAGTTGGTTCCGGGGTGTAAAGACTGTTGTTGGACTCCACAACTTGTTTTAGAATCACCCAGGGATTTTTCCTATTCCACGCTGCAAGGTTCAGCCCAGGATCACAATGACCACAATCATTTAAAGATGTTCCTATTAAATACTCGTTCGATGAAGAAACATGAGTTTCAGATTTATGATATGTTAGCCGACCTTAACCCTCATGCTATGTTTTTAACCGAAACGTGGTTCACTGAAGCCTCTAATCCGACGATTGCCAACGCTATTCCAGCAGGGTATTCGATTATGAGGAAAGACCGCCTTTTAGGTAGGGGTGGCGGTTTAGCTATTATTTTCAAAAACTCTTTCAGCTGTATCCCCCTAGCTCTATCCAATTTGCAGAAAGTTTGGGTTTTCTTTTGAAGGTTTCAGCTCATCAAACAATAGCGGGAGCTCTGATTTACCAGCCCCCCGGACCGACCAATGGATTCCTTGAATCTATAGGTCAGTTGTCGGCTTCCATTGCGGCTAATCACAGCCAGTGTCTCGTTTTGGGCGATTTTAACATTTATATGGATAAGGCACAGGATCCCGTTACTTTACAATTGTATGAATCCCTGGATATGCTCAACCTTACCCCTTACCTTAAACAAGCCACCCATGAAAAAGTACATAACTTAGACCAAGTATTTTCCTCTGTGAAGATTATATCTGAGGCCCCACTTGCTCTGACGTGGTCAGACCACTACTTAATAAAGTTCAATATTAGGAGAGAGCTAAATAAAGCAGGGCCTTCAGGCAAGTCTCTCTCCCGGAGCAGTTTTAGAGCTTTTAACCTGATGACACCCGATTCAGAGGGCCTTAAGTATGTGCCCTCTCCCACTGTGTGTTCAGCCTGATCAAGACGTATCATCTCTGGAAAATTGGTTAAACCATCAGGCTTTGACTCTGGCACCCCCCAAAATGAAGGTGGAAAAACTTACTAGAATGTCAGCCCCATGGTTCACTGTTACTTTAAAAACAAGTAAAAGCGCCTGTAAACATCTGCAAAGGATATGGCGTAGACATTATAATCCCGCAGATAAAGTCACTTATAGCCTAGCTTTGAAAGATTATTACAAGAAAGTACGCAAGGAGAAAAGATTGTTTTTAATGACAAAAGAACTGGCAGCTAATAAGAGTAGGGAACTCTTCACGATTGTGAAAGGTTTCACTTCCCCTTCTTCCACTAGAAGCCGGTTCACCCCTTCAAGTGACTGGACCAAATGGATGGCTAGTTTTTTTCATGATAAAATTACAGACATCCAAAATTCCTTTAAGAGTACATCTTGTGAAGTAAAGACTCAGGACTTTAGGCAAGCCTTAGGTCTGACGCAATTCCCTAACATTAGCCTTAATCAGTCCCTCTCTATCATGAAAAGTATTAAATCTGGTTCGCCCTCCGATCCTTGTCCTGCTAAAAATCTATCAGCTATAGCGGAAGTGATCAATCCCACTGTGAATACTATTTTAAACTCTCTTTTACAGGAGGGCCTGATGCCGCAAACTTGGAAAAATATTACCACTTTTAAAAAAAAACAAGGCTGACCCTGACGACGTCAGCAACTATAGACCGATTTCTTTGTTACCCTTTTTTGCCAAAGTGCTGGAAAAATGTGTAAATAAAGTCATTACCGACTTCTCTGAAGCGAATAATCTTCTCCACCCTAGTCAATCAGGTTTTAGAGCCCACTTCAGCACAGAAACAGCTCTGCTGGAGATGGCTGAGACTGTTAAAACTGTGTTGGACAGGGGTGGCAGTGCAGTGCTAGTGCTGCTCGATCTCTCCGCGGCCTTCGACAGCGTCCCTCATAATCTTTTATTGCAAAGGTTGGAGAGGGGCGGGATCGGAGGTCTGGTCCTGAAATGGATGAGTTCCTTTCTCAGTAACCGGTCTCAAACGGTGTGGGCACCCCCTTTCTCTGCTGAAATCCCTTTCCTGAATGTCGGGGTGCCACAGGGATCTATCCTTAGCCCTACACTATTTAATCTGTACATTGCCCCCCTCGCCCTTCTGGCGGATAAACATGGAGCCAAAATAATATCATACGCCGACGACACTCAGTTGTTGTTCATTAGTGAGAAGGGTTCGGAGTTCAACAGGGAATGTATAAGAAACTGTCTTGGGAAGATTTTTAGTTGGTTTAATGACAACCAATTAAAATGTAATTCCGATAAATCGGAAATTATTTTTTTTGGCCCCCAAGCCCATAAAACTTGGCTCTCCTGGTGGCCACAGGACATGTCTCCCCCGCTCTCGGAAGTGACACTTGTAAAGAACCTGGGGGTTAAATTTGACTCTGCTCTTTCCATGAAGATGCAAGTCCAATCTGTCACTGGTACATGCTTCGGGATTATGAAGATGTTGAAAAACTTTCTTCCATTCCTTCCTGTATCACACCGAAAAACTGTGGTACAGGCTTTGGTGTTGTCAAGACTCGACTATGTAAACTCTTTATACCTGGGTCTTCCCGAGTATTTACTAAGTCAGTTACAAATTATCCAAAATGTGGCAGCTAGGGCTATCTTTCTTACCAAGCCTAGAACTCATACATCTCATCTGCTATCTTCACTTCACTGGCTTCCAGTGAAAAAAAGAATCTACTTTAAGGCTATGGTTTTGGTCTTTAAATCCCTCCATGGGATAGGGGCTCCATACCTTCGAGAAAGACTTCAGCCTTACACTCCGCAAGGTTCTTTAAGATCTTCCTCTCAGTCCCTAGCCTTAATCCCTAAATTTAGCTTCTCACGGGTCGGATGAAGATCTTGTCACGGCCTCCCGCTTTTCTATCTCACTCTGTCAGAATTCTGATCTTTGGTCCTTCAGACGTAATCTGAAGACGTGGCTCTTTCAGCTCTAGCTTCCCCTCCTCTACTTTTCTGGATGGCTTCTATGGGCATTTGTTCTTCGCTTTTGTTGGTTGTCTGTGGTCATCTGTAGAGCTGGGACACTCCTTGGAGTAGCTGTGCGCTGTATAAATCACGAATAACATAACATAACAGACATAAAGAATGGTAAAGGGGAGGTGGCACAAAGCAGTGCATGCAGAAAGAAAGAGCGAAAAAAGCAATGAAATGAAAGGTGGCACTTGAGATGTACAGATGGAGAATTTCAGAAAGATGTGAGGAGAAAAAGGCGTGTCTAACACAGGAGAGTTAGGTGATTGGAGTAACAGGAGTGCTTGAGGACTTAATAATGTTTAATTAATAATCTTTCTTGTTTTGAGCTACTCCTTTAATTACATAGGCCATGCCTCTTGGAAAGGATTTCTAGTGACGCTTCTTTGGTGACACCCACTTTAGAGACCCCCTACCATTAGCATTCAACTTAAAGCACTGGTACTTACATATATAAATAGAACATGGTGGTGACAAACTCGTCTGGCTTCACGGCTTCTGTTTTTTTACAGGCCACTTTAATAATTTTTACAAACCCACTAGCCGGTTGCATGTCATGGGCAGTTCATACAAATTTTAACAGCCTTTAAACACCTGTGAATTACTAAAAGTACAAAAAAGGGGTTTTAAAAACATATTTTTATCAAAGGAGCCGGTCAACGACATTGTCCTGACCCACGAAGCCTTCATAAAATTGAGGATCTCTGTTGTTTCCAGTTCTAATTAAGTCACCAAATTAAAAATCTGAAATGGAGCCTGACATAATCTTTTTTACATTTTTGGGGGTATTTTTTGAAGGGAACATTTGTGAACATAGCATGGGCTTCCTGGGCTGCTGAGTTGTGCTTTAATCATTTCCATTCTACAACTGGCATAGAGGGCACTGATCTCCACGTTGTGGACTTGTGGATACAAATGTAAATGGCCCCTGTTCAGGGAAGGCTGCTAGCACCTTCTGAAGGACCCTTCACCCTTCCTCCATGGAGCCAGCAGTTATTGTCTCTTTCCAGTTTAGGGAGTTTTTTTTTTTCTTTTTCTTTACAGAGTTTTATATAGCGCAAACTTGACCCGAATCGGGTATCAGAGCATTTTACATAGCACCAGTTGCGTTACATGAGGACACATTCATTTTTGTTAGGCACGGGGAGATTAAATGATTTGCCCAGAATCACAGGATGTTCAGCGTCATTGCCGAGACTTGAACCCAGTTCCCCAGATTCGAGGTTGACCGCCCTAGCCGTTAGGCCAACTCCTCTCCCCTGAGAGTTGTTGTCACAGGACCAACATGTCACATACCTTACAAGAAGGTCACGAACAGAAAGGGCTCTGGCTTGAATGACACTAGAAAGGGTGCCCTAAGTTGAGTTGCCAGAGTGTCCCTGATGCAGGCTCTACCTTTTAAATCACCAGATTTATCTTACTCCAATTAAGAAGGGGATAGAGTGGAGGGGATGTGGGACAGCCATCTTTTATAGCAGGTACCCTGCGGCTGCCCTTTTATAAAGGAGGGTGGTGGAACTTAGATTCAACCTAGCAAAGTTTCTATCCAAAGTCATTTTGAACATACCCTCACGTCAGTGTGAGACACCAAAGGATCTGGTCCCATTCAGTGCTCTGAAGTAGCCTCACTTGACATACAAGTCCGCTAGGCTTTGGGTTTTTGAAGCCATGCCACAGTCAAGGGACCCCATTCCATCCATCATCCTCCACTGCTGGACATAGTTGTTTTCTGGATTTTTTCAAAGATCTGCCCTCAATAGCTATATCACCATCCATGGTGCAACACTTTATGCCCACTATTCCTCTTTATCAGGGGCACAAGTTTATTGAAAAGATGGGGTATTTACCATGAATTCTCATTAAATATAGTTACATTTGTAGGTTTTTGCTGTGATAAATCATAGTTTATATTTTGTTAGACTTGCCTCTTTCTGGAGTGTCATCCCCAAACTTTTTGCCTTCACCCTCCTGTTTTCTGAACATCATACTCAAAATCATAAACATGACAACATGGTTGAAATAATCATGCAGTGAAAAATAATCAAAATAAAAGCAATCGCAGCCAATATTTCATCGTGTTCCCTTCACCACTGTGTAAATCTCTCTCCAGTACTTACAATGGAAACTGCGTTCCTCCGTTCTACGAGATCTGCAACCTATTATTCGGTTACAGATCTCGTAGAACGGAGGAACACAGTCTTTATGTCACGAAGTCTTTATGATTTTGAGTATGATGTTCAATAAGGACTATGTTTATGTATTTTCTTGTACAGATCAATGCTTTCAGACTTTAATGTAAGCTCATGTTTCAAAAAAACTAAAATACATTATTTGTATACATTTTTGTAGATCCAAGGCCCCTGAAGAAGGGCCAACTAGGCCCGAAATGCATTGGGCAATGTTCGAAAAATTGGAATGAACTCCTGAATTTTTCATTGTACAAAAAGTTTATGTACATAAGTTTTGAAGAACTGTTATTTTCTATAAAATTTCAGTTGAAGGAAAGGCTACTGACATTGTAGTGTGTGGTTTATCTGTATAAATACATGTTAATCTGCAAGAATAATAATATTGTAGAAAATGTACTGTTAAAAAACAATGTTTACTAACAAACTTTTTGGATGGTAATGCACCATAGCAATAGTGCGCAGAGGCTAAGTCTTAGTGGCTTATGTTAGGTTGATCAAGCACAGGGCACAGCTTAGACAACACGTTCCACCTACTGCAGCACGCTGTTTAAAAACAGGTTAGAGACCGAGGTTTTATTTTAGATCAAACATTTAAAAGGGAGTGCTTCTCTGATTGATTGATTTCCCTTTGGGTGCTTGTCATAATAAATCCAATACTGGAATCAGTATGACTGGATTCAGTATGGATTTATTAAGACAAGGTGTTTGATATCAAACATCATTATTTTCAGTGAAGCCATTATGTAGCTGGGTAACTCGTAATGATCAATGCCCAGTATACATACTTAAAATGGCTTCCTGAACACTTGCCATGTTGTGGCAATGGAACCAGACATCACAGGCACATATCTGCTCATGCAGATATGGCTTCACATATTATATAATGCACCCTGCCTTAGGACTCTAAGGTCTGCTGTAGGGGTGACTTACTTATAGTATATGCAGTGTGCAAGGGCATGGCACACAGGGAGTGTGCCATGTTGTGTTTTCAAAATGGTTTGCACCATTTCACTCAGCCTGCAATGGCAGTCTGCATGCAATTTGTGTATGGCTCCCTTGTGGTGGCATAATACATGATGCAACCCTTAAGGAGCCTCTTTAGTGCCCATGCCATAAGTACCAGGGGTACCATTTACTAGGGGCTTACATGGGTGCTAAAGGCCTTGCCAATTGGTTTACAATGGAGCATGCCAGTTTAGAGAAAAGAACACTGGCACTGGAGCATAGTTAGCAGGTAAATGCAATGTCAGAGTAAAGAAAACAGCATCTAGTGGTTCAAGTGACGGCAAAAAGCAGGGGAAACATCTGTAAGAAGTTCAGCTTCTTAAAGGAGCATGTAGAAATGTCAAGTTTGGTGTCTAAAGAATAGCAATTTAAATCCCTCTTTAATGGTAAAGTTGGATTTTAAGCCATAATTCTGCAAATACCACTTTTAGAAAGTTGTTAATAATGGAAGGCTTTAGTCCTTGACGCAAACTAGATTGAACCTCCTTTATGCTTCTGGGGAAAGGACACTAGCAGTCAAATTAAAAGTGTGTGAGAGAGATTTATAACACATCAACTCTCTCATTGATAACATTTAGAGCTATCGGCCCCAGGGGACATTACACTGGCAGGATAAAGTATGCATCGCAACAAGAATGGAATACTCCGCCAAGTGTTAACATGTTTTGAATGAAGGACTGGTCAAAGAAAGTTATCCACATTGTGTTTTTTTCACAGAGAAGAATATGTTATTTTGTCATTATATGATTTTTTCTATTGTTGTAATATCAAATGTGTTTTGATGTGTACATTTAAATTTCTTGTTTTAAAACAAAGTGTTGCCCTTCGCAGAGACATGTAATAATGCAACAAAAAGCTTTGAGAAGAACAAAAAAAGAAAAGTGAAATAAATCATAAGGGCTAATGAAGTAAGAACGTTGGTCCCTTTGTTTCGAGTGGGTAAAAAAATTGTGGCAACTAGATATTTTGACTTTTAGAAAGTTGGCATTTTGTTGTCTCAACTACTTGGTTCCTGCAGCCTGTTACTGCGTTTCGTGACTGGGTGTAGTTGGCAGCTGCACTTTGTTTTTTTCACACAATAGACGGATTAGATGTGGCTGGGTGGGCCATCAACTGGCAAGATGGGGGTGCGAGTTGGGCACAACCTCACTTGCAACTGAATAGGCTGTGTCCTGCCTTCATACAAAGGACTAGCAAAGCCCCTGAAAAATCTTTCAAAGTTACTGATGAAACATGCGGGGCTTTAATCAGCCCAAGAGGACTTACGTTTTATTAATACCAAGAAATATGCTGATCTGAAAACCATCGTATATCGACCAGTGGCTCTTCCAGTGGACTTATCACTTACTATACACTTTAAAGTAAAGTCACAACTGCTGCGCTTGAGACTCGTCTTAATACCACTCAAAGATTACAAGTACAGCCGCCCGACTGGCACCTCAAACGCTTCATGCAGTGGCTGTGGTATTAATCAGGAATCACTTTTATACGTTTTGTGTTTGTGCCCTTTTTTATCTCCGCTTAGACGCTATTATCTCTTTACAATGTTTAGGCAATTGAGTATCAGGGCCAGCAAAATAGCTGTAATTGAATGTCTGAAAGGTGACTCGTGCCAATAACCGCAAGATTCGTTAAGTTCATGGCGATTGCCTCATCAATTCTTAAAAATGTTATACCTTGAAAGGAAAGTTTAAAATTCAATGCTTACTTCATAAAGCACTAGGACCCTTGCCCGATCTGGCAAGCTCTCCCCTTGATAGTCTGAGTAGCACTATGATTAATTGGTATTCCACTATAATTACGGTATATGCAAGATGAGGGTCTTTTCCTTTTTGTAGGCTCTGATATGCACTCACACTTTTATCTGCACTTGTTTTAACCCGTCTGCAAGCTCTTGGCTGCTGCTAGTAGGAATGGGTGTCTTCTTGTTGCCATTTTACATATTTTTAATCATGCAATAATGTTTATTTCTCCTTATTTTGTGGTATGTCTTATAATTGGTATGGTACAGTCCTTTTAGATTTTTTGTCTCTTCTATATTGTAATGTTTGCTATGATTTTAATTAATCATGCAATCAGAATAAACTTTGAACTTTGAAGTTCAAAAGTGCTTGTCACCACTTCATTGCTCATGCAATGAGCTTGGAATCAGGGCACGGGAGGCAAGAAACTTCAAGGACTTCAAAGGGAATTCTCTAGAAACTTCCCCTGCTTTAAAGAGGGCTCCAGGAATAAATAATGAATGCTCAGACCCAACTCTTCAATAAAACTCTGGATCTGTGGATACTAAAGAAGAAGGACTGCTGTACTCCTCTGTGCCAGTGTACTGCTCTGTGCCAGAAGGACTGCTAAACTGCTGCTCTGCTGTCCAGCTGCCTGCTGCCCTGCTTACTGAGCCTGTACCCTTCATCCCAGGCTGGAGTGACTCCAAAGTTCTGCTGACAGACCTCCTGTTCTGTGCAACAGGGACATAAATAGCTCTAGAGGCTCCCTGCAACTGCCCAGCTGCCCTACTGCCTGGACCTGCCTGAGCCCTGGTGGCCTCTGCTGGAGTGAGTTCCTGATCCCAAAGCAGTGTCCTCAGGTCCTGGACCTTGGGTATGGCATCAGTTGAACTCCTCTCCAAAGAACAGGAGAAATTCTGATGCTTTGGGCTCTTTGCAACCACGAACAGGCCTGTTCACGCCAAGATCCTGCTGCCCTCGCTACTCACCAACACCAAGCTCCAGTGAACACATCTCTTCGCATCACAGCGAGTGTGAGCGATGGCCAAAATGCAAGATCTGCATTTCGCACTACAGCATCAACATCTCACAGGGTCAGCTAACATGATGCCTGCCAGGATCTTTACCCTACAGCGATGACCATAAGTGATGACCAGCCTGCTCTTTTTGCTACATCGACGACCATCCACAAAGCTCTCCCTGCTCCTTGTGGTCCCTTTTATCATGAACAGAACTCTTTGTGGTGGACTTTGAAGGTAACTCTTTCAGTTGGACTAACATGGTGCTTGTATCTGGCCTGCACTTCATTGCGATCGGCCTGAACTTGTAACTTTCACCTGGTTTCACCTGGTCTTAGGTGTTTTACTTACCTGAAATCTCCCTTACTCTTGAGTATGAACTTAGGGCTGCTAACGGCCGCACTTTATCTGATAAGAAGGGGGCTAACACATTCAACAGAAGCGATAATATGAGCTGGATTGATTATGTGCTAATAGATCTGAGATTATGGCCTGGTGTGTTGGATATGACAGTTGGAGTAACCATAGACAGTGATCACAACCCCCTTGAACTTGCCATGACCAGTATCTGGGCCAAGAACACCAGCAGCACTGACACAAAGTTGCGACTAAGGAGCTATGCCCCCGAACAACAATAGGCATCTTAAGAAGGTGCGTGTAGCTATTGATGTCCACAAACTGGAAGCTATAAAAACAAGCACTCCTGGGTAGTACCAGCAAACTTAGTGATTTACTATCCCAGCGGGAAGAGCTTTCAGTGGTCACAACCACCCATACGTCTTTGTTTACTGAGCTAGCTTCTCATTTCATCCTCCCGAAGTCACGTCGCAACAAGTCATCAGACAACTCTCAATTCTCCTGGTTTAATCCGAAATGTAAGAAGCTGCGGCTTGAGCTGGCAGCTGCGATAAGAGCAAACCATGTAGAAGAGATACGATTGGCTAGTAAGCATTCCATATTAGCGCAGGCCGAAGCAAAAAAAGAGTGGACCGAGAATCGCCGGCTCTAAAATCGCGATGCCTGTCAAAAGAAAGACTCTTAGCAGTTTTGGTTGCTAGTTACGAGGGGTGATGCTGAAAAATTCAAACCGCCGACAAGCAACATCTCTGAGGCTGCCTGGTTCGAACACTTCTCAGCAGTCTACACAGGATCAGAAGTGTTAGACTTGGAAGGCCCCCTCATGGAATATAACAGCAACCAATCAAGCAACAACTTATTTTCCTTAGCTAAGATAACGCAAAGTATTTGCACCATAGTCAAAAACAAAGCCTCTGGCCCTGACGGCATACCTGGAGATGTTTTTCTGAGCGACATCCCGAACTGGACTAACCATATCCTGATAATAGCAAACTTACAATCACCAACTTGGTGATTACAGCTGCAAACAATAACCACATCTCCAAACAGGAGGCCACCTTCCTCTGCAAAACACAAGCCCGGATACCGTATTTTTACACAGTACCGAAGGTACACAAGGAAACAAGACCACCCCCGGGACGTCCGATTGTCTCAGGTTGCAACTCACTCCTAGAGCCCCTCTCTAGGTTTTGTGACTTTTTCCTTAACCCTCTAGTACAAGCTATACGTCTACCACCTGGAACAGTCACACATCCTCGAGCCCAACAACCCATTGACGGAATCAAAACTTTACTGGCGTCGATACATTGATGACGCCCTCATGATATGGGAAGGCTCGGAGGAATCCTTAAAGAACTTCCAGACCTGGCTCAACACACGTGATCCTCACCTACGCTTCACGTACACCAGCAGCAAAGACCAGTTACCTTTCCTGGACCTACTGATCAAGGCCGCCAATGGTAAACTGTCAACCACCACGTATTATAAACCCACGGCAAGGAATTCACTACTGGCCTTTGATCGTTTCCAACCACGACCACTAAGGGAGAACCTGCCCTATGGCCAATTTCTACGCATAAGGCGCAATTGCAGCAATAAGGAAGACTACAACACACAGGCCACAGACCTCTCCCACAGATTACAACAACGGGGTTATCCAACAAGGATCATCAACAGGACCAAAAAACGGGCAAAGAACCAGAATAGAGACGCCCTCCTGGAAACACCAACCCGTCAAGAAACAATAACACCATTGACCTGTGTCACCACGTACAACCCTATCTCCAATATAGTGGCCAAAATCATCAAGAAAAATTGGAGAATCATCAACACGGGCAAACGAGATTGGGACCTGCCCCTTTTTGCCTATAAAAAATCAAACAGCCTACGGGATCAACTCATCTCTACGCGGCAGAGGACCACGGAAACCATCACCAACCCCACACTGCACCAAGTGTGGAACCTCCCTAAAGTTATAGGTCACTACCCCTGTGGCGACTGCAGTATCTGCCACCTCACGACACATACCAAAACCCTCAACCTGGAAACCGGAAAAACATGGCACCAACGTAAGCACACGAACTGCAATTCAACCAATCTAGTGTACTTGATTGAATGCCCATGCCAGCTCCGTTACGTGGGTATGACCACGAGAAAAATACGCACCAGAATCACTGAACACAGAAGTACGATTCAGTGCAAGAAGACTATCAGCAAACTCACAAACCACTTCCTTAGGTTTGGACATACCACCAATGACCTCAGATGGACGGTCATTGAATAGATCCCTGCCCACCCTACAGACAACGAGAAGCAGCTACTGTCCAAAGAACAACACTGGATCTACAGATTGTCCACCCACACGGAGGGACTGAATGATAATATTCCGTGGAACAGCCTCAGCAGATGAGGCCCCCCACACCTGACAGATCATTTCCACTCTCCTGAGTGCCACCTCATCAACAGGGCCTGCCTAGGGCACCGGATGACCATGTCCCAACACCAAACGTCCTCTGGGCGTCATACTGGCTCAAGCATCCAGGTGGTGTCCTTCTCACACACAGGTCCTTCCTTACATACACCACATAGTGGGTTCTTCACCCTTATTATTATTTTTTGCAGGACCAATATGCAATAACATCTCTGCACATTAACGTACGTTACCTACTTAGCCTCGCCTGGTTGCCACTTCCATTTAAATAGAGAGGGTGTCCTCCCATTACAGTGCACAGATGGAGAACGACTCCCCCAATTGGGTTAGCACTCCACTAAATAAACGCACATTTGCACGCGCATGTTAGCAACTTAGACATCTAATTGCACCATGGAAATTAATAGAGAGAGGGCTACATACACCTGCATGCGAGTCTTTTGTCCATTTCCTCTACTACAGGACCCTCCTCGAGACAACAGGAAGCGGAATATGCCCCTTCACCCAGGCCAGAATACCTGACACAGCTAACAAGCAACACCTGGCGCTTTCCATAGGTATTTAAGCGCTTTCTACATTGAAGCTCATTTCTCACGGAGCCTCTGCCCGGACAACAGGTTCATCGAGGGTCCAGCGACATCACGCAGTAAGTACCTGTACTCGACCAAGCTAACGGTACAGCCACCTTTCATGCTGCCCTCGGCCGTGTCTGTGTGTGCATCCTTTTACTGTTACCTTGTTGGTTGCATACTACCCCCCTCCCCCAACAGCGGTTTTCCTTTTCTTCCCCCAATTTAGAGTGCACATGGTCCTGGCCCCCGGCTGAGCTCCATGCTGAGTTGTTCGCTACAATCAGGTGTAAGCAACTCCACTTTACTGTTTTCACCAACATTGGTTACAGTATATAGGCCTAATTTCACACACAATAACGCATATTGTGAGACCGGACACTTTTTCACTACCCGCCACTGACGCTAACACTACCGCCTTGTCCGTGGTCACCTCTAGGGACCTAGCACCGCCTCACTAAAAGCTTTTAGCCTACTACTAGGAGCCTTTACTTAAATCTTATGTCTGTCCCTCCCCCCTTTTTTTTACTCCCTACAGGTACAACCCGAGAGGAAACACCTCTTGCACATATAAGCACCGTAGCGTGTGCTTTACACACAGGGCACTGACAAACTCATAACTACCCCTGTAACACCCTACACATATAAGGTGCTGATGAAAGCCAGTAGAAGAAAAGGCCTGGCTGAAACTAGTTGACCGCACAGGATGTCGGAGGCCATAAGCCTACCGTGCACGTCCCACAGCCTTTGTTTTTATCAACTGCCTGAGGCCCACCATTAAAACAGTCTTTGGGACACCCAAAACAGTATCCCAAACCTCACTCAGAGCACACTCACAGCACCCTCACGAACCAAAAAACCCGCTCCGCAGTAATCTGGCGTCGAAGCACACCTGAGGTACACTTGGTACCTCGGGTGGGGCCCAATGATGAAGCATGCCACCAACTAGGTTGGTGGGTGAGGGCCTTCATAAAAAACCTAATGTTTTTTTTTCACCCGCAGACATACAAACAATTTAAACCAGTGCTAGTTCTCATTGATTACTAACCAGTAATGCACGCCATGCTTTCAGCAGGTGGAATGTGCTGAGAATTCCACGCAGTATTACAGGATCCAGGAATTCCATTGTGCGGTATCACCACACCATTATTATAACATTTTTAGCCAAAAATGGATGACTGGGCAGCTTCTAATGGGCGCCAAAGCCTGCCACCTTCCCCTAAAAGAGGCCTTTCCTTACCTCACAGGCAGCCCAGTTTGGTTTATTTATAACTGGTTTCCTGTATCCTGTTTATTTTCTATGTCTCATTGATCTAGGAACATGATTGCCCATCCTTCACTCTCCACTCTCCTATGCACAGAAAGTCCCTTGAAGTAAGTCCCCCAACATAGCTTCAACACATGGGCAAAGCCAATAGCTTTGCCTAAACACTTATAAGGGCCCAAAATTGAAACTTATTGGCTATGCCAATGCTTGTTTTTAGGATGCCCAGGCCTATGTTTCTTTATCCCAATCCAACCTTAAGAACGGGTATAGCCCACGGTGCAGTTTGCCAGGACTGAGGTACATCAGTTGGTCTGTTAGTGGCTCACTGACAGGTAAGCGTGAAGTGATGTATGTGAGAACTGAGCGAAGACGCAGGAACGGCGCGAGCTATGAACCCCTCCCCTATCCACCCTCATGGTACGTGAGGCACGTTGTTGCTGGCTTCAATTTGGCATTTAATAGTCGAGATATCAGAAGCCCTGCTCTGAAAAAGGTCCCCGCACACCGAGTTGAGTGATGTACATTAGCGGTGTGAAGACTGACCCACATAACAGGACTTGCGTAAGGTGTCCTAGGTGAAGGTTGCAGAGTGTAGCTCATAGCGTGGGTGGGCACAGGGCAGGCCTGGTTCTAGAGGGTGGGCCAGGTGGGCCAGGCCCACCCAAGGATTGCCCTGGCCCACCCTAGGCCATTGTGAACTGGAAAATTAGCGTTTTCATCCTAATGTCTCACGGTGGCTTGAATCCCCATTGTGCCCTGCTGCGTTATTTTATTTAATTATTAACCATTGACATGCTCTAATTTCAGGCCTGGGGACAGGTGTGAAATCAGCAGGGATATTAGATGCTATGATGTGCAAATGAACCGCACAGACATCCTGAACACTTTCACTCACTCACACTAAAGAGGCTGCATGCTCCCATCACAAGCTACCTAGGAGTTGCAAAAAGTGATATGACAGAAACGCTTTGCAAAGGATTTCCTTTTCCCCAAAAAGTTCGTGAAAATGTGTTTATAATTAGGCCTGGGCAGTAAATTCCGTTCCGCTCGTGGAATTTGCGGAATTTGGGTAATTTGCGAAATTTTTTGCTTGTTCGCGTTCTCAAAATGCGTGTTCGCGAGATATTTCTCCCCGAGCACGCAAACAGCGATCGTGAACAGGAAAAAAGCATCGCGAACAAGCAATTCCGCGTGTTCGCGGAATTTCTGCGTGTTCGCGGAGATTTTTTACCGTTTCGCGGAGATTTGCGTAACGCGATTACGCAAATTCCGCCCACCCCTATTTATAATTAGCATATAGATTTACGCAGGTGTTTTTTTAAATTTCTTCCCACTCTAAGGCCATTACTAACTTGCCGTACTACATAAAAAATAAATTAATGGAAAAAGTAAAACTAAAATATGTTTTATCTTTCCATTGGCTAAATGAAAAAACATTCTACTCATCATTAATTCACATCACAATAATTTGTATGTCGATTGTTACAAGTGATAAAATGATTCCTTGAGCAGGGACCTATGGGCAGGGCCACTGGAATTATGTGATTGTGTATGCGTGGCATTTTTCTCATAGCTACGGATTTGCCACATTTGCCACATAATCCATTATCTTCTGCATAATCTGCAGATTTTTAAAGAGGTTGTTTTTAGCTCAAATGGTTCAAAAGTTATAAAATTGCATTGACATGTGGTGGCGCTGAGTGGAAGGTTCTTTCCTAAGGTTGACTGGTCACCTTCTAATTTTTTTTTTTAAACAAATTTTATTAGTAGGTTTTCAACATACTCCATATCACAAACATGTTACTCTGAGCATTGTAATGGTACATACTGCTACAGTGCTGCATTGACATCCACATTGGTAAAGAACAAGAAAGAGAGCAAAAAGTCCACTGTGCATCATAATAATTTGGTAGTATCATTCTGTACCCAACATGCCCCAACTTATTTTCCCACCCCCTCCCTCTAGCCCTTCATCTTGTTGCATTCCTCCCTAAGAGAATCTCAATCATCAGATTCCGGCAGGCATTGTCCCTGTCAGATCAATGTCGGTCTTATTCTGAGATACGGTACTATCCGTCAGTGCCCACTGATACATATTCCTGTCATTGTAAGTGTGGTGTTGTGTTGTGTCCGAGGCCCGGTTCCAGGGCCCGTAGTCATCATTGCGAGCTATTACGTGGTGTCACGACTTCCACTTCCTGCAGTTTAAAAGTTTCGAGCATTACATCCCATTCCAATGCTATCGGGATTTTCCTTAGTCCCCTGATCTCCTCTCGTCTCAAGACCGTGCTTTCAGCGCATCCCCACCTAACCATTTCGTTATGCCAGACATGTGTGGGGGGAGGTTTCTTGGACTTCCACCGCATGGTTATGGCCCGTATTGCGAGGAGTAATGACAGGTTTATAAACCTATATTGCACTTTGTGTTTTGAGGGGGACTTATGGAGACCCAATATATCAATCAATCAATCATTTGCATTTATAAAGCGCGCTACTCACCCGTAGGGGTCTCAAGGCGCTGGGGGGGGGGGGGGTGTCAGTGCTCGAAGAGCCAGGTCTTGAGCTGCCTTCTGAAGGAGAGGTGGTCCTGTATGGCGCGCAGGTGGCTGGGAAGAGAGTTCCAGGTCTTTGCTGCCAGGTAGGAGAAGGACCTGCCTCCGGCGGTGGCTTTGCGGATGCGAGGCACGGCTGCCAGGGCTTGTCCGGTCGAGCGTAGGGTGCGGGGAGCGGTGTAGAAGGAGACGCGGTGGTTGATGAGTTTTGGTCCGATATTGTGCAGGGCTTTGTGTGCGTGGGTGAGGAGTCTGAAGGTGATCCTCTTGCTGACTGGAAGCCAGTGAAGTTTCTTCAGGTGTCCGGAGATGTGGTGGTGGCGAGGTATGTTCAGGATGAGTCGTGCGGCCGCGTTCTGGATTCGTTGTAGTTTCTTCTGTAGCTTGGTAGTGATGCCGGCGTACAGAGCGTTTCCATAGTCCAAGCGACTGGTGACGAGGGTGTGGGTGACGGTCTTCCTGGTGTCGGTGGGGATCCAGCGGAAGATCTTGCGGAGCATGCGGAGTGTGTTGAAGCATGCCGAGGTCACCGAGTTGACCTGTCTGGTCATGCAGAGGGATGAGTCCAGGATGAAGCCGAGGTTGCGTGCGTGGTCGGTGGGTTGGGGAGTGCCGCCTAGGGCGGGGGGCCACCAGGAGTCGTCCCAGGCGGTGGGAGTAGGGCCGAGGATGAGGACCTCCGTCTTCTCTGTGTTAAGTTTGAGCCGGCTGTCTGTCATCCAGTGCGCTACTTCCTTCATGCCTTCGTGTAGTCTGGTTCTTGCTGAGGTGGGGTTGTTGGTGAGGGAGAGGATGAGCTGGGTGTCGTCGGCGTAGGATATGAGGTTGAGTCCGTGTTTTCGTGCGATGTTCGCCAGGGGGGTCATGTAGATGTTGAAGAGGGTTGGGCTGAGGGAGGATCCTTGGGGGACGCCGCAGATGATCTCCGTAGTAGTGGATCTGAAGGGGGGAAGGCGGACTCTCTGGGTTCTTCCGGAGAGGAAGGAGATGATCCATTCCAGGGCCTTGCCTCTGATGCCGGCGTTGCTGAGGCGACGTATTAGGGTACGGTGGCAAACCGTGTCGAAGGCTGCAGAGAGGTCCAGGAGTATGAGGGCCACGGTCTCTCCTTTGTCAGTCAGAGATCTGATGTCGTCCATGGCTGCGATGAGGGCGGTCTCGGTGCTGTGGTTAGCTCTGAAGCCGAATTGTGAGGGGTCGAGTGAGTCGTTGGTTTCCAGGGCGGTGGTGAGTTGAGTGTTGACGATTTTCTCAATCACTTTGGCGGGGAACGGGAGGAGCGAGATGGGCCGGAGGTTTTTGAGTATGGTGGGGTCTGCTGTTGGTTTCTTTAGGAGGGCGTTGAGTTCGGCGTGTTTCCAGTTCTCCGGGAAGGTGGCGGTGGTGAAAGATGCGTTGATGACGTCTCGGAGGTGGGGTGCAATGATGTTGTCGGCTTTGTTGAAGATGTGGAGCGGGCAGGGGTCGGATGGTGATCCTGAGTGGATGGAGTTCATGATGTGGGTGGTTTCCTCGGTGGTGGTTGGGTTCCAGGTGTGGATGGCAGTGTTGTCGGTGGCGAGTTCCGGTGGTGGGTTCTTGTTGGTTGTGGCGAAGCTGTTGTAGATGTCGGTGATCTTGTGGTGGAAGAAAGCTGCGAGGGAGTCGCAGAGATCCTGTGAGGGGGGGCTGGCGTTGTTTTCGGCGTCGGGGTTGGAGAGTTCTTTGACGATGCCGAATAGTTCCTTGCTGTTGTGGGCGTTGTCGTTGAGTCTGTTCTGGAAGGCTGATTTTCGTGCGGCGCGGGGGAGTTGGTGGTGTTTGCGGGTGGCGTTCTTGAGAGCAGACATGTTCTCGTCGGTCTGGTTGAGGCTCCAAGACTTCTCGAGGGTGCGGCATTCTTTTTTGGAGTCCTTGAGGGTGGGGGTGAACCAGGAGTTTTTCTTGTGGTTGTTTTTGTTTGCTTGGGTCTTCAGGGGGGCCAGGGTGTTGGCGCATTCGGAGATCCAGTTTGTGAGGTTGTTGGCGGCTTCGTCGGGGTCTGTAGTGCTGGCGGGGGGGTTCTGGGAGAGGGCTGCTGTGAGTTGTTCGGTGGTGATACGGTTCCACTGCTTTCTCGGTGGTTGTTGGACGTGGTGGTGTACGGTGGTCTTCTTGAAGCTGAAGTAGACACAGCTGTGGTCCGTCCAGGAGAGTTCAGAGGTGTGGCTGAAAGAGATGTATTTGCTGGAGGAGAAGATGGGGTTGAGAGTGTGTCCGGCATAGTGGGTGGGGGTGTTGACCAGTTGTTTCAGTCCGAGGTTGGCGAGGTTGTCCAGTAGGGTGGTGGTGTTGTTGTCGGCGCGGTTCTCCAGGTGGAAGTTGAGGTCCCCTAGGAGGATGTAGTCGGTGGACGGGAGTGCGTGTGGGCTGATGAAGTCTGCGACGTCTTCGCTGAACTTTGTGCGTGGTCCTGGTGGTCTGTACATGAGGGTGCCTCTGAGGGTGGTCTTGGGGTCGCTGTGGATAGAGAAGTGGAGGTGTTCTGCGTCGGGGAGTGAGTCGTCGGTGTAGGTCGAGACGCGGATGGAGCTCTTGTGGACGATGGCGATGCCTCCTCCGGTGCGGTTGGTGCGGTCTTTCCTGATGATTTTGTAGCCGTCTGGGATGGCTATGGTGATGTCGGGTGCCGAGGAGGGGTTCATCCAGGTCTCGGTGAGGAAGGCGATGTCCGGGTTTGTTGAGTCGATGAGGTTCCATAGTTCGATGGCGTGCCTGTGGACGGATCGGGTGTTGATCAGGATGCATTCGAGGTTATTTCCGGAGGAGTTTTTCTTCTTGGGTGTGCTGTGTGTTCGTAGGCAGGTGAAGCGGCAGTTGCGGCAGGTGAAGGCTCCGTGGGTTCGCTTCGGGGCAGCGCGGCAGCAGCCCGGCATGCGGCCGGGGTTGAGAGCGGTGAGGGAGGCGGTGTCGTAGGTCAGGCGGAGGCGGCGGGGGGGTGGGGGTCGCGGGGACCAGGGGTCGTGGCGCTGGGCGCGGTCCAGGCTCGGACGGGCGCAGACGGGCTTGCCTTGGGCGCGCCTTTGGCGTGCCAGCGGCGCGTACGCTGTGCGGTCGCGCAGCGGCCGCCATATATGGGGTAGCCGGGGAGGAGGGGTCAGCTGGGAGGAGGGCGGCGGGAGGGTAGGTGGGGTGGAGAAAATAGGCGGGAAAACGGCGAAGTCCGCGAAAACGGCGAGGGGCCAGAAAAGGCGCCTAAAAAGGCGAGAAAACGGCGAGGGCCGGGGAAACGGCCAAAAAAAGGCGGAAAAAACAGGAAACGAGCACTAAAGGGACCGGGCACTCGGGGGGGGGGGGCCACGCACTCGGGGTACAAGGAGAGAGAAGGGGTCAGCACGCACTCTGGGACACTCGTTCAGGGAGACAAGAAAAAAGAGGGAAATTAATCACTCAGACCATCAACCGTGGGGCACTCATACGAGGATACACGGAGAGAAGGGGAAATACTCAGATACACACAAGGGGCACAACCGGGCACACAAGGCAGCAGGCAGGAGGCAGGAGAGCACTGGTGGCGCTGCGTGGGCAGGGGAGAGACCTACTCAAAGGTCAAGGGTCGCTACCTCTGCCGCGCAGTGGCCGCCATATATGGGGTAGGCGGGAGGAGGGGTCAGCTGGGAGGAGGGCAGCGAGAGGGTAGGCGGGGTGGAGAAAAAAGGCGGGAAAACGGCGAAGTCCGCGAAAACGGCGAGGGGCCAGAAAAGGCGCCTAAAAAGGCGAGAAAACGGCGAGGGCCGGGGAAACGGCCAAAAAAAGGCGGAAAAAACAGGAAACGAGCACTAAAGGGACCGGGCACTCGGGGGGGGCACGCACTCGGGGTACAAGGAGAGAGAAGGGGTCAGCACGCACTCTGGGACAATCGTTCAGGGAGACAAGAAAAAAGAGGGAAATTAATCACTCAGACCATCAACTGTGGGGCACTCATACGAGGATACACGGAGAGAAGGGGAAATACTCAGATACACACAAGGGGCACAACCGGGCACACAAGGCAGCAGGCAGGAGAGCACTGGTGGCGCTGCGTGGGCAGGGGAGCGACCTACCCAAAGGTCAAGGGTCGCTACCTCTGCCACGCAGCGGCCGCCATATATGGGGTAGCCGGGGAGGAGGGGTCAGCTGGGAGGAGGGCGGCGGGAGGGTAGGCGGGTGGAGAAAAAAGGCGGGAAAACGGCGAAGTCCGCGAAAACGGTGAGGGGCCATAAAAGGCGCCTAAAAAGGCGAGAAAACGGCGAGGGCCGGGGAAACGGTCAAAAAAAGGTGGAAAAAACAGGAAACGAGCACTAAAGGGACCGGGCACTCAGGGGGGGGGGCACGCACTCGGGGTACAAGGAGAGAGAAGGGGTCAGCACGCACTCTGGGACACTTGTTCAGGGAGACAAGAAAAAAGAGGGAAATTAATCACTCAGACCATCAACTGTGGGGCACTCATACGAGGATACACGGAGAGAAGGGGAAATACTCAGATACACACATGGGGCACAACCGGGCACACAAGGCAGCAGGCAGGAGGCAGGAGAGCACTGGTGGCGCTGTGTGGGCAGGGGAGCGACCTACCCAAAGGTCAATATACAGTCCTCTATGGTGTTGGCCACGTCCCTTTGCGTGGCAGCAGCTACGTGTCGTGGGACCGAGTCCCAAAAACACCCCAAGTGTGGACAGGACCATATCATGTGAGCTAAATCGGCTCCCACTACATAGCATCGGGGACAGTGGTGTTGCTTTTGCGGGAACATTTTGTCGAGCCTTTGGGGGGTAAGGTAGGCCCTGTGCAGTATCATGGTTTGAATAAATTTAAATTTTGCATTTCTCGTGCATTTCCTAGGGTGTGCTATAATTTTTTCCCATTCCTTATCGTTAAGGGCCCGCCCTACATCTTCCGACCATATGACTCGTAGCGCATTGAGGGCTATCCCCGCGTGAGCTCGGATCCCAGCGTATAGCCATCTTACCAAGTGCCTGCCCCTCCCCATGTAGTATAGCATTTTGACCAATTCGTTTGTGGCAGGCTCCTGCCGTTGTGGAGCCCAGTTCGTCTTAACGTAGTGTGTTACTGCTGCATGTAGTATGTACATACATCCCCGTCTCCCTAACAAAGTTACCAAAATCCAGTAACTGGCCGTCGTGAAACAAGTCAGACACCGTGTGGACTCCAGCGACTGGTCACCTTCTAATTGCTTATTGCTAAATTCAGGTGTTAAACTGGTTCCAATGAAGTGCAATATATGTCTAGTGTTAGCAAGCGTAAACATATCAAAATAATGAACTAATACTATCACATAATGTGCCGCATTATGCTGCATAGTTTGCTTTTTCTTGTTGCACAATTTAGTCAACACTGCCGCATAATTTGACCCATGCTTCAGCCTGAATTTTCCGCATCTACATTTCAAAGTTCTGACAAGCAAAGTCCTTCCCCTGTCCCAAAGCTAGAAGGGCAACAGAGAAAGCGAAGTCAGTAGCTCTTTGGGTGATAGTTATTGTCTTAAAAATGTCAAAAGAGGACAGATGCCAACACCTAAAATATCGAATCTCTGAAATACTTACTGGAACCCATTCGTCTTCATGGCCCACCCATGCTTCTTTATGGCCTACCCAAAGAAAAATCCTAGAGCCGGGCCTGGCACAAGGCCAGACGGGCGGTGTGCGCGCTCAGAGCCCCGTGTGTGTGCTGGCAGTGCGGCTGCGTGAGGCAGGCCCGCAGGAATGGCGCTCCTCGGGGCATGTGGTTTAGAGAAGGGAGGTGGTTTGTCTGGTTCGAGTTACACGGAGAGGGGCTCCCCGTGGGAGAACCCCGGCTCTAGTGCGCAGAGGTAAGGGGATACTGTAACCCTAATAACATTAATTGCCAGACAGTTAACGGACCCTGAAATGAGAGCGCAGTCAGGCGAGCAAAACACAGGGGCACGTGTCCCTGTGGAGAGCGATAATACCATTGTACCTGCCCGAAGACTGCTCCATTGAAGAATGACCAACCGTGGACGGGGCCCTTGGGGGGAGGGGTGGCGGGAGAGGGGGTCTGTGACAGAGGCTTCAGGAGAAAGGCGGGAATGAGAGAGGTGGCTGTGGTTAATTAAGTTACGGCTGTCGAAGCAGGAGTTTTCAGTTCCAATCCTGGCTTCCGCCTCAACAACGTCTGTGATCTTGCACACATTATTTTTGATTCTCTGTGCCTCACCCCCTACCTGTTAAAATGGGATCGCCAAGGATCAGTTTACACACCAGTATTAAACGATTGAAAAAAAGTATTTTCACACAAGCAGTAGTACTGAAGGAACAGCAAGTTGGGAGCTTGAAAACATGACTTTGGGATACCCAGGAACAAAATGCCAGGAAGGCTGCCTGTTTTAGGCCGGTCATTCTCCCATAGAGAGTCGTGGAGGGAATCCCACGGAAATGTTCTCATTCAGATCCTTGCGGACATGTAAGTTGATTTTAAATTTCAAAGTCCCTGCCCAGGGCAAATTCTCTTCTTGTGCCTTATGGCGCAATAGGGAAGAGTCTTCAGGAAAAAAATATCAAAATCTGGACTTGGGCTTCGTTTAGAGTTCAGAGACAACTGAAAATCCTCCAATATCAAAAATTCAAGGGCCCAGTTTTACTAAAACTTTGCACCAGCGCAAAGTCAGCCTAGTGATGCAAAGCAATGTAAAGTCTTGCATGGAAATTTACTTTACAGCGCAAAATGTATTTTGCACTGAAAAGGTGCCATTTTCTCAGAGCAATTAGCACTGCACCACTTTGTATCACAAGGGCGTTATTTTGGTGTTACTTGGGCAGATCACCACAAGCACACATTGTTTTAGATGCAAAACCAAATTTGCAAAGCTGACCAGACTGGGCTTTGCATCCTAAACTAACCCCTCCCTGAAGCAGGTACTATCTTTGACAAATATTTTCGGTGTTATATCAGATAAAAAAATATCGGGCGGACAAAATGTCTTTCTTCCCCTTTTATCCCTCAGCTATCCTTCTCACTCCAAATAACTGACTAATATCCACCACTCAAATTACTTTCATATTTCACCATACTAATTCAGCACTAATCCTTTATGGGTTTCCGGGGTAGCGTGCTTCAACACCCCATCAGGGGTAACAAGCGCTATATAAATGCAAACTTTTTTTCCCCCTCTTCTATCCTTCTGATATCCTTCCGAATCCAAATAACTGACTAACGTATCCACCACTTAAAATTAACTTGCATGTTTCACTATACCAATTCAACACTAATCCTCTTTGGGACCCGGAGTAGCATGCTACTCGCTGAAAAAGCACTTTGACGCCTCGTCAGGGGTAGTAAGCGCTATATAAATGCAATTACAATACATTACAATACAATGTCAAGAATATAGAGAACAAAAATATTGTGAATTCACGTTTCTATAGGTAAGCAGAGTTTTTCTATACCTATATGTACGTTGACGATGTATATATATATCTTCAGGGTACGTAGATGTGGAGTTAAGAATAGTAAATTATACTTATCTCATTGCACTTACCTTCTCCATACTTTGGTCCTCCATATTTTTGACACAATATTCCGTCAGACAACCATATTTTCATTTCTCCAGACATCCCACCCTGCACAGCACACATACAATGTGTGGGATGCTTCAGTATTTGCCTACATATAGAATTTTGTAGTGGAAGAGTAGCAGCCCTATGCTAGAGAGCACACAAACCTCTGCTCCATGGTGTAAATGTTGTGTGTGGCGTTGGGCTGCCTTTCTAGTGTGCTACCCTAAGGTCATGGTAGAAGCAGTTTGCCATTTTTAGGTCGACCTCTTGTATATACTTTAGTATATACTTATATGTGTATGTACTTTGTGGGCTCTGGCGATGAGCCCTAGGACTTGTCTGCTTCCTCTTAGGGACTTTTTTTCCGGGTATACTGCCTCTATTTAACTGTCTTGATAGAAACCGACCAGCAGAGGTCAGGAAAACACCAGAATTGCTTTCTGCTGAGGGAGTTTCTTTTTTTAATTTTTCTGGCAACTGCCTCTATTTAACTTTCTTGATAGAAAACGACCAGCAGAGGTCAGTAAAATACCAGAATCACTTTAGTATTCTCTAGATTCCAGTCCATAGAAATTGTCTTCCACGAACACCCATAGACAGTAATATTATTTTAAAATCTTGTATTTTCAGTGATATGACCACCGAAGGCCCTGATTATATATTAAAAACAAAGCGTTGGACTATACCAGTTCCCGCTGAAAGGCAATATTTCTCTCCATGTGTTCCAATACCTGGCGTGTCATGCAGTTTGGTGTTTTCCCTCCATGTTAAAGAACAGTAGATGTTTCAGCACCCAGCCTAATGTGCTGCATAGCATACGGTCCCAAAGGCGAGACCGGTTGCATTGCAAATGCTTGTTAATAAATATGGGGCTGCATTGCTTACCCTTGCACAGACAGCAAAGTATCCTTGGTTGCTGCGCTGTCTTGCGTTAAAAAAATAATAAATCCGCCTTGAGATGTGGAGGAGAATCCCCCGCAGTGGCGGCTCCTCCGCTAAGGAGGAGGAGCGTCGCCCCACTAACGAAAAGGAAAAATAAAATGATAATAACAAATCATTATTAGCATTTTATTTTCCCTATTGCAGTCAGTGGTGGGGCGGGGCTGGCCAGAGCAGGGGAGGAGTGGTGTGCATTCCCTAAGTGAGCATGAACTGTTTGGCCGACCCACTTGGGCCGACCAAACAGTTCATGCGCACTGTGCATGTTCCTACCTGGCTGCATTACACAGTCTGGTGAGGAACATGCACAGGCTCCCTGTTCCAGTGTGAGCGCTAATCCACGGTGCCCAGAACAATCACAACGCTGCATTGCAGGATTGTGATTGGCTCAGGGTAGTCTGTGTGCCCGGGTGCTTCCTGCTGGCCGTGACAAGAAGATGAAGAGGACGGAGCGGGATGGGGGAGAGGCGGCGGCCGGCCGGCCGTTAATGGGAAGTCCTTGTTTTTAGTTAGATTCCTCTCCCGCCTCCGCAGACCACCACCCCGTCCGGTAGCAGCTGCTACTGAGCGCAGGCCTCTGCTTTCCAGACATAAAACGTCTGTATATCGACTGGATCTCCACTGCACAAAAGCTAGTCAAATTATAATTTTCACCTAGCTTCTGGTGTTATTATCCAAGGGTTTCCCAGAAGCCAGGCAGACAATGTAAGTATGAAAATTTTACCCTTTGACCATTCGCATACCAATAGCTTCTGTTTGGGAACTGGTCCAGAGGTTTAAATCCCCCATATCAAGCACTTTGCTGCAAGCAGGTTATTACCGCGTGGTACAATCATTGATGCCTTACAAAGTGTGCCAATATCTTTTTTTATTTGTCTCCCCAACATCTTTGGTGGTGTTACTTTCAAAACAGGTTTAAAAGGTGCCAGAGCTTCTATATGGAAATGTTTGTTTTCTAATTAAACAATTCATTTTTCGCAAACCAGTCTCCAAACATTTCAAGCAGACAAGAGAACTGAGACATTGGAAATAAACTGGTCTGCTGAGGATCACACGCTTGGCCCAAGTGAAGCTGGGATCAGAAGTCTGTTCCACCTTGCCCCTGACCCCGTCACCCCCGCCGCATCACCCCTGTCCGGTAGCAGCGGCTACTGATCCACAGGCTGAATTTTCACAACCATAGGGATATTATTGTGCAGGGAATTCTGCCAGTGGATATTACTTCATATTCAGTTATGGTTTTTAGTGCTGGGGCTGCTGGAATGGTGCTAGCCTGGCTGCTTTAGGTGCCTCCATCTGGGTTGGGGGAGTGATGGGAGAAGGTGAGGTTTGGCCATGGAAGCATTAAGTGTTGCATCATTCATAGGGAGGGGGATGGAAAAAAGTCACTTTTGGCAAGGGTGTAAAAAATCCCACCACCAGCTCTGTTCTAAATCTAACAAAGATGTGTGTATTCCATGTCACTCTCTATAGTGCCAAACCAAAGGGGATGATGGGCGGAGTGTTGAACATTGCAAGCACTCACCCCCAGTCAACTGATCTGGGTTTAATCCATCATCATTCTTTAGCTCACTCCGCCAGCCCAGTTCAGACAGGGCCATATGCAAATCAGTCTGACCCTGTGCCTTATGGGAACAGTCCAGCTCGAACTGCCAAGCCATGTCTTCCCTGGACCGAAGACAAGCTGCATGGGACCGGTTTCTGGCTAATCAGCCATCATCAGCCAGGCTATCTTGAATCCAGTGGCAAAGTGAGCAAGGGACGCACGTCTGGGCATGCCCTGCCAACGTAGGGCAAACAAAGCAAAACCAAGAGGATAATGGACAGAGTGTTGAACATTGCAAGAACTCACCCCCAGTCAACTGATCTGGGTTTAATCTATCATCAATCTTTAGCTCATTCCGCCACCCCAGTTCTGACATGGCCATATGCAAATCAGTCTGACCCTGTGCCTCATGGGAACAGCCCAGCCCGAACTGCCAAGCCATGTCTTCCCTGGACCGGAGACAAGCCCCCTGGGACAGGTTTCTGGCTAATCAGCCAGGCTAGCTTGAATCCAGTGGCAAAGTGAGCAAGGGACCCACGTCTGGGCATACCCTGCCAACTTAGGGCAAACAAAGCAAAACCAAAGGGGATGGTGGACGGAGTGTTGAACATTGCAAGCACTCACCCCCAGTCAACTGATCTGGGTTTAATCCATCATCATTCTTTAGCTCACTCCGCCACCCCAGTTCAGGCATGGCCATATGCAAATCAGTCTGACCCTGTGCCTTATGGGAACAGTCCAGCCCAAACTGCCAAGCCATGTCTTCCCTGGACCGAAGACAAGCATCCTGGGACCGGTTTCTGGCTAATCAGCCGTCATCAGCCAGGCTAGCTTGAATCCAGAGGCAAAGTTCTGCATTCTGTCCATCAATTGTTCTTTTTTGAGTTTAGGTGCAGGGTCAAGACTGATTTGTATATGGCTGGGTCCAAAATGGAAAGGCATGGTGAGCAAAAAAACGATGGATTTAGGCCCAGATCTCTGTACTGGGATGAATGTATGACATTGTTCTGCGTTCTGTCCATCAATTGTTCTTTTTGCATTACTCTCTGTAGTGCTGCAGACGTCAACAGTCCTGATAATGTTGTACTTCCTGGTGGTGGTGTACTTCCTGGTGGCGGTGTACTTCCTGGTGGCGTTGTAGTTTTAGTAGAGACAGGTAAAATATTTATTTATGGTCTCTCCATTCTCATTTTACCAATAAATTCATATGTACAAAACACAAATTTCATAAATATACATAATTTTGATCACATGTAAATTCCTACTTGGAAAACTTGGTCATTGATTGATGGGTATTATTGTGTCAGAATTTCATATTCTGTCATTTGTGGCACGGATATCAATTAATTTGCAGGTTCACAGAAAGCCATCAGGCCGCTCAGAGAGAAAAATGAGCTTTTGTATTTGGGGTCTTTTAATTTACAATGGGATCTTTTACAATGCAGTTTGCCAATTATTATACAATTTTGCTAACATCGTACTTGTCAATATCAACAAAAGCAGTGCTTAATTGGAGCCGGTGTTTGCCGGTGGGGCCCATTGGCAGTGGCGGCTGCTCTGCTTAGGCAGAGGAGCGTGCCCCCACTGCTGCTGTTCAGCAGTAAAAGTAAGGAAAAATAAAATGATAATAACGCAATGTTATTATCATTTTATTCTTCCCTGCTGCGGCAGCGTGAGGGCGGGGCTGCTCTGCTGACAGAGCAGGGTAGGAGTGGTGGGAACACTAAAGTGCGCATGATGCTTTGACCGGCCCTCTCTGGCCGGCCAAACAGACAATGCGCACTTTAGCATGTTTCTCCATGCAGGCTACATTACAGCCTGCATTGAGAACATGCCCAGGCCCCCAGTCCCGGTCTGAACGCCGAACCACAGCGCTCAGACCAATCACAGCACTGCATTGCAGCTTTGTGATTGGTTTAGGGGAGCCATTCACAACGCAGCAATGCAGCATTGTGATTGGGTCAGGGGAGCCTGGCTGCTTCGTGTTTGGCGGAGGATAGACGACATGGGATAGAGCGGCATGGAGGTAAGTGAATTTTTCTTTTTTTTTTGTACAATTATACCTCCCTACCCCTCTCACCCCCCTGCCTACCACCCCAGATCCGTGCTGGCCGCCACTGCCCACTGGCACTAATTTTTGGGGACCAGCACTTATTTTTCCTCATCAGATATTGACCAGCAAGAGAGAAAAAAACACACAAATGAGAACGGAGAAGGAGAAAGAAGGAGGAAGACAAAGACTTAACAAGGGCACAAAGGGAGAAAGCAGGGGCCATCAAGAGTCAGCTAAAGGGCCTGCAGTCTCATGTCAGTTTCTCTGTACTGTGGTAACAAACTCAAATTTGGCCTTTGCACCGTTGTGAAAAATGTGTGAATGTGGGTTTATTAGGACAGTTGCTTTAAATAACACGAGTTATTAGACCACATTTATTTTCCCTGCCATGACATAAATAGAGAGGCTGTAGTTATTCATAAGGCGAAGTTTCCACTGAAAATGCATTGTTTTATTTTCTTAATAGTTGTGGTGCCGTAGGGCAAAGCTGCACAACATTTTCCATAAAGCAGCTAATCTGATATGGGTCCGACTTGGCATTACCACGCATATCAATGAAGAGGGAAGCAGGACTGTCAAAAAAGTAACTTTTCCTATTTTAGTTCTCGTAGGAAACTTTGCTCTCATATACAGAAAAACACCTGAACAGAATTACACTAAACAAGCCATGAAACTAGTGCTTTATGCAAGCAACTGTCTTTGCTTGGTTTGGTGGAAATCCATTCAGTAGTTTTGAGAAATCAGCATTCCAAAAGTTTTTTCATGTTGGCTTGCAAAGCTTAAACAATTAGACCTATCTGGAGCGTTAATCTGTGAAGATGTTTTTTTTTAAAGTCTTTTTTATTGAAACATGGAATGGAATGGAATGGAATGGAATGGAATGGAATGGAAAAGCATTTGTAAAGCGCATGGCTACCCGGAAGCATCCCAGCGCTAGTACCGAAAGAAGAGGGAAGAACATAAGCAACAGAAAGAAAAATATGACATTGATATTATGCTGTGCATGTATAGTTTCAAGCATATAATTACTTAAGACAGATAAGAACAGTAATAATGCAGAATTATTCAACCATACAGATAATCTGTGAAGATTATTGAACCTAGGATCACAGATCCTCTGTAGACCCAAATAAAAAATAATCTGATTGGACGAAGGAGCTTTTTCTTCTTCCATCCATTTGGGGTCCACACCCGGAGCTCTCTGATTGGATCGCTGCAACTTTAAGAATAATGTTGCGACCAACATTTCTGACTTGTGGACTTGGTTTCTGCATACAGAAAATTAAAATGAAGGAGCTGTAAGAGGGGGATCATCCCCAGGGCCCCTGACTCAGGTGGGGAAAGGGCATAAGGACGCTCCCAGTGTTGTGTTTACAGACCCCATTGCTGCACCTGTCTGCAAAATCTTTTCAAGGGTCTGTGAACCCTCTGCGAAGCTCATGTTGGAGTTCTTGTGGAGTTCATGGCTATGGTGCTGGTTCCGCAAACTCTGCCAGGATCAAGCAAGTGTTCATGAGTCACAAGGGTTCATGCATAACAATCACTGTATTTGATATGCAAGTTATGGTTTGTTTGGCTGTTATGGCAGTTATAGAGCTAACCCTAATGGTGATTTTCAAATCTTTTTTGGTTTTAATTTGTAACCTTAATTGTTCTTTAAATTTGGATTATTAAGTGAATTTCGGAGATTTTTAAACATAATTTAGGGTGTTATGACTGACGGTAATTATGAAACACACAAGCGCACAGCCTCACACACTACCATTTCCCACCCCCCAACTACACACAGTATTTCATTTACAGTATTTCATTTTCTGTTGACAATAAATATTAACCTTAAAAAAAAAATTCTTCAAGCTAACAGCTCCAAAATAAAGATGTCATATGTAATAAAAATAACATAACTGATAACCTTGTAATATGATCCTATATTGACATCTTGGGGCATCGTTGCTTATAGTGTTTCCAGTAACCCAGGATGGCATAATAGAACCATATTACAAGTTATTCATGAGAAGAGAATCATTTATTTGCAAGCTTTCTTGACAACTGCAGTTTCACAGGACAGGCCTAAAATCAATTATTCTGAGACAGCAGCTCAACTTGAATGGGAGGGTCCCTTATTTCTAGGGGTGGGCGGAATTTGCGAAATTAACTTTCGCAAATTATCGCGAAAATGTTTAAAATTATCGCAAACATGCGGAAGTTTTTTTCCGGCATGTTCGCGAGATTTTCTGCATGGTTGCGGGTCGCCAACTTACCCATGTGGTTGCTTGCGGGCGCGGCCATCTTGTTTTGAGTTTTCTCGCGGTGCATGATCGCAAGAAGAAAGACGTGATCACGCGACGCATGACGTCACTGCGGGCGCGAACTGTCGCGAGACAGCGCAAATGGCTAAAAACAATACAACATCTCATGGAGAACGCGACCGGATCAAGAAAACTTGTCGGCGAACGCAGGCATTCAGGTAAGGCGATCGCGCGCGCGCGAGAATGTATTATTTTATAGCGCGAGCAAGAAACAAATTATCGCCAAGCTGCGGAAACCGGAATTTTTGACATTTTCGCGCTCTCCGCGGAACGCGAAAATGTCAAATTATCGCAATTTCCGCGAACGGAACGAAATTTTCGCCCAGGCCTACTTATTTCCACACAGTCCACTTGATTTGCAGAAGGCAACTTTCCTCTCAGCGAGGGGTACTTTTTTGTTTAGTTCTACAGCAATGTTGACCATGTGAACAAAGAGTAGTTAATTCTTTGTGTCAGCTTAGTATTTTTGCATAATGCAGATGTTAAAATGTATCTGTCCCAATATTACGTCTTTTCCCCAAAGTGAGCGTTGATTTTCTGTTAATAAAAAGAGCTCTACGATTAGATCTTGTGCTAGCATTAGCTTGTGTTAACACTATACTACGTCTTGCCCCAACATCACAGGATCAGGTTACGTCTTGCCCCAACATCACAGGATCAGGGGTGGCTCCTCCATTAGGGCGGAGGAGTGTCACCCCACTGCTTTCTCGCAGTGCGAGAAGCAGAAACATAAAATGGTAATACTACCATTTTATGTTTCTGCTGCTCTCACTGCGAGAAAGCAGAAGTGCCTGGTTGGGGCGGGCGAGTGGGCAGGTCTGCTGCAAAGCAGGGGGGGAGTGGCTGGGCCAATGCTGTGGGCCCTGACTGTTTGGTTGGCCCTCTGGGGCCAACCAAACCAGTCATGCACACTCTCCTTTTTTCTCTATAAAGGCTGCATACAGCCTACATAGAGAAAATGGCCTCCCCATAGGCACCAGACTGGGTGCCGTCCCCACCAATCACAATGCTGCCATTGCGACATTATGATTGGCTTAGGGGAGGGAAGGGAGACTGCCTGTGGCTGCTTCCTGTTCAGGAGAGCAACAGGAAAATGCGGGACCCGGTCAGGAGCTGAGTCGGCGCGGGACCCGGGAACTTATGATAAGTTTTAATTTTATTTTAATGAAACCCGTCTCGCCTCCACCCCCCTGTGAAATCGCGTGACCCCCACCACCTGCGAGTCATGCCGGCCGCAACTGCTAGTATCACAGAGGTCAAGGTATTAAAATGCACAGATTACGAGGCTGTCGCCTGGCTTGCACCGCTTCGAACCCAGCTTTAATGGGGGGGCTCGTTTCTGCTTCCAGGGGTCACGGACACACTACAGTCTGCCAGGTGCCCTCTGGGTTGATGTTCTAACGTGAATGAGGAGCAAAGCATCGGATCGCTTAAAAAACACCGGGTCAAATCAAGCCGAATTATAGTGGCAAGTGAGACGGAAACAACATTATCACGACAAAAGACTTAAGAAATAGCATGGAATATTGTTTGAGCGTGTGTGTGTTTCGGTTAATATGTGAATACTTGAGTGTGTTGTGTAGCTGTGTATGTGAAGTAGTGTGCATTTTGTGTGTGTATGTAGTTGATGTGGATGCACAAAGGGTTTGTGTGGTTGCTATCGACGTGTGCGTATGTTGTGTGTATTTGCGTATTTCTCTATTGTTTATTTTGCTCTTTATTTCAGGGCAGGGTTTATGATTCCTGCATATTCGTGTCATTTTGCATCTTTGCGAGTCTGTAATGTATATATAGGCCTGTCTTTTGCGCAGTACTTAAGTTATTCTAATACCTATATGTTTTAATAATATTCGCCTGTCCCTGGCACTTACACCCGTGGCATGCATGCAGGTTTATTTCATAGGCTGTATTTGTTGTCACGTGTTCCTCCCATCACTCTCTCCTATAGATGCATGGGACTCTTACAAATAAGCTGTTTGCTGGTGTAGAGCGTGCTGCAACAACCAGTGCGGAAGAAAAGCTGGGTAGGAGAGGGCTGTGGGGGATTGTGGTGATTTTGTTGAGCAGCTCCTGTCAGAAGGGGGGCGGGGTTAATGACATGATCCCTGCTTACCCCCGCACACATGCCAACAATAGGGGTTGCGTTACTTGAAATGATCAGGCTCCAAGCCTAGAAATCCATCGTGTTCGTCATCTTCTGAATAAGGAGCTAAGCATCTTTCCCGGGTATCCCAGGCGCAGCAACGCCGTCATCGGATCTGTGTACCACCTCCTACTGCAGAGTGCTGCACAAACACCGAGCCCTGCACCAAGGTGTTACAACAGGGCCGGCTTTAAGGCAGTGCAACTGGTGAGCTCGCACTGGGCGCTGATCTGTGTAGGGGGCGCTGACCACAGGGGGGGCGCTGTGTTTAGCAATAACTTATGATTGGAGAGATGAGGGACACTTTTGCCCAGTGGTATTGAGAGAATCTGGGGCGGCGGTCATGAGATGTGGGGGCACGAAAAATGATTGTCGCACTGTCATACCATCCTTGAGCGGATAGCTGTCTTGACACTGCACGGGAATGGCATATTAATGACAGCACTAGGGTGACACTAGACATTGGTTACACTACACTATGGTGATACATTGGGAGGGATAGACCACGTGGTGGTAACAACAGTTTGGTACATTGCACGACAGTGACACTGCACAGTGGTGACAGAACAGGGATAGTACTGCATGCCAGTTACACTGCGCGGTAGTGACAGCGCAGAGGACAACATTGCACCAGGGTGAAATTTGCTTGAAAATGAAACATTTGCACACTCTTCTAAAAAAAAAAAGTTCTCAGGGGAAGAACCCCTGTCCCGAACACCCCTTATTCCGGTCGGGCTCTCCACAGTGCACTCACCACAACTTATACCCCCTACCACTTTCAAATGTCACCAGCCACCACTGCACAGAATATTACGTGATGGCTGTCGTTGATTCTGTTTCTAAACAAAACTCGCCTACTTTTGCTTGAATAAGCAGAAAATGTTCCCAGAGAATTTTCCTCGCTGTACTGAATCAAGGACAGGTCCTACTGTCCCAGTAATGTTAACAATGTGTCAGCTCAATTGTACAGCTAAAACCATGAGAATGGGTGAATCTTGATTTACCCCTACGTTGAATCTTTGACTAGATTCAATAGTAAAAGTTTCTTCTAAGATGTTCCCATCCCAATCTAATGTATGAACCTTAGTGTCTAAAACCCTGTATAAGGGTGTGGGGATTTTGCTGCTAGTAAAAGGGAACCCCTATTACTTATCTTAGAAGGTGTATAAATGCCGGATTTTATTTAGAACTGTACTGAGTTCTTTGTACTTTTGACTTATTTGCTTTGCTGCTAAATTTGCTCATGACGCCTTTTCTGTATTTTGACAATTAAAAGCTTTGACAAGAGAACTTTTGTCTGTCATTATTATGATAATGTTTCAGCATCGTTAAATGGGGCCTTCTAACAAAAGAGGCTGTTTGTGAGACCGGCCTCGTGGCGTGGGCCCTCCCGACCAGCAAGTTACCCTGCAACCACGCCGAACCTCGTTGACACAGCCTTCCGGCTCCCGTGGGCCAACATCCCGAGGGCCGACCAGATCCCCAACACGCATGCCCGGCCGAGGGAGAGCGAAACCCCCCCCAAACCAGACCGAGAGGCGCCGACCCTGTCACACCTCTGGTCTCTCCCCCGAGGGAGGTTTCGATCGACCACCAGGCCCCCGGGGAGCAGGCACCTCGGCCGCTGGGTGTCTGTAGTCCCTCCCGGACCCACCTGAACAGATCAAAGGGCCGAGCGACAGGAAACCCCGACACACCGCCCCCCAGGCACCAGACCCCTCTCCGCGAGGACTCCGGACTTCAAAGAGGAGGGCGAGTATAACAAGGGGTGCTGAAGGGACGAGAGCAGAGAAGACCTGGACTGACGAGAGCCTGCTGACCTGGTCGCGGCTCGATCGCTCCCCGAACCGAAGAATGCTACCCGAACTCTGAACCGTCTGAGCCCTGCTGACGCTGTCGCGGCTCCCCGAACTCTGAACCATCTGAGCCCTGCTGACGCTGTCGCGGCTCCCTGAACTCCGAACCATCTGAGCCCTGCTGACGCTGTCGCGGCTCCCCGAAGTCTGAACCATCTGAGCCCTGCTGACGCTGTCGCGGCTCCCCGAAGTCTGAACCATCTGAGCCCTGCTGACGCTGTCGCGGCTCCCCGAACTCTGAACCATCTGAGCCCTGCTGACGCTGTCGCGGCTCCCCGAACTCTGAACCATCTGAGCCCTGCTGACGCCGTCGCGGCTTCCCGAACTACGAACCTCCGGTGCCTGCTGAGTGACTCGCGGCCCGCTCCTCCAAGAGAATCGGCAGAGATTGCCGAGAGAAGCAACATCCCCTCAGCTCGAGGATTGAGAGCTGTGCGCCGGATACCTCGCAGAGACACTGATTCAAAGACTGTCCCGCTACCCCTTTTCCCTCATCACGAGATCGCTGCCGCTTGTGGCATTAATTCTGCACCTGCCTGCCGGATCATAAAGATCCCTGACAACTACCGATAAAAGCATATTGTCTTACAACGAATTACTGTGTGGTGTCCCTCTATCCGAAGAGAGAGTAAGCGCAGCGTGTGCGATCCTAGGTACGAGACCCTTCCAGGAAGGGCCTCCCCGCTCTTGCTCGGCCTAACTCTGGGAAGGGTGGGCCTGCGGGTGGTCGGGAACGCATTCCGTAGCCTCCCCGGCGAACGCCTTCCAACATTTTGTGGCAGCGGTGGGATCCGAGCCAACACCTAGAGATCGTGCAGGAGACGGCTGACGCACTAACAAGAAGAAACGGAAGGAGAAACTTCCCTAGGTGCCGCAGGCACCAACCCGAGCACGACATTCCAAAAGGACCAGTTAGAATCTTATACGCACCGAGAACTGAAACAATTTTGCAAAGACTTTGGAATCGCTACCACCGGACTAAGCACGAAAGAGGACTTCCAGGGGGCATTAAAAACCTGGGTCGAGGCGGGAACCTCCCGGGCACAAACAGAAGGAGAGCCTCCCAACGAACCACGAAGCACCCCGGGGAGGAACGGCGCCCCCGAGGGGGGCCTATCCCCAGAGGAACTAGCGGACCGAGAAAGAGGTCGCAACCACGAACTTGAACTAGCAAAATTAAAAATCGAAGGAGAGCTAAAACTGGCTGAAAAAAAGCTGGCGGTGGAACAGTTACGCCTACAAGGAGAACTCGAGGAAAAGAAACGACAAAGAGAACACGAAGAAAGAAAACTCCAACTAGAGCACGAACGTAGCCTAAAAGAGATCGAGCTCAAGGCTAAGGATGCGGAGGCTAGACCCTCGGAAACCCAACCCCTCTCCTCCACCGTGGAACCAAAGGTCCACATCCCCAAAGATGTGGTGAAAGAATACTATAAGAACGACGACATCCAGCAATGGTTCAAAGCCTACGAAGACTGGGGGGCTGGGCTGTGGGGCCGGTTCCTGAGCGAGGGGAGAGATACCCTGCTGGACCTGCCCTCCACGGTGATGAACTCCTACAGTCACTTGAAAGAGGCCCTGGTAGCCAGATATGGGCTCACCCCTGAAATGTACCGGCAACGGTTTAGAGACTGCCAAAAGATACCCGGTACCACCTGGGTGGAGTACGTGAACTTTTACAGCCGGGCCTTAGACGGATGGATCAAGGGCAGCAAGGTCTCCACCTTTGAGGAGCTGTTCGACCTAATCGCATGGGAACACTTGTCCGCTAATTGCTTTGTAGAGCTGCGCCAGCACCTCCTGGACAGCAAACTCACAGACCCTCGAAAACTGGCCGTCGAGGCTGACCGGTGGGTGAACACCCGGGCCTCCCGGGGCCCCGTGGGAGACTACAGTCGCCACAGTCAGGGACCCCCCCGCCAGAGGGGCGGAGGGAATCAAGGCCGGCCAAGGGAACTCCCGGGGGGATCCCCGCTCAGCCCCCCCAGAGGACAATCTCCGCCCTTTCCAGCTCCACCTCCGGCCAGCACCGGGCCACCAGGGAGGCCAGGGCCCCGAGTGAGGATCACCTGTTTCCGCTGCCAACAGACCGGACACTATACCAGCGACCCTCAATGTCCCCTGTACCAGCGGACCGCCACAACAACCCCGCCGGCTCGACAAATGGCCTCCGTAGCCCTGGGGGAAGAGATGGAAGACTCCGAAGAATGGGAACCAGCCGCCATGGCCTTGGTCTCCCTAGGGGACCGGGAGATGGTCCCCGGAACGTCCCTGCCCGCCAACACGAAGAAGTACCGACAGCAGGTAACGGTCAACGGTCACCGCGTCGAGGGCCTCCGGGACACGGGGGCGAGTGTCACGGCGGTTCATTGTCACCTGATCTCCGAAGATCAGATCCTGCCTGGCGCCTTTTGTCCCGTCATATCATCAGACAATTCCGAGAGCCTCTGCCGGATGGCCCTAGTCCCCTTCGAATGGGGGGGAGTCACCGGCAAGTTAAAGGTGGCGGTCCGAACCTCCCAGCCCGTGGACTGCCTCCTGGGCAACGACCTTGAGAACTCCCCGTGGGGACAAGTGGAACGAAGAGCCCATCTCGAGATGATGGGCCTACCCGAATGGGTATGTGCCACCACGCGCTCGATGACTCTCAGAGCGCCTTCCTCCGAGGGGGGAGAGGCCATGCCGCTAAGCACCGCCACCATCCCCGAGGTCCAGAATACACCACCAGCGGCCAACGACCCCCTTCTGGACAAAACGACCGCTCCCGACGAAGGGTCCGTGCCTTCCGACCCCGAAACCCTGACCGAACTCGGGGACTTGCCAGAACTGGCCCAGTGGCACTGCGAAGGGGGCCCCTCCCGTGAAGAATTCTGCCAAGAACAATCCACCTGCCCGTCCCTCATTGGACCCCGACAACAGGCCGAGGCCCAAGCAGCAGGCGACCGGACTGGCACCCACTGGGTATACTGGGGGAACGGCCTCCTGTACAGCGAACAGAAGTCGGCCGAGTTGGGATCGGCCCGAGTACTAGTGGTACCCCTACGCTTTCGAAGTCTCCTCCTGGGCCTGGCCCATGATGTACCCCTGGCCGGACCCTTAGGCCAAGATAAGACCTACCAACGACTCGTCACCCACTTCTATTGGCCCAAGATGCGAGCAAATGTGGAGGCCCACAGCAAGACCTGCCCCACGTGCCAGGCCAGCGGAAAGAGTGGGGGCAAGCGCAGGGCTCCGCTACAACCCTTCCCAGTCGTCAGTACCCCTTTTGAGCGGGTAGGAATCGACATTGTGGGACCACTGGACCCCAAGATCGCCCTGGCCACCGACGATGGGGCCGAAGAAGACACCGAGCCCCTTCCAGACCCCCTGGGGGCGAAAGAGACCGATGGTTCCGTGGAGGGGGTGAGACTATCAACCACCCTCACAGCCCAACAGTCTGACGACTGCCGCCAGCTACTAAGGCAGTTCGCGGACCTCTTCTCCCTAACCCCTGGGGTCACCGACTGGTGTGTCCACGACGTGAACACCGGCGATAGCCCGCCAGTGAGACACCGGGCCTACCGGGCCCCTGATCGGGTCCGAACCGGCATCCAGACCGAGGTGGCGAAGATGCTGGACCTCGGGGTGATTGGACCCTCGGACAGCCCCTGGGCCAGCCCGGTAGTCCTGGTTCCGAAAGCGGCTACCCCAGGTGTCGCCCCCGAGCTGAGGTTTTGCGTGGACTACCAAGGACCCAATGCGGTCACCCGAGCGGACGCTCACCCTATCCCCCGAGCCGACGAGCTCATTGACCACCTCGGGGCCACTCGCTACCTCAGCACCTTCGACCTGACTAGTGGATACTGGCAGATTGCCCTTACCGAGGGAGCCAAGGAGCGCTCCGCCTTCTCCACCCCGGATGGGCACTACCGCTTTAGGGTGATGCCGTTTGGAATGAGGAATGCCCCGGCCACCTTCCAGCGGCTGGTGAACAGGGTCCTGTCCGGACTAGAGGGATTCAGCGCAGCATACCTCGACGATATAGCGGTATTCAGCTCCCAATGGACCGAGCACCTCCAGCACCTCCGACAAGCCCTGCTGGCTCTGCGCCGGGCCGGCCTCACCATCAAAGCCAGCAAATGTCAAATTGGGCACGGCTCCGTAAACTATCGGGGGCACCAGGTGGGAAGTGGGCAGGTCGCCCCCCTCCAGCCAAAGATCGACGCCATTTTGTCCTGGGAACCCCCCACGACCCAAACGGAAGTCCGGGCCTTCCTGGGCCTCACCGGTTACTACCGGAGGTTTATTAAGAACTATGGCCGCATCGCAGGCCCCCTCACAGAACTAACCTCCAAAAAACACCCCAAGAAAGTACACTGGACTCCCTCCTGCCAGAAGGCGTTCGACACCCTAAAGGCCGCCATGTGCGCGGCTCCGGTGCTCAAAGCACCCGACTACACCCAGGAGTTTGTGATCCAGACGGACGCCTCGGAACACGGCATCGGGGCAGTCCTCTCCCAGTTCGACGACAAGGGCATAGATCGGCCCATAGCCTCCATCAGCCGAAGGTTGCTGCCCCGAGAACAGTGGTGGAGCACCAGTGAGAGAGAGACCTTCGCAGTAGTCTGGGCCCTCAAAAAAGCTACGGCCCTACCTGTTCGGAACACACTTCCGAGTACAAACGGATCACCGCCCCTTGCAGTGGTTGATGCAGATGCGAGGGGAAAACCCCAAGCTGCTACGCTGGACCATCTCCCTCCAGGGGATGGATTTCACGGTGGAACATCGCCCCGGGACGGACCCCGCCAACGCGGACGGCCTGTCCCGATTCTTCCACTTCAGCGAGGAGAACCCCCAAGTGGATGGGTAGTTCTCCCCGCCTTTCAGCTGGGGGGGGGCACGTGTGAGACCGGCCTCGTGGCGTGGGCCCTCCCGACCAGCAAGTTACCCTGCAACCACGCCGAACCTCGTTGACACAGCCTTCCGGCTCCCGTGGGCCAACATCCCGAGGGCCGACCAGATCCCCAACACGCATGCCCGGTCGAGGGAGAGCGAAACCCCCCCAAACCAGACCGAGAGGCGCCGACCCTGTCACACCTCTGGTCTCTCCCCCGAGGGAGGTTTCGATCGACCACCAGGCCCCCGGGGAGCAGGCGCCTCGGCCGCTGGGTGTCTGGAGTCCCTCCCAGACCCACCTGAACAGATCAAATGGCCGAGCGACAGGAAACCCCGACACACCGCCCCCCAGGCACCAGACCCCTCTCCGCGAGGACTCCGGACTTCAAAGAGGAGGGGGAGTATAACAAGGGGTGCTGAAGGGACGAGAGCAGAGAAGACCTGGACTGACGAGAGCCTGCTGACCTGGTCGCGGCTCGATCGCTCCCCGAACCGAAGAATGCTACCCGAACTCTGAACCGTCTGAGCCCTGCTGACGCTGTCGCGGCTCCCCGAACTCTGAGCCATCTGAGCCCTGCTGATGCTGTCGCGGCTCCCCGAACTCCGAACCATCTGAGCCCTGCTGGCGCTGTCGCGGCTCCCCGAACTCTGAACCATCTGAGCCCTGCTGACGCTGTCGCGGCTCCCCGAACTCTGAACCATCTGAGCCCTGCTGACGCTGTCGCGGCTCCCCGAACTCTGAACCATCTGAGCCCTGCTGACGCTGTCGCGGCTCCCCGAACTCTGAACCATCTGAGCCCTGCTGACGCCGTCGCGGCTCCCCGAACTACGAACCTCCGGTGCCTGCTGAGTGACTCGCGGCCCGCTCCTCCAAGAGAATCGGCAGAGATTGCCGAGAGAAGCAACATCCCCTCAGCTCGAGGATTGAGAGCTGTGCGCCGGATACCTCGCAGAGACACTGATTCAAAGACTGTCCCGCTACCCCTTTTCCCTCATCACGAGATCGCTGCCGCTTGTGGCATTAATTCTGCACCTGCCTGCCGGATCATAAAGATCCCTGACAACTACCGATAAAAGCATATTGTCTTACAACGAATTACTGTGTGGTGTCCCTCTATCCGAAGAGAGAGTAAGCGCAGCGTGTGCGATCCTAGGTACGAGACCCTTCCAGGAAGGGCCTCCCCGCTCTTGCTCGGCCTAACTCTGGGAAGGGTGGGCCTCCGGGTGGTCGGGAACGCATTCCGTAGCCTCCCCGGGGAACGCCTTCCAACACTGTTCCAGTCAGGGAGCACCAAAGTCCGTATTGGGACTTCACCGCTCCCAGTCCTAGATGTTGGCACGTCCTATGAGTTGGTAATTGATATAGATTTCCGCACCGACACCAAATTATAATACAGATGTTAATAATATGTATTTCTGCCAGCATTCTTTTGATTCCCATAACCACCCACTTTACCCCTTTTGAACCTAACGCCTTCTCCTAACTAGCATTTGGAAGACTCAGTTCATGAGTCAAGTGGCGGGAGAGTGGGATAGAATAAATTATATATGATGAGACAGCTTGGGCCTGCTGGACTGGTGTGAAATCAGTCATGCACGATGATATCTTCAGCAATGTCAGTAGGTCTGGAACAGAGACTTTATATCCGTGAGTGGCATGTGCGCCAAGGCTCCTCAAAGACCCGGAGTGCACACACCCTCTCAACCACGTCTTATAAGAAGCTGGTAGATGTAGGTAGAGTTAACCACCTGTCAATATGATGCCCCTAGATGGCTGGGACAATGGGGCACAAAAAGTATTACATAACATTTGTGCCACTGAGCTGGTGGGCCTTAAGCACAATTAATTTCATATTGAGACAGCATCTCTGGACAGCCAGTGGTCATGGGGTAGAGTCAGTCATATATTGGGAAAATGCTTCTAGTTTGCAATGAGGTCTTAAGACACAGTTAATTATATGGTCATTGCTTTGAAATAGACAGAGGGTTTGGGTTGTCGCTATTCACAACTCCAGCTGGAGTTACCAAAATTGGGTAAGGCTGCGTCAAAGCAAGTAACCAGTCTGAAGAAATCAAGTAGGCTAGGCAGACCCAAACACCTGCTATACCCCGACTATTTAAGGTAGATGCGGCTATGATTGAGTCAGTTGCAAATTAATGCGATACCTGTAGAACTGATGATAGGCACTGTGCAGGGTTACATAGAGGTCAGCTAACTAACTCTAGATTTCTGTTAGGGTTTGTATACAATCAGCTGCATTTTAAGTTGGTGCCTCTGTGTTAGAAAGGGTAGACGGACCGGGAGGGTCGGCCGGGGTCAGGAGGAGAGGTCTCCGGGGAGAGCCGTCTCCAGCGATCGTACAGACAAGTAACTTCCCCCCCACAGACGGATACCACACACGGATAAGGTTCAGGGTTCTTTATAAGCACTTCTTAGGGTACGGTTGAATGGTACAAGGAGGTCTGGACTCAGGGGTCCCCTCGATTCAAGTCTCTCAAAGCAGGGTAAGGGGTAGCGGGACAGTCTGTCTACCAGTCAGGTAGTTCGGATGAGATGATGACTAGCTCACAATCCTCGAGCTTGGTGGGTTAGTTGGTACGGGCCGCGGCAGCGCCAGCAGGTCCCGGTTGAGATGGTCGGTACACGGTCCGCGGCAACACCAGCAGGTCCCGGAAAGATGGTCGATGTACGGTCCGCGGCAGCGCCAGCAGGTCCCGGTGAGGATGGTCGTTACAACGGGCCGCGGCAGCGCCAGCAGGTCCCGACGAGGATGGATGTTGCAGAAGGCCGCGGCAGCGCCAGCAGGCAGGACGATGGTTCACAAGAGCGGGCTACGGCAGCGCCAGTAGTCCGTCAAGGCTGAGTTCTCTCGGTGTCTCTCGACTCCAGGATACAACTGCCTTCCTGCTCCGGAGCTGCCCCAGTTATAGGGCAGGCGCCCTTTGATGTCCGGACCCTCGCACTCGGAGGTCGGAGGGCCCGGGATGAAGGTGTCCAGACACCCAGCAGGGTTGGAGCCAGCTCCTGGGGGAGCTGGAGGCGATCGGCACCTGGCGGGGGAAGAGCTCTTGACACTTCGTTCTCCCATTGACCTGCCAAGTGGTCCGTTCACCTCCTGGGTGGAAGGTGGTGCCGGGATGTCGGGGCCGGCCAGGCCCGGGTTAGGGTCGGGCCGAGGCCACGCGGCCTCGTGGTGCAGGGCCCAAGATGGCGGCTTGAACCGGCCGGGGGAGCCGGTGGGGCTGGGCCCCGTGATGAGTAGAGGTCCGAGGGCAGAAGATCCGTCGGGAGACGGGGTACAGGTGCTTTTCGTGGGTTATGCCTGGCGGGCCGGAGCTCGGGCCCTGTCGTGCGGGGAGGGAGCAAGCCTTTCGTGTGGCCTGTCCAACATGCGTCCCCCCCAGCTGAAGGCGGGGAGAGTCACCCATCTCCTTGGGGACTCTCTTCGTCGAGGCGGAAAAAGCGGGACAGGCCATCCGCGTTGGCGTGGTCTTGGCCTGGCCGGTGCTCCACAGTGAAGTCCATTCCCTGCAGGGAAATGGACCAGCGCAAGAGTTTTGGGTTCTCTCCCCGCATCTGCATCAGCCACTGCAGGGGTCGATGGTCGGTTTGTACCCGGAAGTGGGTACCGAAGAGATAAGGCCGGAGCTTTTTGAGGGCCCACACCACTGCGAAGGCCTCCCTCTCAATGGTGCTCCAGCGCTGTTCTCGGGCCAGGAGACGTCGACTGATGAAGGCCACCGGCTGGTCATGACCCTCGGGGTTTAACTGAGAAAGGACGGCTCCGATGCCGTGGTCGGAGGCGTCGGTCTGTACCACGAATTCCCGACTGTAATCGGGGGCCTGGAGCACAGGGGCGGTGCACAGGGCGGCCTTCAGTTTCTCGAAGGCCGCTTGACAATCGGGGGTCCAGTTAATCCGCTTCGGCTGGTTCTTGGACGTGAGACCCGTGAGGGGCCCCACGATGCTGCCGTAGTCTTTCACGAACCGCCGGTAGTAGCCGGTGAGCCCCAAGAAGGCTCGGACCTCGGTCTGGGTGACGGGGGGCTGCCAGGACTGGATGGCAGCAATCTTAAGTTGTAGCGGGGCCACCAGCCCGCTTCCCACTTGGTGCCCAAGGTAGGTCACAGACCCTTGGCCAATTTGGCACTTGCCGGCCTTAATTGTGAGGCCGGCCCGCTGGAGGGCCTGTAGGACCTTGTGGAGGTGACGGAGGTGGTCGGCCCAGTGGCGGCTGTATACAGCGATATCGTCCAGATAGGCAGCGCTGAACTCTTCGAGCCCCGCCAAGACCTGGTTCACGAGGCGTTGAAACGTGGCGGGGGCATTTTTCATGCCGAAGGGCATGACCTTGAATTGGTAGTGGCCATCGGGGGTAGAGAAGGCTGACCGTTCCTGAGCCCTGGGTGTGGGGCCGATCTGCCAGTAGCCCGCTGTTAGGTCGAAGATACTAAGGTAGCGGGCGGCCCCCAGCCGGTCGATCAGCTCGTCTGCTCGGGGAATCGGATGAGCGTCGGTCCGGGTGACAGCGTTCAAGCCCCGGTAGTCGACGCAGAATCTCAGTTCAGGTGCGGTGCCGGGGGCAGCGGCTTTGGGAACCAATACCACCGGACTGGCCCAGGGACTGTCCGAGGGCTCGATGACCCCGATTGTGAGCATCTTGGCCACTTCCTCCTGTATGCAGGCCCGTACCCGATCTGGTACGCGGTAGGCCCGGTGTCGGACAGGGGGGCTGTCCCCGGTGTCCACGTCGTGCAAACACCAAGGGGTGACCCCGGGGGTGAGGGAGAACAGTGTAGCGAACCGCAGCAGGAGGTTTCGGCAGCCCTGGCGTTGCTCCGAAGTGAGGGCGTCAGATAGCCGGACCCCGTCCACGGAGCCGTCATTCTCCTGAGTCTTCAGAAGATCCGGAAGGGGTTCGGAGTCTTCCTCTGCCCCACTGTCCGTAGCCATCAGGAGGCTGAGTTCTGAGCGCACAAAGTGTGGTTTGAGTCGGTTGGTGTGGAGGACCCGGAGGGGGTTCCGGGAGGTCCCTAGGTCGATGAGGTAAGTGACGGGGCTTTTGCGCTCGACCACTTTGAAGGGCCCCGTCCACTTATCCTGCAAGGCACATGGTTCGGTGGGGGACATCACCCATACTTGTTGCCCAGGCTCGAACTCAACGGAGGAGGCATTGTGATCATACCACCTCTTCATGTCCTCCTGGCTGGCCTCGAGGTTCGCCTTGGCCATCCCTCTGAAGCGCCGGGTCTGATTGCGTAGGGCCAGGATGTATTTGAAGACGTCTGGAGGGGTCTTCAGGGGGGCCATCTCCCAACCTTCTTTTACTAGGCTGAGGGGCCCTCGCACAGGGTGCCCGTACAAGAGTTCGAAAGGGCTAAAACCGAGGGACTTCTGGGGAACTTCTCGGTAGGCGAAGAGGAGGCACGGGAGTAGTACATCCCACTGGCGACGGAGGGGCTCTTCCAATCCCCCAATCATCCCCTTGAGGGTGCGGTTAAAACGCTCCACTAGTCCGTTCCCTTGGGGGTGATAGGGGGTCGTGAATCTGTAGGTGACCCCGCATTGTTGCCAGAGGGACTTCATGTATTTGGATATAAAGTTCGTGCCTCGGTCGCTGACGACTTCTCGGGGGAAGCCTACCCGGGAGAAGATCCCCATTAGGGCCCGGCCAACCACCGGAGCTGTCACGGTCCGTAGGGGCACCGCCTCGGGGTAGCGGGTGGCATGGTCCACCAGTACTAAGATGAAGCTGTGTCCTTGTGCCGTGCGGGGGTCCAGAGGCCCCACAATGTCTATCCCCACCCTCTCGAACGGGGTGGTGACCACAGGGAAGGGTTGCAGAGGGGCTTTCAGCTTCCGACCACTCTTCCCGCTGGCTTGGCATGTGGGGCAAGATCGGCAGTGGTTCAGGACGTCGTTCCTCATTTTCGGCCAGAAAAAGTGGGTCACTAGGCGGCTGTACGTTTTATCCTGGCCCAGGTGTCCAGCCAGGGGGACATCGTGGGCCAGGTTGAGCAGAAAGTCTCTGAAGCGGAGAGGTACCACCAGTACTCGACCGGCCCCCAGCTCGGCGATTCTTTGCTCGCTGTATAGCAGGTCGTTATCCCAGTAGACCCAGTGAGTTCCGGTGGAGTCCCCTGCGTTCTGGGTGCTGGCTTGTTGGCGGAGTCCCTCGAGGGAGGGACAGGTCTTTTGTTCCTGGCGGAACTGTTCTTGGGTGGGCCCCCCTTCTTGACGCCACTGAGCCAGGTCAGGAAGGTCCTGGGGTTGCGCGTCCCCTTCGGTCGTCGGGTCTGGGAGGCTGGCCTCGTCGTTGTCTTCTACTGGGGCGACCGGGGGCGGAGGTGCTGGCCATTCTGGTTCTTCTGATCGAGGGACGGCACGGGCGGCCATGGACCGGGTGGTTATGCAGGCCCAGTCCGGGAGGCCCAGCATCCCCAGGTGCTCTCTTCTCTCAACGGTGGCCCACGGGGAACTCTCGAGGTCATTCCCCAGGAGGCAGTCCACGGGGGCATCGTCCCGGACCGTCACCTTCAACAGGCCGGAGACCCCTCCCCATTCGAATGGGACGCAGGCCATTTGACACATACTTTCAGAGTTGTCTGCCGAGCGGACGGGGCAGAGAATGTTCGGCAGGATCTGCTCGGGCTTCACCAGGTGACAGCGGACGGCCGTCACACTGGCGCCTGTGTCGCGCAAGGCCTCGGCTCGCTGTCCATTAATGGTCACCCACTGACCGTATTTCCTGGTGTTAGCGGGTAGGGGAGCCCGCGGGACCATGTCTCTTCCCCCTAAGCACACCAGGACCATGGCGGCCGGTTCCCACTCTTGCTGGGCCGGCTCATACTCCTCTGGTTCCTCCGATGATCGCTCTTCCCCCAGGGCGGCGGCAGCTACCTGGCGGGGCTTGGGTGTTTGGTTCTGCGGGCAGCTCGGGTCATTGGCGTAGTGGCCGACTCGCTGGCATCGGTGGCACGTGACGTTGGCTCGGACCCCAGGACGCCACGGGGGGTTGCCCCGGCCGGCCGGAGGCGGGGTGCTGGCCACGGGTGTTGCGGGCAAGGCGTCTCTCCCTCGCCCCTGGCCCCCTCCTCCTCCCCGAGGACGGTGCTGGCCTTGGTTGTTTCTGTTCTGTTCGTGTGGCCCCCTCCGGCCCACTCGGGTGCTTTCCCATCGGTCAGCTTCGGCGGCGAGCTGCCGGGGGTCAGTCAGCTTACTGTCGAGGAGGTGCTGCCTGAGCTCGACGAAGCAGTTGTTCGACAGGTGCTCCCATACCATCAGGTTAAAGAGTTGTTCGTAGGTGGTGACATGGCTCCCCTTTATCCAACCCTCGAAGGCACGGCTGAAATAGTTCACGTATTCTACCCAAGTTGTACCTGGGATCCGGGTGCAATCTCTGAACCTCTGGCGGTACATCTCGGGTGTGAGGCCGTAGCGGGTGAGGAGGGCAGCCTTCATGTGGTCGTAGGACGACATTTGGTGATCTGGGAGCTGCAGTAGGGCATCGCGACCCTCGTTGATAAACCTCCCCCAAAGTCCGGCTCCCCAATCACTCCGGTCGATCCGGTGGGAGGTCATGGCGATCTCGTAGGCTTTAAACCACTGTTGTATGTCGTCTTCTCGGACATACTCGCGGACAACATCCTTGGGGATGTGGACTTTTTTCTCGATTGGCCCCGGGGTGTGTGGTCGCTCAGGCACCCCCAGTTCTTTATTCTGTTTCCGAAGTTCTATTTCCGCCAGCTTGCGCTCGTGCTCGAGCGTTATTTTTTTCTCCTCCAGCTCTCTCTGTCTCTGCTTCTCTTCTCGTTCATCTCGGAGCCGCATATGCTCAAGGTTGAGTTTCTGTTCAGCTAACTTGAGTTCCCCATCCATCTTGAGTCGTGCCATTTCCAACTCGTGCAATCTGGTTCTTTCTCTTTCTCGGATCTCCTCCTGCGAGAGGCCCGTTCCCCGCTCCTCGGGAGCTGTGGCGTTCCCCTCTGGTGTGATGCTGCTTTGGTCGGAGGGTCCGGCGACCCCAGTTTCTGTCCACGACTCTAGGGCGTGCTTTAGATCATCTTTGGTACTCAGGCCGGTGGTAGCAATGCCAAGTTCTATGCAGAATTGTCTCAGTTCGCGGTGGTTGTATTCTTCTAATTTATCCATTTGGAATTTCTCGGTGGAGTTGCTATCTTTGGCTGACATCGTGTTTTTGTCGTGGGGTGAGCTACTCTCTGTACGATTACGCGTTGATTCGGATCGCGCCGCTGGCCACCAATGTTAGAAAGGGTAGACGGACCGGGAGGGTCGGCCGGGGTCAGGAGGAGAGGTCTCCGGGGAGAGCCGTCTCCAGCAATCGTACAGACAAGTAACTTCCCCCCCACAGACGGATACCACACACGGATAAGGTTCAGGGTTCTTTATAAGCACTTCTTAGGGTACGGTTGAATGGTACAAGGAGGTCTGGACTCAGGGGTCCCCTCGATTCAAGTCTCTCAAAGCAGGGTAAGGGGTAGCGGGACAGTCTGTCTACCAGTCAGGTAGTTCGGATGAGATGATGACTAGCTCACAATCCTCGAGCTTGGTGGGTTAGTTGGTACGGGCCGCGGCAGCGCCAGCAGGTCCCGGTTGAGATGGTCGGTACACGGTCCGCGGCAACGCCAGCAGGTCCCGGAAAGATGGTCGATGTACGGTCCGCGGCAGCGCCAGCAGGTCCCGGTGAGGATGGTCGTTACAACGGGCCGCGGCAGCGCCAGCAGGTCCCGACGAGGATGGATGTTGCAGAAGGCCGCGGCAGCGCCAGCAGGCAGGACGATGGTTCACAAGAGCGGGCTACGGCAGCGCCAGTAGTCCGTCAAGGCTGAGTTCTCTCGGTGTCTCTCGACTCCAGGATACAACTGCCTTCCTGCTCCGGAGCTGCCCCAGTTATAGGGCAGGCGCCCTTTGATGTCCGGACCCTCGCACTCGGAGGTCGGAGGGCCCGGGATGAAGGTGTCCAGACACCCAGCAGGGGTTGGAGCCAGCTCCTGGGGGAGCTGGAGGCGATCGGCACCTGGCGGGGGAAGAGCTCTTGACACTTCGTTCTCCCATTGACCTGCCAAGTGGTCCGTTCACCTCCTGGGTGGAAGGTGGTGCCGGGATGTCGGGGCCGGCCAGGCCCGGGGTTAGGGTCGGGCCGAGGCCACGCGGCCTCGTGGTGCAGGGCCCAAGATGGCGGCTTGAACCGGCCGGGGGAGCCGGTGGGGCTGGGCCCCGTGATGAGTAGAGGTCCGAGGGCAGAAGATCCGTCGGGTGACGGGGTACAGGTGCTTTTCGTGGGTTATGCCTGGCGGGCCGGAGCTCGGGCCCTGTCGTGCGGGGAGGGAGCAAGCCCTTCGTGTGGCCTGTCCAACACTCTGGAAGGCTGAAAGGGTTCTGGTAGAGTCATTGACATATCACATCAATCTCAGCTTGTCCCTGGGTCTGGGTACCAGTCTGTCACAAGCCAGACTATTTCCTCAGTCTGAACTCTGAGAATGTTACAACCTGGGGATCTCAGATGGGATGAAGTTGTGACGTCTGCCCAAAGCACCTCTTAGCATACTGAGCAGCTGGGAGCAGTTATACCTCATACATGAAGCTGCAGTGCCTTTTCAAATCAACTCTAAGTGTATTGAAAAGTTACATATACTTTGACACACATGAAGCTAAGGCGCCTGGTCAAGGCACCTCACAGTGGATTGAACAATTTCGTCATTGCAATTGGGGGAACATTTACTTGGTGGGCAGGCTGCTGCTGTAGAGTTAAAAGCGGGATCTCAGATGATCAAGTGATTAGGAAAACATTTACTAAACTCAAATAGACCTGGTTAGTCTTGACATTGTAATCTGAATTATTGATCGAGTAGCTATCAAGAAATGTCATGGTGGGTTTCTTGTTCCTGAACTCAGGGAAGACTCTTCAAGGTAGTGACGGTCTTCCTGATGCTGATATAATGAGTACAAAAACCTCTTACTGAAAATATCAGAAATAACTGAGCAAATACATAACAGTTCCACATCTGATCAAAGTTATTACTAGTTCCCCTAAAATCAAAGACAAGTGGAGGTTCCATTGTAGGTATGTTTGCGAGCCGGGAACACCAAAATTGATAAGCTAGCACCATTTCAGAGAAGCTCAGTGGGAGGTTGAGGATTAAAAAAAATAAAACACAGTGCGGGATTGTGTGATAAAAGCAGGGAAAATTGTTGACCTCCCATTTATTGACCTGCATGAAAAAGTCATAAACACAACAAGGGTGTAATCTTCCTCTAGAGACCAGAAGGCAAACGTTTATTTGTGGCAGCTGGAGGAAAACTGGAGTGGTCATATCGGGGAAACAATCGTAAATGACGCAAAGGGGTGCCTGTTCCTTTACACCGCTTTCCACTAAACTTGTAAATCTGTGGGTCACCTATCCTCTTCAAATGTCCTTTCAAGAAACAACTCCTGGGCTTTAGCCTTTTGCCTCACAACTCTCTTCAAAATTGGCCCTTATTCCCCTCTACTTTTCCACAATTCAATCCAACAAGGATAAACTGTGTCACTTCCCTAGAATAGACCTCCTCACACTTATAAGAAAAATTCTGTTTCATTAGGTTTTCCGGATACCAAGTAGGCTTCCTGACTATTTTTCATCTATAGTCTTTAGGTTGTATGGAGCACGCAGTAGTTTAAAAGGCGATACACACGTTTTCCTTCAAAGCCCAGGATTGTAGCTGCTTGATCCTCCAGTTGTAATTGTGATCTTGCAGCCAAGAACCAACTCGTAGGAAGAGATGTAATAGTTTATACCAAATGCGTTATATCTATGCCTGGCGTTTCAGAATAAGTAAAGAGCGACAACAAGTCAGAGGCATCAATTTTAAAATAATAATACCAGTTTTGTACACATAGGTCCTGATTACGAGTTGCTCAATATATTCGCACCCATGTGTAAACCCCTGTTTACTCATTGGTCGGAATTGCGAGTTTGAAGGTATTTGACACATCCAGTAATTATCGAATATGTTAAATACCTCTACCGTCGTTTTGGCAGGTCAAACATTCAGAAATGTATCTGGGAAAATCATATGGTATTTGCCATACTATGTAGGTTTTGGTGCATTAAACAGCAAAATCTGCATGTTATTCCCCACAAACTCGTAATAGGTGTTATCACACCCAAGAAATAACGTACCCCCTGGTATTGTTATTTATCAGGTGCTATAAATAACACCTAAACTCATAATCAGGCCCATAGATTAATGAGAATCTGTGGAGAAAAACTCAGGTCTCTAGTTCAGTCTTACCTCCCTCTCTTTGTGTAATGTATTCTTAGCTGCTCAGCACTATGTTTGAGAGGGAAAGCGTCTGGGTCAATCAATAAGCGGACAATACACGTGCATTAATAAAATCTCATCAATTACAAGCATAGTCATCCTTCGCTCCTACTGACAAAGCTTAGAACCTGTTTAGCAAAGAACTTTTTACAGCTCAAGTCATAAAAATGAGAATTATTACTAATCACATCCAGGCACAAAAACAAATTTGAGCACTCATTTACCAATGAATCAAAGGTCACTGGATTTGCTCCATTCATCTCTCCATCAGTAAATTCACTGAGCTTTGCTGTGTTCACTCAGCCTTCATCATGCCCAACAAAATAAAACAAGCATTGACAAAGCCAATAAGTCTCGCCAAAGCGAGCTATTGGCTTTGGCAAACCTTTGTAGCCATGCTGAACACCAGCATGGATGCTTTCCAGTCTGGCTAAAACTAAAAGTGCTAAGATGCACCTAGAGCTAATATGCATTTTTTTAAGTGCATTGGCCCTGGATGCATCATAGTCCTTTTTTATTATTAATTTTAGCCACAGTGTTAAGGGTCGGACTGGGAGCAGCAACCAGCCCTGGCAGATTGCTGCTCGGACCGGCCCTGGGAACGGGGGGTGCTAGCAAGAAGCACTGCTCCAGCTTTTGTTACAGAGAGCCAATTTTGCAGCACTGCTGCAAAACCTGCCCCCAGTAACAAAACCAACCCCCACGGGCCGGAGAAACGATGCCCGCTACGGCCAGTCTGGGCCTGACAGTGTTATACAGCATCCAAAGTTGGCAGTGCCCATGTTGCACAGCATGAGCAACAGGCAATTGCAGAACCAATAGTCTCAAAGGCGACACCTATTGCCTTTGCCAATGCTTGTTAGGTCTCAGCATAATACCCCTGTGATTCTGAGCAAATCAGTTAATCTCCCCATATATGAAAAAGAAAAGAAATACATTTGGCAAAAAATCCGATCATGTAAGGAAAGCAATTGCGCCCATGTCTATGTCTTAGTGAAAATACATTTGGAAGCAGATGACATGTGTTGTCAGAATAAACATCAATTTCGAATTAGAAAAAGGCTTCTTTGAAGTGTGTGTGGGCCAATAAAACATAGGTAAAAATGTCAAGCTGTTCACCAAGGACGAAAGGGAAGAAGGAAAAATAAAAGGAGTACCTCAATCACAGCGCGATCAGTGGAAGGACAGCAATCAAGCTGAAGCAATTGGTACTTGGTCCATGCTCCAGCCAAAAGAAAAGGAAGTGAAGCCGGCACTTGCTCGCCAATTATAAGGCAGCAAATAAGACTGACAATGAAGCCAACGCATAGAAAACAATGGGCGAGCTCCAGGCCCCTTGTTGTATAAAATATCTCTTGCAAACGAGAGCTCATGCAGTGCATGAGATGTCTCAGGCGTGACCTAAAGAGCAGTTAATCATCATTTACACCAATGCAAGAAGATCGAGCACTTGCAATCCACCAATTATCTCAGAACTGCAGCTCACATCTTGATTGTATGACAAAATATTCAGAACAAAAATATTGCAAAATATATTGTGAAAAAATTAATAGGAACCAAGATAAGTTTTTTACATACTTTTTATGTAAACAACAAAAATATCAAATCAAAAATCTTGAGGACTAGAATATCATAAAAAATAGATAAGTATATCAAATGTACTATATATAGCCTTATATTTTATGTAAGTTAGATAGTAAAGTTTGAAATACTCATATATATATATAAAATGTATTTATATATTTTACAACAGAAAACAATAAGAAAAAAAATTAACGTAAACAATAGAAACATATATCAAATTGTATACAAAAATATTCAAAAAATAACATAAAATACAAAATTATCAGTTAGTTAATGTCATAAATAATTAAGAATTAATGAAACCAACTATTAAGAAATAAAAATACAAATCTTAACTAGACTATATTAGTGAAAGTGTTGTACTTTGAAAGAGTCAGAGTTACTATTCCCACTACAATTTTATGCCTCATTATGAGTCTGGCCCTAACAACACTGGTCCTGAAGAAAGCCTCCTTAGTTATAGTTGATAGGCTGAAACATGTAGACCCTTTTTATCATGCTTGGATGTGCGAAATCATCTTACCTCTATCACATCCACCTGTGTTTTTAATCCTGCCCCAGGAACTCATCATTAAAATATTTCTGATTTGATTGAGTATCCTGGAGGTAGTTTTAAGGTTCACATTCACTAAATTCACCTATACACCCCCAACAAATCCACTCTGCTGTAATCAGGGATCACAGCACACCTAGGAGGCACTCGGCCCCCTATGTGGGAACCCGATGATGAAGCACACCACCAAATAGGTTGATGAGTGAGGGTTCTTTAAAAAAACCTAATTGTTTTTTTGTTCTGTGAAGCTACTCAATAACAACAGGTTGCTAGATAATTAATAAGCTTTTGAGCTTGTTCTTTTTGTTTGTTACTAATAAATGCTTATTTTGGCCAGAGCCTAGTGTCCCCTACCAGGAGCCCACCCTATAGTTTGAAGACCACTGTTGGAGATGAAGTTACTCATTCAACAGTCTGCTTCACCTCACACTTCAGAGTGATGTGGACGGGTTGTATGACAGAGGCACGCATGGCTAAACCATGTGTGCATCTACAACACTGCCCCAACAACAAACGCGTCTGAACAACACATTGATTTAACACGCATGTCTTTGCCATGCATACCTTTACGACGCAATTTTGTGGTAAAGGCATGATTGGTAAAGGGATGTGTGGTAAAGATCACACCACAGCCCCTACCCCCTCTGAGCCCTAAACACTACTCTGGCCCCCCTCAGCCCTAAATACTCCCGGACCCCGAGCCCTAAACACTTCCCCGACAGGGGAAGTGTTTAGGGCTGTGTTGCGGACAGTGCTGCTGGCTGCAGCACCGTCCGCAATGTGAAAATGCCATGATGTGCATTTCCATGCACAATGTGGCAGGCACCACGCGGTGCCTGCCACCATGTACATGGAAATGTGGTACCCCCAGTGCACCCCCCCACCCCACCCCCACAGAGGGGGCCCACAACGGGCCCCCAAAGCCAGTCTCCGCCTGTCTTTTCGTGGCAGGATTTCCGCCGCAAAAAGATAGGCAGAAGGGCTTATCCAAATCACTACGGCGGTGCCTGCACAGCACCGCCGCAATGATGCCCAGGTTCCGTGTTCCGCAAGGTGGGCAGAAAAAGGTCCGCCTTGCGGGACCATGGCAGATGGACTTTCCGTCCGCTGCGGAACCAATGTGATTCCCACCGCCATCCTAATTTGGCGGTGGGTGAATCACATTGTGATGGCGGGAGGATCGCCACCACCGGCCCAGCGGTGGCGATCCTCCCGCCATCATAATGAGCCCCCTGGTTTCCGAGCTCCGAAATCGGCAGCTCCGGTCGTTAGGCCACATCCTCGAAAGATTTCTGCCGGAGGTGAGAAACATGTGGAGTTTTCACAACAAAGGATGTCCCTTCACCCTGAGTGAAACAAGAGATATCTCAGTGAGATATGCCCCCCATCGTCTGGCTGCATCTCCTTGCAGAGATAAGCGGTTGTCTCGATGACTCCCTGGCTCTCCCTGAGATAAGCTTGCCACAGATTTCAGATAAATCTTTCTACTCTTGTAGGGACACGGTATCCCCCACGGATACAAGGCATGCCTCCATTCTCCCAGGGCCGAGGAATCTCCCTCCCCTCGTGTCTAATGTGCGCCTTGTGAGATAAGGCCTTCATCTCCTGATAGAGGCCATGTTTCTTCTTCCTCTCTGAGATACTCCAAGCTGCAGCTGTCTCAAGTGTCACGTGTTACAGTAAGATTCACTTCCGTTGGCTCGCGCCTATTTGTGGATTCTCAAACTCAAGGGGGGAAAACACAAAATGCGTTGAAGTGGGACATTTCAAATAGCACTTATTGTAAGGCTCAAAATATTGATATATCTTTTATTTAGTTTTAATGATATTGGTACCTGCTCTCTGGTACTTCCATGCTGCACACTTGCACAATGCTAGATGTGGCGCCTTGAGTGAGCTTTGACCTTTTAGCCACACCAGCACTTTGCATTCTGAAAACGTGTAGATTAAGTTGCCCCATGTATATCTCTGATTGTGACGCACGCAGCCCCATGCTGGAGTGTGCACTGTCAGATGTGGGGTGCATGCTCTTCTGTGGGTGTAGAGGCTCTGATGTTGATGCCCATGCTCTGTTTGTGACATGCTCTGACGTTGGAGTATAGGCGGTCACGTGCTGATGCACATCATCTGCTCTGGCAGTGCTCTGATGTTGAGATACACTGACGCATCGATGCAGTGCATTGCTCTGATGCATACCGCTGATTAAAGGCCACGCTGCCTCATGCTGGAGTGTGCACTGCCAGATGTGGGGGTGCATGCTCTTCGGTGGCTGTAGAGGCTCTAATGTTGAGGGTCATACTCTGTGACATGCTTTGACGTTGGAGTATAGGCGGTCACGTGCTGATGCACATCTTCTACTCTGGCAGTGCTCTGATGTTGAGATACACTGAAGCTGAAGTGTGGCTGCAGTGCATTGCTTTGCATACCTCTGATTAAAGGCCACGCTGCCTCATGCTGGAGTGTGCACTGCCAGATGTGGGTGGTGCACGCTCCTCTGTGGTTGTAGAGGCTCTAATGTTGAGGGTCATACTCTGTGACATGCTTTGACGTTGTGGTATAGGCGGTCACGTGCTGATGCACATCATCTGCTCTGGCAGTGCTCTGATGTTGAGATACACTGACGCATGGATGCAGTGCATTGCTCTGATGCATACCTCTGATTAAAGGCCACGCTGCCTCATGTTGGAGTGTACACTGCCAGATGTGGGGGTGCATGCTCTTCGGTGGTTGTAGAGGCTCAAATGTTGAGGGTCATACTCTGTGACATGCTCTGACGTTGGAGTATAGGCGGTCACGTGCTGATGGACATCATCTGCTCTGGCAGTGCTCTGATGTTGAGATACACTGAAGCTGAAGTGTGGCTGCAGTGCATTGCTCTGATGCATACCTCTGATTAAAGGCCACGCTGCCTCATGTTGGAGTGTGCACTGCCAGGTGTGGGGGTGCATGCTCTTCAGTGGTTGTAGAGGCTCTAATGTTGAGGGTCATACTCTGTGACATGCTCTGACGTTGGAGTATAGGCGGTCACGTGCTGATGCACATCATCTGCTCTAGCAGTGCTCTGATGTTGAGATACACTGAAGCTGAAGTGTGGCTGCAGTGCATTGCTTTGCATACCTCTGATTAAAGGCCACGCTGCCTCATGCTGGAGTGTGCACTGTCAAATGTGGGGGTGCATGCTCTTCGGTGGTTGTAGAGGCTCTACTGTTGAGGGTCATACTCTTTGACATGCTTTGACGTTGGAGTATAGGCGGTCACGTGCTGATGGACATCATCTGCTCTGGCAGTGCTCTGATGTTGAGATACACTGAAGCTGAAGTGTGGCTGCAGTGCATTGCTCTGATGCATACCTCTGATTAAAGGCCACGCTGCCTCATGCTGGAGTGTGCACTGCCAGATGTGGGGGGGCATGCTCTTCAGTGGTTGTAGAGGCTCTAATGCTGAGGGTCATACTCTGTGACATGCTCTGACGTTGGAGTATAGGCGGTCACGTGCTGATGCACATCATCTACTCTGGCAGTGCTCTGATGTTGAGATACACTGAAGCTGAAGTGTGGCTGCAGTGCATTGCTCTGATGCATACCTCTGATTAAAGGCCACGTTGCCTCATGTTGGAGTTTGCACTGTCGGATGTGGGTGGTGCACGCTCCTCTGTGGTTGTAGAGGCTCTAATGTTGAGGGTCATACTCTGTGACATGCTTTGACGTTGTAGTATAGGCGGTCACGTGCTGATGCACATCATCTGCTCTGTTAGTGCTCTGATGTTGAGATACACTGAAGCTGAAGTGTGGCTGCAGTGCATTGCTTTGCATACCTCTGATTAAAGGCCACGCTGCCTCATGTTGTATTGTATTTATATTTGTAGAGCGCACTGTAACCCAAAGGGCATCCTGGCGCTGCAGTAAGATACTTCTACCTCCCTGCTTCCTAGCTAGCTAGTTAATAAACTAAGTCTGCACTCTAGGAAAAAGCCAAGTTTTTATTTTTCCCCTGAACTTCATCAGATCTTGTATCTGTCTTAGCTCAACTGGCAGGCTATTCCAAAGACGTGCTGCAGCATAGCTGAAGGCTCTTCCTCCAGATGTGGCTTTCTTAATCCGGGGTATATTAATTAGCCTTGTCGAGGAGGACCGAAGGCTGCGGGTAGGGTTATACCAGTTGAACTTAGATTGCATCGGTATCGGTCCCATCCCATGCAGGGCCTTGAAGACGATGCACAGTGATTTGAATTGTATCCTCTGGAATACCGGAAGCCAATGAAGCTCCGTCAATCCCAGGGATGTGGATGACTGTCTTGGTCTGGCTAAGGCCAGTTTAGCTGCTACCGTTTGGACTCTCTGGGGTCTCCCAATCAGGTACCTAGGGGACTCCAGCAGTAGCGCATTACCATAGTCCAGGCGACTCAGAATGACACTCCTTATTACCAGTGCTCGTGCCTGATATGGGAGTAGTGGGAGGATCTTCCGGAGGACCCTAATAAGCGAAAAGCTACTTCCCACAATTCTATTGACTTGGCTTTCAAGGTTAAGTTTATTATTAAACATAACCCAGAGATTGCGTACTGTCGAGACCGGTAACAGAGGTGTCTCTGTGGGCATCGGCCAGAATCCTGGGGGGAGAGAACAGGGAACTTTGCCTGCCGCACAGCAAAGAATCTCGTTTTTTTCGCAGTTAAACTACAGAGAGTTGTTTTTCAGCCAGCGTACTGTTTCCATCATACAGGCTTGGTCTCCCTCCAGTGATACAATGAGCTGAGTATTGTCAGCGTAGTTTACCAAGCTGACCCCATATGATTTAATGATTGCGATCAGGGGGCTCATGTAGGTATTAAATAATATCGGGCTAATTGCTGAGCCCTGGGGAACCCCGTGCCTAATCTCCGCAAATTCCGACCGAAAAGGGTGGAGGGCCACCGCCTGGCGTCTAGATGTCAGATAAGATCGAAACCACTCCAGTGCTACCCCTCCCACCCCAACTGATTCCAGCCTGTCCAGGAGGACTGCGTGGTTGACTGTATCGAATGCGGCAGACAGGTCCAGTAAGATCAGTATGGCCGAATGTCCCCTGTCTGCCAGCATTCGAAGTTCCTCCAGAACAGTCACCAACGCCGTCTCTGTCCCATGTTGGAGTTTGCACTGTCGGATGTGGGTGGTGCACGCTCCTCTGTGGTTGTAGAGGCTCTAATGTTGATGCCAATACTCTGTTTGTGACACGCTCTGAAGTTGAGATACACTGACGCATGGATGCAGCGCATTGCTCTGATGCAACCTCTGATTATAGGCCACACTGCCTCCTGTTAGAGTCTGCACTGTCAGATGTGGGGATGCATGCTTTTCTGTGGTTGTAGAGGCTCTAATGTTGAGGGTCATACTCTGTGACATGCTCTGACGTTGGAGTATAGGCGGTCACATGCTGATGCACATATTCTGCTCTGGCAGTGCTCTGATGTTGAGCTCCACTGAAGCTGAATGCATTGCTCTGATGCATACCTCTGATTATAGGCCACGCTGTCTCAGGTCAGATGTGGGGTGCCTGCTCTTCTGTGGTTGTAGAGGCTCTTGTGTTGAGGGGCCCGTGATTTAATGTCTGTGGCACATGCTCTGATGGAGTGTGTTCTCGTGCATGCTTTAGCTCGTCCTCTTCTGGTCTGGCATCGTTCTGATGTTGGGCCCCACGCTCTAATGTCGGGACACACACAATACGCTGATGCAGGGTGCTCTGCGTGCTCTGTTCACAAGGTTCCTGCCTTCATGCTGGAGTTTGCGCTAGTTCTACTGTTGTCTCGGACTTTGATGTTCGGGTGCAGGCTGAGAGGTTCATGCTGTGTGCCCTTGGTGCCCTGGCTCTAACAATATTAGATGTAGAGTCACGCGCTCTCCTGATGAAGCACGCGCTCTAATACTGGGACGTTGGCTCTGCTGTCAGAGCGCATCACTGACGATGGCGCGTGCGCTTTAGACTGCAGCGGTACGTGCTCTGGTGCCCATATCGCAACTAACATACTGGGATACACGCTCACACTGGGGCAAATGTAAACCGCCACATGTGGAGTTGCGCGCTCTATTCTTGTTGCATGAAGTTTAAGGGCCCACCCTTTAGGATTGCGCATGCTCTGATGCAGGGTGACACGCCTTTACGCTTGGGTTTGCGCCATGAGATATTTCTGCACAGGCTTGGGATGCTTGCTTTAATATTTGGGGTGTGCACTCTGCTCCTGGATTTTTACTCTCTGTCGTTGCAGGCTGTGGTGCTGGGGTGTTCGCTGTGCAGGGGAGGCGCTCCAGGGGACACACCCTCGTGCTGCATATTGCTACTGCGTGCTTTTTCGGAAGCAGGAACCAGGCCACGGAATAGAAGCCAATACAAAGAGTCTGCTCTGTGTTGCTTGTCATCTCCTATCACGAGCCAGGTCATCTCCCTACGCACAGAGCGCACTGCAGGCTTGGAGCCAGGCCAGGAAAGATTGCTTGATCAGCACTGAGGGCCCAGTCCTTGCAAAATTCTAAAGCGTGTCTTAGAGCTCCCAGTGCCAAGATGTGAACCACTGACCACTGCCTCCCTTCCCTTCGGAATCTCTAGTCTTGTTCATCAATGATTTCCTTCCGGTTTTCACTCTTGTTTCATGGAGCATTACGCACTGTTCATTTCTTGTTCTAAAATGAAGGTTGAAACTCTCACGCATATTCAAAGATACATGATTAAGATACTTAAAAAACCTATAGATAGATAGATAGATAGATAGATAGATAGATAGATAGATAGATAGATAGATAGATAGATAGATAGATAGATAGATAGATAGATAGATAGATAGATAGATAGATAGATAGATAGATAGATAGATAGATAGATAGATAGATAGATAGATAGATAGATTGATTCTGCATTTACACAGGATAAGACTGTTTTCTGGCTTGCTAAAAACTTTGATGCCGTTTGACAAATCTTCATGAAACTTTACCAAAAAGTGCTCTTTTTTGCTTACTTTTTACATGGAAAGTGTCGGGGTAAGCCATGAAGCAGGTTCCGAGAAAAAGCAAGGTCCCAAAATATAAAATCCCCATGCAGTTTCTATAGGGATTTTTGAACAGTACTAAAGCCAAAAATGCAGAATGGAATTACACCATATTTAGAAGGAAGCTAGATTCCGGTCCAGAAAGTATGCTTTTTGTGATTGATGTAAATCCATTCAGCAGTTTTTGAGAAATTAAGGTTTAAAAATATTTGTATATCTGGACTGTTAGGTTAGTGGGACACTCACGTAAGTCCTGCGAGCACAGCTTAAAAACATTAAACGTGCTGATTGTTCTGTGGATGGGAGGGGTCCCATTGCATCATCTCACTCCAGCAGGGGTGAGCACTCTAATTGGCTGGCAGAAACATGCACAAAAATGTAGCCGTGGCAATCACAGGACTCCGGGGACTTACAACGTGTCCTGAAAATGAGTGAACAAAAAAAGAGTAGGCATTCTCTGTTTCACTAGGCTTTGTGTAAGAGGGGGGGTCCCAGACAGGAATAGTGAATAATTAGTATATGGAAATATGAAGCTAATTTGAGAAATGGACATGTGAGTCTGTTAGTTGGATTGAGAAGGATAGCAGAGGGATAGAAGAGGGAGGGTCTAGAGATTGTTTATTTGGAGATCATAGCAGCAAGCAGAGGTTTGGGATGAGTAGAGGAAAGGGGAAAAGAGTCGGAGGGAAGAGTTTAGAAGGCTTATTTGCGAGATCTGAATAGTAAAAGATCCAAGTTAAGTGGGTAATCTCTTTCATTCATTGAATCGCGGGCGCACCACAGTAAGGCACACACAGGGAAGAGTAGGTTCCCAGCACAGGGATGCATTTTTCTCCTTTTACGTAGCTCAGTTAGAATCAGCATATCCCGATTGCCCCCGTCTCAACTGTTGTATTGCAGCATTTATATAGAGCTTACTGCCTCCATGTAGGGCTCTGAAGCACTATTAGCATGGGTAGCATGTTACACCGTGTAGGGTTTGTGGTTGAAAGGATGCCGTTTTTGTTTTGATCCTATGTAGGAAGAGTTTCCATGTGTTGTGTGATGCCCCCAGAAGTGTGGTTATCGTGTTAAGGGATGCAGCGCATAGCAGCGTGTTGGATGATGAAGTGTGAGAGACAGACATGCAGTTTTATGGTTTTCTGTTTGCTGTTAGTTTTGAACAGCTCTGCAGCTCCCTTTACGATATTTCTTATTGTATACTCTGCTTAGTTGGTTACTGCACTGGATTGTCCGATCTGGGAGTTTGTGTATAGTTGCAATCCTGAACCGGCATGGTTGGAAGGAGTGCGAATTGGAGAGATCTGTTGGAATGGTCATTTTTATCATCATTGATATCATCATCCAATAGCTGAGTGTCTTTGTGAGATGTAAAGAAGCTTTTGGGAGCTGCAGTGGTGGACTATAATAAAGCCAGCAATGTGTGACAGATCTCTCTAGTTATTCCACGTCTGTTCATTTGCTAATGTTTGGGTTTTTGGCTGTACAGTGCTGCTGATGAACAACCCTCATAGCAGATATATCTTATGTGAATTTAAGAGCTATTTGTTACCATTTGCTGCTGACTGCTGTGAATTCTGATCTCAGTATTATTGTGGAACATAACTGTTAAATAAGCAAGCACATAACTATATAGTGCCACAGCGAAACATAGGCCAGCCCTTCTAAACTTACCTGTATATCGAAAGCAGTTTGCTAGTTGAGTTGTTTTCAGTTCATGGGTTGTAAGCGAAGAATTGCACCTGAGGGCATGACTGTTTTCTGGGCTCTGTTGCTGGGATGTGGGTGGTAGAGGTTTCTAGGATATGGGCAGTTTTAACTGTCCTTGGGGGTTTCTGTGCTCCTGGATGCTTCTAATGTAGGATGATAGTCTGTTCCAGAGCCTGGCAGCTTGTACTGGGAAAGCAGTGCCCACTTTGAATTTGTTATGGTAAAGTGGTATGATGATAGGTGGCACCGTCTTTGCCTCTTAACCACTACCCCCTTACTCAATCCTTCTTGTAAAAAAATATTACCATTGTGTTACTTTGCTGTCACTTACTGTATCCACAGCAATGTATTTCAGCATATGGGATTGGCCAATTATAGCGTGTATTCACACCAAGCAGTACTATTTCAAGGTAGCTTCCCATGTAAGGAACTAGGGAGGAGTCTTGAAGATTGCCCAAAGTGGAAGTACTTCACCGGAGGGGGCAGAGTGTCTGCTGTCGGTCCCCAGCCTCTCGCATCTGCTCAACAGTTAGGGAGAGCAGTTCAGGAAAAGACAAAACTGGGAAAAGGAGAAAAAAGGGGCAATGACAAGTGGCGGAATCCAAAGGACAAAGTTACAAATCATGGTGCGCTTAATGAGGTATATGGGCATGCTTAGCCGGTGACTCAAAAAGGCAAGACACTGTCCATTCTACCCCCGCTCTACACCAAGAGGACTGGAACGCACATTCTTAATGCATAGTGTAACACTATGCCGCTTTTGCTTCAGGTCTTCTGGGAGACCAGCAGGATGTATAGATTTGCTGAAGCTTGGCTTTATGACTAGCGGTTGGTCTATAAGCACATCAGTGGGAGAACTTAGCTTTGGAATACAACTCAACGTACATTGGGCACCCCAAGTCACAAACCAACATCTGCTTATTGAGCCAAATGTCGCATTTTTCCAGGGGTCATCTTTCTTCTGGTGATTTTCAGAAACCTGGTTTGCTCAACTAACTGGCTTATGTCGACAATCCCAAGCAGAGCAGACCAACCTCATCACATTATGTGTATGCCTGAGCTACAAAGCTCTTTAAAAAGACGTTGGTTAAATTAGACTGTGCACTAAGACAGTATTGTGTACTTGTGTTTCATTGTGGTATATATTATGGCCAAAGCCTCCAAACAGGAGAAAGAAAAAGCAACCATTCTCTCTCAATCATGAACAATCAGAAGAAATGACAGCGGCAGCCTCTAGACCTCTGCAATTGCCAAACATGCTTTGTGCCAACTTACCAAGTACCCTGATTGGCGGAGGAAAAATATCTCAGTATTCCAGAGTGCCAATATGTAAAAGGTTCTAGCCAGGGCTTTAAGTGGGCCGGGTCTCAACGGTGCTGAGCACCGGCAGTTTTTTAATGGGGGCCTCGAAACTGGTCTCTATTGGGCTCTGTTTTGTGCCTGGCACAGGCGGTCCGTTTTTTTCCGGACTGCTGTGACAGCAGGCACACCGATATGCGCATGCTCACACTGCTCACTTCTCACTGGTGGAGAAGTTACGGCATGAAGTCATGCCAAGTGAGCGTTGCAGGGGAAGAAAACCCTTCAAAGAGAATCATTTACTCTCTGGATTCCCCTTCTCTTTTTGAAACTCAGGAGCAGCAACATTGTCGTGGTGTCACCAGGGCTTTAAGTGGAAGCTTTTTCAATATTATATACATGCCATAGTTGCTGCTTATTTATCTTATGCAACTAACAACCATTGACAAAGCCAATAGTCCTGACTTGTAGGTATGATGTCACTTGTATCATATATCTGGATGCAATGACAGAAACAGCAAAATACAGTCAGGCGGCACACTATGCTAAGCACAGATTTTTAGCTTATGTGTTTTTATGCCACGCCCTTAATTACAATGGCCACGCCGCTTTGAGAGACCCCCCAGTTTTTTCATCCCACTTAAAACTTAAAGCCCTGGTTCTAGCTACCTTCAGAGTACTGTCGTAAAATGGTCTTATGCTAAAAGAGCAGTGTTATTGTGAACCAGACTGAATTTTGAAGTTTTCTATGCTTGACACTGGCGGTCTAGGAAACTAGTTGTTAAATGATGGCACGGGCACCAATCAGTTTGCAATGACAAAACCGGTAACAAACAAAATTATACACAATTAAAGGAATTGGAAATAGTTCTAGTCATTTTCAAATAATCATTTGCTTATGTGGAAGATGATCCACGCACCTAATCACATTTGTGATCCAGGTGTCTTCAGCCTTGTACTGTAATGTTGGACACATGGACTCTTGGAACTGTTTTGGATCTGGGAGATTTTATGATTCCAGGAGAAAGCAGAAAAGAAGAAATGTTCTCAACTGTACAACTTGCCTACTAAGGCAGGACAAGCCTCATCTCAGCGCACTCATGCAGCCAATGTGGTGCACTGCCTTCGACAACACTTTTCTTGCCTGCGCTTGGAGCCCCAGGAGTTGCAGGGCCTGTGTGGACTGGTGGTTGTGGAATGCTGGAAGAGGCAGAGAAGAAATGACTTGCCTCACTGCACCTGCTTGCCTTCTTGAAGGCCCATGCCGGGGTTGTATAAAGTAAGAGGGAGACGGACTTATGGCACCCAATGGACCTGTGGTGTGTTTAGGTCTGCTCATTTGGCGTTTAGCCGGAAAAAGCCTGTAGAAACCTTGACCTGCCAGCTGCAAGATCAGGCTTTCATGCCAAGAATTTGACTACCTTGGCTGCCAGCCCCCTTCTCCTTCTTCTGGCTGGCATCCAACCGGACGCCTCTCACCCTTGATGCCTAGAGACTGATAGATCTTCTCCCACTGTGCCAACTGCACATTGACACAAAGGAACTCTCACAGAAAAATTCCTTTCTAAAGTTATGGAGTTCCCACATGCCTAGGCTGGCGTGCGAGCATACAAATTTGAAAGCCTATACATGCCCTAGGGATGTGTACCAGCGTGATGCCCATTTGAGGATCTGAAAAGCTGAGCACAAAGTAGGAGAACAAGTAATGACAAAGCCAATAGGGCTCTACTTTAATTGGTTGAGCTATTGGCTTTGCCAATGCTTTGTTAATTGGCATTGAGAAGCCAGAATGGCCACCAGTGCATCAGAAGGCATGAGGAGGCACGTGTCTTGATGTGTGTGCAGGCTTGCGGATGCATGACCCGCCAATCTTGAAATAGCTTTTTTAATTGTAGAATGGTAAATTAAATGTACAAAAGGTAAAAAGAAAATCCTGTAGCATATTGTTATTTAAGATGAGGTGCGCTGGCCTGGAGTAAATGCAGAGCTGATAGGGGAACAGAGTAACGTGCATAGTAGATAACAAGGAAACACATGCTCTCCAATGGAGTGCTACTCTCTAACGACACACGCATTGCAAAGCCAATAGGTCTTGCCTATGCAAGAGCTAATGGCTTTGCCAAAATGTTTTAGCCATGCTGTACACCAGTGTGGCTGCTGTTAAGCACGGCTAAAACTTTGTGGCACAGAGGAGAATGGCATGGAGTGGACTAGCACAAAGTGGAGTAGAGCAGCGTTGAGTGGAGTGGAGTGTTGTAGAGTGGCAAAGAGTGTTGTAGAATGGCATAGAATGTCATGGAATGGAGTGTCGTAGAGTGGGGTGTCAGAGTGGAGTGTGTAGAGTATGGTGGAGAGTTGTGGATTGGAGTGGAGTGTCATGGAGTATAGTAGAGTGGAGTAGTGTGGAGTGATGTAGAGTGGTGCAGAGTGGAGGTGAGTAGAATCGAGGGGCGTAGCATGGAGGCACTTAGAAGGGAGTAGAAGGGGATAGACAGTCATGGCATGAGGTGGAGTACAGTGTTGAACAATGAAGCAGAGTGTCGTAGAGTGCAGGGGTGTAGAGTGGAGTAAAGTGTTGTAGAGTAAAGTGTTAGAGTAGACTAGACTGCCATAGAGAGGAGTGGCATAGAGTAGAGTAGAGTGAAGTGGTGTAGAGTATCGTAGAGTGGCATAGAGTGACATGGCATAGAGAGGAATGTCATACAGTACAGTGTCTCAAAATTAAGTTCAGTGTCATACAGTAGAGTGGAATAGAGTGTTGTAGAGGCTTGGAGAGTGGAGGGTCACAGAGTGGAGTGACGTAGAGTTGAGTAGAGCGGCATAGAGTGGAGTAGAGTGTCGTAGAATGGAGGGGCATAGAGTGGAGGGATGCACAGTGGAGTGGAGTAGAGTGGAGTGTCGTACAGTGGAGTGGAGAGAAGTAGAGTGGCATAGAGTGGAGCAAAGTGGCATAGAGTGGCGTGGAGTAAAATGTCATAGAGTGGCATGATGTCGAGCGGAAGGGCGTGCAGTGCTGTAGCATAGCATAGAGTAAAGAGGTGAGCGTGGGTAAAGAGTTATGGTTTCGAGTTGAGTACACTGTGTGTGGTAGAGTGTAGTGGAGTGCTGTAGAGTGGAGTGGCGTAAGGCAGAGTGAAATAAAATGTCATAGAGTGGAGTGTTGTAGAATGGAATAAAGTGCCGTAGAGTGTGAGTGGAGTGGTGTAAAATGGCATAGGGTGACATGAATTGTCATAGTGTGTCACGGAGTTTAGTGGCACAGAGTGTCGTGCAGTGTTGTGGAGTGGAATGTAATAGGGTAGACTGTTGTAGAGTGTTGTAGAGTGTAGTGTAGACTGTTGTAGAGTGTTGTGGAGGGTCGTAGAATGGGGTGTTGTAGAGTGTAGTAGTGAAGTGTCATATTGTGGCATAGAGTGGAATGGCATTAAATGGAGTAGAGTGTTGTAGAGTGGAGTAGCGTAAAGTGGAATGGAGTAGCATATCAAAGAGGAGTATTGTGGAGTGGAGTGTAGTAGAGTGTAGTGGCATAGAGAGGAGTGGTGTAGTGTGGAGTGCAGTGGCCTAAAGAAGTGGCATAGAGTGGGGTAGAGTGTCAAAGAGTTGAGTAGAGTGGAATTGAATGATGAAGAGTGGAGTGGAGTAGAGTGTCGTAGAGTGGAGCATTGTAGAGGGGAGTGGCATAGAGTAGAATTGAGAGGCGTAGACTGGAGAGGAGTAGTGAAGAGTAGAGTAGAGTGTTGTGGAGGGTCACAGAGTGAAAGGTCATAGAGTGGAGATTTTAGACTTCCCAAAAAGTGACAAAGTCCAAAGGTAGATGTCTTCACTGAGACTCTGTCCGGTGGCTTCCTGATGAACACGCCTCCTCCTCGTACACTGCCAGCTGCCTTGCCCTACTGAACTTTCCTTCTCAGGAAGTTTTCTACAAAATTTCTTCAAAGTCTATAGGTAAGCCGAGACCAGACCCAATCCACCTCATGACTCTGAAAAGCGCTCCATTGCAGTCGGTCTAACTTTTGACTTTGCCCCAGTCTCGCACAACCATATACCCGCTGTTGGCGCTTTGATCTTTTAGGTGCTATTCTTCACATAAAACTTTAAAAATTCATAACTCCAGTGTTGTCAATAGCTTTTTCTTCATGGTCACCCCAAACATTTTTCCTACCTCCTCCCCAATTGTGTTGAATTTATTTTTGTTGGCTTTAGGATTCTGGGCACTTTACCAGTGCTGAAGTGCATATGCTCTGTACTCACAACATGGTAACATTGGCTCATCCACCACTGGCAAAGAGCTTGCTAAGGAGGCAGACCTCTGCATCAACACCAGGGTCCAAAGGAAGGCACCTGGGAGTGACCCCAAAAGGGGTGGGTCAGGCTCCCCCAGCACAGTGAGCTAGTGGTCTCGGGGGCCCCAGAGTAAAGGGGGAGGAAAGGGATCCCATGCCCCTTCTGCGAAGCAGGGAGTAGGTTCAGGCGTGTGGTGGCCCAGGGCGCACTATTTCCACCCCTGCTGCTTTGAGTGATCCCAGCTAGGACACAAGCAGGGAGACTCTGCTGTCCTAAGAAACCACCCACTGGTTCACACCTCTAAAGGGGGGGCCAATGACCCCTTGGAGGTAAGTAGTCCACAGGGGTATGTCATAGGCCTTGCCATGATCTCCCTTAGTTGGGAGGTGGACTCAGTGGGTGAGTTTGTGATCCATGAGGGTGGGAGTCATCACTTCCACGAAGTCAGAGTGAATGGGGTCCCAGTCATTGCTCTGAGGAACACCTGGGCTAGACGCACTTTGTTAGTGGAAAGGCTAGTTGCCCCTGATCAGTACACTGGCCAGGTGGGTATGGTAACTGAAGCCCATGGGCAGGACTTCTTCCGCCCTATGGCCCTGGTATCCCTAGAGTGTGGTGGGAAGTGACCTAGAGGAGGGTCATAGTTAATCCCCTGATGCCCATAGACTGCCTTCTGAGACATGAGTTACCTCCTGTGCCAGGGGTACTGGGAGGGGTGACCGCATAGGGGCCCTAAAAATTCTGTTTTCTGGGGGTACCACTCCAAAGCGGGGAGTATTGGACCCTAGAGGGTGGAACAAGGTGAGGGAAAGTATCTCCTGTCTCCTGTTCAGCCTATGGGTACAGACCCTGGGCTGAGTAGCCATTCGCAGGATACCATCCCTGAACTGGTGGAAGGTGAAGGGGAAAAAGGGTACAATGCACCTGGGGCTCCTGCCTCCACTTTGAGAAACCACAGACGTCAGAGAGCCCTGTATGGCCTGTGGCCTGGCTCTTCAACTGGACAGCTGTCAATGGCCTCTCTTGGTTGTTGGCCTTGTGGTCAGAGTTTTTCCTGGGTTGGGAACAGAAGTCAGACCCAAGGCGGTGAAATGGGCCACATCACACTGTTGGCCATGGTGGTACTGTCTGTCTACTGGAACGCATCTGTGAGCAAAGTAAGGTTAGGTTCTGCACAGATGGGGTCCACATGAGGAAAAGGGTTCCATATGGGTCAGTTTAATGGCCCGAGAGTATAGACAGAGGAATCCAACTGTGTTCAGAGAGGCATAGAACTGGCAAGTGCCCCTGCAGTAGTGGGCAGTTGTCCATGGTCTATCACCCTAAAATTCATAACTCCAGTGTTGGAAATTGCCTTTTCTTCAGGGTGACCCCCAAACGTTTTTGCCTTCCTCCTCCCCTTTTTTGGTGAATTTGTTTTTGTTGGCTTTAGGATTCTGAGCATGTTACCACTGCTAACCAGTGCTAAAGTGCACATAATCTGTACTCAAAACATGTTGACATCGGTTTATCCACAATTGACATATTTAATTTACTTACAAGTCCCTAGTAAAGTGCTCTATATGTGCCCAGGGCCTGTAAATTAAATGCTATTAGTGGGCCTGTGGCACTGATTGTGCCACCCACTTCAGTAGCCCTTAACATGGCTCAGGCCTACCACTGCAGAGCCTGTGTGTGCAGTTGTAAACAAACATTACGACCTGGCAAGTTAATCAACTTGCTAGGCTCGAACCTCCCCTTTTATTGCATATAACTCACCTCAAGGTAGGCCCATGCAGCCCTATAGGCAGGTTGCAATGTATTCAAAAGGTAGGACACGCACATTTACTGCAATGCCTATCTCTCCCTTAGGTTAACATTGGGATTGCCTTAAAACTTCTTTTAAGTGTAGTTTCTAATTGGGAAAAGATTTGGAGTTTGGTGTCTCTGGACTCACAATTTAACATCACAACCTATGGTGAAGAATGATTTTAAATTGTAAGTCTGAAAATGTCACTTTAAGAAAGTTGGTATTTTCTTACTTCAACCTTTCTGTGCCTTTGCCTGTCTCTGAATACACGTCTGGGTTGGGTTACAGCTGGGCTTTGTGCATTCCCTCTAGACAGTCACACAAACGGAAAAGAGGTGAGACATTTGCATCTCACCAGGCTGATGGGCCTTTCTGGGGTAGATTGGGTGGGAAGAGATGACAATTGCACCTGAATAGGACTATGCCTGTCTTCACACAAAGAGGTGTATACCCCCTGTAGTGAGTCCGGAGCCAGAGCATGAAAGGCAATAGCTTTGTGATCTTCAAAGGCCTCTTTGAAGTCTCCCCCACTTCAAAGGCACATTTGGGTGTAAGTACTGGACCCCTGACTCCACCAAATCAGTGCTTTGCTGGTACCAAGGGCATTCTGGCTGGAGGAAGAGCTGCTGTGCTGTAGGAGGGACTGCCACTTTGCTAACTGCATTGCTGTGTTGACCTGCTGACTGATGATTGCTGTGCTGTATGAGGGACTGCCACTTTGCTATCTGCTCTGTTGTGTTGACATGCTGCTTCTTGCCTGAGAGTGAGAAGGACTGGAGGTGTTCTCTACATCCTTGAACCCAAGTTTCTCTAAGGGCTTGCTGGCTTGCCTCCTATTCTCTGAAGTCTCAGGCTCACAAAATACTTCTTTTAACTCTGCTGGTGCTGCTGGTCTCTGCCATCTGTGAGTTCTACCCTTGCCTGAGGTGCCCCCTCCAGTCCTGTGCATCAGAAGTGAGTTCTGCAGCTGTTTTCTACAAATATCGATGCAGTCACACATTGGCGCTAATCGGAATCAGTGCAGTGCCCTCTGATACCGACACAGTGCCGATTTGACGACAAAGCGGGTCTCAACTGCAAAGTTCGACAACGATGCAGCACCAATCTGGAGCTGCCACTGTGAGGCTCGACTTTGATGCATCGACCCAACTGCGTGAATCAATACTGACACAGGGATTCCTCAATGCTGACGCATGCTTTGTACAAGGTACTTTTTCAGTGGGCCCTTTGTGGGTGTATAGCCATCCTGCCCTACATCTCGGTAGGTCTAAACTTTGGATTTACCCCAGTCTAGCACGACCTCAAGTAAACTTTTAGTGCTATTGACTTCTAAGCACTGTTTTTGGAATTAATCATTAAAAATCCATATCTTGACGTCTACTGATAGGATTTTTGTTGTTTTGGTCTTGTTTTACTCAAATAAATATTCTCTGTTTTTCTAAACTGGGGTAGAGTTTTTTTGTAGTGTTTTCACTGTGTTACTGTAATTTAGGTGTGCACCATACTTTACACATTGTCTCTTAAATTAAGCCTGACTGCTCTGTGCCAAGCTACCAGAGGGTGAGCACAGGTTAATTTAGGTTGTGTATCTGACTTACCCGGACTAGGATTGTGGTCCCTACTTGGACAGGGTGCAAACCTCTGCCAACTAGAAACCCAATTTCTAACATCCAGTTTTACCTGTTTGGATTTACTTGATGTGGGTGTTATCTCATATATTAAAATGTATACCATTTTTTTATAAATTGGTTTGAGATAGTTCTTGACGTCGTCATTTTGATATCCTTTGGCCAGTACAGCATTCTGCGGTCCTGCTGCCACCCTCCACACCCAGTGCTCTAACTCTTGGAACACTCCTGCAGGCAGCACCAAGCATGTAGAGGAAGCCCAGATAGAGCAAGCACTGAGCAACGCACCGAAGAAAGACTCTGATGACATGCCACCTGTTAATACGTGCACTTCTTCCTCTTTGCCTTGCATGAGTCATTTGGTGAGTTCCATTTGCCATCCTGGTAAAGATCCCCAGACCAGATGTTTGTTTCAGAGTCCAGTACATAGAAACTTTGTGGAAACGTGGATCCATTCATTGTGGTTTTCTGACAGCGCTTCTTAAGGACACTATGGTGAATATTTACGACAAACTGGTAGAGCGCGGTGTTACTCCAAAATTGTAAACCCCGAGCTCCGACAGTTTTAACCCCTTCGATGCTCATGACGGAACGGTTCCGTCATGAGCATCGGTTGGGCTGTGCTCATGACGGAACCGTTCCGTCATGAGGACAGCCCCCGGGGGAAGCGCTGGCGCTCCCCCCCTTGTCCCTCGATCTTGGCCCCCTTTACGGGGGTGGCAGCGGAAGAGCTTCCGCTGCCACCCCCGACCCCCCCCGAGCCCCCCCACGCTTTCTGATGACGTCAGCGCGCACAGCGCGCGCCGGCGTCATCAGGAAGCGTTGGACGCGCTGGAATCCATTTCTTCCAGCGCGTCCGAGGGGAGCAGAGGTAGGTGTTTGGCGTCTGGTGGGGGCCGCGGCGGTGAAATCTCTAGTATTGAGGCATCGGGGGAGAGGAAAGAGTATTTCCTCTCCCCCGATCTCTCAATACAGGGCATTCCTGCTCCACGATCGCGCACAGCGTCGCGATCGTGGAGTAGGGATGCCCCACTAGACACCAGGGATTTTGTATTTGGAGTTTGGGAAGCGACCCCTTAGGCAAGGGTCGCTTCCTTGGGGACGAAAATTTTGCAAAGTCTTTTCTGCCCCCCCTGGGGGCAGATCGGCCCGCTTTCTGCGCGTTTCTGCCCCCGGGGGGGGCAGAAAAGCCCACTAGTCACCAGGGATGCTGTTCCTACTATGTAGGAAGCGACCCCTTGGGCAAGGGTCGCTTCCTTGGGGGCAAATTTTGTTGAAGTCTTTTCTGCCCCCCCTGGGGGCAGATCGGTCCGCTTTCTGCGCGTTTCTGCCCCCGGGGGGGGCAGAAAAGCCCACTAGACACCAGGGATATTGGTTATGCTATGTAGGAAGCGACCCCTTAGGCAAGGGTCGCTTCCTTTGGGGGCCAAATAATTTGAAGACTTTTCTGCCCCCCCTGGGGGCAGATCGGTCTTCTTTCTGCCCGTTTCTCCCCCTAGGGGGGGCAGAAAAGCCCACTAGACACCAGGGATGTCTATTTCGTTATGTAGGAAGCGACCCCTTGGGCAAGGGTCGCTTCCTAGGGTGGTAAAGTGATTAGGAGACTTTTCTGCCCCCCCTGGGGGCAGATCGGTCGTCTTTCTGCCCGTTTCTGCCCCCAGGGGGGGCAGAAAAGCCCACTAGACACCAGGGATGTCTTTTTCTTTATGTAGGAAGCGACCCCTTGGGCAAGGGTCGCTTCCTTTGCGGCCTAATTTTTTAGAATACTTTTCTGCCCCCCCCTGGGGGCAGATTGGTCGTCTTTCTGTCCATTTCTGCTCTTTGGGGGGGGGGCAGAAAAGCCCACTAGACACCAGGGATATAAATATTATTGTAGGAAGCGACCCCTTGGGCAAGGGTCGCTTCCTTGGGCCCCTAAATGTTTTGAAGACTTTTCTGCCCCCTCTGTGGGCAGATCGGTTTTATTTTTTTGCCGTTTCTGCTCCCATTGGAGGCAGAAAAGCCCACTAGACACCAGGGAATTAGTTCAATTAGAAATAGAAGTGACCCCTCGCTTCCAGGGTGCAATTTGTTATATGTATTTGGGTCACCTGCCCCGGGACTGAATAGCCTTTTTTTTCCTGCTGTTTTCTGCCTGACCTGGCACACAAACCGATTGACCATTTGGGTAGTGACATGGCATGTTATAATGTTTATTGTTATATGTTTTGTGATTTCCAATTGTAATGTTTTTTTTGTTTACTTTTTTGTTCTAGGTGAAGGCTTTTCTTCTGTTCACGGTGACATTTTGGTTCTGGTGGTTTTGCTGTTTGTGTAGTTTGGTAAGAGACTGTTTTTTTGTACAATGCAAATGTGTTTGATTTCTCTGCCTGTTTTTTTTTGCAAATGGTGTAATAATAGCAGTATGTTTGGTTTTTGAGTTTCAAAAACTTTTTGCATTGGTGCATGATGTGTATTTTGTTGTCTTGTGAGTAATTTGTTTTTTTTTCTTCTTTCTAGTTTGATATCGTTGGTCTTTGCTGTGTCACTGCAGAGTTTGTTTCTGGTGAGTGTAGCTGTCTCTTTTGATTTTGGATTGTATAGTTTTTGAGTACATTGATCTTATTGATATAAGGTACACATTTCTTTACTTACTTGGTTTGCACATTGTTGGTTGTTGTTGACTTGTTTGTGCAGTCTTCCATCTTAGTAGGTATAATGGCTAGCCGCAGGATGACTGCTCAGCAGGTTGTTGGTTTGCTGTTTGAGTCTTCCTCTGATATTGGGTCAGAGACTGACTCTGCTTCTGAGGGAGAGGGGGCAGGGGACGATTCTGGCAGTGAGTTTTCTCTCCGTATGGGGTCATCGGATGATGAAGATACTCTTAGCGCGGATGAAGTGCCTGTGTTAGAGGAGGAGACTGATGTGCCGATAGTGCGGCAAGAGGCATCTGGGCTGCAGCCTGCGCCTGCAAGGCTTCCCGTTGGTGTAGTGCGGCAAGAGACATCTGGGCTGCAGGCTGGGACTGCAAGGCTTCCCGTTGGTGTAGTGCGGCAAGAGGCATCTGGGCTGCAGGCTGGGGCTGCAAGCCTTTCCGTTGGTGTAGTGCGGCAAGAGACATCTGGGCTGCAGGCTGGGGCTGCAAGTCTTCCCGTTGAAAGTGATGACCTCTGGGTTGCCCCTGGCATGGTGCAGCCGGAATTTCCTGAGTTTACTGGTGTTCCAGGGTCTAGAGTGAATACCGAGAACTTTTTGCCTGTAAATTTTTTTCAGTTGTTTATGGACGATGTGTTTTTGGCAGAGATTGTTGAGCAGACTAATTTGTATGCCGAACAGTTTTTGAGGGACAACAGTGCCAGTCTTAAGCCACACTCTAGAGCTACCCGGTGGACTCCCACAAATGTTGAAGAGATGAAGAAGTTCTTGGGTTTAACTTTTTTGATGGGCTTGCTAAGGAAGCCATCATTGGCTTCATATTGGTCTAGCAGTCCCTTGATGGCAACGTCTATTTTTCCGGCAGTCATGAGTCGTGACAGGTATTTGCTTCTGCTTCGGATGATGCACTTTGTAGATAATGGTTTAGCGTTGCCACGAGATCACCCTGATTGTGACCGTCTTTTTAAGATTAGGCCTGTCCTTGATCACTTTGTTGATCGATTTTCTGAGATTTATGCCCCTGGTAGAGAAATTGCAGTGGATGAGTCTTTGGTGTTGTTCAAGGGCCGCTTGGTTTTTAGGCAATACATTCCTAGTAAGAGGGCACGCTATGGAATAAAGCTGTATATGCTGTGTGACAGTAGGACTGGATATGTCTCTAATTTCAGGGTGTACACCGGTAAGGAATCTAGGTTTAACCTCCCTGGTTGTCCGTCCACTTTTGGAGTGACTGAGAAAATTGTTTGGGAACTTGGAAGAGGATTTTTTAACAAAGGCCACCATTTATATGTAGATAACTTCTACACTGGTGTACGGTTGTTCAGGGAATTGGCCAAAGTGGACACTTTTGCTTGTGGCACAGTCCGCTGTAACCGTAAAGGTTTTCCGAAAGAACTTGTTTGTCAAAAGCTTGTGCGGGGACAGTGCAGTGCGTTGCGTTGCCAGGAGCTTCTTGCTGTGAAGTTTACAGACAGGAGAGATGTCTACATGCTGACTTCCATCCATGATGAAAGCACTGCACCTGTGACTGTTTGGGGTCAGGTCGCTGAAGCGCGCAAACCTGTATGTGTTTTAGACTATAATAGGTACATGGGTGGTGTTGACAGAGTAGATCAGAGGTTGGAACCTTACACTGCTCTTCGTAAGGCTTACATTTGGTACAAGAAGTTGGCTATCCATCTTTTCCACTTGGCAATGTTTAATGCTTTTGTTGTGTTCCAGGATTCTTGCCCTGAGTCAACGATGACTTTTGTTAAGTTTCAGGAGTCTGTAATAGGCAGCCTTGTTGTAGTGGAACAGGCAAGTGTTCCTAGAGTTGGACTGGTGGAGGATGTTGCTAGATTGAAAGAACGCCACTTTCCAGATCACATTCCTCCCACACCCGCAAAAGATTTTCCCAGTAGGAGATGTAGAGTCTGTTGGCGAAGAGGTACGCGGAAGGAGTGTCGTATGTACTGCCCCGATTGTCCCTCTCATCCTGCACTGTGTCTCTCTGCTTGTTTTAGAGCGTACCACATGCGAAAAAATTTTTGGGAGGATTCTTGAGTGGTAAAGTGAACTGGCTGGTCTGTATTCTTTGGATAATTTGATTCTGTTTCAATGTTGGTGTTAGTGCAATGTATTTAGTTGCTGATTTTCTGTTAGAAGATTTTTATCTATTTGCAATTTGTTTGTGTTTTTATTTTTTTCTAAAAAAATCCAAAATGTGATGGCGGTGTGTGTAGGCTTGCGCTTGGCTGTTGGTGTGTGTGGACTGGCACTTGGTTGGTGGTGTGCGTGGAATGGTGCTTGGCTGACGGTGTGCGTGGACTGGCGGTGTGCATGGACTGGCGGTGTGCGTGGACTGGTGCGTGGCTGGTGGTGTGCGTGGCTGGTGGTGTGCGTGGAATGGTGCTTGGCTGGCGGTGTGCGTGGAATGGTGCTTGGCTGGTGGTGTGCGTGGAATGGTGCTTGGCTGGCGCTGTGCGTGGACTGGTTCTTGGCTGGAAGTGTGTGTGGACTGGTGGTGTGTGCGGACTGGTGTTTGGCTGGTGGTGTCCGTGGACTGGAGCTTGGCTGGTGGTGTCCGTGGACTGGAGCTTGTCTGGTGGTGTGTGTGGACTGGAGCTTGGCTGGCGGTGTGTGTGGAATGGTGCTTGTCTGGTGGTGTCCGTGGACTGGAGCTTGGCTGGCGGTGTAGGTGGATTGGCGATTGGCTGCCGGTGTGCCTGGACTGGCGATTGGATGGTGGTGTGCCTGGACTGGCGCTTGGCTAGCGGTGTGCGTGGACTGGCGTTTGGCTAGCGGTGTGTGTCGACCGGTGCTTGGCTGGCTGTGTGTGAGTAGTGACTTTCTGCTGGTCACTACACACACTGCTAGCTGAGTGCCACTCCACGCAATCCTTCTGCCTGTGTAGTTGCTGTGTCTGGATTGTGGGCGTGTGAAAGTGATGGGCCCTTGAATGGCGCTGTGTGCCGGTGTGAGTTTTGTTATGTGATGGGCCCGCGGCTGGCGGTGTGAATGGTTTTGTATGTCTCACACGTATGAAAGGTGTATGAATGGCCTGTAAAGAGGTTGGTGCCTTGTCGTGGCTTTACAGCTCACGAGCTGTGAGTCAATGGTTCAGTTTCTTGCCCTTTCAATTATTACCAGTGCATTTCATTTTTTGTGAAATCACTTGGTAATACAATTTTATCTACTGAACCATCACTCACCCTCGTGCCAAATCCAACCAGTATGTGCGTGTGCTTGCGGGTTAGATGACTGTGCAGTAATATTTGTTTTTTTGAAGCAGGGTGTACCTTGTCCCTTTTTGGTGATTTTTGTACTGTGTTGCTTTTGTACCTGGTGGTGCGAATGGTCTTGTTTGTATCACGTATGAAAGGTGTGTGAATGGCCTGTAAAGCGGTTGGTGCCTTGACGTGGCTTTACAGCTCACGAGCTGCAAGTCATTGGTTTGGTTTTTTGTGAATTTAATTATTGACAGTGCATTTCATATTTGTGAAATCTCTTGTTAATAAAATTTAATACACTGAACCATGACTTGCCCTCGTGCCAAATCCAACCAGTATGTGTGTGTGTTTGAGGAATAGATGGTTGTGCAGGAATCTTTTTTTTTTGTTTCTCTGCCAAGGTACACTTTCCATGTAAGAATAACCCACCAACTGTAGATATTGTCGAAAACCTTTGGGAGTTCATGGTGATGTCTCTCTAGTGATTTGAAAAATATTTTTTATCCCCATTGTCCTGTAAACCTCAAATTGTCTGCCACATTTTCTTTGCAGTATTATTCCTAAATTCTCACGCTGTAGTAACAATAGGTAATCTGGTTATGCAAGGGGGGTTACTTTTGTTTTTTGCCCAGGGCTCGGCGGCCATCTAGGGAAACCTACCAAACCCAGGCATTTTTGAAAACTAGACACCCGGCGGCTTCCAGGGAGGTATGGCTTGCATGGATCCCCCAACGTTTCCTTACCCAGAATCCCCTGCAAACCTCAATTTTTGCCCAAAAAATCACTTTTTTCACACATTTTGGGGTGGGAAAGTAGTGGCATCACCGGGCTCACACAAATTTACCACCACCCAGCGTTCCCCCAGGTCTCCCGGTAAAAATGGTGCCTCACTTGTGTGGGAGGCCCAAGTACCCGCGGCAGGCAAGGGCCCCAAAGGTAGTGAGGCCACCTCAAGATGGCCTATCGCCAAACCACCTGGTTTTGCAAGGGGGGTCACTTTGGTTTTTGGCCCGGTGCGCGGCGGCCATCTAGGGAAACCTACCAAACCCAGGCATTTTTGAAAACTAGACACCCGGCGGCTTCCAGGGAGGTATGGCTTGCGTGGATCCCCCAACGTTTCCTTACCCAGAATCCCCTGCAAACCTCAATTTTTGCTCAAAAAATCACTTTTTTCACACATTTTGGGGTGGGAAAGTAGTGGCATCACCGGGCTCACACAAATTTACCACCACCCAGCGTTCCCCCAGGTCTCCCGGTAAAAATGGTGCCTCACTTGTGTGGGAGGCCCAAGTACCCGCGGCAGGCAAGGGCCCCAAACGTAGTGAGGCCACCTCAAGATGGCCTATCGCCAAACCACCTGGTTTTGCAAGGGGGGTCACTTTGGTTTTTGGCCCGGTGCGCGGCGGCCATCTAGGGAAACCTACCAAACCCAGGCATTTTTGAAAACTAGACACCCGGCGGCTTCCAGGGAGGTATGGCTTGCGTGGATCCCCCAACGTTTCCTTACCCAGAATCCCCTGCAAACCTCAATTTTTGCTCAAAAAATCACTTTTTTCACACATTTTGGGGTGGGAAAGTAGTGGCATCACCGGGCTCACACAAATTTACCACCACCCAGCGTTCCCCCAGGTCTCCCGGTAAAAATGGTGCCTCACTTGTGTAGGAGGCCCAAGTACCCGCGGCAGGCAAGGGCCCCAAACGTAGTGAGGCCACCTCAAGATGGCCTATCGCCAAACCACCTGGTTTTGCAAGGGGGGTCACTTTGGTTTTTGGCCCGGTGCGCGGCGGCCATCTAGGGAAACCTACCAAACCCAGGCATTTTTGAAAACTAGACACCCGGCGGCTTCCAGGGAGGTATGGCTTGCGTGGATCCCCCAACGTTTCCTTACCCAGAATCCCCTGCAAACCTCAATTTTGCTCAAAAAATCACTTTTTTCACACATTTTGGGGTGGGAAAGTAGTGGCATCACCGGGCTCACACAAATTTACCACCACCCAGCGTTCCCCCAGGTCTCCCGGTAAAAATGGTGCCTCACTTGTGTGGGAGGCCCAAGTACCCGCGGCAGGCAAGGGCCCCAAACGTAGTGAGGCCACCTCAAGATGGCCTATCGCCAAACCACCTGGTTTTGCAAGGGGGGTCACTTTGGTTTTTGGCCCGGTGCGCGGCGGCCATCTAGGGAAACCTACCAAACCCAGGCATTTTTGAAAACTAGACACCCGGCGGCTTCCAGGGAGGTATGGCTTGCGTGGATCCCCCAACGTTTCCTTACCCAGAATCCCCTGCAAACCTCAATTTTTGCTCAAAAAATCACTTTTTTCACACATTTTGGGGTGGGAAAGTAGTGGCATCACCGGGCTCACACAAATTTACCACCACCCAGCGTTCCCCCAGGTCTCCCGGTAAAAATGGTGCCTCACTTGTGTGGGAGGCCCAAGTACCCGCGGCAGGCAAGGGCCCCAAACGTAGTGAGGCGACCTCAAGATGGCCTATCGCCAAACCACCTGGTTTTGCAAGGGGGGTCACTGTGGTTTTTGGCCCGGTGCGCGGCGGCCATCTAGGGAAACCTACCAAACCCAGGCATTTTTGAAAACTAGACACCCGGCGGCTTCCAGGGAGGTATGGCTTGCGTGGATCCCCCAACGTTTCCTTACCCAGAATCCCCTGCAAACCTCAATTTTTGCTCAAAAAATCACTTTTTTCACACATTTTGGGGTGGGAAAGTAGTGGCATCACCGGGCTCACACAAATTTACCACCACCCAGCGTTCCCCCAGGTCTCCCAGTAAAAATGGTGCCTCACTTGTGTGGGAGGCCCAAGTACCCGCGGCAGGCAAGGGCCCCAAAGGTAGTGAGGCCACCTCAAGATGGCCTATCGCCAAACCACCTGGTTTTGCAAGGGGGGTCACTTTGGTTTTTGGCCCGGTGCGCGGCGGCCATCTAGGGAAACCTACCAAACCCAGGCATTTTTGAAAACTAGACACCCGGCGGCTTCCAGGGAGGTATGGCTTGCGTGGATCCCCCAACGTTTCCTTACCCAGAATCCCCTGCAAACCTCAATTTTTGCTCAAAAAATCACTTTTTTCACACATTTTGGGGTGGGAAAGTAGTGGCATCACCGGGCTCACACAAATTTACCACCACCCAGCGTTCCCCCAGGTCTCCCAGTAAAAATGGTGCCTCACTTGTGTGGGAGGCCCAAGTACCCGCGGCAGGCAAGGGCCCCAAAGGTAGTGAGGCCACCTCAAGATGGCCTATCGCCAAACCACCTGGTTTTGCAAGGGGGGTCACTTTGGTTTTTGGCCCGGTGCGCGGCGGCCATCTAGGGAAACCTACCAAACCCAGGCATTTTTGAAAACTAGACACCCGGCGGCTTCCAGGGAGGTATGGCTTGCGTGGATCCCCCAACGTTTCCTTACCCAGAATCCCCTGCAAACCTCAATTTTTGCTCAAAAAATCACTTTTTTCACACATTTTGGGGTGGGAAAGTAGTGGCATCACCGGGCTCACACAAATTTACCACCACCCAGCGTTCCCCCAGGTCTTCCGGTAAAAATGGTGCCTCACTTGTGTGGGAGGCCCAAGTACCCGCGGCAGGCAAGGGCCCCAAACGTAGTGAGGCCACCTCAAGATGGCCTATCGCCAAACCACCTGGTTTTGCAAGGGGGGTCACTTTGGTTTTTGGCCCGGTGCGCGGCGGCCATCTAGGGAAACCTACCAAACCCAGGCATTTTTGAAAACTAGACACCCGGCGGCTTCCAGGGAGGTATGGCTTGCGTGGATCCCCCAACGTTTCCTTACCCAGAATCCCCTGCAAACCTCAATTTTTGCTCAAAAAATCACTTTTTTCACACATTTTGGGGTGGGAAAGTAGTGGCATCACCGGGCTCACACAAATTTACCACCACCCAGCGTTCCCCCAGGTCTCCCGGTAAAAATGGTGCCTCACTTGTGTGGGAGGCCCAAGTACCCGCGGCAGGCAAGGGCCCCAAACGTAGTGAGGCCACCTCAAGATGGCCTATCGCCAAACCACCTGGTTTTGCAAGGGGGGTCACTTTGGTTTTTGGCCCGGTGCGCGGCGGCCATCTAGGGAAACCTACCAAACCCAGGCATTTTTGAAAACTAGACACCCGGCGGCTTCCAGGGAGGTATGGCTTGCGTGGATCCCCCAACGTTTCCTTACCCAGAATCCCCTGCAAACCTCAATTTTTGCTCAAAAAATCACTTTTTTCACACATTTTGGGGTGGGAAAGTAGTGGCATCACCGGGCTCACACAAATTTACCACCACCCAGCGTTCCCCCAGGTCTCCCAGTAAAAATGGTGCCTCACTTGTGTGGGAGGCCCAAGTACCCGCGGCAGGCAAGGGCCCCAAAGGTAGTGAGGCCACCTCAAGATGGCCTATCGCCAAACCACCTGGTTTTGCAAGGGGGGTCACTTTGGTTTTTGGCCCGGTGCGCGGCGGCCATCTAGGGAAACCTACCAAACCCAGGCATTTTTGAAAACTAGACACCCGGCGGCTTCCAGGGAGGTATGGCTTGCGTGGATCCCCCAACGTTTCCTTACCCAGAATCCCCTGCAAACCTCAATTTTTGCTCAAAAAATCACTTTTTTCACACATTTTGGGGTGGGAAAGTAGTGGCATCACCGGGCTCACACAAATTTACCACCACCCAGCGTTCCCCCAGGTCTCCCGGTAAAAATGGTGCCTCACTTGTGTGGGAGGCCCAAGTACCCGCGGCAGGCAAGGGCCCCAAACGTAGTGAGGCAACATCAACATTGCCTATCCCAAAGGTCGCCTCACTACGTTTGTTGTCCTGGCCTGCCGCGGGTACTTGGGCCTCCCACACAAGTGAGGCACCATTTTTACCGGGAGACCTGGGGGAACGCTGGGTGGTGGTAAATTTGTGTGAGCCCGGTGATGCCACTACTTTCCCACCCCAAAATGTGTGAAAAAAGTGATTTTTTGAGCAAAAATTGAGGTTTGCAGGGGATTCTGGGTAAGGAAACGTTGGGGGATCCACGCAAGCCATACCTCCCTGGAAGCCGCCGGGTGTCTAGTTTTCAAAAATGCCTGGGTTTGGTAGGTTTCCCTAGATGGCCGCCGCGCACCGGGCCAAAAACCAAAGTGACCCCCCTTGCAAAACCAGGTGGTTTGGCGATAGGCCATCTTGAGGTGGCCTCACTACCTTTGGGGCCCTTGCCTGCCGCGGGTACTTGGGCCTCCCACACAAGTGAGGCACCATTTTTACCGGGAGACCTGGGGGAACGCTGGGTGGTGGTAAATTTGTGTGAGCCCGGTGATGCCACTACTTTCCCACCCCAAAATGTGTGAAAAAAGTGAATTTGTGAGCAAAAATTGAGGTTTGCAGGGGATTCTGGGTAAGGAAACGTTGGGGGATCCACGCAAGCCATACCTCCCTGGAAGCCGCCGGGTGTCTAGTTTTCAAAAATGCCTGGGTTTGGTAGGTTTCCCTAGATGGCCGCCGCGCACCGGGCCAAAAACCAAAGTGACCCCCCTTGCAAAACCAGGTGGTTTGGCGATAGGCCATCTTGAGGTGGCCTCACTACGTTTGGGGCCCTTGCCTGCCGCGGGTACTTGGGCCTCCCACACAAGTGAGGCACCATTTTTACCGGGAGACCTGGGGGAACGCTGGGTGGTGGTAAATTTGTGTGAGCCCGGTGATGCCACTACTTTCCCACCCCAAAATGTGTGAAAAAAGTGATTTTTTGAGCAAAAATTGAGGTTTGCAGGGGATTCTGGGTAAGGAAACGTTGGGGGATCCATGCAAGCCATACCTCCCTGGAAGCCGCCGGGTGTCTAGTTTTCAAAAATGCCTGGGTTTGGTAGGTTTCCCTAGATGGCCGCCGCGCACCGGGCCAAAAACCAAAGTGACCCCCCTTGCAAAACCAGGTGGTTTGGCGATAGGCCATCTTGAGGTGGCCTCACTACCTTTGGGGCCCTTGCCTGCCGCGGGTACTTGGGCCTCCCACACAAGTGAGGCACCATTTTTACCGGGAGACCTGGGGGAACGCTGGGTGGTGGTAAATTTGTGTGAGCCCGGTGATGCCACTACTTTCCCACCCCAAAATGTGTGAAAAAAGTGATTTTTTGAGCAAAAATTGAGGTTTGCAGGGGATTCTGGGTAAGGAAACGTTGGGGGATCCACGCAAGCCATACCTCCCTGGAAGCCGCCGGGTGTCTAGTTTTCAAAAATGCCTGGGTTTGGTAGGTTTCCCTAGATGGCCGCCGCGCACCGGGCCAAAAACCAAAGTGACCCCCCTTGCAAAACCAGGTGGTTTGGCGATAGGCCATCTTGAGGTCGCCTCACTACGTTTGGGGCCCTTGCCTGCCGCGGGTACTTGGGCCTCCCACACAAGTGAGGCACCATTTTTACCGGGAGACCTGGGGGAACGCTGGGTGGTGGTAAATTTGTGTGAGCCCGGTGATGCCACTACTTTCCCACCCCAAAATGTGTGAAAAAAGTGATTTTTTGAGCAAAAATTGAGGTTTGCAGGGGATTCTGGGTAAGGAAACGTTGGGGGATCCACGCAAGCCATACCTCCCTGGAAGCCGCCGGGTGTCTAGTTTTCAAAAATGCCTGGGTTTGGTAGGTTTCCCTAGATGGCCGCCGCGCACCGGGCCAAAAACCAAAGTGACCCCCCTTGCAAAACCAGGTGGTTTGGCGATAGGCCATCTTGAGGTGGCCTCACTACCTTTGGGGCCCTTGCCTGCCGCGGGTACTTGGGCCTCCCACACAAGTGAGGCACCATTTTTACCGGGAGACCTGGGGGAACGCTGGGTGGTGGTAAATTTGTGTGAGCCCGGTGATGCCACTACTTTCCCACCCCAAAATGTGTGAAAAAAGTGATTTTTTGAGCAAAAATTGAGGTTTGCAGGGGATTCTGGGTAAGGAAACGTTGGGGGATCCACGCAAGCCATACCTCCCTGGAAGCCGCCGGGTGTCTAGTTTTCAAAAATGCCTGGGTTTGGTAGGTTTCCCTAGATGGCCGCCGCGCACCGGGCCAAAAACCAAAGTGACCCCCCTTGCAAAACCAGGTGGTTTGGCGATAGGCCATCTTGAGGTCGCCTCACTACGTTTGGGGCCCTTGCCTGCCGCGGGTACTTGGGCCTCCCACACAAGTGAGGCACCATTTTTACCGGGAGACCTGGGGGAACGCTGGGTGGTGGTAAATTTGTGTGAGCCCGGTGATGCCACTACTTTCCCACCCCAAAATGTGTGAAAAAAGTGATTTTTTGAGCAAAAATTGAGGTTTGCAGGGGATTCTGGGTAAGGAAACGTTGGGGGATCCACGCAAGCCATACCTCCCTGGAAGCCGCCGGGTGTCTAGTTTTCAAAAATGCCTGGGTTTGGTAGGTTTCCCTAGATGGCCGCCGCGCACCGGGCCAAAAACCAAAGTGACCCCCCTTGCAAAACCAGGTGGTTTGGCGATAGGCCATCTTGAGGTGGCCTCACTACGTTTGGGGCCCTTGCCTGCCGCGGGTACTTGGGCCTCCCACACAAGTGAGGCACCATTTTTACCGGGAGACCTGGGGGAACGCTGGGTGGTGGTAAATTTGTGTGAGCCCGGTGATGCCACTACTTTCCCACCCCAAAATGTGTGAAAAAAGTGATTTTTTGAGCAAAAATTGAGGTTTGCAGGGGATTCTGGGTAAGGAAACGTTGGGGGATCCACGCAAGCCATACCTCCCTGGAAGCCGCCGGGTGTCTAGTTTTCAAAAATGCCTGGGTTTGGTAGGTTTCCCTAGATGGCCGCCGCGCACCGGGCCAAAAACCAAAGTGACCCCCCTTGCAAAACCAGGTGGTTTGGCGATAGGCCATCTTGAGGTGGCCTCACTACGTTTGGGGCCCTTGCCTGCCGCGGGTACTTGGGCCTCCCACACAAGTGAGGCACCATTTTTACCGGGAGACCTGGGGGAACGCTGGGTGGTGGTAAATTTGTGTGAGCCCGGTGATGCCACTACTTTCCCACCCCAAAATGTGTGAAAAAAGTGATTTTTTGAGCAAAAATTGAGGTTTGCAGGGGATTCTGGGTAAGGAAACGTTGGGGGATCCACGCAAGCCATACCTCCCTGGAAACCGCCGGGTGTCTAGTTTTCAGAAATGTATAGGTTTGGTAGGTTTCCCTAGGTGCCGGCAGGGCTAGGGTACAAAATCTACAGCTAGTCACTTTGCCAAAAAAAGGGTCATTTTTCACTCCAAAACCACTTTGCGTTTTGCGCCGTTTCCTGTCGCGGGCACTAGGCTGACCCGCACAAGTGAGGTACCATTTTTCTCGTAGGACTTTGGGGAACGCGGGGTGGGTGGAAATTTGTGGATCCACGCAGATTCCAGAACTTTCCATCACAGAAATGTGGGGAAAATGTGTTTTTTTTTTTAATTTTTTACGTTTGCAAGGGATTCTGGGTAACAGACCATGGTGGGAGGCAGTCAAGTCACCCCATCCTGGATTCCCCTGGGTGTCTAGTTTTCAGAAATGTATAGGTTTGCTAGGTTTCCCTAGGTGCCGGCAGGGCTAGGGTACAAAATCTACAGCTAGTCACTTTGCCAAAAAAAGGGTCATTTTTCACTCCAAAACCACGTTGCGTTTTGCGCCGTTTCCTGTCGCGGGCACTAGGCCGACCCGCACAAGTGAGGTACCATTTTTCTCGTAGGACTTTGGGGAACGCGGGGTGGGTGGAAATTTGTGGATCCACGCAGATTCCAGAACTTTCCATCACAGAAATGTGGGGAAAATGTGTTTTTTTTGTCAATTTTTTACGTTTGCAAGGGATTCTGGGTAACAGACCATGGTGGGAGGCAGTCAAGTCACCCCATCCTGGATTCCCCTGGGTGTCTAGTTTTCAGAAATGTATAGGTTTGCTAGGTTTCCCTAGGTGCCGGCAGGGCTAGGGTACAAAATCTACAGCTAGTCACTTTGCCAAAAAAAGGGTCATTTTTCACTCCAAAACCACGTTGCGTTTTGCGCCGTTTCCTGTCGCGGGCACTAGGCCGACCCGCACAAGTGAGGTACCATTTTTCTCGTAGGACTTTGGGGAACGCGGGGTGGGTGGAAATTTGTGGATCCACGCAGATTCCAGAACTTTCCATCACAGAAATGTGGGGAAAATGTGTTTTTTTTGTCAATTTTTTACGTTTGCAAGGGATTCTGGGTAACAGACCATGGTGGGAGGCAGTCAAGTCACCCCATCCTGGATTCCCCTGGGTGTCTAGTTTTCAGAAATGTATAGGTTTGCTAGGTTTCCCTAGGTGCCGGCAGGGCTAGGGTACAAAATCTACAGCTAGTCACTTTGCCAAAAAAAGGGTCATTTTTCACTCCAAAACCACGTTGCGTTTTGCGCCGTTTCCTGTCGCGGGCACTAGGCCGACCCGCACAAGTGAGGTACCATTTTTCTCGTAGGACTTTGGGGAACGCGGGGTGGGTGGAAATTTGTGGATCCACGCAGATTCCAGAACTTTCCATCACAGAAATGTGGGGAAAATGTGTTTTTTTTGTCAATTTTTTACGTTTGCAAGGGATTCTGGGTAACAGACCATGGTGGGAGGCAGTCAAGTCACCCCATCCTGGATTCCCCTGGGTGTCTAGTTTTCAGAAATGTATAGGTTTGCTAGGTTTCCCTAGGTGCCGGCAGGGCTAGGGTACAAAATCTACAGCTAGTCACTTTGCCAAAAAAAGGGTCATTTTTCACTCCAAAACCATGTTGCGTTTTGCGCCGTTTCCTGTCGCGGGCACTAGGCCGACCCGCACAAGTGAGGTACCATTTTTCTCGTAGGACTTTGGGGAACGCGGGGTGGGTGGAAATTTGTGGATCCACGCAGATTCCAGAACTTTCCATCACAGAAATGTGGGGAAAATGTGTTTTTTTTGTCAATTGTTTACGTTTGCAAGGGATTCTGGGTAACAGACCATGGTGGGAGGCAGTCAAGTCACCCCATCCTGGATTCCCCTGGGTGTCTAGTTTTCAGAAATGTATAGGTTTGCTAGGTTTCCCTAGGTGCCGGCAGGGCTAGGGTACAAAATCTACAGCTAGTCACTTTGCCAAAAAAAGGGTCATTTTTCACTCCAAAACCACGTTGCGTTTTGCGCCGTTTCCTGTCGCGGGCACTAGGCCGACCCGCACAAGTGAGGTACCATTTTTCTCGTAGGACTTTGGGGAACGCGGGGTGGGTGGAAATTTGTGGATCCACGCAGATTCCAGAACTTTCCATCACAGAAATGTGGGGAAAATGTGTTTTTTTTGTCAATTTTTTACGTTTGCAAGGGATTCTGGGTAACAGACCATGGTGGGAGGCAGTCAAGTCACCCCATCCTGGATTCCCCTGGGTGTCTAGTTTTCAGAAATGTATAGGTTTGCTAGGTTTCCCTAGGTGCCGGCAGGGCTAGGGTACAAAATCTACAGCTAGTCACTTTGCCAAAAAAAGGGTCATTTTTCACTCCAAAACCACGTTGCGTTTTGCGCCGTTTCCTGTCGCGGGCACTAGGCCGACCCGCACAAGTGAGGTACCATTTTTCTCGTAGGACTTTGGGGAACGCGGGGTGGGTGGAAATTTGTGGATCCACGCAGATTCCAGAACTTTCCATCACAGAAATGTGGGGAAAATGTGTTTTTTTTGTCAATTTTTACGTTTGCAAGGGATTCTGGGTAACAGACCATGGTGGGAGGCAGTCAAGTCACCCCATCCTGGATTCCCCTGGGTGTCTAGTTTTCAGAAATGTATAGGTTTGCTAGGTTTCCCTAGGTGCCGGCAGGGCTAGGGTACAAAATCTACAGCTAGTCACTTTGCCAAAAAAAGGGTCATTTTTCACTCCAAAACCACGTTGCGTTTTGCGCCGTTTCCTGTCGCGGGCACTAGGCCGACCCGCACAAGTGAGGTACCATTTTTCTCGTAGGACTTTGGGGAACGCGGGGTGGGTGGAAATTTGTGGATCCACGCAGATTCCAGAACTTTCCATCACAGAAATGTGGGGAAAATGTGTTTTTTTTGTCAATTTTTTACGTTTGCAAGGGATTCTGGGTAACAGACCATGGTGGGAGGCAGTCAAGTCACCCCATCCTGGATTCCCCTGGGTGTCTAGTTTTCAGAAATGTATAGGTTTGCTAGGTTTCCCTAGGTGCCGGCAGGACTAGGGTACAAAATCTACAGCTAGTCACTTTGCCAAAAAAAGGGTCATTTTTCACTCCAAAACCACGTTGCGTTTTGCGCCGTTTCCTGTCGCGGGCACTAGGCCGACCCGCACAAGTGAGGTACCATTTTTCTCGTAGGACTTTGGGGAACGCGGGGTGGGTGGAAATTTGTGGATCCACGCAGATTCCAGAACTTTCCATCACAGAAATGTGGGGAAAATGTGTTTTTTTTGTCAATTTTTTACGTTTGCAAGGGATTCTGGGTAACAGACCATGGTGGGAGGCAGTCAAGTCACCCCATCCTGGATTCCCCTGGGTGTTTAGTTTTCAGAAATGTATAGGTTTGCTAGGTTTCCCTAGGTGCCGGCAGGGCTAGGGTACAAAATCTACAGCTAGTCACTTTGCCAAAAAAAGGGTCATTTTTCACTCCAAAACCACGTTGCGTTTTGCGCCGTTTCCTGTCGCGGGCACTAGGCCGACCCGCACAAGTGAGGTACCATTTTTCTCATAGGACTTTGGGGAACGCGGGGTGGGTGGAAATTTGTGGATCCACGCAGATTCCAGAACTTTCCATCACAGAAATGTGGGGAAAATGTGTTTTTTTTGTCAATTTTTTACGTTTGCAAGGGATTCTGGGTAACAGACCATGGTGGGAGGCAGTCAAGTCACCCCATCCTGGATTCCCCTGGGTGTCTAGTTTTCAGAAATGTATAGGTTTGCTAGGTTTCCCTAGGTGCCGGCAGGGCTAGGGTACAAAATCTACAGCTAGTCACTTTGCCAAAAAAAGGGTCATTTTTCACTCCAAAAACAACGTTGCGTTTTGCGCCGTTTCCTGTCGCGGGCACTAGGCCGACCCGCACAAGTGAGGTACCATTTTTCTCGTAGGACTTTGGGGAACGCGGGGTGGGTGGAAATTTGTGGATCCACGCAGATTCCAGAACTTTCCATCACAGAAATGTGGGGAAAATGTGTTTTTTTTGTCAATTTTTTACGTTTGCAAGGGATTCTGGGTAACAGACCATGGTGGGAGGCAGTCAAGTCACCCCATCCTGGATTCCCCTGGGTGTCTAGTTTTCAGAAATGTATAGGTTTGCTAGGTTTCCCTAGGTGCCGGCAGGGCTAGGGTACAAAATCTACAGCTAGTCACTTTGCCAAAAAAAGGGTCATTTTTCACTCCAAAAACAACGTTGCGTTTTGCGCCTTTTCCTGTCGCGGGCACTAGGCCGACCCGCACAAGTGAGGTACCATTTTTCTCGTAGGACTTTGGGGAACGCGGGGTGGGTGGAAATTTGTGGATCCACGCAGATTCCAGAACTTTCCATCACAGAAATGTGGGGAAAATGTGTTTTTTTTGTCAATTTTTTACGTTTGCAAGGGATTCTGGGTAACAGACCATGGTGGGAGGCAGTCAAGTCACCCCATCCTGGATTCCCCTGGGTGTCTAGTTTTCAGAAATGTATAGGTTTGCTAGGTTTCCCTAGGTGCCGGCAGGGCTAGGGTACAAAATCTACAGCTAGTCACTTTGCCAAAAAAAGGGTCATTTTTCACTCCAAAACCACGTTGCGTTTTGCGCCGTTTCCTGTCGCGGGCACTAGGCCGACCCGCACAAGTGAGGTACCATTTTTCTCGTAGGACTTTGGGGAACGCGGGGTGGGTGGAAATTTGTGGATCCGCGCAGATTCCAGAACTTTGCATCACAGAAATGTGGGGAAAATGTGGTTTTTTTTTCAATTTTTTACGTTTGCAAGGGATTCTGGGTAACAGACCGTGGTGGGAGGCAGTCAAGTCACCCCATCCTGGATTCCCCTGGGTGTCTAGTTTTCAGAAATGTATAGGTTTGCTAGGTTTCCCTAGGTGCCGGCAGGGCTAGGGTACAAAATCTACAGCTAGTCACTTTGCCAAAAAAAGGGTCATTTTTCACTCCAAAACCACGTTGCGTTTTGCGCCGTTTCCTGTCGCGGGCACTAGGCCGACCCGCACAAGTGAGGTACCATTTTTCTCGTAGGACTTTGGGGAACGCGGGGTGGGTGGAAATTTGTGGATCCACGCAGATTCCAGAACTTTGCATCACAGAAATGTGGGGAAAATGTGGGTTTTTTTTCAATTTTTTACGTTTGCAAGGGATTCTGGGTAACAGACCATGGTGGGAGGCAGTCAAGTCACCCCATCCTGGATTCCCCTGGGTGTCTAGTTTTCAAAAATGTATAGGTTTGCTAGGTTTCCCTAGGTGCCGGCAGGGCTAGGGTTCAAAAACTACAGCTAGACTCTTTGCAAAAAAAGTGTAAATTTTCAGTGTGAAAATGTGGTGTGTTCACCTTAGGTTTTGAGCCACTTCCTGTCGTGGGCACTATGCCTACCCACACAAGTGAGGTACCATTTTTCTCGGGAGACTTAGGGTAGTTCAAATTTGTAAAGCTACTGTTATTACCTGTTGATTTTTGATGCATTTCTCCCTTCCAAATGAAAGACATTGTGTAAAAAAAAAGTCATTTTGAAAAATGACCAATAATTGTCATGCAAATATGAGTATTCCCAATTTCGAAAATGTGCAAATATGCACTGTTTCTGAACTCTGTAATTTGTTCCCATTTCAGAAATACATAGGTGACTTTCATACCGATTTTTCCAAGTATACATTTTCCCACAATAATTGCTATATACCCGGACCAAAAAAAAAAAACATTACAAAATGCTGCTCATTTTTCTACTCTGGGTTCGTTGGGCTCTTGATGAACCTACAAGTCCTATATGTCCACACAACCAGGAAGGTCTACCGGATGTAACGGTACATTGCTTTCAAAGAGATGTCATAATTCGAAGAAGTTACAGGTAAAAACGTTGACTCAAGAGGCTGCTTTTTTTAACAAATTTTTAATTTCTCCTATATTTGCCTGTAAATTTCTATAAAGAAACCTTGATGGATCTACGCAAATGACCCCTTGCTGAATTCAGAATTTTGTCTACTTTTCAAAAATGTATAGCTTTCCAGGATCCATTATTGTTTTGTTACCCTTTTCTACCGTTAACTGGAAGGAGGTTGAAAGCACAAAAAATAGCAAAAATAGGGTATGTCCCAGAAAAATGCCAAAACTGTGTAAAAAATGTTGGTTTTCTAACAAAAGTCTGTCATTCCCTAAAAGCTGGAGAAATTGTGATTTCAGCCCCACAAACCCTTTTTTGATACCATTTGCAGAGAAAAACCCAGAAGCTTTCATTTGCAGCCCGTTTTTCACATTTTTCACAAAAAAAAAAAAAAATTGCTGTATTTTGACTAATTTCTGTGACCCCTCTAGGAGAATCCACAAACCCTGGGTACCTTTAGAATCCCCAAGATGTTGGAAGAAAAGGACACAAATTTGGCGTGGATACCTAATGTGGTCAAAAAGTTACAGGGGCCTAAGCGCGCACTACCTCAAATAGCCCAAAAAGGGCTTAGCACAGGAGGGGAAAAGGCCTAGCAGCGAAGGGGTTAAAATGCAAGAATGCATTGTGTTTACAAAAATATTGTGCAAACCTGCATTTCCCCCAGCGCTGGCTAGGGTGCTTGTGCTGCAGGGGCAATTGTTTATGTGCAGGAAGGGACACCTTCTTGCACATAAACAATATTAACAGGCGATTTGACCTATCCATGCAGCACACGTGGAAAGAGCAATATACGAAGAGAAATAAAGCATTTCTCCTCGTATCGCCTGTTTAAGAACAGGTATTTCCTGGTCTTATCTTTGGCACTGCCCATACCTGGTAATTATGGGGCAGCGTCGAAAAGCAATGGGTGTAAGGGCGGAACGCCCACTGCAACACCCACTGGACGCCCCTTTAACGCTAAGTGCCACGTGAATATGGGCATTATTTACAAGGGGACTTTAAGCCACAAAAATGGCTTAACGCCGCCTTGGAAATAAGCCAAAGGAGTTAACGCCAGCAGAACGTCAAAATAAGTGACGTTCTTGTGGCGTTAACTCCTCATACATATGCCCCTCTGTTGTGGTTGGTTTCATGCAATGTCCAGGCTTCTACTGCTTTGTTGGCTCTTCCTACGCTTCGCTTCTAAAGGAAACGTCTTCTAAACTGATTTTCATGATTCGCTTTCAGGCGCCTCATCATTGTTGCTGTTCCAAAAGAATACACGCCGTATGTCTCAGCACCTGGGCACAAAGCTTGCCAGTCACCTCTCTTGCATTCAACCTTTGCCACTGGTGAGTGGGTGAAAAGTTCCAGGACATTATATTCCATGTTGGACTTTAGTACTTCCTGTGACGTTTCTCTGGTACATATGACGCCTTTGTCGCTTTGCGGTTCTTCTGGGTGAGACTTCTTCAAACAGAAAAAAGGTGCTGCAGGGATTTTACAATTCACGTGTGACGTGTCCAGGAGACATAATAACCTCGAACGAGTCCCCTGCTGAGAGCTTGTGTCAGTTTTGTGTGCAAGGTATACTCTTCAGAACAATTTTCCCACAGTCAAACAACATTTCACATAATATGCCTGATTTTCAGATTTTTTTGTTTGTATTTTGGCACAGGGAGATTAAGTGATTTGCCCAGAATCACATGGTGTCGAGGTGACGCGGGGACTCGAACCTGCTGCCCCAGTTCCAATATCGACTGCTCAGACGGCTAGGCCACGTCTCTTCCTGGCCTACCCTTCAGTATCCTCTTTTCTTCATTTCAATTGAACCAATCGGATTATGGTACCGATTGGTAATGGGTTGTAAAGGGAGCCCCCAAATCCCTTCCTCGGTGACTGTGACCCTACTGCTGTCACTCCAGTATAATCCTACCCCCGTAGAGTTCCGAATTCAGGGTTATTCTTACAGATGCCTCTGCTGAAGCACAAACACGGAGGCCTTGGACCCCAGCGTGGGAACGTCAGTGTGAGCCCCGCCGCAGGAGGGAGGAGGGGGAAGAGGGGGAAGGAGGACGAGGCGCTAATTTTTTCAAATGCTAAAATGTTATTTCTAATAAATGCCATTTTAAACCGCAGAACAACTGCCTCTCAGTCTGGACTTTCCTAATTAGCTCGTCTGAGCTGCCAGTTTATTTTACTAGTAATTCCAGAGACAGAGGAGACCTCAAGCTTCCACAACATAGTCATCTGGCAGCCAGCTGCAGGCCCCTCCCCTGCCGCCCCCCCCCCCCCCCCCCCCCATGATTTCTTTCAGTGGTACTGGCGAATTGACACTTTATCTCTCCTCCTCTTTTTTCTCTGAAAATCCAATGTTTCCGATTCTAGACACCCACGAAAAATGTTCTAAGGATATATTAAAGGCGGCACAGAAATCCAGTTCCCATGCCATCCTTCCATCAGTGTCCATAACTAGAAATAGGTTTTTATATATTTGTAAGTTAGCGCTTCCTTTCATATATTTTGTTTGATAGCGCTGTAAACATGTGATGTTATTATGCACCAGCAAGTTACTCATGTTATGAACATTAGAACTCTGGTGAGGGCTTTAGGTGGGATGAAAAAACTGGGGAGGAGTCTCAAAGGGGCGTGGCCTGTGTAAGTAAGGGCGTGGCTTAAGAACACGTAAGCTAAAAATCTGTGTATAGCATAGTTTCCCGCCCGACTGGTATTTTGCTGCTTCCGTCATTGTGGCCCGCCGACTGGTATTTTGCTGCGTCAGTCATTGTGTCCCGCCCGACTGGTATTTTGCTGCGTCAGTCATTGCATCCAGATATATTGTATTGTATTGTAATTTCATTTAGATAGCGCTTACTACCCCTGATGAGCTTTTTCGGCGAGCAGGACACTACTCCAGAACCCAAATGCATTAGTGGTGAATTAGTATAGTGAAATATGAAATTAATTTATGTGGTAGATATGTTAGTCTGTTATTTGGATTGAGAGGATAGTGGAGGGATAGAAGAGGGAAAAGATTTGCATTTATATAGCTCTTGCTACCCCTGAAGAGGTGTTGAAGCGCTTTTCGGTGAGTAGCACGCTACTGTTATGTTTTATGAAGCATTATTAACAACATTTTGAATTCCTCAAGCAAGCTGACTTGTGACTCCTTTTCCTTAAACACAAAAGACAAAGGGCACAGTGACCATGAATAAAATGTTCTTTGAGTGATTCCTCGCCATATCATTTGCTTTAGTGTGATAGCCAAGGTAAGCATTGCATACAATTATTTTCAAACCCAGCTAAGCAATGCCCCTCCCAATAGGTAATGCAGGTATAATGATACAACAAGTAACATTACACCTACAACAAGCCAGGGCTACTGACTTTGTCAATGGTTGTTTGTTGCACAAGACAAATAAGCAACAACTATGGCTTCGTTGTGTAGAACATTGAAAATGCTTCAGCTCTGAAATGATGAGACTGTGAAAGAACTATAGCGAGTCTCTTAGAGGTTACTTCAGCGGCAGTGAAGAGTGGTGCTGCTGCTGCAAAGTTAAGACTTATTCTTCACCTTGAGGGTGAGGGCAAAAATGGAGAGCCCGGAGGGACCCGTCTCAACATCTGCATTTTAGAACTGCCGGTGCTGAGCACTGGCAGGACCTGGCCCACTTAAAGCCCTGACTATGGTACTATGAAAGTCCCTTCAGTCATGCCGGCAGCAGAACCTTTTGCTTCACCATGGAATAGACACATTAACCCACTGAGCTATATAGTTCACAGACTGACTTCACCATTCCATTCCAGGTGATGCATGACTCTCATTTAGGTTATTTCTTCAGGCTCCAAGAACTATGATAAGAGACCACTATTATGCGGCTGAAAGTTCCCCACACCCCTGAAACAGGACAATTTGAGATCCCAGTACGAGTAAAACCAGGTAACGGCAGGAGCTACTGAAATTAAAGTAATGCCATATTAATATAAGTAGAGTGAGCAGGGCATTGCATAGCTGTCAAGAAACCTCAGCTAAATATTTGACATCGTAAGATAGCCCTGTCTTTTATTCTGCTTTTGACATCGCAAGTAGGCGCTCGAAAAGGCAAGGAGGCACAGTGTTTTTTTCGGTTTTTTTTTGCAGGTTTATATAGCGGGAACTCGACCCAAAGGTATTGGAGCGCTTTAAATGAGCACCAGTTACATTACACAAGGACACATTCATATTTTGGTAGGCACAGGGAAATTAAGGGACATATTAACAAGGGCTGGCCCCACATAGCGGTAGAAGTATTATCGCCGGCTATCGCTGAAAATTATCGCCATGATAATGCTATATTAACAATACATAGCGCTATTGCGATAATATTTCAGCGATAGCGGTGTTTACCATGGAACATCGCTGGTTTTCCAGCGATGTTCCATGGAAAACAGCGATAACATTGCTGATACGACCCTGTGGTCGTATCAGCATAATCCACCTACCATTATTAGTATGCCTTAGTCTGGAATGCGTTAAGGCAGAGGTAGCGCAATTTTTGTTATCGCTGCACCTCCTTGTTAATATCGCGAAGCTGCCTTCGCGATATTTTCATGTGATGTTTTCACAGCCACGCCTTCTTTGCATCTCATTAGCGATGCGGGGCTGTGAAAAAACAGGCTCTACATCAAAGAAACACGCGCTAGCGTGTCCTTGATGATATTGCGATATAATTATCGCCGTTTATCGCCCGAAAACGGAAGCTAAAGCGGCGATAATTATATCGCCAGCCTTTGCTAATATGCCCCTAAGTGATTTGCCCAGAATCACAGGATATTGAGCCGACAAGTGACTCGAACCTGGATCCCCAGCTCCAAAGTCGGCAACTCTAGCCGTTAAGCCACATATTGCCATATGTTCACAGCAGTTGCAGCATTCCAAATTTAGCACTGTGATTTTCAATGTGGAGTTACTTGCAGGATATGCATCGGGGAAATGCGTCGCAATGTACAAATGCAATTTATTTTTTTCCGTGTACAAATCATTTTTCCGCATGGAGAATCGTTTTTCGCTAAATCATGGCAAAGGGTGAGTGTATTCAATTCACTTTCCCCACTGAACAGAGTTTCTGCCCTCCATTTACCCTAATGCTTTCACAGTGGATCTATCAGCATGCAGAAATGGACCACAACTGACCAGATGTGGCGGGAAAGAGGACCCAGGAGTATGGGTTCCACAGAGCGGGGGCACAGCAGGACAGAAGCAGGGGGCGTAGCTTCAGGGCGGTGTTAGAGGTGTGAACAAAAATTTATTTTTGGCTATGGGGCTCGAGTTGGGTGTGGTAAGTCTTTGTCAGTTTTTCTCGTTGTCCTGATTTCGCTAAGAGGTTTTAACATGTTCAGTGTTTGAATCAGGAACTTAAATATATATAGTGTCCGGTTTACCAAAAAAGTACCAAATCTGCACCCAGAGAAGTACTTCTTGAATGGATGCAAATTTGCTAGTTTTTAAGAATTAACAAACAATAGCAGTAGCATCCCTGGAAAGGCTCGTCTCAGGCGTCCAGGTATGCTACTGGCAATATATCACCCACAATGTGATGGGACGAATGCTTGCAAATTGTCTAAAAACTAGCAATATGTCGGCGCAGCATTCCAAACCATAGCCCACTGTGCTACTCTAGACAGAGAGCCTGATTTAGGGTTTGACAGATGGAGTGGTGGAGGACTTTACTGCCTTTACTCCGTCTGTCAAATTTAGAGATGTCCACCAACCCCACAGACATCTCTCTACATTGTTAGGAACTGACTTCATGGCAGCTACTGTCAATCTAGGAAAAGTTGGACAGACGGCTCCTTCAAACATGACGGCTGGTCATCAAACTTTTCCAAAGTTCTTTATTTTTCTAAAATGAACTCCCAAAGCGGGAGCCTGTTTTTGAAAAATAAAATAAAACGTAGGACCGCCCCCACACACACATACACATTTTGGGAGATTTGACCCACGGTGCAGGGTCATTTTCTTATTTTACTGTCCCGGCCATCTGACCGTTCACCATAAAGAAGGCGGACAGTCGGATAGCTCCTCTTAAAATGGACCTACTCCGTCTGGCCGTCAGAGGAAGCTTTACACCAATGGAATACATTTTAAATTGTTGGTGTAAAACTTGCATTCACTTGACTTAAAATCGTTGGCAGAGACCCTGAGTTTGGCAGACAGGGTACTCTGTCGCCATTGCAATGGAATCCCTGTCTGCCCAACTCTAAATCAGCCCACCTAATGCAACTCAATATTGAGTCTGCTCCTCATTGGGACAGTCCATCGAAAACTATGGCTACCTCACACATTTACCCTGCAGCAAGCTGCTTTTTCAGTTAGGAAATTTGAGATTCACACCCCACGAATTTCACTGACGAAGCTACTCCTCTGGGCAGGAGCTGCTGAGAAATGGCTACAGAAGAATGGTTGTCGTTAAGAGGTGGAGCAACTGAGGAGTCCTGGTGCCAATCACTCATTTCTCCCTGGTCCTCTGGCTGTTTTTCTGGCAGCATGTTATTATAAGTTTCTGGGAGGAAGCAGCCTGGGGGTCCCATGGGATGCTAGCAGAGTCACATAAGCAAGAGAGGAGAGAGGGGAAGTGGACAACTCTCCTGCTTACTGGTCACCCTTCTTTAATTGACTCTGCTGCAAACAGGAGTCAGCAGATGGTAGGTCAGTCACATCATTTTCAATTTTTGCTAGATTATTACAAAAGCACAGATTTTATGGTGGGGGTGGGCGGCAAATTACTATATCCTGAGTGTAGAGCCTGATTTCCTTTGCCGTCCTTTAAAGAACACCGTAATTAAAGACCAGAGTGAAGCTACACAGTTGTTAAGAAGGTCTGCAGGAAGATGACCCTATTTAAGTTAGGTACCAAAACTTCACTGCTCCCACTAAGAACAAGCATTTGCAATGCAATAGGTCTCGCATTTACACCCGTTTGAGCTATTGACATTGTAAATGACAATGCCTTTTATTTTTGTTTTTAAAACATAAATAAAAGGCATTGTCATTTACAATGCCAATAGCTTAAACTCTGCGAGACACTAATTAAAATGTGAGACCTAAAAACTGCAAAACAATCTCTCCCCTCTGTGCACACTCATGCCTCTGCCCTATCTGTGCACACTCCTCCCTCTTCCCTCTGTGCACACTCCTCTCTCTTCCCTCTGTGCACACTCATGCCTCCTTCCTCTGTGCACACTCATGCCTCTGCCCTCTCTGTGCACACTCCTCCCTCTTCTCTCTGTGCACACTCCTCTCTATTCCCTCTGTGCACACTCATGCCTCCTCCCTCTGTGCACACTCATGCCTCTGCCCTCTCTGTGCACACTCCTCCATCTGCCCTCTGTACACACTCCTCCCTCTTCCTCTGTGCACACTCTTCCTTCTGCTCTCTGTGCACCTCTCTTCTCTATGCACACTCCCTCTGCTTTTTGTGTCACACTCATCCCTCTCCCCTCTCTGCACACTCCTCCCTCTGCCCTCTGTGCACACTCCTCCCACTGTGCACACTCCTGTCTCCGCACACTGTGCACACTCCTGCCTCTGCACACTGAGCACACTCCTGCCTCCACACACTGTGCACACTCCAGCCTCCACACACTGTGCACCTTACCCTTCTATTATCCACTCTGCGTTCAGCTCCGACCCCTCTAGGCGCTATCTGCTGCCCCAGACACCGCCCTGACGCAGTTCTTACCCCGCTGGCCTCGAACGGGGGAGCAAGCAGAGAAGCCGAGTTCGGAGCCGGGGGGGCAGGGTCGAGTCTCCGCACCAGCTCCACATCCTGTGCAATCCCCCGGCGCCTAACGGAGTGTGTCCCTGTGGAATGTCACTGGGCCTCGTGTAAAGCGCTGCAACACCGAGTCGGTGCTATAGAAATACTGCAAAACAAGCACTTACCGCAGCCGGAGCCTGTGGAGAGGAGGGTGAATGGGGAATAACTGGCAGCCCAGAGGGGAAGTGTCTTCATACAGCACAGGCGCTGTGGAGAATGGGGAATAACGTGGGCAGGGGTTGTGCCACGGAATAAGGAATACCCTGAGTGGGATACACTCACCAGTCCTTCATCGTTTTTTAGCAGAAATAAACGTTATATTTAGCTGAAGAGGCTTCACGTGGTGAGCGGTGAACCAGTCTGGCTGGATGATCGAGCATAGCTCGGGCCGATGTCATCTCCCCCCTCTGTGAACACTCATGACTCCTCCCTCTGTGCACACTCATGCCTGTTCCCTCTGTGCCTCCACAAACTGTGCACACTCCAGCCTCCACACACTGTGCAGCTTGCCCTTCTATTATCCACTGTGTGTTCAGCCCCGGCCCTTCTAGGCGCTATCTGCTACCCCCCGACACAGCCCTGACGCAGTTCTTGCCCCACTGGCCTCTCACGGGGGAGCAAGCAGAGATGCCGAGTTCGGAACTGGGGGCGGGGGGAGGGGCAGGGTCAAGTCTCGGCGCCAGCTCCACATCCTGTGATCCTGGGCAATCCCACAGCGCCTAAAGGAGTGTGTCCCTGTGGAATGTCACTGGGCCTCGTGTAAAGCACTGCAACACTGAGTCGCTGCTATAGATAAGCGCTCGCCATGACGTTTTCGTTTGGATTTTTCTGCCGTGGCCTCGCCTGCTAAAAGGTTTCTTATCTTTATGGGGCCATGTGTTTGGCCCCATAATGATAAGCAACCTTTTACTTCAGAAGGAAAGCAGGGGAGGCCGTCCATGTGGGACGGCTCAAAAAGCCAAGCTAAAACGTCACAACAAGCTCTTTTCCAATGGCTGGCCACCGTTTAGCATAAACGGTGACGCCGGCCAATGGAAAAGAGGGGGGGGGGCTTAAAGCCCCTTACTGAAAATACCTGTAAACATTAAATCTCGCAAGCGAGACTGCGCATGCGCGCAGTCTACGCTAGCGAGACCTAAAAAGGGTAATGTTTTAAGCTTTGGTCTTGGTGCAATTCTCACCGCCTGTCCCCGAGGCCTGTGGTCTGCCCGTGGCCTGCCCACACTCCCCACAGCACTTCATGCTTATGCACAGTAATGCCAACACACCATGGGGCATATTCACAAGGATCTATCGCTGAGGTAACGGCACATTATCGCAGCCAAAGTTGCGATAAACTTATTGCCCAAATCACAAGCTGGTGTTAACAGCCCACAGCACCAGTTTACCAGCGATAGCAGCCACAAAAAACATTGCCACTGATGACCCCCGCAACTGTCGCTAATGAGATGCAGAGTAGGCGTTCCTGTGCCAAAAGCCGCAACAACACCACTCCACAACATTCACAACGACCAGCCAGAACTGCGATAAGAACACAAAACAGGCGAAAAGGTGCGTTAGCACCAGGAAAATAACACCTGCTCTGACATGGTGCAAAGTCGGACCACAGCCTGCACTACAAAAGGGAGCACAGCCCAGAGCCACACCTGAAGAACAACAGATGCAGCCGGGCAACTGAACAATGCGCCCGGAGGGCGGAAATGCAACAACACCTGCCGCCACCACCCCCAGGACCCGCCTCCCCGGCACCTCCCCCGGCCAAAGACATGCCACATCAGCTACACCTAAACATGTACAAAATAATCCGCTTGATGTCGCACAATCACAACTGGTGACATGCATGTGTCATCACAAAAATGAGCATCACACATTCACTTTCGAAGCAACAAATGAAACTTTATTAAAATGAACACTGAAATGAAATGAAGACACATGGCGGCTCCCCTCGGCAGGCGCGGTGCGTCCATTGGGGCGTGGGGGCGTAGCCCCCCCGCCCGCGCCTCGCGCCCGCAGCTCCCTCCTCTGTGAATGTCAGCATCAGCATCACGTCGGACCGTGGGCGGTCCGGCGTCATGTTGACTGACATCATTGTCAGACGCCTTTGGGAAAGGCAGCACAAGTGCGCATGAGTGGGCATGGAGCTTAATTTTTACTCCGTGCCCAGTCATGCGTACTTGTGTTTTTGCTGCCTTGCGCATGCCCATTAGGAGCCCCTCGGTCTCCTAATGGGCAGGCGGCGGGCGAGGAGTAGGCGGTGCCGTCAGCCAATCCTGGCGCTGCTGCAACGCCAGGATTGGCTGAGGGCCGGGTTGCCAGTCAGTTGCGTCACGTGGACGTGGTGTTCCGGACCGTTTGAAGGAGCAGAGAGGCGCCAACGCCGGCCAGGTGAAGACGAGGCGGTCACCGGTCAGGTAAGTGTTTTTAAATTTTAGGGTGGTTTCCTGACTGTGACCCGGGCCGTCGCTGCCTCTGGCCGCGTCGCCGGCCCCCGTATTATTTATTGATGTGAAGTGATTTAGTAGCAGACCTAAAAACAAATTTTCTGGCATGCACCGGGACAGCAAAATTTGTTCACCATTTGGCATGGAGGAGCTACCTGCACCCTCATTATTTTCATAAGTATCAGATAACCAGAAGGAAACCGTATTTTAAGCAATTCCCAGCACTCTGGACTTGACAATATTCGGATTAAAAAATGCACTTCAGCAGCGATACAACCCATATTAACTGTTGACGTTGATAACAAAAGTATTCTTTTTTCTGACCTGTTAGGGGTGCCAGCCAATCTAATTTTACGGGAAAGGCGAGTGTAAAGCAAAATGAACAAGAAATCATGCTAATTGTCCGTTTTCATATTGTAAGCACGCTAAAGGGAAGCGCTGATGCTCGAAGGATCAGTTCAACCGTTTAGTGAGTTCAAAGGCCAGATAGAGCGGGGCAGGAGGGTCAAGGTAATCAGAGAGCATAGGCGTCCAAGTGCGTTAAAACGCTGCCTCCTGTTCCACGGCCAAAGGCAAATTATTCATATGTGTCCAGACGTTTTTATGCAAACCAGGTTATGGTGTGAAGGAAAACGTCGACCTCGTGCTCTGCAACTGAAAGGCTAGCTCTGATGGTTAAAAAAAACATGAGGTGCCGGGTGAAAAAACACAAAGGCCCTAGATGTTGTCAGCTCGATGAGAGGTGGAAAGTAATGAGGCACCCTCCTCAATGAAATGGGCATCTTTGTGATCCGGCTTGATTGCTTCTATGCAGCCATTCTTTCACCATGATATCCTGCTGAATTAGTTGAAATCACAGCGGACGGCCCAGGTCTTCCAGGCGGGTGCCATCTTAATTCTTTGCCACCATTTTGTTTTAGCCGATTCCAGGAGCTCGGCCAGCGGGCAGGTGTTTATTTACAACACAGGGTCAGTAAAATATGTTAAATAGAAAACATCTGTGAGTGAGGTACCCAGAAATGCATTGTATCTCGAAGTCTGTTATCTATGAAGCTCTGTGGTTATACTGAATAAGCAGCTACCTATGTTATATGACATCTCTTTAATAATGTAATAACTGCACTTTCACAATTGCTTTATTAACCTTCCTGCTTTCTCAAATTTGCTTGAAAATGCACAATTTTTCCTCTCTTTTTTCAAAATCTTCTCGGGGACCCCCCTGAACCACCCTTAGGTTGTTTGGGCTCATTTTACGCCCCACCACTTTCAAATGTCACCAGCCGCCCCTGCCCCTCGGGACAATCCGTAGGTCACAGCCTGCAAGACAAAAATCATGATGAGAAGGTGTGCCCTGCGCATATCAAATGAGAGAGAGCGAAGGAGGAAGAGAGGGAGAGAGAGAGAGATAAGAAGAGAGGGGGAGAGAGGGGGAGAGAGAGAGAGAGAGAAGAAGAGAGGGGGAGAGAGAGAGAGAAGAAGAGAGGGGGAGAAAGAGCCCATCGGAGCATGCCCGCCCATGCACACCCAGGCCTCACTGCTCACCTTCCTCCACCAGTATGTAGACAGGAGGTCCCACCACGTGCCGCTGCAAGCCACAAGCCCGGGGCCTGCAGACATGGCACCCTCCACACCATGCAGCCCCACTCCGCAGGCCACCAGGTCTCACGTTTGGTGCTGGGTCTTGATTACTCCATGGCTTAGGACATACCAGTGCACCCGGCATCATCGCAGGCTGCATACTCTTTCAGCCCAATGGGTGCCACTAACTCTGGGATCCCGGAAGCGACGCCATGTGGCGGTAGGCCTGGGCTGCCCACTGGCTCTGGCCTACACTGCGGTCCAGCAGGGCACACAAAACCTGAGCAGTCCGGACCCCAGGACGGGGCATCATTGCAGGCTGCACACCCGCTCAGCAGCTTAAGGTGACAATAACTCAGTGCACCCAAAGTCACCGTCCCGTGGCGGGGTGCCTGTGCCGGTCGCAATGCTCCGGGCGACTGTGCAACCCCAGTCAGCACCACGTAGTGGTAGGCCCATGAAGGCAGCAAGGCCTCGGGTGCCACTAAACCTGTGCGCAACAACTCATGGGCCCTTTATGATTGAGAACCGTGGAGCGTCCGTCATCCAGTCACCACCGGTAGAGGGGAATGTGATGTTGTCGGCCCCTTATGTTGGCTGAGTCACATGGCCTGTGATGCCTGTGCCGGATGGGTGTGGTGTGTGTGGAAACCTGCCCTCAGGGAGTGGCTGTGACATGCTGACAACTAGACCAGTGACCTGCACACCACCAGCGAGTACGCCTGCGATGGGTAGCAATGAGGGCCCCCCCTTGGAGCATAAGCAGAGTGGTCTGGCCTGCCGTACGCCAGACCTGCGCAGGGCTTGCAACAATGACTTGTGGGCTCTGGGCGTGGTTCAGTCCGTGTCCCGACATGGAAGTGACTGATGCGTGTGACCCTGTTGTAGTGTTCACAGGACCCGGTACACAATATGCAATGTAGCACCCTCTGATTGGCATTCCACAGGATGAGCATCATTGACGTGAGGGAAATGACTGTCCCTACATTCATCCACACATTCATACATGAATGATGAAAAACATGACACAGCAGTGCATCACTGGATGTTTATTGCACATCCAGTGCAGTTCTGCAGCTGGAGCGGTACAGGGCAATGACGAGCACACTACACAATATGGGCCCGTGGAGGGCCAGCCAGAGTCCATCCGGGGATGACAAGTACTGTGGAAGAGGAAGGGTACAGTCCGCAGTCTGGTCGCCGTGTCATTGGTCATCAAACAGGATATGGCAGTCCATGTCGCTGTCCAAGGTGAGTGCATCGGAGGGTATCGGGGGACAGTGGACGGTCATGAGGCCATGTGCGGCACCAAGCATAAATAGGCCAGGTGGCGGAAATGAATGCTAGTGCCTCCTGATCACAAACCCATCCACGTCCTTATCCCCGGATGAGTGCTCTGCCCCACCTGTGGGTGTTGCAGCACCGGCTGAGGCACTGTGTGCCACTGACACATCAGGTACCGGAGTGGATACGTCTGCCGCACTGTGAGGCAATGGCACACCAGGGGGCGGAGATATGGATGGTGTGGGGGCAGCAGCATTCATCTGCGCCATGCCTTGTGACAGCAATACCATGATGATGATCTGCAGGGCATGGTAGATCCCAGCTACATTTGGTTGATGTGCAGCTGTGGCTGCCATCCTTTCCGCCTCCATCCACACCATGTCCTCCATGAGCCTACGCATGTGTGCCAGCTCACGGCTGATATCGCTGGTGCCCCTCTGAGCTGACATGTGTTCTTCTCTCCGCATCAGGACTCCAGCGATGTCAGTCAGGGCTCGTTGGAGACCATGGAGCGGGCCTAGACACCCATGGATGGCGTCCACCCGCACCTGCTCAGCTGTCTCCCTCTGGGCCTCCAGCATACGGCGTTGGAAGGCCGTGTGTTGTTCCTGGGGGTCTTGGGAGACCGCTGGGGACGTGGGTGGGTCCTGCTGGGTGGTTTGGGTGGTGGGTGGGGTCTCCTCGATGCAGGTGGTCAGCCCTGATCCTGGAGGTGAGTCGCGTATGATGTCAATGATATCTAGGAGGGCTTGTGCGTTGATGCTGGGGTTGTCCTCCTCATCATCAGTGAAGAGTGGCTGGAACTGCTCTGCAGGGGGTGTTGACGGTGGCCCTGCAATGTGAAGGGGAGATGGTGTATTGCAATGTGTCCACATGTATGTAGCTTCATGGTACATGTTGACAGCATGGCATTGTACATTGTGACAGGCTATAGATCTGGGCGATGACCCAGAGTCATTGAGGGTGTGCACTGTGCTCTGCTTGATTGTGCATGTGTGCCATCTCCACCCGTCCCCCCAGTACCTGGTAGTCACTCACCCTGTTGCGGTTGGGTTGTGTCCTGTCGAGCAGTGTCAGGTCCCCCGACTCCGGCCCTAGTATCCACACAGATGACTGTTGACACCAGCGCCTCCATGTCATCCAGCATGAGCTGTGGCGCTGGGCCCCCCCCTCCAGTCTGCATTGCTGCCTTCTGGTTGGCTGCGAGTTTCTCCTTGGTCTTCCGCTTGATGTCATTCCATCGCCTCTTGACCTCGTCCATTGTCCTCTTGTGCTCTCCAACAGCATTCACCTTGTCCACAATGTCCCGCTATATTGCAGTTTTGGTGCCCAATGACACGTTGGAGGTGACGAACAGTTGTTGATGGTGTTCCATCACCTCCGTGACTATGATTCTGTTTGCTTGTGGACTGAACTTTGTCTTCCTCTTTTACTTGTCCTTGCCCTTCCCTGTCCCCGACGTCCCGGGCTGGTCGTCCGGGGTGCTTGTGGGGTTGCGCTCGTCCGCTGCGCCTGCTCCGGCTGCCTCCATGGTGCTTGGGTGTTGGCCAGTTTGTATTTGGGTGTTTTTTCTACTTTGATGGTGATTTTTCCCGCCTGCCAGGTGTGTGTTGCAGGCCTGGCGCTGCTTATCGCTGAGTTCCTCATCGCGCCTTGGCCCATTGCAGGTTTTTTGTGTTGTGGTTTGTGTTTTGATCTCCATCAAGGTGGTTGTATCGTGGACATTGTCCGCGGTTTCGGCAGACTATCGCATGGTACCGCCTTGTTGTGAATTCCACGACACAGGGTTATTTTCAGCAATTGGCTGTGATGTTGAGAGTTGCGTTAAGCTACTCTTGCGGTCATTATCACACGTTCTTGTGAATATACCCCCATGTTTAGAGCACATCTCCAGTTCCAATCCCATGCATCCAACCCAACGCCTCCCATACAGGACACACTTCAACCACACTTTTCAACCATGCAAGCCAAAATGGTGCCCAAATGCTCACTGCAAATCAGATTGCTTTGCAACCTCATCAGGAGTATGAAGCACTCTGTAAATCCTACAATACAATAGCATTCCTTTCTGGTCATTCCACTACACTAAAAGAGTTATGGCTGGTCCCCGGGGGGGTTTGGGTCACTCCATGCTGGCCATGCACGTTCTCGCTGCGTTCTTTACATACTTTCCTTTTTGCACCTCCAAAGGTGAACATGTTGCTATAGCTGCATTGCTAAAGCTGCAGCTCCTCCTGCTACTTGTAAACAAATGCAGTCACTCACAGGCAGAGCTCATTTTCACAGAGTGGAGGGCTATGTGAGGGAAAGCCCGCCACTCGAAGCCTCCCAGTCTGTGCCAGGACCTATCAGATGGATGGTGCAGTGGCCGCCCCTTCAGATGCCCATGCCGCCTATTGCGATGGATAGTGAAGGGCACAAGCAATGCCAGCATGGATGGTTGACCCATGATAAAACTTGATCCTGTAAATGGAAAGTTCATGGTATGCTCAGCTCCTGCACAGGGATGTAACCCATTTACTGATCAGGTCTAGACAGATGGTAGCGCATGGCCTGCTCAGAGCATGTACAGGAGTATAACCCCGGGGCTGATCTGGTCTAGACAGATGGATAGCCAAAGGCCGGCGCAGCTCCTTCACAGGAGTGCAACCCATTGACTGATCATGTCTAGACAGACGTTCTCAAAGAGATTTTCCTTTACTTTACTACAGATGGATAGCCAATAGCCAGCTCAGCTCCTGCACAGCAGTGTAACCCATGGACTGATCAGGTCTAGACAGACGGATAGCCGATGGCCTGATCAGCTCCTGCACAGGAGTGCAACCCATGGACTGATCAGGTCTAGACAGACGGATAGCTAATTGCTCGCTCAGCTCCTGCACGGGAGTGTAACCCATGGACTGGCCAGGTCTAGACAGAAGGATAGCTCTTGGCCTGCTCAGCTCCTACACAGGAGTGTAACCCATGGACTGATCAGATTTAGGCAGATGGATAGCCAGTGGCCTTCTCAGCTCCTGCACAGGAGTGCAACCCCTCGACTGATCATGTCTAGACAGATGGCTAGCCAATGGCCTGCTCAGCTCCTGCACAGGAGTGTAACTCATGGACTGATCAGGTCTAGACAGAAGGATAGCTCATGGCCTGCTCAGCTCCTACACAGGAGTGTCACCCATGGACTGATCAGGTCTAGACAGATGGATAGCCAATGGCCGGCTCAGAGCATGCACAGGAGTGTAACCCATGGCCAACTCAGCTCCTCCACAGGAGTGCAACCCATAGACTGTTCAGGTATGGACAGATGGATAGCCCATGGCTCGCTCAGCTGCTGCACAGGAGTGTAACCCATGGCTCGCTTAGGTCCTTCACAGGAGTGTAACCCATGGACTGATCAGCTTTAGGCAGATGGCTAGCCAATGACCGGCTCAGCTCCTGCACAGAACTGCAACCCATGGACTGACCAAGTCTAGACAGACGGATAGCTCAGGGCTCGCTTAACTCTTGCACAGGAGTAACCCATGGACCGATCAGGTTTAGGCAGATGGATAGTTCATGGCCTGCTCAGCTCCTGCACAGGAGTGCAACCCATCTGTGAGAAGTTGGCCTGGCATATGCTGTCCACTAGTTATAGTGGGCACCTTGCACCAGTCCAAACAACTCTTACTGATGATAGGTTTAAAGACAACCTTTATTGAAAGCTATCCTAGTGGTAACTATGGAGAGCAGCCTTCAGGCTAAGTCTTGAAGGAGTGTAAAGCAGCTTGGTTTGCCAGATTATAACCTCTTGATTTACTAAATGAAACGAGAACCACACAAGGTATATCTATTAAATATATGTATTTATTTCTAAACACTCTCTACTAACCTCTTTATGAAGTTAGAGAGCAAGGCACACAATAATACATCACGACAGTAAATAGCACAATATACTATTGGCCCTAGGGGCGGACAAAACCATATATTAAGAAAGTGGTATAAGAACCACGACTTGACTAGACACAGTGCCTAGAGCACGTAGAATCGCTGGGATCCCAAGGAACCACCCAAGGTAGTGACACAGGAGACCCACAGGGGACGTGTGCAGTGTGAGAACACAGGCACGAGCCCCGTACCATTCTATGGGAAAGTCGCAGTTGGAATTTTAGAAGTTAAGGACACTTAGGAGAGGACTTTGAGCAAACCCCTTTAGACTTAGGAAGTTCTAGGGCCAGCACCCATGGGAGCACCGGAGTACTCGAGTTACCTCACCCAGGGAAGCCGGATGCATAGGTGTCAAATGGTGTCGGGAATCGTCGTTGATTTCAATGGCGATCTGCTGCAAAGTGCTGCTGCCGGGAAGGAGTGATCCAAGCCTGGATCGAAGATCAGAAGAACCTGAAAGCAGAGGGGAAAGAGTCTGGGTCACTTGCTAGTGACCAGGGGCACGATAGACGAATGCCCACCCATGTAGTGTGTTTCAGGTGCGAAGAGGTGAAGCTTGACACTGCAGCCACGAAGACCAGGCGGTATCGATGACAACCAGGAGCTGGATTCCAGCTGTCCCACAAAGGATGTTGAGTGCTGCAGTGTCGGTGCCCAGATTGGACCCAACAAGCCTTGGCAACAGTAACCCACGCAGGAAGAGAAAATATGCTTCGGTGCGGACCAGCAAGGTCCTGAGGACTCCCCAAGTGATGGACAGTCAGGGCACATCTGGAGCAACCAGGTAAGCCAAATTAGAAGTAAAGTTGCCTTCACAGAGACCCACCAGTCGACGGACTAGGGATCGTGAAGGGACCTCGAGAGAAAACACAAAGGGCCAGCTCACAGAACAATCGTGTGGTGTAAGCAGCCAATCTTCAGTGCAAATGCTGCTTGGGGTCAGGGCTACAAGTAACCCAAAGCTCAGCTGCAGGAGTCGCTGGAAAGCTGATGCTTCTGCAAATGGTTGCGGTGTCCAAGGGCTCGGGTTGCATGGTAACCACGAGGGATATGGGCCTCAGACTTGCTGTGGGCACTGATCGACCTCTAAGACCACGGAAACCCCCCTTCTGTGTTGCAAAATTCTTCGGAGTCCGGTGGTAGCTTTGGAGATGCAAACCGGACAGATGCGTCTTTGGTGCCTGCCTTGCAGGGGAGTAACTCCTTTACTCCAAGGGAGATTCTTCAGTCATCTAGTTCAATGTAGATCATTGAAGTTCCAGGATTCAGTATCAGAGTTTTGTCCAGGTGTAATCTAAAGTCCTGTAGTCAGGGGTTCCTTCTTCATACCCAAGGAAGGGGTTGGACATACTCTGGGGACCCACCTATGGGAGAGTCAGGAAAGAGGGGTGGTTACACCCATTTCCTTTGTCCAGTTTCAAGCCAGAGCAGGGGCTGGTAGCCCCTGCAACCGGTTTGAACTGGGCTATGCACAGGGACACCAAATGTGCCCCCAGTGCTGAACTTCAAACCACTCTTGGAGTGCACCCACCCAGCCCCAATACACTAAAGCCTGTCTGGGAGGTGGTGACACCTCCCTGTGACAGGAAACAGATTGTCCAGGCCTCCCCTCCCGGAGTTTCGTCCAGCAGCAGGAGGGGAGACTCATGTCTGTGGCTGGCATCATCCATTTTGTGATGCCAGGGCTCTGTTAGCCGGTACCAGGTATACGGGTGCTGTCATGTCTCTCCCTCTAGAAGGGTGGGATCATACTCCCACACCAGTTACTGGTGTGGGGGTATGATTCCAAGGTGTTTGACACCAAACACAGCATGTTTTCGTGCAGCCATCCCAAAGTTAGCATTAACCGTTTGGTTATAATGCACTTAAAAGTATATGGTTTGGCTGCATCACAAACAACCCCGGAATAAAGGTTCCGAAGGCTGCAGAGGGGCTCTGCTCATGCATGGGCAGCCTCTCACATAAAACCCAGCACCCTGCCTTCAGGATTAGTAAGGTCTGCCATAGGGGTGACTGATAGATTTATATGTGCAGTGATATTGAGAGATAAAGTGAACCTATATCTCAGTAAGAGGTGCAGTAGCAGTCCTGTTGTGTCATTTTGGAAGGCTTCCCAGGGGTGGCATAATACATGCTGCAGCCCCTGGTAGGCATCTGGGGTACCTATGCCCTGGGTACATAGTATACCATATACTAGGGACTTACAAGGGTACCCCAGAATCCAATCTAGAGTGTACCTAAAGTACTGGGAATCATTTTACAGAGGAAGCCGCTAGGCTGGGGTCCTGATTAGCAGGGCCCCAGCCAGACTAAAGTCGAAAAACAGTGACACATCAGCAAAAAGTGGGGGTAACTATAAGAAGCAGATCCTACTCTACTACACCATCGACTGATCAGGTCTAGACAGATGGATAGCTCATGGCTCGCTCAACTCTTGCACAAGAGTGTAACCCATGGACTGATCAGGTTTAGCAGATGCATAGCCAATGACCTTCTCAGCTCCTGCACAGGAGTGTCACCCATGGACTGATCAGGTCCAGAGAGATGGATAGCTCATGGCTCGCTCAACTCTTGCACAGGAGTGTAACCCATGGACTGATCAGGTTTAGCAGATGCATAGCCAATGACCTTCTCAGCTCCTGCACAGGAGTGTCACCCATGGACTGATCAGGTCCAGACCGACGGATAGCTCATGGCCTGCTCACCTCCTGCACAGGAGTGCAACCCATCGACTTGTCAGGTCCAGACAGATGGATATCTCACGGCCCGCTCACCTCCTGCACAGGAGTGCAACCCGTCGACTGATCAGGTCTAGACAGACGGATAGCTAATGGCCTGATCAGCTCCTGCACAGGAGTGTCACCCATGGACTGATCAGGTCTAGACAGATGGATAGCTCATGGCCTGCTCACCTCCTGCACAGGAGTGCAACCCATCGACTGATCAGGTCTAGACAGATGGAAAGCCAATAGCCAGCTCAGCTCCTGTACAGGAGTGTAACCCATGGACTGATCATGTCTAGAGAGATGGAAAGCCAGTGGCCGGCTCAGCTCCTGCATAGGAGTGTAACCCATGAACTGATGAGGTCTGGACTAATGGATAGCCAATGGCAAGTTCAGAGAATGCAGAGGAGTGTAACCAATGGACTAATCAGGTTTAGACGGATGGATAGCCAATAGCCGGCACAGCTCCTACACAGGAGTGTAAGCCATGGCCTGCTCAGCTCCTGCACAGGAGTGCAACACACGGCCTGCTCAGCTCCTGCACAGGAGTGTAACCCATGGACTGCTCAGCTCCTGCCCATGAGTGTAACCCATGTATTGATCAGGTCTAGACAGACGGATAGCCAATGGCCAGCTTAGAGCATGCACACATGAATGGTCCATGGCCTATCTTTGCAAATGAATCTGCAGGTTGCAGCAGATGGGTAGTGCCTAGCTCGCTGAGTGTCTACACAGCTTAATCATTATAACAATAAAATAATAGTGATGACTTGTTTTTATACAGACAATCTTACAGCACTTCCATCCTTTTTAAGTACTGTCAATAACATATTTTACTATTACCCAAATGACGGCACTCAATTTATCCACATCAGTAGGATGGAAGGCTGACTATGCCGCGTCCTGATTCAAACTCATGATCTCCAAACAAAGCATCTGCCACCCAGGCCCTCTCCTCGCCAGCACAGATTGATGGCCCAAATCCGGCCCCTGCAAATGGACTAGCTTCAGCCTGCCCACTCCTGTGGATCCATAACGCATTGCCTTCTCAGCGCTGGACAGGTGGATGGCCCATGGCCTTCTCAGCGCTGGAAAGATGGATAGCCCATGGCCTTCTCAGCGCTGGACAGGTGGCTAGCCAATGGTCTTCCCAGCGCCTGGACAAGTGTATAGCCTATGGCCTTCTCAGCGCTAGACAGGTGGATAGCCTAGGACCTTCTCAGCGCTAGACAGGTGGATAGCCCATGGTCTTCTTAGCGCCTGGACAGGTGGATAGCCTATGGCCTTCTCAGCGCCTGGACAGGTGGATAGCCTATGGCCTTCTCAGTGCTAGACAGGTGGATAGCCCATGGCCTTCTTAGCGCTGGACATGTGGATCGCCCATGGCCTTCTCAGCACTGGACAGGTGGCTAGCCAATGGTCTTCCCAGCGCCTGGACAAGCGGATAGCCTATGGCCTTCCCAGCGCTGGACAGGTGGATCGACCATGGCCTTCTCAACGCTGGACAGGTGGCTAGCCAATGGTCTTCCCAGCGCCTGGACAAGTGGATAGCATATGGTCTTCTCAGCACTAGACAGATGGATAGCCCATGGTCTTCTTAGCGCCTGGACAGGTGGATAGCCTATGGCCTTCTCAGCGCCTGGACAGGTGGATAGCCTATGGCCTTCTCAGCGCCTGGACAGGTGGATAGCCCATGGTCTTCTTAGCGCCTGGACAGGTGGATTGCCTATGGCCTTCTCAGCGCTAGACAGGTGGATAGCCCATGGCCTTCTCAGCGCTAGATAGGTGGATAGCCTATGGCCTTCTCAGCGATAGACAGGTGGATAGCCCATGGTCTTCTCAGCTCCTGGACAGGTGGCTAGCCTATGGCCTTCTCAGCGCTAGACAGGTGGATAGCCCATGGCCTTCTCAGCGCTAGACAGGTGGATAGCCCATTGCCTTCTCCATGCTGGACAGGTGGATAGCCCATGGCCTTCTCCATGCTGGACAGGTGGATAGCCAATGGTTTAGCCAGTGCTGCACAAACAGACACACCAAGCCTTTCCCTGCTGATGGCGCTGCCGCAGCCTGCTCAGTTCCTACAGAGATGGATCGGCAACAGCTCTCTCAGCGCCTGCAGAGATGGATCGCCCATAGCCTTCTCAGCACTGGACAGGTGGCTAGCCAATGGTTTACTCAGCGCCTGGGCAAGTGGCTAGCCAATGGTTTACACAGCGCTGCACAAACAGCCGTCGAAGACCTTTGCCTGCAGATGACGAGGTCACTGCCTGCTCAGCGCCTGCTGAGATGGAAAGGCAATAGCTCTCTCAGCGCCTGCACACATGGATGGCCCTTGGCCTTCTGCAGATAGAGATGCCACAGCCTGCTCAGCGCCTGCAGAGATGGATTGTCCATGGCCTGCTCGGTTCATGCACAAATGGATGGCCCATGGGCTGCCCCCGCAGAGGAATGTGCCAGGGCCTTCAGGCTCTAGTGGATGGATAATGCCTGGCTCGATCAGCGTCTAGACAGATTAATAATAACAATAATAACTTGTTTTTATATAGTGCATCCTATCGCACCGCTGCCCTTTCTATACCCTGTAAATAACAGATATTAGTATTACCCAGTTTATGGCACTCAATGTACCCACGTCAGAAGGATGGGAGGCCGGCTCTGTCTTGACAGGGTTCAAGCTCATGACCAGCAAGGACTATATTTGTGAGTGGTGAACATTCAGGTCACTGAGCCATCCTAGCCAATGCCCAGTCATTGCTTACACAAAGGGATGGCCGATAACCTGATCCTGCAAATGGATTCGTTAGAGCCTGTCCACGCATGTAGATGGACAGCCTTGGCACCCTCAGTGCCTGGAGAGAGGAAAAGCCCATGCCCCCCTCAGTGCCTCCCCTCAGCGCCTGGAGGATGGATAGGCAATAGCTCTCGGCGCCTGTACAAATGTAAAGCCTTCTCCAGCAGATGAACTACAGCCTGCTCAGCATCTGCAGAGATGGCTAGCCCATGGCACACTCAATGCCTGTAGAGATGGATAGCCAATGGCCTTCTCATGCACAAGGAGATACCACAGCTTGCTCAGCACCTGCAGAAATGGATAGTCCATGCCTCCATCTGCAGCTGTAGAGATGGATAGCCAATGGCCTTCTCATGCACAAGAAGATACCACAGCTTTCTCAGCACCTGCAGGAATGGATAGTCCATGCCTCCATCTGCAGCTGTAGGGATGGATAGCCGATGGCCTTCTCATGCACAAGGAGATACCACAGCTTGCTCAGCACCTGCAGAGATGGATAGTCCATGCCTCCATCTGTAGCTGTAGAGATGGATAGCTAATAGCTCTTTCAGTGCTTACACACATAGATGGCCCTTGTCGTTTTCTAGCAGGTGGAGAGGCCACAGCCTGCTCAGCGCCTGCAGAGATGGCTAGTCCATGGCCCCCCAGTGCCTGGAGAGATGGTTCACCTTTGCCCCCTCAGTGCCTGGAGAGATGGCTAGCTCATGGCCCCCTCAATGCCTGGAGAGATGGTTCACCCATGCCCCCTCAGTGCCTAGAGAGATGGTTTGCCATGTCCCCCTCAGTGCCTGGAGAGATGGTTCACCCATGCCCCCTCAGTGCCTGGAGAGATGGATAGCCCATGGCCCCCTTCAGTCCCTAGAGAGAAGGATAACCCATGACCCCTCAGTGCCTGAAGAGATGGATAGCCCATGGCCCCTTCAGTGCCTGGAGAGATGGATAGCCCATGGCCCCCTTAGTGTCTGGAGAGATGGATAGCCCATGGCCCCTCAGTGCCTGCAGAAATTAACAGCATGCGGCTCACTCAGTGTCTGGAGACATGGATAGCGCTTGCCTGGAGAGATGGATAGCCCCTGGCTCACTCAGTGTTTGGAGAGATGGATAGCACATGGTCCCCTCAGTGCCTGGAGAGATGCATAGACCGTGGCTTACTCAGTGCCTGGAGGATGATAGCCCATAGCCCCATTAGTGGCTGCAGAGGTGTATAACCCTGGAGAGATGGATAGCCGTGGCTCACTCAGTGCTAGCAGGGATGGATAGCCCATGGCCCCCTCAGTGCCTGGAGAGATGGATAGCCCATGCCTGGAGAGATAGATAGTGGCACACTCAGTGCCTGGTGGATGGATAGCCAATGCCCCATCAGTGGCTGCAGAGATAGATAGCCCTGGAGATATGGATAGCCATGGCTCACTCAGTGCCTGCAGAGATTGATAGTGCATGGCCCCCTCAGTGCCTGGAGAGATGGATAGCTCATGGCCCCGTCAGTGCCTGGAGGATGGATAGCCCATGGCTCACTCGGTGCCTAAAGAGATGGATAACCCATGGCCCCCTCTGTGCCTGGAGGAATGGATAGCCCATGGCCCCTAAGTGCCTGGGGAGATGGATAGCCCATGGCCCCCTCAGTGCCTGGAGGATGGATAGCCCGTGGCTCACTCAGTGCCTTGAGAGATGGATAACCCATGGCCCCCTCAGTACCTGGAGAATGATAGCCCATAGCCCCATCAGTGGCTGCAGAGATGGATAGCCCTGGAGAGATGGGTGGCCGTGACTTACTCAGTGCCTGCAGAGATGGAGAGCGCATGGACCCCTCAGTGCCTGGAGAGATGGATAGCCCATGGCCCCGTCAGTGCCTGCAGAGATGGATAGCCCATGGTCCCCTCAGTGCCTGAAGAGATGGCTAGCCCATGGCCCTCTCAGTGTTTGGAGAGATGCATAGCCCGTGGCTCACTCAGTGACTGGAGAATGATAGCACAAAGCCCCATCAGTGGCTGCAGAGATGGATAGCCCTGGAGAGATGGATAGCCGTGGCTTACTCAGTGCCTGCAGGGATGGATAGCCCATGGCCCCCTCAGTGCCAGGAGAGATAGATAGCCCGTGGTTCACGCAGTGTCTGGAGAGATAGATAGCCCATGACCCCTAAGTGCCAGGAGAGATGGATAGCCCATGGCTCACTCGGTGTCTGGAGCGATGGATAGACCATGCCTGGAGAGATGGATAGCCCATGGCCCCCTCAGTGTCTGCCGGATGGATAGCCCATGGCCCCGTCAGTGCCTGCAGAGATAGATAGCCTGGGAGAGATGGATAGCTCGTGGCTCACTAAGTGCCTGGAGGATGGATGGGACATGGTCCCCGCAGTACCTGAGGGATGGATAGCCCATGGCCCCTCAGTGTCTGGAGCGATGGATAGTCTGTGGATCACTCAGTGCCTAGAGGATGGACAGACCATGGCTGCCTCAGTGCCTGGGAAAATGCGTAGCCCATGGCCCCCTCAGTGCCTGGAGAGAGGGATAGCCCATCGCCCCCTCAGTGCCTTGGAAGATGGATAGCCCATGGCTCACTCTGTGCCTGGACAGATGGATAGCCCATTGGTCACTCAGTGCCAGGAGAGATGGGTAGCCTATGGCCCCCTCAGTACCTGGAGAGAAAGATAGCCTGTGGCCCCTCAGTGCCTGGAGAGATGGGTAGCCCATAGCCACCTCAGTGCCTGGAGAGATAGATAGTCCGTGGTTCACACAGTGTCTGGAGAGATAGATAGCCCATGACCCCTAAGTGCCTGCCGGAGGGATAGCCCATGGCCCCCTCAGTGCCTGCAGAGATAGATAGCCCGGGAGAGATGGATAGCTCATGGCTCACTCAGTGCCAGGAGGGATGGATAATCTATGGCCCCCTCAGTGCCCGGAGAGGAAGCTAGCCCATCGCTCACTCAGTGCCTGGAGAGATGGATAGGACATGGTACCCGTAGTACCTGAGGGATGGATAGCCCATGGCCCCCTCAGTGTCTGGAGAGATGGATAGTCTGTGGATCACTCAGTGCCTGGAGGATGGATAGCACATGGCTGCCTCAGTTCCTGTGGAAATGCATAGCCCATGGCCCCCTCAGTGCCTGAAGAGATGGATAGCCCATGGCTCATTCCATGCCCGGACAGATGGATAGCCCATGGCTCACTCAGTGCCAGGAGAGATGGATAATCTATGGCCCCCTCAGTGCCCGGAGAGGAAGCTAGCCCATGGCTCACTCAGTGCCTGGAGAGATGGATAGCCCATGGCACCCTCAGTGCCTGGAGGATGGATAGCCCATGCCCCCCTCAGTGCCTGGAGCAATGGATAGCAAATGGCTCACTCAGTGCCTGGAAAGATGGATAGCCCATGCCTGGAGAGATGGATAGTCTGTGGATCACTCAGTGCCTGGAGGATGGATAGCCCATGGCTGCCCCAGTGCCTGCGGAGATGCATAGCCCATGGTTCCCGCAGTGCCTGAAGAGATAGATAGACTATGCCTGAAGAGATGGATAGCCCATGGCCTCCTCAGTGCCTGGAGAGATGGATAGCCCATGGCCCCCTCAGTGCCTGGAGGATGGATATCCCATGGCTCACTCCGTGCCCGGACAGATGGATAGCCCATGGCCCACTCAATGCCAGGAGAGATGGATAGCCTATGACCCCCTCAGTGCCCGGAGAGAAACATAGCCTGTGGCCCCCTCAGTGCCTGGAGAGCTGGATAGCCCATAGCCCCCTCAGTGCCTGGAGAGATAGATAGCCCGTGGTTCACACAGTCTCTGGAGAGATAGATAGCCCATGACCCCTAAGTGCCAGGAGAGATGGATAGCCCATGGCTCACTCAGTGTCTGGAGCGATGGATAGACCATGCCTGGAGAGATGGATAGCCCATGGCCCCCTCAGTGCCTGCCGGATGGATAGCCCACGGCCCCCTCAGTGCCTGCAGAGATAGATAGCCCGCGAGAGATGGATAGCTTGTGGCTCACTAAGTGCCTGGAGGATGGATAGGACATGGTCCCCGCAGTACCTGAGGGATGGATAGCCCATGGCCCCCTCAGTCTCTGGAGTGATGGATAGTCTGTGTATCACTCAGTGCCTGGAGGATGGATAGCCGATGGCTGCCTCAGTGCCTGTGGAAATGCATAGCCCATGGCCCCCTCAGTGCCTGGAGAGATGGATAGCCCACAGCCCCCTCAGTCCTTGGGAGATGGATTGCCCATGGCTCACTTCGTGCCCAGTCAGATGGATAGCCCATGGCTCACTCAGTGCCTGGAGAGATGGATAGCCCATGGTTCACACAGTGTGTGGAGAGATAGATAGCCCATGACCCCTAAATGCCTGCCGGAGGGATAGCCCATGGCCCCCTCAGTGCCTGCAGAGATGGTTTGCCATGCCCCCCCAGTGCCTGGAGAGATAGATAGCCCATGGCTCACTCAGTGCCTGGAGAGATGGATAGCCCATAGCCCCCTCAGTGCCTGGAGAGATAGATAGCCCATGGTTCACACAGTGTGTGGAGAGATAGATAGCCCATGACCCCTAAATGCCTGCCGGAGGGATAGCCCATGGCCCCCTCAGTGCCTGCAGAGATGGTTTGCCATGCCCCCTCAGTGCCTGGAGCGATGGATAGTCCATACCTCCATCTGCTGCTGGAAACACGAATATTCAATAGCTCTCTCAGGGCCTGGAGAGATGGATGGCCCATGGCCCCCTCAGTGCCTGAAGAGATGAGAATCCCATGGCTCACTCAGTGCCTGGAAAGATGGATAGCCCATGGCCCCCTCAGTGCCTGGTGAGATGGATAGCTCATGGCCCCTCAGTGCCTGGAGAAAAGAATAGCCCGTGGCTCACTCAGTGCCTGGAGGATGGATAGCCCTTGCCTGGAGAGATGGGCAGCCTCTGGGTCACTCAGTGTCTGGAGGATGGATAGCCCTTGCCTGGAGAAATGGATAGCCCATGGCCCCCTCAGTGCCTGGAGGGATGGATAGCCATGGAGAGATGGATAGCCCGTGGCTCACTCAGTGTCTGCAGAGATGGATAGTGCATGGTCCCCTCAGTGCCTGGAGAGATGGACAGCCCATGTCTGGAGCGAAGCATAGTGACTCACTCAGTGCCTGGTGGATGGATAGCCCATGGCCCCCTCACTGCCTGCAGAGATAGATAGCCCTGGAGAGATGGATAGCCCGTGGCTCACTCAGTGCCTGCAGAGATGGCTAGCCCATTGCCACCTCAGTGCCTGGAGCAATGGATAATAATTGGCTCACTCAGTGCCTGGAGAGATGGATAGCCCATGCCTGGAGAGATGGGTAGTCCGTGGATCACTCAGTGCCTGGAGGATGAATAGCCCATGGCTGCCCCAGTGCCTGCGGAGATGCATAGCCCATGGCTCCATCAGTGCCTGAAGAGATGGATAGACTATGCCTGAAGAGATGGATAGCCCATGGCCCCCTCAGTGCCTGCAGAGATGGATAGCCCATGGCCCCCTCAGTGCCTGGAGGATGGATATCCCATGGCTCACTCAGTGCCTGGAGCGCTGGATAGACCGTGGCCCCCTCAGAGCCAGGAGAGATGGATAGCCCATGGCCCCTTCAGTGCTTTAAGAGATGGTTAGCCCATACCTCCATCTGCAGCTGGAGAGACGGATATTCAATAGCTCTCTCAGGGCCTGGAGAGATGGATGGCCCATGGCCCTGTCAGTGCCTGGAGAAATTAACATCCCATGGCTCACTCAGTGCCTGAAGAGATGGATAGCCCATGGCCCCCTCAGTGCCTGGATAGATGGCTAGCCCATGGCCTCTCAGTGCCTGGAGAAAAGAATAGCCTGTGGCTCACTCAGTGCCTGGAGAGATGGACAGCCCTTGGCTGACTCAGTGCCTGGAGGATGGATAGCCCATGGCCCCTTCAGTGCCTGGAGAGATGGATAGCCATGGAGAGATGGATAGCCCGTGGCTCACTCAGTGCCTGCAGAGATGGATAGTGCATGGCCCCCTCAGTGCCTGGAAATACGGATAGCCCATGCCTGGAAAGATGGATAGTGGCTCACTCAGTGCCTGGTGGATGGATAGCCCATGGCTCCCTCAGTGCCTGTTGGATGGATAGCCCATGGCCCCCTTAGTGTCTGTCAAGATGGATAGTGGCTCATTCAGTGCCTGGAGGATGGATAGCCCGTGGCCCCCTCACTGCCTGCAGAGATAGACAGATATGGAGAGATGTATAGCCCGTGGCTCACTCAGTGCCTGCAGTGAATGATAGTGCGTGGACCCCTCAGTGCCTGGAGAGATGGATAGCCCATGGCCCCCTCAGTCCTTGAAGATATGGATAGCCCATGGCCCCATTAGTGCCTGCAAAAAAGGATAGCCCATGCCCCCCTCAGTGCCTGCAGAGATGGCTAGTCCATGACCCCCTTAGTGCCTGCAGAGATGAATAGTGCATGGTACCCTCAGTGCCTGGAGAGAGGAACATCTCATGGCTCCCGCAGTGCCTGAAGAGATAGATAGACTATGCCTGAAGAGATGGATAGCCCATGGCCTCCTCAGTGCCTGGAGAGATGGATAGCCCATGGCCCCCTCAGTGCCTGGAGGATGGATATCCCATGGCTCACTCCGTGCCCGGACAGATGGATAGCCCATGGCCCCCTCAATGCCAGGAGAGATGGATAGCCTATGACCCCCTCAGTGCCCGGAGAGAAACATAGCCTGTGGCCCCCTCAGTGCCTGGAGAGCTGGATAGCCCATAGCCCCCCTCAGTGCCTGGAGAGATAGATAGCCCGTGGTTCACACAGTCTCTGGAGAGATAGATAGCCCATGACCCCTAAGTGCCAGGAGAGATGGATAGCGCATGGCTCACTCAGTGTCTGGAGCGATGGATAGACCATGCCTGGAGAGATGGATAGCCCATGGCCCCCTCAGTGCCTGCCGGATGGATAGCCCACGGCCCCCTCAGTGCCTGCAGAGATAGATAGCCCGCGAGAGATGGATAGCTCGTGGCTCACTAAGTGCCTGGAGGATGGATAGGACATGGTCCCCGCAGTACCTGAGGGATGGATAGCCCATGGCCCCCTCAGTCTCTGGAGTGATGGATAGTCTGTGGATCACTCAGTGCCTGGAGGATGGATAGCCGATGGCTGCCTCAGTGCCTGTGGAAATGCATAGCCCATGGCCCCCTCAGTGCCTGGAGAGATGGATAGCCCACAGCCCCCTCAGTGCCTTGGGAGATGGATTGCCCATGGCTCACTTAGTGCCCAGTCAGATGGATAGCCCATGGCTCACTCAGTGCCTGGAGAGATGGATAGCCCATGGTTCACACAGTGTGTGGAGAGATAGATAGCCCATGACCCCTAAATGCCTGCCGGAGGGATAGCCCATGGCCCCCTCAGTGCCTGCAGAGATGGTTTGCCATGCCCCCTCAGTGCCTGGAGAGATGGATAGCCCATGGCTCACTCAGTGCCTGGAGAGATGGATAGCCCATAGCCCCCTCAGTGCCTGGAGAGATAGATAGCCCATGGTTCACACAGTGTGTGGAGAGATAGATAGCCCATGACCCCTAAATGCCTGCCGGAGGGATAGCCCATGGCCCCCTCAGTGCCTGCAGAGATGGTTTGCCATGCCCCCTCAGTGCCTGGAGCGATGGATAGTCCATACCTCCATCTGCTGCTGGAAACACGAATATTCAATAGCTCTCTCAGGGCCTGGAGAGATAGATGGCCCATGGCTCACTCAGTGCCTGGAGGATGGATAGCCCTTGCCTGGAGAGATGGACAGCCTCTGGGTCACTCAGTGCCTGGAGGATGGATAGCCCTTGCCTGGAGAAATGGATAGCCCATGGCCCCCTCAGTGCCTGGAGGGATGGATAGCCATGGCCCCTCAGTGCCTGGAGAAAAGAATAGCCCGTGGCTCACTCAGTGCCTGGAGGATGGATAGCCCTTGCCTGGAGAGATGGACAGCCTCTGGGTCACTCAGTGCCTGGAGGATGGATAGCCCTTGCCTGGAGAAATGGATAGCCCATGGCCCCCTCAGTGCCTGGAGGGATGGATAGCCATGGAGAGATGGATAGCCCGTGGCTCACTCAGTGTCTGCAGAGATGGATAGTGCATGGTCCCCTCAGTGCCTGGAGAGATGGACAGCCCATGTCTGGAGCGAAGCATAGTGACTCACTCAGTGCCTGGTGGATGGATAGCCCATGGACCCCTCACTGCCTGCAGAGATAGATAGCCCTGGAGAGATGGATAGCCCGTGGCTCACTCAGTGCCTGCAGAGATGGCTAGCCCATTGCCCCCTCAGTGCCTGGAGCAATGGATAACAATTGGCTCACTCAGTGCCTGGAGAGATGGATAGCCCATGCCTGGAGAGATGGGCAGTCCGTGGATCACTCAGTGCCTGGAGGATGGATAGCCCATGGCTGCCCCAGTGCCTGCGGAGATGCATAGCCCATGGCTCCATCAGTGCCTGAAGGGATGGATAGACTATGCCTGAAGAGATGGATAGCCCATGGCCCCCTCAGTGCCTGGAGAGATGGATAGCCCATGGCCCCCTCAGTGCCTGGAGGATGGATATCCCATGGCTCACTCAGTGCCTGGAGCGCTGGATAGACCGTGGCCCCCTCAGAGCCAGGAGAGATGGATAGCCCATGGCCCCTTCAGTGCTTTAAGAGATGGTTAGCCCATACCTCCATCTGCAGCTGGAGAGACGGATATTCAATAGCTCTCTCAGGGCCTGGAGAGATGGATGGCCCATGGCCCTGTCAGTGCCTGGAGAAATTAACATCCCATGGCTCACTCAGTGCCTGAAGAGATGGATAGCCCATGGCCCCCTCAGTGCCTGGATAGATGGCTAGCCCATGGCCTCTCAGTGCCTGGAGAAAAGAATAGCCTGTGGCTCACTCAGTGCCTGGAGAGATGGACAGCCCTTGGCCCCCTCAGTGCCTGGAGAGATGGATAGCCCACAGCCCCCTCAGTGCCTTGGGAGATGGATTGCCCATGGCTCACTTCGTGCCCAGTCAGATGGATAGCCCATGGCTCACTCAGTGCCTGGAGAGATGGATAGCCCATGGTTCACACAGTGTGTGGAGAGATAGATAGCCCATGACCCCTAAATGCCTGCCGGAGGGATAGCCCATGGCCCCCTCAGTGCCTGCAGAGATGGTTTGCCATGCCCCCTCAGTGCCTGGAGAGATGGATAGCCCATGGCTCACTCAGTGCCTGGAGAGATGGATAGCCCATAGCCCCCTCAGTGCCTGGAGAGATAGATAGCCCATGGTTCACACAGTGTGTGGAGAGATAGATAGCCCATGACCCCTAAATGCCTGCCGGAGGGATAGCCCATGGCCCCCTCAGTGCCTGCAGAGATGGTTTGCCATGCCCCCTCAGTGCCTGGAGCGATGGATAGTCCATACCTCCATCTGCTGCTGGAAACACGAATATTCAATAGCTCTCTCAGGGCCTGGAGAGATAGATGGCCCATGGCTCACTCAGTGCCTGGAGGATGGATAGCCCTTGCCTGGAGAGATGGACAGCCTCTGGGTCACTCAGTGCCTGGAGGATGGATAGCCCTTGCCTGGAGAAATGGATAGCCCATGGCCCCCTCAGTGCCTGGAGGGATGGATAGCCATGGCCCCTCAGTGCCTGGAGAAAAGAATAGCCCGTGGCTCACTCAGTGCCTGGAGGATGGATAGCCCTTGCCTGGAGAGATGGACAGCCTCTGGGTCACTCAGTGCCTGGAGGATGGATAGCCCTTGCCTGGAGAAATGGATAGCCCATGGCCCCCTCAGTGCCTGGAGGGATGGATAGCCATGGAGAGATGGATAGCCCGTGGCTCACTCAGTGTCTGCAGAGATGGATAGTGCATGGTCCCCTCAGTGCCTGGAGAGATGGACAGCCCATGTCTGGAGCGAAGCATAGTGACTCACTCAGTGCCTGGTGGATGGATAGCCCATGGACCCCTCACTGCCTGCAGAGATAGATAGCCCTGGAGAGATGGATAGCCCGTGGCTCACTCAGTGCCTGCAGAGATGGCTAGCCCATTGCCCCCTCAGTGCCTGGAGCAATGGATAACAATTGGCTCACTCAGTGCCTGGAGAGATGGATAGCCCATGCCTGGAGAGATGGGCAGTCCGTGGATCACTCAGTGCCTGGAGGATGGATAGCCCATGGCTGCCCCAGTGCCTGCGGAGATGCATAGCCCATGGCTCCATCAGTGCCTGAAGGGATGGATAGACTATGCCTGAAGAGATGGATAGCCCATGGCCCCCTCAGTGCCTGGAGAGATGGATAGCCCATGGCCCCCTCAGTGCCTGGAGGATGGATATCCCATGGCTCACTCAGTGCCTGGAGCGCTGGATAGACCGTGGCCCCCTCAGAGCCAGGAGAGATGGATAGCCCATGGCCCCTTCAGTGCTTTAAGAGATGGTTAGCCCATACCTCCATCTGCAGCTGGAGAGACGGATATTCAATAGCTCTCTCAGGGCCTGGAGAGATGGATGGCCCATGGCCCTGTCAGTGCCTGGAGAAATTAACATCCCATGGCTCACTCAGTGCCTGAAGAGATGGATAGCCCATGGCCCCCTCAGTGCCTGGATAGATGGCTAGCCCATGGCCTCTCAGTGCCTGGAGAAAAGAATAGCCTGTGGCTCACTCAGTGCCTGGAGAGATGGACAGCCCTTGGCTGACTCAGTGCCTGGAGGATGGATAGCCCATGGCCCCTTCAGTGCCTGGAGAGATGGATAGCCATGGAGGGATGGATAGCCCGTGGCTCACTCAGTGCCTGCAGAGATGGATAGTGCATGGCCCCCTCAGTGCCTGGAAATACGGATAGCCCATGCCTGGAAAGATGGATAGTGGCTCACTCAGTGCCTGGTGGATGGATAGCCCATGGCTCACTCAGTGCCTGTTGGATGGATAGCCCATGGCCCCCTCAGTGTCTGTCAAGATGGATAGTGGCTCATTCAGTGCCTGGAGGATGGATAGCCCGTGGCCCCCTCACTGCCTGCAGAGATAGACAGATATGGAGAGATGTATAGCCCGTGGCTCACTCAGTGCCTGCAGTGAATGATAGTGCGTGGACCCCTCAGTGCCTGGAGAGATGGATAGCCCATGGCCCCCCTCAGGCCCCATTAGTGCCTGCAGAAAAGGATAGCCCATGCCCCCCTCAGTGCCTGCAGAGATGGCTAGTCCATGACCCCCTTAGTGCCTGCAGAGATGGATAGTGCATGGTACCCTCAGTGCCTGGAGAGAGGAACATCTCATGGCTCACTCAGTGCCTGGAGAGATGGATAGACTATGCCTGAACAGATGGAAAGCCCATGGCCCCTCAGTGCCTGGAGAAATGGATAGCTCATGGTCCCCTCAGTGCCTGGAGTATGGATATCCCATGGCTCACTCAGTGCCTGGAGCGCTGGATAGACTGTGGCCCCCTCAGTGCCAGGAAAGATGGATAGCCCATACCTCCATCTGCAGCTGGAGAGACGAATATTCAATAGCTCTCTCAGGGCCTGGAGCGATGGATGGCCCATGGCCCCCCTCAGTACCTGGAGAGATTAACATCCCATGGCTCACTCAGTGCTTGGAGAGATGGATGGCCCATGGACTCCTCAGTGCCTGGAGAGATTAACATCCCATGAATCACTCAGTGCCTGGAGGATGGATAGCCCTTGCCTGGAAAGATGGACAGCCCCAGGCTCACTCAGTGCCTGGAGGATGGATAGCCCACGCCTGGAGAAATGGATAGCCCATGGCCCCATCAGTGCCTGGAGAGATGGATAGCCATGGAGAGATGGATAGCCTGTGGCTCACTCAGTGCCTGCAGAGATAGATAGTGCATGGTCCCTGTAGGAGAGTAGGATCTGCTTCACATGGGTACCCCCACTTTTTGCTGGTGTTTCACTGTTTTTCGACCTTAGTCTGGCTGTGGCCCTGCTAATCAGGACCACGGCCTAGCTGCTTCCTCTCTAAAATGGTTTGCATGTACATTAGGTACATATCCAATTGGATTCTGGAGTACCTTATAAGCCCCTAGTATATGATATACTATGTACCTAGGGCATAGGTACCTCAGAGGCCTACCAGGGGCTGAAGCATGTATTATGCCACCCCTGGGAAGCACTCCAAAATGGCACCACAGGTCTGCTACTGCAGCCTGGGTACGGGTGTGCTTGCACCTCTTACAGTGGTATAGGCTACCTATATCACTACCATTGCACACACATATAAAACCTATAAGTCACTCCTATGGCAGGCCATAACAATCCTGAAGGCAGAGTGCTTGGTTTTTATGTGAGAGGGTGCCCCTGCATGAGCAGAGCCCCTCTGCAGCGTTCGGAGTACCTCCTCTGATGCTGCTTGTGGTGCAGCCTGACCATATACTGTTAAGTGCATTATAACCTCACGGTAAATGCTAACTTTGGGATGGCTGCGCGGAAAAATGTCGTGTTTGGTGTCAAACGTTTTGGAATACTACTCCCCCCGCCAGTTCTGGCGGTGGGGGTAGCATTCCACCCTTCTAGAGGGAGAGACATGTTCACACTGGTCTAACCCGGTAGGACTTACCTGAGCCCTGGCATCACAAAATGAATGCCTCTGCCACAGACACAGGTCTGGCCTCCTGCTGCTGACCGAAACTCCGGCAGGAGAGGCCTGGACAATAGGTTTCCTGTCGAAGGGAGGTGTAACCACCTCCCCAGACAGGCAGATGTGTATTGGGGCTGGGCGAGAGCACTCTCTGGTACTTTGAAGTCCTGCACTGGGGGCACATTTGGTGTCCCTGTGCATAGTCCAGATCAAACTGGTTGCAGGGGCTACCTGCTCCTGCTCTGGTGTGAAACTGGACATTGGAAATGGGTGTAACGACCCCTCTTTCCAAACCCTCCCATAGGTGGGTCCCTAGAGTATGTCCAACCCCCAAACTTTGTATAAGTATGGGAACCCAGTCCTTGAGACGTTAGATTACCCTGGACGAAACTCTGCAACATATATCCTGGACTTTCGACTTTCTATCTCGACTAGAAGACTGAAGAAATCTCCCTTGGGGTCGAGGAGTCACTCCCCTGCTCGGCAGGCACCAAAGAAGCAACTGACCGGTCTGAAATTCCGAAGCTCCCGCTGGACGCCGAAGTCTCTGCATCACCAAAGGTGGATTTCCTGACTTCCCCGAGGCTACCCTGAGTCCACAGCAAAGCTGAGGCCCATGGCTATCGTGGGTGACGAGGAACCGTGACCCCTGGACACCGCGTACTATTGCTGGTACATCGACTTCTTGTAATTTCCTGAAGTTCTGCTTTGGGCTCCGAGTAGCCCCAGCCTTGAGCACAGACTGCACCGAAGATCTCTGGCCTCCACTCCACGAGTGACCCGTGGGCCAGGTTCCAGTGCAACCGCTTGAGGCTCCTTCGCGATTGCTAGCCCGTTGGCTAGTGGGTCCCCACAAAGGCGACTCCTCTTCTGCTCGGGCTTTCCTGGTTGCTCCAGATGTGCCCTGACTTACCCTGGCTGGGTGAGTCCCTCAGACCTTACTGATCTGCACCGACGTCCTTCTTCTCTTTCCACAAGACTTGCCGTTGCTAAGGCTTGTTGGGTCCAATCTGGCCATATACTATTAAGTGCATTCAGAGATGGATAGTGCATGGTTCCCTCAGTGCCTGGAGAGAGGAACATCTCATGGCTCACTCAGTGCCTGGAGGGATGGATAGACTATGCCTCAAGAGATGGATAGCCCATGGCCCCATCAGTGCTTGGGGATATGGATAGCCCATGCCCCCCTCAGTACCTGGAGGATGGACATCCCTTGGCTCACTCAGTGCCTGGAGCGATGGATAGACCGTGGACCCATCAGTGCAAGGAGAGATGGATAACCCATGGCCCCATCAGTGGCCGCAGAGATGGATAGCCCTGGAAAGATGGCTAGCCCGTGGCTCACTCAGTGGCTGCAGAGATGAATAGTACATGGACCACTCAGTGCCTGGAGAGATGGATAGCCCATAACCCCCTCAGTAACTGGAGAGATGGCTAGCCCATGGCCCCCTCAGTGTCTGGAGAGATGGATAGATCATGCCCCCCTTAGTGCCTGGAGAGATGGTTTGCCATGCCCCCCTCAGTGCCTGGAGCGATGGATAGTACATACCTCCATCTGCAGCTGGAAAGACGGATATTCAATAGCTCTCTCAGGGCCTGGAGAGATAGATGGCCCATGGCCCCCTCAGTGCCTGAAGAGATGAGCATCCCATGGTTCACTCAGTGCCTGGAGGATGGATAGCCCTTGCCTGGAGAGATGGACAGCCTCTGGGTCACTCAATGCCTGGAGGATGGATAGGCCTTGCCTGGAGAGATGGATAGTGCATGGCCCCCTCAGTGCCTGGAGAGATGGACAGCCCATGTCTGGAGCGAAGGATAGTGACTCACTCAGTGCCTGGTGGATGGATAGCCCGTGGCCCCCTCACTGCGCAGAGATAGATAGCCCTGGAGAGATGGATAGCCCGTGGCTCACTCAGTGCCTGTAGAGATGGCTAGCCCATGGCTCTCTCGGTGCCTGGAGGATGGATAGCCCATGCCCCCATCAGTGCCTGGAGAAATGGATAGCCCATGGCCCCCTCAGTGCTTGGAGAGATAAACATCCCATGGCTCAGTCAGTGTATGGAGAGATGGATAGCCCGTGGCCCCCGCAGTGCTTAGAGGATGGAAAGCCTATGTCTCACTCAGTGTCCGGAGAGATGGATGGTGCATGGTCCCCTCAGTGCCTAGAGGATGGAAAGCCTGTGGCTCTCTCATCACCTGGAGTGATGGATAGCAAATGATTCACTCAGTGCCTGCGGAGATGGATAGCCCATGGCCCCCTCAGTGCCTTGAGAGATGGTTAGCCCATGGACCCCTCAGTGCCTAGAAAGATGGATAGCCTGTGTCTCACTCAGTGCCCGGAGAGATGGATAGCCCATGGCCCCTCAGTACCATGAGAGATGAAAAGCCTGTGGCTCTCTCATTGCCTGGAGCGATGGATAGCAAATGGTTCACTCAGTGCCTGCAGAGATGGACAGCCTATGGCCCCCTCAGTGCCTTGAGAGATGGTTAGCCCATGGACCCCTCAGTGCCTGGAAAGATGGATAGCCCATGGCTCACTCAGTGCCAAGAGAGATGTATAGCCCATGGCCCCCTCAGTGCCTGGAGAGATGGATAGCCCATAGCCCCATCAGTGGCTGCAGAGATGGATAGCCCTGCAGAGATGGATAGCCCATGGCTCACTCAGTGCCTGAAGAGATGGATAGCCCATGGCCCCCTCAGTGCCTGGAGAGATGAAAATGCCATGGCTCACTCAGTGCAGGGAGAGATGGATAGTCCATAGCCCCCTCAGTGCCTGGAGAGATGGATAGCCCATGACCCCACAGTGCCGGGAGGAAATAATAGCCCGTGGCTCACTCTGTGCCTGGAGGATGGATAGCCCTTGCCTGGAGAGATGGACAGCCTCTGGCTCACTCAGTGCCTGGAGGATGGACAGCCCTTGCCTGGAGAGATGGATAGCCCATGGCCCCCATAGTGCCTGGAGAGATGAAAATGGCATGGCTCACTCAGTGCAGGGAGAGATGGATAGTCCATAGCCCCCTCAGTGCCTGGAGAGATGGATAGCCCATAGCCCCATCAGTGGCTGCAGAGATAGATAGGCCTGCAGAGATGGATAGCCCACGGCTCACTCAGTGCCTGCAGAGATGGCAAGCCCATGGCCCTCTTGGTGCCTCAAGGATGGATAGCCCATGGCCCCCCTCAGTCTCTGAAGAGATGGATAGCCCATGGCCCCCTCACTGCCTGTAGGAATGGATAGCCCATGCCACCCGCAGTACCTGCAGAGATAGCTAGTCCATGACACACTTAGTGCCTGCAGAGGTGGATAGTGCATGGTACCCTCAGTGCCTGGAGAGAGGAACATCTCATGGCTCACCCAGTGCCTGGAGAGATGGATAGACTATGCCTGAAGAGACGGAAAGCCCTTGGCCCCCTCAGTGCCTGGAGAGATTGATAGCCCATGCCCCCCTCAGTGCCTGGAGGATGGATATCCCATGGCTCACTCAGTGCCCGGAGCGATGGATAGACCGTGGCCCCCTCAGTGCCAGGAGGGATGGATAGCCCATGGCCCCATCAGTGGCTGCAGAGATGGATAGCCCTAGAGAGATGGCTAGCCCGTGGATCACTAAGTGCCTGCAGAGATGAATAGTGCATGGACCACTCAGTGCCTAGAGAGATGGATAGCCCATGACCCCCTCAGTACCTGGAGAGATGGATAGCCCATGGCCCTCTCAGTGCCTGGAGAGATGGATAGCCCATGGCCCTCGCAGTGCCTGGAGAGATAAATAGATCATGGCCCTCTCAGTGCCTGGAGCGATGGATAGTCCATACCTCCATCTGCAGCTGGAGAGCCGGATATTCAATAGCTCTCTCAGGGCCTGGAGAGATGGATGGCCCATGGCCCCGTCAGTGCCTGGAGAGATGTATAGCCCATGACCCCCTCAGTGCCTGGAGAGATGTATATTCCATGACCCCCTCAGTGCCTGGAGAGATGAAAATCCCATGGCTCACTCAGTGCCAGGAGAGATGTATAGCCCATGGCCCCTCAGTGACTGGAGAAAATAATAGCCTGTGGCTCACTCTGTGCCTGGAGGATGGATAGCTCTTGCCTGGAGAGATGGACAGCCTCTGGCTCACTCAGTGCCTGGAGAGATGGATAGCCATGGAGAGATGGATAGCCCGTGGCTCACCCAGTGTCTGCAGAGATGGATAGTGTATGGCCCCCTCAGTGCCTAGAGAGTTTGATATCCCATGTCTGGAGAGATGGATAGTGACTCACTCAGTGCCTGGAGGAATGATAGCCCGTGGCCCACCTCACTGCCTGCAGAGATAGATAGCCCTGGAGAGATGGATAGCCCGTGGCTCACTCAGTGTCTGCAGAGATGGCTAGCCCATGGCCCTCTCGGTGCCTGGATGATGGTTAGCCCATGCTCCCATCAGTGCCTGGAGAAACGGATAGCCCATGGCCCCCTCAGTGCCTAGAGAGATAAACATTCCATTGCTCAGTCAGTGCCTGGAGAGATGGATAGCCCGTGGCCCCTGCAGTGCTTGGTGGATGGATAGCCAATGTCTCACTAGCAAATGGTTCACTCAGTGCCTGCAGAGATAGATAGGCCATCGGCCCTCAGTGCCTTGAGAGATGGTTAGCCCATGGACCCCTCAGTGCCTGGAAAGATAGATAGCCCATGGCTCACTCAGTGCCAAGAGAGATGGATAGCCCAGGGCTCACTCAGTGCCTGGAGAGATGGAAAGCCTGTGGCTCACTCAGTCCTGGAGAGATGGACGGCCATGGTGCGTGCAGTGCCTCCTGAGGTGGATAGCCCAGTGTCCTCTCCGCACCTGGACAGATGGAGAGCCGATGCCTCTCTCATTGCCTGCACGTATGGGTGGCCCATAGCCTACTTCTGCAGACGATGAGGCCGTGGTCTCTTCAGCTGCTCAGTGCCTGGAGAGATGGCTACTCTGCCCGTTCAGCGCCGGCACAGATGGGCAGCTTGCTGCCCGCTCCCACGCATACAGGAGTTCTGCTCCCACACAAAATGGATTCGTGGTCTGTTAATGCCCGGATGACGGATAGCTCTGCTGCCCATTTGATTATTTTATCCCCGCAGCCAGGGCCGGGTTGCGTGCTGCAGGCGCCCGTGGGGTCTTGAGTCTGTCAGCGGGAGAGCGTTCACGGAAGTGGGAGAGGGTTACTTGTCCAGGGGAGAGGAAACTGACAGCAGACGTCACAGCGCCTATAGGGGAAAACAAATAAACAAGGCGTGTTCCGTGTGTGCTGTCATCTGTCAGAAAGAAAGAGGAGACGAGCAATGGGAAAATTTGGGACGAAAACCATGTGAGTCCAGGTAGGGGGCGAGCCTGGTAGAGCGCAGAAAAAGCAATATTTTGACACTGCCCGAGTGTCGTTCAACTTTAGACAGAGCCCCGGGTTCGATGATCAGCCTTCCACTCCCGCCTCTTCACACACTCATATATTATTGTATTGTTAATCTAATATTCCATCAAATGCATAGACATTTTCCAAGTTAACTGGGCATTATTACACCACTGCAACAACACCGCGTAAAAGACAAAGGAGGAGATTTACAAAGTCTCCACGCAGCTGAGCGCAGCCCCCAGCGAGGCTGCGCTCTGTTGCGCGAGAGGGAGGGAGCAGGAGAGCGCCATATCTTCAAAGATATGGCTCACTACTCCCCTTTCCCTTGCGCCGGCACTGATTTCAGCTGCTGTGCGCCGCGCGCACACCTTAGCGCCCTAGCACTAGGGTGTGTGCATGCCTGTGGCATAGGTTTTGTACAGGAAGTACCCTTCCTATACAAAAAATACTATGCTAGGCACGATGCAAAGCTTTTCCCAGTTTGCATGCGGGCTGCACAGTGCAGCACGCACGCAAAGTTGGAAAAGGAAGGAGAAAGCATTTCTCCTTTCTTGCCCCCAGTTGAAAAGGGCGCAGTTTTCTCACGCTAAACCCAATATACTGTTTTTAGTAAATTGGGTTTAGTGTGAGAAACCTTGGGTGGGCGCATGGGAATGCCAATGCCCCACCCTTGGTACGCCGGTGCTCAGTAATGCTAAACAGCGCAATGCGCTGCTTGACTTTACTTTTACGTTATTTCCAGCGCTAAACAAGTTTAGCACTGGAAAGTTAATTAGGAAAAAATATTTTGCGCTGTTATGCGTCACTTTTGTGACGCAAACATGGCGCACAATCTTAGTAAATCTCTCCCTAAATCTCCCTGCGGCCAAAGAAAATATAGAAGGAATAAACACATACCTTGTATATATATATATCTTTAAAAAAAGTGTACAACCTTGTTTTTACACCAACTTGTCCCTAGATGTGGGGACTTGTGAATTCTCACATGGGTGGAATCTGACACATTTACTTGGCAGACATAGACAAACAGTAGAGGTATTGTGTTTTGTTATTTTATGTTAAGTGCATTCGTGGAATGTATTCCCACCATATTTACAGTTAATACCAAGATGCGTTTGCAATCCGGTCACCATTTATGTGAAATGTCTCAGGGCCTGATTAGAAGTATATGGAAAAAATTCCGACCGCCGTGCAAACCACTGTTTCGCAGGGGTCAGAATTCTGTGTTGTGTGGAGTGATAAAGTCCAAATTCCCTTGTATAATTCGGCACACAAAACCTACCGGAACTTAACCCGGGAAAGAAGCTCAGAATTTACCAAGACATGTGATTTTGGTGCAGGAAGCACCCAAATCCACGTTACTTTTTCCCCTGAAAAAAATCATAGTGTCCCTTTTTAAGTCAAGCCTACCAGAAGGCACAAGCTGTCTGGTTGCAAAAGAACTATATTGTACTTGCAGTAGGCTTCCAGCTCGTCCATTGGTTACCATTTGCTGGCTTTATTGTCACTTCTATTTGCTTGCTTTGCATTCAGTGGCTTGCCTTGCTCTTACTGTGTTTGCCCCTCCCCTGGATCACAGCCTCTTTACAATTCTTTTGACTGGCTGACTTAAATCCCTCACTGATCACATTTGGGAACTACTTTTACCTTTTTAGGTCTCGCCTAGCAGCGCGGATGCGCTGCTAGGCGAGACTTATTGTAAGGGGCTTTCAAAAGCTCACCACACTTGGGTAACCGCAAGCAATCGGCCACACACGCACAAGCGTGGCCTATTGCTTGCGGTTACCCGCGCGGGTGCCAAATGTTTTGAATTATCGTGCCCAGACATGGGCGCGATAATTCAAAACATATGGCCTGGTGCTCGCTCTCTCGCGCACCACTCGCGGGACGCTGCATATTTCCTTGATAAGTTGTTTATCCTGTGAGATCTTCTTCTGTACATGATCTGTTTCCGGCGATGTTCCAGGTAGATGTTAAACTCAGTCCCACTGCGTCAAACTCACTGTGAGAGATTCCTGCTCTATATATGTTGTTGGTAAATGTATTTAGTGCAGTGTTTCTCTTGATTAAGCAAGGGCCGACCCTGTCCTGGTGGCAAGCTCTTCTTCCAGCCTGCCTTTCAATCGATTCTCAAGATGTCGATGAAGCGGCGCGCGACGGACCCCGGTCAGCCCCGTCTTTCCCGTAGAATCGTCGTCTTTTTCCCGAGTTTAGACCACGCAAGGATTTCAATTCTGTCATCTGGAGGAAGTTTCTGGCTCTGTGACACTTGAGTCAGACAGTGGCTTTCCTTCTCTTGGGAAAGTTTTCCTGCTATGAAACTTGCAACCCCCGCACTGTGCTCGCCCCATAAAATCTCCACAGCCCACAACGCCAGCCCTTTGGCCCACTAAGACCCTCATTTCCGGATCAGCTTCTTCCTAAAGTGAGGCGCTTACAGCTCCTGCAAGAGTCATTCGATGGAATGGTGCTTGTTATCGCCTTCGCAGGGTCCAATTTTAACATCATAAACAGGCATTGGCATAGCCAATAGGTCTCGCCTTTGGGACATTATAAGTGTTTAGCCAGCAACAGTTGATGTTGCACCAAGGATATTGTGCTGCATAATTAAATACTTATAAGGTCCCAAAGGCGAGACCTATTGGCTATGCCAATGCTTGTGTCATTCAGCACTCCATCTGAGTGCATGTGTTTTCTAGCTCTCCCCATAGTGCACTTCTTCTACCTCAAATACCAAAGTGTGTGTTGCTGCCCGTGCCTTCCAGTTTGCCCCTAAAAGCATAGCAACAGGGATATTTTTGCTGGAGTATTGACTGCACTTTAAGTTTTTTTTTGTTTTATTGACTGGGTTCCACATATTGCATGAAGGCTGAAGCTCTGGGACACAAAGACTTATGGTGCTGGAGGGCGCTGCTGCACTCACTTAGATGGCGTCTAAGGCAGAAGGTGAAGTTAGCATGAAATTTCTCCTGAATGCCCCAAAATCTCTTGCCTCAGTTACTCCAGAAGACAAAATGGCTGAATCCTGTGGAAGTTAAAGAGGCTTTGGCAAGCACTTCCCTTTACATTTTGACACTTCCTTATTCTTTGTTAAAATCTATTCAGTTTCCTGAGTGAAAAGAACTTGAAAAATAAACACTGTCGTTTATAAAGATTGAAATAAACTGTAATTCAATTTACAGTTTTGAGATACCATACAATATTTTTTTGTTTTTCATCCAGTATTTTTTTTATTTTTTTATTTCATTTTGAACAGGCAGCAATAGTACATTAATCAATTCTAAGACATACCAATGAGCACGCAGGCAAGTTACAACAGCTTATTCCATCTGATAATATACAGAAACAACCTAAAAAAGCAAACAAAAAATAACGAAAAGCAATATGATAACATCACAGACCCATACTTCCTGGGCGTAGATTACCTTTAGCCAGAAACCATATTACCGACATAGGTTCTCCACCTGAATCGGTAATTATTCCATCATTGGCCCCCAAATTTTTTGAAGCCTTGCCATCCCACTCCTACCCTTACATTTATAGAGTACCAACTCTAAATTAAAGATATGATATACTCTGGCATACCAAGCCTGGTATGTAGGGGGATCCGTGTCCTTCCACCTAGTGGATATAAGCAAGCGCTAGATAGCTGTTGCCATAAAACAAAAATAAACTGAATGTTGATCTAGATGTAAACTTTCATCAAAACCAAGTATCAACAAGGTTGGAGTAAGAGATACTGATTGCCCCAGATTTTGACATAAAAAGCATTCAATACCTTTCTTCAAGCTATTCAATTTGTAACAATCTGCAAACATATGACTTATATCTGCTGGTCCCTGATCACATCTAGGACATTTATTATTACTTCTTCTCCCCCATGCCCAAAGTTTAGCCGGAGTGAAATAGAGACTGAACACTGTTTTAAAAGTCTGGGCTTTAAGATTTGCCGTCAAGAAGGTTTTTTTGGACAGCTCAAGTGATCGGCTAATGTCTACGTCTGGGTTATTTAATTTGCCTGCCCAGGCACTTTCTACTTTAAGGATATCATCACGATTAGCCTCCATCAACATTGTATATATATCCTTAACTCTATATTGTTTTTTTGTCACATAATCTAAAAGGGTAATGCGAGATAGATTATTTAGTTGTGGGGACAGATTACTTATTATCGCCCTGATTTGTATATACTTAAATATCGTGCCGGTATCTACTCCAAATCGTTCCTGGAGGTCCCCAAACGAGACTATCCCATTCAGATCCGTAATATCACCTAAGTTTTTTATACCTGCTCTGTCCCAAATTCTACCTATATTATCATACAATATCGCCGGAAAAGCCGATGAGCGCCACAATAATAAATATCTATTAATTTTGGTTATTTTCATTTGTTTACCAATCTTGCGCCATACATTCCAAGCTGATTTGATTACCTTAAAATGAGTTTTTTTATAGTAGCTACCTTCCAGCTGCCTTAAAACCAAACCTGGTGCACTTTTACCCATAGCCAGTTCATAGATAGATGGTGGGGTATCTCTATCCCCTTCTATAAGGCTAATTACCCCGGCTGAACCCAAGGTCTGTGGCCTGAAAAGGATACTCATGTGTTGCAGCATTATTGCCCAGAAGTAGTATAGCATATTTGGAGCTGCGAGGCGCCCCCGAAGTTGTGGTAGGGACATATATTTTATTGATCTTCTAATTTTCCCATAGCCCCAGATAAATTGACTAAATATCTGCTCCATCTGCTTGAATATTAAATTTTCCGGCTCTAATGGTATACATCGCAAAAGATAAAATATTTTAGGAAACATCGTCATTTTAATGACATTTACTTTACCTATGATTGATAAATGTAGGTTATCCAATCTCTTCAGATCCGCCTTAATTTTTTTAATTAAAGGTGACATGTTTATTTCCCATATTATACCAATCTCGGCTGCTATAGTTATCCCTAAATACGTGGCTGCCTCTGTCCTGCGTGTATCTTGAAACCATGTATTTTTTGTACAGATGATTTGTGTTTTGTCTGTATTTAAACTATACCCTGATTGTTCCCCAAATTTGACAGCGAGTCTCTCAATCTGATTTATAGCGCCAGACGGATCTATGGTGACTACTGCAACATTGTCTGCATAGGCTAAGAGTTTTGTACTATATCCCAGGGTCTCTATTGGTTTAATCGCTTGATCCTCCAATATAGACCTAATCAAAGGGTCGATGTAAAGTGCAAATAATATAGGAGAACAAGGACAGCCCTGACGTGTCCCCCTAGTAATCCTAATCCTGGCTGATTCCTTCCCCATTAACTGTATTTTTGCATGTGCCTTATAGCACATAGCTTGTATAGCTATTAAAATCCGTGGGCCAAATCCCTTATGTCTTAAATTTTTCCACAGGTACCCCCATTCAACTTGATCAAACGCTTTTTGAGCGTCCAGCAAGATCATCGACATTTGTGTCCCTGTGGCTTCGGCGATATCAAATAATGTAATAACTCTACGGACATGATCCGTGGTGCTTTTACCTGGGATAAGGCCATGTTGCCATGGGCTGACGAGGGTCCCTATTACCTTAGATAATCTTAAGGCCAATATCTTAGAATACAATTTCTCGTCTACATTAATTAATGATATTGGTCTATATGCGGCAGGATCTTCCGGATTCTTGCCCTTCTTTAAGAATAGTACAATATTAGTATCCGGCCAAGATTGTGGAGGAATCCCCTTCTGTTGAATTGATAGAAACAGATCCAGGAATAACGGGGTTAATTCTATTTGTAGCGCTCTGTTAACTTCCATTGGTATCCCATCTGGGCCCGATGCTTTGCCCATAGCCATTGTTTTTATAGCCTCGGCAACCTCATTCAGCGAGGTATCCGCCTCAAGCTCTAACAATTGGGAATCTTCATTAATCAATGCTATCTCCGTTCCATCCCTTATCGGACCTCTAGATCTATACAGATCCTGATAAAAGTCTGTGAGCACATTTAATACGCCTGTTAAATCTGTAGCCATCGTTCCGTCTTCCCCTCTTAATTGTAAAATATTATTTGCCGTGGCCCTTTGCTTTATCCGTAACGCCAGATGTTTCCCCGTCATTTCCCCGTATTCATACTTCTCCTGTGTTGCCGTTTGATACCTTTCGGCTGCCTTTTTATTATCGATTCCATTGAGATTGGCCTTTGTCCTAGTTACTTTTAATTCTAAGATCTTCTGTCGCTCTATCTGTTTATGGGTTATGGCTTCCATATGTTGTCTCTCATCCCTATTCAGCTCCTCCATAAGAGCAAGTATTTCCCCTCTCAGTTGTTTCTGGTGGAATATACCAAAGCTTGTAATTTCGCCCCTAAGCCCTGCCTTGTACGCATCCCAAACATTTTCCCTAGATGTACTATATCTATTGATATCAAAAAACTGCTTTGTCCATCCCCTAATATGTGCAATAAATCCTTCTGTAACTAGCAGTTTTTTATCAAAAGACCACTTTTGCAAGCCCTTAATATATGCCGGTACATCTATACTCATAATTAATGGGTTATGGTCTGACAATACTTTTGGGAGTCTCTTAATATCTGTTGCCTCAATGAGAGAATCAAGTCTGGCATACTTCCTATGCGGATGTGAAAAATAGGTATACCCTGGATCCTCTGCATTCTTACAAGCCCACATATCAACCAGCCCGTGACTATCAATGAGAGCATTAATAGCTTTAAAAACCTGTGGTTTCCTCCCTATATATCTTGCCTTACCCCATCCTCCAATATCCACATGGATATTTAAATCACCACATATAATTAATGGTGTTGGCCAGGATGCTAATTCAGTTTCCAACTTTGTCCATATGTCTATATCATCGAAATTAGAGCCATACACTGTACACATAGTGACTAAGTTTGGTATGGAGGCAATGGCCCACCGCTGAGAGACATGTATAGCCACCCCTCTCGTATTAGTAGACTGTGAGGAACAGGCAGCCAGAGCATATCCCGGAATAAAATTAATCCCTCTTTTCTGCCATGGAATGTGCGTCTTTTGCTGACATATAATATCTGCCCCTATTCCTCGTAGCAGTTCTCCAGCCCTATTTCTTTTATCTCTATCATTTAATCCAGCAATGTTAATTGTAGATATAGTTAACCTACCCATATTAGCTTATACTTGTTTGTTCCCCTACCACTCAAATCCATGCCTTTACAAAAAAACTTTCCGAGCCACTTTTGGCCCCTCCTGACATTAACTGCTGCGGCTCCACTAGTACGTCCGACCTTCTGTCCAACTACATTGCTGTCCTGAATTTTCTGTTTTTTTACCCCCTTAACTACCCTTACCTTCCCACCAAAGCCCCTGCCCACCCCCCCTACCCCCCCCGTGAAATAAGGCAACAGACCTCTCTAGGTCTGTGTATGATGGATGGTGATCCAACCCTAGTGACAGGGTTTTCCAAAAGCATTTTATACTTTGATTCATATAGATGACTCTCCTGAAACAAGAGAGAAAAAGGAAGGAGAAAAAAAAATAATAACCAGCTCTACATAATCTCATAGAATCTCATAGAATATATATAATGATATGTAAAGGGGGAATGACCATAATTATTGGTTTGCCCCTATGCATTCAGAAAGTCCTTAGCTTTAATTTCCGACATGAAGAACTTAGTTTGATCTCTCCAGATAAACAGGCGCCCTTGAACTGTAGAGGGTGTTGCGGAAGAATCTGTCTGCGGGGGCTTGCTAAGGGCCGACTGCCCGGGTCCGCCTCTGGTCTTGTTTCCAGTTTTCAGGGGCATATCGAGACAAACACTGCGGGATGATTCCCCGTTCCGGCGCTGCACCAGCTCCTGCAAGAGGCTCCGACAACCGGTAATCAGCACCTCTGCAAGCCTTGCCAGCACTACTGCCCCACGTTTGAATGCTGGTGAGTACAGCGCTACCCTTGATAAGGATCTCCGGCTGATATATCTGTCCTGATAATTATACGCCATTCACCGTTCTTGACTCAGCCTAGTTCACTAACGCCATCACCGGGGTGGATCACCTACGACGTGGCCAGCACCATGCTAGCACTTAGTCGCCATCTTGCCTCGACCGCCCAACCTCTTCATCCAGTATTTTGATTTGAACTAGCCTCAAAGACAATATGGCCATAATTCACATTCTTTAGTGCAAACACTAAAATTTCCATTTAAACTCAGCTGGTGCAAGTGGTTCTCTGTTAACAGGAAATGGCAAAGTCAGTGGGCCTCAACTTTATAATGTGAGTGCAGATCTGTTGGCTTTCCAATGTTAATCTGTAAAGTAATGTTTAAAAAAAAACGTAAAAGAAAACAACATTCATCCAGTATTTTGAATGTTGTTTTCTTTTACGTTTTTTGTGAATTATGGCCATAGTGTTTGCACTAAAGAATGTGAATTATGGCCATATTGTCTTTGAGGCTAGTTCAAATCTAACAGAGGTTCAAACTTTAACAAGTTGGGTTCAAAAGAACTAAGCTTTAACTCGAATTGTCATTTTCCACATATACTCTGGACTATAGCATACATTCTTCTTTGCAAGATGAAATGCAATTGTATATGCTACACCTTTGAAAGCACTCCATGAACGTTTTAAATCTTCCCAGTAATAGCTTACCACTACTAGTTAATTTGGCAGTGTGGTTAGGATTAAATAAGTAAGATTCTGATTGTTTTTATTGTGCAGCATCAGATGCGTAAGATTCGTGTTATTTTAGATTGTCCACAATAAAAACAGAGTTTAACTAGTTTTTTGAAAAACATGTTTTACGCAATGGGATTAATACTGATTATGACGCTTTGCGGCTAAATGTGCACCTGCTTGGATAAATGATAATTTTAGAATATTTACACTTTTTTACCAAGACTTTAGATTTGTATTGATGGTTGCTGTTGACACTTTTTTGCTCGGATTAGTTTATATTGTTGTTTAAAGTTTTTAAATTATTGTGCCATGTTTACATGTTTTGCCTATCACCTTTGGTGGTTAACGTAAACAATACAACATTTTTAGCTGAGTTATTTGGACTGGCTATCTGAATGGACACCCAAAGTGTACGTACAGAATTCTTATGGGCATGTACCAGTCTCTGGAGAAAGAGACAGCTCAGTTGAATGAATAAGTAGTTTATTAGTCAATTATAACCATAAACATTGCAAGAATCATACATTGTTAGATGTTTAGCTAAAAAGTCTAAACACAAAACTCATTATATATCACAGCAACCGTTGCACATCTTAATTAGAAGACAACTTCATTATTCACTGCCCTTCATAGTTATAAAATTAAAAATACCAGTATACTAAAGGTAAAAGGGGATCGAATAAGGCAATCCAACGACAACACCTACCTACAAATCCAAAAGTAATTCCTCATAAGCCGGCTTTTTCACTGAATAGCGAGAATATGTGTACTTGACTGTGGCTAGATGTAAATCTAGCAGTAAAGTGCCAATGTGCTAGACTATAATACAGTTAAAGTGCCAGTGTGCAAGACTACAGAGCAGATAAAGTGCCCGGTTGTGGCAGTCTGTAGACGTTTGGTGTACTATCTCTCTACTGTGCCCGGAGAATAGGGACTACAAACATTCATTCCCTGAATAAGTGAATTTTCTCCCCAACCCTCTTTGTTTAGTAAGATTGTGTTAATGCACAGAGAGCGCTTTGTTTCCCAGGAAAATGGCGGCCTTGTTGGCATGGCCCTCTGCCCTCCCACACATCGCCAGAGTACTTTTTGACCATATAAAAGTTACATCTCTGTTGTCTGGCTTGTGGCTCGAATATATATCTTGCCAGGAGAAGTCAATTAGAGTCAGCTTTCCCAGAAATTACACAGCTATGTGCTTGATGGGAGCTGGGCCAGTGTCCAGCTCCCGTGGACTGAATACGGGATGGACTTATGCAGCATGCACTTTGAGGAGCTAATCTTGAAGATCTGTGCAGACTGGGGATTGTTAGCAGGATGTTGTATCAGTATGCTCCCATTCCCCCTTCTGCTTGAACCAAGCGATAAGCCTGCTATCCATATTCCTTTCTGCTTGAACTAAGCTATAATCCTGCTATCCATTATGCCTTCTGTCCTTTCTGCTTGAATCAAGCTGGAAGAAGGCCTGCTACCCATTCCCCTCTGAATGAACCAACCTAGAAGTAGGCCTGCTACTTATTCCCCCTTCTGCTTGAACCAAGCTGGAAGAAGGCCTGCCACCCTATCTCCCTTCTGCTTGAACCAAGCTGGAAGAAGGCCTGCTACCCATTCCACCTTCTGCTGGAACCAAGCTGGAAGAAGGTCTGCCACCCGATCTCCCTTCAGCTTGAACCAAGCTGGAAGAAGGCCTGCTACCCATTCCCCCTTCTGCTGGAACCAAGCTGGAAGAAGGTCTGCCACCCAATCTCCCTTCTGCTTGAACCAAGCTGGAAGAAGGCCTGCTACCCATTCCACCTTCTGCTTGAACCAAGCTGGAAGAAGGCCTGCCACCCAATCTCCCTTCTGCTTGAACCAAGCTGGAAGAAGGCCTGCTACCCATTCCCCCTTCTGCTGGAACCAAGCTGGAAGAAGGTCTGCCACCCAATCTCCCTTTTGTTTGAACCAAGCTGAAAGAAGGCCTGCCACCCATTCCCCCTTCTGCTTGAACCAAGCTGGTAGAAGGTCTGCCTGGGCATAGACCAGAAGAGTCAGTCTGTCTAGATTCCTAGTCTGCAGATCAGAAACTCCCTCGGCACAACGAGAATACCAGCCCCAACCCAGACCAGTTTGCTCGCCGCCTGAGACTGCAAAGCTGCCAGCAGGTCCAGGACTAGCATGTCATGTTCTGGATGAGACTACGTGGTGATAGTGTATATATGCATCACAGAGTAGTGACATTGCCTGACAGCCATACTGATCCTGCACTAATGGCTTCTGGAAATCTCTGTGGCCCCAGTGCTTAATAAATAAAAGAATGAGTGCTGGTACCCACATTTTACTCAGAAGTCCACCAACACAGCTGCTGAATATTGTGGTTACTGAATACCAAGGCTATCTAGTTTTGATTTCACCCGATGACTCGTTCATCCATTAATATACTCCCTGTGTTTCTTTATGGCACCCTTGTAGTTTCCTTCAGATCCATGCTTTCTTCTTTTGTCACTGTTTTTCCATCTTGCTCTTCCTCCTTCTTTCATCCTTCGCTTCTTCTCACCGATAATTAAAAATAGGTCCTGCACTCCGAAAGAAGTGCTTGTGGATTCCACTTGCAACCACCAGCTCAAATTAAGCACTGGGCACATATGTATATGCTATGCAGAACCACGTGTGCCCCTCTGTACTTAGGGGCCCTCTTTAGCAAACAGAATCCCTGAGAAATGACTGCGCACTGGCCTCAAATACGCTTACACCTCTACTTACAAAATGAGAGTTCCCAGCACTAGCAGATCAGGGTGTGCTTTGCTCGAGTTACCATACAGCTCCATGTCACTGGAACACCGCACTCAGGGGCATATTTACAAGGGGATAGCGCCACCAGAACGTCACTTTTAGAGACCTTCTGGTGGAGCTATGCCCTTCTCCATATCAACAAAGTGGCACTTGGAAAAAATATGCTACCTTTCACGTAGGTATCTGCATGAAAGGGGAGTGCCATGGGTGTTGCTGTGGGCGTTCCACCGCAACACCCATTGGTGTTGCTGTGTATTCCACCGCAGCACCCATTGCTTTTTGACGCTCCCCAGATTTACACGGATCTCTAGATCAAACTAATGCCATGCAAGAACAGGCACTGAATGCCGAAACAAGGACAAATACTTTTATTTCTCCTAATTTTTGCTTTTTCTATGTGTGCTGCATTCTGCAGCTCACATAGAAAGAGCCAAACGCCATGTATGATGGTGTCCCTTCCAGCAGATAAACAATCATTAAATAATGACAATTTGCTACTTATATGTGTGCTGCATTCTGTAGCACACATAGAAGTAACAAGTCACCATTATGGATTGTTTAGGTGAAGGAAGGGACACCTTCCTGCACATAAACAATCCTTCCCTGCAACACAGGAACTCTTGCACTATGGGGCATGGGTGCCTGCATTGGCGCTAGTCAGCTAATTTTAGCGCCAGGGAAAACACAGGGGTGAACTGTATTGTTGTAAATATGGCACATCCCTCGTTTTGGAAATGTCGACTGCGGCGCTGCTAAATTTGGCGCAGTTCCGACATTACATTGTAAATATGCTTCTCTGAGCCCAGAGCGTTCATTTAACAAATAAGGGCCTTCTGAGTGTTGTGGTTCATTTCAGTGAACCAGTGTCCTTCACACACAGGATGGCAAAGATTTGTAAAGTGGAAGCTGAGGAAAGTAAAGTGTGTCATCCGGGAACCCTAGTCTGAACTTTGAACTGAGGAGCGAGCGCAGCAGGGAGAAATATGAGGTTTGAAGTACCTAACCCAGAGAAAAGGGAAGGGGGTGGCGGGAAAGAGAAACAATGGCGGACTGTCCTTTCTTCCCCCCGTCTCCATATGACATGACGCAGATTCAGGCGGTAATGTAAACATGAGCTGAATATTTCACTCCTCACCACAGACTGCAGAGGATAAACGGTCTGGAAGGGCGGGAGGGCGCCAGGGTCGGTGGGGATCCCAGCAGGGCATCAATCTTCATCAGAGGCCGCAGGTGACAGCACGGGCCTCAGCTGAGCTCGTGCTCACAGTGTTTATATGTTCAGTATCTTCGGCGTTCCTAGCCTGCTCCATCATGCAGAACATGTCCGAGTATTGTAAGGAAAACAAACAGTGATGTCATCAGCAGTGGGCGGTCTGACGTGGTAAATTAGTGAAGACGGGGAGGAGAATCAAATAATCATTTCGAAGCAGCAGGACTACCAGATGACTCCATGTCACTGGGACACCATGTTTCGAGCCCGGGAGTTTATTTGACCAAATATTGCATTTTGGGATTTGTAGTTTTGGTCAGGGCTGGATTATGGTAATCCTACATTTTTCCAGTGGGCTATTGCACATGGGACTACTTTTAGAGCAGGAAAGGTTGCCATTACTCAACCGTTCCCACATAGCCCTTTCTAAACACAGATTCCTGTAGCGCGGGGCTCATTTGAACATTTTTGCCAGGGCTGATTTTGATTTTTTTAACATTTTTGCCAGGGCTGATTATGGCTTTTTGAACATTTTTGCTAGGGCCGATTTTCATTTCCTGCTGTTTCCTGGTCTTCCATCTCTTTCACAACATACTATGGCACAGAGCACAAGGCATGACAGCAACATTCAAAAGCTTCCCACACAGGCCACATTGCAAGTCAAACCCGCTTCCGACAGGCGTCCCCAGGTGCAACATGCTAATCCAATGCACATTGACCCCCAGTCAGGGCTAATAGAAGAGCTTTATAAATGAAATGACATCACAATAAATTACTAATACACTAGATAATGATTCGTAGAAGAAAAGTCCAAGGCTGCATAATATCCTGGTGACATGGAGTGAACTGGTAACCCTAAATTATGTACAATATCACAAGCATATGAAATGATCTGAAGAAAGCATAGAGACTCAGGTAAGCTGTGGATTTTAAAAATGTGATGTTGAGTTTACCCGTGATAGAAAAACAGGTCTAGCTGTAACAGAACTGGGCACCTGTATGGCTGCCAAGTAACATTATTTCATGTGCGACACCCATCAGCCAATTCCAGCTTTTAAATCGACAACATGGCCTAACTGCTCGAGTAGTCGACCCCCAAATCTGGGGAACCAGGTTCGAGTCTCGGCAACGACGCTCAACATCCTGTGATTCTGGGCAAATCATTTAATCTCCATGTTTCTAACAAAAATTAATGTGTCCTTATGTAACACATAACGCAACTGGTGCTCATGTAAAGCGCCCTGGTACCTTTGGGTCAAGTTCGCGCTACATTAAAATAAAAAATAAAACAATACCTTGACTTTTTGGGCGCCTACTTGCAATGTCAAAAGCAGGATAAAATATAGGGCTATCTTACAAAGTCAAATATTTATCAGAGGTTACTTGGCAGCTATGCAACGCACTGCTCACTTTACTTATATTGTGGCATTACTTTAATTTCAGTACCTCTTGCCTTTACCTGGTTTTACTCGTACTGGGATCTTAAATTGTCCTGTTTCAGGGGTGAGGTGAGCTTTCAGACACATTTTGTCTCTTTTCATTCACATGTTAGTGATTTTAGTTTTTCCTGGCAGGCTGAACATGATTTGAATGTTAGACCATTCTCCTGCATGGTGGAATGTATATTTGAATGCAGTGCTTTGTCCATACTTTACTTGCCACATCCTTCACTACGTGGTTCGAGTGGCAGTAGTTTTTTAATGTTTGAAAATAGATATTTGAATTGCTCCGTCTTTAGTTATTTCTTGCATCGGGATTGTATGTATTAAGATATACAAACATCTATTTTGAAATTGTACTTTTGCTAACGTCATTAATGTACATATTTGTATGTGTGCCTTAGACCTTGTTTAGACACAATGGTTTAAGGCTTGTTCAGACCAAGGGGGGCCAGGGAAGCAGGGATCTTTTCACAATCAGTGGAGCTGACCGTTCGGCCTAGGGCCTAAACGCTAAAGGCAATGAATTTTGCAGAGCAGGCCAGTGGCGGCTCCTCCACATTGGCGGAGGATCGTCGCCCCTCTGCCTGGCGCAGAGCCAGCAAACGAAAAATAAAACAATGCTCTAGCATTGCTTTATTTTTCGTTTGCCAGTTTGTGCATGGAGGGTCGGGGCATGGAAGGATGGAGGAGGAGTGCTTGTGAACTGCCTAAGTGCTCATGTGTATTTGGCCTGCCGTCTCAAGCAGCCGAGCTGGAGAAACCCCCACAGACTCCCTGGTCTGAGCAGGGTGTCTTTTAAGCCTGCTCAGACCAATCCCTGCGTTGCTCTGCAGCACAGGGATTTGCTGGGAGTCTGTCCCAGGGGCTGCTGGAACCCAGAACGAGGCGAGCAGGAGCGTCGCGATGCGATGCGGGAGGCGGCCGGCAGTGTCAGGTAAGTTTTAAAAATAATTATTAAACCCTTCCCCTGTCCCCTCCCACTGCGCTCGCTCTACCCCCACCCCGCTCCTACCTTTTGTTAATGGTGGCCGCCACTTGTGCAGGTGCCATGTTTTGATATGCCTGCGTGGTCAAGTATTTTGTTCTGCATAAACAAACTCTCAAAGCACAAGGCTGTTCATACAAAATGCTCTGTTCTGTCCAAGCAGTGGGCTCGAAGCAAGTGAAATTCTGGAGATTTTATAGATGATAGTAAAAACACAGTAAAGCGACAGATTTGCACAATCACGAATCCAGTACTAACTCTCCAGTTCTACCTCACAAATGTTTGACATTCCATGTAGTGAAATGATGACTTATGTAGCTTCCAAATAAACGGAGCTAACAAGGCCTAGACCAGAACACACACCCCACCCACAATTAAGAAAAAATAGCATATTTCAGTACCCACAATTACAACACTACAAATTAGAAAATCATTTTCAGAGGGGGAAGGATATTTTGCACACAAATATGCATGAAGAGTAAAATGAAGCACATAATACAAACATATATACACAGTCAACTGATAGTAGCACCATAACTGTGGTACACATCTAGAATCATCCACCTACAGTGTCCTATTGAACAAAACCCTTAAATCAATCCCAGACAACCCGCAGTTCCTCTCAAACTATCACATGTCAGAGTTTCATCGTCTCTGTCACCACATTCACTTCCGGCTTTCCTCATTTACTTTACAATCTAGACGTATTTCACGTGTCACCAGAATCCACATCCTCCACATTATTCTTCACCTCAGCAATTTTGCCCTTCCAGCTCACTTTCTGTTTCTTCACTAGAATCATATCACCCACTTCCCACACTTGTCTCTTCACTTTATGACCCAAATCATACCCACGTTTGTATTTCTCTCGGTGACTGAAAATCCCAGACCTGCAAATCATCATTCCACTTTTGCTCATCCTGACTCCATTCCTCAACCACAGTAAACTCACCTTGGTTCCAGATAGTCTTCCACTTTATCATTCAAAAGGTTAGGCTCAGTGCAGATGTACCCACAATGTTTCCCTAAGTATTTCCCTGAGTGAACCTCTCAGGTGAACCGCTCTCTGAGCACATTCTTTCACCAGCTTACGCGTACTTTCTGGGTAACCATTCTCTTGTGGTGGATACGGGCCATTCGCTGATGTGCAATTTCTCATTCCTTAAGGAATGCCTGCATTTTCTCCAAGCGAAAGTGTACCCCATTGTCAGTGACAATGGCCTTGGGTACACTTTCCCAAAAGAACTCCTCTCTTATGAACTCAAATACAATTGGCATGGTCACCGTACTCACCCAAGTGTCTGAAAACCATTTAGTCGTTTAGTCCGCCAGAAATAACACAGACCCCACTTCTTGCCGCAATATGATGAATGGTGCTACAAAGTCCAAAGTTATTTTGCCAAGGTTCCTTGGTACTTCCACCAGAGCCAACAGAATGTTCCATAATGCTTTCTTCTTATCTCTGCAACCACTTTGCAAACAATCCACTCTCAACTATGTTATCCATCCTTGGCCACCTATATCTTCCCCAAATTCTTGATTTTGTTACGTTGCTTCCTAAGTGGCCCTTATTCACTAAATTGACTTATTTTTCTGTGACACTCCTGAGTGGTACACACCTCTCACCTCTGATCAAGTTATCACAGTGAGAGCACAATTCATCCCTCAATATCCAGTAACGGGTGTCAACATCATCTAATGCAGATAAGTGTGAACAACCCCAAATCTCATACTTCTTGACTAATGTCAGAGTTTCATGTTCAATCGTTGGCTCTCACCATTTCTAAGTCATACATGGCATTCTCTTTGACCCACATGTTGGGTAAAATCTCAATAGCACTGTCACTACCGCTCAAAGACAACCAGAACTGGCAGTCCACCGAACCACTTTTTGACATCTGGTGGTATGCAGAGGAAAGATCCATCATGCTAACAGTTGTACCACACTTAACATTGCTAACTCTTCTGAGATGTTTGGCAAAAGCTGACTGTCTACCCATATATTTTTATTTGAAAAACTGAGATCCACCCATATGCATACATTTTTCCCAACATCTTTGGGGCCAAAACCACATATGTGAGCCATTCTAAAGATTCTATCTCTTCAATCATACCTAAGCCTTCAAGTTATCCAGTTCTTTATTGAGTGGTTCCAGCATCCCGCGAGGTACCTTCCTGACTCAATGTTCTAAGGATTCACTCCTCTTTTAAAATGATCTTATGTTTGAAATTATTCAGCCAGTCCAAGCCTTTTCTTAATAACTGGGAACTTCCATACAATATCCCCGTCGTCACTCAGACGCAAAACCATCTTCACTTGTTCTGGTACATTTGGATTCAAAGTGATCCAAAAATCTCATTGATATTGCCACCCAAGGAGATTGTCACCTGTTTCCTGCAACATTAACTTTCCCAACAGTTTGTCTGCCTTTGTAATGTACTACCACAAGTACGTACCAGATCAAACCAATAGTGGAACTCCCATATCCAAAGGAATTTATGTCAGTCTACTGCGGAGTGATGGTGCCGTGCCCAAAAGCCATTTCTCAGAATTTATCATTGCTCAGGGTAGAAGCATACCCCAAATCCGCTAATACAACTATTTATTTTCCACCCACCAAAATTTGCATTCCAGCATGGTGATCTTGCCCACATCACAGTCGCCATCCATTTTTCTCACCTATGTCACTTGTATCACAATATCCCTAATCTCCTCATGTACTATCTCTGCTTGGTGTACAATTCTGTCTTCCACTTTATCAAAATCCAAATCACTCTTACATACACTGTCATAATACCCCTATTTCCACATTTCTGCAGGATGAATTCCAGGGAAAACTAGTTGGACTATTTGCAGTATATGAATAACTTTCACATCTGTAACATCTCAATTTACTATTTCCAACAGTTTTTAGAGTTCGACCTTTGACTGTCTCTGATGCATTCCCTTCTTATTGTTTTCTTTATACTGCTTATGACATGTCTCTTTCCAACACGTTTAAAACAATAACAAAAATGGCTGCTATGCAGGACCTTGACCATATGTGGAGTCAGTCCAGTGCTTAATTTGAGCCGGTGGTTTCCATTGCTCGGCACCAGCTCTTAAATTCTCGACAAGGCACTTATGACAGATGGCCTCATGGTGGCACAATTGGTCTCATTGTAAAATGAGCACAACAACAGATGTGTAATAATTCTATATACATTAGAATGACTGATACCTGTTGTTTAAGCCATTCTTATGGCTTTGGGGGCCTGGAATAGTCTGAATTGTCCCACTTGCAGGAGTGTCATGGTTAGTAGTTGGTGCAGTTATAGGCAGCGCTGCAGCGCTGGGAGGGGCAATGGGCGGTGCAAGCTGCTATGGCCTCCCGGCAAGGGCCCTTGCATTTCTTCTTTTACAAATTAAGCACTGACATTAAGATTCCCCATGCCATATCACATATGCATTTATTGTTAGTAGTGAAAGATATTGTGACAAAACTGACCGAGGCGCATACCGAACTGGGGCTCATTTCGAATGAAAACAAGAGCCCTCATGGCTAAAACAGCTACAATAGCTTCCAAATGATGATAACACCTTTACTTATATTGTGGTCCTGTGCATTGCTTAAACTTTCCCAAATTTGGGGCACACACATTCTTAAAGTCTGTGAAGAATTGATGTGCTTACCACAGTATACAGCCAACAAAAATTAGGAAGAGAGAAGGTTATGTGGGCTCTTTGACCTCGTCTTCCCCAAGACATACATTGATATATGCCCAAAAAGATTGGCAATCTTTTTGGGTCATGGTAATGGTTTCCTCAGGATGCAGCCAACTCTTGTGGTGCTACCTCATACAGATTCTACATTCTATGTAGTGTAATGATGGCATAAGAGACACATATACATGGAGGAAACAAGGTCCAGCCCACAACACAAAACAAACTAATAATATCCCAGATGCGTTGGGAGCTTTCACGTTGTGCATGGGGATGATTGGGTGATTGTTCTGCCTGTGAATAAGAGCAGGAGTAGGATGCGCAGTTGGGATCGGAAAGAAATCTAGGGATAAAGGGGCGCAGCCACGTTGATTGCCTTTTGGCTGCACTACCTCTACTAGTGTACAGTGTTTTCTTCCCCTTTATAAAAATCCGAATCACTCTAACCACACAAACATAATGCCAATTTGTCTACATTTCTTGCAAGATGAATTCTGGGCAAAACAAGTTAGACTATTTGCAGGATCAGGTGCTCCTCAGGAATTAATAAATGCCAGATGTGGTAGCATTCCTTCTTCTCTTTGCGCTGAAGTTTACAACCAAGTATAGACATACAAAGTCATGGTCTATAGATGATAGACCTTTGCTCAAGCCACAATGGGAACAATATAGGATAGTCTCTCCCTTGCTTTGGAAATGGCACAGGATGCATTTGGTGCAAAGCATGTCTTCCGGGTCATGGAAACTAAGTGGACAGCATTAGATGGGGTTGGATGTGTCCTCTTTTTTTAAATATAAATAGGGGCAATTATTCTCTTGTGGTGTGGAGCTGGGAATCCATATGCTAAAATGTATCACATGAACAATGGTGTAAAATGGGATCCAACAGTTCAAGAGATGATGAGAGCATGAGCATCCCAATGGAATGATATTTCGGGCTGGCTTTTTATTCTTTGTTAGTTATTGGATTGATCTCTTAATGTTAGAGATGGTGACCCACTCTTCTGCCCTTAAATGCATGACCTCATCTGTGGTTTCATTTATTGGTTCATCATGTTAGAGATGCTGACCCACTCTTCTCTCTTAAATGCATGCATGTCCCCATCTGTGGTTTCATTTATTGCTTCGTCATGTTAGAGATGCTGACCCACTCTTCTCCCTTAAATGCATGCATGTCCCCATCTGTGGTTTCATTTATTGCTTCGTCATGTTAGAGATGCTAGCCCACTCTTCTGCCTTTAAAGGCATGTCCTCATCTGTGGTTTCATTTATTGGTTCATCATGTTAGAGATGCTGACCCACTCTTCTCTCTTAAATGCATGCATGTCCCCATCTGTGGTTTAATTTATTGCTTTGTCATGTTAGAGATGCTGGCCCACTCTTCTGCCTTTAAAGGCATGTCCTCATCTGTGGTTTCATTTATTGGTTCATCATGTTAGAGATGCTGACCCACTCTTCTCTCTTAAATGCATGCATGTCCCCATCTGTGGTTTCATTTATTGCTTCGTCATGTTAGAGATGCTGACCCACTCTTCTGCCCTTAAATGCATCTATGTCCCCATGTGTGGTTTAATTTATTGCTTCGTCATGTTAGAGATGCTGACCCACTCTTCTGCCCTTAAAAGCATCCATGTCCCCATCTGTGGTTTAATGTATTGCTTCGTCATGTTAGAGATGCTGACCCACTCGTCTGCCCTTAGCTGTTTGACTTCTGCTGTGGTTTTGTTGTTGGTCTCTTCATGTTAGAGGTGTTGACTCACTCGTCTGCCCTTAACTGCCTGTATTCTGCTGTGGTTTCATTGTTGAGCTCCTTATTTTAGAGATGCTGACCTACTCTTTGTAAGATCCGTTCCTTTTTCTGCACACTGAGCATCGCGTGCAGTTATATTAGTCCCTAGCGCGATTTCTCCGCATTGAGTGTCACTGCTACATTTCACCTGCGATTCGAGAATTGACTACTAGTCACCATTGAGAGGATAACGTCCCGTTGTCCTTACACCGATATTTTACTATACCTAGGTGCACAGCTTCTCACAATTTTTGCACCTGTGGTAGACCTAGAGGCACTCACTTGTCCTTCGAGCACATCAGTTCCTAATTCCTGATCTGTAGAGCATGATTTGTGTGACAAACATTGATACCTCTCTTTATGTTTTGTCTTTCTGTTTGTTTGTCTCTTTGTACCATCAGAGTAAACTCGTTCCTCTCCCCATAATTAATTATTTTACTTGGCGGAGTTCACACTATTCAGTGTTTTTTGGTTTTTTCACACATCAGCCCACGGTTGGGTGGACCTTAGCGAGTTCACACCACCGGGGCTGCGCACATCCCCCTCTGGTCCTGACGAATGCCCGATTAACACTCCATGAGGCAGAAACATGTTGACCGCCACGGAGTGAACCAGGTCTTTTATTTTTTTGACCCTCACTCCTTTTTACTTCTTTCCATTTAAGCAAAATTAATAAAGTTTCTTTTTGACTTGATTGGATATTTTAAATTCACTTTCCCCACACAACCAACCCAGCTCCGCAGTAACCTGGCGTCGCAGCACACTGGGATGACATTCGGTCGTCCCAGTGGAAGCCCAATGATGAAGCATGTCACCAACCAGGTTGGTGAGTGAGGGCTTTTTCATACCCACTGGGTATTGTTCCATAGTGGCCAAACTTACTTCCTATGAACATAACGGTTCACAGGGAATCTGAGGCTCGTTGCTCGATTGATTGATGTATTGCATTGATTAGAGTGCCCCCTGTTTCATATATTTTTGTACACTGGCTTTGTTGTTTATTGATATTCTACTGAGGGGACTAGCCGTGTTGATCCCTTCCTCTCCTGTTGATTTTGATAGTTCAGCAGCGCACAGCTGTGAGAGACTTTGTTGTTTCTTTCTTTCCCCTCGTATCTGAGGCGGGGTTTTTTCCTTATCTTCCCGGGATTGCATCATCCCTCCTGAACCCAGACGGTATGGCCTCTCTTGGCCTTACTTTCTCTGACTCTGAGGTGGATGCTATTCTAGCACGCCCCTCACTTTTTGAGGACCCATCCATATCGCAAACAGTGACATATGCTAGCGAATGGGAACAACTCTCTGAGTTGAAGAAAAATCGAATCCGCACAATCCTGCATGGCACTATCCTTACGGAGTACTTACGGACCAACACGGCCCCAAGGGGCTTATTAGTGACCAACGCCCCACGTACCTTTCTGGAGGATGCCACTTTCAGAAAAGACTGGGCTATGATAGCATGGCACTGCACTCGAGACTGGTTAGTCTTAATCATTAAAACAGCCGTCCGACTGTCTGAGGCGATTATGATTGAGATTACCCAAACTGAAACACAATTCAAAACCACACTCACTGGTTTTAAAAAACGACTTGATGAACTGAACAAAGACATCAATGAGTACAAAGATAATCTCACACAGAGTAAGGTAAACCAATTTCAGAAAGACCTTAAAAAATTTGAATTTAACAAAGTATACCCTTATGCTGACCCGGCCTTTGTGTCCATACGTAGAACTGAAACTAACTCCTACGGGACAGATGATGACTCCTCTAACAGCAGCGGTTCAAGCAGTGGCAGCTCCAGACCACCCAGAAGGGGCAGACAAAGAGGAAGGTCACGTCCCTTCCCTAATCAAGCGCCTTGGGCAACCTTTCCCCCACAACAAGGTGCTATGGGCTCACATCCCATACAATTCCATTACCCATTTGGCCCGCAGATGGGATGGAATCCAGGGTATACCTCCCCAATGTACCCCCCTAACCCCTTTCCACAGCCCCATTTTTTAGAGAGGGGCCAAAGGGGAAAAGGCCGGCGGAGAGGGAACAACCAAAGAGTACACTGGGCACAAGACGACCCAGTGGGCAACCACACCCGGAGCAAACAAGCTCAGGAACTGTTGGCCTCGGGACCGAGCACTTCGACAGCCTGATCGTTAATCTGTCAAATAAGACACTAACAGACCATGAGAGATCGGTTTTGGAAAAGGGATTGGGCTTTGTTCCATCAGCCCGCCCTGACAAATTTCGCCTTCATTGCGAACTGGCAGCATTCTTTAGGAAGCTGAAATTAAAAGCTTTCTTTGAAAGTCGAGTTAACGAGGGTGTTGACTTGGACGTAGGGGATACCCCCCTCCGACCACCGTCGACCTTTAATCCCCCTCCACACACCATTCCTGTGGAAATCACGACCTTCGAACGAGCAGTTTTTACCGAAATTGAGCACACAATCATCCCCACTACCTTTAAGAATCTGAGAGCAGAGGAGTACAGAGCCATCACCTCTCTCCGTGCGGACACCACCTTAACCATCAAACCCGCAGATAAGGGGGGCGCTGTCGTACTACTGAATACTACCGACTACGACCAGGAATGCCTCCGCTTACTGAACGACCGCCACAACTATACACCACTCCTCAATGATCCATTTGAGGGGCTCAAAGGCGAGATCCTAAGTGTGGTCGAAGAGGCACAAACACAGGGTGTCATTACCAGAGCTGAAGCACGTTTTCTCACTGAAGGTCCGGGGAAGATCCCCTATTTCTATACACTCCCCAAGATCCATAAAGAGAGAGTCCCACCACCTGGACGCCCCATTGTCTCGGGGATTGACTCTCTTTTGGAACCCCTATCTCGGTTTTGTGACCACTTCCTAAAACCTTTGGTCCAAAAATCGACCACCTACCTAAAGGATACAAAGGACCTTCTGATACTACTTAGTAACACCACGTGCTCAGAACACACTATACTGGCAACATTGGATATAGAAAGCTTGTATACGAGCATCCCCCAGGACGAAACCATCAGGGTCCTGGAAGAATCACTTGATTCCACTCCCTGGGAATACAAAACCACCAAAGAGTTCGTGATACAATGTGCCACTTTGGCCTTGAAGAGAAACTTCTTTGAGTTCCAGGGTCAATTATTTCTCCAAACCACAGGTACTTCCATGGGGAGTACCTTTGCTCCCAGTGTAGCTGGACTATACGTCTATGCTTTCGAACAGAAGTTCATCCTCCCGACTTCAAACCCCTACCGCTCTTCCATAGCCTTATGGAAGCGATATATAGATGATGTGCTCCTGATCTGGCAAGGTAGTAACAACACCCTCCAGTCTTTCCTCAAATGGATCAATACTCTGAACCCGCACCTGAAGTTCACACATACATATGACGACTCTGAGGTTGTATTTCTTGATGTGGTGATAACTAAGGTACGAGGGTCCTTTCAAACCAGGACCTATTACAAACCTACCTCAAGGAACAATCTCCTCGAGTTCACCAGCTTTCACCCACGTCCTCTGAGGGAGAATTTACCCTACGGACAATACCTCAGCTTACGACGGAATTGCACCACCTTGAGCGATTTCAAGAGCCAATCTCAGGATCTAACAACTAAACTGAGTATGAGAGGGTACCCTTCACCCCTCCTCTCCAGAAGTTACAAACGTGCGAGGAATCAACCAAGGGATGTACTCTTAACGGACTACCCTAAGGATACTGCGTCTATCCCACTTACCTGTGTCACCACCTACTGTACCCTTTCTAACCAACTCAAAAAGACTATCAATAAACATTGGGGTATAATCAACAGCGCCAATCGCAACTGGGAAAAACCCCTCTTTTCATTCAAACGCGCACAAAGCCTCCGCAACAATCTGGTACACACACGACCACTGATGCCACGAGAGACCCCACAGAGATCTATAACGGAAGCTTGGGGCCTCCCCAAGATCACTGGGAATTTTCCCTGTTCTGACTGCAGTGTATGTCATCTGACCACACATACCAAAACCCTTGACCTTGAACCCAACAAGACCTGGACCCAAAGAGGCCACACGAATTGTAACACTACGAATGTGGTCTACCTCATTACTTGCCCCTGCGGCCTACGATACGTAGGGATGACGACGCGGAAGGTGAGACTCCGGATATGCGAACACCGGAGTAACATTAGGTGCAAACGCACAACTACGAAAATGAGTGAACACTTTCTCTCTATCAACCACACTACCAACGATCTAAGGTGGACAGTGATAGAAGAGATCTCAAGTGGTAACAACATCCCGAAAGTGCTTTTTGAAAGGGAACAGAGGTGGGTGTACCGCCTGGGGACTAACCTCCATGGGTTGAATGATAATGTCCCTTGGGTCAATATCCTCTAATTGCTCTCAACCTATTTGAATATCATCATTCACATATTAATCCCCTGATACCACTTTTGACACTAATTAGTCCATGGTTTCTTGTCATCCTCTATGTTTTAAAAATTACTATTCTGTACTTCAGGAACTCCTGATACCCAGTCCCGTTTGTTCTTTTGCTGATTATGAGTACCTTTGTCTATTCATGCCCTTCACGTATAAACCAGGTGTCCTTGACCCTGTGCGCGAGTCCGCCACATAGCCCCTTTCAGCAGTACCTCTGCTTTTCCCCAGGCCCTGATGCACACTCCCGTGGGCTTTGTGCTGGTTCGTTCATGCTCCTTTGGTTCCGTGCCATTAAAGTTTTACAAAACTTCCTTTTTTCACCTTCGTTGCTATGCGTTACCCAGCGCAACGAACTTCTTCGTCTTTCCTTATCGCCGCACCGATTGGCTCCCACTGGGCCAATCAGCGTGCGAGTTAGAGCTTTCTACCCAATCAGGGAGAAGCTCTGTTTTAGAGCCTTACCAGGGATACGCCGTGGGGTCTTTATATGCATACCTCCGGCCCGGGTGCACTACTATCCGGACCCGGCAGCAAGAGGCTGTTTAGGCATATCGCGGGTGTAGAGCAGCAAGGGCGTAAGTAACCTTATCCGCTCCTCGTCCAACAAGGTAAGCGAGCCTTCGCTTTCTCACCCGTTCGTGATATTTACACGAACTCCGTTGTCTTCCTTCTTTTCTGATGCAGGGTGTGCCATTTTGCTCCCACCCCCCTACCGGGATCCATGAGGCTTCTAACGGACTGGCCTCTTTGTAAGATCCGTTCCTTTTTCTGCACACTGAGCATCGCGTGCAGTTATATTAGTCCCTAGCGCGATTTCTCCGCATTGAGTGTCACTGCTACATTTCACCTGCGATTCGAGAATTGACTACTAGTCACCATTGAGAGGATAACGTCCCGTTGTCCTTACACCGATATTTTACTATACCTAGGTGCACAGCTTCTCACAATTTTTGCACCTGTGGTAGACCTAGAGGCACTCACTTGTCCTTCGAGCACATCAGTTCCTAATTCCTGATCTGTAGAGCATGATTTGTGTGACAAACATTGATACCTCTCTTTATGTTTTGTCTTTCTGTTTGTTTGTCTCTTTGTACCATCAGAGTAAACTCGTTCCTCTCCCCATAATTAATTTTTTTACTTGGCGGAGTTCACACTATTCAGTGTTTTTTGGTTTTTTCACACATCAGCCCACGGTTGGGTGGACCTTAGCGAGTTCACACCACCGGGGCTGCGCACATCCCCCTCTGGTCCTGACGAATGCCCGATTAACACTCCATGAGGCAGAAACATGTTGACCGCCACGGAGTGAACCAGGTCTTTTATTTTTTTGACCCTCACTCCTTTTTACTTCTTTCCATTTAAGCAAAATTAATAAAGTTTCTTTTTGACTTGATTGGATATTTTAAATTCACTTTCCCCACACAACCAACCCAGCTCCGCAGTAACCTGGCGTCGCAGCACACTGGGATGACATTCGGTCGTCCCAGTGGAAGCCCAATGATGAAGCATGTCACCAACCAGGTTGGTGAGTGAGGGCTTTTTCATACCCACTGGGTATTGTTCCATAGTGGCCAAACTTACTTCCTATGAACATAACGGTTCACAGGGAATCTGAGGCTCGTTGCTCGATTGATTGATGTATTGCATTGATTAGAGTGCCCCCTGTTTCATATATTTTTGTACACTGGCTTTGTTGTTTATTGATATTCTACTGAGGGGACTAGCCGTGTTGATCCCTTCCTCTCCTGTTGATTTTGATGGTTGATTGATTGCTACTCCTCTACCCATCACTGCTTGTCTTCTGCTGTGGTTTCATGAAGGTGGGGGTCCTCAGGATTGCTCAAGGCCGGTGTTACAGAGCATTTCTTCATAATATTCAGGCCAACTGCGTGCTCGTGTATTTGTGCCAATCAGGGAATTTACAGTTTCCTTTACTATCATCAGACAGTGCACTCTGTGGCTTTTCACTCTGTGTTTTGATAAATTCTGCCCTCTTCATGTTGTGCTGTTCATTTTTTTTCATTTTGGTCAGATCTTTCTAGTTCGCTCTACAGTTTTCTATTTCCTCTCTGAGAGAATGGGGATTCAGCTCCTCACTTAGTTCCTTAGATTTTATAAGCCATATGGTACCAGCTGGACTTAAGGACCGAACTGGCCATTTATCCAATCAGGCATTTCCCTGGTGGGAGGCTGGAGCCAGTAGAGGCTGTTTTTGAAGGTCCAGGGCGACCGTCAACACCTCTGTCACTCTCTCCAGCAGGCACAGCAGAGTCTCAAGAGACACACAGAATCAATCAATCAATCAATCAATCAATCATGGTATTTATAAAGCGCACTACATACCCGTGAGGGTCTCAAGGTGCTGGGGGGGGGGGGGGGGGACGCTGCTACTGGAAAGAGAGAGAAAATGGGTGGAGAGAGAAAAAGAGAGAGAGAGACACAGCAAGAGAACTAGAGAGCGGAGAGGAAGGAAGCGAACATGGACATCATTTAGGAGTCGCCAGGGATTGCACCTGGACCCCTGGCTTGCCCTATGCTACCCCTTGCCCTGGATTTGCAACCCCTGGCTGCAGAGGTGGCAAATTCAGTGCCAGGAACACAGGGGCAGCTGGGGCTGCACTCTCTTTATTTCCTGTCAATTTTTTATTACACTAATAGTGAATAAATAAAATGTATTATTCACTAATAGTGTAATAAAAAAGGAGTCCAATAAGCTGGAATATGCCCTTTCATGGGTCCTGAGGCAAGCAAAAAATGCCTGTACATGTACGTTGTGTGCATGCTTGCGGGTGAGAGTGTGTTTATGTGTGAGGGAGTGTATATGTGTCAATTTGTGTGTATGTGTTAGTATGTGTGTGTGAGCGAAAGTGGAGGTCAAGGGACGTGTGATGTCACTTCCGCTACCCCTGGCGTTTCGGTGAATTGATGTCAATGGAAGCAAGGCTGGTTTTGCTGAATCTCGGTCCTTTGGAGGTTCATGGCTGTCATGTCCTGCAAAGTTCTTGGTAGTCTGGTTGGTACAAGCTGTGTTTTAAAAGTGCACTCAATTTTCAGTAGGTTACCACTTTCACTGCTACCAAGTGGCCTCCGTCATGTGTCATTCAAAAGGTTGAATTGAAGGACCAATGTAACAAGTCAGAAATGACTTTGCAAATAACTGCGTTCGACAAGCTGTGGGTTTAAGATGCATTTTTACCACCACAAAATTGGGGCCTATAAGTCACATCTTAAGAAGCAGATGCTATTGGTTAATATGTCAGGACTGGAATAGTTGTCACTCATGATATGAACCACTTGGACGCTATGTGTATTTGATAGCTTTGGGATGATAAGGATAGTGTTTGCACTGCTCAAACTAGGTGCAAACTCTGGTCTGCGCTCCACTTAGTTAGATGGAACATAGGGGCATATTATCAAGATCCGGCGTTAAAATTATCACCGCTTTATCAGCTGAAAACTGCAGCTAAAGCGACAATAATGGGCTTGATAATATGCCCTGGAGAATTCCAATAGAAGCCCATGTTGACACCAGAACATGGGCTTCTATTTGAATGCTCAAGGGCATATTATCAAGCCCATTATCACCGCTTTAGCGGCATTTTTCAGCCGATAAAGCGGCGACAATTTTACCGCCGGACCTTGATAATATGCCCCTTGGTCTCGAACTGAGGCTCAAATCATCAAATTTAGCGTTTCAATCACAGTGAAGCATACTCTGCCCCTCAGTAATGACAGAGAGAAATAGGTTGCAACCCATAAAGGCTTATTAGCACATTAGTAAGGTTACAATCAAATCAGTAAGTTCAATCATAAATCAGCAATCACCTTGTTACAAGCTAAATGTGAATCTGTCAAGCAAGTTAAACAAACTAAATAAAATGCTGTTACCTAAAGGTAGAACCATATGCATATGGCTTCAGTTTACCATTGGAAAATCCCTATACTGACCTAAGTGACAGTGAAGGTCGAGGAATACATAGCGGAACTAGAATCCCAAATACAACCAAATGAAGGAAAAATTGACTTGCTCAAATAAGCAAAAACATGAGCAGCATTGAGTCTCAAGAGAGGGAGGGAATTGTCCGCCTGCAAAAGAAAGGTGGGCAGGGGCAAAGCAAGTCAAATACAAGAATAACTAACACCCGGTCCACACACTTAAATATGACATTCCTCCCATCCTACAGGTTCCCAGTAGCCAGGGACCAATTAAAAAACATGTTGCCAAAAAAAATAAGTATCGGCTTCCTTCTTGCGGGCTTACTTCTCGGCTTCTCCCATCCCCTCGACTTTACTGATATCACACAAAAGAGTATTCACCTTCTTTCCTCCCATCTATAGGCAGGTGCTGGAAATATTCGCACAAAACAATTATTTGGTGCTCTACAGCCATCAAGCTGTAGGCTAACACAAATAACATTTCTAAGGAGAATGCAACGTTTCTGTGCCTGAAAGAAAACAAAATGTATGCACAGTAAACAGAAATGCAAAGTTACTCTGAAGCAAGGCACCTAGGGGCCAGATGTATGACTGTTTTTAGCAGTCGTAAATGAGAAATTGGCCCGTTTGTAAACGTTAAAAAGGGTTGTAGGCTGTAGCATGTACCAAACCTATTTTGCGAGTCAGTAACCTGTTACCAACTTGCAAAATAAGTTTAGCGAGTCGCTATAAGGAAGGGCCATGGCAAGGGCATCCCTTCCTAATAGCGAGTCGCAGGGGGATGTATGATTGTTTTGCGACCACACATGCGGTCGCAAAACAATCGCATTCACCACCAAATTCAAATTGGTGCTAAGTCAGTCGCAAACAGGAAGGGGTCCCCAGGGGACTCCTTCCCTTTTGTCATTGGTAGCGAAAATGTTTTTTAAAAGCAGGCTGTGGTCCCACGAACTACTGCCTGCTCTTAAAAAAATGAAACTGAAATGTTCCATTTTTATTTTTTAAATGCATCCTGTTTTCCTTTACGGGAAATGGGCTACATCAAACAAAAAAAAAACAGCTTTATTGAGAAAGCAGACCCAGTAATGGTGGTCTGCTGATTCAGCAGGCCACCATCCCTGTGAGTACTGGGCATTTTCATTGGGTCATAAAATGCAACCTGCCTCATGAATATTAATGAGGTAGGTGATTTGTGACCCATTTGGGAATCGCAAACAGTGTTTCGGACACTGTTGTACATCAATGTTTGTGACTCACAACAAAAATGCAAATTGAGAGTCACAAACACTGAGGGTCGTACATGTGGCCCTTATGCCCACTCATGCTAATGTTAATATACATATTGTAACTAAAGCTAATCAAAACCTAGGATTCATTCAATCTACCGTTTAAACCCAAATGTAACATAATGTATAAAATAATATGTAAATAAGGTGTGTATGCGTGTAACTAATGATTATGCATGTTACAGGTTAACATATTATTAAAGAAAAATAAATGATGATGATACTTCGTCATCATATTGCAAACGTCATTAACTATTACAGCAGTAGAATAATTTTATAACTCATAGCCTTAGTATCGCTGATGGAGAAGGTGGAGAAGTAGCTGCGTGCCATATTGGAATAGGAATGATAGATTCCACAAAAAGGCTAAACTCATTCACGCGTGAACAGGATGGTGCTGCCACTTCTCTGCAACAGTGCCATTTATTTAACAGGGCAGTCATAACAAGAACAACCTAAATATGCACAGTAGATTGTTTTTGTTTAGAAAATGCATATTTCTTAATCCCTCCAGATTTTGCGAATGTCCTACATATTATGGACATTTAGACAATTTCTTACAAAATGTAAACAATTTTGAAAATTTCTTGCAGATTCTGGGGGAGATTTACTAAGATTTACTAAATTAAGTAGATTGGGTTTAGCATGAGAAAACAGTGCCCTTTTCAAGTAGGTGCAAGGAAGGAGAAATGTTTTCATTTCTCCTTCCTTTTCCGACTTTGCTTGCGTGCTGCACTGTGCAGCAAGCACAAGCATACAAAGTGGAAAAGCTTTGCATTATGTCTGGGCATTGTACAGGAAAGGTACCCTTCCTGTGCAAAACCTATGCTACACTAATGCACACACCCTAGCGCTATTGCGCTAAGGTGAGTGCGTGGCTCACGGCTGCTGAAATCAGCGCCAGAAAAGGGGAAGTGGAGGGGAGAGCCATATCTCTCAAGATATGGCGCTCTCCTGCTCCCTCCTTGTCGGGCAACGCAGCGCAGCCTTGTGGGGGGGGGGGGGGGCAACGCTGCATTGCGTGACTTTTGGGTACATTTCTCCCTTTGTCTCTTCCACATTTTTTAGTCACTAACGTTTGGAGACAAACCTTAAAGTCAATGCATAAAGCCAAGCAAATAATGGTAGCCAGTGGATTAAAGGGGTGGCCCAAAAGTCCCTTCCTGCATCTTTATGTATATGTGTGAGTGATGTGTCGTGTTTGGAGTGTGGTGTTCAATGACATGAGCTCTCACCAGACAGCTAACAATATCTGTGTGTGAGACCTAATTATAATTGGAATTAAATTAGGAAGCCTATTCCAACACATATTCCTAGCCGCGTTGCCATCTTTTGGGCACAGAAATATCAAAGTATTTCTGCACATTTCTATATATTTTTCCAAGGATTTGGACTTGCTGTAGTTACATCACTTCTCTGCAGGGAAAATATTTTTTTAATGGCAACAGAATTACGTCATTCCTCCAATTTTAGCACTTTAAAAGATCAAACAATGACACATTTAAATCCTTTGACTATGCATTCTATTAATTCCAAGAATGAGAGCTGAAGGTCTGAGTTGTGATGCTCACTCAATCTGCTAAATTAGAATTGCTAGCAGGGGCATAGCCAGGAGGGGTGGGCGGTCCAGCCCGGGTGGCACTGTTTTTGGAGGCGGCGGAGGTGAGCAAATCATGTCTGTCGATTATGACCATCCCCCCCACGAATAAGTAGTCCATCGGCCACCACCCCCGCTCTTACCTACACTGGGCGGCAAACTTAGGGTCCGCCCCGGTGGTAGTAGGTCTAGCTACACCACTGATTGCTAGCATCCTTTACTATGCGAATTTCCTACTAGAGAACTGTAGAGATTTGCAGATGTCCATGCAAAATGTAAGCAAATTCCAGAGCAACTATTTTTGGAAACTCACTGTTTTCTATTTGTTCACCTCAACAATTGAACACAGATCCCCCTTCAAACATATACCAGCTACCTGTCTTCGACTTTCTCATTCGTTTATTCGCATGATATGAATAATTTGACCTCTCAACTAAAATACTGCAGATCCCCTGATGAGAAGTTCAGGCTAGACATGAGAATGAAGAAGAAAGAGTCAGCCGTAGGTGGCCTGGTTGCAATTTACTATGATCAGAAGAACGTCTGCCCTATAAGTAGTAGTCTGCTGAACTCCAATGACAGCAACATATTTCTAAATTTTAAGGAAGCCAATATGATGAAACAATAATACAGTAGTGCTTTATATAGATTTTGCATTATCCATAGGATGTCAAAGTGCATTGCAAACAACTCGCCCACATGATCCAACTACAAAGAGCCCATTCTTTTTTGTATCGGAAAAATGAAAGACTGAATATTACCAATGACCCACTGAAAAGATGGGGCACCTAGAGTTCTATGCAAGTTGTAGAACAGGAGTACAAGGGAGCAGAAAAAGGAAAAAGTTTGAAAACGTGAAAAATTGTGTGCCTTATTTACCACAAAAATGATGCAGCATGGCGCTGTCAGACATTTTGCTGCGCCGATCTATGTCATTTTAAAAGCACGGGAATGCGTCATATTTACAATGATAGGACGCATCCCTGTGCTTTCCCTTGTGCTGGCACACAATTGGCTGCCATGCGCCAACTCAGGCACCCTTGCACCATGGTTGAAGGGTGCCTGCGTTGCGAGGATGATTATTTTTTTGCAAGAAGGGACACCTTCCCACACAAAAACAATCATTGATGGTGTTTTCCTCTTTCTATGTGTGTTGCAGAATGCTTGTATTCATGGGAGAGTGCATTGCTTTACCTGTAGTTAGAGAACAATGCCTTGATGTACTTTCATTTTTATTGTATGTTCAATGCATTACTTTACTTGTAGTCCTGAACCAATGATTTCCTTTACTTGTAGACCCGCTCAAAAACAACTCTTTACTCACAACACATGCATCAAATTAATTGCTTTTCTTGTATTCCTGCCCCAGTGCATTGCTTTACTAGTAGACCTACACAATAATGGGGTGAAATGCGGTACGATGAGGGAGGTGGTCCCAGTGGAAATACAAGATTAAATAGACATCAACGTCACCTGATTAATCAATTATAAACAATATTTAAGTATATTGAAAATATTTAATCACATAGAACATATAATGCATCATGTTCAAAACATAGCACATTTATCACACAAGTTTGTGCATAGGTGCCCCAGAAGGGGAAAGGGAGGAGTAGGTGCATCAATGTGCAAAAGTGAGGGTTAGTGATGGAGGGAGGGTAGTGAACAGTGTATACATCAAAAAGCATAAAAAGGCCTAACCAGCCTTAACCAAGGCTAAATTATTTACAAATTCTTTACAAAAACAGAATGTCAAAACAGTACACGGTGAATCTATCACTGTTGTCCACATTCAATACAGAGAACATAAAGCTGTCGACGTTTCAACCCAGGGTTGGTGTAGGCAATTTCGCTCCTTTCAAGAGGGTCTTCATCAGGACCATAGGGGCACACTTAGTCCACCTAGTCGTGCGGTGGAGAGAACAAGCTCGGGCCTGAAGGCTCCAGTTGTAGAGAGGGACAGATTCTTTGTAATATATGTAAACGTATGTGGCTTAATCCAATGGTTTAGCAGAGAGTGCCATGAATAATCGCTGGCTGTTGAAACAGCCAGCGATCAGATGTCAGAAGAAACGTGAAGTCGCTCAACCAGACAGATCGAGCACCTTGATTTATTCATGCCACTCTCTCCCAAACCATTGGATTACGCCACAAACGTTTACATATGTCATATAACTTTATCATCGCTTATCATTATATGTGTTCCATAAAGCGAGATTTCACAAAGAGTCCATTCGAATGCTTGCCATCTCTATATATTGTGACAAGATAGTCATCCGCTTGGGCTGGGGTGAGAATATTCCCCAATCGCAACTCCTGAATCTGTGGCTCGTTGTACACCGTCGAATGTTTCTTCACTCCACAACCAACAAATGTGGTGAAAAAACAAAAAAAATAATTGGAATAAAGGAGAAAATCAACATACAAAGAAGAATTTAAGACTCTTTTCTGGGTGCACTATATTGTGGTCTGTTTGTATGGCATAATGCTTTGATGTACTTGTAATAAAAGCTCAATGCATCACTATACATGTAGTTCTGTACAGATACATTTCTTTACTTTTTCTGCTGATCAAAAGGACTTATTAACTTCTAACACCACAACAAACCATCTTTGCTTAAGTTGCTCCTGCATTTCTTTACTTCTCTACCTACAACAAGCGATACGTTACTTGAGCTGCCCAATAATTTGTTTGCTTCATTTGTAGTTGAGCCAAAAGGTGTTGCTCTACTGCTGCCCCTTCCCAATGCCTGCAATACCTAGTGATTACGCGATGAATTGCTTTACCTGTAATTTTGGCACAAAGCATTGCTTTTCTGGTGAATCACCACTATTTTGCAGTGTTTTCATCACATCCGCTAGCATCTGAGAATAATTGATGGTAATTTTTCCATGGTTTGGCTTTGAGGCTTGCTGAACAATCCCATAGAGAAGTATGTATTGTTTTAAACATAGTAAATCTACTTTTGAGCGCGTCTACGTAGCATGGGCTGACCCAACACGTTTTGACCAGTGGCAGCCGGCACAGGTAAGCACGGTAGGGTGGGGCAGGACGGGGGGGGGGGGGAGGGACGGAAACCGCCAGATGTCGGAATAGGTTTTATTTAATTATACCTATTCCGTCGTCTATCTACTTCCCCCCCTTACACCCTGCCCGCCTCACCGCGTTTACCTGTGCCGGCTGTTGCTGCTTTTGACTGGCCAAGCAGCCTGTATTGAACAGTACTAATCACTTGTAATAGACCAATTCACACTACCCTCTGGTAATTAAATTTCGGATATCTTCCTCCACCAAGATATACAAAAAGTGTAAAGTTACTTATTTTCATCACAGGATTGATTAAAGAAAATTACCATTTCTTGCATTTCTGTCTGTGAGTGAATTCAGTCTATAGGAAGACTCACATAAGACAAGGAGGATTACAAGGTGTAGGCATCACATGCACTCCATGCTAGTAGGCAGTATATTTCAAGAGCACTTGACCTGCAGAAGCACAACCTCAGGATTTAAAACGTACCACAGTGGATGGAGTTGGTTTTATTAATAACAATGTACTTCTACCCAAAAGAACCTGTTTTAGCAACATTAGGATAATGAAAGACTGGGGGGAAAAGCATAATGTTCTAACCTATGCGATGCAGATGGCATGCAGCTCTTTGATGATAGTTTATAGGTCACAGCTATATTAGGACTGTAACTTATGAACTGCAAGAGACAAAAGGATCTCTGTGACAAAAAGAGTAACCCACTGAGCTGCCCACATAGAATACAGTTCTGTAATCTGCATGGTATACTCTCTTCGTGGTAGGCATATTAACCCTCTGAGCTATTTTATGATGAGTCAAAACTGCCACTAGACAAAACTCTTTTCTCTCTCCAGCAGGGACATCAATCACCAGAGTTATCTTAACATTCTTATTGCTGCCAGCGAACCCCGGACACACAAGGAACTCTGCAGCAGGTGCTTTTATTCTTTTTTTATTCTAGGTTATTTCTTAACACAGAACCCACCCGCCCGAAGGTCAGTGCCAGGTGAAGCTGCACCAGGTGCACTGCCCTAAAGCCGGCCATGCTTCCCCAGTCAACGATGGTAGTTTTTTAATGTGGGAATTTTAGAGGTGATTGTATAACAGCTTTCTAACAATAGTACAGGTTTGCATGCTTGACATACGTTAGGCAAACCCACTGTTTCCCAGAATTACCAGGGAATCTGGAAGAGAAAGGAAAAAGGTTATGTCCCCACAACTGGCTCTCATGTGTATGAGACAATCACCTGAAACTGACACCTATGGAAATAAGAGTCAGAAGATGACCCATGTGCTGGAAGCTGCTTGAGGTGCATCCTGTCTATGAGATGCCTATGCTGCTCTGGGAGGTTCTATCTGTCCTGTCTCATTACATTATTGGACCCTGGTGAAAGTCTCCCCTGTGTGTGTTGCGTGATTGCCACAACCGTGGCATTGTGTCAGGAAAGTTGTAGAAATCAGTTCCACTTGTAGTGTGCTTTCTTTTACTGGATCATGATCTTTTTTCCTGACTTCATCACCATAGTTCTCATGTACTTGTGAAAGGAAAGAAGTGTTCCTTACGTCAATAAAGTAAATGCTCCGTTAAGTTATGTGCATGTGTGCAGCACACTAGTCACCTGTGAGAGTATCAAGTCACTTGAGCAGGTGTGTAGGCGCTAGGCCCCATGGATTTAGTCGAAGAGCCATTAAATCAGCTTCTTGCAGAATTAAGAAGCAAGGCGGAGGGTCCTATGTGTTGAGGGAGGGCGTTCCAGGATTTGGGTGTGATGTAGGAAAATGAGCAATCTCCAGTTCTGCTTTTGTGGATGCGGTGTGTGTGTGTGTGTGCGTGTGTGTATGTGCACGAGAGAGTGTGGCAGATCATCTGTGTCTGGTCGGCTGGTGAAAGTGCATGCAGTTGTTTTAGAGAGCTTTGTATGTATGCGTGAGGAGTTTGAATTGGCAATGTTTGTGTATGGGGAGACAGTGGAGCTCTCTGAGATGTGGTCAGAGGTGGGTACTACGTGGCGTGGAAGGTTCAGTATGAGTCTTGCTGTAGCGTTCTATATGGTATGGTAAGGAGATGATTGGAGATCCCTGCCAAGAGTGTGCTGCCATAGTCAAGTCTACTTGTAATGAGTGCTTGTATTACAGTGCATCTAGTGTTCTGGGGAAACCATTTGAAGATTGTGCGTAGGATGTGGAAGCAGGAGGAGCTAACTGCCTTCACTTGCGCTGTCATGTTGAGTTTATCGTCAAGGATGATTCCCTCGTTTCTGGCGTGGTCAGTAGGTTTAGGTGTGGGTCCTTGCTCTGACGGCTTCCAGGTAGAGTCCCAAGGAGAGTTCTTGTTTCCGAAGATCAGCGCTTCTCTCTTGTTGGAGTTAAGCTTCAGGCAGTTGATTCCCATCCATTCTGCTATCTTCACCATGCAGTAAATCAGTTAAGAGTTCATCATCAGTAAACAAACCTTAGTTAGGGAAGCAGGTTGAGTCAAGCAGGCACCCCTGTGATTGAGGAGGCCCATGGAAACGAAGAAGAAACCCATGAGTTTGAAAACTATGTGCAATTGGACCGCCTTTGTCCAAGTACTCCACATACGTCTGCAGATCCTCTGCGAGAAGTGCCTCTACCAGAGAGTTAAAATTAAGTTCACAGATGCTGCAAATTTCATTTAGTGAGTCCAGATGACCACTGTGCTGAGGGCCAATGCCCTTACCAAACAAATTAAGCACCTTGAGGCTGATTTCTCAACCCTTTACACCCGTACACAAAAAGTGACACAATCTAGTGCAAAGTGTTGATAACCCGTTTTATTTTCAGGTCAAAACCTGTAAAGTGATCCAAATAGCTTTTTATGCTACTTTGCGTGGAGGGGGCATCCCCTGACCCTTCTCTTTCCACTACCCATGGTTGTTGGTGCAAATCCCAGTCTACTAACAATGGTAGACAGGGCTTTGTACCAAAACATAATGCCATCTCAAAGCAGGCATTTAGTTGGAGAAATCTTTTAATTTCTCCCAACTTTTCAAGCATTTCATGTGCGCTGCTGACCTGTAGAGCAACAGCACACATCTAATGCATGAAGAGTTTGAAACTTTGTGCAAGCAAAGTATTTTGTACTGGAAGGGTACTCTGTATTCCCAAATTTTGACCCAAATATGGTCAAACCACTTTCTCACAATAAAGTGATGTTGTGTGGTGAGAGTTGGCACATTTGATAACTGGTGAACCACCAGGATCCCAGCTTAAGCCGCATTAATAAAAGATTTGTCAAAAACATTAACCAAATGAGCCGGCAGGCATGAATGAATAAATGTGAAGTACGTATGAGGGTGAATGTTCCCCACTTAGAACCATTGTCTATGGCTAGTCAGATTTGAGGGCACTGTTATTATTGTTCGGAGGGATACGTAGCGGTTTGTCCCATATTTCCTTGATGGAATAATTTTAACATATTTAGAATCCTTATTCAGTGATCAGATTAGAAAAAAAACTCTTATCCTGTGAGGTTATCGTGGCTGTCTTTCATATTTAAGGGATGTCGTTATTGGTGTTCAAATTATTAAGCAGATCAGGAGTATAGGCATGAATTTACTGAAAGTACTGAGAGATTTTAAAAAATGTCTAATAGCGCTTTATCAAATCTACATATAACTTTAGGAAAGGCTGAGACTTTCAGTTTCTAATCGACAGTCGACAGTATGCAGTTTTTGAAAGGGCGCAGGAGTCCAACATGTTACTATCTTGTAGGAATGTAGTTTCAGGGGTGACATGAGCTGTATTGACAGAGTCACCATTCAGAGAACCCAGTGTACAGCCAGGCCATCACATACAGAGATATGTTATTTTCCCTGCGGAAACCCGTTTTTAAGCGACATAGCAAGAACCCCTATGAAAGTCAACCGTTATGCAATCCAAGAGTTGCAATCTGTCAGAACATATCTTTTTGGGGGGTTCATAGATCAATTTAAGGGATTGTACTGTGGAAGTTTCTTCAGAGTGATCTCTGAGAAAGAAAACGCATTTTAAGTGTCTGCATAGTTCAGCTGCTAAATAAATAATTGTAAATTATTGCTTTACACTCAAACGTAAATGAAATGGACTGTTTTTCTTTGACCGAATACTTTATTGTACACTATAAAGGCTGCATGTGATTTCTCTGTCGTGTGCCCGTTTCGCCCCTGTTTACGTGACAGAGTGAAGGCCCTTTTTGTTTGGTTACAGGTTTTTCAGAGTGAATACCTTTTCTGTATAAAAAGAAGGGCTCATGTCGAATTAGCATTGTAAGAATTACACGTACTTAATGCTGATATTACAAGTGACCTCGGTGTTTTGAATGAATGCATGTCAGTGGGTGTAGGCTGACATCTTGTGGTTGAATTTGATATTGTCAATTACTGGCCCATACAAACGTAAATTAATATGTTATGTTTTTGGCAGTGTGTGCCGACTAGCATACAATTTGTACTGAAGGAATACACTTCCCGTACATATTCCTGTGTGTAAACCAACTTAGATCATTCCCGCATATTGGCGTGTGCTGTAGACTACAGCAATGCTTCGTTTTGAGAAATAAATGCATTTGCCCTTGCTTGCACCTTTATAAAGTAGGCATTCGTTTTTGATGCAAAGTCAAGTCTGGATATCTTAGTAGATCAGAATTTGCATCAAAAACTATGGGTTTGATATGTCCCCATATGGTTCCTTTGAGAGGAAGTGATGCAGTGTTCTTAGAGCTGCGAAAGGTGCATATTCCAGAGCAAAACTCTCTTTGCGCGGGATAGTAAACAGCAGCCACAGTAGACAGCAGCACGCGCCACTTTGCACTGTTTCGCATCCCTTTGTCTTCCACTAGTGTCAGCGCTAGAACCTAATAAATCCAGGCCCTTATATTTAAGATAAGGATTTAAATGAAATAGCTTTGGTTAAAATAAAAAATTATGTAAAAGTGACTCTGGGTTACCAAGGTGATGTGCGCAGGAGGAGGTGATGCTGTAACACACGAAAACATGCCCGATAATCTGTGAAATGGTGTGGATATCCTAGGTGCTGTCTCTAATTACTGTATTACTTTGCATTGCAATTGCATATGTATAGCACATCCAACTGCACGAGTCACTCCATCAATCAAAAAATCTTTATTCGCTACATTTCTGTAGCATAAAAGCACGGGTGGAAAGACAGATAAACATTCATTAGCCTTCCCCGACAATAAATACCCCTCTCCCCCCCCAAGTAAAAAATGAAAAGAGAGAACGGCATATGCCTGAGGAAACATTACAATAAAATAACATGAATAAAACTTTCACTTACAGTACATTATGATCACCCAAATCGAATATAGCACGTTACAACGCGTGCTATTACCACGCAGTAGGTTACAATGCGGTCGTTACAATGACCGCGTCGTTACCACGCGTGGCTTTACCTCGCAAGTCGTTTCTATGACTTGCGCTAGGTGGCGCGCTGGACTTAGAAATAGTATAAATTACTATTCCTACTCCAGTTAGCGCAACAGCAGGGAAGGTGTTGGATTTAAAATCCACCTAGCACAAGTCGTAGAAACGACTTGCGATGTAAAGCCACGGGTGGTAACAACGCGGTCGTTGTAACAACCGCTTTGTTACCAACCTGCGTGGTAATAGCAGCGTTGTAAACGCTGTTTCTCCACAAATCAGTACAAGCCATTGTGTCTTTAAAAGTTATCTCCAACCACGCAACCACACAGCCTTTCAGCATATTGCACATCTCCTTATCTTTAAAATCCGCCATATAAACAAGCACCATAGAATGACAAACCAGAGGGCAGTGCAATTGCTGCAAGAACAACAGAGCTGGTCTACACTGTCTTAAATTAAAAAGTGGCAAAATCTCTTCTGGGGTCATTAGAAAAAGTGCAAAAGAAGAGGATGTGTAAATTAGACTGGGTAGATACACCATCACAGGGGCAAGGGCCTACACCTGATAGCGAATAACTTTTTGCTGAATAACCCACCATAAGGGGAAGGTAATTAAAACGAAATCTAGTTAAAACAAAACGATGTGCAGGTTCTGAGATAAAGAAAGTTAGGTTTGTAGGCCTGCTTGTATATGCACCAGATTGTAGGAGGTCACTAATATTTTGTGTCTATCAGTCAGCTCGTCTTCTTGCCGCATCATTGGCTAAGAATATTTGCTTTAGCTTAGCCTTGCTGTAGCCCAGGCATAAGTTGGGAGAAGCAGACAAAGAAGGGGGACTGTGGGCTATTAGGGAGGTCCAGCATACATGCCCAGGCTGAATATCAAGAAAGAGGGTATGCAGTTCCCGGTAAAGAAGGGCTGGGAGGGAGAGAGAGGTGACGAAAGAAGTCCCTAACTACCCACTGGTAGTGTTGGTGAGAAAGGGGAGGGACTGGGAAGTTCTTCCTTTTGGAATAAGGGCCCTCACACACCCAGCCTGCTGGGTGTCATGCTTCATCATCGGGCATGCTCCTCGTCGGGTTGGTGCTGCAATACCTGACGGGCACCCTATGCAGGGGCACTTTGGCAGAGATCTTTTTATTCCTATCCATATGGTGCAGTGGGTGTAAGGCGCACTAGTAGTGTAGCAGTGCAAAAGTGTGAATTAAAACAGGGAAATGGATGAGTCAGGGAAATTAGCCTTTAATAGTCCTGCCTTCCCCCTGGTTAAAAATGGAGTTGGCGACTCACTGCAATGATGCTGCAGGGTGTTGCGCTCAGTCTCGTTTGGTCAATATCTTTCTTGCCAGTTAAGTCAGAGCGATCTAGTGGCAATTCTTCAGGACCTAGAAAAAAGTAACTCTACACTAAAAAAGTAAATTATAAAGTGGTGTACTAGCCTAATTCTAATAATGAGTGACACCAAGAGGTAAAGTACCTGATGGTGCGGCAGCCAATCAGTAACTAAGTTTCAATTGGCCCCTTCAGATTGCGGCAGGTGAAGTACACGGAAAGGTATCAGTGTCCAAGAAACTGCGTCCAGTAGACGTTTGACCTACCCCGCACTGCCACTCTCCAGATTCAAAATAGATTGCAAAGGAAAAGGTGGCAATAGCTTAATTTTGTCAATGACATGGGTAGAACTTGGTTCGTCATGGCAAATGGCGTTTGGACAGCTACGGGGAACTGCTAAAAGCTTTTTAAAGAAGCAATTTCAGCTAGTTGTGTATCATGTAGATCCCTATGCCTACTCCATATGAAACTATCGCCACAGATTTAGCAGCATAGATGATTAAAAGCTCTCTCACCGATTTAAAACCTAGGGGGATATTCTCAAGAACGTGTGATATTCATTACAAAATTAGCTTAACGCAACTCTTCACATCGCAGTCTATCGCGGGAAATAACTCCATGTTAACGTGGTATTCCCAAGCCGGCGGCACCATGCAATAGTCCCGCGACATCGTGTCAAATGAACGAGTTAAAATCAACACGACGCCGCAAAAATGCGAAACACCAACGCAAAAAAAGCAATGATGACGCCGATCGCGATACAAAAATCAGCGAAAATCAGCCACAGGCCTGCAATCCCCACACGACATGAGTGAAAATGCACTGTAAAAGTAAAAAAAAAACACATACAAAAGCCAAACAACAGCGAAGCACAATGGAGTCAGCCGCAGCAAGTGCAGAGGACAACTAGAACCCCACAAGCCCCCCGGAGGACCAACCTGGGACTTCGGGGTCAGGGAAGGGCAAGGACAAGAAAAGTAGGAAGAAGCGGTTCAGTCCGCAGTAAAACAGGATCCTGATAACGGGGGTGATTGAACACCATCAACTACTGTTCGTCACCTCCACGGTGTCACTGGTAACCAAAAATGGGATATGGCAGACCATCATGGACATAGTGAATGCAGTGGGAGTGCTGAAGAGGACATTGAAAGAGGTCAAGAGGCACTGGAATGATGTCAAGCGCAAAACCAAGCAGAAACTCGCAAGCAACCGGAAGGCAGCGATGCAGACTGGAGGTGGGAGCCCAGCGCCACAGGAGGAGCTGGACGAGATGGAGGAAATGGTGTCCACAGCCATCAGTGGGGAGACGGTGGCAGGAGTTGGGGGACCGGATACTGCTCAAAATGACTGGACACAACAGCAACAGGGTGAGTAACGACCAGGGACTGGGGGCATGGGGGAGATTGGCACAATGGCACATATGCACAATTAAGCATAGCACATCTGCGGACACACCATGCCCCAGACCCCCAGCTCCCAACTCCCACCAAGAGACCAATGTACCAAGTATGCAACATCTAAGCACTGTATAAGCACAGAAGTCAGAGGCACACAGCATGTAAGGGATAAGGGGCAGCCAAATCAGAGCTGCAGGGGCGATTCCACCAAAATGCGGCACACACACATCACATGCACAGCACATCAACATTGATAATGATGTGGCGCAATCTGCAACACGTCCACAACAGAACAGAGGACACAACTGGTGCCGCTTGTGTGCAGAATCTGGCCAATCACATATGGCATCGCAGGGAAATTTGAGTTGACAATGTACAAGTACAAACACACATCCATGATGTTGTCGAAATGTCCACTGTCCCGCATCATATATAGGCAGCTCCCCACAAACAGTCACAATGTACACTGTCATTCAGTCTGAATGTAAACAAGTACAATGCATCAACATACATGTGAACACAATGTTAAACTGCATCTCCCCTTCACATTGCAGAGGGAAATTCAACACCTCCTGCAGAGCAGTCCCAACCTCTCTTCTCTGATGATGAAGAGGACCACCACACCTTCGACTCCGACACCCTCCAACAGCTCGTGAAGAACCTCCGCAGCCCACTTCCAGGAGCAGGGCAGCTCAGCTGCTACAAGGAGAACCCACCCCCTGCACAGAACACACAGCAGGCAGCACCCACCACCATGGCTGCCTCCCAGGACCCCCCGACGAACACATGGCCTTCCAATGCCGTGTGTTGGGATGCCAGAAGAAGCTGGCTGAACAGGTGCAGGTGGGGTTCGACCACATGGCAGACAAATTAGACGCCATACATGGGTGTCTAAGTTCCATCAGGGACCACTCACAGTCTCTAACGGACACCCACAGTCTGCTCCATGCCCTCCAATGAACCATGGCTGACATCGCCAGAGTCCTGACTCTGAGACAAGAATGACTGTCTAGTCAGAGTGGCTCCAGCGAGCTCGCCCGGGAGTTGGGACTCATGCGGAGGCTCATGGAGAACATGGAGCGGACGCGTGCGGAAAGAGCAGCTGCCATGGCTGCACACCAGCGAGAGGTAGCTGGGTCCCTCAGTGCCATAAAGACCCTCCTCATGGCATTGCTGCCACAAGGCCTGGCGCTGATGCATGCTGCTGCTACCACTCCATTCACATCTCCGGCCCCTGATGTGTCAATGCCACACAGTGCGGCACACATTCCACCTCCGGCCCCTGATGTGACAGTGCCACACAGTGCGGCACACATTCCACCTCCGGCCCCTGAGGTGTCACTGCCACACAGTGCTGGAGACATAACACCACCACCCACATGTGAGGCACATGCAACAGCAGAGGACGAGAATGCGGATGAATCTGCCCCCATGCTCAGAAGGAAGCGATAGCATTCATCTCCGCCATTTGGCCTGTTTGTTCTTGGTTCTGCTCTCTGCATCATCACCTTTCACTGTACCCCGATGCACTCTGCGACACTCACCTTGGACCACGACATGGACTGCCATATTCTGTTTGGTCACCAATGACACAGCTATCAGACTGCGGACTGAACTTCTCCTCCACTGATGTACTTGTCATTCCCTGAAGGACTCTGGCTGGCCCTCCACCGGCTAACAATGTAAAGTGGGGTTTGCATGGCCCTGTACTGCTCCAGCTGTAACACTCCACTAAATGTGCATTAAACATTCATTTTCACACCGATGTGTCATGTCTATAATCTTGCAAGAGTGGAAGTATGGATGAATGTAGGGTCAGTGATTTCCCCTTACGTTCGTGTTGCTCATGTTGTGCGACTTGGGTCACAGGGTGACACATTGCCGATTGCGTGCCGGGTGGCGCCGACACTAGAACGGAGACACACGCACTAGTTACTTCCATGTCCAGCCCAGAGCCCGGGGGTCATTGTTCACACCCTTATGCTGGACTGGCATACGCCAGGCAAGCCCACTCCGCTTACGCTCACAGCAGGGGACGACAACGGTACATGTCCCAGGTCTACCTTGGAGGGATCTGCTGCTCACAGGTCTAGTTGTCAGCATGCCACAGCCACTCCCTCACGGTTGGTTCACACCACACCTACCCAGCACAGCCGTCATAGGACATGTGACCATGCCACTAAAAAGGGTCTGGCGCACGTGCTGTGCGCCATTTCCATTCTGTAACTGGGTGTCTCTGTGTGGTTCTCATTTATGCCTGAGGGTCTATGGCCCGGGCACAGTACATTGCCCAGTGCCGGGGGTGACATGATGACGTCCGCACCACGGGGCTCAATCATAAAGGGTCCATGGCTTGCGGTGCACAGACTTGGTGGCACCGAATACACTGCGGAAGGCACAGTCACACCGCCACGGGATGGTGTCTTTCGGTGCACTGAGATAGGGGCACCTTAAGTGCTGAGCGGGTGTGCAGCCTGCAATGATTCGCCGTCCAGGCAGTCCGGAATGGTGGCATTAGTGTGAGCCCTGCTGGACCGCAGTGTAGGCCTGAGCCAGCGGGCAGTGCGGGTCTACCAACACATGGTGTCACCTCGCGGTTCACAGAGTTAATGGTACCTCTAGGGCTGAGCGTGTGTGCAGCCTGCGATGATGCGGTGTGCACTGATATGTTCTCTGCCATAGCGAAATCAAGACCCAGAATCAAATGTGTGACCTGGTGGCCCGCGGTGCAGGGCTGCATTATGTGGAGGGTGCCATGGTCAGGGGGCCCGGGCTTGGAGCTCCCACTGGCACGTGGTGGGCCCTCTTGGAGACACGCCGGTGGTGGAAGGTGAGCAGTGAGGCCTGGTTGCGCAGGGTGGGCAGCGGGAGGGGCTGGGGTGCAGCAGCCTGTGTGCGCAGGTGCGGGCAAGCGATGATGGCATGTGCTACAGTATGGACTCTGCCATTCATGTCTCTGGCAACTGTTTCAGATGAAGGACATGGGGGACTGCAGTGTGTACCGGCATGTGGTTGGAGACACACCGGTGGCAGCAGGTGAGCAGTGAGACCTGGGTCCGCAGTGTCTGCACTCTCTCTCTCTCTCTCTCTCTCTCTCCCTCTTTCTCTCTCTCTCTCCCACTCTCTTACTCCCTACATCCCTCGCTCTCTCTCCCTCTCCCTCTTTCACTCTCCCTCTCTCCCTCTCTTTCTCTTTCTCTCTCCCTCCCTCTCCCTCTTTCTCTCTCCCACTTTCACTCTCCCTCTGTCCCTCTGTCCCTCTGTCCCTCTCTCCCTCTCTTTCTCTCTCCCTCTCTCTTGCTCTCCCTCTCTTTCTCTCTTTATGTCTCTCTCTTTGGCTCTCTCCCTCTGTACTTTGATGAGCAATGACACACCTTCTGATCTAGGTTTTTGTCTGGCAGGCTATGACTTACAGAATGTCCTGAGAAGACCCGCCATGACTCTTTGGAATTGTTGTTTTGGGCTTATTCTATAATAAACAGATTATTTGGATATTCTCAGATGAATGTATGATTCTACTTTTTCTAACCACACATGTATGTTAGGTGTTGTGATTGTGCTACTACAGGCGAATTGTGTGTTTTATGATTTCGTGGAGTTGATGTGCAATATCTTTGTCTACAGGAGGGTGGGGGGAGTTATGGGGCTGGGATACTGCCCGGGGGGGGGGTGGGTGCACCTGGGGGTGGTGGCGGTGGGTGTTGTTGCCCTATTGGGGCTCTGGGCTGCATGTTCTGTTGCTCCAGGGCATCTGTTCTTCATGCGTGGCTCTGGGCTGTGCTCCCTTGTCTGGTGCCGGTTCTGGTCTGACTTTACACCAGGTCAGAGCAGGTGTTAATTTCCTGCTGCTAACGCGCCTTATCGCCTGTTTTGTGGCCTTATCACCGATGTGGCTGGTAGTTGAGAATGTAGCGAAGTGGTGCTGTCGCGGGTTTTTGCTCGAGAACGCCTTCTCTGCATCTCATTAGTGATAGTTGCCGGGGTCCTCCGTGGCGATGTTTTTTGCGGCTGCTACCGCAGGTAAACTGGTGATATGGGCTGTTAGCACCAGCTTGTGAATGGTGCGATAAATTTATCACGACTTTGGCTGCGCTAAAGTGCCGATAACTCGGTGATAGATCCTTGAGAATATGCCCCCTAATTTTTTACAACAGCTATGTAACCCCACAATGGACTTTTTCAACATAGCAATCCTGTTTGATCCCATTGGTTTCCAAAGATATTTGCTGCCAAAGAGGATGCCCAAATAAGAGAAGGAGGCAGCCTCACACACGCTGGTCTTATCGATGAAGTGCATCAGTCTTTTCTTGGGCCTTGTCCCATAAATCATAGTAAAGGTATTACTTTTGTTAACTTGTAGGTCCAACTCTAGCATAAAGGCGGTGTAATCATCCATCAGCCCTTCCAACGTTCTCCCAGTTCTTGCCACTAAAACTGCATCATCCACATAAAAAATGTATTGGAAGGGGTTGTGTTCCTATATAGGGAGTGTCCTTTGTTCTCACTGTTAGTGCAGATTCCACTATGTTCATATAGAGAGAAAATAGAAAGGGAGCAAAGATGCACCCTTGCCTCTCACCAATTTATGTTAAGGGATTCAGTGCATTCACCATTTCTCCCATAACTGACACACACATTCACCTCTGAGTACAGCTGTCTTATGAAATTAAGGATGCCCTCCTCTATGCCCATCTCGGATATAACGGACCAAAGTTTGGAATGTATATTTGCCTATTAGCATACTCCAATCCAAACATTGGTCTGTAGTGCATAACCCTATCTTAAATCCATACTGGGTGTCTGCTAGGATATTTTTTAAGTTTGCCCAATTTTCCAGTCTATGCAACAGAATATGTCCCATACTTTTAGCTGTGGCATCGATGATAGATATTGGCCTGTAACTCTTGGGTAGGGATCTCTCCCCTTTTTTGTTATAGATTGGGATGATAACTGAGCTTTTCCAGGGGGACCTATGCTCAGAATTGCATTTAAAACATTTGTAATTAAAGGGCCCCACAGAACCTGGCAGTCTAAACAAACATTAACAGGCACCCTATCTGGATCAGGAGCCTTTTATCTACTGATTTCCCTTAATGCCCTTTGCACCGCCTCTAAATCAAAAACCAGAGGATTGGGACCACCTCGTGCCTCAGCAGGATCCACTTCATCCGACGTCAATAACTTCTTTGAATATAAGGTGGAAAAATGGTCAACCCATTTTGATTAATGAATATGAACATCTGTTGAGGGATCTGTAGCCTCCCTAAAATATGGAGCATTTAGCATTCTCCAAAAGGCCAGACTATATTTTTGTAAGCTAGCAGTCTGGAGAACCTCCCACGCATATTCCTTGATCTGCTTTATCCTTGCCTCCAGGATCTTCTTGTATGCAGCCCTCGCATTTCTAATGAGGACCCCATCTCTCGACTCTGTGTGTAAGGCCATATGCAACTTGGGAGGGCTTTAATGCTGGTCGAGTCAAACCAACCCCGGGAAAGTGATTTTGCCAAGCGGATATCTCATGTAAGGGCCTGCCTTATATTTGCCAGAGTGTCAGTAAAGCAAAAATAATCAATTCAGACTTTGCCTCAGACACAAGGCAATCTCAGCCTGATTATCAGAGAGAACACTCGAAAATAGCCTTGTCCACCTTGTTAAATTAAATGGTAAACCAATTCTTCCTTGCCAAAACTGGCTTGAATCCAACCCTGGGATGGGACTTATTCGCACTGTCTAACTCCATCCTATGGCACAGTTTTGCAAGGACACTGTAGCCTGTGAATTCAGACTCAAATTCAGCGACCAATGCGGTTAGGGCTTCAGTAATTTAAAAATATAATCTATCGTAGATACAAGATCAATACCCATAAAAGTGGTGGCAAACCCACTTCCGAATCCAGCAACACATATGCCATCACGAAATTGAACTTTAGCAGTAAATTTATTTAAGGATTTCCAAATTCATTATGTCTGAAATGCACCAAAGTTTCCTTCTTATTGTCTGTCAATCCACAGACTGGTTTTGTAAATTTTAAATAGTGATGGTCATTAAAGCCCCCCATCCAAAGCAACCTCAGGAGTTTATGGTGATCATTGCATATCATCTGAATGATTGAATCAAAAGCAATCATCACCTGTGAACTTCTCCCATTAAAACAGTTATTATAATAATTATTAACAAATCCCAATCATTCGATAAGTCACACAGCAAAATGTGGAAAAATCAGAGTCATTATATAACCGAATCACAACGCCTGGGAAAGTGTTTACAATAAATGGAACTGGTGGCCCATAGCTCTGCCAGAATTGGAGGGGCTGTAGTGCTAGAGGCACTCTTGTGGCCTGACACCCTGTGATGAACTTTGACTACCATTATTTTAATTAACTTTAGTGTGTTCTTTTATCCCAGCCTGAATGTACGATGTCCTGCATATGCCTGTTTCTCTTAAACGTTTCTTTCTTGTAATCTTGCAGTCTTTCAGTGGGAGCTGTCACGGAGTAGGACAGCCTTGCCAAGAACAGAACGTGTGGGATGTGCATTTGAAAGCATGAGAGGGAGAGAAAGGTGTGGAATGTACTTTTTGGTCTCGAAGTGTAGTGTGTGCACAAATGTGCATTGTGTTGTACATTGGTAGAATTATGAAATTCTTACTATTGACTTTGACATGGCCTCATGTCATCCTGTTTTCTGACTCTGCCTTGCTTGAGCTTTTTCTGAGTGCACAGCAGCGCTTGCAAGTTGTTTGGGTTAATCACGTTCAAGGATTGTTTTTGTGAGAGATTGTTTAATGTACCCAGGAAGCTTTGTGAGCTTCATCAAGATAAAGGCTGGAACATGCGAGATTGGAAAACGGAACGTGGGAACTCCTTCCTGCCATTGGAATGCTTGCTTGGCAGCTGGCCAGTTCTGGTAAGATTCCTCTGGTGCTGGAGGAGGTTTCTCTCAAACCTTCTAGTTTGTTTTTGAGATTATAAAGCTGAGGGTTGTTGACTTACAAATCGGGAGTTTGGAATCCGAACGGGGACGGATGCGTCCACTTCGGCGGGACCCTGGTTGCTGAGGCTCTTAACCCCGGCTGTTTAATTCCCCCGGTCAGGAGTGGGCTAAGATGCAGTGTTTGCACCAGGTGAAGTATTGAGTTTTGACTAGTGCCATTGTGATGCATGGTTCCAGTGGCTGGGGTCATTTGAGGTGCTTGAGCTTTGATTATTGCCATTGTGATGTTTGGCCAGTGGCTTTGATCATTTGAGGTGTTTTCTTTGTGATGTAAGAGTGAGTTGAGGTGCACATCCAAAGGAATCATTTAATGTATATATATCTTTCTGATCTCTTGCAGGACGTCCAGCATATTATATTTTCTTGAGTGTTATCTCATATTACTTGCGACTTGTTTATTCATCAGTATTATTCATGCATTTAGCTGTTATATTTACCAAGAGTGTTATTATTGCTTGCATATATTTACATATCTATATATCTGTTTGTGTATTTTAGTTTTGTGTATTTGGCATCTGGGAAAGTCTTTTTGTTAGAGAGCATTGTGTAAAATAAAACCCCATGCCTTATTCTGAAAGAGAGAGTCTTTGCATTTTGTAAAATAAAAGCCTTTACTAAAGGTGTTGTTTGTTTTGTGTTATGTCTCCTGCTTCGCCTTGTGGGTTTGAGCTACCGTGTGGAAGATTCTGTATTATCTGAGAGGCGAAAGCAAGACAGGGGCAAGCCGGAGTTTAATATACACCATACCCATTGATGTAACTTGGCTAAGCCCCCCAGGTCTCTTGTAAACAAATAATATAATGTTTTACCACTCTCTCTAGCCAGGCTGACACTCCCAACTTTTTCCTCAGTCATGCTATATTTCATGATAAAATTTTGACTGAGTCAGAGTAATCTATGGACACGTTAATATGAGTGTTAGTACAATTAGCAGAGTCATCAGACTCCGCCTCCCCTACTGGATATTGGAAAGAATCAGGAGAGGCCAAAGAGCTCCTGGAGCTGGTCTTTCTGGTCGCATCTGTTGATTTAGCAACTAACTCCCCCTGAGTTACCCAGTGGCGGCAGACACAAACAAAAAGTGGTGGTGTGGGTGCACAGGGGAAACACAGTAGAGGGAACGCGGGAGGGTTTAATAATATATATTTTTTAAAGACTTACCTGAAGCTGTCAGCCTCCTCGCACCTCGGTGTTGCTCTGCTTCCTTGTCTCAGCAGACACTGGGACAGCATCAGAGACTCCCTGTGCAATACCCACGCTTCTCTCATGCTAATACCAAGCAAGAGAGCAGTGCAGGTATGGGCCTGAGCAGCCTGGTCTAACTCTCACACAGGCACAGAGAGCTGCTGCCGGTGTTAACTGAATTATCTCATTAGTGAGCTGGGGGGTAATTGGAAGGGCGAACTGCAGTAGATCATGAGATCTGCCTACCACCCCTGTTGCTTAAAAACTCTGCCAGTCATTGATTGCTCCAGTTTTAGTGAAGAATAGGTTATTCCATTTTTGATGCCTCAGTGGACGATTGTGGGTTTTTATACTGGTCTATATTGACAGAACTCTGGTTTTGTGGGTAAGGTTTGGTTATTTAGAAAAAAGGGGGGTCCCCTGCATAAGGATGGCTTGCCAAAAGCAGGAAAAAAGCAGTATAACTTAGAAAAATGAGCAAGAAGTATTACATTTAAGTTACGGGCATGTAACTACACATAAATAATTTAAACCAAGCTGGGGGTCACGTAACTAGTTAGCATGGAAGAGTCTTGTTCGTTATCGGGATTAACCAAACAAATTGCTCCACCAACTAAAAACGGCTATGCACCACCACCCACAGAATCGAGAAACAGCTTTCAATCTGTTAAACCTTTTCGTGTCCGGGCGAGGTTTCCTGTCTTTAATTTATTTGTGTGTAGCTATTGTCTGCAACTTAAATGTAATATGTGTTTAACTGTATTGAAACAAACTTGTGATGCATTTGTGTAGGAAAGTTACATTCATTTTTTCACTTCATAATTGCGTATTTTCTCACTGATAAATGTTTCTTACCTTTTCCTTAAAGGGGAAATCCCTCGTCCCCCCTTCCAACCATGCCACTCCTTGTTTCTCTTTCTCATTTTCCTGTCTGTGCCATCCTCTGTGTAGTCTTTCCATAACCATAGATTCTGGTCCTACTTTATTTAGACAATATTTTGTGAGTTTTAGTATACTCACTTGAGCACATCAATACCCTTACACAGAGAGAGTAGCAAAGAGATGTAAACAAGATATCTCTATTTGATATACTTAACAACTTTGAGTAAGCAATTATTATGGTTCTTGTGCATGTTTTTAAAGAGTGAAGTTCCGTGGCGCAGGCGCCCGCTACATATTTACGAGTCAGCACTAAGCCACTTTTTTTGACTTAATACTGCCTCATAAATATTGTCCCCTTTCACGCAGTTTTCTGCGCTAAAGGGGCGTGCAATGGGTGTTGCTGGGGGCGTTCCTAGCAACATCCATGGCTTTTGATACTGCCCCTGATTTATGAGAAATCGTAAATCTGAGGCAACGCCAAAAACTTACGCCTCCCCAAAGGAGGCGTATAGGAGGCACAACGAGGAGAAATATCTTTATTTCTCCTCGTTTTCCTTTTTCTATGTGTGCTGCATTTTGCAGCACACATAGAAAGAGGAAAAAGCCAATTTTGATTGTTTTTGTGCAGGAAGGTTTTCATCCCCACAAAATAGTCACCCTTGCACCATGGTGCAAAGGTGCCTGCGTTGGCCATGGAAGCCATTGTACTCCAGCCCAGGGGAAAAGGACAGGAATGCCTGCCCTTTTCTTTTGCCATAGGTCAGCGCTGCAGGAAGGCCTGCGGTGCTGCCCTGCGGCAAAACCTCATAAATGAGGCCCTGTCTATTTATACACTGGCCCTTTTGTGGAGCATTTTAGTGGTATGTATGTGGGTTCAGGGGTATTTCAGCTGATTGGGCATGAGAATATCTGCATGCCTCTTCTTGGTTAGTAGATATTGGGATTGTAGTCTTGTCCAGATGAGTTGTTGGATTTAATACATCAGATGCCCCAATCATCCCTGAAGTCCACTAGGAGCAGTGGTTAAACAACCTTCGAAAGTTGCAAATTCCCAAACCGAAGAATATGGGTCAATGGGGGATCATAGAATAGTGTTTGGGTAAACACATTGGAAGAAACACACTTTCAAACAATAAGATGAGATAAGTGTTTATGGGCTGCACCCAGGAGATGCACAGGTTCACTCTAGTGGAAGGCGTGGCTTCCAACCACCACAAGTAATACCACCACAAGTAATAAATGATATGAATTAGATCCAGGAGTGATCGAGGTGTACCCACTAGAAGTTGTAGATTCCCAACCACTAGTTGTCATGAGTATGTGAGTCACCAATAGCACCAACAGACTTATGTTGCCTCAAAGTTGCAGCTTCATGGCAACCAAGTGTACAGTGAGTCTCTGGGTACCGCACTGGACAATGGAGGTCCACCCAACTGGAAAACAAAGCTTCTAAGCCACAGCCTATGAGGTTCATTCAGGATCAAAAGAGGAGCAACACACCAGCAAAGTCAGCCTCCCAGAATGCCAGAATTGTGTGTTATTGGGCTACTCACAGGGGTGGAAGAGTTGCTAGTAGCCGTAGGTGCAGCTTCTCAAACCACCAATCATAATATATGTCTGAAGGTTCCACCGAGGGTAAATGCGCAGCTCTTAAAAAGAGCTAACTCCCAACCAACTATGGGGTATATCAGCAAGCAGGCGATAAAAAATTATTGCCGCTTTTGCGTCTGTTTTTCGTACGAAAAACGACGATAATTTTATCGCCTTATCAGCAAGGTCACGCTATCGCGTGATACCTTTCCTTATCACAATTTCCCTTAATGAGATGCAAAGTGGGCGTTCCTCCCCAGGATAACGGGAGAAATGTCGCTAAGCGACATTTCTCCTATTATCAAGCCTCATGCAAAGCAGCATAGCGACAAGAAAAGTAGCGGTAACCTCTGTTATCGCTACTTTCCTTACGCCTGCTTTGAAACTGACTTAGCTATGATATCCTATGGAAGGTGAATATCATGGCTAAGTACGTTAGGCCCTATCAGCAAGCTATCGCAAAAAGTTGTGTGATTATCGCTGGATTTCCAGCAATAATCGCACATTTGGCAGCTTGCGCTCTGAATTTTATTGCTTTGGAGATGAGCGTTGCTAATAGCACGCTATCTCCGCGATAAAATTCAGAGTTGGCCGGCGATAATTATCCTCACGCTAAAAGCGCTGAGCGCTGAGCGATAATTATCGCCGGCCCTTGCTGATATGCCCCTTCGTTATTACAGGTCTGCAGAGAGGCGACTTGGCCACCTGGAGCAAAGGAGGATGAACCCTTGGATGGAGGTTTGGTTATCAGCAGTAATCGAATGATACGTGGCTCGCTTGCAGGAGAAGTGGAGACAGGGGCAGAGAAGCATGGTCACTGGCCCACGGGCTTTCCTGTGGAAACTGGGAAGAATCCTCTGGAAGACATACTTAATCTCTCCAAACTTTACCTCAATGGCTTGTGAGGAAGGGTTAAGGATAAGGCCTGAACCCCAGTCCTAGTCAGAGAGGCCATTTTGCTAAGCGGGTGTTGTGGCAGGGAAGCAGAGGTTATGTGACCACTGAGAAGGCCACAACACATTGCAGCCCAACTGGCCTGAAGAGGAAGAGGAAGGGGAGAACAAATGCAGAAACATATCTAAAGATGCAGAAATATATCAGAAGATGCAGAAATATATCCAAAGATGCAGTTTTTTTTTCAGCCAAATCTTACAGCCACACATCACTGACAGTAGGAGATAATAATGTGAAGTGGAGGTCAATTAAGGAGGAAAACATCAGAAATGGGCAGGTGGGTAGGATAACATTAGAGCAGGAGCTTTGCATAGCAGGGAGTGCCTCAAAGGAAGTTATTCGAACAGTTCTCCCTCACCATCAGCTACTTACGCCTCTGTTTCTGGTCACGCCACGTCAAGATGGTGGGTGCCATGCGGCAAAGCAGTAGCAGTATGGACGACTATGAAACCTTACTGGACATGGGATCTACATCATTTACTTTCCTAATGTACAACCGGTGAAGTTGTAAATACAGCTCTCATAGCGGCATTTCCCACTGTTGTGATGCTGAAGTACCAGGTGGCTTATAAGATCCCACTTTCAAAGTTGTCAACTGGATTGGAGCAGCTAATATTTAAGTCTATGTACATTATAATTAGGGCTCCCGGTTTTATGGTATTTATTTTTTTTACATTTCTGTCTGTATTCATCTATATGTATTTTTTGGCCATTTTTTCTGTATTTAGCCATTTTTATTGTGTGTTTTGCATAAATAAATGTAATTGTAAAACTGTAAATTTCTGTATTTAAATGATATACGCGCATACTTTGATGTTTGTCATGTTTTAGCTATTTAAGTTGTCAAATATTACATAACAGTACATCCACTGGCAAATATTTGCATTATGCCACAAATATATATTGACACATGCAGTTATTTAAAGAAATGTCATCCTGTTTTTTAATTTCCCATGCTGTCCATCTGCTCAGCTGTTGGGCTATAATTCATGAAAGACAGCACGAAGAGTCAGTTAGAAGAAGCACATTTTCTGTATTTATCCACTTTTAAAAATAAATGCAGACAGAAAACACATTGTTTTCTGTCTGTATTTATCTGTAAAAATCCGTCAAAAAGGGCAACAGGGTGCCTTAATTATAATGCATCTCTCACACTAGCAACTTACATTGACAGAGAACCATAAGTACATTCCATAACAAAAACGACTCCAACACAGCCCGCAAGTGAACATCATAACTTAATTAGATGTGGTGCCATTAGCAACAGCCCTATCCACCCCCATTGCTCTGCTGCATGCTCTCATTAATTGGTGGAGCGGGTGTGGCAATGGACTGAACAGATGGATTGCAAAGGAGAAACAAGCATTGAAAATGCAATAGGTCTCGCCTTTGATTAAGTTAAAGCCATTTGCTTTGCTAATGGTATTGTATAGCAAAGCAAATGGCTTTAACTTAATGAAAGGCGAGACCTATTGAATTTTTAATGCATATGAAATGAGGAATAACTACTGGAAATCAGTAGCACTAGCCCGGTTTCCGCATGCTTTCCAAAGAAGTGGGCTCTTTTCAGGCCCCTATCCACAATTTTCAATTATGACTTTAGGGCATTGGCAATATCCTTAACTACACTTAACCAACAAGAATTTCAACAGCGATGACATACAATCCATCTAATATGTTTTTATAAAATAGCCAAGGAAATTTGATATTGTAGTCAATTGTGTCATAGGAGCGAATAGTCCAAGCTGAAAAAGTTCTTCCGGCTTAGGAGCAATTGATGATGAGAGATGCTTGGTCTAATGTCTCACTCGGCAGTGCCCATGCCCCTGCAAGGATTAAACATTGAATTTCGGACACTGACATAAAGAAAGTAGAGAGTTAGTTTCATTATAATTCATCCCAAACACACACACCAACCCACATAGACAAAACAGTGTTTAGACAAAAAGGCGACCTTCACTCAGCCAGAAGGAAAGTCAGATGTTCTTCTGTCGCATAGGACCGAGGGAGGAGTGTCACATATTGCAGAAAACTAGGTAACCGTTTACCGAGGGAGTCAAAAGCTGTACACCTTTGGCAAGTAAGGCCGTGCGCCCAAAGCAGAAACATGCCCAGGGCAAACAGCCAATTTAAAGAGCAATGCTGCTGAAATCCTTAGATGGAAGACAGGATTACACGCAGCCCACGGGTGCGCCGTTCATCCCAAACACACACACCAACCCACATAGACAAAACAGTGTTTAGACACACAATAACAAAAAGGCGACCTTCACTCAGCCAAAACGAAAGTCAGATGTTCTTCTGTCTCAAAGGACCGAGGGAGGAATGTCACATATTTCAGAAAACTAGGTAACTGTTTACCGAGGGAGTCCAAAGCTATACACCTTTGGCAAGTAAGGCCCTGCGCCCAAAGCAGAAACACAACCAGGGCAAAAAGCCAATTTAAAGCGCAATGCATGGAAGACTGGATTACACGCAGCCCGCCCGTGCGCCGTGCCTCCTTCGCCGTAGCGTCAGGCCGACCACATGCACGTGTATTTGCATTTGTAATCGATTCAACATGTGCACGCGTACGGAGGAACAAAAAATGCACGCATTTGGACAGCCCGACGCCATCTTTGTCCCTCCGTATGCGTGCACATGTTGAATCGATTACAAAAAGCCCTCGTATGGCGAGGGTAGCGCTGTGTGCTGCTAACGCCAGGCGAGACCTAAAAATGGTACAACAGTGATATCATTGGTAGAGTCCAGTGGTGCTGGGACAATTTTCAGAGTAGGGGTGCTGGTATCAAACTTACATTACCCAAGTCATAGGGATTGTCAAAAATCCAAGCATCACACAAAGAACAAGTGTTGCATATTAACCACGCCCATTCAGCAGAAGAGCGGTAAGGATGTGGTATGTAGGTAGTGTTGCATTTTGATGCACACTGTCACAAATATATTGATTAAAAATATTGTGGTAGCGTGCTATCATTTACAGACAGCACATTTTTAATTGAAATGACCATACAATTTGCACAGACACGCAGATAATTTTGTTGAATAACTATCAATAATGTGTGAAAATCGGGTTCAGTGACTAATATCATTTGCACATCACTCAGTTAAGTGTCTTGATTTGTTTTGATCCTATTAAATGTTTTTTTCCATCTCACTTCGGAATTTCAAAAAAGTGCTTCATTTGTGCTTTCTTCTTTAGTAGGTATTTAAATGTTGTGTGTAAGAAAAAAATAACATCTTACAGCCTTTCCCTTCGCACTTTCTGTACTCGAGCAAGATTGTCACATATTTCACTTTCAAAACATTCTCACACTTTGTAGTCACAGAATGAAAGGTAAACACCAACCTCAAATTGACTGACATTTGACCCCTGTCTTTGAATGCAAAGCAAACCAGACCAGATGAAGGCAAAGCTTAAAGGCATCTTCATTACTCATTCACCTTCTGAACGCCAGCATGAGTATTTCTGGCTGTGCTGCAGGACCAGACACACACCTACTTCCAGCTCCTATGGTAGAGTTAACAAATGACAACATATTGAGTGTTATTCAGAAATTCAACCTTTCAGTCAGAAGCCGAGGATCTAAAGGCAGCTTTAAGTCACCAGATCATAAACCATGCAGAGTAATATTTCCTAAAACATTTTTTAGGAACCTCAGAGCAGACCCATGAATGCATCCCTGTGCACTGTATGGGGTCTCAAAAGATAGCATGTTCACCAGGTAAACAACTAAAGTTAATTTGTACTAATACAATTTCCCATAGACACAGAAAATGTGAAGCCCTTTGACACATCTAGCCCCAAGAGAGCTTGCCTGACACAACTTGGGGCACTTAATGTTATTCTAGCAGTTGCATTTTGAATAGATTGAAACTTTTTATGATTTTAAACAACCTAAGGCACACTGGCTGAGTGAAGGTTGCCTTTTTGTTATTGTGTGTCTAAACACTGTTTTGTCTATGTGGGTTGGTGTGTGTGTGCGGGATGAACGGGAGTCAAGCATTCATCAAATGACAGGTGATACTGCTGCTTTCTTGGCTTCAGGTGCAAAGGGTAGAAGTACTGGTTTAAGTGGTTTAGTAGGGAAGTAATAAGCTGACATGGCTGCAGTGGTCTAGGCCCTATTGCAGTGGCGGGTCCTCTGCTGAGGTGAAGGAGCGCAGCCTCACTGCTTTTTAGCAGTAAAATGAAGGGAAAATAAAATGATAATAACTCACGTTATTATCATTTTATTTTGTCCTACTTCCAGCAGCTTTGCGGGCTCCATTTTTCACAGGGCAGGGAAGGAGTGGTAGCACCCTCTTAAGTGCACAATGATAGTCTGGCCGGCCCGCTCGGGCTAGCCAAACAGACATGCACACATTGCATGTTCGCCATGCAGGCTACATTACAGTATACATGGAGAACATGCCCAGGCTCCCAGTCAGTGTCTGAGTGCTGAACAACGGCGCTCAGACCAATCACACTGCTGCTAAGGCAGCGTTGTGATTGGCTGACTGGGAGCCTGGATGTACTTTCTGTTCAGTCCAAGCGAGGGAGTACAGAGGAGAGACGCTGGGAGGAAGCGGTGAGAAGGTAAGATTTCTCTTTTTCTTTTCTTTTTTAATACCCACTTCCCCCCGCGTCCTCCCATCCTCGCCCCTCTGCCTCCGATCTGTGCCGGCCTCCACTGCCCTATTGTGAGATGAAAATAAATGTAATTCCTAGGGTTTTACCTTGTCAACAGAGGCCAGGCCAGTGGCCATGTCAGGGGCCAATATATTTCTTGCTGACCACCCACTATCATCATTCCATGTTGTATGAGTTGAGTCAGAGCTAATGAGTGCCCATCTCTGACATCCCTCCTTCACTGCCAAAAGGATGCCCCCGGCCATCCTTCCTATTCAGGTGAGTGATGGTCTGGGTATCTTCGGCATATGAGTAGTACCCTACTAGTTGTTATATGGGGGCAGTTCGGGGGTGAATATGGATTACCTGTAGAGGACTATGCAATGTTAACCTTAATAACTTTCCAATCAGATTAGGATTGTGAGAGGTTTAAAGTCTGTTAGTTCAACTTGACTCAATCATGTTTTTTCATGAGTGTTTAAAAGAATGGTGCTGGACTGCATGATGAGCAGTCTCTCATGACTGATGTCCTTACATTTAATTTGCAATCTTTTAGTTAGGCTGGTTATCTGTGCATGTGATTATATGATTATATGTTGTGCACTTCAGGAGGAAACCAAACAATTTGTATCTAATCAGAATTCTTTCAAGAAAAATAGAAAACTGAATTAATCCGTTGTTTGTATTTTATTTTTATTATTCCTTTCTAATGTTATTTATCCTTTTTCTTTCTTTTGCAAGTGATAGTTTGGAAGTTAATCAATTAGCATTTCTAAATAAATTAGAAGAGTGCCAAGGCTTATGGTGAGTATATTTAGATACCTAAATTGCCACCCAAATAATGGCATGTTTAGTATGCATAATGTGATTAATTGCTGTGGTTGTTTCCTTATTAGAGAAGTAATTCTAGGTTATAAGAAGGCAGAGTGAGGGGATACTAGTGAAGATCTAAGCTGTTCCGTCTCGTTGTTACTCCCTGGGCGGATCTCAAATCTAACCCTCAAGGTACCTACTGAGGGGACTGTCGGGTAGGGAATGATTGTGAACACACCCCAGGCCAGTGCTTAATTTGTAAAAACATTAAGAGCCGGGGCCCCTTGTCAGGAGACCACCACAGTTTGCACCACACATTGCTGTTGAACTCACACAACTACTAATCATCAACTTGCTACAAGTGTGACAATTCAGACTGTTCAAGACCGCCAAAGCTTTAAGAATGACTTGGGTGGCAGGTATTAGTTGTTTTTAATTTATATTGAATTCACAAACAACAGTTTTTCTGCTCATCTTTAAAATTATGCAAACAGCGCCACCATGTGGCAACTGTCTTAAGTGCAGGTTCTGGCAATTAAGTGCCAGTGCTGAGCACCGGAAGCCACTGACTCAAATTAAGCACTGACAGGGTCTGACTGAAAGGCCAGAAAAGAGAATTTAGATCAGAAAACCGTCTCCATATCTGGTCCCACTTGGTAAAGTGAAGAAGTTAAAATTCAAGTGTCAAGTGTGGAAATGATATATATGTAACTGTGGTAACCCAGATATAAACACTCAAAGATCTGTGGCCAGAATCGGCTTTGAATTTGTTGGGACTCATTCTCAAAAGTAAAACTTAGGATGAAGCATAACCCGGTCTGTATGCTTCCACAAAAACTAAACTAGACTCCTGTTCATCAGATTCAAATTAAATTATTTTCATCCAGTAATATCCATGGTATTGTAGATGGCCATCGAGCTGTCTGTCCTGCTTCGCCCACATATAAGAAAAAAATCTCGGTTTGCTGAATTAAAGTATCTACACTGTAATCTACCACATTAAATTGGGTGCATGAGGTCTGATCTCGGTGAAATGTTGTGGCTAATCATTGTAAAAGAGTAAATTCAGCTAATGTGAACATTAACAAAATTTGGTATGATCCAGCCCACTTGGACTTATATTGGACACTCACACGATATAGATATCCTTACTCATGTATGCTGCACGGAGTACTAAAGACAGTATCCCTGGTTATACTTAATATTGCTTCCTTCTAGTTTTTTTCTATCTTCTTACACATTTCAATACCTGAAGCCTATGGTACCATCTAGCCTCATAATACAGTTCTGTATAAAGGGTGTTCAATATATGTTCTGAATAACCAGATCCCTGGTAGATATTCAGAACAAACGCACAAGATAATGTATATTCGATGTTTTCACTGATACTATCTTTGTTTAATAGAATTGCCAGTGTGCCTCTCTCAATTCAGATTATTTTCTTATAGTTGACAGATATGTGAGTGACACAGATGTATTATTTAACTTATTCTCAGTTATTCACATTTAATGTTTAATGTTCCAACAAAGAGACAAACATCTATATTTAACACTGGATGTTATACGAAATAAAGACGTGGGGGCAGATTTACAACAAAGTAATGCAGCAAGTCATTTTGCTGCGCCGTGCTGCGTTAGTTTGGAAAGCACAGAGATGCAACATATTTACAAGAATATGTCGCATCTCTGTGCTTTCCCTGCGCTGGCGCACAAACTGCAGCCATGCGCTGGCGCAGGCACCCTTGCACCATGGTGCAAGGATGCTTGCGTTGTGGGGAGATTGTTTTTGTGCAGGAAGGGACACCTTCCTGCACAAAAACAATCACAAGAGACTTTTTCCTCTTTCAATGCGTGCTGTAGAATGCAGCACGCATTGAAAGAGGAAAAAACGAGGAGAAATGAAAACATTTCTTGTTGTTGCGCCTCGCTACACCACCTCTAGGGTGGCGTAGCATTCACACGCATCTCCAGATTTACGATTTCTCGTAAATCTGGAGATGTGTCTTGTTCCATGGGTGTTGCGTGGGAACGCCCACAGCAACACCCATGGAACGCCCCTTCCACGCATAGTGCTGCGTGTGAAGGGTCCATATTTACGAGGAGAGGAAAAGTCACGCAGGGTGGCTTTCCCTGTCCTTGTAAATATGGAGGAGCCCCCTGCGCCACCAGTACGTCACGAAAAGTAACGTAGTGGTGGTGCAGGGAGCTTGTAAATCTGCCCCGTGGTTCGCTGGCCACCTATATTCTGATACCCACAATGGTGGATAATGTACACGAATCTTGGTACTCTACATAGTCCCTGAATACTTTTCACTCTCAGGGAGGACTTATAAAATGTTACATTAGAGGCTGTAATATTCAGCCACGGCCCTTGCAGGTAGGAGCGGTGGGACTGTGTGGGGGATTTCGATGGACGATGACAAGCGAAAATTAATTATTTATTTAATTTTCCCTCGTCATCGTCCATCGAAATACCCCCCACCCGGATCCAACGCTCTTACCTGCCGTGGCCGGTAAGATTAGGATGTTTTAACTAAAATAAATAACCATGGTTGAATGAGTCACATTAGTCTGTCACTACCAATGGACCAAGGGTCGTGCGTATTATAGCATAAATTAATAAATTGGCTAATGATTCTAACCTTTTACCTTCTTTAATGATTAATTTGACATTTGAATAACCCTATAAACTGAGAACTGGAAGAAGCCTAGTTAGGCACATTTTTCCTTAATGGTCTTGGCTGATTATTTGAACCCGGGATTCTCCCTTTCCTTTAAATTGACCCTCCTTAAATATTAATTGGATTGGGATATCTAAACGCGCCAAGTGGTGCGTGACCTTCTTCGCCCCCCTCCATTTGTGCAGCGATGGCGCTGCCGGCCGCCATCTTGCCCACCTACCCCCGAGCTCCACTTATCCTCTAAAACGCGGCAACCCCCAGTAGAAAGCATTCATTGAAAGAGACAGGACACGATCAGCTGTTTGAGTTATGGTGAGTTCATTGAACCTTAGGCGACTGCATAATTGCTTTAAAAGGAGCTAGCCAAGAAAATGTGAAATAATCAAATTATTCAAATACCTTAGTTTCACTAAAATAGTTTTTGGAAACAAAACGGAGTGCTTCGGCTAGTTAAATATTTCAGACAGTCTTGTCCATTTCCCAGACGTTGAAAACCTTATCTGCAGGTTGGATTACTAAAAGCTTAAGGTGACACTGGGTATTCAATCATGCCTGACAAAGGACAGGAGTTCAAGAAGCAGATTTGCTTCAGGAGGAAGAGAATGAGGAAATGAAAACGTTTATAAGTTACCATGGAAACAATGTTAAAACACTTTATGCAGTTGTCGCGCGGGGCACGCTGCAAATTCTTTCCCGTTTGTGTTAGATCATAATGGTACAACATATCTTTATGAGTGCGCTGTGGAAGTGTGAAATCTAAACAGGACATGAAAAGTGAAAGGGAGTGTTGAGGAAGATGACAGGAGCAGTTAGTGGAAAAAGGTGTAAAGCTATTCTTTTTCAGATGCGACAGGTAGTAAGTATGTCCTGTCCTAATTATATACAATTGGGGGTAATTCCCACTAAAAATAATGAAATCGTGTTACTCTTAACGAGAGAAAAGAAAAGGGTGAACATATAAACAGGGTTGGGAGGTCATCTAGCGGTCACTGGTGGTATTATCAAGCATTGGTCGTTTTGCGCAATAGAAATGTAAGATGTATATGACGTGTGACTTAAACGAAACAGCTTTCTGGAAAATAATAATTTTGTTGTAAAAGTTAAAGCCAGTGACTAACATGAAAAGCACAGGGCGAGCTGTAACACAGACGAAATACATGCGACAAAGTGTGTTCATTGAAACAGATTGCAGGCCTAATTTATGAGGCCCCTTGTGGCACTTTTCTGCCGCCGGAGCATCACTTTTTTGACGCTGTATTAAACTTGTTTGGAAAGACATGCCAATACTTGGCCTGAATGGAGCCCCTCTACCCCTACATTTTACTCACTGCAAATGTACAAAGCATGAGGCAGATCCTCTCTTCTGGAAATTGAAAATATTTGCCTGTAGACAAATGGTGGAGGCTAATATATAAAGAACCAAAACAGAGGCTTCATGGCATGAAGCAAAAGACACACACAGATGGAATGCAGAACAAATCAAAACATTCACCCCCAGTCAAGAGATCTGGGTTGAATCCATCATTCTTTTGCTCACCATGCCACCCCAGTTTAGACCTGGCCATATGCAAATCAGTCTTGACCTTGTGCCTCATGGGAACAGTCCAGCCCGAACTGCCAAGCCAGGTCCTCCCTGGACTGGAAACAAGCATCCTAGGACCGGTTTCGGGGTTTCACCCCTCTTCAGCCAGGATAGCTTGATTCCAGTGGCACAGTGAGCCCAGGACTCACGTCTGAGCATACCTGGCGCACTGAGGGCGAGAAAGCAAAAGACACACAATTGATGGACGGAATGCAGAACAAATCAAAACATTCACCCCCAGTCAAGAGATCTGGGTTGAATCCATCATTCTTTTGCTCACCATGCCACCCCAGTTTAGACCTGGCCATATGCAAATCAGTCTTGACCCCGTGCCTCATGGGAACAGTCCAGCCCGAACTGCCTGGCATGGCATGAAGCAGCTGATAGGTTTTCTACTTCAGATTTGTTTCATGATCCCATCATATCACACCACCATCTTGTAAGCATCACTTCCCTTCTGTGCTTTACAACAACTATACCACCAGTTCTCTGCAGCATTCAGTGGCCTTTACCAATATGGTTCTTCATAATCAGTACCACTGACAGGAGTATGTCACTGCCATTATTAAGAGGCTTTCACACAAACAATATGGGGCTAATAACATTGAGCAGGACTTAGAGCTTTGATAATCACACTACAGAGGGATTTTTGAGTCTGTCTCATATTTACAGAAACGGGTGAAAGAAATTGCGGGCCTTATTTATGGGGCCCTGCATCACATTTATGCCACCGTAGCGTCACTTTTTGTGATGCTGCAGCAGCGTAAATAATATGCCACATTGCTCCATATTTACTAAGTGAAACATCTAAGATGCATCACTTCGTAAACCCCTGCAGTACATTATACCTTTGTCAGGTATAATGTATGCCGGGTGGGCGTTCCCCCGCATCAAAGCCTCGTAGAAGTGGCGCATTGAAATCTATAAGATTTCAGTGTGCCTTACGCCTGCCTCATGGCAGGCATAAGGGTGATGTAGGCCCTTTCACAAAGGGCTTGCCCATGTGAAAGGACACATTGCTGGAGTTGCGTCTGTTTTCAGACACACTCCTGCAATGTGTCACTTTTGTGCCTACAGATACGTCAGTAATACTGAAGTATCTGTAACTCCTTGCGACATGATGCGCTATACTGTAAATACGGCGCATCCATGAAGTCACAAGGTGGACGCACTGAGAAGTGTCTCAGCGATGCAACACTTCCCATAAATAAGGACCTGAATGCGCATTTAAAAACACAGCGCTTTGGGCTGTCGATGGTGGTTTAAAGCACACTGGGCAAACTACAATGGTAAAAAGGTAATGTGCTTTAAAGGCTCTGCTTTCTCAGCCTGTGTACCCTTCTATCACTTTGTTCCTTCAGCCTGCTTTTTCATCTTATTCCTACTTTCACTTTCCCTTCTGTTCTGCCTCCTTACACTGTTTCCCTCTGTATAGGTATCGTTTCTCTTACCTTTCTCCTCTGTTCTCTCTCTCTGTGCCTTCCATTTCCTCTCCTTACTGCCTTCTACTTTCACCTACACTTTCCTCCTGTTTCTCCTTTCTTGCTGTTCCCTTCTACCACGCCTTCTCCCATCTCTCTCACTCATTTTAGCTTCCTCTTCTAATTACTCTCTAGGAGGGGCTTTCTTTCCCTCATGTATATATCATCTCCCATTTTCTACTCCCTCGTTATCCCTTCCTGTTCTCCATCGGCTTCCTTCACCCTCTACGTTTTTGGTATTTATTCTATCTCACTCTTTATCTCTTTTCTTGTCTTGCCTTCTTTTTCTCTCTCCTGCTTCTCCACTTTATCTAGAACACAATCTATCTCTCTCCTCTCTCCTCTATTCTCTCTACTTTTCTCTTTCTTTCTTCTTTTCCTATCTCATCCCCTATCGCCCAGGCCTCCTTCTCAAGTTACACCTCAATCTCAACTACCATCTGCTCGTATTTCTGGCACTTCTTTTGAAGTGGAAGACAGCTTTAGCTATACAAGGACAAAGTCATTGATGTACAGCAGAATGAAAAGGATGTGTTTGAAAAGTGCATGACAGGAATATACACAGCACATGCTCTTCTGTGTGTGTGTACTTCACTCTCTGGAAATAAACAGCACGTGACCTTTGTGTGTGTGCCAACCTTCCTTGACGTAATAACAGCTGCAATTGTCCACGTGGGTATATGCAGCACATATAATTGCCCTCTATGTGAATGTGTCGCAGTAGTCAGTAATACCCCTCTTGCTTGCTCAGGATGCACCAGGCCCGTTCCAGAAGCACTCCCCCCCCCCCCCCCCACCTTGATTGATAAACTGTTTTAAAAGAAGCTCCCACTCTTGCTTCCAAAGCGGAATGTAAATGAATTACATCCCGTTGTGGAAGCAAGAGGGATTGTGCTTTTTTTTTTTTTAAAACAGTTTACTATGTTCACCAAATTTGTTTTTCTAGTAATATGATGCGCAGTGCCTGCCTGCCTCGCGCAAGAAAGTTGGCTTCTGCGTCAGTCGAGTTATTAGATCCAGTCCGTACCTATCTAGTTGGACGGTTTACATTTGGTATCATTGCCAGCCTTCACCGCAAATACATAATGTAATAGTGTTGAAGGCTGGTAATGATACCAAATGTAAACCGTCGAACCAGATAGGTACGGACTGGATGTAATAATAACCCGACTGAAGCATTAGAAGCCATCTTTCATGCGCGAGGCAGGCACTGCGCATCATATTACTAGAAAAACTAATTTGGTGAATATAATAAACTGTTTTAAAAGAAGCACAATCACTCTTGCTTCCAAAACGGGATGTAATTCATTTACATTCCGTTTTGGAAGCAAGAGTGGTGTGCTTCTTTTAAAACAGTTCATTATGTTCACCAAAATAGTTTTTCTAGTAATATGATATGCAGTGCCTGCCTCGCGCATGAAAGGGTTACATATTTTAAGACAACAAGGGGACCCAAGTAAAGTCAGTCAGGGACCACGGGATTCAATTATTTCAAACTACAATGGTCCCTAGGAAATTAGGGATGAGGACACATAAATGAATATAGACCCGATCAGTACTATATTGGTTAAACTTGTCCAGCCGGACAGAGGTCTAGTATTTAATATTTAACAATTCTCAAAAATATGTACAAACAAAAATACAGAGAGTGGGACACAAGCCTGCATCCTACTACAAAAACAGGAACATACAGTTAGGAAACACACAAGGAGGCTCAGGCAAAAACTCACGGTTTGTTACATATGAAATTCTCAATGTGATAAACAAATTTCAAGGAACACCTTTACATAGTAAAATGATAGAATTTCTGGTGACGTATAAGGTGTTTTAAGGTGTCGACGGCGTTTCGATCCATGTAGACAATGTGTGGAGCATCATCAGGACATTTATAATAAGCATGCCTGTATGCATTTGCCTTAAATAATTATAAGGTTCATGTGTGATGATAAAGGTTGAGAAGTAGAATCAGGGCTGCATACAGCGTTCATCTACATATAAGTCTGGGGGACAGAAGACTTTGTTGAACCATAATGGTGGCACCGGAGAGATAGGGGGGAGTAGGGGCGCTGTAGGAGCCACGGGCATGTGCTCACAGGACCGCCTTGGTACGAGGGTACTGGCGAGTGTGCTTGCCCAAGAAATTAGTTAATTGCGGGAATAGGGGGCGAGGTAGGAGCCACAGTCGTGTGCTCGATCGGCATGGTCGCCTAAGTGCGGAGTCCTCGGGGAGCTGCACTGGGTGTCAGCTTCCATCTGTCGGGTTACAGCCAGTCCGTACCTATCTAGTTGGACAGTTTACATTTGGTACAGTGGTTAAAGTGGGTGGGATCGGCAGGGTACGGCGTGCCCCTACTTCTTTAATTCATTTGATTCCATTCGCCTACTTTTTAGGTCTCGGCCTGCCGAAAGCAGCGGATGCGCTGCCTCGCCATGCAAGGGCTTCTTGGAATCAATACGGATTCCGAAGCCGTGTCTCCGCTCCGCCTGCAGTTTTCATTCATGCCCGTCATTTGGCATCACAAATTATGCAAAAGGCAGTGCAATTATTGCACCGGAGGCATTTCAATCCCTCCTAGTTGCCACCCGGTCTCCTTTTGGCTCCACCCAGCGGGATTGGATCTCTCACTTGCGGCGTTACACACTGTCCTTTATTAGCTGGGACCCACTATGTTTTTCACACAATGCCGACAGCTTGTTTAAAATGCGCCTCGGCGTGCTCCTGGTGCCACCTCCTTCAGGCCAAGGCTCGTTATTTATAATGCAGATTTCTATAGCGCGAACTCTACCTGAAGGTATTGGAGTGCTTTACATGAGCTCCGGTTATGCTACACAAGGGCACATTCAGGCACGGGGAGATTATGTGATCGGCAGGCAGGGCTGTTCGGGAGGAGTGCTTGAGGCAGACTGGCACAGTGTTTTTTTAAAATGCAGATTTCTATAGCGCAAACTCTACCTGAAGGTATTGGAGCGCTTTACATGAGCTCCAGTTACGTTATACAAGGGCACATTCAGGCACAGGGAGAATATGTGATAGGCAGGCAGGGCTGCTCAGGAGGAGCGCTTGAGGCAGGCTGGCACAGTGTTTTTTTTTATGTATGGCGCCGCCCCTAACTCCTTCGGAGACCTCATCTCCAGACCTTCTTCGTGACCGTGGAATCCCCTCTAATTCTCAGACGTGAACAGCATGGGACTTGCCTCAATTTGGGACCTTCATGCCACAGCTTTAGATCATCAGCGCGCAACTTAGCCTCTCCAAGTTGTTGCGCTTAAACTTTTTTTATTCATTGCTTCTCTTTCCGACCTCGTTGCTCGCGTCTCACGTTCCTGACTTATATTTGAAAACTAAGTTGTGTGTCCTGTATATCGTGTAGAATCTGCATTCAGGACCTGGACACTGTAACCGTGAGCAATAGGAACAAGCATTAAAAATGCAATAGGTCTCGCCTTTCATTAAGTTAAAGCCATTTGCTTTGCTATACAATACCATCAGCAAAGCAAATAGCTTTCTTTAACTTAATCAAAGGCGAGACCTATTGCATTTTCAATGCTGGTTTTATTTTAAACATGAGTCTTGGCATTCGGGGACGATGGGTAGGCAGAGAAAGAAAAGGACTTTGTCTCTTGCCCAGATAAGACCAGGATAGTGCTCACTTCTCCTGCTCTGCTGCTGGCAGCTGCCCACCTCTCTCGTTCTTCCTCTTTTTCCTCTCTTTCAGTCTCGCTCCTCCTCATTTGCTGAAAACGTGACTTCAAGAAACAGTTCTCACCCTCTCTTTTGTCCTTTCGTTTATTTGTTACCCTGTGAAATGGATCCAAAAAAGAAATACACTTTTGCTGGAAGTGTCATCTTTTTCTGACATTTTTCTATTCCAAAGTGCAGTCTCTGGAGTAAAAGGTTTAATATATGAAAAATAAATAACTAAATAAAGCAAAACAGAGTGGTTGCAAAGTGGCCAGATTGATTATATTCACACCCAAACACATTAGAGCCACTTTACAGAGTTTGCCAGCGAAGCGCTACTTTTGTTTTCTTGCCTTTCTTTGAACAGTGCTGTTTTCCCCAGGTGGGGAAGTGCACCAATTGATGAGTGGATTGGGAAACAAAATGTGTATTGTGACACTGAATTCCTGGACGTGGCCTTTTTAAACCATGCTGCATACGTTTTGTAAGAATATAAGCAATGGACGCTGAAATGGGTCCCTTTCTGGCCCTGTATTCATGTCCTTAACTTTTCAGGCAAAAGTACTCACTGATTTCTGTATAGTGAGTGTAAAAGGGTTAAGGTAACCATGTTGTTCCTGCCTATGTTTCACATGCTTTACTTAATCTTGCATTCCCGATGAGAGTTTGCTTTTTCCAAGATGTTGTAACTTTTTCTTTTAGGCAGCATATTGCTCTTGTCCAGTGTGTAATTTTAATTGAGTCATATACAGGTGTTTATAGCGGGACACAATTGGGTTGTAGTTGAAGGCAGTGCGAGTTTCTCTCAGTGTGGCAGTTTGGTGTTCAGTGAGGGAGAGGATGTGGCACTATGGTCAGAGCTGCCGAATTTGGAACAGGGAACCAGGTTCAGCCTTCATGACCACTCCCCCAGACCACTCGCCTGAGGGAGCACATTCCCATGCTAGACCTTAGAAGGCCCAGCAAGGCCTCCGGAGCCTGGGTGTTTTGGCACCAGTAGGTGGACCCTAGCGGTGGCAAGTGTGGTTTAACCTTGAAGGCCTGTCCACCATAAACCATACTGAAGTTCACCTCCAGTCTTGCAGAGAGGCCTATGAAGCACCACACCCCACAGCAACATTGACTCTGTCACTGAGGTCACAGGACCCTTGAGAAGGGCCGGCTCTAGGGCGGTGCGACTGGTGTGACCGCACCGGGCGCTAACTTTGGGTGGAGGCGTTGTGTTTGCAAGTATATTATGCTTTTAAACGCTCTTGCCTCCTCCTTCCTGGCCTCCAAACATTTTCAGCAAGATTAAAAATGGCATGATAACGCCAGTGATTAATATTCTTCCTAGAGAGAGATCAGAGTTTTGTCTAGTGGAAATTATGACTCAGGGAAAGGTAGCGCAGAGGGTTAATGTGCCTGCTGCAAAGAACACACTATGCAGATTTCAAAGTGCACATAATATAAATAGGTCAGTGGGTTACTGATTTTGTCAGAGATATCCTTTTGTTAATTACAGTTTATAAGTTAAAATCCTAACATAGAACAGGGAGCTATTAACTATAATCTAAGAACTGCATGCAAACTGCAAGGTATAAATTAGAGCGTTATGTTTTTTTCCCCAGTCTTAGATTATCCTAATATTGCAAAAAGTGTTCATTCAGATGGAAATCAATTCTAATTATTAAAGAGAACCCCTCAACAATGGTATTATAGGGGAGGAGCCAAGATGGCGACCGGAGCAGTCGCTTGAGCGCCCGGCTCCGTCGGCCCTTGGCCTCGGACTATCATCCTGATTCCTATCCTTGCCGATTTTCGAGGTGCAACGCGTGCGACGACGCGCTGACTGCGCCGCCGCTTTCCCGAAGTCTTAGCCCGCCCGGATGCCGGAGTTCTTGGTGCCTTTGTTCCCCGCACTGGACCCCTGCTCTACTGTGGCCTCGGCCGGCCCCCTGGAAGCGTCGCAGTCACCGGACCCGCTGGTGCAAATCTGAGCCCCGAGGTCCCGATCCCGCCTCACGCCACGGACTGTCGCCAGAAGAGCCGGGGGAGAGACGCCCGGACACCTCCTGCACCCTGCACCTGACGGGCTGGAGCTAGAGGGTAAGCCCCGGCGTGGCGGGTCCCCTACCCCGCTCTGTGGACCACGCTGTGGAAGGCTGCAGACCCCCTTCTTCTATGGTCTAGTCGGCTGCAAAGAGAGCCCGAGGGAGGGGAAGCGACTGTTGGCTTTCACCTGTTGCGGTGCAGACCTGTTGGGAATTGCCTCCTTGTCACGATCCCCCCCCTGGCCACGGTACCGGTCAGCGGTAAAACATGGCGCTGATTGCCTGCTCGCTGCTGGGGGGTGATGCTCCGGTCTCGCCCGCTGCCCGCTTCGCCCTCCCTCTACCAGACTCCAGCTCCCCAGTGCCGTCCCGGATTGCTGCCGCTGTGGGGACGCAGCTTCCGCTGACATACGGCTCCGTTCTGGCTGCCCTGCGGGACTTTCGTCTGCAATTGTGTGTCGGCTTGCAAACGCTGAGTGAGCGGTTCGACTCTACACTGTCTGCTGCGGGTCGTGAGCGCCCCGTTTGTGATCAACAAGACGTGAGTCTGCCAGTGCTGTGGTCCTCCTGCGGGGAAGCAATGACTGGGTATAACGGTGCCACACTGGTGTCTGCATTTGGCTTTCCCGGCGCTCAGGATCAATCGCTCTCCTGCTCAATGGCGGATACTTTGTTTCCCCGGTCATTGCTGCCTGCTTTGTTGTTGCCTGCCTCACCGTGCCCGCAGGAGTTTCCAGCTGAACTACACCTGCCGACCTCGAGGAACCGTTCACGGTGGCCTACGGCTCCTTTTATGTGGAACTCATGTACTTTACAAGCCAGGTCTGGATTTTATATGGGTTGCAAGGGGACCTCAATAGATGATCGGCGGCCATTTTGTGACTCTACTTCTCCATCTTCTTCCAAGTGGCCATATTGTCTTTGTCTGTTCGGGATGCGGGGCATTCGCGAGGGGGCGGGTCTAATCGTAAGCCCGCGATCGGGCCAGGGCTAGATTACTTTCTATCATCATGGTTTCACGGACGGGCTGGACTGGGACTGGAATTGTTTGCATATGTTGTGCGCACTCGTCGCGATCTGTCTGCCTTCATTTCCTTGTTGTTACATGCTATCTTCACACGACCGCCTTTGGGTGTAGTGGGGTTTCAGTGTGTGGAGGCTTGGTTGGCCGGTGGTGTCGGGCGCTCCGAGGATACGTGGGCTCCTCCCCGCCTCCTTTCTCCTTCTTCTCTTAGTTTCTTTCCTCTATTCCTACTTTCTCTCTCGTCTATATTTCGGGTTCATTGGGCGACAGGCACTATGCTGGGGGGGGGGCAGGCCATAGCCTCCGCATTGGTGTAGGGTGGGGGGGTAATTTACTGTTTCTTTTTAGTTCTATGGGCCTCTTTCTTTCATGTCTCTGCGCTATACTTGTTTCGATTCGGGGTCCGGGTGTGGGGTGGATTGAGTGGGGGCGGCTTTTAGGGGGTGCGTATTTACTACTGTGATGATCCTGTTATCTAACTGCATCGCCTTACTGTATGAGATTTTCTATGGCTGTTTTAATGATGCTGCTGCTCTCCAGTGTATGAAGCCGACTTGCGGACTCGAATCTCCTTGTTTCTATCCTTTACTGACTTTTTTTTCGATAAAAATTTTTTTTTGAAAACCTTAAAATTAACCTTCACTTCTCCTTCCCCTGGTGTCAAGGATCCCTCCAGTGTATGAATCCTAAATCGTTGCTAATCTTGACCTTGACGCACAGGGGATGTACTGTTTGTCTCTGTGCTCAACCGTATTGTGGCCGGCCTGATGGTTGTAGGCCCGTATTTGTTCTTTTACTATGCGCAAATAAAGGTTTTTTAAAAAAAAAAAAAAAAAAAAAAAACAATGGTATTATATTTTTAATTCTGAGTTTGTGTTTCTCCAGACTAATCACTGTTAAACTATATTTCCTACTATTATGGTTGTCATGTGACTCCTACACCTTGTAGTCCTTTGTCTTATGCAACATTTCCTATACAGTGATTTAAAAACGCAAAATTGATTGTCTCTGTGTAATGTGTGAGATTTAAAGTACTCTGACATCCAACACTGATATGAGTAGCGTTGTAAATCAAAATAAATGCCTCTGAGAGAAAGTGTGGTTTTCGAGACTCAAGGGGCACTGTTAAAAGGTGCTAGTGAGGGAATCCGTGGTGGAGGTGGTCATTCGGGGAGTACCAACAAACATTGTTGCATAGGGCACCACTAGTGATAAAGCTGGCCCTGCCCTTGAGGCTAGTCCACCTCACCCATAGGTACCTCCATTGGCCTTGTTTCAGCAGTAGTAGCTGCAACTCACCAGTGATCTTCAATACAGGATTTGCACGCACACCAAACTAAATTTACAAACTTCACATTCTCTCTGCTTCACGCACAAGCACTTTCAATATGTGCTGCCTGCTTTGGGGCTACGGGAATTATGCAGCAAAAGAGGACAAAATTATGCCGCTGTGTTGACTAAATTATGCAGCAAAAAAAAGGCTGGAGAGTAATGAAGTATATTTTCTGATACTTTATTATTTGGATATTTTTATACATGCTCACAGTCTCTGGAAAGATTTTGCCTCATTAGTACCAGTGTAACATACAAATACAGCAGTGAGAAAGGTGATCAGTCAACCTTTGCACAAGGCCGTCCACTTCGCAGCAACACAAGTCACATTTTTTTAGTAACTTTTGATCCGGTTGAGCTACAAACGATTTATTAGTTAAAACTGACAGAGAATGCAGCAGATGTTGTATTACGTAGCAAATATGGCAGACTCATAATTATATAGAAAACATTTACAAACTCGGAGATTTTGCCATTTATGTTTGAACTGCTCTTGTGGAAAAAGGGAGTAGAAGTGCTGATGGCAGAAACTCCATGGCTCGGAGACAAATGGCCTGCGCTTCCACTTTTAAGGTTATTTGGGACATTCTGTGATTGGAAACGTCACGCTTTGTGAATGTATTTTAATGTCAATAACTCATATTAAACCTTAAAAAATTATGTGTATCCATTGACTGAATTAAATAACATAAACTGTAACTGGTCAGTGAAATGCCAAACAAATACTAAAAATTGGGATGTTTTACGCATTCTGACAAAACCTCTGACTCTGCCCATTGATCCAAACCACAGGTTATTCCTGCCCTCTGCTTCTCCGCCCATAGTTCCCCAACTTTTTTTTCCCCACTTCGACCACTGATTTGGTAGCATTTGCGAGCCTTCACTGCTATTACATTATGCATTTGCGGTGAAGCGTCAACATAGTAGTAAGAAGAAGAATAAGGAATAAGCAAGAAAAGGAGTAAGATGTGTAGGACTAATTAGAAGTATGATTTGGTGTAAAGAGGACTGAGTAGGTGCACATTTGTGTAAGTATGAGTAAGTAGAAGTAACTGTAGGACTAAGAGTAAATAGAGATTTGAAATATGATTAAGGGTAAATTGGATTAAGTGCAGGGTTATGGGTAGGAGTAAGAGTGATGACGGAAATACTGAAAGATAATGAGGGAGAAGATGAAAGGTGCGAATATATAGAATGGTTTATTGCTTTCTGAAATGTGCTTGAAAATGCACCATTTGCCTGCTCTTTTTTCAAAATTTTCTTTGGGGGAAGAACCCCCCGATTCCCCATCACAGGGTTGAGCTCGCTCGCCACATTACACTGCCCGTAACTTTAACGCCTCACCTCTTTCAAATGTCACCAGCCGCCATTGCTACAAGATAGAGTTTGCAGTGACTCCTTCAGATTCCAGGATTCATCTAACTCTTTGGCTCTTCTCTCTGGTGAAGAGGACTGCATTGTCATAGGGGATTTGCTTGCTGCTGCAGAAGGGTGACATTCTGGAAGTCCCACCTCTGGTGAGGTGCAAGAGCTTTTACTCGATAATCTTCCTGGTGGCCAAGTCTACTGGGGGCTTTCGGCTGGTGTCGAACTTGAAGGCATTGAATAAGTTTGTCATCCAATTGCCCTTCAAGATGGAGATTCTCCAGCAAGGGATCCCGTTAGTGCTCAGGAATCATCTGATGTGCACTCTGGGTCTGCAGGGTGGATGCATACTATCACATTCCAATCCATCCCCACTACCAGCAGTTTCTCAGATTTAGCGTTCACGGCACTCATTATCAGTTTTGTGTCCTGCCCTTTGGTGTTTGGTCTGCCCCACAGATTTTCACCAAGGTGGTGGTTCCGTTGGTGCTTCCTTGCATCTCCAGGGCATCCGCCTATATCCTTATCTGGACAATTGGCTGCTCCATCTCGGTAGCAACTTCTTCTCAATCTATGGGTGGTTTGTTCGATCCTGTTGGATCATGGGTTCCTGATGAACCTTCCGAAGCGTCAGCTGGTTCCATCTCAGGACATGACATAAATTGGGGACAGTTTTCACACTGACCTGAACCAGGTGTTCTTGCCAGTCCCCAGGGCTCTGGTCTTGAGGTCCCTGGATGAGAGGGTGATGAAGGGTTCTTCTTTTCATGCTCGTCTGTGGTTTTGGCATTTGGGTCTCATGGCGGCAGCAGTGTTCACAGTGCCCTGGGCCAGCTTCCATCTCCGGCCTCTGTGGGTTCATCTGCTTGCGCATTGGAAATCTGGTCGATTGGCTGGTTCCGGTGACTCTGGACATCATATCAGATCTGCGCTGGTTGACAGTCCTGGACAATCTTTCCAAGGGGGTGCTGTTACAACCCGATCCTCCTGTAGTCCTTTCCAGTGCTTTCGGTTGGGGTGTGACATTGGGGGACTGCAGCTCTTTGCAGGCTTGTTGGTCCCTGCAGGAGGGTAGGAGGTCCTCCAATTGGAGGGAGCTAATGGCTATCTTCTGGGTGATGATGGGGTTTTGTCTGCTTCTGGTGGGGCGGAATGTTGTGGTTTGGTCTGACAACCTGGTGAATGTGGCATACCTGAACCAATCGGGGGGATGCGTTCCCAATCCTTGAATGCTGTGGCTGTTCCACTGTTCTGTAGGGCTGAGGGGCATCTTCAGTCTCTGGTCGCAGTTCACATCAGGGGTGTGGACAATGGGGGGCGGATGCTCTCAATCAGTTCTTTGCACTCTTGCAGGATATGTCTCCCACCTGAGAGGTCTTTCAGCAAGTGTGCAGGAGGTTTGGTGTCCCTTTCCTGAACTATTTCAGTCCCGGCAAAATGCTCAGCTGCCACAGGTTTGTGCTTTCTCCCATCAAGAGGGGGTTTGAGGCGTGGATGCTTTGACCATTCCTTGGCCGGCCAGCCTGTTGTATGCCTTTCCACCTCCGATTGTCAGGTTCCTGGCCTGTCAGGTGAGGGAATCCAGGATGTTTCTGATGGTGGTTCTCTTTTGGCCTCAGATATCTTAGTTCCCCACTCTCAAGCTTCTGGATGTTGAGGGTCCTCTTTCCCCCTTTGTTGCCTCTCCCGTGGCAGCGCCTGTCGGTGTGGAAGTTCAAAGGAGGGGGATGCAGCACAAGTGGCTCCACCGGTATTTAGCATTGGCCATTCAGCAATCCTATAGGCCTTATACCCTCAAGTGCAATGGGAGGCACTGGGGAATTTCCAGCGATGGTATGAGGCTCTCATTTTGTCCCCTCTGGAGTGTTCTCTAACTTCTGTTTTACAGTTTCTTTTGGAAGATTTCGAGAAGTGGTTGGCTGTGTCTACCTTACGGTCGCAGTGGGCTGCGATTAAGGCATTTTGATCCCCATGGGGTCATCTGTCTGATGTGGATGATTTGATGTCCCGTTTGCTGAAAGGTTTTTCTTTGTTTCGCCCTTTGGTGAAAACACTGTTCCCATTATGGGATTTACCTCTGGTCTTGAGGGCGTTGATCCAGGATCCTTTTGAGCCTTTAGAGGTGGACCACATTAACTTTGTCACTGGCTGTCACTTCGGCCAGGTACCTTGGTGATTCGGGGGCTCTGATGGCATGAGAACCTTTCCTGTCCTTCTCTAAGGATGGGATTGTCTTGCATTTGAATTCATCCTTTGTGCCCACGGTGGCTTCCCAATTCTATCATTCTCCGGAGGTTGTTTTGCCTGCCTTGGTGGCTCATCGGGAGTCTGAAGGTGACCTTCAGAGGTCATTGTTGAATGTCAAAAGGGTCTTGCTCATCTATCTGGAGCGCACTCATGTGTTTCGGAAGTCCGATTTCTTGTTTGTTTCTTTTGGGGCATCCTTCAGGGCTGAGAAAACTTCTTCCTTGTCCATTGATTGGTGGATTAAGCAGGTGATTGAGCTGACTTATTCTCTTTCGGGTTCTTTACCTCCTGCAGGGGTGCAGGGTCATGGTACTCAATGGATGGCGGCCTCCTGGGCTGAATTGCGGGTGGTCTCCCTGTCTGACATTTGCAGGGCTGCTACTTGGGCTTCCTCTAACACCTTTGAGCGGGATGACTAGCTTCAGAATTTGCTGTGTGAGGATGCTCATTTTGGAATGGGAGTGTTGCAGGCAGTTAACTCCCGATTTTCTTATTTTCTGCAGCAAAACTCACTGAGGGTGCTGCTGTGGTTTTTGTGTCCATTGTGTTTTCTGTTAATATGAATGCCTGGTGTTTGGCTTGGGAATTCTCATGGACTGGAGGGACCTGGGGTTAATTCCCTATTACTTACCGCTAATCTTCATTACCCCTGGTTCCATTGTCCTCCTCCCATTCATGACTCCCCTCCCTCCCCAACAGCCAACCTTCATATTGGGGCTTGGTAGTTCAGATGGAATACTGGGTAAATATGTTTTAAATAATCCCTGTGGGGGATGGGGGGGGGGGGGGGGGGGGGGGATCCAGTGTTTCTTTCATTCTTTTTTCTGTCTGCAAGATATATATCTCATGTAATGAATGGGACGAGGACACCGGGACCAGGAGTAATGAAGATTACCAGTAAGTTATAGGGCATTAACTCAGGGAAGCTTTGGAAAATAGAGTGCGAAAAAGGTCAGTTTTTAGATTTTATAGAAGTTCAAGTGGGAGTGGGAGGGGAATAGGTCTTATGTCTGCAAGAATGAGGTTCCAGAATTTGGGTGCTCGGAAAGATAAGGCAGGTTTCACAGTTTTCCTCTCTTTTGATGTAATAGTCTCAAACGTTAGCCCTGTTTTCTCTCTTGATTCTTTTTAGCCCCCAAAGGTGTGCAGTTTCTCTTTTAGCTATACGGAAAAACCTGAGTGAATGGCTTTGCGTATTATTCAGTCGATGTTGAAGGTCATATGAGTTTCTAATGCAAGCAAATGGAGTTGTTTCAGGTTTGAAGATATATGATTCCATTTTCTTGCATTTACGACCAGCCAAGCCATAGCCTATAATGTCACTTTGAGGGGTGAGAGTGTGGATTTAGGGAGGCCTGCCAAGATGGTGTTTCTACTTTCTATAAGTGAGGGAACCAGTGCTTTGAGAGGAGATCTAAAATCCTCTGGTGGAATTGATTTCTACTTTTCTTAAGAAGGTGCAGCTGTTAAATCACTGATTTTTGGTAGATTATAGGTATGGTTATTTAAGTTCAAGAATCTGTCAAACGAGAAAACAAAAGATCTGGCTCCGGGTTCCTGAGTATGTGTGATATCTAAAAGGGCTACTGTATTCAGCCATTTTTGTACTGATAGGACGAGATTTTATTAATGTAAATGTATAAATTCTGTCTTTTTAGGGTTCTGTTTCACAAGGCAGAAAACAAAGCTTACTGTATGTTTTAATCTATGCAATACAAACATCTACATTATTGCAAAGGGTTGTATGATGGAACAACGCAGGGAAATACTTTGCATGCCTTTACAATGCATTTTTTAACCCGCAATTTTTTAGCATGCATATGCTTTTACAACGCATGCCATTACCACAGATTGTTTATATATATTAAAAATTGTATTTGTGGGAGGAGATTCCCCCACCCCGACTTAGCTTAAATGTGTGATAAAGGCATATATGTGGTAAAACATGTGTGAAAAGGACACAACGTGGTAAAAACCTTGCTGGTGTTCACATGAAAATAACATGGTCCTGCTTTGAAGGGGAAACAGCCTTTACAACATTACAAGATAAAATGTAAAAGGCAACGTATAACAGTGATTTTAGCCGATGTTTTCTGTAACTGAATGGCAAACCCTTCCCTTTACAGTTTTACTTAAGGGCAAATGGCATGCATGCATGTGACAACTCTGAGTTGAGAAAATACATATTTACCTTTATTAACTGAACTCAAGACAAGTATTAACAGCTATTTACTCATGCAGGCATTTTATACTATAGAATGGTTTACAACCATTTAGAGTAATTATTTATTTTGAGAAACTGTATATTTATTACACAGGACTGGTGAACTGGGAAGTTTGCAAAAGCGTTCATTAAATGTTTTACTTTATTTAAACTTTGAATGAACTTGCAATATTTGTGTTTAAAGTTATTTCTTCGCACAGTGTCACTTTGTAGCCACGTAATACTGATGTCACTTCTGAGTATTTCCTTACGGCTTACATCCTTGCATATATTAATTTAAGCTAGGGATGAAGACACAATGCTAGAGTTTTGAACCAAAATTAAGCACTCAGCTATCTGCTCACCCTCAATTTAGTTGTACCTCTAACAAAACATACACTTAGCCACATAGTTAAGAAAGTTAGACATTGGCTACTGCCGATACACCCACAGCACCCAAATACTTGTAACACAGGAAAGGTTATAGGTGGAGCTGTGAAATTTGTACAGTCAATATGGAGGCCCTCACAGACCTTACTGACTACACAGCCAAACCTATTGTAGAATAGTCCAAGGACCTGCTGCACAGACATGTGACCAAAGAGTGAATTCTTATATACCTTTAAACACAGAAGGTGGGGGCGTGGCCAAGATGGCGGTGTAGGTGGACGCGACCTCGGCGAGCTCCTCCGGCCCAGGCCCCTGAGCACCTCATTCACTGCTGATCTCCCCCCATCGTCGCGGGCCGGCGAAGGCGGGGACAGTGGAGAACTAGCGGACCTTGCTGGGAGGCACATCGGTGCGCCAGAGGGCATCGTTGGCGGACTGTGGAGGCCGAGCCGCGACCTTCGAAGGCGGCGGCCCGACCGGAAGTGCCGTTGGGTCCGCCCTGCGCGTCTACACGAGCCTGAGGCGCTGCGCGGAGGCCGCCAGCGCGGCCTGGAGAGGAGCCGCGGATTGTGGCGCTGAGCGAAAGCGAACGAGGCGGCAAGATGTTGGGGCCCCGCCAAGAAGACCGGCCGCCTTATGGCCGTGGGGGGGACTGGTGAGGTGCCGAGGACCTTGGGGGGCCCTGCCATCCCACCCATAGACGCCAAACGGGAGGTGGTGTGTGCCAGGTGGTGCAACTCGGGCCCAGTGGGGTCTCCGAAGCCATTGAAGCGGCTGACTTGTTGGCTCCCTGGTTGTGAGCGAGTTGAGGTCCGCTCGGGGAGCTACTTGCGAGGCGGCGTGTTACAGACTGTGGACGCCATTTGGTCTGGATGCTACGCCCCACCGGCCTAGCACTGCGGTGGAGCAGGCGGGAGCTGACGCTCGAGGAGCATGAGGAGGTGGAGAACGGATGCCGGACTGCACCACAGGAGCGGATGGACGGCCTACCCGGCTGGGGCGGTCACCTAACGGGTAGCTAGGCGGTGTGGCGTATGCTACTGTCACCGGTGGGGATTACGCACTTCCATTCAGCGCCCAAGATGGCCGGCCACAAGGGGAACAAGAAGGGTGATCGCACCCTACCGGAAATGCTGAACAGGAACACTGCACGGCAAGACTGCGGACAACCCTCCCCGAGTCGGGCTAGCAGTTCACAGGGGGCGAACGGAGGGGAACCACCAGTTACCAGGTCATTCCTTGAGTCGCTTTTTAGCTCCCTACGAGAGGACTTCCAGGGAAGTGGCGGGGGAGGTGCGGGAGGTCCGGAGAGAGGTTGATGGCCTAGGAGAAAGGGTCTCATCTGTGGAAGAAGCGGGTCATGCCCGGGACGAGGAGCTCACACAGCTCCAGCAGGAGGTGGTCAGGCTCCGGGACCAGCAGATTGATCTACAATCTCATGTGGAGGACCTTGAAAACCGTTCCCGGAGGAACAACATCAGGGTCCGGGGCGTCCCGCTCGGAGAAGAGGGGGAAGATGCAGCCACCTACCTGCAGGATCTGTTCCGGGAGGTCCTGGGGGAGCCGACAGACTTTTCTCTAAGGATCGATAGGGCACACAGAGTGGGCCCACAACGCAGAGCCCCGGCGCCTCCCCCCGATCTTCTGGCCTATCTGCCGGACTATCCCCTGAAGGAACGGATTCTAAGGGTGGCTCGCACTAAGCCCTCCTTGGAGTGCAGAGGCCACAGGGTAGCCCTCTTTCAGGATCTCTCAGTGGTCACCCTACAGAAACGCAAGTCCTTTAAAATTGTGACTGATTTCTTGCGGGAGCATGACATTCAATATTCTTGGGGCCACCCTTTTCGTATTATCTTCCGCTGGAACGGAATACTGCATCAGCTGCGCTCCCTTCAGGACACCTGTACTGTATTGGGCATCACGGCGACTGAAGAAGATGCCCCCACTCCACGCCGTCGCCGGATCACCAGGGGTGGCTGGCAAGCGGTCCCTGGCCGCAGGTCTTCGACTTCATCAGTACGACCGGACTCGCCTACTATCCGGGCTGACATGGATAATGCCGTGCGGGAGGTCGCTAGAGAAACGGCGACAAGAGAGGTTGCTTTGACCGCCTAGGACTTCTCCGGGGGGAGATCGACATCGCTTCTTCTTTTTCTGAGCTACAGGTTTGGGGGCCTGGGGGGGTGGGGAGCTGGGGTGGTGTAGTGGCTGGACGTCCACTTTCGAGACTTTTCCATAGACTTGCCTTTCTGGGGCCGGCCTTGGACAATGGTTTCCTTGACTCCTTTCTTGGGGGGACGGGGACAGTGTTTTGGGGTTGGAAGGGGTTGTTTTTGGGGTGTTGGGGTACCGGGAGAGGTCGCGGGAGTTGGGTGGGGGGGACGGAGTTGTCCAGTGCGCTGTGCTAGAGTTGGTTGCTTTGTCTGAGTCTTTCCACCTTGTCTCGCTCGGTGACGATGGGGGGGCGCATGGGGAGGTGGAGTGTGGGGTGGGTGGGTGTGTGATGGAGGACCTGGTCACATTGGGGCTGGCGGTTGGTCCTAGGCTGCGCCGCGCAGGGGGGAGAGGCTTTGTATACTGTTTTTGGGAGACTGGCTGGCGGCTTGAGTTGGGGGGAGGGTGCTCGACCACTATGATTCCCACGCAGGACACTTGCGCCTTTCCACACATTTCCTACTATGCCTCCTCATACCTTTAAGATTGTGACCTTGAATGTCAGGGGTCTGAACAATCCCGTTAAGCGGCGTGCGGTGATTTCCCTGTTAGACAACGCCCAAGCGGACATATGCCTCCTTCAGGAAACCCACCTGTTACCACAGGACACACATAGGTTACGCTCTTGTAAATTTCCGACGCAGTTCTTCTCTTCCGGTACTACCAAGACGGCCGGGGTGGCGATCCTAGTGGCTCGACATTTCAGGGGGGAGCACATCCACAAATTTGCAGAAATTAAGGGGAGGTTGTTGGCACATAGGTTTCGGGTGGGGGGCATTACATTCACGATAGGCTCCCTTTATAGTCCCAATGATAAGCAGGAGCGGTTCTTGCAGTCTGCGGTGGAAGAGATCTCGGCCTCGCCGGATAGGCATGTTGTTCTCGGGGGCGACCTTAACATGGTCTTTGATTCGGTTGTTGACAGGTCGGCGCAGCGCTCCCCGCAGGTCGGGGAATTCTCGGCCGGTTGTAAGGCCAGACTCGCGGAGGTGGACCTCCGGGACCTCTGGCGTCATACGCACCCCGTAGACAGGGATTACTCCTACTACTCCCACACGCACAAGACGTACGCGAGGCTTGATCACCTCCTAGTCACCTCACCGGTGCAGGCCCTGGCGTCTGCCGTGGACATAGGGGTTATTTCCTTGTCGGATCATGCCCCTGTTGCGGCCTCCTTTTGCGTGCCGCCGTCTGCCGCCCCGGCGAGGGTCTGGCGCCTCCGGGATACTCTGCTTCACAGGAAAACGGTAACGGACCGTATTGAGCAGGTACTTAGGGATTATTTGGCACACAATGATAACGCAGACACCACCAGAGCCACCCAGTGGGCGGCTTTGAAGGCGGTCCTCCGGGGAGAGTTCTTGTCAATCTCCGCGACCGAAAATAGGGAGCGCAAGATAAAGAGGGATGAGCTTACTGACAGAGTCCGGGAACTGGAGCTGATCCACCGCAGAACTGGGGCTCCGAGGATTTGGCGGCAGCTTAAAGAAGCAAGGAAACTTCTTGCCGCCTTAGATGTGGATCGGGCGGAATATGCAGCCCTCCGACTGCGCCACGCTTTTTATACTGGGGGGGATCGCTGTGGCAAACTTTTGGCCAATAGACTCCGGGCCACTAGGCAGAGCCAGTTGGTGAAAGAACTCTCTGACCCCACGGGCGGTGCAGTAACAGACGATGCCTGCATCTCGGCCGCGTTCCGAGGGTTCTACAGAAACCTCTACGCGGGTGACCCGCCGGATGTACCGGCTATGACCTCCTACCTGGATTCGGTCACTCTGCCCTCCTTGGACCCCCTACAGGCGGACCATCTGGACAGGGCCATTAACATAGAGGAAGTGGTGACAGCCATTGCCAGACTTAAGCACGGCAAGGCTCCGGGCCCCGATGGCTACTCGGCCCTCTTCTATAAGACGTTCTGCGGGTCATTAGCCCCAATCCTCACTCGCCTCTTCAACTCCTTCGCGGAACCTGGAGCCATCTCGCCTGACCTACTGCGGGCTTCTGTCATGGTCATCCCCAAACCGGGGAAAGATCCTAAACACTGTGGATCTTATAGGCCGATATCTCTCCTGAATGTCGACCTGAAACTCTATACTGGGATTTTGGCACGCCGCCTGGCGCTCCATCTACCCGGCCTTGTCGACCCGGATCAGGCGGGTTTCGTCCCGGGGCGGCAGACGGTGGATAATACAAAACAGGTGGTCCACCTGCTGGAAAAGGCCTCCCGGATCCCGGGTGAGAGAATGATGCTCGCGGTTGACGCAGAAATGGCGTTTGATCGCGTGCATTGGCCCTTCTTGGAACAAGTGCTGGTGAAGGCGGGTATTGGAGAACGGTTTTGCACGATGATACTCAATTGCTATAAGGAGCCCTCCGCGGTGGTCCGGGTTAACGGCCACACCTCCGCGGCCTTCCCCATCGAGAGAGGCACCAGGCAGGGCTGTCCACTTTCGCCCTTGCTCTTTGCTCTCTACATGGAGCCGCTCGCTCAAAGAGTGCGAACGCGGCCGGCAGTGGAAGGGATACGGATGGGGGGATTTACCCATGCGGTCAGTCTCTACGCCGATGATGTCATCTTCACATTGGCTGCACCCCGGACATCACTCCCGGCCTGTATGGAAGAACTGGCAGCGTTCGGCACGGTCTCGGGCTTTAAAGTAAATATGGCTTTGGATATCTCCCTGGCGCCTGATACTAAGGCATATTTGCAGAACAGGTTCCCGTTACTTTGGTCCTCAGAGGCGATACCATATTTAGGGATTCAGATTGCCCCTACGTTGCCAGCCATGGTCTCGGCCAACTACTTGGCCTTGGGTGCCAAGATCAGGGCCGAGCTAGGTCGCTGGAACCGCGGCATTCTTGCCTGGTTGGGTAGGATTGCTGCCGTCAAGATGACGATTTTGCCACAAGTGCTCTACTTATTGAGGGCCCTGCCGCTGCTGCCGCCGAAGGGGTGGATACAGCAGTTGCAATCGGACGTAGCACGTTTCATTTGGCAGGTGAAAAAGCCTAGGTTGCGCAGGCCCCTCTCCCATTTGTCTCCTGACGCTGGAGGCCTCGGTATCCCCGACTTCCGTAAATACTTTCAGGTGACGCAATTGCGGTACTTGGTCGAATGGTGTAGGTGGGAGTCCGATAAGCACTGGCTATTCCAGGACCAAGCGGTGGCGGGGTGGCCTCTGCAGGAGATACCGTTCCTGCACCGGTCCCACCGGCCTAAGAATCTCTACGCCTCTTTTATTACTAGGGTACCTTTGCGGGTTTGGGATGCGACCTCTCTTAGATATGACCTCACCACATTTCCCTCGCCGCTTTCGCCGCTAGTGGATAATCCTGCCTTCACCCCTGGGATGGAGAAGGGAGCCTTCACACATTGGCAGCAGGCAGGGTGCAGAGCATTATGTCACCTGTATGGCCCCGAGGGTGTCATCCCGTTCACACAATTCCGGCTGGAATTCTCCCTCCCCGAAACGGAGAGACACCGTTATATGCAGGCTCGGCATTGGGCCCTTCAGCCACAGGTGAGGGATGTGGCGGATAGGAGGCTCTCACCGTGTGAGAGATGGCTGTTGACCCGTACATCGGACTCGAAGTTAATCTCGGACCTGTATCAGTTTTTGCAACTACCTTCCACACACTTCCACAATCCAGGCAGGGTTCGATGGGAACGGGAGCTTGGGAGGACACTGAGCCCCAAGGACTGGGACCACATATCTTATAGGGCGCGCCACTCAGCGTATCATATGGGCCTCACTGATACTTTTACTAAAGTGTCCACTTACTGGTATTATACGCCTGAGCGGGTCCATGAGTTCGACCATAGTAAGACAGACACATGCTGGCGGGGGTGCGGACAACGGGGTACACTCACGCACATTCTCTGGGATTGTGGTGGATGAAATTGATTATCATTTCGGCATTGAGCTCCCGCACTTCCCGGCATACACCCTGCTAGGACTCCCGAACGATCTAATGTATCCCCTTAAGTCCAGAAGAGGCAGGCAGATCGCCATTGCACTCGGCTCTGCTGTTCAGAATATCCTGATATACTGGCGTACCTACACAGTACCCACGATAACGGGCTGGCTCCACAGACTGTGGCACGTGCTGGGTATGGAGAAATTGTCTTTGGTGGTGGCTGGGGATGTAACGCAATTTAATGAGCTGTGGCAACCATTCCACTCTTTGCTGCTCACCGAGTTCCGGGAGCTCACCTGCCCGAGGTACCTTCGCCTCCTGCGGCTTACGAGCCCGCTAGCGCAAGATCAGTGAGAGGGAAGAGACCCTCCTCCCCAATTATCTATGGCTTTGGGAGATGGGCTGTCTGCTAGTAGCGCACTGGACTGTGGGTGGGGTGGGTGCGGGTGGGAGTTGGGTGGGGCGTTAGGACGTTGGGGTGGCGGGGGCAGTTGGTACTAAAATGTTGTGTCATGCCGGACTTTCGCTCCTTTTCATTTGCCGATCTTATACTGCTGTATATGTGTCTGGATGTGTCACACTGAATAAAATACTTTAAACGTAAACACAGAAGGTATTTATGCGCCAACTTCGAAAGCTCCCTCCTGGCCTCTATCATCATAAGCACAGGTTTGCTTCCTTTTGTTGTAAATGCATTATATTTCACCATCTAATCCCTGTATCACTCTTTTACCCACCCTCATTCTCCCAATCCTACTTTCTTACCGCATTCTTTTTAGGTCGAGCCTCTATACAGCGCATGCGCTGTCTGCTGCAAGGGTATTGTGGCTTACCATGAACACAGAGGGGCCCTGAGCCTGCCTATTGCGTGCCATTGTTTGGCTTTCTTTCTCATTCTCATTCGCCTGCTTCTTTTTGCGACCCCCAGCTTCTCAATCATGTATTTGTCCTTACCATGGAGCATTGCTTTTTTATCATTGCTTTGACAGGCCGGCATCTCTGCTACAATTGCTTGTTTTTCAAGCACTACTTTTTAGGTCTGGCCAAAACTTTTTGATTTTTAAAAACATATATGTACAATACACGTATTTAAAAGGGTTTTCATCCAGCTTCCTTCTTCCATTCGTCTGTGGGTGTATCACATTTTGCTTCCGCCCTGTTGGTGGATCGCATTTTGCTTCTGCACACTACAGCATACAGCATGGGGCATGGAATCAACCCACCAGAGTCACTGGATAACTTCACTTTAGTGACAGCATTTTGCTGTTTCACAAGGAGCACATCCGCACACAAGATAGATCCCTTCTGTGCCAATGTTTTTGTTTTTAGTTTATTACTTCGATGTTACCCTTCTTGATTAGAGTTTAATGTGACAGCAGTTAGCTTTATACCAGAAGCAAGCACAGGCCATATTGCACCCTTTATGAGTTCCTGTCTCCTGTGATGTGGTTGTAAATTAGTTTTGGAGTGCCCTTTATCTGACTGCTGCAATTTTATAGCATAACAGATTGCACCCACTTAAAAAGGTCCTGTACTAACCTTTTAAGTGTGGCCATACCTCCCCAGTGAAGGTGCTGGCCATGGGCCGACACTGGGGAGGCACATAAAGGCCAGAGGGATTCCTTTATTATTTTGCAATCTTGGGCTGCTCGATAAAAGCTTCCCAAGCAGCCTGATTTTTTTTGTGTAATGAGGATCAGCGCGCACGGCGTGCTGATGTCATTACACTAAAGTGAAAGTAAAACTTCGGGGGCATAACCCCCCTCCCCACCGAGCACAGATTGGGAGGGGGAGAATCTCTCTTTTCCAATGATATCTTTCCCTAATGGATCCCTGCTATAGGAGATCTATCCCCAACCCGGGATCCACCCACTTTATACCAGGGATTTTGAGGAGAAGCCCCTTCGACAAGGGCTTGTGCTACCCAAACCCCATACCTGATCAGTCTTTCTGCCCCCTCTAGGGAGCAGATAGGGGTAATTACCCTCTATCTGTCCCCCTGGGGGGAGTGGGGGCAGAAAGGCCACTAGACATCAGGGTCGATTTCATAACATAATTATTTGGGTGGGGACTGCTCATCATGGGCATGCCATGTCCATACCTCCAAAAACTATTGTGACAGTCTTTCTGCCCCCCTGGAGGGCAGGTGGTGGTGATTACCCCAATCTGCCCCCCCGCCCACTTATCATCAGGATTGTTTTTTTTTTTTTAAATATAGGGGTGGGTGCTGCCCAGCATGAGCTTAGCCATGCCCCTACCCCAACATGAGATAGTATTTCTGCCCCCCGTTGGGGAGATTGGGATAATTACCCCTGATCTGCTCCTCTAGAAGGGCAGAAAGCCAGCTAGGTGGCAGGGATTCTTTTTTAGGTCGAGCCTAGCGCAGCGCAAATGCGCTCCGCTAGGAGAGGGCCTCTTGGAATCACTCAAGACATTCAGAAAGCTTTCAGAAAGCTTGTGCGTGTGGTTGTCACATCAATTGGCCTTTGCGTGTGGCTTTCAAAAAATGAAAGTATGCAATTGGCCAAAGGCGGGTGCATGTCTCACCTCTTCTTAAAATGTTCACTCCCATGGCGTTTTGCTCTCGGGAACGAGCAGGCTGGCAGCTGCTTGTTATCTGCTAAAGCAATTTGTGGCCTATCAGAACGCCACCACCCTTGCTTAACCTAGTATCCTGTTACTAATTGATTTCAGCCCTGCTTTTCTTTGAAATGCTTGTTCAGCTTGGAGCACCTCCAGGCCGGCATCATGGTTGTTTCTGTAAAATTATAGAATGGGAACGTTGTTCCCAGAAGATTTCACCCAGATTAACCACAACGCCAAACCGAGACATGTTGGGAATGTAACATCCAGCAGTGCGTCCTGCAGTCAACTGGATAGAGTAGAAGAAGCTGCACTACAGAGTGTTGGGAGACTGGACTTTCTAAAATCTCATCAAGTGCTATTTAAGGCAGAAATAATAGAAATAACGTCTAGTTTCGGTATCTGATCCCATAGAACTTTAAAATTAAATTCTGCATTGAGCGTAATGATTAGCTGCATGATAGGAATTGTATGCTTCGATGGTGGCTGAAATAACATTTCTTCACTGTTTCAACAAAGTAAAAAAACACAAAATTAATTATTTATATGTATATTATTTTAGTAAATGCAAGAGGAGTGGTTTAATTATAAGAGCTCAGGTTACCACCTGAAGTTGTTTTCTTTGTTAGTCCAGTCTCTCATCCATCTATCCACGAAGCAGCCTCTTCTGACAGCAGCAGTTTTTCTAAATTCTCTTACCACAGAGGTGGAGACACTTTGAAGCCGGGGAGAGCGAGAAATATAATTTTCAGAAGCTGTAGACATCCCTTGATGTTGAGCAGCCTTCAGCGTTCTCATTTCACACATGTTAGTTTAGCACAGCGAAGGTGGCTTGTGTGTGACCCTCCTCGTGCCGGCGGTACTTTCGTAACACTTGGTTGGTTAAGTTTGATTATCTTTCTTGTGGCCGGGCAGCCAAATAGCCTTGATAGCAGAGAGCTTGGTCGGTGCCCTAGTCTGCTTTGCTGGTAGTGTCCTGGCTGCATTGTGAACATGTCGGATCTGTTAGCTTCATTTCTGTTTGTGTCTTATTCTCCATAAATTCGATCTTGCCAGTTCCTAACCGCATGCCCCACCCACTTTGCGTCCTGATACCACATCCTTATTCCATGCGCTCTCTCCTTCCCCGTTCTCTTCCCATGAAGAGTTATTGCGTCGCAACAAATAATACGGCAGAAGTGGGCAGTAAAGGCAAAGATCCCCTGTCGTTTTCATTTGGTTTTATTGAAGAATACAAACTATGCAGTTTTAGGCTTCCAGAGAAAAAAAATCAAACAATAAAGAAAGCGTGGCAAAAGAGTGGCTTTACTTCTCTAGCGCTTGGGGCTGAACAAATCCCCTCTATGCGCTATGAGCAGACATACTCAGGTCGGTCGGTCCTTGTGTTTCTCGGGATTGGTGTGGACAGTGACCCCTCCCGCCTTGAAGTGCGGCAACAACAGACTGTGCACATACAATGTGCTCACTTCTCATCTGGGCATACTGTAGAAACCTCCCCATGAGTACAAAACTATAAACCGTGCAGGGGACCTCAGTAGCTCATGTGAACACCCCTTTGCTACGCGCCCCCCCACACACACACTTTATCTCTGATCATGACAACCTCCCGTGTAGTTGCAATAAACTCTTGCAGCGCTCTGGGCTCCATGCGGCGAGAAGCCGCCAGCGCATTCTGCCCATTTGGTAGCTTTGCGGCGCTGTGAAAACAAACATTTGCAATGCAATAGGTCTCGCATTTACGCGAGTTTAAACTATTGGCATTGTAAATGACAATGCCTTTTATTTATGTTTTAAAAACAAAAACATAAATAAAAGGAATTGCCATTTACAATGGCAATAGCTCAAACTTGCGAAATGCAAAAACTATTGCATTGCAAATGCTTGTTTTAAATATAGGGGTGCGGGCTGCCCAGCATGGGCATGGCCTTCCCCCACCCCAAGTAACTAGGACAAGAGTCGTTTTGCCTCTCGGGGGCAGATGGGGATAATTACCCCGATCTGCCCTCCATGGAGAGCAGAAAACTCACTAGAAGCCAGGGAAAGCTTAAAAAATGAATTATATGGGGGTGGGGGCTGTCTACCATGGGCATGGCTATGCCCCCACCTCAACTAAATCAGGCAACAGTATTTCAGGCCCCTGGGGGGCAGATTGGAGTAATTACACTTAATCTGCTCCACTGGGGGCAGAAAGACCACTAGATGCCAGGGAATGCTTTGTTTTTCTAAATATAGGAGTAGGGGCTGCCCAGCATGGGCATGGCCATGCCTCCCCAAGTAAATAGGGCCCGACTTGTGCTGATGAGAATGCTGCACCACTTGCGTGGTTGGGCCTAGTGCCTGCGACAGGAACGGATCAAACCAGAAGTCAATAGGTGTCCATACGCAAGAGCTCCATTGATCTTGGTTTGATCCGTTCCTGTTGCAGGTACAAGGCCCAGTCACACAAGGAGGGCTGCGTTTTTATTGACACAAGTGGGATAATGCTGGGTGGTAGGAATTTTGTTGATTCCTTAAGTTTTCATCATAGAAATGTAAGGAAAATGCATAATTTCTGGCAAAGTTTAAGGTTTGCATGGCTTTGTGGGTAAAAAAAATAGAACTAATGGTATCCACAGAAGGCACACCACCCTGGACTCCACTAGTTGTCAAGTTTAAAAAAAATTGCAGGTTTGCTAGGTTTCCCTAGGTGCTGCATGAGTTAGGTCCCACAGCTGCTCACTTTGCAAAAAATGAGTTAACTTTTGGTGAAAAAATGTGATGTATCCATGTTGTCTTTTGGGCCATTTTCTGTCACGGGTACTAGGCCTACCCACGCAAGTGAGGTACCATTTGTATTGGAAGACTTAGGGGAATGCTTGGTGAAGAAATTATGTGGCTCCCTGTGGATTCCAGAACTTTCCATCAAAGAAATGTGAGGAAAATCTGTTTTTTTAGTTAAAGTTTGAGGTTTGCAAGGGATTATGAGTAAAATAACATGGTAAGAGCCACACAAGTCTCTCCATCTCAGATTCCCCTAGGTGTTTAGTTTTCAAAAATGTACAGGCTGGCTAGGTTTCTTTAGGTACCTGCTGAGTAAAGACGAAAAATACACAGCTACCCACTTTGCAAAAAATGGGTCAATTTTGAGTGGAAAAATGCGATGCATCCATGTTGCGTTTTGGGCCGTTTCCTGTCGCGGACGCTAGACCTACCCACACAAGTGAGGTACCATTTTTATTGGAAGAGTTCGGGGAATGCTGTGTGAAAGGGAGTTTGTGGCTCCCTGCAGATTCCAGAACTTTTCATCACAGAAATCTGCGAAAAATGTGTTTTTGTAGTCAAAGTTTGAGGTTTGCAAGGGATTCTGAGTAAAGCAAACGGGTGAGAGCCACATAAGTGTACCCCATGCTGGATTCCCCCAGGTGTCTAGTTTTAAAAAATGTGCAAGTTTGCTAGGTTTCCATATGTGCCCCCTAAGCAGGGCCCAAAATCCACAGCTACCAACTTTGCAAATAACAGGTCAGTATTGAGTGGAAAAATGTGATGTTTCCATGTTGTGTTTTAGGTCATTTCCTGGCATGGGCATTAGGCCTATCCACACAAGTGAGGAACCATTTTTATCAGAAGACATGTAGGAGCATATAATAGTAAGATATTTTTTATTACCAATTGGATTTTGTTGTATTTGTGTCTTCCAAATGTAAGCCAGTATGTAAGAAAGAAGACTTTTTCAAAAATACCTACTAAATCCTATGCTAGTACGGGTAACCACAATTTCAGAGATGAACAAATAACCACTGCTCCTAAATGCCATATCTTGTGCCCATTTCAGAAATACATAGGTTTCCTTGAAACCAATTTCTCACTCTACATATTTCACCATATTAATTAGTCTATACTCAGTAAACAATGAAATACCATTGTACGGTGCAGCTCGATTGTTGGCTCCGAGCACCTTGGGTTCTTGGAGAACTGACAAACCATAAATAAACTGCAAACAGAAGTGTTGATTGGATATAATGGTATATTGCTTTTGTAAATCACCTAAAGCATCAAAAAGTTACAGATGAGAATGTTTTAATAAGTGGCCTTTTTTCCCTACTCATTTTCAGTATTTCTTTATAAAAACAGTTTTTTGTGGGAAAATCTGGAGGGATCTATACACGACACCTTGCTGAACTTGGAATGTTGTCTACTTTTCAGAAATCTATAGTTTCTCTGGATCAGAGTTTCACACTGTATTCCACCACAATCTGGAAGTAGGTTGAGAGCACAAATATAGGAAAAATGGGCTACCTCTTTGAAATATGCCAAAACTGTTGTAAAAAAATATTTTTTTGAATACAGCTCTAGGGGTGAGGGGTTGGATTTAGGGGGGGGGGTGGTGACAGGGTGGGCTCGGGCGGCACAGGAGCTAGTTAAATTGAAAGCTTCAGTATTATACTTGTGAATTCAAAAGCAAACAGTTCTTCAGGACACTTTATTCTGGGCTCAATTTCAGCAATTGTTCTTTAAGAAACTATGCCCAGGAAGAAAGCCAGCCCTTTGTCATGTTTAATTTGCAGCATTTGTAACACTTCTTTTTATTTCCTTCTTTCCTTCTTTTTGTATTTGTTTCTTTTTTTCTTCCTTCTTACTTTCTTTCATTCCTCTTTCCTTCTTTTCATTATTTTATGCATTCTTTCTTTCGTTATATTATTTAATTAATTCCCCTTTCTTTCATTCTTTCACTGCTTCTTTCATTCTTTTCCATTTTCTTTAATTTGTTCTGCCTTTCATTCCTTCTTTCTTGGTTTTCCTTTTTTCTTTCTTTCATTTTTTCACTCATTCTTTCTTTCTTTCCTTCTATTCATTCCTTCATTGTTCTTTCTTTCTTTTTTTCTTTCATTCCTTTTGTCCTTTCTTTTTCTTTCCTTCCTTCTTTTGTTTCTTTGTTTCTTTCCTTTTTCTTTCTTTCGTTGATCCATTCTTTAATGTTTTCTTGCATTCTTTCTTTCTTGCTTTCCTTTTTTCTTTAATTCCTTTGACTTTCTTTTTTCTTTCATTTCTTCTTTCCTCTTTTCTTTCATTCCTTTCTTGCTTTCCTTTTTCATTTCATCCCTTCTTTCTTTCATTTTCTTTAATTCGTTCTTTCTTGATTTTTTTCTTTTATTCATTCCTTCTTTCTTTCTCTCTTGCCTTTTGCCACTTTCCTTCGTTTCTGCTTTCATTCCTATTTTCTTTCTTTGCTTTTATTCTCTTTCTTGCTGACATTCCTTCGTTCCTTTTTCCCTTCTCTCCTTCTTTCCCTTTCTCTTTCTTTATCTTTATTCCCCCTTTTCTTTCTTTCTTTCTTTTCTACTTCCATTCATTCTTTTTTTGCTTTCGGTATATTTCTATCCTTCCTTCTTTCCCTCTGTCTGTCTTCCTATCCTTCCTTCTTTGTCTTTTCAGTCCTTCTTTCTTGCCTACCTCCTTTCTTTTCTTCTTTCTAGTCATCTTTCTTTCCTTCTTTTTTTGCCTTCCTTCTTTCCTTTTTACTTTCTTGTCATCTTCCTTTCCTTCTTTCTTGCCTTCTTTCTTTCCCTTCTTTCTTTCTCAGAAGGCAAGACCTTTTGATTGTACTCAAATTAAATGTATGACATAGTAACTTAAAGGGCTTTTCAGCCACACGTCATCCATTTGTCTGTGATTGTGTCATTCACATTTTTTCTCCAACCCACTTGAGCATGCCTCAAGGGCTAATGCATCACCCCACTTCAGCCACTGGCTGACTTCACTATGAGTAATGACATGCACTCTTTCCTTTCACAATGAGCACATCCACACACAAAATAGTTACCTTATCAGTGCCAGAGAGTATTATGGTAATGTGTGTGTTTAAGAAACCAAAATATTTTTAACTTTAGTCAATGTTTTTTTTTTAGATTGACAGAAACCCGGGAGCTTCTGAAATAAAGTTTTGCAAAAGCCATGACAAAACAAAACAAGAATTGCCAAAAAGGCTGGTGGACGTTTTCAAGTTGTTACACAGGGATACAGTAAGGAAGGGTCAAAGGAGGAAGAGTGGGAATTGACAAGGAGACCTAGCATCCCAATTATTATGGAAAATTTTCGGTCAGTATTTTTAATTTTGGTTGCGTGTATTGTGAGAAACACATGGACAAGGCCATTTCATTGTTCAAGTATATGGATATCATTAGGAAAGCACAGATGCTGAGGGATATGCGTGGCTTGTGCTACAATGAGGAATTCAGGGCGCGAGTGAGCCTGATTCGGAATTATGAATGCAGTGGATGTCATCTACACAGTCCATAGCCTTCCAAATACATAACCACCCTGCCAGCCTCGCCCTGCTCAACAAGGAGCGGGATATGTCCCAAATCCTACAGGACCCAATGTTGGGGAGTGCTGCAACTTCAATAAAGGGTTTTGCTCCAGATATTTCTGTAAGTTTAAACACGATTGTTCAAAATGTGAGGGGAGGCCCCCTTTCACGAAGTGTTTCACACTGCCCAGTCCCACGAAAGAATGGAGGACGGTCAGAGGGAGAGGATAGCAGGGTCCGGCTGGGCCAAAGGGGTCCTATGCCTATTAAAGTGGGTGGTGTTGATCCCATGGCTCACAGTCTACCCGGACAGGGAGGCAGCTTTGACATTAGAATGGGGTTTCAAGGAGGGTTTTTGTGATGGTTACTAGAGCCTAGAGGACATGGGGGGCAGACAATTTACGATCAGCTAAGGAAGCCCCTTAAGTGGCGGCAGCAAAATTGAGGAAGGAAGTAGAAGAAGGGAGGGTTGTAGACCCGTTTTTTGATTGGCCACTCGCAAATTTGATTATATCCCCGCTGGAGGTAGTGCCGAAGAAGGGAGTGGGGGAGTTCAGAATGATTCTCCACTTTTCGTGGCTGGAAGGAGTTTCACTCAATTATGTAATTGCTGTGGAAAGCTCTCAAGTGGTATTAAGCATCAGGGGATGACACCATTTGTTTGGTGAGACAATGTGGGCATGGAGCTGAGCTAGCAAAATGTGACATCAACTCTGCTTTTTGGCTGTTGCCTATACACCCAGATGAATTTCCATGGTTAGGCATGCAATCTGGAGGCGCCATCTACGTGGACAAGGTATTGCCCATAGACTGTGATATTTCGTGTGCATTGTTTGAGGCTTTCAGCTAGTTTTTGCTGTGGGTGTTAACTAAGAAGAGTGGTATTCAGAGTTGTGCCATTATTTGGATGACTTTTTGTTTGTGGGCGGGAAGGATTCTGGTGATTGTCTCAGGCCTCTGAGACAATATAAGACATTGGCATTGGACTTGGGAGTCCCACTGGCTCCTGAAAAGACAGAAGGTCCCAGTGCAGTTTTGACATTTCTGGGTTTTGGGATGGACACAGACTTGTTGGTGGCATGACTGCCTCAGACTAAGGTGCAGGAGATTAAACAATTTTTGGCCGAAGTGGTTGGAGCGTGGAGGGCTGAGTTGAGGATGGTGCAGAAGTTGTTGGGGGTTCTGAATTTAGAATGCAGAGAGGTGAGGGGAGGTAGGTTGTCTGCAGGCAGCTGGGCATGGCGATGGCAAGGGCTGTGTTGCCCCATCACCGAGTGCGGATTTCTTTGGCAGTGATGGCTGATCTTTGTATCTGAAAGACATTTATGGGTGACTTAAATTGTGTGTCTATGATGTTTCTGTAGGAGAACACAGTTTGGCAGGCGCACAGTTTCAGACTGTTTTGGGACGGACGGTGGTATGCAGAGAAGTGGCTGCAGCACTGGTTGCATCTGTGGTGGAGCATCGCCTTTCTGGAATTTCTTCCATTACTGGTAGTCTTGACAGTGTGGGTAGAAAACGGGCAAACAGGATAGTGATGTTCAATGTGGACAACATGGCGATAGTTGACTTGGTGAAAAGACAGAGGGCAAGGAATTTGAGAGTGCTGAGATTGTTGAGACAGTTCATACTGACTTGTTTGCATTTTTACATTGTTTTCAGCGATAAACATGTGCCGGGTTAACAGTGATATAGCAGACTCCTTAGCTTGTTCGCAGTGGCATCGTTTCCAAAGATTAGCACCAGGAGCAGAGGACGACATGATGCCATTGCCTGAAGACATTCGTGCGGGGGGGGGGGGTGAGAGTGGTTGGTCTGGTTGAGAGGTCTTTGGCTGAGTCTAACAGAAAGATCTATCCCTGGCATGGAACAAGTTTGGGGATTTTGAGGAACGTCCTCAGAATGATATGTTACAGGATCACAGTGAAATTGAAGGGAGAGTGATATGTTATGTCAGTCACTGGAAAAGGTTTATCTCCCACAACCATTGTGGGCAAGTTAGCGGGTGCTTTTTTTAATGGGAAATTGTATTGGGGCTTTGTACCGACTAGAGACAAGATGGGGTGGATTTTGAAGGGGTGTGGCAGGGCGCTGTGGCTATTAAATTTGAATTGTTGCAGGGCCTTGTTAAGGTGTTGCCCAATTGCTGTTATAATGGTTTGAGGTGGCTGTTTTTCCAGGTTATGCATGATTTGGATGTTTTTTGGTGCACTTTGAGTGTCTGAGCTTTTAAGATCTGTCTGGGAACACAGGGATGGTACATGGTGAGATAAGTTTGGACAGGGATGGATGGGGATTTGGCTGAAGTGATCCAAGACTGGTTTTGCAGGGCGGGGTAAGTGGGTATGGTTGCAGTAAGGAAGCAGTCTTGAGGCGTGCCCAGTGAATGAGTGGCCCTGGTTTCAAGCTTGACCTGGGTGCAGGTACAAGGCCTTATTTTGCCAAGAAAGAGGAGGAAGGGTTACTGCCTTTCAGTCGCTGGCAGTGTTACGCATAGCACTGCGCAAGATAGGGAGAAATCTGGCCAGTTTCGGGACACACTTCTTTAGGATTGGGGCAGCGACTGCAGCAGTGCGCTTGGGGTGGGATTTGAGACAGATATGACAAATAGGCAGGTGCAGGTTGAGGTGTTGCGAGCACTATGTGCGGAAGTGGAGGGGTTTCTGCTTGACGGACGGGGAGCATAGGCGAAGGAATACGGTGTGTTGGATTCTTCAAACAGATCTAAGAGTTTTCATTGGACGATGTTTGGTAGGGGAAGTGAAGACAAACATTGGGGAATGGGAGGATTCAAGTAAGTGAAAGGAGAACAAATGAAGCAAAGTATGGGGCCATGAGGGTGAAAGTTTGGAGACATGTGAGAAGTGTTTGGTGAGGTAGGAAATACCATATTAAAGATGTTTTTGATGTTATGTTAAATGTTTTATTAAGGTTGATTAACTGTTTTGCAACCCTGTCCTAATAATTGGCCTTTTATGCTAAAAGGTGTTTGGTGAGTGATTATTACACAAAGTATCGATTTACTGAGGGGAACTGGTTTGAACTGGGGTATAGATGTGATTTCTGGGACTAATAAATGTTGCTCTTTTCTGGATATACGCATTGTTTTGAAGAGCAATATCGAGGGTAACTATTGTCTTTGCCCTGCCTCTGTCAAGATTGAACCCACCCACACAGCTATTTACTTTCGGGGTTTGAAACTCCAACACCTAGAGTCACGTGTTTTCCACACAGTTGCTTTCATTGAATTCTGAAGGTGCTGTTTACAAACATGCCAACATTTTAGAACAGGGAAATGGGAGATTTGGGGGGGGGAAATGGGGGTGGATTTCCCCCATTGACTTCAAGAAGAGGCAATTTCAGGCGGGATACAGCTGAAATAAAGCAATTTTTGGCTTCATAAATCGGGAGTCTCCTGTCAGAATCGGGTCTATTGGCATGTACAGGGCCAGCTATAGGGTGATGCGACTGGTGCAGCAGCACTTGAAGCTGACTTTAAAACTATTGGTTTAAATGCATGGGAACTTCCTTGTGCGTCCAGCAGCTTTTAGGCAACAATAAAAATGTAAAAATAATTCTGATGATTAATGTTCCTACCGGTGAGAGATCGAATTTTGTCTGGTGGCAGTTTCAACACATCAAAGTAGCATGGAGGATTAATGTGCCTGCTGCAAAGACATGCACCATGCAGATTACCGAGCTGAGTGTGAGTGACCTATTAGTGGCGCTATAAAAAATGAAATGTATGTCAGAGAGAGGCTATGGAGATATGAGGTGCACCATTGGAGAGCGGCAGTGAGGGAATTTGCAGAGAAGGTGGTCATGAGGGGGCACCAAAAAAGACTGTTGCACCAGGTGCCACCTGGGCTGAAGCAGGCCCTTGGTTTGTATGTTTATGAGCCGCATCGTTTCTCACTTATACGATCAGGAGTATTGCCAGTCGTCCATATTGATATTAATCCATCGCAGACTGCTTCACAGTTATGACGTTTCCTACAGGCATGAGATGTGTTTCACATTTGCCTGCTATGAAGCACATTTCCATACATGTAGGAAATCATTCCATGCATTGTTCCTACCTCTTCACTTCATGGCAGACGTGCCTATCCCTACATTTGGGAAAATCAAACCTAAAACTGACCTGAGACAATGGTTTCTATTTGAATGTATAAGTTGCAGATTCTAATGGTGCATGGTGTTGTCCACTTTACGGGATTTAAAACCTGACACCCTTTGTATTCATTTAGTTATCACTTTGCTGGATTTACAAGTTGACCTGGTCGAAATTGTGCCTTTTTTTGTTTTTAGGTCTCACCTAAGACCAGGGAGGCCACAGCACTCAGTTGTGCTATCAGTAGTAGGTGACCTACATAAACTGGTCGACAGTGGTTGTATTGGGGCCCTGATCTTATTAGATCGCTCCACAGTTTTCTACATTATCGGTCACACCAACAAGCATAGCAGACTAGCTAATGCAAGCTAGAACAGTCTTAACTTCGTTGAAGTCATTCTTAGAGGAAAGATTCCAAATGATAATCGTGTCCGGTTTTGACATCCAGCCTCAAAAATTAAGCTCTGCTGCTTCTGAAGGTCGAATTTATAATCTTTCCTTTATAACTTCCACAGGATCTCCCTAGGCAGTCCTTTGCTCTGCCAGGTTCCAGTATTTACTTGTATGCAGATTACCCCCAGCTGATTTTCTACCAGTCAGAATTAACTCTGAGACCTGGCGGAGCTCAAGGTTCATCCTCTCTAGTCAACTGGTTGACTCCCACATCGTTTGTATCTGTCCAAATATTATCTGAACGGCAATCCCACAAAGCAGATCTGCTTCTTACCAAGAGAGACAGCCACCTGGGAGAAGGCTCTTATGCCAATAGTATGCCCCCGTACTTGTATGCAACTATCAATAAATACAGAAAGTGAACCATCATTGGAGATTCAGGTCTCCAGAGCTGCCAATCATTGGGGCATATCATCAACAACCGAGCGCTAGGATAATTATCGCCGGCTATCGCTTGTTTTTATCGCGGAGATAGCGCGCTATCAGCGACGCTTATCTCCAGAGTGATAAAAATACCTGAGTTAGCTGCCAAATGTGCAATTATCGATGGGATTCCAGCGATAATCGCACAACGTTTGGCGCTACGTTGTTGATAGGGCACGGCATACTTAACCATGATATCCACCTTCCATTGGATATCATGGCTAAGTCAAACTAAAAGCAGGCGTAAGGAAAGTAGCGATAACCGCGGTTAGCGCTACTTTTCTTATAGCTATGCTTGTTAGCGTGCCGATTGATAATTGGAGAAATGTCGGTTAGCGACATTTCTCCAGTTGTTTTCGAAAGGAACTCCCACTTTGCATCTCATTAGAGATGCAAAGGGAGGCGTAGGGGAAAAGGGTGCTAACATGCGATTTTGCATGTTAGCACCCTCTTGTTGATAAGGCGATAGTTTTATCTCCGCTTTTTTGGCTTTTAAAGCCAAAAAAGTGGAGATAAATCCCTTGCTGATATGCCCCATTGTTTTCTTCAAACAAACATTTTCAGGAGGCCACTATATTCATTGACTCACACTGGCATATGGCAGCGATCAAAACTCTTGTCCAAGTGAATCTTGATTATGGAAATGCCATATTCTTTGCTTCTGCTGTAAAACTCACACATCACATCTAGTCATTTCAGAACGCTGCTGCCAGATAATCCGTGAACCTCCTACACTAAATTTCATAGGTTTCCTATGAATCACAACATTAAGACAATGACCATTGTTCATAAGTCTTTTTATGCAAGAACTCCAGAATTTCTGGGCCACACAGTGAAAATGATACTCCCCTGGACATAGCTTATGTTCCGCTCATCAGTCCTTACTTTGGGTCCCATAAATGAGAACGGCCACTCGCGTAAACGGAGCATTCTCAGTGGCTCCCAGATATGGAATCTGTTCCCGGAAACATTACATGCAGAGCCAAGCCTGATGAGGTTAAGGAAGTTGCTCAAAATATTACTTCTTAACAGGATACAATTTACCTAATATTTTATGTACGTAAACCTATTCAGATTACCAGTTTGGATCTGCGTTCCTCAAGCTCACACCAAATGGAGGGTTGCTTTTCATATTTTATGTATATCTGTTGATCATCTTTTATCCCCACATTGCCAAGAAGCCTTGAGGATGTTCTGCTAAATAAATGCAAAGTACATAATATAACATATGCTAGAAACTATTTAGCCAGAAGCCTCAAAAAACTTTTACATATGGCTTAAATATGGGATTATTAATTATCATTCAGAAGGCATCTAGGCATATCACCGGGTCCTTAGACAGTTAAGGGCAATCAGGTTAATTCAAATATTGCCATTATCCATGTAACAGAGTGATGCCCATCCTTCTTTTGGTTTTGACTTTCAAGGAGGAGTGAAGCTGACCAGTCAAGGCTTATTCTTAGAAGTGTAGATGTGGGTTAGAAGTTTTACTTTCAATAGCATGTGCATAACTCATAGTAAACTCAACTAAAGAGTCTCTCAAACAAGAGATGGGTAAATGCTATATCTTCAGTTACATAGAATTCACTTACAAACTAGTTCACTGCCAAATCAAAAAGACACTGAATAAGGTACAACGCTCAATTTGATCAATTATTAGATATTCTGGAACATGTGCAATTCATCTCAGCTTCAAGAAGCAGTGTTACACCCTAACAAGTAACCAGTGATAGTATATGAGTTTAAAAAAAATAAAAGACAGCAGGAAAGGCGTATGCAGTTCTCAACAGGTGCACTTTGTACTTCAGGTTTCTCCATGAATGGGTGACCACTGCACTCCAGTAGTTTGGTACTGCACTGCAGTCACCACTCATTGATTCTCGAGGGCACTTCTGAAGATAGGTACAAGGAACTGATTAAATCTCACATCGGGGTAATCTAGTGCCCAGTGCCAGCTCCGACATTCTCCACACTGAGGATGCAAGTAGTGAGGCTCGCAGGACTCAGCCAATGCCATCTCCATGGGATCTCGATCTAGGCAGCCTAGTATGTATGCATGTATGTATATGGTATTTCTATAGCACAAACATATAGAAAAAGCAGGGGAGCACTGTGACTGGCCAAAGACCACATAAAGTCAACATGAAGGGTGGAAGTTGGGCTAATAATGCATTGTGACTTGGTGTTTTTTAAGTATATGCGTTTTCTACTTTTTTCTTAAATTGGAGCAGCATTGCAGGGAACCTGATGGATAAAGGGATGTTGATCGATGATCCTGGGTACACAAATAAAAAAATCCTTCTGTCCTGTTTTTTTTCTTTTTTACCCTCCTTAGCCTGCAGTCCGATGGTGTCCAGGTGGCAGGTGTGCTGAGATCGATCAGAGATCCTGAGCGTGTCTGCAAGATAAGTGGAGGTGCTGGACATGATAGCTTTGTAAATGATGCAGCTGATTTTGAAGATGGTGCAGGCTAGTATCATCTATCAAGATGGGGGTGATGTGATCATATTTTGTCAGGCTCAGGATGGGATGTAGGATACCTAGATTAGGGGCCAGAGTGTAATCTTGGGAGACAAGGAGTTGGGCATTACCACTATCCAAATGTGAGAGAGAATGAAGTCTTGAACAGCAGTTCTGGAGTAACTTTCTGAACGAAATGGTTTGACTATTTTTTAAAAGAGAGAGCTGGTTTGAGGCGATCAGTTCTTTGGCAATGTGTTCCTTGAGGGTGAGGTTTGGTTCCAGGATGAAACTATTTGACCTGCACTCTGTGAAAGTTGGGGTTCAAAACCATCAAGACACATGTCATTGTGCTATGTTTGTATGGTATCTTATTTATTGTTCTCGGCAAATAACAGGAATTCTGTTTTGGTTGGGTTGGTCTTAAAATATGCGTTGTACATTCAATGGTATGCCAGCAGTGTTTGAGGTGTTGAATGTCTAAAGCCGAGGAGACTCAGAGTTGTGAGTCATCGACATTGGTTATTTTGATGCGGTTATCGTCCAGTAGAATATGAATCTGCTCCATGTAAAGGTAGAAGACAACATCAGATAGTATGGAGCCGAGGGGGCCTCCACAGGTGATAGGGATCTTTATTGACCTGGAGATGCCCATGTGAACAAACTGATGTCGGTTGGAAAGGCAGGAGGAGAAGGACATTGTCGGTGAATCCCATTCCATGCGCCAGGGTGTGTAGGAGGGTGGGATGGCCAACTGTGATAAAGAAAGTTGAGAAGAACAGCAATATCAGAATGCAGGAGTCATCTCCATCTGTGGGCCAAAGGGACGTCATCTACAAAGTGTAAGGTAGCGGTTTCTATGCTACAGCGTGATTTGAGCCCAGACTGGTAGTCGTCCAGGAAATGGTTAGCATTGATGTGGCCTTGGAGTTGCCATAGACTGCTTTTTCAAGCTCAAGTGTAGACCAGAGAGACATATATCGCCTCCCGTGCATGCCAGCAAGGGCGTGATGGTAGTCTCTGTCTCAGCAGTCATCGGGTGTGAGGGATCAGGAGGGGGAGACACATAGGGTCTAGTTCTCAGATGCTGATCCTTACTGTGTTTACTGTCATAATCTAAAAGGTTAGGTGCAGAAAGTGGAGATGAACAGGGTTTCCAATGTATGTAAGTACTTGGGACAAACAAAATCTTGATTGAAGTGAACAGGTGCAATCAAAGACATACTGGGCCTCTGGTGGCTCATCGCACGTTTGATCTCTGTGGTCAATCACAGACAGGAGAAATGCATGGGGCCTTCAAAGGATGCCAGCATGGTGATCTCCATTTCAGTGGTCTGGTCTTCAGGTGGGGAATGCACACAGGACTTCTGTTAGGAGTAAGCAGTTAGAATGATCACAGTCTGGACCCCAGTGATTGCAATTGTCAGCAAACTAAGCCGCAGAGGCAAACCTCTGGTTCTGGAAGTCTGTCTCATAAAACTCTTCATGACACCGCACTAGTTAGCTAGACTAAGGCTCTTTGCTAAAGAAAGGCAGATGATCTGCATGCCTGGCAGTATGTCCCCTTCTCTTCAGTTTGAAGTAACAGCAAATTAATGCCCTAAAACTAGGATGTGTTCTCTACCCCTCCGGTGTATACAGGCAAACTTTCCTAACTCTGCTTTTCTCTGCACAAGTGTACAAATCTCTTCTAAGTGAAAACGTAAAACTCTGAATGAGCCAAAAGAGCCAGCTTATATCAGAAACAATGTCAGCTGTGCTTCAAACAATGGACCACTACGATTCTAAATTTGCCTCAAACTGTGGAAGGAGCCAATGGGGAAAAAGTGTATTTCCTAGCGGTGTACTACAGCTTCACAGCACCCAGTTACTATGAGAACTACTACATTCAGGCTCAGGATGCCCTCTGCCCAATTTGGATAGCTTTGTTGGGTACTGGCTTCAAGCAGAACAAGACATTGGATGCATGGGATCAACCGGCAACTAGCTGTCCTTATCGAAGATGTGTAGTTTTGACCATCCTTGCCGCAGTCTTCATTCCATTGTTGGAACTGGTTTTGTGCACAGAAGGTAAACACCAAAGAATGTTCCTGCTACATTCAAGTGGGTGGGATTACAACCTGAAACCTGAACTTAGCATCGTAATGTTTTTTCAGAGTGGGTTAAGGAGGGGAGGAGGAACACAAGGGCAGGCGGGGGGGGGCACTACAGAGTACCCTACAGCAATAAAGGCCACATACATAAAGGGGTCGCCCTATCTCTGCACACCCCATCTATCATGTCCTCAAGAACTAATCAGGCACACTACTTGCAATCAGTGTGTAAGGAAATCAGGAAACCCTGCCTAGAAACATGTACAATTGGTCAGAACAAGGTGAAACTAGTCCAGGGAAAATACATTTTTAAACATTGCACAATTTACCAAATGGAAGTCCGACATCTTCACTCCAATTACAACTGGTCTTACATGGTATGAGGCAAGATCCAAGCCATTGGCACAGGAGTTTCAATTATCAACAGGATAACATTTGGAAGCTTACAGAGATTGATTGAGAAATGTGCTGAAACAACTTGGGGGACTAGTGATCTTCTGTGGCTCCATTAAGCTTGTTAAATATATTAATTTGGGTGCTAAAAAAACTAGTAAGAGGCAGAACAAGATGTTGTCCTGTTCCTAAAGGTGGCATACTGTTAATTAGTAAACGAGAAACTATTCTTCAATGTCTAAATAAGACCCCTGAATATCTGGAGGCTAAACACGTTAGGCAGGGAAGAGGAATATAATGAACCCACTTCTTAAATAAGCTTATATATATTTTTTAAAATGGCACCTCGGGAAGAAGATCGACTGCCAGTATTTTTCCTACTTCTGAAAAAACATTTTCCCAAAAGCTTGTAATCTAGGTGCCTGTAAATCTCACATGTAGCAAATCTCCTAAAGCCTGATGGCATCGAGGATCGACTGCTGGGTAGATTTTATGGAGTTTGGCTGGAGTAAAATATATCAGCCACTTACTGGAAAACACCATCCTCATTAGGTTAGCTGCTCTTACTGTTGTATAACTCATTTTATTGAAGCTTTGCCATTGCTGAAAACGGCAGCCGATTGACTCAATTTTTCTAGATGGATTCGAACTATTCAATCGTTCTAAATAGATTTAAACAGTTTGTATCAAATCCCCTAACTTTAAGTATAAAATTAGCTTTATTTAATAACAGCCCTTTACAATTGTCTAAATTCCTTAAACCCAGGCAAAACGAATTTATCTGGAAGTAGCTAAAAAAAAGAGACGTCTTAATATTACTATTATGCGTCCTGATTTCCTACCAGGTTCACAATCTGCTATTTTTTTTAAAAAAAAATCCTGAAGCTTAAGAAATCCAGATTTAGCCCAGAGATCGCAAGTCCGGATGGACATATGAAGTCCCAAGGAGAGACATTCAACTAATCTCAGCAGCGGGTGTAGCCAAGGGATATCAAATGCCTCCAAGACCTTCTGGAACTGAGAGGCTACAATCTTGGTGATTTTGTATCGTGATCTCTTTGGAAGTTTAGGGATTCTCAAGAAAGGAGCAAGAGCAATTTCCATTTCACCTAGCATTAGACCAAGAAAAAAAGTTAGCGTAAGACATCTCTTCTGAGCCGTTGTAATTTAACCAATTGATTAGTGAGGCTTGGTAGTATAATTGTAGATTGGGTAGTGCAAGACCCCCATCTTCGACTTCTAGTTGTAGAGTTTCTAGCTTTAGTCTCGGTTTTTTGCCTTGCCATATAAAATATCTTATTTCAGAATTGATTTGCTCAAAAAAGAACTGAGGGACCTTGACTATCAAGTTGGAAAATAAAAATAAGAACAAAGGTAGTATATATTCATTTTAATAAGAGCTCGACCCATAATTGTCAAAGGAAGATCCTTCCATTGGGATAACAGATTTAGCATCTTATTAAAAGTAGGGATAACATTGAGCAAAAACAGATCTTCCAGATGAGATGTAAAAAAATATTCCCAGATATTTTATAGAATGGGACCTTGGGTGTTGTCCTTGCATCCACAGAGGTAAGACAGCTGGAGGGCAGTTAAAAAGGAGAGTCTCTGACTTTGCTTGGTTTCTTTTGTAAACCCCAATAGCTGTGAATTCACTTATTTTGGCCAAAGTGTGCCAGACATTGTCTTCTTCAGCTGCCAGATATAATGCCATATCATCGGTGAACAGCTTCAATTTAGCGGCGCCGGGGACCAGGGGTAAGATAAAACAATCCTGCCTTATTGCACAGGCTAAAGATTCCAAGAATAAGAGAAATAATATTGGATAAAGAGGGCAGCCTTGCAGCGTCCCACGACTAATAGAGATAATGCCAGCTTTATTGGTTATTAATATGGACGCCTGAGCACCTAAATAGAGATTTCTGACTGCTCGACAGAGTTCAGATGGAAACGCAAATTTTCCTAAAATAGCAAATAATACATTCCACTGAACTCTGTCAAACGCTTTCTTTGCATCCAACATCATAATGACTGCTTTTGTTTTATTGGTGTTAAAATAATAAATTGATTGGCATAGATAATGAGTATTACTAGCTAAAAGTCTTACTGGGATGAACACATTCTGGTCCCTGTGTACAAGGGAAATAGAAACTTGAGATGAACAATTTGCCAGAATCTTTGAAAAGATCTTTCTAATTTACCTTTTTTAACAAAGCTGACTACTACAGCTTAAGTGAACGAAAAAGGGACAGTTTCGCCTTTCATTAAATAACAATTTCAAAACACAACTAACCTGTGGTAAAACAAAAGCTTGTAAAACTCTATGGGATCCCATCGCACCCACAAGCTTTAGCAGAGGGTGAAGACATCACGCAGTGATTTATCTCTTCTGCTGTGATTTCCGTGATTAGACTATCTTTTTTCTCCTGCGGTACTGAGCGACAATTAGTTCCATTAAACCTCTGATGAGGTGCTATAAGGATCGGAATAAAGCTTCCTGTAAAGTTCCAGAAAGATGGCAGAAATTTCCTCGGGATGCGAAGTAAATCTTCCAGTAACTGGGTCATTTATCTTTCTGATAGTGTTCTTATTGCAAGATATTTACCTATGTGTTCATTCTCTTCATACCTTTTCTGCAGGACCGTCGCTTACCTAAACGACATAACACTGGCCAGACTATCACCGGGTCAGAGAGAGTTTCTAGTCCAATCACTTACAGAGGAGGATGTGAAAGACGCAATTCGCACACTGCCCAACGGCAAGGTACCGGGTAGGGATTGCATCCCGGGTGCATCTTATAAGGCCTACTCTGACTTCCTGACACCACACCTATTGGCAGTGTATCAGGAAGCGTATGATAAGAAACGGCTGCCCCTCTCCATGAGAGAAGCAATCCTGATAAACTTATTAAAACCAGGAAAGGAGCCCGAGCAAGCGAAATCATACGGCCCATTGTCCCTCATCAACACGGACGTAAAGATCCTGGCCAAGATTATCGCCACTAGGCTTCAATTGCTGCTTCCGGCCTTAGTGCTGCCCGACCAGGCAGGCTTTGTCCTCTCATGATCCACCACTCACAATCTGCGTACAGTCTTCGCAGTCCTGAATTGGATAGAACCCACAATGCTCGCGGCGGCCGTGGTTTTAGACGCCGCTAAGACATTTGATTAGATCCAATGGACATATATGTTTACGGTACTGGCCAGAATGGGAATGCCACCAGCCTTCCTGAACTGGATCCTCTTACAATATACGGAGCCCACAGCACGAGTCCGGGTAAATGGATTAACATCCGAGCCCATACACATATACAGAGGAACCCGCCAAGGCTGCCCATTATCCCCAATACTATTTGCCATTGCTCTAGAAACCCTGGCTTGTGTTATACGCCAAAAACACTCAGAGGCTGCACTAAGATTTCACCTTCGACCCCTAGTGATTTCTTTATACGCAGACGACATGGTGGTATACCTCAGAGACCCAAGCCCACACCTGAGGCCTACACTATGGGAATATGTCAAATTTTGATCTTTTTCGGGATTGGCCATACACTGGAGTAAATCCGTTGTATTCCCGTTGACTCCAGCAGCTACGCCGCACAACACAGAATTTCCACTGGTGTGGTGTACGTCATCCCTTAAGTATCTGGGTGTTTGGGTAGACAGGGATCCTGAAGTGGTCATCAGGATGAATTATGGTACCGCCATCACCAAATTGAAGGACCAGATAGCGCAGTGGATACGGCTTGCCCTATCATTAGCTGTCAGAATAGCACTAGTAAAAATGGTAATTCTCCCTAAATTTTTATATTTTTTCGTAAATATCCCCATTCCTCTAACATTGGCATTTTTTAAAACACTGCAATCCTGTTTGGTCACCCTAACCTGGGCAGGCAAACAGTCTAGAATTGGCTGGCAGACCCTCACTCGCCCATATGCCTTAGGCGGATTTAACGTGCCGGACCTATATTTATATTATTTATGTGCCCAAGCCCACTTTGCTCAATATTGGTATCAAATTCACAACCTTATTGCACATGTGGTGGTAGAGGCAGTTGACGCCCACCCTATTTCCATCAACGCTGTGCTCCTACACGAGTGCAAGGTGCCGAACCTCAAAACTGCCAGCCCAATGGAGAGTACAATCAGAGCCTGGAACACGCTAGCAGCACGAGCGGGTAAATTGCCAATATACGCACATAATTTACCATTACTGTGTCACCACTCACTATCGGTTACGAGTGAAGCGAGAACATTAGCGATATTACAAGAGGCAGGTCTCCATAATATAGGGGATGCCTTCCCCACGGGGGAGTTTCTATCACTAGAGACATTCATCAACGGCCGTCCGGGTAACCTGATGCCACAATTTGTATACCATAGATTAAGACTGGCCATGAAAACACTATATCCTAGTTTCCCACGGGAACCGCCGGAGCTATTGTCGCTGCGAACCATGCTGGGGTGAAAAGATAGTAAAAACTTGATAACAAATCCGTACAGAACTGCGCAAAACGAAATGTCTACCTCAATAGATAGCGCCAGGGAAAAATGAAATGCAGTGTTGAACACACAACTCACGCCTGAAGACTGGGAAACATGCTGCAGATTATTAGATAAACTTGCATCTAACTGTAATTTAAAGATTATACACTTTAAATACCTGCAACAGGCTTATTTCACCCCACAACAATTATATAGGTTCGGGCTGCAACAGGATGCAAAATGCAAACGCTGTAAAGAGGATGATGCAGATTTTATTAACCTCGCTTGGCTCTGCAAACCTATAGCAATGTACTGGTGACAGATAACAGGCATACTGACTGAGATGATAGGGGTGGAGATTACAGGTACACCGGAATTATGTCTATTAGGCCTGCTGAGAACAATACACGGGCCGCACCGTAAGCTAGCAGCGGTTGCCCTTTTACTGGCTAAACTCTGAACATCAATCTGTTGGGGCGGGAAAAAGGTGCAGCATAAAAAAGACTGGCTACGTGATATGGCCTACTGTAAAACACAGCTGGAAACCTATGAAGAAGAGCTACCTGAAGCCTCACGACCGTGAGATATCTGGACCCCATGTTGTTTACATGATGACCACAAACTGAGATCTAACGGGCTAAGATATACAAATGTGGGGATAGTATAATATAATGTGGTTGTTAGCACATGCTCTTATCTCTGTCTAATGTTAGATACAAAGTGGTAATGGCTTCCCACAATAGTCAAATGGACTATGTTCAGATCAAGGAGTCAAACTAAATGGAGATTATTTTTACTGTTATTGTTTCTGTTTATGCACAATATTTGTCACTGCATTGCACAGTGAAACCATATGCTATGTACTTGGACATGTGTAACTTTTGCAATGTGAAATTGTAACAAAAGTCTTTAGTGTTATGAAAATCAAGAAAAAGAAAATAGTAAACCTTTTCTGCAGGACCGCATCATGCGCTAGGATTTCCTTGGAAAGAAAGAAATCTTGTTAGATATATTTAATTGTATGCAGCTTTATTTTATTTTCCCTGGAGGGTGCTGCTAAATATTGAGCCATGAGAATCGAAAACTGTTTTTCTAGCTGAGACTTTTCTTCATTCTCTTTTCGCCTTTTGTATGCATTATAATTAATTACTTACCCTCGAAAAAATGCCTTCAGAGCCCCCCAGACTTCAAAGATCGAGGCTGTATCTTTATTGCGTTTCCAGAAATCCTCTAGTAACAAGCGCATGCCAGCCACCCATTGCTCGTCCACTAAGAGAGACTTGTCCAATGACCATCTAAACTCAGTTCGAACTTGAGATTGGATTTGAAATTAGACTGAAATTAATGCATGGTCAGAGAAACTATTTTCAATGATCTCAGATTTGGTGCTCAAAAGAGCATGCGAGACGAGAAAAAGGTCATTTCGTGAAGAAGAAGAATATCGCTTCGAGTGACAAGTAAACTTCTTCTCTTGAGGAAATCCATAGCACCAGCAGTCAACAAATCTAAAATCCCATATCAACACCTGACAAAGCCTGATGGATTTCGATTTAGTTTGAATTTTCTGGGGTCGTGATGAATCAATGGTTGGATCAATTAGCAGGTTGAAGTCCCCCCCAATAACCAAGTATCCTGCTTGAGCAGCGGCGAAATCATATAGTGACTGAAGCGTCTCGGTGATTCTTCTATTGGGCCATATAAGCAATATATTAAATATATAAAATAATATATAAAATTAAATAATTGGTTGCAAATCTCAATCTGCAACCAAAGCCATCTTGCGCTATTATCCCCCTGGACAAATATAATATCCCCCTGTATCCTTTTACTAACTAATATGGCTACTCCCCTAATGGCCGCACTTGCTGAGGCATAAAATTCATATTGAACAAAGGCAGGGGTTTTATCCCTTGGCGCACCCTCCTTGCAAGAGTCTCCTGTAAAAAAAATTATGTCGGCTTGAAAGGACTTAAACCAGGCCAACATTGAGCTGCGCTTTAGTCTATTATTAAAACCGTTTACATTACAGGAAATCTTTAATGATCTAGCAGTCATTTAAGAATAGGAATGAAAAAATATATATTGTCTCGATCCCTTGGATTTATATCGAAAATTAGCTACATTTGATTTTTCCATTCCCCGTACCCCATGAACCCAACTCCCCTCACCCCCCCCCCCCCCCCCCCGCTAAAAACTTGTCAATAATTTCAGAAATACTGGGGAAATTTCTTTTTGACTGTTTTCATCTGCTTGAGTATTTACTTTATTTCATTTCAATGCTAGGAACGTTTTATGGATCACTGCATCCAAAATAAAATTAATGAACTGGAAACTGGACAAAGGAGAAAAAATGACACAGTTCATCACTACCATATAGTCTAGCAATTCTTTATTTTGTGAAACTTTCACAGTGCTGATGGTCGTCGACACAAAGCCTTTCGTGATTTCTGAACCCTGGCATACTAATACAAGGTAGGAGTCAAGTATGTGTAAGCAAGGTTGTGACAATACCGCCCAGGTATTGACAGATTGACAGAATTAACCCTCTGGAACCCAACTTGGAGGCCCACGTGATTTTTTTTTTTTTTTTACAAACTTACTGTCCTTAACCACCACAATTAACTTTCATTGGGTCCTGAAATTCCTCTTGTACCGACCCTCATAGCACTTTGCATTTGTATAGCGCTTCCTACCCCACTGCAAGGCTCAAAGCACATTATCAGACAGGAAGGAATGTAAAGTATGGGAGTGGAGAGAGTCGGGTTTAGGCTTTCTTTGTGAAACAAACATCGGAGATTGCCAACACTATGACATTTTAGAATGGCAGTAAAGCTTAATAAATTCCATTGGCATAAGTACCTTTTTTCAGAATAGGAATTTTGTTTCCTTCAGGTGAAACCTCTTCCCCTCTCCCTTTTCCAGGCTAGGAAAGTGAAGGCCTTCATTGCCTGGAAAGCCACTTTTCTCTGTTTTTCAAAGAAGGAAGGGTCTGCTGTGCCTAAGAGTTTTACTCATTATGGCACATATTTATGAAGCCTTTGTGTTGTCTTTGCAAGGCAATGCAAGGACCATGAAAAGGCTTCAGTAATATTTACAAAGCCAAGCAAGAACTGATTTGCGTGCCTTGCGTGGCTTTATAAAGAAATGTTAAGCAAAGCAACAGCTAGCGCTGCATTATGTTACATGTCAACTTGGGAGGCGTTCCATGGGAGTTCCCATGCATTCACCCATGGATTTTGTCACATTCACAGATTTTCAAAAGACTTGTAAACCTGAGAATGTGTCAAAATGCTATGCCTTCCCAAGTGTGGCGTAACAAGGAGAAATATCTTTACTACTCTCGTTCTTTCCTCTTTTCAAATGTGCTGCATTTCACACTACACACAGAAAGAGGAAAATGCCTCCACTTATTTTTTTGTCAGCAAGGTGTCCTGCTTTAGTACAGGAATCCTTGCCCCAAAGTGCAAGGGTGCCTGCACAAGGAGAGAGCAGTAATGTTCCATATCCTTATAAAAATGGAGTATTTCTGTTCTCTCCCTTTCACGCAACACACTGCACCAACTTTGCTTGCTGACCTGCTTTGCGTGAAAGTTTAGTAAATGTGCCCTGGTATGTCTATGGGAAAATACATTACTACATAAGGGCCGGAATAGCATCTTTTTCAAGGACAGGGAAGCTCCTGGGAAATGCATGGTGGCCCACCATGAAACATCAAAATCTACTTCCACCCTTACATTTGAGATGGAGGAACATCGACCAAATTGATGGAGTCTACATTTTCATAGGTACAGAACTGTAAAATGTTACAAGCACAATATTTGATTCAAGGAAATTAAATGTATGGTCGCATACAGCCATTTTGTTCTCAGTAGCCACTTGGGTGTGGAAAATAAGAATCTCAGTTTATAAATAGGCCCTGGACACCATCTCCACGACAGAAACTGCTGATTAGTATGAGAATTCGACATGAACAAAAGGTATATGGCCACCATAATAGTGAGCATACACCAACACGCCCTTGTAATCTCCATAATCCAGTAGTTAAATTAGAGTGCGCCTATTAATGAAGAATCTATCACAATTGTGGGGTTGAAAAGAAGGGGAAAATTAAGGTCCTAAGAGACTAGGTTATGACTTTTCAAGCAGCCTGTTCTTCCATAGAAAGGTAAATCATCATTTCTATGAGTCTAGCTACAAACAATTTTCCTCCCTTTCCTCTCTACACACATCCCGACTCCTCTCTGTCCCCCAGATATGTCAATAACCGCTTAAGAGTGCTAGAATATATTCCTGCTATGGGTCAATTGTAGAATATAGCACTAGATGCATGCCAACAATGATTTGATCAATTCCTTTAGTTTTTTTTTTTAATAAAAAAAACAAATTAATGGAATATGAAGACTAAACTTCACTTGCAAGGGATGAAGACAGGAAACAAAAGTGAGAGGAGAATCCCTGAGAACATGCAGCAAAGAGCTCCAATCCCGGATAGGTTTTCCATCAATAGTTCTCCTCCTGAAGGACTTTTAGAAGGCATGTTTGGTTGTATCATTCCACCACATGTGAGTCTATCAATGCTGAAGCCACGGATTTGAATCTGTGTATGGAGCATACATAATTGCTGGTGTGTCGTCAAGGGGCAATCCATTGAATAGGGGTGAGCTTATGACTCAGATGTGCATCTCCTTTAAACTGGCCCCTAAAAGCCTCTGTACAGTTCAAATAAGGATGGAACCCCTGTTCCCAAACCTTCTAATTTCTGAAGGCCATCAATTACCCCAAGAGAAGCAGAGAGGACCAATGTACCTCCATAGAAAGCAGAGTAAAACTAAAGAGAAAGGGAAGGACAGTCTTTCAAAGCGGAGTCTTACTATTGGCACATCTGTACAGATATGGGGGAATCTGGAGAGCCACGCCTCTATTTTAGTTGTAACTCAATCTGACACAAATCATAAGTCTTGAGTGGGGCACTGTGGATGGAGATTAGTCGCCCACGGCTTTGATTCAGATGGCTGATCATAAATACATTCAGTATTGGTGGTATGTCCCAAGGCATGGCCACGCTGTAGACTGCGGTGACCAGAGAGTCTTTTGGAGGATGGAGTTAAGATGCATCTCTGCTCCGCTCTCTTTGGTTCCATTGCACCGAGAGTACACTGCAAGGCCGGTCACTCGCCAGGCTGAGGGGCAACACTGGCGATGGAGGGGATAATCTTAGTGTAGATGTCAATGCCCTTCAGGAAGATCTGTTCATTCAAATACTCGTTGTGGTCATGCAGCAATATGGGTGTTCTATTCATGGGTGAGAAGCCAATTGCAGGGAGACCCACCTACAACACAAACAATACAAATAGTATCAGGTTTTTCATAGCACACATTTGATTTGCATTGATTTATACAGGTACATACATGTGTATTTGTGAAACATATATATATTGGTGTAATAGATTAATAAAAACATTCTGCACCAGTGAATTGGAGTCCGTACTCGTCCTTCCCGATTGAGGGGAAATGAAAGGAGTGAAGAGATATATATTTATATATATATATATATATATATATATATATATTATCTACTGGCGGTCGCCAGTAGATAGTTATAGTTAGGACCCATAGGAAATCCGCAACATTCTATTTGGAATAACTTTGGCGCCGGTTGACGAATCCTCGCAAAATTTTCAAAATAGGTGGGGCGCTCCGCTCCGCTCCTACCCTGAAAGTCTCGGGGGGATTCGTCAAGCGGGGGCAGAGAAAAAAGGGGGGTCCCAAAACACGTTTTCCCCATGCAATTTTCCATAGGGACCTTTAGTCCAAGGTACAGCCCGAACGGCTGAACAAAATTACTTGAAATTTGGCAGAGAGGTAGTCCTCAGCTCAGGGAAGTGCCTTTTGCAGGTCTGGTGTCAATCTGTTCAGTAGTTCCTGAGAAAATCAAAAGTAAAATCATATATATATGTGGGCGGAGCCTAAACACACATCTCATCCTGAGATCTGATTGGCTGTCAGCACTTCATCCAAGAAGTGTTGGCAGCCATCTTGGGACCAATATACATGATAGCACCTCATTAAAAAGCACTGCAGTTAATAGAAGGTTTTAAGACTTTAGTTACATTATAAATCATTTGTTGATGGTACCATACTCATTTTAGGAATTGTGGTATGTTCTAAGGTGATTTCACCATGTGAAAAAGCCTTCTGCTGGGATATCATGATTGAGAGAAAAATATTTTCCCATGCTTTTCCCACAGAGGTTTGGAAGGTGATCTATAAGCTAAACTGAGAGCTTATTTCCTGTAAATTCACATTATCTTTCTCAGTCATGTGAGAATGAAGTCTGACATTCTCAGTAAAACATGTACATCCAACAAGGGCAGAGACTGTCAGTTGATTACTTTGTGTTCTACTGCAGCTTCCCAGAGTGTTCCAAGGAACAACTAGAGCGCTAACAGTCCTACTTATGATAAACGTATGGCACACCTGATTGGAATAAACTGGTAACACTTAAAACATTTAATTTAAAAAGGAACATTTTGAGTGACTTCTCAAATCCTCTTCTATTTCATTAAAAAATTCTAACATGCAGACTGAAACATCAATCAATCAATCAATCAGTGACACTTGTAAAGCGCGCTACATACCCGTAGGGTCTCAAGGCGCTGGGGGGGGGGGGGGGGGGGGAGGGGGGGGGTGCCGCTACTGCTCGAACAGCCAGGTCTTCAGCTTCTTCCTGAAGGAGAGGTGGTCTTGGGTCAGGCGCAGGTCGGTAGGGAGGGAGTTCCAGGTCTTGGCGGCCAGGTAGGAGAAGGACCTTCCTCCTGTAGTCGCTCTTCGGATGCGGGGGACGGCGGCGAGGGCGTGGTTGGCTGATCGGAGGTGGCGTTTGGGAGCGTGGAAGTTGACTCGGCTGTTGAGGTAGCTCGGGCCTTGGTCGTGTAGGGCTTTGTGTGCGTGGGTGAGGAGGCGGAAGGTGATTCTTTTGTTGACGGGGAGCCAGTGAAGGTCTCTCAGATGTCCGGAGATGTGGCTGGTTCGTGGGATGTCGAGGATGAGTCTGGCTGAGGCGTTCTGGATCCGCTGGAGTCTCTTCTGGAGCTTGGCGGTGGTACCGGCGTAGAGGGCGTTGCCGTAGTCCAGTCGGCTGGTGACGAGGGCCTGGGTGACGGTCTTCCTGGTCTCGGTGGGGATCCACCAGAAGATCTTCCGTAGCATGCGTAGGATGTTGAAGCACGCCGAGGAGACGTTGTTGACTTGCCTGGTCATGGAGAGGGAGGAGTCCAGGAGGAAGCCCAGGTTGCGTGCATGGTCTGTCGGTTTGGGTGCGGTGCCCAGGGCGGGAGGCCACCAGGAGTCGTCCCAGGCGGAGGGTGAGGAGCCCAGGATGAGGACCTCCGTCTTGTCCGAGTTCAGTTTCAGGCGGCTGGTCGTCATCCACTCGGCTACCTCTTTCATCCCTTCGTGCAGGTTGGATCTGGCGGCGGCGGGGTCGTTGGTCAGGGAGAGGATCAGTTGGGTGTCGTCGGCGTAGGAGATTATGCTGAGGTTGTGTTTGCGTACGATGGCCGCGAGGGGGCTCATGTAGACGTTGAAGAGGGTGGGGCTCAGAGATGATCCTTGAGGGACGCCGCAGGTGACTTCGGAGGCCTCTGACTTGTACGGTGGTAGGCGGACTCTCTGTGTTCTTCCGTCGAGGAAGGAGATGATCCAGTCCAGCGCCTTGTCCTGGATTCCGATGTTGCTGAGGCGCCGTACTAGGGTGCGGTGGCAGACCGTGTCGAATGCCGCAGAGAGGTCTAGGAGGATGAGGGCCGCTGTTTCTCCATTGTCCATCAGGGCTCGGATGTCATCGGTGGCGGCGATGAGGGCGGTCTCTGTGCTGTGATTGGCTCGGAAGCCGGACTGTGAGGGGTCGAGGGATCCGTTTGTCTCGAGGAAGGCGGCCATCTGCTTGTTGACGGTCTTCTCGATGACTTTGGCTGGAAACGGGAGGAGCGAGATGGGGCGGTAATTCTTGAGGTCGGTGGGGTCCGCTGTAGGTTTCTTTAGTAGGGCGCTGAGTTCGGCGTGCTTCCAGCTCTCAGGGAAGATGGTGGTGTCGAAGGAAGTGTTGATGATGTCTCGCAGGTGGGGTGCGATGACAGCGTCGGCCTTGTTGAAGACGTGGTGAGGGCAGGGGTCGGTCGGTGATCCGGAGTGGATGGAGTTCATCGTGCGGATGGTGTCTTCGGTGCTGATCGGGGTCCAGGCGTGGAGGGTGGTGGTGGGGGGTGGTTGTTCGGTCGTGGTGTGCGTTGGTTGGTTGTTGAAGCTGTTATGTATGTCCGCGATCTTGTTGTGGAAGTATGAAGCGAGGGAGTTGCAGAGGTCTTGCGATGGGGTGATGTCGTTGTTTCCTGCGCTGGGGTTGGAAAGCTCTTTCACGATGTTGAAGAGTTCCTTGCAGTTGTGTGCGTTGTTGTCCAACCGGTCTTTGAATGCTGTTTTCTTGGCGGCGCGGATCAGCTGGTGGTGTTTCCATGCACTTTTAATACCAGGAGCAGACTTCCATGGTGAACAGTAGTTTTACTACAGTGATCTAATGAGTAACTAGAGTGCTAACATTCAGAATTTATGGCCAATGTGTGACATATCTGAATACCTTCATGATGGAATCAAAGTAAAAAACTGAAAGCATTTCCTACTGAGGAGACTGCAGTACATGAGGAAATTAGGAAACTTCATAACAAATAAATCTCCCAAGATGGCCACCGGAGACAAAAGAGCCCAAATGTAGCCCAAAATCACCCAGATGTAGCCCAAATATAGCCCAATGACAGAAGTGTGCAAAACACTTATTATTTTGTGTTTTTGCAGTGTTATATAGTGCAGACTTGTCAGGTATTGGAGTGCTTTACATGAGCATTGGTTACATCACACAAGAACAAATTAATTTTGGTTGTAGACATGGGGAGACTAAGTGATTTGACCAGAATCACAGAATGTCGAGCTGAAGCAGAAACTCCAACCTGGTTCCCCAGTTGCAAAGTCTGCAGTTCTGGAAGTAACACCACATCCTCTCCCCTAAGTGCAACATTTAATCAAGTGGTCAACTGGATAAAAAAAACATAAAGATAACAAATAATTTAAAAGTGCTTTGTCGCTATTTGAAAACTCAGAAAATATGTCCTTATTTTAGTCTTTTAGAGCACTAACCATAATTTTGATGCCAATAAGACCCTCTCATATATGTAATTTCTAAAGGAAATGCTCTAGATATTACAGTTTTGATTACATCAAGATGACGTCAGGCGTTCCACACTTTTGTAATAAATATAGAATGTTAGCAATCTAGTTGTTCATTAGGATACTGTTGAGAGGCAGAGGCCAGGGGCACCGACTCTGAAAATTGAAGGCAGGTAGGAGGGTGCAAAGGCAACAATTTAACCACACTGAGCAGGCAGGAAGGGCCGTGGCAGCTCAACAGACTATGGAGGGCAGTGGAAAGGGGGGCAGGGGCAACAAACCAACAATACAGGACTTGCAAGAGAGGCTGTAGCAATGTAATAGACCATTGTGGGCAGAAGGAAGAGGCAATGGTAGTACAACCATACATGCCAACAGACCCGATTCAGCCAGGAAACGTCCAATGTTTTTAAGCTCAAATGGGCTTTATTTGATCTGTCTCCTGTCTACAATCTCCTCTTTTTCAATGTAACTCAAAGGGGAAAATCAATACCCCAGTTGTTTTTCAAAATCTCCCTCTTACCAAGCTCAAAATGTTCGCAAGTATGGTACATTGGATCATGGAAGGAAAGGGGGTAGGGACATGGACTTGGATAACAGAGGACAGGAGGGACATGGAGAGGTGCACCAAACTGACCCTGCAGGGCAGGCATCAGGGTTTGCAGCAGCACAATACACCACACAGGGCATGCGGGACGGGAGTGCAGCACAACAATCCATAGAAAGCAAGAGGGAGGGAACAGGACCATGCACATGGACAACAGAGAACAGAGGGGCAAGAGGCAATGGTAGCTAGCTGACCATAATGGACAGACAGGAGAGAAAGCTGCAGCATAACAGAGCATAAAGGGCAGGAGGGACGGATCAGGGGCATTACAATGTAACAGACAAGCCAGGAGGGAGGGAGTAGGGGTCTGCACATGTAAACAGAGGGCTGGGGGCAAGGGGGCAGGGCAGGAGCAGCAAGATAGCCATGGAGGTCAGGCAGGATGGGCACTAGAAGCAAGACACACCATGAAGAGCAACAGTGAGACTGTGATGGCATACACACAGACCATGGAGGGAAGGTGGGAGGGGGTCAGGGGCAGCTAACTGACCACACAGGGAAGGTGGGAGGGGCCATGGCAGCACAGAAGACCATGCATGGCAAGTGGGAGGGTTAGTGGCAGCACAATGGCTATGATGGGTAAGAAGGAGGGTGCAGGGGCATGCACAAAGGACGATGGAGGATAGAAGGGAGGGTCAGGACCTGTGCACAGACAAGAAAGTTCAGGGGAAGGGGCCTCACAACAGACCGCACGGGACAGGCAAGAGGAGCAGTTGCAGCACAACAGACCAGGGAGGGCAGAAGGGTGTGGCAGTACAATGGACCGTGTAGGACAGGAGGAAGAGGATAGGGGCATGGCATGTGGACAGGCAGGGTGGAGGTGACAGGGACAGGTTACAGTCATCTGACAATGCTAGCCAGGTCGGAGGGGAGTGGCAGCTCAACAGAACACTCAGAGTAGATAGGAGTGGCAGGTCCATGGAACATGGTGGGCAAAAAGGATGGAGCAGGGGCATGCACAAAGACATCGGAGGGCAGGGGGAAGGAGAATAGGGGCAGCAAGCTAAGCACAGAGTTTAAGCAGGAGGTCAATGATGGGGCATAGAATTGGGCAATGGAGGGCAGGAGGAGTGGATTGGTACATCATACTAAATTGAGGGCAGTGGCAGCACATCAGACCATGCATGGCAGGAGGGAGGAGCCTAGTCCATGGATTCACACAACAGAGGATAGGGAGGAGGGGGATGAGGCAGCAAGCTAACTGTTCAGAGAAGGCGGGTATTAGGAACTTTATAGTTTTTAAAACGTGTGGCTGTGCAAACTACTTAAAATATGAACAAGTATGCAGCATAATCTCACTTTTATTCAGGAAGAAGAGGACGTTTGTGACGGACTCCAGGCTCACTTGGAAGAAACACCCCCTGACCCTCCACCCCCTATCGCAAAATGTAATGCCCGTGAAAAGGGTAGGTGAACACAGTGTTATATAGAACATAGTCCTGACAGCACGATTGAAAATGAAAACTAAATATAGTGTATGGTATAAACTATGCACCAAACAGTGTGATATAAGATGAACCGGGCGTGAAATATAATATGCAATACATTGTGCGCAATGACAGCTTCATTGGAGAGCGCGAGATAGCACAGGCACTAGCGCGTGCTATGCGATATGCGCCTTGGAGTGTAATATGCACAGGGCAGTGTTGTGTAACCTAACTAGTCTCTAAAGTTGTAATATAAAATATGTGCTGGGGAGTGTAACGTTGCATATGCACTGTGACAAAGATATGGATCCCAGATTGTAATATGTATGGCATAGCACTGTGCGTTATAACATAGGCATCGAGGAAGGCACGTTAGATGGGGCAATATAACCCGTGCGAAGACAAGTGTGGCATGACATAGTCATAGCATATGCACTAGCTGGTGGAATACAACACAGAGGTGTGTGGCACTTGGCAGGCAATGGTGGGTGTAACACAGCATTGGGCTCTGCCAGGAGAGCGCTGTGACTCTCAAGTGATGTTCGTCCCCTTTCCAGAGAGTAAAATAAAAAGTATTACACATCCGGCAGTGGATGTGTGTTTTATTAACCGTGAGGGGGGTTTCTTGCATAGTTTTGGTCGAATTTTTGACGAATCCCCTTTGAATGGCTTGGTGTGCATGTGTATTAAATGTGCCCGTCAATAGCTACCCATGTTTGTATAAATAAACGACAAGGGTGTCTACCGGGATTAGGCACGGTAGGGCATCAGACATGTCAGAGCTTCACTAGTGGTGTAAATACATTCCACGTGGATTCATTGTATGCATAGTCGCCTTTTAATGAATATCACGCAAATCGTCATGGTGATAGGTATGTACGGTTTGTCCAGCATGTCCTAGGTGTGTCTATAAATATATATTTTTTAAAAATAATAAAAAAAACAGTGGCCGGCCCTGGGGATTGGGGTCAAAAAAATATAATTAGGAGACAGGCCCTGGGGGATGGAGTCATCAGGGCCAATAAATTAGAATAAGAAGGGGAACCACACAGCCCCCCTTCTTAAACAATTAAAATAAATAAAAAAACTGCCATTGTGCCGGAGGCCACGCCCCCTCCTTGCAGCACTCTGCAAACGCGCCCCTGGCAAGTTGTAAGTTGGGGAATTAATTCCTCTTCAATACTGAGGGTCCCTGAGGGCCATATAGCCCAACAGGCATCTCCAGTATGCGCCAGGGAGCTGCGCTGCAGACAGGTGTTCTGAGGCCAAGCCCCTTTTTACACCTCTCTGCAATGCAGCTCTGTGGCGCTTACTGGATGTACCTAGTGGTCTAGTTTGACCCTAGGGACCCTTAGGATTCAAGGGGACTTAATCTCTCAACTTAGAACAGCCACAGGGTGCGTTTACACAGTGGTGAAGGGAGGAGACGGGGCCTGAGGTGACGTGTGCAAACACGCACTATGGCACGTTTTAAATTGGGGATATAATTTCCCTTCAATACTGAGGGCCCCTGGGGGCTAACTAGCCCACCAAGTGCTTCCAGTAAGCGCCACTGAGCTGCATTGCAGAGAGGTGGTCCAGGCCATGCCACTTTTTACACCTCTCTGCAACGCAGCTCTGTGGCACTTACTGGAGGTACCTAGTGGGCTAGTTGGACCCTAGGGACCCTCAGGATTCAAATGAACTTAATCTCCCAACTAAAAACGGACACAGGGCGTGTTTACACAGTGGTGAAGGGAGGGGATGGACCTGAGTTAACGTGTGCAAAAACGCCCTGTGGCCTGTTTTAAGAGGTAGTTTTAACCCCCCTGCCCTATTATATACTAGGGGCTTACAGAGGAGGTCATGCTAATCACAGGGAGACCCCAACGCATAATGTTCCCTAGTGTATGTAGGTGTTTTCACTGTATTCTAAGTGTCTTTTAACATAGCACTGGCTCTAGGACTGGTTAGTCAGACTCAGTTACCACCAGTATCCGTCTGAAAAAGTTGAGGGTTCAGGATGATTTTGCAACAAGGATTCTTTCTGCTCTTCTTTTTGTTCTTTCTGCACGTTATCCTTCTTCCTGCACTTTTCTTCGTCTTTGAGGACTTCTGTTGCTTCTTTCTGCACTTCTTTTTTTTCTTTCTGTGCATTTTTTCTTCTTTCTTCACATGTCCTATCTCTGTAGGCATAGTTAGAAATTAGCATTTAAAAAACCTTTGAAATTCACAGAAAAAAACATAGGTTTCAGGCACGTTATAGTTAGGAATTAGCATTTAAATAACCTCAGAAATTCACTGAAAAAACCATAGGTTTCAGGGGTGTTATAGTTAGCTGGACTTTTCACTTGTACAAAACCATTGAAATTCCCCCGTTATAGTTAGTTCAGCTAACTATAACTCGCGCGCCCGCAATGCACTGCTGATGACGTCACATATTACATCACTCATGACATGGTCAGTGACATCACTCATGACATCACTGATGACATCTCAAATGACATCACTGATGACATCATCCTTGTGATAGAGTGGCAGACCTCCTCTCACCCTAATATAACCTTTGATACACACATTCAAAAATAGAGACTAAAATTTTCAAAACAATGGACATACCAATACCAGTTACAACAACCTCTTCAGTAATTCTAAGATCCACATACACATCCACTCATTCACCAACAGTCCTATACAGTCACTCATACATGTACTCACTCATCATATGTACTCACACACCTATACATCCTGTTACACAATGCCACTCATCCATAGAGTTACTCACACACATAGTCACTCATGCTAATAAAGAATCAAACATACATTTACTTGCATATACAGTTATACACACACCACCACACTTACTTCTACGGAAACTTACACATACTTAGTCTTTTAAACAATCACTTATAGAAACACATACTTATTCATACAGGAACTCTTTCAATCTCTCACTCTCACATATACTCACTTATATACACCAATAGTCACATATACTAGTTTAAAACATATGTAGTTACTCATAAAGACACTATTGAGACAGTCATTCACTCACTAACACACCCATACACACACTCATCCACCCATACAGTCCTGCACACATGCTGTCTTCAACACATACAGTGAGTCACTCATTCATGCACCTATGCACTACGTAATACCCCCCACCGAACCATGCAGACACTCAGACTGATACTCAAAAAACCAACTAATAACCTATATAGACACCCATGTAGCTACTCACCAACCCATGCAGCCACTTATACACAAAGTGAGAGACTGATACAGATATTTACATATTTAAACATTACTCACTAAGCCATGTATTCACTATGATACACTTAATCAGTCAGTTACACAATCAATTTTTCAAAAACAAATCACTTATATACCCATTTATTCTTCCATCATTGTTTAGATATACATATATAAAACATATTTGATTTTCAGAAAAACAGACATTCACTGGATGATGTCATCAGTGATGTCATCAGTGATGCCATTTGAGATGTCATCAGTGATGTCATGAGTGATGTCACTGACCATGTAATGAGTGATGTAATATGTGACGACATCAGCAGTGCATTGCGGGCGCGCGAGTTATAGTTAGCTGAACTAACTATAACGGGGGAATTTCAATGGTTTTGTACAAGTGAAAAGTCCAGCTAACTATAACACCCCTGAAACCTATGGTTTTTTCAGTGAATTTCTGAGGTTATTTAAATGCTAATTCCTAACTATAACGTGCCTGAAACCTATGTTTTTTTCTGTGAATATATATATATATATATATATATATATATATATATATATATATATATAATGTATACACACATATACACACACACACACACTCGCTCTCTCTCTCTCACTCTCTCTCTCTACAGGAGAAAAAGAAAAATGTTGACTACCTGTAAATATCCTTTTGCAACACATTTTTGATGCAAACTGACTAGCTGTGCACAATTCTCCCAGAATGTCTTACCGTTCACTAGTCAGTCATCCAGATAGGGCCATAATTTGAAGGCCTGGCACCACAACTCTGCCATAAATACAGAAAGTCATTCTGTGAAGATCCTTAGAGCTGACTTGAAAGCGCAGTGAAGAGATAAAGGTGGTAAACCCTTTAATTGATGCAGGTGCCAGAGATATAAATTTGTTGCTTGACTACAGTAAAGATTAGGGTTTATCTAAATATGCTAATAGAAACCCAGATACTTACCTAAAATAATCAGGCACTGAGTAGGCACTTGCAATCGTGCTTTTTATGCGTTCGACAAGGTTAGCATCTATTAGAGATGTGTTTGCTATGGTAATATAGTCCATACTTGTAGATAAAATGGTATTGAGTATACAGTTTAGTTACCATAAGTATACTAGGACTGGAAACCAGTGAATGCTGTATGTGCAAGATCACCACATGTATGCGTTTTCACATTGCTTTAGTTGGAAGGGGAAAATTCAATTTTGTTTTTGAATATTAGTGATGACTGTGTACAGTTCTGTGCTATTGAAACTCAAAAGTAAAGCACCAATGCTTCTGTGTAGCCTAATGCTTCAAATAAGGGCACTGGCTTTAGTTTGGTGTTGGAAACACGGATTCCAAGCTCTTAAGACCCCACCAACTGAATGAATAAATGAAATACTTAATAAGCACAAATACAGAGGCATCTTGACACTAGAGATGAAAAGGAGAAGCAAAATATTGGCAGCATCCCAGACACTATTTAGCAGTGATCTGAATTCAGCAGTGATCTTAACAGTTAGGTCATAATTTTCTTTATAGTTACATAAAAAGATAGGTTTTTAATATTTTGCTAGATACTCTTAACCCGTCAAGGGCTTTTTGAAATGGGGAACAACTGCTCTGACCGCCAAGGCAGATTACAAAACAAGCCTAGGAGTATATTTGGCAACTTGGTCCATGGGAGCAGGTGCATGGAATCATTTATCCCTTTATTGGTCAGATAAAAGCTTTAAAAAGTACTCTTTACTTAACTAGCTAGTAGTTAAAATGTGTTGTCCTGAAAGACAGGGGGAAGGTTCACTTTAGAAATCCCTCGCGTGTCAAGGCAGTAAACTCCTTTCGAGAACATTTCTTGTTTGTAATTGGGATTTGTTTAAGTCTCATGCAAGATTTGGTCGCTGTTAAAACTTTCAGTGATTGTTTGAACCACTTTAGTAAAATGGGACGACAATCTGTCTGAGTTTCTGGGTAGGAATCACTAACAGTTAGTAAGTTCATCAACAATTTAAACTAGAGTTAAAGACATCTTTAATGATGTTTTAGCTACTCAACTGCGATTTAAACATTGACAATGCAATATTGTCATAAGATCGACACCAGTTTTTCTGCTTGCCTGGCCTTTAGCTGTTCAGCTTTAAGGGAGACTGAGCCAATGCTGGGAGGGTTAGGAGGAGATTTGTTATAGCTGTCTGTATAACGTCCTTAAATGCCACCGATTAACAACAGTTAAAATAAGAACCAGGCTTCCAGGGTTCAGTTTTGGAGACGCGTTTACTCAGTCCTTTTCAAAGTTTTGGGGAGATAGATCAATCCTACTTTAACATAAAGAGCGAATGGGTTTAAGTCGAGGTGGTGCCATTTAATGAGGCACAGTGGACAGAATATAAAATTTGAATAAGAAATGGTCTGGCCAACCACCAGGGGTTGAAGACCAGCCTTTGTTATGCCAGATGATCTAACAAGGTCAAACGTGGCCACCTCGGTGATTAACTTGTATTAGGCCTAAACTAGTCATTAGCTGAAGAAAAAAAAACGCTAGCTAAGGGCCTGATTGGGATTTAAATCAAAGGTTAAAATCACACAGGATAATCATAAAAAGCTACCATCTTATGCATGCTTTTCCAGAAAAGTAGTGGGAGCATCAGGTACCTTCTAAATGAACAGGAGGTTTTCAAGGCAAATTTACAGCCCACAACCTCTGAATACATATTGGATTCCATTAAATTATCTGTAGTAATCTTTAAGTGCTCTTAATAGATGAGTGCAATTTCACCCATAGTCTGTTTTTTCTGTCTTCATGTATCATGTTAAAGCTGATGGGTATGGCACTTACAAGGTCTAGACCTGAAGATTCATTCATCCAGGTCTCGGTCAACATACTCAAAAACACTTGTATTCGTTAAGTAACAAAAAAAGGAAATGAATGCAGTATTCAGTAAGGCAGTTCTGAGGATAGGTGGAAGGCCCTGATCACAACATTTAGTATTGAATAGTTACACTGGCTAATTTATTTAAATAAACACAGTGTTACCTCTTGATTGATACCCAATGTACATAGTTTGTATTCTACTCTACAGCAAGTCGCACCAGAACCAATATTTACAGCCATCAACTAAGTAGATTCATAGTGGAGTGGGCTAGGACTCTGAGTTAACAGGCGCAAACAAACTTGCTTTTGTAATGCCAGTTGTGCGCCTGCTGCACCCGTACACACATTAGTCCTTTTTAAGTTGAGGAGTTGCTAGTCCTTGCATGTGCTAAGAGCAAGTGCCTGTGAGCTGGACCGCCAACCCCCAAATTTGCCACCACAAAAAAAGAAAGTACACCAGAGTATGTAACAATAAAACTCTTGCCAATCAAAGTACATACAAAGGCAAAGAAAGTGTGAGCCTCTTACCAAGACTGAGGCACATTTTTATTTTTAACTTAAGCAGTGCCACCGCACCCTCAAACAGAAAGGAGTACCCAGCACCCACACACACACCAATTAACCAGCATTATCCAGCAAGAAGATAGTATTTAACCCTTTATAATCACAGCAAGATAGTACTTATTAAACAGCGCCACAGACATGTCAAGGGGAAACATTTATAAACTTCCCTTATAAAGAGGTGAGATGAAAGAAACACTGGTTGCTAGGAGAAATTGTGTCAGTCAGGTCACCAAATTGACGGCCTTCTGGTCTGCGGGTATGTCTTCGGTATGTCATGGCTCAGTAAATAACTAAACAATAATAATATAATGATTCCAAGCAGAAAGGGTTAGGGATGCGTGATTAACAATATGGTGTATCTCTTGTTCGCCCTACCTTTTTTAATTGCTGAAATATTTGTTAGTGTGATGGTAGTTCTTACTCACTATTTGTAGAACAACAGCACATTGTGAGAAGTTGGCCTGGTATATGATGTTCACTAGTTAAAGTGACCACCTTGTACCATGCCAAGCAACCCTTATGGTGTGGTTGTAAGTCAACCTTTTTCGGGCTAGCTGCCCTAGTGGTAGCGTAGGCTAAGCAGTCTTTGAGGCTAAACTCGTGAAGCGTGTTAAGCAGGCTGTTTTACCAAATGTAACCCCCTTTTATACCAATGAAAGGACACCACACAGATATATATTCAAAATATATATGTATTTATTTCTCAAAGTAACCCCTAGTCTCTTTATGAGCACAGGAGCACAAATCGTCAAACAAGATTACAGTAGAATACACAGAAGTTGCACTTTATATGGATAGGCCCTGGTGGCCACTCAAACCATATACTAAAATAGTGGTATAAGTACCACGAACAGAAAAGGGAAAAGGCCTAGGGCCTCTAGAATCGCTGGGCCTACAAGGAGCTAACTTCAGTTAGTGACCAGGAGGTCCACGGGTTCCGTGTGCAGAGCAAATAGTCACACGCGAGCTCCCATAGGTTTTCAATGGGTGCGTAAAAAGTACAAAGTTACTGCAAAAGGAATCTTCCGGATGGACTATGAACTCAAGATTGGAAACACAGACACTAGAGATGATACTCTACACTTGGGCACCGGAGTGCCAGCTTTACCTCACCCACAGGAAGCGGGTGCGTAGGTGTCGAAGTGCGTCGGGTTTTTTCTATCTGTTCAATGGAGCCTGTGGACAAAGATGCTGCAGGCGGTCGGTCCGGAAGGGATGCGGTGGATCCAAGGGTGGATCGGAGTTGTAGAAGACCTGTAAGCAGAGGGGACAGTGTTCACAGTCACTAGCCAGTGACCAGCGTGGCACCAGGTGGGTACCAGGCGATGTCGGGTGCAAACAGGAAGGAAGGTGCAGCTTGTCTCTGCAGCCACGTGGTCCCTAAAGGTCGACGACGTCCAGGAGTCGAGTCACGAGCTGTCCCACGCAGGCTCTCGCTGTCGGCGGTGTCGGCGACTTGATCGAAGCAAACAAGCCTTGGCAAAAGCAATTGTTGTGGAAAACGAAATAAGCTGATGGTTCTGACCAGCAAGGTCAGAGGGATTGCTCCTTTGGAGGGGAGCAAGGGCCAGTCTGGAGCAACCAGACCAGCGGTGTGTTTCTTGAAGTTCGTCGCCAAGATGGCCACTAGCCAGCGGGCCAGCAACTGGTTAGGCGCGTCGAGTGGCAAAATGCAGAAGGGCCCCACGCAGATCGTGGAGATGCTGGAGGGCTCACCTTTGGTGCAGATGCTGCTCGGGTGTTAGGCTTCTCAGATCCCAAAGCACAACTTGGAGGGAGCCTCGGTTGTTGCGCTTGCAGCTTGTCATGGTCTTTCCAAGATGGCTGGCTCCACGTGTCTCGGTGCCTCCACGGGTCTCCTCTTCTCAGGGACTGTGGATCGGGCGGTGAGAGGTCTGGAGGTCCAGGTCTTGTCAGTCTCTGGGCTCGGGCTCCGGCGGGAGGCGGCGGCAAAGCAGACGTTGATTCGCTGGATGGTGCTTGCGTTAGCAAGGTGGTCACTCCCTGACCACAGGGGAGATTGGCTTCAGTCCTCTGTGCGGCAGAGCGTCGAAGTTCCCGTCTTCTTCTTAGTTTCAAGTTGATTCCAGGATGTCTGAAGTCTTAGGACACAGCTCCTACCTTTAAGCGGATTCTAGGGGCCGGACTACCTGCTAGGTCCCTCCCTAAGGGTGGGACCAGGAAGGGGGGTGGTTACACCCCCAATCCTTTGTCCAGCTCGCCCCAGGCCCGGGACTGGTGTGCCCCAGGACCGGATTGAACTGGCATATGCACCGAGGCTCCTTGTGAGCCTCAGGCATGTCTGGTTTCTTTCAAGCCCTACCTGACCAATACACAAAATCCTGTCTGGGGTGGTGCTCGCACCTCCCCTGGCAGGAAACCCTTTGTCCACGTCTCCCAAGCTGGAAGGACTCCCAGCAGCAGGAGGGCAGACTTGTGTCTGTGGTGGCAGCATCCATTTTGTGGAGCTGAGGCTATGTCTGATTTTACCCGGGTTTCAGGTACTGTACATGTCGTGTCCCTCTAGAAGGGTGGAATGCTAACCCCGTCGCCAGAATTGGCGAGGGGTTAGTATTCCAATTCGTATGACACCTTACTCGACATGTTTTAATAAAGCCAAACCAAAGATAGCATTTAACCGCGAGGTTTATAATGCACTTAAGAGTATATGGTATGACGATATCTGGAAACAGTAGAAGGAAGTTGTTCCGACCACTGCAGACAGGCTCAACTCATGCCAGAGCACCATCTCACATGGAACCAAGCACTCTGCCTTCAGGATTGTTAAGGCCTGCCATAGGAGTGACTTATAGGTTACCAGGTGTCCCATTTAAGGTTAGGTATAGGTAGACTACACCTAAGTAAGAGGTGGTTACACCAACTTACCCCAGCTGAGTGATCAGCCAGTTGTGTCAAATTTGTTAGGCCAGGCCAGGGGTGGCATAATACATGCTTCAGCCCTTGGTGGCCTTAGATACACCAATGCCCTGGGTACCTAGTGTACACTGGTACAGGGGCTCACAGGGTGATCTAGTTCCAATGGGTTATGCACCTAGGGTGCATGGAGTCCATTTTAAAGAGAGAGCAGATGGGCTGAGGTCCTGAATGGCAGGATCTCAGGCCAACTAAGTCGAAAAACCCGCTAGACACTAGGCAAAAATTTGGGGGTAACCATAGTCAGATATCCACCTTCCTACACAACCCCCCCCCAAACGAAGGGAGATAAGGCTGACCTTGACCAGGTAAGCCTATATTGCCCAAGTGGCCATATAAGGAAGAACCAGCACTGGCATGGTTACCCCCTGTCTCATGGTCCACTAAGCAATCCCTCACCCTAAGGGTATCAGAGGGTCTCCACCATAGGGAATCTCTACCTTTGGTGTGTCTTTGCAAAGTAAAAGGCTGGTGGGGAGATGGAGTACTGAAGTGAGTATCCTCAAAGTGAGGTTTCAGCTTCCTCCAATCATCCTCCACCATGGATGCCTTTCTTTCTTTAGCTGAGTTGCACTGTGCTCTCAGGGTCAGCCTCTGGCTACCTAAAGCTGGAGGCTGGGTCCCTTTTGTGGGCTTACTGGAGGGACAGGTCAGGTTTGGGGCCCTAAGGTCCCATGTTTGCCTGTGCCCAACAGAATCCCTCTGGGGGAGGTCCCTAACTACCTGTAAAGGAGATCCCTCAGGAATGTTTTTACCCATCACCTGGCTAGGGCTACTAGCCAGGCAATCCTCATTCTTTTGATGGGGGGGTTCTTGTGGACAGGGGCCCTCTTGGGGTCCACTGGCCTCCAAGACCTCTGCAGCCCTGGGCTGACTGAGGCAGGGTAGAGAGAGGCAGGCTACCTGCACCAGACTGGGTCCCACCTTGGAAGGTGCCACTGACATCAGAGGCTCTGCCAGGCCAGGCCTGGCTACCTCTGGGGCAGTTCCTTCACAAGGGGTGAGATCAGATCCCTGAGGAGGCTGACCTTTTCCTAATGTCTGGGGAGAGGGAGACTTTTCTTCCTCCCCACTACTCTCAGTTTGTGTGGAGTGATCCATTGTTTCAGGCTTCACTACACCTATGTCAGTCTGAGTATAGGCTGAGACCATTACAGCCTTGCCAACCTTTTCAGGGGGCACTCAGTTTGTGTTTGAGCTGTGACTGTCACAGCTCCGCCAGTCTCTACAGGGAAGTCTGTCTGTGCCTGGGCTGTGGCTACCACTGCCCTTCCAACCTTTCCAGGGAGGAAATCTATTTGGACAGGGGTTGTGAATGGCACAACCCCACTACCCTTTTGTGAAAGGCCTACCATTTTAGAATGGGTGTCTTGTTCAACTCCAGCCCAAGCTGAGAGTTCTAAGTCATTCCCCAGTAAGCAGTCTACAGGCAAGGTTGGGGACACTGCTACCCTTTTAGGGCCAGTGACCCCTCCCCAGCTGAGACATACCTCTGCCATGGGATGACTGTTCTGTTTGCCATCAATGTTAGTCACCTGGTAGGAGAAACCAGGCAAAAGCTGCTCAGAGGGAACTAGCCAATGGGCCACCATAGTGATGCTAGCTCCAGTGTCTCTGTAGGCCTCAGCTTTTGTACCATTGATGTAGGGTTCCTGTCTGTACCTCCCCAAAGTGTTGGGACAGGCAGTGAAGTTGGCAAACCCCATGCCACCATCACAGACAAGAGTAGTTGCTGTAGGGGAATTGGCTAAGCCAGGGTCCCCCTGTGTTCCCCAAGTAAACCCACCCAAATTTCTGGGGGCACTCCCACCACCTGGGGGATTACTGCTGACAGTAATAGGTGGTGTGACAGGAGTAATTGGAGGAACAGTTTTGTTTTTAGCCTTTGGGCAACTGCTGTCAGTTTTCCAATGCCCAGGAATTTTACATTCATGGCAGTAAGGCTTTTTAGCTGTGGTAGAGGAGGGAGCTTGGGACCCACCACCCTGTGTGGAGTTTTGGGGCCCTGAGGAAGATTTCTCTTTTGCTTTATCCCCACCCTTCTCTTGAGGCTTGGTGGTATCTTTCTTTTGGTCACCACCCTGGTTTTTAGGCCTGATCCTGGTCCTGACCCATTTATCTGCCCTCTTTCCCAATTCTTGGGGAGAGGTCAAATCTGAGTCTACCAGGTGTTGATGGAGAAGCTGGTTTTGACAATTACTTAAAATCTGCTCTCTCATCATCAAATTGTACAATCCTGTATAATCAGATACCTTACTTCCCAGCAACCAACCCTCCAAAGCCTTAGTGGCACATTCAATGTATTCAGACCAGTCCTGAGTCTGTGTCTTCTGGGTGTCTCTGAACATTAACCTGTACTGTTCAGTGGTTAAGCCTAACCCATCAACTAGGACACTCTTCAGGACTCTGTAATTTCTGACACCCTCTTCTCTAACAGTGAGGAGTCTATCTCTGCCTCTCCCCTCGAAGGAGAGCCATAAGATTGCTGCCCACTGGTCTTCAGGAACCTGCTGTACTTTGCAGGCTCTCTCAAGAGCAGTTATCCATTTGTGGATATCATCCCCACTTTTGTAGGGGGGCACAACCTTGGACAGGTTCCTATTATCAAAGACCCTATCTTTGTCCTTAGGGACAATGCTGCCACCAGTGGGTATAGACCCACTCTCTAGGTTGCCTAGCCTTGTTCAGTTTCTCTTCCATCAGGGCTACTTCTAGCTCCTGCTTCCTGATCCTCAGCTGGGCTTCCTGCATTCTGGCCTCATGCTCCCTCCTCTGAGGGGTGGTCATCCTTCTCCTGGAGTGACCTTGAGAGCCTCTAGAGGTATGAGAAGCATTGGATTCACCTGAGTGATTCCTTTGCCTCCCAGACCCCTGGTTAAGTCCACTGGGGAGATCCAATGGGATGATCCCATTGTCAGTCCCCAATAGCCTTAAGTTAGCTGGGCCACGTATAACACTTGGCACTGGGCTAGTTCTCCCTTCATCCTCACTACCTTCTGTATCCCCACCACTTTCTTCCTCTGTAGTATGATTCTCCTCTAAGGGAGGACCATTGGAAAGGGGTACCTCAGTAGCATCTTCAGAAGGGGGGCCTCCTGACCCTGTCCCTAAGGGGCCTGACTGGGAGGCTTTCCTGAGAGCTTTCTCATCAGCCTGTAAAAGCTCTCTGAGTTCAGCAGAAGTAGGATTCTTGGGCTGTTTAAGGCCCCTGATATTTGCCAACTGCCTGAGCTCATTTTGATTAAGGGTAGCAAAGATGGATGGTGCCCTCTGGGGGTCACTCTCAACAGAGATGGGTAAATTGGACCCCTCTGCCCCAGCCATTGCTCTTAAGTGTGGGTGGATGTGTTGCAATCTACCTACACTTGGGTTTACCTACTAAACCTATCTAGTAGTTGTAGTCAGGGTGTGCTACTCCCTTTGCTCTACAACAACTAAGTTCAGTAGAACTTAAGTATATCTAATCTTGCTTTATATGTACCTACAGGTACCTATGTGATCTTTCAATTGGTAACCAAGAGATTACAATGGTAAAACACAGCAAGCTCAAATCCAACCGCTGCTCACCAATGTGAGAAGTTGGCCTGGTATATGATGTTCACTAGTTAAAGTGACCACCTTGTACCATGCCAAGCAACCCTTATGGTGTGGTTGTAAGTCAACCTTTTTCGGGCTAGCTGCCCTAGTGGTAGCGTAGGCTAAGCAGTCTTTGAGGCTAAACTCGTGAAGCGTGTTAAGCAGGCTGTTTTACCAAATGTAACCCCCTTTTATACCAATGAAAGGACACCACACAGATATATATTCAAAATATATATGTATTTATTTCTCAAAGTAACCCCTAGTCTCTTTATGAGCACAGGAGCACAAATCGTCAAACAAGATTACAGTAGAATACACAGAAGTTGCACTTTATATGGATAGGCCCTGGTGGCCGCTCAAACCATATACTAAAATAGTGGTATAAGTACCACGAACAGAAAAGGGAAAAGGCCTAGGGCCTCTAGAATCGCTGGGCCTACAAGGAGCTAACTTCAGTTAGTGACCAGGAGGTCCACGGGTTCCGTGTGCAGAGCAAATAGTCACACGCGAGCTCCCATAGGTTTTCAATGGGTGCGTAAAAAGTACAAAGTTACTGCAAAAGGAATCTTCCGGATGGACTATGAACTCAAGATTGGAAACACAGACACTAGAGATGATACTCTACACTTGGGCACCGGAGTGCCAGCTTTACCTCACCCACAGGAAGCGGGTGCGTAGGTGTCGAAGTGCGTCGGGTTTCTTCTATCTGTTCAATGGAGCCTGTGGACAAAGATGCTGCAGGCGGTCGGTCCGGAAGGGATGCGGTGGATCCAAGGGTGGATCGGAGTTGTAGAAGACCTGTAAGCAGAGGGGACAGTGTTCACAGTCACTAGCCAGTGACCAGCGTGGCACCAGGTGGGTACCAGGCGATGTCGGGTGCAAACAGGAAGGAAGGTGCAGCTTGTCTCTGCAGCCACGTGGTCCCTGAAGGACGACGACGTCCCGGAGTCGAGTCACGAGCTGTCCCACGCAGGCTCTCGCTGTCGGCGGTGTCGGCGACTTGATCGAAGCAAACAAGCCTTGGCAAAAGCAATTGTTGTGGAAAACGAAATAAGCTGATGGTTCTGACCAGCAAGGTCAGAGGGATTGCTCCTTTGGAGGGGAGCAAGGGCCAGTCTGGAGCAACCAGACCAGCGGTGTATTTCTTGAAGTTCGTCGCCAAGATGGCCACTAGCCAGCGGGCCAGCAACCGGTTAGGCGCGTCGAGTGGCAAAATGCAGAAGGGCCCCACGCAGATCGTGGAGATGCTGGAGGGCTCACCTTTGGTGCAGATGCTGCTCGGGTGTTGGGCTTCTCAGATCCCAAAGCACAACTTGGAGGGAGCCTCGGTTGTTGCGCTTGCAGCTTGTCGTGGTCTTTTCAAGATGGCTGGCTCCACGTGTCTCGGTGCCTCCACGGGTCTCCTCTTCTCAGGGACTGTGGATCGGGCGGTGAGAGGTCTGGAGGTCCAGGTCTTGTCAGTCTCTGGGCTCGGGCTCCGGCGGGAGGCGGCGGCAAAGCAGACGTTGATTCGCTGGATGGTGCTTGCGTTAGCAAGGTGGTCACTCCCTGACCACAGGGGAGATTGGCTTCAGTCCTCTGTGCGGCAGAGCGTCGAAGTTCCCGTCTTCTTCTTAGTTTCAAGTTGATTCCAGGATGTCTGAAGTCTTAGGACACAGCTCCTACCTTTAAGCGGATTCTAGGGGCCGGACTACTTGCTAGGTCCCTCCCTAAGGGTGGGACCAGGAAGGGGGGTGGTTACACCCCCAATCCTTTGTCCAGCTCGCCCCAGGCCCGGGACTGGTGTGCCCCAGGACCGGATTGAACTGGCATATGCACCGAGGCTCCTTGTGAGCCTCAGGCATGTCTGGTTTCTTTCAAGCCCTACCTGACCAATACACAAAATCCTGTCTGGGGTGGTGCTCGCACCTCCCCTGGCAGGAAACCCTTTGTCCACGTCTCCCAAGCTGGAAGGACTCCCAGCAGCAGGAGGGTAGACTTGTGTCTGTGGTTGCAGCATCCATTTTGTGGAGCTGAGGCTATGTCTGATTTTACCCGGGTTTCAGGTACTGTACATGTCGTGTCCCTCTAGAAGGGTGGAATGCTAACCCCGTCACCAGAATTGGCGAGGGGTTAGTATTCCAATTCGTATGACACCTTACTCGACATGTTTTGATAAAGCCAAACCAAAGATAGCATTTAACCGCGAGGTTCATAATGCACTTAAGAGTATATGGTATGACGATATCTGGAAACGGTAGAAGGAAGTTGTTCCGACCACTGCAGACAGGCTCAGCTCATGCCAGAGCACCATCTCACATGGAACCCAGCACTCTGCCTTCAGGATTGTTAAGGCCTGCCATAGGAGTGACTTATAGGTTACCAGGTGTCCCATTTAAGGTTAGGTATAGGTAGACTACACCTAAGTAAGAGGTGGTTACACCAACTTACCCCAGCTGAGTGATCAGCCAGTTGTGTCAAATTTGTTAGGCCAGGCCAGGGGTGGCATAATACATGCTTCAGCCCTTGGTGGCCTTAGATACACCAATGCCCTGGGTACCTAGTGTACACTGGTACAGGGGCTCACAGGGTGATCTAGTTCCAATGGGTTATGCACCTAGGGTGCATGGAGTCCATTTTAAAGAGAGAGCAGATGGGCTGAGGTCCTGAATGGCAGGATCTCAGGCCAACTAAGTCGAAAAACCCGCTAGACACTAGGCAAACATTTGGGGGTAACCATAGTCAGATATCCACCTTCCTACACACATAAATAGGGATTCTGGAATTTTTTTAAAAGCAATTATAACAGAAAATTCCACCAATGTGAAAAATTTGCTTTACAATTAAAACTGGAAAATACTGAATTAGGTTGTACTAGCACTGCTTTGACACAGAGGGCAGCAAAGAAATTAAGTGCAGTACTGATGGCAGTTACAGATATGTGTTGCCAAGAAGTTACTACTCAACAGGCTTCCCTCCTTGTGGCCTCCAAAAATAGATGGAGTGTGGTGCATATTCTTTCTTATGAGCACCTCAGCAAGCTGCTCTCCACAATCACCAAATATCTGGTAGGTGAAGGATAGCATTTAAACAGCGGGCGGCACAGCATTTGCCATTGTACTGCTAAAGGCTAAGGTATAGTGCAAGAGTAGTGGGCATCGCCATCAGTAAGACTTTTGAATGGTATTCAATGCATGCTGAGGCCTTTGCTGATAAGCGGTGGGTCACATGATCAAGCAGAATTGTATGCAGAGACCATGTTTAATTTGTGTGATCCTTTGGAGAAGAATTATTCCATGTGTGTGCCGAATAAATGTGACTTGTGAGTACCACGGTACCTGTGTAGCTCTCTATGTCTCAGCCGTCACCGGAGATGGATCGGAAAGCCAGGGGGCAAACTATATCAAACACACAAAGGTAATGACAGGAATTCTTGCAATTTGTTCTAAACACTGGAAATCGCCGGGGTAGCATCCAAACCCATCGTTCTTTTACTCACCATGCCACCGCAGTTTGGACCGAGCCATTTGCAAATCAGTCTTGACCCTGATCCAACAGGAACTGTCCTTCCTGAAATGACAGGCCAGGTCCTCCTTGAACCCGAGCGCAAGGAACCCAGTCTGGGCATACCCATGCCACGTAGGGACTTACATCAAATACACAAAAGGTGATGGAAAGAATGCTTGCCATTTGTCGAACCAATGGCAATCACTTTGGCTAGAATCCTACCCCACTGTTCTTTTGCTCACCACGCCACCTCAGTTTGGACCTAGTCATATGATAATCAGTCTTGACCCGGATCCAACAGGGACTGTCCAGCCCAAAATACCAGGCCAGGTCCAACCTTAACCAGAAAACTAGCACCCCGAGACCGGTTTCACCCTGATTAGGGCTCATCAGTTGGGTATAGATAAAAATCAGTTGTCACTTTTGGTATAAATTGTGGATTACTCTACAGAGTAACGAAAGTTCCTTGATAGCAAATGCCTGAATTTCACTAACTCTTCTTGATTTAGTTAGAGCTAGCAGCAGCACTGCTTTGCAAAAGAGGAATCTAACATTAGTCTGTGGATAAGCTCAAATGGTCTCCTCATTAGCTAGGATAACAGTCTAACGACCCCCATTTAATTGGTGGGTTCCTCGCTCTGAAAACTCTGTGAATTCTGTGACACCATATGACACCATGAAGAAGAAAGGTCTGGAGAACAAAGGAACCTAGGTTTGGCAGCAAGATGCACTTTGATTGATGGCAGTGTGAGGACTGTACATGCCTGCCATAGTAGATAAGGTAAGATCTGATGGGGCTGTATAGAGAAAGGACGGAAGCCTTTGGGTGAACACCCAATACAGAATCTCTTCTGTTTAGCCATGTAGGTTGTTAGTATCCAGGGCTCTGGCTTGTCTGAGAAGGTCTCTACAGTCTGCTGGAATGTGTAACTAAATATCCAAGGATTCAGGTTGGCTGATGGTTTCAAACACCCAAGGCTATGATGTAAGACTTGGCGGTTCTACCTGGAGAGAAGACTCACCCATGATCTCAGTAGAATACGACGTAATAAGGAGGAACTAATTGTATAGAGTTGGGTTTATGCAGTTAATTCACTGCACAAAAAAATGTTTAGTGAAGCGATTGGCTCGTAGAATATATATATATACATATACACACACAGATTTAAGATTAATAGATAAAATATAATATGGGACAATAAAATATTCTTTTAAGTAGTATTTTGGTATAAAATATGTGTGATGTTGACATGTAACAAGTTCTCATATGCCTACACTATAAAAAGGTCATAGTCAAAGAAATTCTAGAGTTTGGTGGAGTACCAATATAAGACATTTTAGTTACTTTAAAGAACAAGCAATATAGATGGAGTGATTGATGAGTGTTACAGGTTTTGTGCACCAAGGAACCTATTAGGGCATAGCAACAATGATATATGTTTTGATGCAATTAGTGCTGTTTAAGAAATGCTTATATCTAAGCTAATACAATATGTTTAATATATAATATATATATAATATATATATAAATAATATATCTAAAAAGAAAGGTTATGTGCTATATATTTGGTCTTTTCTCGGAATCATATACAGTATCTCCAAACGTGTTATGGAACCTTGTGTAACTGGACTTGGAGACTTTTTTTTTTTAGAAAAACCTAATTTTCAAGAATTTAACCTGGGTCAAGAATAGTGAGATGATGGAATAATATAAGGGTGAAAACGCCCTCATTTTTTCATGTTTCTATTTACAGAGATAAAGAAAATATCCATAGTATAAGTTGTATGTATGCTTAAATGCTACATGACAATTAGGATAATGGAACTGGTATGCAGTAGGATCAGATGCACTCATATATCATTTTGGATAATATAAAATAAACTTGGTCTTTAGGTATAGAATACTGTGTATGTTAAACGGAGGCAAACAATAAAATCTTGGCATCCACTGATTATATGTTGGTTTCAGGTCAGTGTTAATGTTTAAATAACACTGGAATTAAGCTTTAGTCTTTTAGTGAGAGCATCTGTTTTATGAAGTGTTTTAATGAAGGATTTGTTTGCATATTATATCTTTGTATGCCCTGGAGAAGTTCCCATTGAAGCGTAACAAAACAGTAAGGCAGGAAAAATAATGCAAAGTTTTGAAGAAAAAAAAAAGTCTAACGAATTGAGTATAAGCGAACACAAGGACGTCTCATTTTTCTTTTCACTGGAGTACAGATTACTCTGTTTTGTTAGTGTACATGAAGTGTAATATAGTACTTAACAATATACAAGGGGGAGGAGCCTAGCGCGCAACCAAGATGGCCGCGTAGGCTTACGGCTCTCGAGGGCCTCCGCAACCTCCCACGTCTATCCTGACTAAATCCTGGTTAATTTGACGGGCTTTTGCCGATGAACTTGCGCTGAGGTGCCATCCGTTTTCCAAATTCAGATCGGACGCCGGGAACCCGAATGGTTGCGCCCCGAAGTTTGCGGGCTGCTATTGCCTTGGTCCCGATCTCGAGTTGGTGAGGTGCCCGGGTACGAAGTGAACAACAGCGGCATGCTGGGCTTGACCTGCCACGTACCCCGCACTTTCACTTTCGTTTTCAAGTTTGTTTTCTGATACCGGCTGAGAGACTTTGGTGTTTCAGAGGAGCGCGGATAGCGGAGTGTCTGGCCTGACTTTCGGACTATACACGGGCTTCCTGTCTGCGACTGCTGTGTTCCATTGAATTAACTACCTGGTCCTTGTCCCTGGTGCTGGCGGGTGCCGGCCTTGGTGGCCTCCAGACGATGGCGGCGAGACTAGACGGAGACAAGTCGAAACCTAAGTCAACCCGGAGGGGCGCCTATACTCAGGTCAACAACATGGATCGTTATGAGCAGCCAAAGGGATCCCCTAGTGGCTCGAATAAATCGCCTGAGAGGTCCAAAGAGGTCTCGGGCCCATCGTCAGAATTGACCTTGCAGGACGTCATGGGCGCCATTGAGGAGATGAAGGCTGCTGTGGGTCAGCGGTTTGATACCCTGGCTCATAAATTGGACGCGGTCCTGATCGATGTGAATTTGGTCAGGGCAGACCTGTCCAAAACTAATGAACGGGTCGACTCCTTGACTCAAGCGGAGCCTAACTGTGGATGTGGCCGCCCTGCAGACGGAGGTCCGTAGGTTGCGGCTAGCCAGTGACCTGACGGATCGTCGACTTGAGGACTCCGAAAGCAGGGCTTATAATGTTCGTATTATTGGGGTGCCGGAAAGATCGGAGGAATCTGCTGCTGATCTTTTTGTTGAGGATCTGGTGCTCAATCGCCTCGCGCCCAAGGGACTGAGCAAGTTCTTTGCGGTGGAACGGGCCCACAGGATTCCGGGTGGTGCGCCCAAAGTGGGTGCTCCCCCGTGGCCTATAATCGCCCGACTCTTTAACTTTCGGGATAGGGATGCTATCCTTCAGGCGTCGAGGGTGGCCGGGCCGCTGAAGTTTGAGAACTCTAATGTCAGCTTTTACCCGGACTTCACGCAAGCGGTTCAAAAACAACGGCTGGGATTTTTGGGCGTCAAACGGCGCTTGAGGGACATGGAGCTGAAATACGCAATGTTATTCCCGGCTAGGCTGCGGGTTGAGTTCCGGGGTCGCTCACACTTCTTCGATCGGCCGGAGGCGGTTGGAGACTGGTTGGATGCCCTGCCTCGGGGACAGGATCTAGACACTCGGATGGCGGAGAGCGGAGAGGATTTGGTGGAGCAGGACTAGAACTTGATTCCTGGTGATGGACTAGACTGGTGACGTTTTGTACCTTGGCTCCACTGGACGCTAGTTAGACACAATATGCCCTTCAAATGCCTGGAGGTTGTGGGGAGCTTATTGGGGCCCTTTCCTCCTTCTGGGGTTCTTTTCGTGGTATATGTTAGGGCGACAGGCACACTGCGAGTTGGGGGGGCTGTTTGGGCTCAAGCAGGGGTGCAGGGAGGGGGGAGTTGTGGTTTGGGGATTGTGGGGGAGGGGGGTTGTTGGGGACTGTTTGTTTGTTTCGCAAGGCAATGTGAAGTTCTCTGCTGACTTGTCCGGGTTGTGCTTTCCGGGATGTGGGTACCATGCACAGGAGTGGGGTGGGGGGTAGGGGATTGAGAATCCTTTCGTGGAATGTGAATGGATTGGGGGACAGGATCAAGCGCGGGGTGGTGTTGCAGTTTTTGAAACGAATTTCACCCGACATTGTTTTCCTGCAGGAGACACATTTGATTGGGAACTCCTTCCATGCCCTAAATAGGAGGGGCTATCGCCTTGCTGCTCTCTCTGGTTTCACTTCTGGCTCCAGGGGAGTGGGCATTTTGGTGAGGGCCTCTCTCCCACTGGAGGTGGACGAGGTGCTTCACAATGATAGGGGGCGTTATGTGGCACTGGTGGGGAGATGGGAGGGTAGGACTGTTTCGCTCGTTACTGTTTATGTGCCTCCGGGGTTACAGACGGCTACATTTGCTGATTTGGGGCGTCTGGTCCTGGGACTCCCTGGGGGGGTTCTGGTGTTGGGGGGTGACTTTAACGCTGTTGTATCCGGGTTGGAGGACCGTCGCCCCCCCCAGGGATCTCCCTAGGGCTCAGGCCTGGTTGGGTGGCTTTCTGGACACTTTGGGGCTTGTGAATTGCTGGAGATTGATGCACCCGGGACAGGCGCAGTACACCTTTTACTCGGGGGCCCACGGGAGTCTCTCGAGACTCGATTACATGCTCATGCCGGCGATCCAAGCTGGGATGATTGGGGAGGTGCGTCATTTGGCCCGAGGTATTTCTGACCATTCCCCTGTATGGTTGCAACTGAAGGTTGTCCCTGAGACAGAGGGGAGAGTAGTGCCCATTAACCCCTGGTATTTACGTAACCCTAAGATCCGCGCGGAGATGGTCAAGTCCACCGATCACTACTTCCACGATAATGTGGGGTCAGTATCGTCGGCTGTCTCCCTATGGGAGGGTTATAAAGCGGTGGTCAGAGGGCAGGCCTTGTCACTCATCTCCTATGTTAAGAGGTGCGGGAGAGCAGAGGTGGTTCGCCTGGAAACTGAAATAGCTGAAGTGGAGGAGGACTTGGCGCGGGGGGTCACTGACGAGAAATTGCACGTTCTCAGCCTCAAACAATCAGATTATAGAACGTTAGTCACGGATGCCGCTAAAGGGATGAGTAGAGAGCAGCAAGGACGACTGTATGATGTGGGGGATAAGGCCGGAAAGCTGATTGCTTGGTTGGATAAGAAGGAGAGAGCGAGCAGGGTGGTGCCCGTGGTGGAGAGAATGGATGGAGTCCGTGTGACTGACCCCGTGGAGATTGTTGACTGCTTCGCGGATTACTTCCGCGGGATATACTCTCCGGTTTCTGTGCGTTCGGAGGAGGATTCTCATCTGTTGCTTAGAGACATCGCACTGCCAACCCTATCGGAGGCTGATGCAGCACTGATGGAGGCGAAGTTGTCGTCAGATGAGATTGCTTTGGCCACTCGCTCGATCGCGTCTGGTAAGGCTGTGGGTCCCAATGGTCTTCCCACTGAACTATATAAGTTGCGTCCCGATAAGATAGCGCCGTATCTTCGGGACATGTTTTTCGCGGCACGTGCGGCGGGTTTCCTTCCCCCTGACCAACGTCTCGCCACTATAGTTGTGATACACAAAGAGGGGAAGCCGCGAGATCGCTGCGCCTCCTATAGGCCCATTTCGCTGTTGAACGCAGAACCCAAAATCCTGGCTAAGGTATTGGCTAATCGGCTGGTTCGGGTCGTGGGCGACCTGATTCATCAGGATCAGTCCGGTTTTATACCCCATCGGAATACCGCCCTGAATTTGAGGCGGTTGCACGGCGTGCTTGCTAGAGCGGAGTTTATACGTGAGCCGGCCATCTTGGCATCCTTAGATGCTACTATGGCGTTCGACACTTTGGAGTGGCCGTATATTTGGGCCGTGTTGGCGAAATTCGGGTTCGGCCCTGAGTTTATTGGTTGGGTAAAATTACTGTATACCGACCCATTGGCTCAAGTTGCTGTGAATGGTAGGGTGTCGGCTCCCTTCGCACTGGGGAGAGGTACGCGGCAGGGTTGTCCGTTATCACCCCTTCTTTTTGCACTTTCTTTTGGAGCCTCTTGCCGCTTGGTTGCGTTGGGAGCCGTCGCTGCGGGGTATTAGATGGACGCCGGAGTTCGAGGACCGTGTCTCCCTTTACGCGGATGACATCCTTCTGTATCTTACCTCTCCCCGACAGTCGCTAATTGTATTGGTGGATGTATTGAATTCCTTTGGTCGCAACTCTGGCCTGGTTATCAACTGGGCCAAGTCATGTGTTTACGTCCTCTCGGGCGAGGCCCCCCTCCTACCGCGGGATTGCCCTATCCAGATTGCTACACTGGGGTTCAAATATTTGGGAATCTTTATCTCTCTGGATCCCGCAGTCCGCTATGAGCGAAACCTTCTTCCTCCCCTCCAGCGATTGAAGGCCGACGTCGCGAGGTGGCGACGACTGCCGCTAGATGTCGTGCCAGCCCGTTATTTTCGTGAGGTGGAGGGTCTTCAGAGCCAACTGTTTTGGGACGGGCGGCCGCGGATCGCTCTCGCCAAGTTGACGCTCCCTTGGTACGATGGGGGGGTCGCCCTCCCCGATATTAAAAGATACTATTGGGCGTCTCAATTGGCGGCGGTGAACCACGGGATATACGGTCCTGCCTTAAATCCGGCCTTCGAGATGGATAAATTACTGCTCCCGGGTGGGGATTATAATAGGGCGCTGTATTCGGTGACCCCGGATGCGCGGTTGACAGGACCCACGCAGGTCGCGGTACGTGTGTGGCATGCGGCAAATGCTGCGATGGGGTGGAGGGATCGCTTGACTCGGGCGACGCCGTTGTACGCCTCCGGGCGGCTGGGTTGTTTGTGGAAAACGAAAGGCTTTGAGAAATGGGATATGATTGGTATATGTAAGGTGGGTGATCTTTGGGCGAAGGGGTCTTTCAAAACGTTTGAAATGCTTAAAACTGATACAAATTAAATGATAGAGAGTACTTCCGGTATGCACAAGTCTACCATGCGCTGTGTTCGGTCTTTCCGGACGTTGCTGCTATCCCCGAATATTCCCCGCTGGAGGATAGAGTGTTGGATGGGTTTGTGCCCGACAGCACTATTTCTCTGATCTACAAAAAACTTATTAATGATCGCGCGGACTTGCTGATCCGTCTGCGGGAGGCATGGACGGGCGGCGGCTTGGAACTGGACGATGAGGACTGGGTATCGGCGGTGGCCTCCCCGAAAGAGGTGGCGATCCCGGCCCGCTTACGATTCGTACAGCTGAAGATCCTCCATAGAGTATGTTATGGGGCCCGGTTTGCTACGTATGGGTTACTCGAGGGATGGAATGTGAAAGCGTGGATGTGGCCTGTCGGGTACCTTTCTTCATATCCTATGGGAATGTTCGGAGGTTGTGCGATTTTGGAACGGTATCCACGCCGTAATGGAGGAGGTCACGCACGTTGCTCTGTCGCCGGAGGCTAGGAGGTGTTTGTTGAATGTCTGGGAACCGAATGACTATAATGTGGCACAGACGCAGTGGGTGACTCTGGGGTACATGGTGGCTAAGCGTAACATAGCACAGCTGTGGGGCTCCCCGAGGCCGCCCACGATCGCGGTATGGAAGGAGAATATGGACTGGTGTATGTTTAGGGGAAAAGACGGTGTATGTGGCGAGAGGCAAGCCTGGGAAGTGGACGAAGGCATGGGGTCCATGGAATTCATATGGTGGACATATCTGCACCCCGCCTCTGTCGTTAGAGGTCGATATTGCTTTGTCCCCCTAGCCACGCATTCTGCGGGATTGTGTGAAGTGTGTTCCAGGTTTTGTCTTCCCGTTGCCCCCCGCTGCCACTTCCTGTCAAGAACTGCTTCTGATACTTTACGTTGTCCCCCGTCCTGGGAAGCGCACGTTGCTATTTCGGACTCTCATTGCCTTGAGTGTGTTTTGCATTTAACAGAAAATGAAACTGTTTTTCCCGATTGCTTTTGGCCTATGGCCACGGCCTGTTGCATGTGCTCACGAACTGCAGGGAGCTTCGCTTCTGGTTTATTTGAATGTGTGGCGTTTCATTGCGGGCCCTCGGGCTCTGTAGCGGCCGGCCTCGGTGGTTGTAGGCCCTTGTATGTATTTTATTGTGTAATAAAGGTTTCTTTAAAAAAAAAAAAGAAAAAAAATGTTAGACTTTGCCTCAACAGAGAGCAAGGTCAATACCAAGGCTTCAGCTGCTTTTCGTACTGCAGTCCTAAATGAGGAAACCATCTTAAGCAGGGTCATAGGAGTTAGAGATGTCCCCTTATGATAAGGTGTCCAGGCCACTCATATTTTTTAACTCCAAATATAAGAAAATATCAGTATTATAACTGAGAAGGAGGTTATCAGACTCTTTATCATCATCCTCTGAAAGGCCATAATCTTGGTCAGGCACTGTAAGAGAATCAGACTTGGAACTAAACATTTTCTACATCTGGACAAACCTCTGAGCCCTGGGGAGATGCTCTGCCCATGGAACACCATTAAAGATTGTCTTACCTTTTCGCCTGGCCACATAAATCTTCCACCATCGAATGCTTTGAGAGTTGCATCATGGTCCACTCCAATGGTGATGTCTATATCAGCACCCAAGATGGTTCCGACTGAACAGGGAACAGCACTTTGGCAGGCTGGGACTTCTTTCTTGGCGTCTGAGCCTCTTGAGTTGCCAAGGCCACAGAAGCATGCTACCCCATGGGGGAGGTGTCCTAGAGGGTACAGGATCTGTTCTCAATAGATCCAGCATGGCACAGTGGAAGGCCTCTACTTGTGCATAGTTTGCTGATGGACCAGGAAACTCTGGCATCATCTATTTCAACATCAGAATCTGCTGCAATGATGAGGAAGAGTTCAGTGCCAGGGGCCATCTGAGAAGAAAAAAAGAGGACTTTTCGTACCTACCCACTTGTTTGTGTGTGATGGGTGACCTTTTAGGAGATCGTTCCCTTACAGGTGAGGGACTTTACTTGCATCTCCCTGCAGGCCTTAGCCAGAAGCAATTTGGCCTCCTGCTCCCTGATGGTCTTTGAGTGCACAGGCACAAGAATCAGAAGGCTGTGGCGTTGAGCTCCAATGCAAGATGCTACATGCAGTTGTCATGTGGCTCCAAAAGGGATATCTTCTTGCATAATCTCTAACAAGGCCTGAAAGCATAAACGTTTTTAGGAGACATCTGACCCAGTCAATGTCTAGTGCTGAGGAATTTCCTCAGTGAAACTGAGATCTCGGAAACCAAATCAATGAGGCTTGAAAAACAGAAACGGCTGCCAGTTTACCAGCTGGCCCTAATATAATATGCTGTTGTAATGTCCAGAGGAGGAGTCGCAGCTGCATGGCATCACCAGAGTCACTGGAGACTCATTGCTGGTGAAAAGGTTTTTGGATCTATCTGAAACTTTGAAGGACAATTCAGAATTCTCAAAATCACTTATCATTGCCACCAAATCGAAGAATGACGCTACACACACAAAAACGCTGACATTGCATCAATACTCTAGAACTATCACGTCTGATTATATTTGCCAAAAACAAACAATAAAATAGCATTCTCCGAGCAATTTGTCTGGTTACCATAGCTACTTACACTACTGGCACAACTAGACAAAGAATCTACTGAAATGGAGAGGAAAGCCTACACTTCTAGAGGACCATCACTTACTTAACAGACCACATCCTGGTCAAGGCAATTCCAACTATATACCGGAAATCACTGAACAACTCCTCTGATCCATTGGTGGCATTGTGGGTGGTCTGGGGGGGATCTGTGTGATTTAGATGACGATGACTGGGAGTAAGCGATCCAGAGCCCACACAAAATTGCAATAGGTGCGAGATTCCAACTAGTTCAGCTTTAAATTCTGCATAAATCCTACTATTCAAGGACCGGTCTTGCTAGGATTGGGAGGTCAACATCTACAGGGTGTCTACGGGGTGTGGTCAGAAGGCACTTTCTACCATGTCTTGTGGGAATGCCCTAGACTTCCAGAATTCTGGAAAGACATTGTGGGTGTGATGTCCCAATTGACAACAACTGAGATCTCCTTGGATGCAAAATGGCTTTTATTAATATTATAGTGGGAGGAAGGCTGGACGAAATACCAAAATATCGGACTCAACCTGGCTGCAGAGGTGGTGAAGAGGAATATAGCACGAGCATGGGGCAGTCCCGACCCACCTAAAAATCGCAGACTGGAAGGCTGATCTTGATTGGTGTCAAAAGGCAGAAAAGGTGGTGTATCTAACCGGGGATGTCCCAAGAAGTGGGAGAAAATCTGGGGTCCCTGGCAGGGTTATAGAGGGTATTAGCAAGGTGGGTGGGACCACTGTGCGATTGATGCCATTGCAGGTGGGAGGGGGAGAGAAGGGTCGCTAAGTTCCTGAAAAATGGGCCGTACAAGCTTCCCTTACATCCAGGATTACTGCACTACTGTATTGTTTTGTGATTATTGTCCACTTGTACATGTTGTGTGTGTATTAAGCTATTCCTGTTGTCCTGCGGTAAACTCTTAGTGATGAGCATGCTTTAATAAAAAAATAATTTTAGAAAAAACAAAAAAAACAAAAAAAAACAATATACAAATATGGATATTTTCTACTCTAATTTTCTTAAGGTATTGCAAGTTGATAAAGGGGATTGTAGGAACTAACGCCCTGGGGCTGATGCTGGGCGCATTGGGTAACACCTTCTCGAATATGTAATTTGTGCTTTTTGACTGGAGGGTGGTCCCTACCATTAACATGCATAGGCTTAAGTAGAACTCTCTTCCAGGTTCAGAAGTAGCCCTGGGAAAAATGTTTCAGGTGGTGTCTGTAGATTTGGATGGTTACAAGGTATTGGCAGAGATGGGGGTCCCTGAGTATCTTATAGAAGTTTTAATTAGATTTCATTCGAATAATTATGCCCTGGTTAGATGGGGGCCACAGGGCGAGTTGAAAGACCCCATCACAGTTAATAGGGGAGTAAGGCAGGGGTGTGTGCTAGCTCCTACTGTTTTTCTCTTATAGATCAATGATTTGGTGTCTCAGCTTGAGCAATGCGAAGGAGATGCCCCTCATCTTCCTTGAATCAAGATCCCCACCCTATTGTTTGCAGACGATACCCCTGTTCTAAATTCGCTATGGAAATTCAGAATCTTCGGGCTAGTTTTGGGCAATTCTGCAAGCGGCGGGGGCTGGAGATCAACCTCGGCAAGACAAAATATATGGTTTTCAACCCCTGCCCTACTTTTCATGCAAACTCAACTCAATGGTGTGGCCCTGGAAAGAGTCCAGGTGTTTGGTTATCTTGGGGTTACGCTCACAGAGCGATTCCATGGTCATCTCACATTCGGGTACGTGGACTCAATCTAGAGCAGCACTGTGGGCGTATTTTCTGGGCCCATTGCGGCTCCCTTTTTCACCCAGTGATCCCAGCCCTAGAAATCTATAAATGTCAGGCTTTGGGAGCTACCCTGTATGGTAGGGCTCTTTGGGACTTTCAAGACTCTACGTCCCTAGAAGTTACAGAAAGTCTTTTTGGAAGGAATCTTTGCAGTCTACCTGTTAGTACCTTATTTCTTCCCCTATGCCTTGATTATGGCCTTAGACGCATTAACGATATAGCTGGGTTGAGGCCACTTCTGAATTGGTGGAGACTTTGGGTAATTCCAGCGCTCACGCCTTTTTGTACGGCCTTAGAGGATGTACTGGGGCAGCCCGTGGCCTGTAGGATTGCATGGCTTCAGTCAATGAAAGATCGTCAGGGTCAGATTGGGTTCAAGCATTTGTGGTTTTCCCCTGCAGATGTTGGTTTGGTTTCTAGAACGAATAGAGCTAAAAGAGGCCTTTGGTGTTATATTGGCATCTTAACCTTAGGGCTGGCTCTCTTACGGATTCCTTCCTAGAGTTTAAAGCAGATTATTGCTCAGAAGCTTATCTGGATGAGATAGAACCTCTCCATGCTAAGACTTCATACATTAAATTCCGCTTGGAGATTTAGTCCATTCGCACTTTCACCGCTAAATTGAATTGTCCAACAAGCGATAGCAACAGGTTCAGCGGCGGCTCCTCCGCAGAGGAGCGCCACCCCACTGCTCTTTGAGAAGTGGAAAAAGGAAATGATAACACTATGTTATTATCATTTTATTTATCCGGTGCGAAGCAGGTTTACGGGGCAGGGCGGGGCTGGGGTCACAGCCAGCAGGGGAGGAGTGGCTAGGGCTCTTAAGTGCGCATGAAAGTTTAACTGGCCACCTTGGGCGGGCCAAACAGTCATGCGCCATTTGCATGTACCCCACTAGCGGTATTGTACAGCCTGGGTGGAGAACATGCACAGGCTCAAAGTCCCCGGTCTGAGCGCCGAACCACGGTAGGTTTGTGCGAGTTTTGAGAGCCTCCCTAGCTCCCCCCCCCCCAAAGTGTCTCATAAGAGGTAGAGGTTAATTCATCAATTGAAGATGGATTTTTTGCTTAAGAACTGTCCAGGTAGCACATGTCCACTCTTTTCTCTTGTAACCTTGGCAATCATCTCTCATGGTTAATAAGGGTTTTGGCAGAAACATTTTTGCTTGTCCTATTCTTTTGGTCAGTAATCTGGATAACGACAATACATGGACGTCCTGCGAGGATCATCAGAGTAAACCTTCATGTTTACACATGCTTCACAGGCTTTAAAGTGACCTCTTTCTGAGGATTCTTTGATGTTCAAACAATGTTGGTGAAGAGAGACAGACAGACACACAAACCCCTACACCCTGCCATCTCAGGAAAGGAAAAGGTGCAAAGTGAGGCTCTATAAGCAATTAAAGTGATCTATCAGTGTAAAGATAGAACAGGGCTCCCGGGGTTCCCTTTCCACATGATGTGCAGTAGAAATCTGTGGTGAGAGGTCCTCTAAGAGGGATGGAGTTCAGAGCACTCATCTCACCGATTGGTGCTCAGTTTTGTTTTCAATGAGGTGAATGTACTACTGTAAGTGACACTGGGTTGTGGCCTTTCAGGCTATTACATTCCATACTGCTATTATAAGGTTACGGTGGGATACCCACCTTGACAACTGGAAAGGATTCAAGCATGTGAATCTATGAAAGATCCAATAGTAGAGAATGTGGTACAACATAATTGCTTTACTCCCAACAACATAAAATATAGTAAAAGACCCGCTTTGTTTTTGAATCAAACATTAGAGCATAGACAGGGTTTGGATCCATATTCCAGTACAGCAAAATATACACGCAGCTTAGGCAGTTCTTACCGCTCTTAAATAACGACTATCAGTTCCTGCAGGGAAGATCTCTGGTTTCAGAGCGAGGTTGCTAAAATGAAGAGAAACAGAAGCTAAGTGTTACATCAAAAACAGCACATCCTCCTGTAAATAAATGATATGGTTTTTGCTAGGAAATAACCCCCCCCCCCCTTACAATGAGTATTATGGTGCTAAATAGTACTTTGGGGCAAATAAGCACCACACCCAAAAGTTTATGAAATTCAACCACTGAGTTTCCATGGGTTTTTGTGTGTTAATATTGTGGCTGTGTTGTACTTGTAAATTGTATTTATAGAGCTATTCCTACCCCAGATGAGGTATTGAAGCACTCTGCTGCAAGTAGTATGCTACTGTGCAACCAAAGGTTAGAGATAAATAGATAGTAGATTAATATGTGCTTCCTTTTGCTTGTAGGATTATTTGTGGTAAGTCTGGACTTTTGAAATCTCATGCATTTACTCTAGTTTTTTGAATAGGCATAACTTATAACCTCAAGTGGATTACTAAAGGGAGAATGTGAGATGTTATAAGGAGTGGTGGATATGTGTGCCTGTCAGTTGGATGAGTAGGTAGGAAGAGAAAAGAATTTGGAAAGCACATCTTGGAATCCTCTCTAGTCTGCAAGGTTTGGAATGAGTCATCGGGCCCGATACACAAAAGTAATCAGAGACAAAATCCTAACTTTAAGACTTTTGGTATTCACAAAATGCATTTAGGACTACTAAAGTTAGGAATCCTAAGTTTACTACTCCTAAATGCCCTTTGTGAATACCGAAAGGTGTAAAGTTAGGATTTTGTCCCAGTTAAACTTAAGTTTTGGTCGTCTTAACCAAGCAAAAGGAAACAGCTACCTCCCGAGGGAGGGCACCTGGGGAGTTAGCAGGAGCCGGTCCCAGGTGCTGGCAGTCTCCAGGGCCATAAATGGCTCCACAAGCGGGCCATAAATGGCTCTACGAGAGGGGCCTTAAATATCTCCATGTGGGGGGCCATAAATAGCTATGTGGGGGGCCACGCGGCCCTCCTCCATCATAGAATTTAGCCCCAGGGCCCGCCATGGACCCTACATTAATTTATTTCAGCCCTGGGGAGGTGGCGGTCGCTGGGGCTGCAGGTGGGGGCCACGACTCCCCCTTAAAATTCAATATAAATTGCCCGAGGAAATGGTGGGCACCCCACATTAATTTTATATGTCTTGCCCCGGGGAAGTAGTGGTTCCCGGAGCTGCAGGGGAGGGGGGGGGCTGCCAGGAGCTGCATGGGCTTTCCCACATTAATTTAACTTGATTTGCACCGGGGTTGTGGCGGTCCTCCAGGGGTGCGGGCGGGTCCCGCAGACCCGCCTGCATATATATTTTTATAGTGCTCTGATGAGGTGGTGGTCCCTGGGGCTGCGAGAGGGGGTAAGAGCCACCCTTCATTAATTTAACTTCATGCACCTAATAGAGGTGGAGGTCCCCAGGGTGCACGCGGGCCCAGTGGGCCTGCCTGAACACATGTTAAAGTGCCCCGGGGAGGTGGCGGTCCCCGGGGCTTTCATAAGCCATTGGAGGGGGGCCATGTGTGCCCCCTCCTTTATATATTTGCTCATGCTACCTGGATGTCCCACCCGGGGGCTCAACATTACAGGAGCCCAAACTTTTTTTTCCGAAGGGAGCTGCAGATTGTGTGCGTCTCCCGCAGAAATCTGTTCTACCAAAAATGCTTATTTTGACCTGCAGGGATACCCCTCCACCCCACAAGTGGCCTAGGGGGTCAGGGTATGTTTTATCCTGCCCTCTTTTCTTTTTTTTTTAACGTTTTTATGTGGGACTTGGCTGAAGCAGAGTCCCAAGATGGCTGCCTGCACTTTGTGGTGTAAGTGCTAGCGGCCGTTCAAATTTGAACATGAGGACTGTCGGATCCTCGGAGAATCCGTATCCCTATATATTTAGAATTTGGATTTCCATTAATATTAATAGACTACTGAACAAATTTACACCAATTTACAAAAAGGTCACTTTCTGGACCAACAGCCACCTTTCTGGCAAATTTGCTGTAATTTCGTTCAGTTGTTCTGGCTGTAGTCGTGTCTAAAATTCCTATGAGAATTAACTTGTTAAATGCATGTTTTTTGACCCCCCATTTATCTCGGCCCCCGCTTGAAGGATCAACCAGAAACTTTCCATGCACAACAAGAATCACCTGGGCACTTTTTTGGGAAAGTTTTGTGAAGCTTTGTCAACCGGCACCAAAGATATAGGCAAGTCAAAAAACGTTTTTCCTATGGAAACATGGTCCTAACTGTGACTGCCTATTGGCGACCGCCAGCAGGTTTTATATATATATATATATGACATGGAGTGAGTTTAAATAAATACGGACAGAAGCTAAAAGAGGAGTTCGGGCCGGAGTGTTTTTTTTCAAAGAAGAAACGTAAAGGATTGAGCATTTCGAGATATATATATATATATATATATATACACACACACACAGATTTATGAATACATGAGGTGCAAGTAGGAGTTGTGAGGTAATTGTGTATTTGTGCTGCTGTACCTCGAGGGGGCCTAAAGGTGGGTGTCCTTGTGTTGTTTGGAATACCATTAATAGACACACTCACAGTTCTTTGCAGGGTCCACTGAAGGCCTTCCACCAAGGATCTGACTCTGCAGTCGATGTCACCGTCTGGTCCATTGTTTTCTATTAATGAAGAAAGAGAAATATCACAAGTCCTTTATGGAAAAATACAGCAGGAAAAGTGGAATCTTTGAGGGACATATGGGAAAGCGACATTTTAGAGGAGGGCATGAAAATCGGAGGCCTTCTGAGACAAGAGAAAGGAGTGAGCAATGGGTAACCCAACGCACCTGATAGAATTCATAGGTCACTCCTTCTCCAGCCTGCCGACACCAATTCTGAATATTCACCTCGAAAGCCTGCAACAGTACAAAGACCAACAGTAACAAATATGGTAAACGTGAGGGGTAGGAAGGGTTAACCTCTAAGCTGCTAGACTAAGACACCAGTGAGAAATAAGAAAGCTAAATGATAAAAGAGAAATGAGGTTGTGAGTTGATGTATGCAAGGAAAGTAATCAGAGTAAACAAGACACAAGAAGGTGCAGGCAAAGGTGTTGGAGAAGTTTAATCTGCCCATTCTCCTTTCCTAGCCTGTATATCCATTTTTTTTTAGAGCAGCAGTATTTCAGAAGGACAACTGGTCCAGTTTACAGTTTGAGATTTACAAAAAAGAAAAAGTATCACTGGCTCTACCTCCTTCCCCTGCAACCATCCTCTACCCAGGCCAACGTTATTACTCAGGTCACAGGTCCAGCCAGATAAATATTCAAGCGTAACTGTCTCCTGTCTGTTTCTGCTTTTCCAGTGTTCCACTTTCAAACCAACGCTGTAGATCAAGGTTTCTTATAATATTCACTGCCGTTCCTTCATTTGCATAAGCCTAACACTGTTGTGATACTGCTACGTACCCTCCATTTTCCCATCATGTGCTCCCAAAACAACTTCTGTTAATCTTGTTCTATTTGTTTAGCTATGCTTTGTTATGCTATGCTATGTTTTGTTATGCTATGCTAGGTTTTGTTGTGTTTTGTTATGCTATGTTTTGTTATGCTATGTTTTGTTATGCTATGCGTCGTTATGCTATGTTTTGTTATGCTATGCTATGTTTTGTTTTGTTATGCTATGCTATGCTATGTTTAGTTATGCTATGCTACGTTTTGTTGTGTTTTGTTATGCTATGCTTTGTTATGCTATGTTTTGTTTTGTTATGTTATTTTTTGCTATGCTATGTTGTGTTTTGTTATGCTATGCTATGTTTTGTTGTGTTTTGTTATGCTATGCTTTGTTTTGTTATACTATGTTTTGTTTTGCTATGCTATGTTTTGTTGTGTTTTGTTATGCTATGCTTTGTTACGCTATGCTGTGATTTGTTGTGTTGTGTTAAGCTATGCTATGTTGTGTTGTGTTTTGCTATGCTATGTTTTGTTATGCTATCCTATGTTTTGCGATGCTATGCTTTGTTGTTTTTTGTTATGCTATGCTTTGTTTTGTTATGCTATGTTTTGTTTTGCTATGCTATGTTTTGTTATGCTATGCTTTGTTATGCTATGCTGTGATTTGTTGTGTTGTCTTATGCTATGCTATGTTTTGTTGTGTTGTGTTTTGCTATGCTATGTTTTGTTTTGTTATGCTATGCTATGCTATGCTTTTTTATGCTATGTTTTGTTTTGATATGCTATGCTATGTTTTTTATGCTAAGCTATGTTTTGTTTAGCTATGCTATGCTATGTTTTGTTGTGTTTTGCTATGCTATGTTTTGTAGTGTTTTGTTATGCTATGCTTTGTTTTGCTATGCTATGTTTTGTTATGCTATGCTATGTTTTGTTATGCTATGCTGTTTTGTTGTGTTTTGCGATGCTATGCTTTGTTTTGTTATGCTATGCTATATTTTGCGATGCTATGCTATGTTTTGTTGTGTTTTGTTATACTATGCTTTGTTATGCTAGGTTTTGTTTTGCTATGCTATGTTTTGTTATGCTATGCTGTGATTTGTTGTGTTGTGTTATGCTATGCTTTGTTGTGTTTTGCTATGCTTTGTTATGCTATGCTATGTTTTGTTATGCTATGCTATGCTTTGTTATGCTATGTTTTGATATGCTATGCTATTCTATGTTTTTTTATGCTATGCTGTGTTTTGTTTAGTTATGCTATGCTATGTTTTGTTGTGTTTTGTTGTTTTTTGTTATGCTATGCTATGTTTTGTTTTGCTATGCTTTGTTATGCTATGCTATGTATTGTTTTGTTATGCCATTTTTTGTTATGCTATGCTGTTTTGTTGTGTTTTGTTATGCTATGCTATTTTGTGTTTAGTTATGCTACGTTTTGTTTTGTTATGTTATGCTATGTTTTGTTATGCTATATTTTGTTATGCTATGCTATGTTGTGTTTTGTTATGCTATGTTTTGTTATGCTATGCTGTTTTGTTTTGTTATGCTATGCTTTGTTTTGTTATGCTATGTTTTGGTATGCTATGCTATGTTTTGTGATGCTATGCTATGTTTTGTTATGTTTTGTTATGCTATGTTTTGTTTTGCTATGCTATGCTATGTTTTGTTATGCTATGCGTTGTTATGCTATGTTTTGTTTTGTTATGTTATGTTTTATGCTATGCTATGTTTTGTTTAGTTATGCTATGCTATGTTTTGTTGTATTTTGTCATGCTATGTTTTGTTATGCTATGTTATGTTTTGTTATGCTATGCTATGCTTTGTTATGCTATGCTATGTTTTGTTATGCCATTTTTTGTTATGCAATGCTGTTTTCTTCTGTTTTGTTATGCTATGCTATTTTGTGTTTAGTTATGCTACGTTTTGTTGTGTTTTGTTATGTTATGCTATGTTTTGTTATGCTATATTTTGTTATGCTATGCTATGTTGTGTTTTGTTATGCTATGCTATGTTTTATACTTTGCTGTTTTGATGTGTTTTGTTATGCTATGCTTTGTTTTGTTATGCTATGTTTTGTTATGCTATGTTTTGTGATGCTATGCTATGTTTTGTTATGCTATGTTTTGTTTTGCTATGCTATGCTTTGTTATGCTATGCTATGTTTTGTTATGCTATGCTACGTTTTGTTGTGTTTTGTTATGCAATGCTTTGCTTTGTTTTGCTATGTTTTGTTATGCTATGTGTTGTTGAGTTTTGTTATGCTATGCTATTTTTTCTTATGCTATGCTATGTTTTGTTATGCTATGCTATGTTTTGCTATGCTATGCTTTGTTTTGTTATGCTATGCTTTGTTATGCTATGCTATGTTTTGTTTTGATACTTTTGTTATGTTATGCTATTTTTTGTTGTGTTTTTTTATGCTATACTGTTTTGTTATGCTATGCTTTGTTTTGTTGCGTTTTGCTATGCTAGGCTTTGTTTTGTTATGCTATGCTATGTTTTGTGATGCTATGCTATGTTTTGTTATGCTATACTATGTTATGTTATGCTATACTATGTTATGTTTTGTTATGCTATGTTATGATTTGTTATGTTATGTTATGCGAGGCTATGTTTTTTTATGTTATGTTATGTTTTGTTAAGTTATGGTATGCTATGCAATGGTTGTGTTTTGCTATGCTAGGCTTTGTTTTGTTATGCTATGCTATGTTTTGTTATGCTATGCTATGTTGTGTTATGTTTTGTTATGCTATACTATGTTTTGTTATGCTATACTATGTTTTGTTATGCTATACTATGTTTTGTTATGCTATACTATGTTATGTTTTGTTATGCTATGTTATGATTTGTTATGTTATGTTAGGCGAGGCTATGTTTTTTTATGTTATGTTATGTTTTGTTAAGTTATGGTATGCTATGTAATGGTTGTGTTTTGCTATGCTAGGCTTTGTTTTGTTATGCTATGCTATGTTTTGTGATGCTATGCTATGTTTTGTTATGCTATGCTTTGTTTTGTTATGCTATACTATGTTATGTTATGCTATACTATGTTATGTTTTGTTATGCTATGTTATGATTTGTTAGGTTATGTTATGTTAGGCGAGGCTATGTTTTGTTATGTTATGTTATGTTTTGTTAAGTTATGGTATGCTATGCAATGGTATGCAATGCTAGGCTATGTTTTATTATGTTATGTAATGGTATGTTTTGTTATGTAAGGCTATGTTCTGTTATGTTATGCTGTTATTTTATGTTAGGCTAGGCTATGTTTTGTTAGGTTATGCTATGTTATGGTGTATTAAACTACTGTGGATTTTATAACATCCAAAAGCTGATGAATGGAGCGGGCTTGCACGTCTTTGGGCTTGTGCGCGCTCCCCTCCCTCCCCCACCACAGTACTTTGCATTTTGCCCTGTGTCTGTGTTTAGTTATGCTACGTTTTGTTGTGTTTTGTTATGTTATGCTATGTTTTGTTATGCTATATTGTGTTATGCTATGCTATGTTGTGTTATGCTATGCTATGTTTTATGCTATGCTGTTTTGTTGTGTTTTGTTTTGTTATGCTATGTTTTGTTAGGCTGTTTTGTGATGCTATGCTATGTTTTGTTATGCTATGTTTTGTTTTGCTATGCTATGCTATGCTTTGTTATGCTATGCTATGTTTTGTTATGCTATGCTACGTTTTGTTGTGTTTTGGTATGCAATGCTTTGCTTTGTTGTGCTATGTTTTGTTTTGTTATGCTATGCTACGTTTTGTTGTGTTTTGGTATGCAATGCTTTGCTTTGTTGTGCTATGTTTTGTTATGCTATGTGTTGTTGAGTTTTGTAATGCTGTGCTATTTTTTCTTATGCTATGCTATGCTTTGTTTTGTTATGCTATGCTACGTTTTGTTGTGTTTAGGTATGCAATGCTTTGCTTTGTTGTGCTATGTTTTGTTATGCTATGTGTTGTTGAGTTTTGTCATGCTATGCTATGTTTTGTTATGCTATGCTATGCTTTGTTTTGTTATGCTATGCTTTGTTATGCTATGCTATGTTTTGTTTTGATATTTTTTGTTATGCTACACTGAGGACAAATGTTTTTTGTTAGGCTGTTTTGTGATGCTATGCTATGCTATGTTTTGTTTTTTGTTATGCTATGTTTTGTTTTGCTATGCTATGCTATGCTTTGTTATGCTATGCTATGTTTTGTTATGCTATGCTACGTTTTGTTGTGTTTTGGTATGCAATGCTTTGCTTTGTTGTGCTATGTTTTGTTATGCTATGTGTTGTTGAGTTTTGTAATGCTGTGCTATTTTTTCTTATGCTATGCTATGCTTTGTTTTGTTATGCTATGCTACGTTTTGTTGTGTTTTGGTATGCAATGCTTTGCTTTGTTGTGCTATGTTTTGTTATGCTATGTGTTGTTGAGTTTTGTCATGCTATGCTATGTTTTGTTATGCTATGCTATGTTTTGTTATGCTATGCTATGCTTTGTTTTGTTATGCTATGCTTTGTTATGCTATGCTATGTTTTGTTTTGATATTTTTTGTTATGCTACACTGAGGACAAATGAATGTGTGGCAAAGGAGCAGAGGGTGATGTAAAGTTAACTAAGGACAACATAGGAGGAAGGGAGAGATGGAGAAACATGATGCAAGCATCGATGTATAGTCATGAGCGAGGAAACATGAAAATCTGCTGCGCGCTGACAAACACACGTGCTGAAGACAAAGTTGAATGGAAGCACAAGCGATTATCCTTACCGTTTGTCTAATCGTGCCTTTACATTTATTTACATGCGTTAGAGGACACGCGCTGTAGATGATATGAAATGAAAGTACAAGCGATAATCCTTCACGCTTGGCTGCATGCTGTTAGTTGAAGATGGGTAAGACTTCCCTTGAAATCGGAACAAGCGTATGAATCAAGGCTCAGCAAAATAAAAGAAAATCAAAGGCGGTAAAAGGCTTGAAAAGTTTGTAGTGGCGAAAGTGAAAGTAATCGAGCAGAGCATCAAAGGGCTGGGTGAGAAGGGAGGGGGGAATGCAAGGGTCAAAGCGGCTAAAGTGAAAGAAAGCTATAGAGAAGGGAGGGGGGAGTGGGAGCAGCTGTGCACGTGCATGTGATCGTGCACTCAAGGTTTAGGCCAGCCAAAACTGTGGGTAGCACTTTGAAAATCCCACATACAAAATGTCTCTTCGAGCCTTTGGCTCGCGAGACCTAAAAATGGGCATGCTCATTAAATATCACATCACACCCCACAGCACATTAAGTTTACTTTTGAGTTTCCACCCTCGCACTGAGAGGTACATTAGATCCAAGTCAGCGACAAGGAAGTGGAAGATCAACAGCTGCATTAACCCTGCTCCTAGGCTAAGGTAAGGGAGCAACAGGGAATATTTTAATGTACAATTGTTCATATTGGGATTTTATCTCGGTGCACAAGTAGCATTGTCTGCTCAAGTTGATTATTTAATTACCCTTCATCAGCACTGTTTGTGCCATCAATGTGTTGCAAGAATGTTCCCTAAAATGATTCAGTGGGAAGAAATGCTCAAAGAAGACGAATTTACTAGAAGAATCCACTTAAAGCTTTCTTTCAGTAATAAATTGAGGGGCTGCTCTCCCTCACTACACAATGCAGCAGAGAAGGCAACGATTCTAAAAGAGACTGACATGACGGAGAATTTTCCCAAACCTAACTCCGCACTGCCAAATGCCAGAGCAGGTCATAGGGGAAGAAATCTTACTGAGAAAATATATATAGGAAACAATTATTAAAATGAATGTGGCGATGTACCAGTAGATCAAATTCCAGAGTCAAGTATAACTATCACACTTGAAAGTTCAATTAACAATTCATTCTTTAATATTTTTGTGAAGTTATATACTTTTTTTGGCTTTTCTTTTTCCTTATTTATCTAACACAATGCTCATTTACGTGACATTATGACATCCTAACATGATATAGCAGATTTATAAAGGATTAATTCATGATTTACAATTTATCAGACATTAATTTTTTCTGCTTTCAATTGTGTTGCAAAAATATCAAACAAAATTAAATTAATACATAATAAACATGGCTATTTTTGTCTATTCCAGTCAAACAGTTAGTTTGGTTTATAAGTTATGTTGAAGTCTCTAGTAGTTTTGAGGCATATGAAGCGATTGATGGGTCATTAGTTGCCATGAACGCAACACTTCTGACGTCAGTACAAACCAAGAGAATAGACTAAAACTGCGGTAATGCTCAATCGAGGTATACTAGGTGTACTGGGTCACTAGCTGCTATGGGTGTAATATTTTTGTCGTTAGCATAAGCCATGGGAATGGATTACAGCTGTAGAAATGTTCGATTGAGACACACTTGGTTTTTTGATCTGAGATGATTATTATCTTAAACATCTATGTGTAAATAGGAAGATGAGATCGAAATGTATATAAATGTATAAATGTATATATGTATAGGGTCGATATAGGGCCATTTTTAATATAAATTGCACTTGAATATGCGGTAGATGTACAATTGGTCATAGATTATTCTTTTTCTTGATTATGTTTTAGGAATTCTTGAATATCATGGCTGCCTGAGGAAGGCTGATCGCCGAAACGCGCGTAGACTGGAATAGACAAAAATAGCCATGTTTATTATGTATTAATTTAATTTTGTTTGATATTTTTGCAACACAATTGAAAGCAGAAAAAATTAATGTCTGATAAATTGTAAATCATGAATTAATCCTTTATAAATCTGCTATATCATGTTAGGATGTCATAATGTCACGTAAATGAGCATTGTGTTAGATAAATAAGGAAAAAGAAAAGCCAAAAAAAGTATATAACTTCACAAAAATATTAAAGAATGAATTGTTAATTGAACTTTCAAGTGTGATAGTTATACTTGACTCTGGAATTTGATCTACTGGTACATCGCCACATTCATTTTAATAATTGTTTCCTATATATATTTTCTCAGTAGTATTTACTTTAATACCCTAAGATAGGAAACTAGATTAGGGGTACCCTTGTTATGTTACATATCATAGGGGAAGAAATCACCATGCTTAGCTTTTGGCAGTCCATTGACTTCAATTCTAGAAGAGGTGGTAGAGTCCTCTCTGGGTGTCAGACTTCGCTCTTCCAATTTCCCTTCTCCCTCAGCAGCAGGGACAGCATCCTACACTTTGGAATCATCATGACTCAGGACTGATGATGTTCTTGATTTGGGAGATTCAGAGTCAGCTCTGTGACACAAGCTTACAGGGTTCTGCTCTGACAACTTCTCTGCAGGGCCAGACATGGGATGGCCCAGAACACCTACTGGACGCTGACTGGGAGCACACTAATGACTGTTACAATAACTGATCACCATGTTTACTGGCATAGTGATGCAGGTGCATCCAGGTTTTAGCATGGGGTTACCAAAACTAGAAATTACGTTTTCAGATGTTATGACGGTCTAATGGTAGGTAGGTGATGCTGTTTAAAATTCTCAGTGTGGTTCAAAATTTAAGATCTTGAAGAGCGTTCATAAAATCACTTACACTGATTTTTTAGTTAGCCGGGTCATCTACCTATGCTTATTTATACAACTAAATATTTGTGGAAAATATTAGGAGGAGGGCGCCATCAATTAAAGGCTGGCTTGCTGATGTCACCTATGGCCACACACAGTTATATACAATCTGGGATCTTATGCCGCCTACTTCCCGGCCTCGTGACATTTGGGAACCTTTACTGAAATGGGTACAGGTACAGAAAGATATTGCTGAGGCGGAGCGGGCTGGAGATTTGCAAACTGCGGAATAGATGGGGCGGGCAAGCGGGCACCACGTGTTCTGTGGCAGACCCTTATGTCTAATATTTTGTGGAAGGTGATGACGATTGTATATGTTTGTTCGGGACCGTATGACTCCTGCGAAAGTACTATGCTATACTGAATTAGTTAACTCATATGTACATATTCTGCTGTCGAAGAGCCCTTGAAGCTATGTACCTAATGGGACTTTGAATCACTGATGTAAGCATGACGTAACCAAGTATTGAATACTATACCAATGTATGTTTTATGTCTGAGCCAAATTCCATAATTGATGTAACAACAAACTGGCTTGTTCTATTGTTGTAATGTTTTGTATTTTAACAAAATGCTAATAAAAAAAAAATATATTTGTGGAAAATATAAGTAGGTGACAGATCAATACCTATTTGTCATAATGACAGGCTAGGAAGCATAGTTACCCTTGCAAAGTATAATCCGGCAAAATTATTCTGTCACTATTGCTGGGACATACAGAGAGAAAACGTGTTTCCAGGACACAATAAGAGAAAATGTTTGTGCTATTTCCATATGCACACATACCTTCCAATCTGAAAGCAATCGATCATCTGTAGTGTGTTGATAATGCTTTTCTATTTATAAGATATGAGGGCAACCATACTTTGAGGAATGAGGGATCCTACCGCAGGAGAGTGCAGTGTGCAACTGCACTTGCCTATGATGGCATGCCTGGAGGAGGGTCCATGTGACCTGATAGTGCCCTTGAGGATATACCGACTGCTATCCCCCATATGTGTGGTGCACAATAAGTTTGCTTCTAAACAGCTACTTTGCCTCATACATGAGCTCCGTTATACTATGTGTTATGATAAGTTATATTATTTCATGGGGTTTTATAGAGCCCATAGGTGCCCCAACAACTGGGCTTCCCAGCAGAGAACTGATGCTATCGGCCTCACAGAGAGAAGACACGGCAATTTAGGTAGGAATAAGCCATGTCTTAAAGATTTCCGGAAGTGCAGATGGTTTTCAGTGTTCCTGATGGACAGAGGAAGTGCATTCCAAAGAACAGGAGCTTTGACATGAAATGAGCGTCCGCCAGCTTGGGCCTTCCTGACTCACGGGACAGTGGCCAAGTTAAGATCAGCTGAACGTAGGAACCAGGAGGGTTTGGAGAAAGCGAGGAGATTGGGCAGAATGGGAGCCCTTTGGGAGTATATGTTCTTATGAGCCTAACACAAGGTCATGAAGTGGTTGTGCCTCTCCACTGAAAGTCAATGCAGTTTGTAAAGGAGACCAGAAACAGCAAAATTTTGGAATGGCATAAAGAAGTCTGGCTGCCGCATTTTGGGCAAGCTGGAGTCTTGTAACAACTGATCTGTTAGTGCCAAGGTACAAGATGTTACAGTAGTCAAGTTGGGACAAAATTGCTGCTTGAATGATAGTTTGTCAAAAAGGCCAAGAATGGGGTTAAGGCTTCTCAGTAGCCCAAAACAGGGGCCAACAACCAATTTAGTTTGAGTCTCAAAGGCCAGAGTGCTGTCCATGATGACTCCTACATTTTTAATGGAGGACTTGGGTACGGGGGGAGGCACAAGGGAAAGAGGCCACCAATGGTTGCCATAGGAGAGGGTGTCTTTTCCCAGTAGAAGGACTTCAGTTTTATCAGCATTCAGACAGCGGCAGTTGGCATTCACCCATTCTGAAACCACTAGCAGTCCTCTTTGGAAATTAGAATGGTCCATCGTCGGGTTATCTGTAAAACAGAACACCAACTGAGTATCGTGTCATAACAATCCCGGTGGATTTAATAACCTAAGCCAGAGGTTGGATGAAAACATTAAACAGAGTAGGGCTTAATGAAGAGCCTTGGGGGACTCCATGGGGTAGAGTGTGAAGGTCAGAGCTGTGGGTAGTCGTGATGACCTGAAAGGACCGTTCAGATTAAAAAAGAAAAGATGCAAACCATGACAATGCCACCCCACTAGTATCAATGCTTTGTAGGTGAAGCAGTAAGATTTTATGAGACACAATATGAAATGCTGTGCTCAAATCCAATAGGATCAGGGCTGAAGATCGGCCTTTGTCCAGGGCTCTACGGAGATGCTTGGTAACTGCGAGGAGGGCAGATTCCGTACTATGTCCAGTCCTGAAACAATTTTGGGTGGAATATAGGATGTGATAGTCGTCCAGGAATTTGGTCAGAATCTCATTTGCATGTCTCCCTATTACCTTCGCAAGGAAAGTGAGGAGAGTAGTAGGATGAAACTTCTCAGGTTTGGAGGTTTCCAAGGAGGGTTTCTTCAAGAGAGGGATATCCTTGACATGCTTCCATGGACCAGGCACGTGAGATGACAACAGGGAATGATTAATCACTTCTTGGCACAGTGGGAGGAGAGGGTCATGAAATTTGAGAAACAAGTTGGGTTTAAGTGCACCTGCAGGGAAGCAAGATTTTACATACCTACTAAGGGTGAGCAGCTCAGGCAGCCACAGAGGAGGAAATAAGTTAAGTGCTGGCCTAAGACTGCTCACAGCTGGCAGAGCGGCAATATCTGGCATTGCCAATGGAACATCTAAGGGGAAATGCAGGTAGAGGTCTTCTATTTTGCCAGTACAGTATTCGGCTAACTTCTCGCAGTGTGCGCTAGAGGTGTCAATGGGGTCAGCAGAAAGAGTGGATTTAATAAGGCTATTCATTAGGTTTAACATTTTTTTGGCAGGACTCTTATTGTTCCTGATTAAATTGGCAAAATAATCAGCCTTTGTTTCTGAATCAGCTTAAGATAGGATTTAATGGTTGCTTTATATTGAATTCTGAATCTGTGGGTGCTGTTGCAACACCTCCATGCAAATGATGGAATGACCACCTGGGATCCTGTTGAGACAAATTTTGCCCCTTGACAATCCACATTATGACAGAGCAAAAACAATACATATATATTGAACACTTGAGCAGAAACAATGGATTAGATCACGCGGACTGGTTGATGAGAGTTGAGTGATGTGAAGAAACACATATACAGATAATCTCCAAGCTTACACATGCATCTTGTGTGTACACACTACCTTTAAATCCACAGTGGGTGGAATCCGCACATCAAAGGTTGCTGTCATCTCTGAAGGTATGACATTGTAGGCCACACCCCCACTGAGTTTGGTCATGTTCACAGAGGTAACATCCCCCAATGTGAGGCAGGAGTCAGACTCTAACCTGAAAGGGATTGAAAGTTTCTAGAATTACCACTATGTTCCAACTGGGCATTTCTAATATTAACTGTACATATTTACTGAGATCAGAGAAAAATCATTTCATGCACGATTTCAAGCACCTGATCTACAACCCAAGATAATAGGGGAAAAGACAAAAGACATCTGCAAAGAGATGATGCCAAATATAATATATATAACACCAAGCAGGAAATGCAATGCTTCTCCACGGTCACAAAGACACTGAGAATTGCAGTTTAGTCGTTTTTCTTAAGGAACAAGATTGTTCTCTTGAGGAAAATACCTCCAGAAACAGCTCGATGATTCAAAGACTGAACCGAAAATTGCCAAACTTCCTTAGATCTTGAAGAATCAAAATGTTACAACATTTGTTGGAAGAAGGAACCACACATCCAAGTGACAAGTTCTACAGTCAGACTTTTATAGGGGAGAAGGAGCCACAACATTATCAGTAAAGATGAAACACAGAACATAGGAGGCAATTGAAAGAGAAATAGTAAATTGTAACTATATCCAAGTAGGTGAAGATTGTTATTTTTTTATTTTTAACCAAGCAGAGGTTTCCAAATACATTTCTGGAAATGTCATGTGACATCTCCACCAGGCTCCTATCCACAGCACAGAATTACATGTAGGACGAACATTTCTTTCTTTTTCTTTGTGGAGAACGTCCACACTATATCTGCACCAAGTCTGGGAGGGATCCATTCCCTCTTTAGTCTGGAAGAGAAGTTACTGCAGCTGCTGTCTGGAGTAAATCTATGACATTTCTAGAGTGGGAAAGGGTCAAATCAAAGTTTGGTATGAGTTTGTGGATGTCCTAAACTTCTAGTTTAACCATAGTTTAACTTCCCACCCCTTTTGTAGGACTTACTACTGCGGCTTTCTTCATACTCATGGTATAACCTTTTACAATTGTCTGGGATGCTTTAGTGAATGCCTGGCAGACACAAATGAAGTCATTTACAACTGTAAACATACATTTATTGCTAAAAATACTTTTGCGATCTGGTCCCATGATGTGTACACCCTTTTCATCAGAGCTAGAATTCCAAGGCTCTCTTATTCTCGGAAATCCCATCTGACATCATTAAGCATATCACTTTGCCTATTTCTATTTTATGACAGCTGAGCTTTAGGAACACATGGGAATTATCCACTTGTTACCTTCGTTTTTCTTTATTCCGAAACTCCATAAAGCTGTTGATGACTTTATACTGTGGGGTGACAGAAAGAAACATGCTTAGAGTTTGAAACAAGGGGAGCCCTCTTATACAAGGGTGAATATTATGCATCATTTGAGCAACCAAAACTGAGCTGAGAAAACCACATTAAATGTGGCATAGCTCTTAGATTGGTCTAAGCTTGTTCAAGATGTTAAGTGAAAGTTCTGCTATGAAAATACCCATGTCCTCCTCTCCTGTCTTTAAGTTAAATCTGAAATTAAAAAGTTCTGATCACCTAAAGCAGAGATATTTGAGGTATTTAAAGAGGCCCCTCGTGTAAAAAAAAAAACCAAAACTAAGTAATCTTTTCCCAGTGCTGCATCATCAACAATAATAATCAAAAATATTCTAGAATGCCCCTTTTCTTGAAGATATCTGTCTGACTTTTGGGCTACTTGTGGCACCATGCACCAGATAGCCACTCTGATCGTGGGGAAGGGTTATCATGTGATGCACAGTATGTTTTTCCTATTTTAGTTCATTTTTAAAAACAACAACATTGTCTGCTCAACAAGGATTGAGGGCATTTACTACATTACAGAACCCCCTTACCAGCTTCTCAGCAGCCGTGTTCTCAATGAAACGGGAGCCATGCCCAGGGTTCCCCACACAATGCACAGTCAGCCCTGAGGGGGGGAGATACAGGAAGTAAAACGTGATGAAAGAGAGGAGACAGAAACCAGAAAATGTGAAGGTACTTCCCTTGATCTCAAAAGTAAGCTACATGAAAGCTTATTTGGAGACATATATGGAAACATGAAGCAAAATATCAGAGATCTAGAGTTAGTGCATCAGCAACAATGGACGCAAGCACACTCAGTTACTCAGTTTCATGCAACCCCACTTTCCACCTCTAGCATCAGACACTGGCTAAGCACTGGGATGGAGAATGGAGAAAGATTTACTCCTCTGTATTCTGCAACTGAATTTGTATCTAAAGATCTGCTTCTCATTCCTTGTATGACTCAGTCTCACTAACTTAGCGTTACCAATTACATCACAAAATAATTATGGCACTCTAAAATGTAATGTCAAGCATTACGATGGCTGTCTTTCTTCTTGTTCTCCAAGTGTGCTTCTTTCACTTGATTTGATCTATTCTATTATATCCATGGAAGACGTTTTTAGTACTTCAATTGATTTACATGAGATACAATCATGTTATTTGTATTTCATACAAACCGCCCCACTATCCAACAAAACAGACTTTCAATTTCACTTCTTGAAGTCATTAAATTGTTTCGGTACAATCTTTCATTCTTGCAAGGCAATCAAAAGATGGCCTTTTTGGAACACATTCATGGTTACTGAAAATGATTCATGGAGACAACAGGCATTATTAACTTGTAAATCAAAGGATCTTTGGGCCATTATAAAAGAGAAAGAGCTAGAACCAGCTGGAGAACAAACTCCACCCTTAGTTGAGCAAAGCGAAAAGGCGTGCCTTAAACGGCCCCAGAGGGGCAGTAATTACTAAATTGCATAAGTGGCCTTCTGGGCCTCATTTCTAGAGCCCATGATTATCACCCATAAATCTATGCCCGAAAATAAGTTATGAATACTTATTTACAACTGCGAATACATTTCTTGATGCATACTTTAAGCCGCAAAGGGACTAACCTAGAGTTTGGTGGTCTGGTACTCAGTCAAAAACGTGGCACATGTCCTATCTGCCATATTACAAGTCTCACTGGCTATAATAATAATTCAGGAGATGGGACATGCATCACGTTTTGCCTGAGTACCCGGTCTGCCAAATTCTAAATGAGACCCTCGGTTAATATAGCAAATTGTTTTTATTTGTGAAATTAGATTTAAACTTTAGATTTTGATAATGAGTCAATATATAATTTTGGAATTCTTGTGTTACGCTGAACACCTTTAGGTTTGTGGTATTGACAGGAAATCAGTCACTGCTGAATAATATGCATTTGAAATGTTCAATTGACATTTATTTTTAAGATCCGGAGGCTTCAATACATTCATTTCCACTATAAACAGTACTTCCAATTTAGTTTAGGCTTTGGAAGGTTATACCGACCTGCTATACAGAGGAAATTCAAGAGGTTAAAGGGATGTATGATTTTCATGTTTCAACACATGGCACGTTAGGTTGCAAACAGTCTGACTTTCACAGAAAGTATATATCTTAAAACAAAATGTTTTTAGTTCCAGTATTGGAAAACACATTATCTCTGCTCTGTGAACAAGCCACACTGAACTTCAGAGGCGATCAAGTAGGATTAATGACTACTGGGAAGATAGAAAAGAAAACAGATATGTATAAGAAGTGGAAACAGAAATATGGAACAAGTAAATGGCTGAGGTGAGAGGCAACTTAACAACAAATTGGTAAAGTCCGAGAAGGCATTAAGGATTTAAAAAACAGGAGTACTACTTACACCATATACACTTTTCACCATAGAACACTGTAAACTGGTCGGAAGGGTTTGCCAGGCCTGTTGACGTAAATTAGAGAATTACTGCTAATGAGAAACAGGAGGCCTCAGAACTATCAACTGAAGACAAACACCACTGTCATGATGATGGGCAACTTGTTCAAAAATGTTGTAAATCCCAAAATAAAGATCTACTCTAGTGACTCATACAATCCCCATTCCTTTCCTTGTTTCTCTTCAGTTTAATTCTAATTATTAAATCACTAAACACTGCCTTAAGTGGCTATTAGAGTACAGGCAGTCCTGGGTAATCCCACTCTACCCTGTCTGACTGAAAACAATTCTACTAAATATATACCACTGATCAGACTATCCTCAATTAACAGAACTACTGCTCTGAATTCCATCATGCAGGACGTAAGTGGTAGGGTTAGTGAGGAAATACATTGTCTTAGTCATAAGATATTTAACAAAGACTTGTTTAGCAGCTTGTTTAACTTGCTTAAAGGTTTTCATTCTAATTCCCTACAATAATCTACCATAATGGTCCATGAATGAAGATCTGGCCTACTTGTAGCATGTATGTGGTGGGGGTAATGCATTTGATTACAACTTATTGTAATCTATCAATGGACCTTGATTTAAGAAGAGACGTGTTGTTTTACATGAACCAACTCGTCTTTAGATCAGTTGGGTATGTGGCATCGTATGCCACTGGACTGCTGTAGTTGCAGGCTTTCTACCAAGGAATCATAGTCTGTTTAAAATGCCTCATGCAACTCTGTTGCTTTTACAAAGAAAAGTCACCATTATGGCTAAGGAATTTTCAAACTGAGGATGAAAATAATCTAATCAACCTTTTGTGTCTAGCTAAATTAATATTTTTTATCAAACATAAATATACTATTCAATACATTGTAATTTTTTTAAATATTCACAAAGGTGGTGGACGCAGAAAGTTACCACAAGAGCGCCTACAATGTTCGCACTTTATAACAGAAAAGATGGGCAGAAGTTAGTGGTAGTCCAGGAATAGCACACATGTGCTCAGTCCACATGTCGTGGTAATAAGAAGAGGAACTGATTGCATGAGTGATGTTCTGAGCTGTGGTTGGCTCCTTGGCTCTCAGATTTGATTACAGGCCTTATTATGCCAAACGAGGGAGAGTGTGGTAAGGACCATAGGAAAACAGAACAAAATATCATTTCAGCTTCTTTCTTTAGCCCAAAGCGAATACAAAAACCAATTTACTTCACATTATTTAGATCCTCGCCCCTCGTAGTGAGAAAGATTAAAACTTACCTTCGTCTAGTGCGAATCCCACATTTAGAGACTTGAACTCCGGGTTCTTTACAAAAACTGACATACCAGCGTATCCTCCAATCTCCTCATCTAACATCGGAAAAGAAGGTGCGAGGTTAACTCAGCGGATACATGATTCGCTGCAGCTGTAAGTGTGAGCTGTACCTTTGTAGGGAGCAGGTACAAAGGGGGGGTTGGGACAGGGGTGGGGAAACTTTCTCGAGGGAGAAAAGGAATTTTACATTACCATCAATAGCAAATTTGCAGGCTATTATATATTCAATGCACCTTCTAATTTTGAGTTTCATTTCAAATCTTCATCACAGCATTTTGTCATAGTAAATTCAAGGAATGTAATACTCGTTCTGAGCCCAGTATCATACTTCCTTAATATATCTTTCCCCATGTGCAATGTTTTCACAACTGGGTAGACTACCATACGCTGATACCCATAGTCTGCACTGATTTGTTTTATGGGTGTGAGATATATCAGTGAAAATTGACCAGTGTGCACAAATATAAAGCAACAAAAGGGAAATAAATAGCAACCAAAAATACTTACTCAAGCACTCCTAAACGTTAAAGTACTTGCTACATTAAGTGATTCAGATAAGAAAATAATTACTCATTTATACAGCCAGGTGCAAATATTCTAAATCCCATGTTAGACTATTACGCCAAAGGAGACAGAAGGATGAAGGACTGGAAGAGAGTAAGGCAAGAGACCATAATAGAAAAAACTAGCTCTGGGAGAAGAGGGAGGAAAAAGCTTGTGGATGCAGAAACAACAGATGGCAATAAAATTGTGATGAGAAGCGATTCATGAACTTAGCATAAAGCGTGAGCTTTTTTCTGAATCCTAAATCTTGATGTGCTTGTGGTCAAAGGTTAGTTTCAAGGCTATCAAAATGGAATGCCTAGATCAGCGTCCATCTTATGTTGTTTATGTTGTTTTAATTCCCTTTGATAAGCGCACTAACAACATGGGTCTCTAGGCACTTGATGAAAGGAGGTCAATGTTTTGGTATGCAAAAAGAGATCAAAAAAGATGAAAAAGCAAGTTAAAAAAGTCAAGTTTTGAGAGGGTGTCTGAACCTGAAAAGTGACTGTTCACACACAGCTGAGCAGGCAAGAAGTTCCAGTGTGCCGCAATGCAAATTGAAAACTACAACCCCTTACCCAATCCACGCGAAACCTAGGCACAGATAATAATTTTGCTGAGGAACAGAAAGAGCACTCTTGGGGCAGTATCTGTTTCAAAAAATTTTGGATAGATTCTCATGGGTGTCTCATGCACTGAGCAAAGAATCTGGAGAATAATCCAAAGCCAATGTAAGTTCAGCAGGAGTGGTGCTGGGGAGACTAATACCAACCTGGGTGCAATGTTTTCGACTACTTGCAGTTTAATAATCAAACACCTTCCGTTATGCCACGTTTATTCACTGTACCCTCCCTCACACAGACAGGTCGTGATCAGGAGACTGAGTGGTAGCTGCAACATAGCTCTGCCTCAGTGACAGATGGACCTGGCCATAGAATTGACCGTCGTAGCCCAAGGCATGCCTTAGCATTGGTTTGAAACATTACATCAAAGGCTAAAAATAGATGCTTCCACCAATGAAACAATGACAACACAGAAGTCTATCCAATAGTGGCCATACTTGGTTTCACTAGGCGAGTTCATGTTTGGTGCATCAACATAAGAAACACAAAATAAAAAAAGGCAAGCATTGCCAATGCCACTAAAAAAGAGGCAGGCAATATAGAGGTAGCAGCAGTGCACCCTGCCTCACATACTCACAGCATGCTCAGCCGCACCCCAGGGCTACCTCACAAACAGATGTCACACCAACAGAACTGGTAGAGCATGGCCAGCAACAGTGTTATTTTTTCTCCCTCACAGAGCTGGTATAAAGTAGAAATATCAGTGCAAGGTGTGCTCTCGCTGAACAGGCTCAGCATTTCAGTAGCAGTGCAAGCTTTCCTCAGATATGAAACAGCTACAGCAGATCAGCCGCAAATCAAGTTCCCTTGTAACAGAAAAGGCAGAGCTCAATAGAAGCACAATATTCCTTCCCTCAGTGAAAACATACATCACAACAGCAGCAGCAGTGCAAGGTATTGCTAACTTGTATTTGGATGGGGTAGATATGGCAGTTTGGGAGAATAGCAGAAGTGCAATGACTGGAGCAGCAAGCAGGAAGGACATGGAGCCAAAATAAAGCCTTAAAGACATCAACTGGGGCAGAGCCTGCTCCTGCATCTGAGTTTGCTTTTCAAGCAGCGAGGCATGGGTATGGACTTCAGGCCTCAGTCGGAGCAGGACTGATGGCACTGCACTAGAAGACAGCAGCTGGGCAGTCATCTTCAGAAGGATAAATATGATCTTGACTGTCTGTGGCTGGAATGTGAAAGCTGTCCTCCGAGTGGTGGTATGTCTTTACCGGTATCTTGGACCAACTGTAGGAAAGTGCTCCTTTTTTACATGGTCCTCCCAAAGTTTTGCCTAGTATCTTGATGTAATTTTGACAGCAGTGCACTGGGCTCCTGCTAACCAGGTCCCCGGTGCTAGATCTCTTTCCCTAAACTGTACAATTGTTCCCCCAATTAGCAATACCTTTAGCACTCTGTGTAAGTCTCTAGTAAGTGGCAGGAGGCTTCAAATGCCTCTGCCACCTTTGATATGCAACCACGGCTTCTCCAGACAGAGGAAATGCCAACCCACTGCCCTAGTCCCATTTTCACAAGGACAGGCGGGAAAGTAGATGTTCAGGTAGGCTACACTATCAGGCCAGTCACACCCTTAAGCTGAGCTGCCTGATGTGCCCCCCTTTAGGAACATTCTGCCATCTTGGTGAGGGCTGAATTAGGAACTCTGGGACAGGGTTATGCCGGCTTCTCAAAGGAAGTGGTCATATAGGTTGTGTAGTGACCCCAAGGGTAAGTAGCCCCTTGGCTACTACTCTTCACTCCCCGTAACACCCCTATATTTTGTATGCAAGGGAGCCCCTTGCACTAGGAAAGCAGATTCTAACTACCTAAGACGAAGAAGGACCCGGGAAGAGCAAGATCTGAGGAGCAGCAACTGACTTTTGTGCTAACCCTGCCGGCCTGCCTGCTGTCCCCGACAACTGCAACAAAGACAACTCATCCTGCAGCTGCTCTGCCTCAAAAACCTGGGAGGACTTCCAGCACTTCAAGGGGCAACCAGTATCTCCCTCCAAGTAGCGGAGCTACTTCCAAACACCCTGCAGGCACCCAAGAAGAACCGTGAGGACTCCAGACCTCAAAAACCGTCACCGGAAAGCACCACTGCACCCGTGCCCCATAACCCGAGTAGCAGTGGGCTAACAGTGCCAACGAGGTCCTGAGACCTTCCAGTCGAACCCCACCTTGAGTTTTCCGGGACTGAACACCCCAGTTGCCGCCTGCAGCCTCTTTTTGCAGGCCCCCTCAACTGCGAGTGTCTCCGTATGGACCAGATGCCTCAAAACACTACTGCACCTGAGCCCCACAGCCCAAAGAGAAGTGGGACAACTGTGTGCCTATGTGCACGAGCATTTCGAGAACCGAGTCCCTCCTGTGAGTTCAACTGAACTGAGCCCCCCCAGTCTCAGACTGCAGCTTCTTTATCCCAGGAGCGTTTCCCATTGAAATCAATGGGGCACCCAACGTCGAAAAGCGCCTTTGCATTCGGACTCCCCAGACCCTATCAAGGTGAGCTGTTGGTGCTGCTTTGGAATTTGCCCCATTCTTACCTGGACTCCAGAAGATGGGTCCTGTAAGTCACAGCTAAGTACCCGTATGCAGTACATGTGTTTTCTGCATAGGAAATCATACAACTGTATTTACCTGTTTTCTTCAAAACTTCTATTTTAAAAAGTACTTACCCAATAAAGAAGTTCTTTGTGTCTAAAAATATATACAATTATTTTTTTCTAAATTGGTGTGGATCTCCTTATTGAGTGTGTGTGTGTATCATTTATTGACCGTGTGTCTGCAACAAATGTCTTAACACTTCTTGATCAGCCTAAGGCTGCTTGACAACACTCCCACAAAAGAGCATCTGGGGATTGTTAAAGCACACACCTGCCCACCCATAGGGGATACCTGGAGACTCTACACAATACATCTCTGTTTGGCATATTATATAGAGGGCCAGCTTCCTACACCAACTAGAAGGAAAACAAAATGTGGCTGGAATCCAGCAGCTTATTGGAGAGCGGATGCTCTAAAAAACACAAGGATAACAGGATGCAGATCATGACTAGGAGATGTCGGGGGCTTTGCTGACAGAAACATGTGGGATACAAGCTGGAGGGAGACTAACCAGCTGGGATCAAGGCAGTGGAAAGAAGACACTAAGTACCACAGGTGGAAAGAGGAGAAATGAAAACTGGGTTGTGTCAAATGAGATAGATGCGGATAGGGTTGAAAGAGATATACAAAGATTAAGGGGACAGGGTGCCAGCAAGGTCAATCTGTCCATGCCCTGTAACATTTGCATTGTACTTCTGACCACTGCTCAAATAAGAAGATGGGCTGGCATGGTAAAGCAGATGCACTTTCAGAGCAGCATTTTCACAGAGGAACAATTCACAACCATTCCAAGGAAAAGGACATTTCACTATTCACGCAGAGAAGTAGAAAGACTATTATGGCGAATTAGATATATTACTAAATCCAGTTACTTCCTGCCACCAAGCCCATTACATAAATGCATGAACTCCAATAGATTTCTTCAGACACATTAAAAAAACTGCTCCCAATGTACATTGGAGATGTTAATAGGGAACAGGTTACTGCTCCACAATGGAAAATCAGCAGTCACAGGGAGGGAAAGGAGATAAAGGTAAAAGAAAATTCCTGAAAACAGATTATTCCTCTTTGTAAGCAGGAGAAAAAATTACCTAAAAAGCTTCAAGACTTCATAACATATGTGTATCTGTAAAATACATGGCCAGCCCTTGGGGAATCCTGGCGCTGAATAACAGATGTTTGTTATCCAACTCATAGATACTCATTTTATCAAACTCAGAAGGATGAAAGGTTGGGTGGACCTGCCATGATTTGAACCTTTGGCCATAAGATCAAATGTAGATTACTAGAGCGAATGCATTAGTCCAATGAGCCACCAGACCCACCTTAACATTAAGTACGTCCATTCGAGAATCTCGGATGATGCTTCAGATTACCGTCCTGCAGCTAAGCATATCCTACAGGTCTGTTTAAATTTAGCAGATACAAAAATATTTAAGTTAAATTGGCCGTGTTGTAGCCACGTCTGGTAGGATTAGCTAAATATTCACCTCTTCCAAAGTAGATGTTGTGGTTCGTATGCAACATGTTAAAAGGAAGCTCCCGACAGGACTAACCTGTGTCTGTGGTGAATAGGCCTTCTATAGGCGTTATAGGGGAGCCTTTAAGATTGAAATACCATGTTCTCTAGGAAGAAAAACTCCTCATTATTCTCTGACTGGGGAGGGCAGCATTTTCATCCACTGCTCTGCTCTCTCTGCACTGGGAGGTGTGGGTGAACTCTCACTGCTTGCGTCACGCAGCACCTTTCACCTCTCCTTCTCCTCTATTCAGTCTCTGCCAATTTAGAATTTCACTGGAACTTCTCCTCATCCTTCAAGAGGCGCTTCTGTTGGTGACCAGATATTAACAGCTTCCACTGCCCAACCGCCTCTAGTACATACCAGGTACTTAGTGAAGAACCATGTAGGCCCAGTGGTGCGGGACTGCAGTGAGGGACAATCAGTGGTCGGCCTAGAGGTGTCCTCACTAACTCGCTAGTGCTCTTTGGAAGCTCAAACCGCAGGGGATGGAGTAGTCACACACTAATGAGCTTTTTTTTGTACTTGGTGCCCTGTGTGGGCAAACATAAAGACTGATCACTTGCACGTGGCTCAAATTATACATCACAAGAAGCAGTTGGTTTGGGCCCACATGACTAGTGCACGGCTATCAACCTATCAGTTACATAAGAATAAACAGAAGAAAATGACTAATGGGCAATATTACCCAAAAGTTTAAGTTTCTGGCTGCCTTTTCTCTTCAAAGAAGCTGCAAAGAGCACATAAATGCAACATTCTTGTCCACGCAGATGCCACTGCCAGTGCCACTCAGGATGTGAAAGAGTTGCATCTGTACTGGCAGGGGATCCATGCTAGCTTCTTTCACACCTGCCCATCTTAAAATCTTGAATGTCCAGAATTACCCAAGGTCCGCTAGCCAAATCAGTTGAACAAGAGCTGGAAATAGGATAAAAAAGGAAGACACCTGTAGACTGTGGCACACTAAAAAGGAAGTGTGTCAAAGAGTGATACAGAGGGCACTATACACCTCCCGAGCATCTGCTAGCCAGTTGCTGTGAGCTGCTCCACTCCTGAAGAAGAGATCAGCGCACAGCAGGGATGAGTGGCGCAATGCAAGGAAGCAGCAATATAGTCTATTTTAACATGCCAAAAGGCATATTTGTGCATGAAGATTTTCTCTCAATGCTTAGCTTGCATATGGCTGTTAAGTACCACTTCTAGTGAATAAACTCTCATTCAAATTTACGTCCAAGGAGCATAGATGTCCAGGAGGATGAGAACAGTAAGTGTGCAAGGCTGTTGGTCCACACGTAGGACATGTTGCCAGTAAAGACAGTACAGCAAACTCACAATGAGCCCTTAGAGAGACTTCATCTCAGCTTTGACACACTATTCACTTTAAATAAGTAGGTTTCCTTTTCAAAAGTTATAATACTGTTGTTCAGGAGATTGTTTACTCTCCTGATGAAGTGCAATCTTAGGCACAAAATGCATTGAGAACTACAGACTCCCTGAAAATAATCTCAAATTTCTCTTCATCCCCACAACAAAGGAGGGATCCTGTGTTTCATACATTCACTACCTGAATGTCCTTTGTGCAGACACTTCATTGCTTTATTCCGAAATGCCACTAGCACCACAGGTCTTAAGCTTCATTTAAAACAAACAATCTTCTCGCCTCGCCAGTTGAATATTCACAGGGCAAAAGGGGCACACTCTGAGGAGAGGTGCAACTGACATCTCTCATGCACCTACCTGTATGTTCTTGGAACGAAACACTTGCTTTGTCATTGTCTCTACCAAGAGCCATTCCCCATGATAATTTAGCAGACACGGCGCGACCTATCATCTGCAGCTGTTAGTGCCATGCGGTGCTAGAGTTCCTCCCAATGGCAACCAGGGTATGCCACCACGAAAACAATTGTTGCTAAAAACAAACCCAACTCCAATTTTGAAAGCAGAGGCTAGATCTGAATGAAACCTGTTCCATTTATTACAACCCTTAAAAGTGGAAGAGGCACTAGTTAATCTTCATTTACAGTGCATTCAAAATTATTGTACAGAAAAATTAATAATGCACCTTTCTCTTCATAACCGTCTATAAAGTAACAGAAAAAGAGGTCTATGACTTTGGATCAAAAGATATTACAGTGACGCGCTTCGCTCTGAAATAACTCATTAGCCATGACAACGAGTAAACAACCAACTAACAAAATAGACAAAACTGTGTTCTGATTGTTCTATAGCAGAACACGCTTCCAGGAAAATCTCAATTCCCATCAAGTTTTTGGGATATATAACCTCTATGTCTGTCTAATTAATGTCTCAGCGAAACAAACCAAACTGGTTGAGCCTCTCCTTACAATTCAAGTCTTTTGTTCCAACAATTAATCTGGCGCCACACAGTCAAAACTTTGTTTTAACACAGGGTGTCTTACCTGCGATGCAATAACCTACATCCAATATATACAGTGCTATAAGGATTTCTCAAACCCTCCTTTAAAAAAACCTTTGAATTAAGGATAATTTACTGTTTTCATTTTCTTGGGTGTACGACCCTGTTTGACTTGCAGATGCCCTGTTAAGAAGCACTAACGTCCCGGAATGCGTGCATTTATCAGACTATGGGCTTAATTTAGAATTTGGTTGACAGGTTACTCCGTCACAAACGTGACGGATATCAGTGCCATGGATATAATGCACTTATAATAAGGAGGAGTGGACCGTTACATATGTGACAGAGTAACCCGCCCACAACACTCTAAAGCAGCCCCTAAAACCAATCCAAGCTCACCAGGCCTTTTCTGTCATCCTCACGCTCTAGGGCCAGGACATCGATTTTTGGGTATCAGCCACACTTCATAAATACCCTTCATCAGAGCCAATCTCAGAAGTGTAAATCAGAGGGAGAGGGATTAGGAGCAATAAGAAGAGAGAATTTGTTTATTCGGTTATCACCTGCCACTCCTCATTATAAATGTCACCTTTCCTGTACCTTCTGTGGCCCAAGGGCATCACTATATAAAAAACAAACAATGAAACTTTTATGTACCTGTTTACTCTTAATAGCGGTAGTAAGGATATTTGTAAAGGTGCAAACTGTGAAGGTATCTTGGCTCTGAACCGAAGGGATTATGGAGGAGTTGAGTTATAGACCGAAAAGGAAGGTTTTTATGTCTTTCTAAATCTAAGGTGAGAACGTGGTTTGTGAAGTGTTTTAGAAGTGAGTTCCAGGCTTTGGCAGCAGCAACAGAGAAAACTTTGTCATCATAGCTTGAAATAAGGGATTAAAGTAACCGGAGAAAGAACTAATGGTTACTTACTTTTAAGATGTCCCAGTCAGGCATGAAGATATCCTGTGATATTATTAGTGTGTCCTAATTTGAATGTACTGATCTAAGCAGATTCTTTATCAGCAGCAAAGATGGAAACATTGCTACTCACGTCCATCCCTACATCATTAATGAGTCATTTTAAAAACATAGCACACCCTATTGAATGCTGTGAAACAGCTCAAAACACCCACCACCACACCCAGAGTGGATTTATTAATCGCAACCTGCTGGGGTCCCATTTTTAAACCAGTTTTTAAAACCATGTATGCACTTGATTTTCCATTCATATCAGGATTTTTTTCTTTTTCACTACTCACCAGTAATCTTCCTGGTGGAGCAACCCTTCATTCATAGTGACTAGCTAGATACGCAGAAGCTCCTTTGGGATTCATTTTGCTGTGTGCTGCCAGCCCTCTCCGATTACCTAATGCAGCTTGCTTGATAAGCCTTCATTGATGCCTTCATGATACTCTTCCACGTCTTACTCAAGACCTACTCCGTACAGTATTTAAAGTATTGTTATGGTTTAGGGTATTGCCTTTCATGTTGTATGGGTTTTATTCTACTCGGTTCCCATTATGCCTAAAAGACCTGCATATGCTTTTGCAGTGAGATACGGCTTAAAATAAAATATCACCAGACTCAACTTCTCTGTGATTTAGGACCTGATAGATGCTTGTCCCTACAAAAGTGTACAACAAAGTGATGGATGGAATGCTTGAATTAATCAGCCACTGGTAATTACTTTGGCCGCATCCCAGTCCATAGTTATTTAGCAGACCATGGCAGAATGCTGTAATGCTATACAACTGCTCATGCGCACAAAACCACAGGTCTACCAGTTAATGAACCTCCCCCTGCAGGTGTCCGTAGACGGGGCAACTGCCCTTGACTCTTCCTACTGACCGACAGGTGAACAAGCTCACATGCTTCAGCTTCTTTCACTGAATTAGCGAGCTCAGTAATAGGCTTATCGCACACCAGCTGTAGGACGTTTTAACATACTGCATCAATCATCATGAAATGTTGAAGGTTCCGTGATCTGTCTCCATTACTTCAATGTTAAAGGGAGTTCTAGGAGGTTTGTTAAGTGTGTTTCTGCAACTGCATCCCTTTTTTAAAGTAACTGAATATCAAATGTCGTGCACTCCACACTCTACATACTTATATAAATCAGGATCATCCATGCATCCCATTATCGCCGCACTTCGCTTCTACGAAGTTTATATGCTGAGCATTTCACTCATAAATATGAATGTTATTTTCGGTATGGTTGAGCAGACTGAGTAGAAAATATTACGATGATACTTATTACTTCAACTATATGTTTTAATATTCCATTGGTACAATAATATCTTTAAATGACCCATTCATAATTTGCAATTTTGTCTATTTTTTGTACCATAAAAACCTAATTTGATTCTGTTAACATAGAAAAAGGTACGTAGATTTAAATACGGGTTACAAAGATTCAATAGGTTAGGACTCGTCATTTGACCTTCTAGCTTTCAAAAACAAAGTATATTTTGTAAGAATGTTTCTCCATTATCTCGGCTAGGTGGTGCATAGCTTGGTCCTTTTCTTTAAATACCTTCCAGCACAGTATCTCTAGATTTTCACTGTTTACTTTAATAATTAACACATAAGATGCAAATAAAACATTTTTACCACAACGCTCACTGAAACGCTTGACACAGCATCTATTTGGGGTTTAATTATTAAAACAAGGATTCTAAAGTACAAAATATGGAGCAAAATGACACAGCTTTTAATGATTTTTTAAAGTTTAAAATGAACTTAAATTCTATAAAGAAGTTTGGATGATTTTAAATCGTGCTGCTATTCTGAGTTTAGGAGTGTAGAGGCATATTAATACTTTCATAATGAGTTACCTGGGACGATCGTTAAGTGCAAAGTCCGAGGAAATCTTTTTCCTTCTGCTTTTAGCTTCCGAATGGCTTCAATATACCTTGAAGACAGGACAAAGAGAGATAACGAGCAAAGAAAAGAGAGAATATTTTAACAGAGAATGCAAAAATGAGAAAAAAGTAGAGAAAACTACTTATAAACAAACACTCACCATGATGGGACACATGTTAAACCCTAAATACTAAATTGCATGATTAAGGCAGGTGATGCCGAAACGCGTAGCAATGGAGTGATAACATTAAATCTGTGAATCCAGCAAAAGTCGTTGGTGTCGGTGTCCTTTCTTTCGTGGAAGATTGGAGTTGGTGGTTGCCCTAAATACTAAACTGCACATTCCCCTCTCAAGGATGGCTACTGCTGAATGCACCATGCACAGAGCTCTGCAAAGGAAAAGATTTGCTGCCTCCTTTTTAAAAATGCACACAGAAACACTGGCGTGTGAATGTAAATAATCCTTAAATTAGTAGTATGGGAATATTATATGAATTAATTTAGAGCAATTAATAGTAATAAATAAAAATAACTTTTAGGGACTGTTAATATTTAATGGATGTATGCATAGGTGGATTCATTCTTTAGAATTTGAGAGAAGTAGCACTAGCACTAAAGTATCTGTAAATGGAAACCCCACTGCACCACTGATTGAAAGTAATCTATTTCCTTCTCAGTACCTGTGCTTATCTCCATACTTTTTAGGGATTGCCTCTGACAAATTACACCTAGTAGCAGCTGCCAGCAGGGGATAGGTTTCAGGAAATGCAGCAGACAAACAGCCTAAAGGAATTGAGGACTCATATTGGTGGCCCTCAATTCTCACACTGGCATCACATATGTAGAATGCTCTTCCATGCCCTCGGCCACATACACCAGATTACACATCCAGGAGATCAGAATGCCCTGAAACATACAGTCATCTGCTGTGGAAGGAAAGGAGTAAAGACATACTGGATTGTGCCAGTAACCATTGACACACTTTGTTGACCCTACTTAACCAGTGATCAACTTCCGGTCTAGTGACTGTAATCTATGAATCATTTCCTGTCAAGTGGCTATAAATTAATATTTCTTATTTTGTGTGTGGAAATGGCACAGGAGTAAATGATGACCTACTTGATGTGACAATCCTCTACATGACTACAGTTTTTGAGTAAAAGATAGTTTTTCACTGTCACGGTCAAGGGGATATAAATGGCTGCTAAACTCCGAGCCTATGGGGGTCAATTCTTCTTGTGCCTATAGTCAAGTTCACATGAGTGGGTGATTATAGTGTGCACAAGGAATGTTCAATGTGACTGGCAACTCACTTCCAATGAGCGCCTTTATGTTACAATCGCTCATCTGCAGATTTTACTTTAGTACTGGCCTTATGACCACTGTTCAGCCATGTTCTTTTAAATGGGCATTCTCTTCTGATCATTTTAGTAGTAACTCACTTTCTGTCCGGCCAATTCAATCATCAAGATAATTTCCTGCATTGCTGGAATTTACCAAAAAATAACCACTTGATGTCTGGTTTTGTTAAGTTGACATATTTCCTGCACTTAATGATTTGGACTTACTGGATAGTGACACACTTCATATCCTGAGCACCACGGGCGTAGATATTGCCATTTTCGTCCTTGTGAGCGGCAAAGGGATGACTATTCCAGTGGTCCTGCAAAAAGCAAATCAACAAAAAGTTTCAGGGGACTTTGGAGGTTCGAAATAATGAGTCCAGATTACTTAAACTTCAAAGTCTAGTCCCACGTAAAGATCTGTAGGGGGTGGAGGGGTTTTTTGAGTAAACATTTTTATTTTTGCCACAATAAGTTAATGTTGACTTATTTATTTTCCATTTAAGAAGTAATACTATACTTTGTGTGAATGTTAAAAAGCAAAATGAAGTAATAACACTACTCAAATACCACAGCATGGCAAAACACAAGCACTGCGTCCTAAAGCATTTGGAAAAAGAGGGCCTATGAGACTAAAAAAATAATTTAAGACCTTAAGTTAAAACATTTTTACACTCTGCCACACAATCAGGAGTACCCGCGCCTCCAAGTTTGGATGCAAACCCTTTGACAAAATAGGCAAACAGGCTCAGGAGATCTTTGACAGGACGGCTTGCAGTAGCAACCAAAAGGACACATACACCAATCAAACTCATTGCAGAACCCTGTACACAACACCCACCGTGTATTTCACTCTGAAGCAACCCAGTGCAACACAGACTTGAAATCAAAGCAAGAGTCCTCCATTCCAGGACCAATGGGATATTCAAGCAAACGTTCTCAATTTAAATAACCCGGCGCCTCATTATAGAGGGTGTATCAGCAGGGACAGCACATTAATGTGGAAGTAGGAGTTATTAACATAAGCAGTGTTAAAATTGTGTTTCAATAGTAGCATTTATTTGGGCTTCCACGGTAGGCTCATAGTCTACGAAGAGATAAAATGATCTACAAGAGTTATTCAGTCGCACCTCTGGAGTCTCATTCTAGAATCAAAGTGAATTGAGATTCAACCAGGTCCCCCCTCAAGTAAAAGCGGCAAGAGCAGTCACAAAGCGAGAAAGCGTATGGATTACTTTCTTGCGGTTAATATAGAAAAAGGATGCAGATCTGAGTCTCATGAGACAACATCGGGCCCTGCAGTCACGTTCAGATCTGGCCTTCCCTCCGAGAGCGCACTGGGTGAAACCAAATTTGGTGTCCCCTCCCATTAGTCCTATTAAGTGGCTGATATGTTGGGGAAAAAATGGGAAGGGAAGGGGGCAAGAGAAAGGGAAGCGAATCCATGAGAAGAAAAGCAGTCAAACTGCAGTGATGGGCACCACAAGTCTTCAGAAACAGTGTTTAAATTAGCTTTTCTTTGGCTCTACATCAGAAGAAGACTGCTGCCGACAGCTCCTGCAACCGGACACCCTGGGCGTGCGCCCCTTTTGCACATTCTAAAGACAGGCTTCTACATTCAGGAATTAGGAACTAGAGCTTGCACACAACTGACTTCTCCACATTGTGGCTCGCCCCTCTAAATTCTTAATGTTCGCTCACGCTACCCTACTTGTCTTTTCATAGTGGAATTCATACTTATGAGGGGTGAGCCTAGCCAGAGAGCGAAAGAGAAGTAGCAAGAGGAGATTACCGTTGATCTCTATAGGACGGGAGAAGGAAGTAGAGTTGTCGATGCAATGCAAGACGTGCCGACATGTTCTCTGGTTCTTTCATACTTCAAAAGATCCCAGACGCCAAATGATGCTCAAAACACTTGCCTTTCCAAGAGTTCCAAGGGAGGTGGCAAAGGCTGCAGGGACCTTCTTGACTAAGCATGATGGAATGCTTCTCTTTCTACTTTCACATATGCAGTCATTCACGGTTTCCTTTCTATATTTTGTACATGTGCCTGCTGCTCACTAACTAGTAGGAGAGTAGGCCTAGTACTCTCACACAGGGAGGGTCTAAGTGGACATGGCACTTTACCTATGGCAGGGTACAAGTGATTCAAATAAATCCAACATCAGGCAGCAGCAATTTCTCCTTTTTGAAGCCTCACTAAAAACAGCTCTGTCGTAGACAGCATTTTATACAATAATACATAGTCGGTACTTGCTCAGGATTAGATGGCTGTCTTGTCAATCTCAGTTCCTTGTTTTTTTTGGTGGCTTTTCTCCCTATTCTGCATTTGCCCCCTCCGTCTTGCATAACTTGTTTATCCTTACGTTTCACTGACTAGTGTGTAGCCTTCCACTGCTGTTATGCAAATACTTTTTTTTGTTTAAATTCCATTATGTGTTTAGTACTATATCAGAATGCAAGTCTCCTAGTCTTGTTTTCAGAGTGCACAAGTGCCCTTTACTGTGAACCACCTACTTACTATGTCTCTCCCCTCCCGCTGTCCTCCCAATGCTCCTCCGCAATGACAGATGGCTGCAATGGGGATGACCTGGATGTTGTCCTTACCCCATCTCTCCCCTCTCACCGTTACTACGGCTCCCCAGGCAGAATGCCCACAGGACTATACATATACAGTGCTGCCCTCTTCATGATGCTAGCGCTATTAGCTTTACCAATGATGGAGGCTTTTAAACTGCTCCAGCTTGGTCAATTGCAAGAACGGCAATTAGCTAAGTTAAATACTTCAGTGTTCTATACGTCCTAGTTGGCACCTGCATTGCATTCTCACAGCAATGCATATGACCAGGTACCAACACAAAGTGTGTTTCATCACGCAATGCGGTGGCCAGCTTTAAAGTACAGAATGCTATTTTTTTTTGCTTTTTTATAGAATTAATATGGCCACTCGGGCACTGCCTAAGTCAATCATGCACTACCTTAACATTGGCAAAGCGGAACTGATTTGCATTGCCTATGCTTGCTAGTGAAGCGTTTACCCTTTTTGCTTATAACAGAAAAAGTGAAACATCAACATCAAATAAGACTTCTAAAAAATGGAGTATCCCGACAAGTTACATGGGTTACTCAGATTTTGAGAACTGTTTCCCAAAAAGGAAGATAGCACATTGTATTACTGATTCACTACAGCAGCATTATTATTTATTCCACCATATTGTATAGAGATATTTATATCTGCTACATCATTCACAAATAACTGTGGCACAGAATCAAACAACAGGACTGGCGAGTAAAACAAAACAAGTGTAGAAATGATGTACCTGAAGTTGAAAAGCTAACCGCTATGACTTTTAAAGACATTCGTGTTCCTCGGAAACAAAATAATCAAACCGTCTACGTTTTGCTAAAAAAATAATTGAAACATGAAACTTGATTGCATCATCACTCATCTGTTCTCAGTACGGATGGCGTTGACAGACAATATATGCTGGGTGTAATGAAGGCCACCTCTGGTAGGTCACCTTACTTGCTATTCTAATTACTTACTTGTGGGATTTACCTACATATAGCAGAAGGATCAGATTTTTAAAAGCACACCTACCCAATGTGCACTTCGACACACACAATGCACTTCACTACTTGCACCTCCCAGGGACTCATTCACACTTGCCAATCTCAAGTCTGTCTTCTCAGAGTTTGTATTAGTTCTGAGAGGTCCTAGAAACTTAAGCAGTCAACATGTGTACTGCAAAGCGTGGACCCATGCACAGAAATGGAAGACAGATCCTTTATTACAGCCACTAGCCCAGAACAGTAACCCATCACCTGGGGCAATAATATGCAAATCAACTCGGCCCATACCTGCCCACCACAACTTCCAACTTCTCAGGAACAGTCACTCGTGCTTCCAGAGATGCAACAAAGTGGGTACAGTCATTCATACCATATGGGAATGCTCATTAATACAAACATATGGCACAATGTCAGAAATCAGTTATCACGGTGACTGGGGAAAGCTTGGACATCAAGCCTTGCTTATCCATGCTGGGATCTGGAAAGTTTGTACGGTGTCGAAATAGATTTTTAGTCTGTGAAATTACCCTAATGGTGGCTAAATAGGAAATCCCTGGAAACCAAGGTTTGAGGGCTCTGTTTCCTCGGGTGTGTATCGATATTGGACTACCTTCCTTATGGACTGTCACCACGGACTATTGAAGATTGCAGCGCTATATAATTAAAAGCAATTGTATATGGAAAATCTTCTTGCACATTATATTTGTTGTATTTTGTTGATGGATTTAAATGTTGTTTGCCCGATAAATACTGAATACTTGGAATTGGTGTCTGCTCAAGAGTTTCAAATTAAACCAATGTAGGTTGGTAGGGATATCGATACCCAGTAATAGATACCAATGAATGGTTTCTCTAATATAAAAAAAAAAAAAAATCAGAATTAGTTCCTACACATCATTTGTTTTTATACAAACATGTTGCCTATGGGCACTTCCTAACACTGGATGTGAATCAGTAAAACCAGGACATTCCATGTTAGTCATTGACAGAAATATATGTATTGAGTTCTGAGGCTGGTTGGAGGAGTCTGGATTGACTGGACAACCTCCTTGGAAGGCTGGACAGAGGGCCAAAGCTCTGTTTCAAGAGGGATTTCTTTCACCGCTCTTTTGAGGGCTGGTAGGCAGAGCAAAAATCTTAGGTGAGCATCCAAGAAGTCCCAGAGTTGTGTACCACGGAGGCTCTAAATCTTCCCTCCATGCATGCTTCCTACTCTCGTATTTATACTGGCCATTAGTCTTGCATTAATAGGTCCGAGACCGTGGCAGGTGATGTTTTGGGGAAGCACATATTACAGGTATTCTGTACCCAAAGCCTTAGTCTTGGTGCAGGGTACATTGAATGTTATAATTTGCTCCACTGGCAACCAGTACAGATCTTTAGTCATCAGAACTGGATGGTGATGATGCACTTTGTTTCAAGCTCATGCTATAAGTAATCATTATATTAAGGCCATTTTGTTGCATTTGGTACTGCATAGCAGCAATGATACTTATCCTATGTGAAGAAAGAAGAAATCCTAAATAAAATTTGGAACAAGTAATCTAGTTATGTAACACATAAAAGACTCATTAAAGTTTACAAAATTCCGAGACAGTCATTCACCAAATGACTGATGGTTGGTTGTAGTACCTGTGGAAGCTGAATGTAGGTGGTATAGCATTAGACTAATCAATAATGCCCCCATGGGATACTCACAGATTTCTGTGATTCAGTTACAAGGTATGGGTATGGGTAACAGAAGGAAAAATGTGTTTTGCAATGGTATGCCATCATTCCACCACACCTGTGTTGATCCACCTTCTCTCGTCCACCAGGGGAAAGGTCAAAGGGCATGGACGCAGTACTGCAAAAATTAACATACTATGGTGGCCAATGCCTTCAGGATATACCGAGCATGATGGCTCAACATGCTATCAGGATTTCTCAGGCATTCACTGGTGTCCTCTATGAAAGGCCCACCATCTCAGTGTTTCGACTGGCTGAGGCATTTTGAAAGTTCCAATCCATGTAGTAATGGCAGAGAGTGTAATAAGTTACCGTGAGGTAACAACGCGTTTAGATTCTTTGAAGGTTTGAAGGACTGAACGCGGCATTTTCGTTTTGGAACACTGATTCAGGTGTTAGGACTAGGGGAACAATTATCCCCTCAGCAAACTACAGACACTTGTGACGCAGAGTGAATAATAGAGAAAACAATTGATGAACCAAATGGATATTATAATCAACACCTAACGATACATAAATACTAGCCCTGATGAAGTTCAAGACAGCTTGAATGAAACGTGTTGGCTGGATGCTTTTATTCACTGGATTTTACGACTTTGAATATTGGATTTGAGTAAAGCAGGAATTTGTCAAACGGATCTAGAGACGTATTTAATTTATTTACAGGCGCTCCATTCCACTCTTTGTTCTGTCAAGATTGAGTTTAGATTCTTAGTCTACAAAGAAAAACAAGCAATGGCATAGCCAATAGGTCTCGCTTTTGGGACCTTATAAGTATTTAGTTATGCAGCACAATATCTTATGGTGCAACAACATCAACTGTTGCATGGCTAAACACTTATAAGGTCCCAAAGGCTAGACCTATTGGCTATGCCAATGTTTGTTCCAGCTGGGGACAGACCCTACCACAGACCAGTGTTTAGTTTTAGGCCAAGGAACAATTAGAGGGATCTCAAGAAGCCACCATTGATGATAGCATGAGGTTCCACAGACGCCGTGCCGTGACAGGCTTAAGGATCGCGAATCCCACACCCGACACCAAAGCAGCAGCAGTACTGAGTAAGCCGTCGCCCGGCATCACACCGTCATGCTTGTGTCTCCAAGAGAATGTGCGGTAAAGTGCGAGTGCAGCTAAGTACAATTTAGGCGAAAGCCCTCTGTGCAAATTTCATGAATTTTATACATTTATTAAAATAAGTTTTTTAAATGGCATTCACCAATTCTAAAAACTGTATAATGACCCCTTCTACTAACTCCCTTGCTCAGTGCGGTTTAATGCGTATTGATTGTGTAGGGCCGAGTATGACCATAACTTGATATGAATGTGTTGTTGAAGCGCCAACCCTCAGCCAGTTGTGTGACTTGGAACTGTGCTGTGCACATGCAGGTATTGGTCTCTGTGCCTGTTGCGTACTGTTGAAGTAGGGAAAGCATTGGCTATAACTTGATATGAATGTGCCATTGAGGGGACACATTCTAAGCCTACTTCATGACATGGAGCTGTAGTGGGGTTGTGAAGTTGTCAGGGGTTTGCTTAAAGTGTAGTATTGAGGTATGTCTACCCCAACCTGCATATAACCATTACATCTAATACTCTCCTTTCTGCTAGACCATATAAGCATGTTAAAAAGAAACATATGTTGCAATGCAAAGACATAGATCACTGTCCTATTGAGGCAACTCATAGGAATGAAATGGGCTGCAGGCACAAACTGAGCAAGCTCTACAGAACTGGCCAGATATTTGATAGGATGCTTCTCTCCCCTAAACACTAGCGTTTGCTCATATTGGACTCTTATTGGTTAACGAGATTACAACTCATTAGAGCAATTTACATAGTATACATTCTGAAAAATGCCAGAAGCTTGACGGGGTTGCTGGTCAACAAATAGCGGCTGTGACTAGCACTTGAAATGCTGCTGTATCTGGACATGTGAACATTGTGTGTCCTTACCAACAACACGTTTTTCATTATTTAGAGGAACTTTGCCTGGTCTGAATTTTCGGCTCTTGCACTAGCCTCTGTAGAACAAAATGACCAGCTGTGAATGTCGCTGAGTCGTCACTGTGTGTGACGATAATAACTATACTTTAGCGTTTACTGTAGGGAGCAATTACTCCAAAGTGCATAAAGTGTGTAGAGAATGAAATGAACGCATAAGGTGTAAACGGCTTGTCTAGACAATGGGGTGGCTAAAATCAGATTTCAGAAGAAAAAATAATACGCATTTTGCATTTAACAATGCTCATCCATAACAAGTGTAGTCTGGTCACTTATGACAGCATTTGATCGAGGGTGTGCGTGTCAGATATAGACAGAACATGCAAAAAAGGAAAGCACTCTCAGACATGGTTAGTAAAAAGTAAGTTTTAAGACACAATAACTAGGCTTAAAATACATCATATGAATGACTTATTTTTTATAATTTCATGGGAGGAAGAGGAGTTTGGAGAGTTTAGGTATTAGTATTGCGTGTCCACCTGTATGTGTGAAAGGCGGGATAGGAATGTATACAGATCTCATTGATACAGAATTGCTCAAACATAGTATTAATTGAATAAAATACCTAACATATGCCAATACGATAGATAATAGCAGTAACTAAATCCTAAAGTTCACAAAAGACAACTATTTCAATATCAGAACGCGTTTCAATCTACGTTAAAAAAATGTGAGTATATTTAACATCTATTTGTTGGAGTCATTGCATCGGCACCACTTTACATAATTATGCAGTTAGAAAAAATATTACGTTCACGCCCTAATATGGCAGGCAAAAACAAATAAAAATAAGCAAACATCAGCTTTTGAATTATAGAGTGGTCGACTCTGCCTTTCATCCTTCCGAGGTCGGTGAGATGAGCCATGGTCAGACAGTGGGCATACACAACGACTATGCTGTTGGCACCAACAAACTATTTACTTTTTGGCATGTGTGTTTATACGTAGACACAAACTTAATTAGGGTTTGAAATAGCACAGACAGCGCCGGAGGGCGCAACCAGCCCACGCGCTTAACAGGCAGATTATATCGCGACAGGAGCACCGTGAACATACGATGTTGTACACAGAGGGGCATGGTGGGGTGGGAGCTGTTTAGGCTAGATTATTATAACCACAAGTAATTGGATTGGGTTGAACTAAACAGAACGCTGTACTGACGGTTTTAACATTTCATATATTTACACTTCAATACACCGGAAAAGTGATAAGCTCAGAATCAAGTATTTAGGCTGGAATTACCCCAGATTTCCAACCGCAAAGATGTTAGCAATTGAGCAACTCCACGCGTCACTTCCGCACATATAACACTATATCTCAGTGAACTGCCTCCGCTTTACTCCCCCCCCCAACCTCTGCCTTGAACCCCTCTTTCATTCAATTTATGAAATGCATATTGTAAAAGTGTTTGCTTTCAAACGGACACGTTTGTGGTAATTGATGTTGCTTAATTCGACAGAACAGCGAATAATAAATATACCTTGGAGTAAAATTATGTACCGGGTTACAATTAACACCCAAAAAATGTAAGTCGATTACAAGAATTATTGGGCTCAGGAAGCGTGTGTGGGGAGGGGGGAGGTGGGATGAGTGACACCTCACAATCCGCTTTGGCAACGCTGAAGTACAAACACTACTTCTGTACATCTTGGGAACGGATCGACTCTAAACACAGCTTACCAGCCCTTTCCTCTCAGATGTGCGGTGAGTGAATGCATTAGAGCAGAGAGGCCCCTCAAGTGTCTGAGAGCTCATAGGAGCGCGGCTCGGGAGTCGGATGGACCCCACACTGACGGGGAGGGGGTAGCTGGGCAAGCTTGGCTCTCCCTGCAGCAAATTTGCTACCGATCGGGAACATCAGAGGACGAGAAATGTCAGGGTCAGGTCTTTGTTACTGGTTTGAACGATGGTAGGGCCGACTCAGTGTGACATCCTTTTGAGGACAAAGTATCGACGAGTTGGGTGCGAACATTAAATGGTAAAAGTGTGGCAGCAATTGCTATATGAAACAAGCTGGTAACAAAAACAGAAAGGGAAGGACACGAAAAGCTAAGAAAGAGGGTTTCGCGTTTAAGTTTTTACATTTAAATGCGGATCCGTCAATTCATGTTTTCTACAACCAGACGGAACGTTAGAGACTTCTCCAAATGTCTCTCACGGCCTACAGTGAATCCACAGGTGGTAGGCTTAGCCATAGACTTTACCCCACCACTTACTAGAACAGTCCACCAGGACTATAGACAACTGCGTGTTCTGTAACAGAGTGTGGTGCGAGCAATTGCAATGTGCCAGCCTTAATTACATTTCCGATTTTCTGTGCAGATGATAGTTAATATTTAAAATGAAATGCGTGTCTGCCATCTTCAGAGAGCATCATGCAACAAACAAGGCCTGCCAATTGCAGAGCAGGGGGGGGAAGGGTGTTGTGTGTGCTCGGCTGTGTGCAGTTACCCTCCTGCCCCTGGATGAATTTGGGAATAAACCTCTATTTCACTAGACAGACACACCTGCACGTTGCAGTACTTCTCAGGGAGCTTCTACAGGTGCACGTCACGCCAGTTAAGGTTGGTGTTCGTGGTGCCTGGGCAGGCGACTCTCAAACACGAACCCCAACTAACACCACCATATTCATTCGATGTTTGACTTTTAATACTCAGCATGAACGGTTTTTAAATCCTCTGTAAAACGATTTACATTGTGAAAATCGAAATATTAAAATTAACATAAATAAAAAAAATAGCTTTCAAATGTTATCCCTGCTGCCAGTGGTTACCGTGGTACGGAGGGACCGGTTTGGCACAGGGCTGGCTGTCCATCGGCATTCAGGGATTTAAAAAAGTGGTTGGAAATTAGGTTAAGAGTAAAGGGGCGAACGGATTTCATCCATGTGCAAGCATACAAATAAACTCACCCTATTGAAAAGGGTTGCACCTGCTCTTTATTTCCTGGTGTCGTCTGACTAGTTGCACAGATCCAAGATGGCCCCGCAGGTGGAAGTTAGTTTGCCACGTTCTCACTGTATAATAAACGCGCGCGGGAAGCGTGCGCTAGGCAGCAAACATTCACAGAGCCACGGAAGACTCGCTAAAAGTGAAAGAAACCGGAACAACATGCAAGTGGTGTGTGCGTGCGCGCGCCTCGCGCTAAAAGTGAAAGAAACAGGACCAACACGCAAATGGTGAGCGCGCGCGTAATGAGGCATAACGAGAGAGGAAAGCCAGATGGCACCTCTGCTTGTGCCTGTGCGCGTAACCGCACGCAGTATGCCACACAAAAAGCTGTGGTAGGGCTTTTTAAAGCCCACTCACTAAATGTCTCGCCAGAGCGAGGAGCGCATGCGCTGGCTCAGGCGAGACCTAAAAATACACTTTACAGCACTCAACTTTCTCCATCTGATTCTTGCCAGGCAAACAGAAGCCTGCGCAAACGCTGGTAGCTGAAGGGCAATAAACAGAACATGAAAACCAGAAGGTACCAAAAGCCTTTTAGTAGCATTTAGGTAAATACTGTTCAAATAACCGCTTTGTTTGAGTATCACAAATGTATAGCTTTAGACCCAGAGATAAACAAGACGGGTTTGTTATGTTACATGCTTGCCCTGAGGGTGGAGTATCCTGGCAGTGAACCAAAACAGGTTGGACTTTTAACAGGTTTACAGAAATAAAGGCAATTTCTGATGTGATGGGTGTATGCCACGTTTTATTACTGTGTGTATGTATTTTCTTTTTCAGAACACTGACTGACAACAGAGAGAGCAGAATCCGACTTTTACGAACAAGGGGGACGGTCACACAAGCCAAAAACAAAACAGAATTCGCTACAGCTTACACGAAATAGCTATTGTACCCTCCAAATATACTTGGTTTCGAGAAGATAACTGTCATAACATATTTTACAGCAGGTGCTAGCCAGAAGCACTAGAGTATTTACAAGAACTATTTTGAGACTTAATTCGATTTCCTATCAATCTGAACAGCAGGCGAACTGGTTTGATGCAAATAGACATATAGTAGTTACACTATCTCTTTATTCATCCTTACACACACTTAATAAATTAATATCAGACATGGAGGGAGTTGCCTATGCACAAAGTAGGAAAGAGGGCCAAACGTTTCACAAGATGTGTAAGAAAATTATTGTGTAGGGAAGTTAAGGTGTGCAGGATTGAGATGTGAAGGAACTTATGAGCTTAGAGGAGACGTGTTGGAAACACATCTTACATACTGTCAGGGATGCTTTAACCTCTTTGAACATGTTTAAGAAGCAGCGAAGAAACTGCACATGTAAAAATATTCATCAGAAAGAGTTGTACACAGTTAGTCAAACTGATCAAAAATGTTTTTTTGCAAGCCTGACCCCCCATCCTAAAAAGGCAAGACCCAGGGCATCTAGTATTTAAGGTAATAGGACAACTATGTTAAAATGTTAATGCAGAATTGATGTTAGAAATAATTATTATTTCGGGTGTACACTTTCGGGAAGAAAGCAAACTTATTCTAAACTATTCTGCTAGTTCACAAAAGCAAAGGAAGAAATGGTATGGAAGACTGTGTATAACAAGTAAAAGTCACACTGTGGCAAAGAACAGGGGAGATTGTTTTGGGGGTGGTGAGGCCACCAATTAGATCTTTATATCAATGCATACAGAGTGAGCTGGTGATGAGGAAAGACCAATGCAGAGGGGTAAATGAAGATGGTGCATTTTCATAAATGAGGAATTGTGAGAAAACGGTATTGATTAATAATCATATCCCCCAAATCTGAAGTCACCAACTAAGCTACTGAACCACATCTTCTCATCTTAAACTTGGAAGTGTTCTGGGATCTTAGTTTATACTTTCTCATCTGACACAAATGAAAATGAACTCTAGAACTTCCAAGCCGATTTCACAAGACAAATACATTTTCTGATTAACTTGTACACAAATATGACAATTCTAAGACATTATGGAATACAACACCAACATAAACAAACCAGAACTTTTACTCAGATAAGCTGCATCAAAGCTCACGCTCAAATGCTAGGAATGAAAACAGGCAAGTTAAAAAGACACAGCTGTGACATCCCCGAGATTATTATTATTCATCAGAAAGTGCAGTCGACTCATCAGTGTGCTTTCACCAATTAACTTTTAGCTTTTGCCATTTGAGGAGAAGTGAAAGTTCCACTTGATGTCACTTATAAAAAAAAAACAAGTAGTTAATTCCTCTCAAACTACATTTCTTTAGTTTTAACGCACCAAGTCTCGAGAAGTCGGATACTTAAAGCTACAACTACTGACTTTCCTTGACCGTTCTACTTCATAGTAGCCTACTACCAATAAAGGCAGGAAACATTGGAACTAAATATACATTATATGCATAATTTCTTGCAACATTCCAGACAGTGTGTAGGAAGCTTGCTCTTTATGTGATATATCAAGAACCTGATATACCATGTAGAGTCCAGAGGTTCCCTCAGGAGTGGACAGGGGCTTGCTATGCAATCCCAAAGTCTTCTATTAGGTGGTAGTGTGGTCGAGTAGCCTTAGGCTCAACACAAAGGAGTGCAAAACATTTTCACATACACACAATGATTAGTAAATGACACACACGACTCAAGAAGGACATCCAAACCAATTTATAATGAGCATTTTCAATGCAATAGGTCTCACATTTGAGAGAGTTTGAGCTACTGGCATTGTACATGACAGTGTCTTTTATTTATGTGTTTTAAAAACCTGCAAGCGGTGCGTAAACACGCACTTTGTACTTAAAGTCTTTGCTTACAAGAAGGAAGGCTGGCAGTAAAAGAGGAGCAGTGAATCCAAATAAAATGAAACTCCTAACAAATAAACTTGAAACAGTGGCAAATCTGAAACAAGTAATGCGAGAATCATGCCGGAGCAATTCAAATTAAACAAGCCGGCCACAAAGTAAACAAGAGGGGAAGTGCACGAACAGACGCCCTTGTAACGAGTCTGAGGAGTAGAAAACCAAGAAATGCAAATGCCAAGTCTGTTAGACGGGAAGCGGACGCCATTGCTGAAGCTGGCGTCCGGTGAGTGCTGTGTACATTCATTAAGTAAATAGTTCTCCAAACTGCAAATGAAAGCTATGCAGTAAGGACACATGTAAAAGGGCCAGTCCTCATGGGTGGTAACAACAAAGTAAAGGGAGGTACTGAGGAGGGACTAATAAGCCTATTAACAAATCAGAAGCCAACATTTACAAAGGACAATGATGCAAGTCAATGAAAAATATGGGCGGAGAGTGGGCGTAGTTTCAAGTCCATACCTGAATACAGCATGTCTCCAAGAGACAGCACAAGCGTTGCCTAGGCAAAACCTACAAGTAGCAAGTATCTTTATATATGTTTAGGCATCAGAGAAAAATCTTTCAGGTAAGTAAGTTTTTAAATATAAATTCTTTTCACTTTAAAAAGTGGACACAGTGCAATTTAGTTTTGCAATGTTATCCTATGGAAGAAAGACCTTGTTCTGCAAACATGTATAGTACAGCCACTTACAAGACCAATCTCCACGAGTTAAGGTGAGTGGGGGCGAGGTCCAATGCAGCACCAGCAGTACACCACCAGTGGCGTTGGGAGCCCAATGTATTTCAGTGGCGATCGGTCACTGCAGAAAGAGGCTGCACGATCTGGCCAGGAGGCCAGTCAGGCTGAACCAGCAAGTGGGCTCAGGCCTTGCGATGCTCGGGTACGAGTGGACACCTTTGGTACTCTTCTCCAAAGCCCAATGACAATGGGTGCAGAGGTGTCCTTAGACATCTGGTTTCTTCTCTTACCAGAGCAGGTGAGGGGTCCTGCATCCAGAGGCTGCATGCAATGTTGGAGAGTCCATGAGGGGTGAAACCATGATGGAACGAGCTCTAGAGGGTTAGGGGCCCTTGTTGACCCTGATGGCCCACTTCAACAGGCAATGGGAGCAGTGGTGGTTCCAGGTGTCGGAGTTTGGCAGTTCCAGAGGCCTTCTCTCTTTGTATTTATTCAGCACAGATCAGCTGTTCATTGGAGGTCTTGAGTCTTTTTTGCAGGCAGACAGAGTTCCTAGGTTTGTGAAATCAACAGCTGCAGGACGAGTCAACTTTGGCACAGTTTTCGATGAGGGATGCAGCCAGGCCTGCAGGGATGGTACCCGGTCAGCTGCTTCTTCACTACTCTCTTCTTTTGCAGCTCTTCGGTGTCCTCTCTCTTTTTAGGTCGTCAGGATCTGCATCCCTGAGGCCAGGGGCTCCCCTAAACACTGAATTTAGGGGCATCAGGGGGGAGTGCAGGGTAGTAGCCAATGGGCTACTGACCCTTGGGCCACTACGCCCCCTCTGTGACCACTTCCTGTGGGAAGTGGGCATAACCCTGTTCCAGAATTCTTAAGTATGCCATCACAAAAGATGGCTACTTCTGAAACATCATGTCCACCTCATAGTAGCCCACCTTAGGGGTGGTACAAGCTTAAAGCTGGCACGCCTACCTGACTAGCTAAATTTCCCGCCTGTCCAGGTGCCAAGGAGGCTCTGGACAGTGGGGTTGGCTTCCTCTCCTGTGAGGGGAGCTAGATTCGCATTCCAAAGCTGGCAGCTTCTTTAAAGCTCGTTGACCCAAGGAGGCTAATCAGCAAGTCATCCGGATAGGTTTTTGTTCTGGGTATTCTGAGAGCAATGGCTCTCACCCTAGGAGGCCAGAACAGTGTGTCGGGTGCAGGCTGGCAGAAACCAGTCAGCAAGTACACCAGGGGCCATATTACATAAAGTGCCCCGGGGGCACAACCGGCATTTGAACTCACTTTGCACGCCCCTGGGGCACTTTGGTATTACAAATGGGGCTGCAGACGCTTGTGCGGCCCCTTCTCTAATACTGAAAGCACTGGCAGACATACAACGCCAGCGCTTTCTCAAGAGGGCGATCCCTCATTGCATGGGGCGGCGCCCCATACAAATGAGGGAATTCCTTTGCGCCTGCGCCTATTATAGATGTGGGCAAAGATGCTGTCAGGGGGCACACTAACAGTGAACCACCTAAAAGCTGGTGCACTGTCAGTGCCCCCCCTGATTGCAGCCCTCTGGATGGGGGAAAAGGGGTCCTATGAACTCCCTAGACATCCAATGGCAGGCAGGTGCAGCCACTCACTGCACCCACCTGCAAGGGGATCTCTATTCCCCTTTAAAATTGCTGCAGGTTGCCCCTGCACAGTGAAACATGGAGCGGCTGCTTTACTGTCACTCCGTTTTTCACCGGGATGTGCTGCTCGGGCTGTCCTGGGGTAGCACACTCCATGTAATAGGGCGCAGTTTCCTTGTTTGCGCCCGGCGTACCTGTTCTAAGGTGTGCCTGGCGCAAAGAGGGAAAGTGAGCTCTATACATAATAGGGCCACAGAGACTGGTAGGTTTTCAGGGGGCACCTCTAAGGTGCCCTCTGAGTGTATGTATTGGTAAATCAGACACTGGCATCAATGTGGGTTTACCAATAAGAGATGTTTGATACCAAACATACCTATTTTCATTGAAGCCATCATGTAGCTGGGGAAATCGTTTTCACCAGTGTCCAGCATGTCTTAAGATGGCTTCCCTGGTCACTTGTACTGGCAGCAATAAGACTGACCAGCACAGGGTCATAGATGCTTATGCAGGTATGCCATCACATGTAATATTCAGAACCCTGCCTTATAAGCAGTGTTAGGAGACATGGCACAGCATACAGGGATGTGTGACATTTTGTGTTTTCACATTTGTCTACACCAATACACGCAGCCTGTGATAGCAACCCTGCATTGCATGTGCTTGGTGAGGGGTCCCTTAGGGTGGCACAATGTGCTGCCCATAGGGACTCTTCTTTAGTACCTCAGGCCCTAGGTACCAGGGGCTAAAGGTTTTGCCATTTGGGGGAAACATTTGTACACAAAAGCGTGCGAGCGTGTGTGAGTGGGGGGGGGGGGGGGGGATGCTACTGCAACAAAAACCCAGTTTCCTACACAGTGCATTAGTCAAACTACCTTTCATGATAAAGGGGATGTTAAAGGGGGTGGTAAGCATCATCAATAAAGAAAATACATTACCTAGCAAACAATGTGTGAATCAAGAAACCTTGTATCCCACACAAACCTACAGCCCTCTTACCTCAAATACAGGCACCACGTCGGAGTGAGAGTTCAGCACAATGGACTTCAGGTGAGGGCTGGTGCCTTCCCATGTGAGAATGGTGATAACACGCCCTGGGCAAAACTGTAACAGAGATTAAGAAGGAAACAAAACATGAGTAAGTCAGCCAAACTATGAGGGTACACCCAAATTCTTTGCAGTTCAACCCGCGTATGTTCCCAAGAATCTCACTGATACATTAAACAAGATTGGTCTCCTTATTACACCTCATAAATAAGCAAGGTTTTGCTCTGGGATATTATTTTTCCACAGCCATGTATTTCCTTCTCCAAAGTACCTTTACAATCAACCAAAAACTTTCCTTTAGATAGGTTGTGCATCTATGCGGAAAAAGCCTTTGGCAGAGCGTGCCGAGTCTATCTTTGGGGCACTTTGTCATATACAATGTTACATAAGCCCTACAGTACATATTTAGTTTAAAGCGATGTATACTATATTATTAATCTTCATTCTCTTACTTTGCAGTTAAACATGTGTTCCATGTAAGTATTTCAGGAAAGCTTCACCACAGTCCATACAGCACTGAGTTTCCTACCTAAAATAGGAAACCAAGTACCTAGTTCCTGCTGAACACCATCATTTCTTGTAGTGCTGGCTATTGTCCCTTGGTGCTAAACTGTATGAATATTGGATAATACTAGACCCCATCCGGGCTATGCAACAGAAACTCTTGCTATGTCTCCCACTGTCTGTCTATTATGTACACATACCTAATACTATGTCCTGCTCCATCAATCTAGCTACCATCAAGCAGCTCTTGACATTTCCATCTCAAGCAACCTATGGTTGAAGAGAGACTTCCTATGATATGCTGTGACCTTGGAAGCATAAAAGTAAAATGAGGTCATTGTCATTCATGAATAGAGATACTATCTGAATCACTCGTGTCATTCATTTTGTATGCATCAATGAAGAGGACAGACCCAGCTTTCCCTGCATAATCCCGAGAGGGCCATTCTAACTGTGCTGCTGCCGTGCAATACCAAGCAAATTGGCAGGAACCCTTTTTGTCCTTCGTGGATAAGGGAACCAATGCCCATTTCTCTCTTACCAGTCATTTTGGAACACTCTTATAATCTTCCTAGTCCTACAACAAAGATTCTAGAATTATGCCTATTCTATTATCTATGGCATAAAGCACCCTCTTCTGTACAGTATATGAATACTGAGAGTCACGGACAAGGTCTGTGACCATACAGACACAGGGCGGTGGACAGAGGGCCATTATTGGTCATGGAATTCAGAGGAGTCTTGTAACATCATTCATAATGTAACATATGAGGATATGTTTATCCCTTAAAATATGTGTGGCTTTTGGACCCTCCTTCGCTGACAACTGCCCATGTCATGTCATGTTTGACACCTTCTGCCAGTCCTACCTTTCTAGCCAAGAGCTATTTGCATCCTGGAATTTTCAATGTTGGAATCAAAACTACATGCCCTTGAATGCAATCTGCTGCAGGTTAAAAAGGTAGGGCATGCTTACAAGTTTCAAGTTGATTTTTATTTATGTTACGGAACTCCGAAGAGGTCCACATAAAAATTCCCGAAATGCATACTATCACAAAAATACAAAATAACAGTAACTAAAGTACGATTTTGAACACAAAAGTACATGAAGGCCACCACAACATTAGATCCAGAGATCATATTAAAAATATCCAAGGATTAAAATACATTTTAATCAATTTTACATTATTTGCTGAAATATTGCAACCTAGGGTACATAAAGAAACTATAGTGCTAATTGGACTCCTACATTAGCAGCAACAATACAAACGTGAAACGAGGGATAAAAAGTAAGATTCAAGCTTAGGTATCATTGTCATCCTCAATAACAATCAAACCAGAGAATCGTTAATACAGCTTTAAAAAACACTTTAAAAAGTTATAAACTCTGCGAGAAAACATTTCATTCGGAGGTGCATAAAGAGACTAAGACGGTTGAGGCTGAGAGAATGGACAGCTGCAAACATATAGGCCTCAGCCAATCCGGTGACATAGTAAAAGAGCAGGCAGACAAATAGTACATGGTTGAGATCATGGGGGCCGCTTTGGAACAGATTACAGACCACCGAAGAGCCATACCATTTGGCCAAAAGGGTATTTAACAGTAGCATGTCCTGCCTTAAGAGTATCCAAAAACGTCTCAATCCACGGGTCAAATTCCAAACAATATAAGGCTGTCCCTTATTTTTAGGTCTCGCCTAGCGTTGCAGCACGCATGCGATGCTCACTCTGCGAGAGCTATAGTAATTGATAATTTTAGAAGGGGACTTGAAGCCCTGCCCCTCTTTCCTATTGGCTTTTGTCATCCTTTATGGTAAACGGTGGCGCGTGATTGGATATTGGGCTTTTTTGTTACTACCCTGTTGCCTTTTGGGACGGCCCATCTGGACTGGCCCACGCCATCTTTATTTGGCATGACGTAGGAGCGTGTGCTGCTAGCTCTGTTTACGGGAAACGCTGGCTCCTCATTGGAAATCCTAACAGCTCCTCTCGCCCCTTCCTCCCATCCAAAAGCAAACTCCCCAGAGTTGCGCTGTTCATTGTTCATGGGCTTCCTGAGGCGGAGAGCAAAGTTAGCCGCGCCGTAACTTTCATTGGAGCTCATGTCGCTTTACATGTCTCACTTGCTGTGCCTTTCTTAGCAACATTTCAGGACGCTGCCACACACCACCCAGCTGTCCCTATTGAGGGTAATTTTAAAGGTTATATTTACACGAATAGGAGTCACATTCCTAGAAAAATCTCTACTAAGCTCTGCGGAGGGGAGTGCGGGGGGGGTGTATGAAGACACGGGATGCTGGTTTCTGAAGCTCGTGGCGGCCCCCACCTGTACCATTCTCTCCAGCTGCCCAGGGCTGTTCGAGCATTTTATCAGCATTGCTTTCGTTTCCGAGAAACCTGGTTTTAAGCGCACACCGGAAAGAGCTGTCGTCCTTGAAAAAAAAAAAAAAACATCCCGTGGGTCGGATGTTACTATCACGTGACCAGAGTACAACCGCTGCAACTGCCTTAGCAATTGTCTATAGCAGTAGCTGTATTCCTAGATGTATGTACATTGTGGCAGCTAGCCCCAGCCTCCACATTTGGTCTATGCTATGGGGAGTCGCCCGCATCCCCTCGGGTGAAGCGGCTGCACTTCTCAGCACTGGAAATGTGTTAGGGCTCCATATTTGTAGATCTCCGGGTTGGGGGGGGGGGGGAAGGGAGTTATTGGGGTGATCTGCGCACCTGTTAAGTCAGGGGGGCAGGAATGGGTTTTGGCTGGTCACCCATGCTCCACTTTTGCCCCTTAAATAACCAGGGGCGCGTCTCCTTCTGTTCGTCTGTCATCATCTCATAACATTTACTTATTCAGCTCAAGGTCTGGAGTCGAGCGGGGTTGTTAACTTCTTAAACAGCTGAGCAAACCTATAGCTGCCAACCATTGACGACTTTGGCCACTCTTTACATCTTTCGCCAGTGGTGCTGTGCATTCTGGGACTTGAAGAATCATTAGAACCATACACGTTTGCGGGGGGGCGAGGGGGGAGTTGGCTAACCCTTCAAGGGTGTATCTGGGAGATATGGTGTTGCTCTCCTTCATCACTTTCTGAGGGGGTGGAGGGCATAATTTTTGCCATACGCCACCGGTTTGTGCTTAAACATCCCAACTTGCAAAATGACGTGTACAGAGCACCAAAACAAAGAGAAATATACTACTACTGCCAAGACCAGGAACACAGTGCGTGAAGGAGGAAGTTTTATTCTGGCCGGTTGCATCCAGATGATGCACTCTGCCAGGCCAAGAAAAGCACAGACTTATCGGGGACAGAGCAGCACTACGTAAAAGAAAGATATAAACTAGTGTGCCACTAGTGTTGAGCGCGTGCACTAACTCGAAATATCTCTGTCTGCAAAACATGCATTAACTTTGTGATGCTTCTAGTGAATGTTTACGTTCAAAGCGCCAAAAGAAGCGCAAGGGCCCTTTGCGCAGAAAACGCCATCTTTCATCACTTAGTCCATAAAGACTAATATCTTATATTTTTCAGCATTTGGAGAAGACGATCTAGTTGGTTTTCCTGTTCCCACCTTTCAGCGCCTGAAGCTGAAAGCTGCATTTTGTACTCCCAGTTCGCAGAGTTTGCGGGAGCAGGTCAAAAAGCCGCCGCTCCCTTTCAGAGAGAGTCGGCCCTGGCTGGGCAATGCACCCCAGGCAGGATAAAGCCTTGGATGTGTGGCAGTGCATTAATAGTGTTTGTCCTGTCACTGGTGTTACCGTACACAGAGTTCTAGGGACTGCAGGGCACAGAGTGGTGGGATGCCTAGTTGTGTGTGTGAGGGGGAGGGTTGGGGGGTGTCTGCATGACTTTCTCTTTCAGGAAGATTTACACGGCCGCGACCTTTTACCCCAAGCAGACAGAGATCCCCACTGGTGAGTGAATCTGTGTGAATATTATTACTGTGTGCTCTCTCCATGAGATTACTGGAGTGAGGGCACAGTGTGGTTCAACACCGGCCAGTGCTGTGTGTGTGGGGGGGCCTGTCAGGGACCCTCATCCCTGCCCTGCGGCACACGGGATGCCTTATGGAAATGATAAGATTAGCCCTGGATAAGGTGCGGGGAGACCCTGGCAGGGCGGCATTGGCACTGCCGAGCTGCGCGCAGCACTCAAGGCGCTCTCCAGTGAGTCACCACAGGGCTCTGCTCCCCCCCCACCACACTTTTTCTTATTTTTTTTTTTTACTTTAATAAGCGCGGCGCCGTCTTCATGGACACCGCACTATGCAATGCAATAGGTGTTGCTTTTGGTATTGTAAATAACAATGCCTTTTAATTGTTTTGAAGGTATTGCCATTTACAATGTCAATAGCTCCAAATAATGTCATTGCGAGACCTATTGCATTGTAAATGCTTGTTCATATAGGAGTCTATAGAGAATTTTTTGTGATACAAGCCTCCCTGTCCAGGCAAAAACTCAAGTCCCATGTGGTTTGTTTAAAACTAGCTTTTAATTGTGGAGTTGTTAGTGAAAATCAGAGATGGATCTAGTTGCAGCAGATCTACCACAGCCACAAAGTTTCTATGGATTAAAGAGTTCTCTTTTTAGCCACTCAGAATTTCTTTCTTTATACAGGACCTTAATGAGCCATTTTCATTCTTCACATGGCATGCAGCCCAGCATACCACCCCTGTCAGACCCTGGACAAAGGCACTTCTCAAATCAAATTCTAGCCTTAAAGACACCATAGGGGGGAGCTGAATAACTGAAACTAGGCAACAAAGGACTCGGCCTTCTGTCATATTTAAAAATCGCATTTAGAAACATCAATCGATTCTAATCCCTACAACAGAGAAGCTGGGGTTTTGGCCCGATAAACCTCTAATAAAAGTGAAGTGTCTTCTCCCAGTAGCCCTATAGAAGGCACCCAAACATTTTGCCTGAGAACTGGCTTTAGTCATGTTATTTTCCATATGGGCTTTTTCACTTACAATTCCCACACATTCTCTTCCCCAGGAAGGTGTACAAATTCATAATTTCTAACTTTTGAGCACTCAGGGCCTCATGTACGTAGCCGAATACCGGTCGGTAACGGCCGATTTTCGGTAATTATACCGTTACCGAGCGGTATTTAGGCTTTTGACATGTAGGGGGCTCATTTCTGTATTCGGTAATTTACAGAATCTGTAAAATTACCGAATCGGTAATTTTACCGATTCGGTAAATTCCGAATACAGATATGAGATGTAGGGGGAGTGTGTGGGTGTTGTCTGGAGTCGGTATTTACCACCAACTAATAGTTGGTGGTAAATAAAGTATGGATGTGTAAAAGCATTTAATAGCGCTTAGAAGTGTGCAATGTGGCTGACATACATGCCCTTAGGGCATGTATGTGCGCCACATGTGCACACATGGCCGAATCAGGGGTGCAACAGGGTGTCAATGTGACACCCTGCCACCCTTGCATGTGCTCCCCCATTACCGAATCGGTATTTACCGATTCGGTAATGAGGCATACCTTCCCATCAATGGGAAGGTATGCCTCATTACCGAATCGGTAAATACCGATTCGGGAATTACCGAATTTTTCCGAATCGGTAATATTTACCGACTTTTTACCTACATTGCATTTACCACTTCATAAATACCGAATCGGTATGATTCGGTATTTATGAAGTGGTAAATGTAATTTACCTACATGAGGCCCTCAGTAACCATGTAAAGTTCACGTATTTTGGCTATTTCCTCCCATGAAAGCACATGATTGTGCTTTTATAGTATTAATCTTTAAGTCGTGGGCATCAGTGAATTGTTGCAATGCCTGCAGCAGGCTATTTAACCTTTTTGGGTAAGATCAAAAATTATTATATCGTTCGCATTTAATAAGCCAAAGAGAAACTTTCCCCCAATTAACGGAGTGATACCCTCATTCTGGGCCAAATAATCAGGTAGGTCGGCAATGTATGGGGAAAAAAGAAGGGGGGCAATGCAGGCACCCTAGTTTTAACCCGTTTAAGGTAGGAATGGCTTGGGACAGTCCCCTATCCTCACCCAGGAGAACTCTACATCAACTATCAGAGTGGAGGGAGAGAATTAAATCAAAAAGGGTACTCCGCATACTCAAGCTAAAACGCTTACACCACAGCAAAGGACAATCTACTTTGTCAAAAGCTGTGGAGAAGTCTATAAAAGCTGCATATACCGCTCCGCCTCTTGTTAAAACGTCCCTTGTTAAAACGTCCCTTATTAAAACATCCCTTGTTCTCTTCCAGAGTTAAACAAGCTTACTGCCATAAATAGATTACTTGGGTCTTTGAAACACTCATACATCCACTGAAGTGTATTTGCCAGCAGACATGCCAACCCCAACTTCACATGCCCCCTACTGGATGGTATTGCTTTACAATCTAAAGTAATGTAATCATCGCACACCAGCTCTCCCACACACCACATTTCCAGGAGACAAAGCACATCTGCTTTTTGTGAGCTCAAGTAATACAGATTCTCACTACTATTCTTTATTCCTGCTGCATTCCAGGAGATAATTTTTAGCTCACTGCTAATTAAGGGGTCTCTGCAGGTGGCTATTCGGGGAGACACTGGATAATGCCATAGGTAACCAATTCAATCTGAGGGACTCGTCTTCAGGTATTACTTGGGTGGGGAGGACGGGAGATTCCCTAACAGATACCTGCCTGCCTTGCCTGCCTAGGTTGAGTTTTATCTTCCTGTAGTCAGTTGAAGGCACGCCACTAGGAGACAGAGTCGGGGGTGTCTGCCCATTACTCTCAACAAGCAACCCCCACCTTCTAAAATCGGAATGACATCAATCCGCGTACATTGCAAACTTTCAGAGAATTTTAATATCTTATTAGCTGTGGGTTTAGAATAAAAGGGTTACCCTAGATATAAAGCCAGACCCTAAGGACAGTAACAAAACCAAATTGATGTCACTACCTTGGATTAAGTTTAGATTCTCAATCTCCGAAAGACACTTAAGCAAAGAGGACCTATTTAAAATTAAATTTATATCGAAAAAGAGGGATAAAGTACAACATGCAAGTGTCCACATTAAACCACATCGAGTTTGTCCCTTCTAACTCCAAGGGACCCCTTTTTATACCAGAGCTCAAAAATGGTGCAGCGAAGAAGGTATATAGGGAGGATGAGCCGCATCATCTGCTACTGTTCCCTCTACAGGCCTCTCAGCCACTGCATTCGCTGAGCCACAGTCGGAGTCCAGAGCTTGTAGGATTAGTTGAGGAATTAGTATTACACCCTCTTCAATTTGGGATGCCTCAATGCACTCTCTAAAGCATAATCTCCTTTGCCCCTTCAGGAAAATCTACGGTAAGGTTTTTTCTTCCCTCTACGGTTTTTCTTCCTCTCCGTAACTGTTGCCCTTGCCTGAGATGTGCTTGGTTCACTGGCACTTAACTCCTTCTTGGACCAGGATTTAAAGATCGAAAGCATGTCCTGCTCAACTCCCTGGGGATTTCCATTCTAGCTCTTCTTATTGAGGGTAGTATCAAAGATAGATTTTATGGAATCAATTGGGCTATTGGTATGGGGGCTTTTTTTAGTAAGCTTCTCATATTGTAGTTTTCCTGCCTTGGAGCCAAAATAAAGTTTGACGACAGACATCTTTCAGCTGAATCTTTCTACCAGGCATCAAGACCCCTTCCATTCCCTCTACCTCTCTGAAGCCTGTATCCTTGTCCTTTTTGCTGCTAACCAATTCCTTCAATATTGCCATCACATTGTCAAAAATACAGTGTGATCCACCCCACAAACATTCTAACAGCTGTAAAATTGAGGATAAAAGCCTTTCAAGACACAGTAGGGTACTCAACACCTTTACCTCTTGGTCTGGTGGATGGCACGATTGTATACCGCTTACATCAAGGTCAGGAGTTACAGACAGGTGAGATATCAGAGATGGATGATATGATGGAGTATTGCTAAAGAGTCGCAGTCCTGTGGATACGATGTGGAGGGCGCCCCCAAAGGTTTCAGACTTCAATACAAGACCATAGGCTACTATTATGCAATAACCTTTATTGCTGTCCCAACATGCAGTCCTTTAAAGAACATGTATTACATCATGAATAAAAACATTCCATTAAGAACTTTAAAAACAACATATAACGTCATAATACAAGAGTCAGTGCAATGTAGTACAATCAAAATTCCAACGTTTTCTCCAAGGATAAGTGGAACGGCCAACCAACATTCCAAGGTTTGGAGATGGAATCCCTAAATAACAATACAAACAAAATCTTATCCTGAGCAATGTCCATTCCAAAGTAAATCCAGCAGTCCGTAGTTATGGTAATTTCTTTGTTTTATTCCGAACGCAAGAATTCCAAATAGGGTCCAAGTTTATCTTCTGTTGTTAAGCCCCTAATACACCTTAAGGTTGTTGTGCCAAGTCCAATTCACCATAAGAAAGTGTGCAGGTGGGAACTGAACATGTTCCAATAAACGACCTCCGATGTTAAAACATGAAATTGACAATAGACCTCTTAGAAGGATTAGGATTCATCGTCAATACTGAGAAATCAGTAACAACATAGAATTTCTAGAGTTTCAGGTCGATACCATTACGAGTCAACTACAATTATCCTTAAAGAAGTTGTCCAAGATAAAGAAAGAAGTAGCATATGTTTTATTGAAGGATGTGCCGAGTCTAAGAGCAATGGCAAGAGTGGTTGGCCTTCTGTCCTCTTCCATTCAGGCAGTTTCCCCAGGCCCATTGCACTACAGGGCCCTTCAGAGACTAAAATCCTTGAGTTTGAAGAAAGGTCCATGGTATACAGACACAATTCAGCTGTCACAGGTGGCTCGAGAAGACCTCCTGTGGTGGTGGAACAACCTGGACAGTTGGAATGGCAAGGCAATCTTTGGGAATGTCCCAGACTACACAGTGGAGTCAGACGCAAGCAACCTGGGATGGGGTGTGAAACTGGACAATGTAGAGACAGGAGGGAAGTGGGCTCGGGAGGAGCTTCCACTTCACATAAATGGTCTAGAGATGATGGCGGGCTTGAACGCCCGGATGAGCTTCAAGTCCACTATAAGGGACAGTGTAGTGCTAATCATACTAGACAAATTTACAGCTGTGTTATATCAATTGCCTAGGGGGTGCCAGATCAACAGTACTAGCAGACCTGGCCAAGAAAATTTGGTATTTTTGTTGAAGCCAGAAAATTCTGCTGAAAGCAGAATTTATTGCCGGACATGAAAACAAAAGGGCAGATTCGAACTCGAGGTTCCTAAGGGACTCAAGCAATTGAAAACTGAACCCAAGAGTCTTCAAAAAGATTCAGAATCTTTGGGGGCAGTTTCAGATGAATCTGTTTGCCAACAGGCTGACTTGTCAAGTAGATACTCCGGTCTTTCAGGAGAGGCTAAAAGACTACTGGATGAGTCGTGGCATCCAGGAACAAGGAGAAGATACACAGGTGTATGGAGAAAATGGCATTGTTGGTGCCTGGAACGGGATTTGGATCCCGTGGACGCTCCTGTAGTTGTTATAGAAAATTACCTGGCAGGTTTGTTTAGGTCAGGTTTATGTTATAGAACTGTTACCTGCTAAACATCAGGGATTTTGGCAGGACATTCACTAGTAAACAAGTATTCTATTAGTAGCAGTCCTCTAATTTACAGAGTAATGAAAGGAATAAGACTTAGGTGCCCTCCCAGGGCTAAATATGAGATTTTATGAGATGTTAACCTTATCTTTGACTTATTTGTTTCTTGGCCTGATAACCCTGGTCTCTCAAAGAAACAGTTGTCTATGAAACTAGCTACTCTACTCTGTCTTATCTTTTAGAAGAGTATCGGATGTTAAAGCCTTAGAAATCTGTAATAGACATTTCTCCCCAGATGGAGTCCACTTCGAGATATGGAAAAGAACCAAAACAATGTCTGAGAATATTCTTTATACCTATATGCGTTACATCCTGATGCTATCTAAATATAACTTTAGCTATTATTATTATTATTATTATTATTTATTTTTATAAAGCGCATAGTCACCCGGAGGTATCCCAGCGCTGAAGAACCCTAAAACAGTAAAACTGAGGACCGAGGCTGAGTTCACGAGGGGGACAGAGGAGCTAGGGAAAAAGATGTGTCTTTAGCAGTTTCCTAAAACGAAGGTATTGGGGTTCCAGACGGAGAACCCGAGGAAGGGAGTTCCAAAGACGGGCCGCATGGACCGAGAACCGTCTTCCTCCTGAACGTGCTTTCCTAAACCTTGGGGCGTTGATGAGATTTTCTGCGTTGGAACGGAGGGATCTCGTGGCTATGTAAGGGGTGATGAAATTGCGGAGAACTGGGGGGCCTTGGTTGTTCAAAGTTTTGTGCACCAAACACAAGGCTTTAAATTTAATTCTCTCCCTTATAGGGAGCCAATGCAGGAGTTTGAGGGCAGGTTTGGCCGATGATCTTGCCGGGGTGTTGGTAATGATCCGGGCAGCAGTATTCTGAATCCTTTGCAGTTTATTCAGTGTTGCTTCCGGTGCACCCAGATAAATCGCATTACTATAGTCCAGTCTTGATATAATAAGACCCTGGACTAATAGTTTTTGTGATTTCGGAGGAAGAAGGGGCAGGACTTTCCTCAAGGATTTTAGAAGACCGAAACAGGTCCCTACGACCTTCTTTGCTTGCGGGGCGAATGAGAGTTCCGAGTCAATCCAAACACCCAGACTTTTCACCTCTGTCTTTGGGTCTGGGGGAGGACCTAGACATGTTGGCCACATGTCCAGAGGAAGTGAAGTTCCTTTTGAGCCGAGTACAAGGACCTCGGTTTTTGTCCCGTTTAGTTTTAGCGCTGATCTATTCATCCAATGATGGACCTGCGTGAGGCAGTTGAGGAGATCAGCTTTCTGTTGTTTAGGGTGGGACAGAGACACCACTAATTGTGTGTCGTCAGCATAGCTGATGACACTCACTCCGAAAGGGGTGATAACCTCCTCCAATGTGGACATATAGATATTAAATAATGTGGGGCTCAGGGAGGAGCCCTGAGGCACACCACATTGGAGGGGCATTTCGGAGGAGCGGGCGTTCTTCTCCCAGATCTGATAAGATCGTTGTGTCAGGAAGGATGAGAGCCAGGATAAGGCTGTGCCTTCCAGACCAACTCTTGCCAGCCTTTCGATGAGGAGTTGGTGGTCAACGGTATCGAACGCTGCGCTAAGGTCGAGGAGGATCACTGCCACTGATCCTCCTCCATCCAGCAGCGTTCTGGCTTCCTCTACCGCCGCCAGGAGGGCGATGTCCGTGCCCTGTCCTGGTCGGAAGCCCGTCTGGGAATTTTTCAGTTTGTTGTTAGCCTCTAGGTACTGCGAAAGTTTCTTGTTGATGAGTTTTTCCGCGATTTTACTTACTCCTGGGAGTAAGGAAATGGGCCGGTAATTCGCCAGGTTTTCAGGGTCAAGAGTGGGTTTCTTCAGTAAGGCCTTTACCACCGCCTTCTTCCAGCTCAGGGGCACAACTCCCTGTTGAAGTGACGTATTAATCAACTGAGTGAGGGAGGGGATGATAGAAGGGGCTACCTCTTTAAGGATCCGAAGAGGAGCAGGATCTCTGGGGGAGCCGCTCTTCATGGAGATGAGCGTCGTCCGTACTTCGTCTGAGGTGACCTGGCCCCATGTGGACAGGCCGGTGGAAGAAGTCGGATATGGGAGAACGGTTTCTTCCCTCGGGCTCAGGGGAGGAATTGAATCCAGGATTAATCGGATTTTGTCCTGGAAAAAGTTAGCCAATTGTTGGCATTTCTCTTGGTCAACTTTAGGGTCAGAAGGGGGTCCCCGTTCTTGTTCTGGTGGTTTTGAGAGTTCTTTGAGGATAGCAAATGCTTCCTTCCCGGAGCCACCCGCTCTCTCTATTCTCTCCTGAAAAAACACGCTTTTGGTTTTCCGGATAGCGGTTTTATAATTGAGAAGAGAGATGGAGTAGATATTTTTATTTGCTCCTGTTTTATCACGTCTCCATGAGCGTTCGATTTTTTTACATTCTTGCCGTAGGGCTTTAAGCTCTGGAGTGTACCATGGAGCAGGGGATATCTTTTTAAGCTGTTTAAAAGTAGTGATTTTTGGAAGCAAAGCGTCGAGAGACGACGTAATCCAGTCACTGAATTGTTTATCGGCCGCATTCGGGTCCGAGGAAAGCTCGGGAGTGGAATCTGTAAGAGAACGGGCCCATATATCAGATGACAATTTGTGCCATTGGCGGTCGGTAACCTGGGTTTTAGGAGTTAAGTGATTAGATATGGGAGTTTCCCAGAAGAACGGAACCAGGAAATGGTCAGTCCATGGAAGGGTCACCGGAGGGTTGGTGGTCATCGTTGGAATATTGGTAAAGATGGGGTCCAATAGATGGCCCTTCTCGTGGGTGGGCTCGTTGTTCACCAGACATACCTCTAGAACTGTAAGGTCATGTCTGATGTCCGCGGCGACACGATCCGTTGGATCAAGGAAGTGGAGATTGAGATCACCTAATAACAGGAAGTTGGAGGTGGAGGAGGCTAGTTGGGAAATGGATTCAACTATGGAGTTGGAGAAATTGCCTGGGGCCCCAGGGGGACGATAGGTCAGGAGCCCCGCCACAGTGAAGGCTGGGGAGATTTGGATGGAGAACTGGCCGCACTCACAATCCTCGATATCAGCGTTAATCATCCTACAGACGTATCGTTCCCTGTGGATTATGGCTACCCCGCCTCCCCTCCCTTTAGGTCTATTTAGCGTTTGGCAGAGATAACCTGTGGGGAGGGCTGTGACGACATCCGGATCGGTGCAGTCAGAAAGCCATGTCTCTGTTAGGAACATTAGGTCGAAATCCTGATTTTGGATTAGGAGATTTACTTCGGTGGCGTGTTTCGGGAGGGAGCGGCAGTTGAGGAGTCCAGCTTTCAGAGCCGGTCTGGTGATTTTAGGGGGGGGGGAGTCGGATTGCAGTATGAGCAGGTCGAAAAGACCTTACCTTCCGTAACCGTGTGGTAGCAGGTCAGGGTGGTTTTCGGACGTAGGGCTCGTAGTGTATCAGCTGTATACATCACTCGCTCCTGAGGGTCACCTGGCAGAGTAACGGGGCCACGGGCCGTCCGGGTCCGGACGGGCCCAGACGGGCTTGCCTTTGGCGCGCCTTCGGCGCGCTGACGGCGCGCCCGCTGCGCCCGTCCGCTGCGCGTCCGGTAATTGCACATTATTTTATGGGTTTAAGGAGGGGGGTGGGTGTGGCCTCAGGTAGGCGTGGCCTTGCTTCCTCGCCGTAAATGGCGGCGGGAAATTGTTTTTCCAGGGTTTGCTCGTTGCAGCGAAGGAGTCGCTGTTTCAGCGTGACTCTAGCCCGCTCTGACTGTTTGCCGGGTGAGTGCGCTTTTTAAAATACAATTTTAGTAAGGTGACACAAAAATACAGTGGTGATAGTTTTTAAAAGAATTTCGGCGTTCTCCCGGCTTCCGCCTCAGGAGTTTTCAGGTTCTGTCAGTTTCAACGCTGCTGGTCGCGTATATATGCTGAGGGGGGTGGGCGTGGCCTCAGGTAGGCGTGGCCTTGCTTCCTCGCCGTAAATGGCGGCGGGAAATTGTTTTTCCAGGGTTTGCTCGTTGCAGCGAAGGAGTCGCTGTTTCAGCGTGACTCTAGCCCGCTCTGACTGTTTGCCGGGTGAGTGCGCTTTTTAAAATACAATTTTAGTAAGGTGACACAAAAATACAGTGGTGATAGTTTTTAAAAGAATTTCGGCGTTCTCCCGGCTTCCGCCTCAGGAGTTTTCAGGTTCTGTCAGTTTCAACGCTGCTGGTCGCGTATATATGCTGAGGGGGGTGGGCGTGGCCTCAGGTAGGCGTGGCCTTGCTTCCTCGCCGTAAATGGCGGCGGGAAATTGTTTTTCCAGGGTTTGCTCGTTGCAGCGAAGGAGTCGCTGTTTCAGCGTGACTCTAGCCCGCTCTGACTGTTTGCCGGGTGAGTGCGCTTTTTAAAATACAATTTTAGTAAGGTGACACAAAAATACAGTGGTGATAGTTTTTAAAAGAATTTCGGCGTTCTCCCGGCTTCCGCCTCAGGAGTTTTCAGGTTCTGTCAGTTTCAACGCTGCTGGTCGCGTATATATGCTGAGGGGGGTGGGCGTGGCCTCAGGTAGGCGTGGCCTTGCTTCCTCGCCGTAAATGGCGGCGGGAAATTGTTTTTCCAGGGTTTGCTCGTTGCAGCGAAGGAGTCGCTGTTTCAGCGTGACTCTAGCCCGCTCTGACTGTTTGCCGGGTGAGTGCGCTATTATGCATGTCTTGTTGCACTCGCACAAGTTTCCAACATTATTTTCTTGTACAACTCGTTAACAATCTTGTTATGATGACCTATTTGCTTATAGGTTGGTATCACCATTTTTCTTTTCTATTGTTTTCCAGAGAACTCATCACTGTGAAACCTCTATACTTATCAAATGGAATTACCCAAAATACTTCAGAATAACACTAATGGGATTAACTTTTTCGTTGCAGCCTTAAGAGGATGATGCCCAGTTACCATTACGTTATATGTGGTTTTTAAAGTTCTTAATGGAATGTTTTTATTCATGATGTAATATATGTTCTTTAAAGGGCTGCATGTTGGGGCAGCAGTAAAGGTTATGGCATAATGTTAGCCTCCGTTGTCTTTAATGAATTCTCTCTTTATGTTAATTGGAGAATCGGCATTCTCACTCTTATCTTGTAAACCATATCTCCCGCATACATCTACATCCAGGTATGACAAAGTGTAATCTTCATCCCAGAATTTTTCAGCTATTTGGTGGAGAGTCCTCTCGGGGGTTATGTGAAGGTTAACCACCACCCCAGAGACTGTTAAAGGGGGATCTGAGGAGGGATTAGGGGGAGGTGGACATATAAGGGGTGGACTGAAGGGGCCCCCAACATGTGCCAAGGCATCCTTCTGCTTAGACATTACACAAGACCTTGGGCTTGACTTCACCCTCTCCAACTGCAACAAGGACAATCCATCCCCATTGGGGCCAGGCCCACCAGACCCCTTGGGATGCACATTCTTGTTTGACCCTCCCGAACCCCTCCATCCCCAACCTGGCTCTGTAGTCAAGTTCGACTCCTCCCGACATGGCTTCTCCTTTTCCCAGAGGATAAATATCTGGCTTTTACCTTTCAACATCGTGGCGGAGGAATCTTTGTTCTGAAGTTGATTAAATGTAGTTTTTGCACAAGCCCTACCCTAAAGGAGACAAACAGATCTCAACTTTTTCACGTTCATTGTTTTCCTTGAAGGCTTCCCGTCTTTTAAAGATTCAACCTCTTTCTTATTGAGACTTTCCAAAGCTCACGTACCACAGAATTGCTACAGAGCAACTGCCTGATTATTATAGGCAACGGATAGAGAATAGCAACAAGTGGCTGATATCCAGTGATATAAACCAGAGACTTGAGGGTAGCAGAGTTGGCGCAGGAAGTAGCAGGGCAGCAAGCCGCAGCCCACCCTAGAGTGGCCGCTTCTGCCGCACACCACTATCTCCCCTCTGGCAGCGGTAGCAGAACTGGCCGCAACACCAAGATGCTTGTACACCTAGCGCAACTTTTCCGAATTTGCAATCTAACACTTTGCTGGTTTTGCTTCTTCTAGTGGGTCTTCTCTTTTGAGTCCATGAGCTCTCACTGCCAGACCTAAAGCACCTGCTATGGCTGCACCCAAGAGGCGTAACACAAACTGTGGGGAGCAAACATGGACACTAAGCGATATGGACTATGCTACAGTCAAAGGTACATCTTGTGGGACTTGTGCATCTTTAACAGTCTCCTGTGTCCTCTAGGAAGCTCCAATGTTTTCTCCCAATGCCCCTGACACAAACCGGGCCTAAGTTAGAGTGCCCAGAACAACAGGTGACTGCTGTGGCAAATAAATAAGCCTCAAGCAAGGGGCACCCTGTCACACCGGGGGCCAAATTAAGCTTCAGGGCTGGGGCGGTGGCAGAAGCCCAGTAAAATGCAGCAAGACTGCCTAGCTGGCACCATGAGGCTCAGATACAGTCCCAGACACACTCAGCAGCAGGCCCCAGTCAGATGCACACAGGTCCAGGGGCTCAGGGCATGGTATGCACTCACCCGCTCCTAGTGGTGCCCACACAGCCGCGGGCGCCAGAAAGACGATGCTTCTGCAGCTACGTCCTTGATGCACGGGCCCGCGCCAGACCACACTGTGGTACTCCTACCACCGCGGCACCACAGTTTTCCCATCTCAAGAGATACTAGGAGGGGGCTAGGTTCGGTTACGTGGGATTCCAGGACCACGCAGTCTCACTGCTGCACAACCGCCGAACAACCTCCACGCCCAGCACATTGAGCATAACGTCAGTCTCTGCTTGTCTCCGTTTGTCGTCACTTTCTTTCCTGTGGCTGTTGCCTGCTTACAATTTCACTTTTGACATGGGGCATCTGGACTGCTACGTTTAGGCTGCTTGTAAGTAACAGCAGTGGTCTCCCACCCAGAATTTTTTTTTTCCATAGGTGGGAAGAGAGGACAAATCAAACTTGTTCCTCTACCCTGTGCCAGTGAAAGAAAATATTTTTGTTGTTTAGAGGAACATACACAGCTAATTCCTGTAGGATGCCAAAGTGATGCATTCCGTGCCTTCAGAGATGAAAGACAGTGGACTGCACCCCCACGGACTGTCCCAGTAAAGTCACAGTTTATTTTAAGAAATAGCTGCTACACACAAACAGTGCTCGATGTCCAGCACATCAACTTTTTTTAGGCTGAGGGAGGGCCATTGAGCCCCTTGAACACTTTGATACGTCAAGTCAATTGTAATAACTTATTACAAGCAAACAGAAGTATCATTTTCCTATTACAGGCACGTTCTGATATAAGTACACAACTGTGATGAGAAAATAAAACAGTGAAATAAATGGAGATTACACTCTACCACATATTATAAAACATGCTAGAATACTATCAGTCCTGCTTCAACCTTCCTTCATACAAGTTCTATTTCTGCCATCTCACAATAGAATCAGTCTTACAGCACACTGATAATCTACTTTAAAGCTATTTTAGCATGGTAGTGACTTACTCCACGTCTACGATATTTTAACTCAGCACTCAAAACAGGTAGTTTAATCTGTTTAATCAAAACAAGCTGTAGATTTGCACTAAGTCTTGGATATCTTTTAGATTGCAGTATTTAAAATATTTTCAACAATCTTACCTCTAGTTTTCGACATGTCAGACCAAGCTCTGATGCTACTCGCTCCAAGAACTTCACAGCTCCATCTGCAAAATCAAACAAATCTCATGTCAGGTGCAAAACCTGTGCTTAACCACAGGGACCGAATAACTTCACTACATATTGATACTGGTGCTTGCCCACTCTAAAGAATAAATAAAGCATAAGTGTACCTCTTACCTGCTCCAACAATAATGTTCAACATTTCAGCTGCCCTGCACCTTAATTTTTACAAAGTTGCACATCACTAAAAACAAAGGTGTTGCCTCACCATAATCTGGCTCAGGGTGCACCGTTCGGATTCTCAGGTATTCCCGAAAGAGAGCAGTGGATGGATGCTCCTGGGAATCTTCCTTCTTCTCGTGTCTGACATGATTGGAGTCTCCAGCAGGTAGCATGATTCACCTTGTGCAATGGTACAGAATCCCAACTGAAGCATAACAAGAAAGTGCCAATGAAAGAAGGACTGCAAAAACACAGTCAGCTAAGTTTATGGCCATGTTTTAGCCTAAGCAATAACATGAGCCTACTGAAAGGATATTACATTGCCTTAAAAACCGTAAGTAAATTATTTGCAGCAACACAATAACATCCTGCTGAACTATCTATCATAGAGTAGCCATACACAGTACCTACAGCTTTGTTACAATCTCACAAGTGCTTCAGTTCCATCTTTTAGGGCGATTTCTCCACAAGACTTGTTCTTGAATTGAGGCCTACTCCTAATAATTAAGTATGGTCATTTTTTTGGTCTGGAACACTGGTTGCCAGCCTATTTCCAAAGTGTGAGTGAAAATAGTGCCACAGGTCAGAGCTTCCCTCAGAGAGCAGTCCTACATCAGCCATCAACAAAAGCGCACTTACAAATCTAGTCACCACAGATGGAAGTTAAAACTTCAACTTATCAGTGGGATTCTTTGAATCCATTGAAATCAATTAGGTGTAGGGCGTGGTACCAGCTACTAACCTGGTAGAGGATGCTACCCTAGCTTACCTTTTGATTCTCCAGACATTGCCTTGCTACTCAGGTCTCACAGTTCATGAAAAGAGTGGCAGTAACAGAAGGTTAACAGGGTTCCAAGAGTCCCCAATTACTTTTGTAGTTTCTACTTCTTTCTAGTACAATCTTACCCAAAAAAGAGGAAACTGTTTCACTGCTAAGGATGGAAAAGTAGGTCAAAGTTACCATATCACTGTGGCTATTCTTGGTGGAATTGTGGTGAACTGACATGCAAGCTCAGATCCATATGTATATATATATATATATATTTTTTTTTTTAACAGTATATACCAGCACTAAGGGATAAACAGAAACACAGAGGGAGGACACAGAAATAAACAGAAGCTCCTTCCTGCAAATCTCTGTGAAGCAAGGATCTAGATGCCAAGCTCAGCTGCATAGGGATTGAGGAGAAGCAGATGGCTCTGAAAGGAAAGAGATTAGCCCTAGAGGAGAAAAGGGTCAAGCTAAGGATGAAATCCCAAGGACATGGTGGCCGCAACAAAGAACCAGGGGTGTATACAGGTAGTGCCTATGATCCCAGGCAGCCCAAAGGTATAGTTCCTAGGTTTGGATAAGGGGGTGGCATAGTTAAATGGCTGGCATCCCATGAGAGAGCTCTCGAGGTGAGAAGGGTTGGTTCCCAACATTGGACTTCCTTATTGTGGGAACTTATTTCAACAGTAGAGCGCGGTAAGCTACTGACACATGAGGATGAGGTGGAAGAGTAATACACCCACATGAGAGGGTCACTCATTGAGCAATTTGGTCTCACCCCAGAGGAGTACTGACTTAAGTTAAGGAACACACAAGTGGTCAACACAGACATGGGTGGACTTTGTAGATGCCTCTGAGAAGTTGCTGTAAGGTTGAATCAAGGGTAACAAGGTAGATACCTATGAGGGTCTCTACAATGTAGTGTTAAAGGAGCACATAATCACAAACTGTACTTAAAAGAACTTACACCAGCATCTGGTATTTTCAAAACTTTCTAACCCTAGACAGTGGAGCAAGAGCACTGATGAGTGGGTTAATCCTAGAGTACCCAGGAAGGGGGCGTAGTTTCGGAGCTGACGGCAATGGCGGCGTCCTAGAAGAGCTCCATTTCTCAGGTCCTTGAAACCTGAAATATCCGACCATCCAGCTGTCAAAAAACAACACAAATGCCTGTGACATATACCGGAGCGCCAGGGGCACGAGTTGGCAGCTGGAAACTGACCTGCAAGAAATATTGACGTGTCTCTGGCCTGCATGATGGATCGCTGCCCATCCGGCGAAGAGAAAGAGACTGTACATGACCGGAGCTGCGGAGAGGGACCGGAGCAAGCGGGTGAGGCACTGTTGTGCGGTGCTAAAGAAACCGGGGCTGCGTCGGGGGGGAGCAGAGTGGCTGCCTCTGCAGGGCGGCATCATCGTACAGCGAGGCCCCGGCGGAAGGTGAGGGAGGCGGCTGGGCCCTGCAACTATAGGCGGGGCGTGACTCCTACCACAAGACATTTGCCCTGTGAAGCGGCTGCGGGAGAAGATCGTCGGCCCTCTGGCCCTCGGCAAAAAGAGACTGTAGCAGAGGGGCAACGTAGCAACAAGAGACCCCGACGAGGGGCGGCTGGGCCTTGTGGACACGGCCGGTGCCTGGCTCCTCCCCTGGGTTGTTTATCCTGCGGCGCAGCTGCGATGCCGGAGGATCGGCCTTACGGCCTTTGAGGAAAGTAACCGCAACGCCGGCAGTAGTCCCTTGGCAGTGCCCCTCTCTGGCCAGTGAGTGGCGGCGAGCATAGCAGTGTCCCACAGACGGAAGTGGTGCGACCAGGCATGCCTCTCTATGGGATACAGATAATCGAGGAGGTGACCGCGTGAAGCTGCAGGTGGAAGGTGGGTAGAGTGTGCCACACTCAACGCAGCCATTGGTGACATCGATGACCACGATCATTAGTTGGACCCCGCAGTCCTTTTTGCAGTGGATATTACAGGTTCTGGACTGACTGCACGCCACGGGTGACAGGAGACGAGGGGCGGAACAGAGTCACATGAAGTATAACAGGCCTTAGTGCAGAGTGAAAACTTGGGCGTTTGCCGGAGGAGAGGCACAGCGAGTGGAGGTAACCGGCCAGGCAACCGGGACGGTCACAGTGCCGGAGTCACATAACTGGGATTGTCCAGCGCAGGCGCTACCGGCTGAGAAGAAGAATGTAGAGAGGAGCCTACCCTATAGAGACCCCCCGAGGAATAGCTAAGCCTGCTAACACAGTGGAGCGACACAGGAAGGGAAACGATTAACCGCAAGAGACGACACCCTGCTAAGAGTTGGGGAATGAGTAACAACATACGACAAGCACTAAGGAGACTGCCGTCACGAACATAGGCCCCACAAGAGAAGGGGAGGACAGGGCCTCAGTCCTCGCGACAGTCAGTATACGGGTGGATTGGTGCCCCCCATCCACACCCCGTAGTCGCAACACATTGCGTGGAACATCCAAATGAAGCCAAAAGGGCAAGCAGGGGCACCAACAAACAAAATGGATAAATACGCGGTACCGGTTCAGGCTGCGCCACCTCCAAGTAACCAAACGGAAAAACAGACGAGCCTTCGTTGAGTGCGATCATGCAGCTTTAGTTGACCTCAAGGGTACGCTCGACCCGAAGTTAGACTCCGTAACAGTGGATGTCAACCTCCTTAGAGCGGATCTACAAAAAATGTCTGACAAAGTTGCGGCTACTGAACAGGAGGTGTCCCAGTTGCAGACCAATACAAAAAGTTTGGAGGAACGGGTCCAGGCCCTAACGAAGCAGCAAGATGCCATTGCAGCTAAGCTGGAAGACAAAGAAGGGCGGGCACGGAGAAACAACTTAAGGGTGGTGGGTGTGCCGGAAGGCATGGAGGGACCCAGTGTCGACCTCTTCCTAGAAGATTTGATTCTAAACCACCTGAAATAAAAGCGTATCTCCAACTATTTTATGATTGAACGTGCGCACAAGGGGTCTATCCCACGGCCCAAACCGGGCGCCCTGCCAAAAACAATCATTGCCAGGATCCTCAATTTCCGCGACAGGGATACAATAGTACAGCCTGCACGTCAACATGGGGACCTGCAACATGAAAACGCTGTGATCCAATTTTTCCCAGATTTCACCTTAAACGTCCAACGGCAACGGCGTGCATTTGAAGCAGTAAAAAGAGAACTTCTTGCTAAAGAACTCAGATACTCTATGATGTTTCCGGCAAAATTGAGAGTGGAGGCCTAAGGGAAAACATGGTACTTCGGCTCTCTAGAGGACGCATGGGAGTGGCTGGAGGGGTGGCACACTGTGGGCTCAAACTCTCAGCGAGGAGAAGACGAGAACACCACAAGGCAGTGACCGACAAACGCCAATTAAGCGCAACGGTTGACTTGGAACAAGGCGGACGGAGGGTCTGGAACATGGGATGTCAGTGAAGGACTGTACCGAGGACAATGAAGACCAGGTTATATGATGAGGGCGGGGTGCGGAGGGGGGGGAAGGGGGTACAGACTCAGACTCTTTAATGGAGGGACAATTGGCACAGTCTTACAGATAGCGGTGTTGCTACAGGAGTATAACGACCATCCATATAGTAGTGGGTGGATGGAATCACCATGATGTGACACCGACCCACCCCACTTTAGGTACTTAATTTGGGACGACTGGCACTCTGCAAGTTGGGGAGGTAGGAGTTGTTATGTCCGCCAGCAGGGTAGCAGGGAGGGGGGTTAGCTCTACTGGGAGAATGTTAAGTTTAGTAATTTTTAAGTGTGATATCGTTTGTTTTTTACAATTCCAATGTCAGTGTTTACAGACACAACCACAGATAGAAGAAGGGGTGGGAGCATCACCAATGGTATGGCAGCAGAGGAGACAATGACATTACAGGGCAGGGGACATACCACGGCAAGAGAGCACCGGGAAGAGAATCATGGGAGAGCGAGCCGGCCTTAAAATTCTCTTGTGGAACGCGAATGGTTTGGGGTCTTGCATTAAATGCAAGATAGTGTTACAATATCTACATTGTCACTCCCCGAGCATAGTGTTGCTTCAAGAAACTCATTTGAAAGGCCACAAATACCGAGCACTACATGGATATGGATTCAAGCTAGTTTCCCACGCCGGGTATACGACTGGATCAAGGGAAGTGGGAATATTGGTAAAGACGAGTCTCCCATTAGTGATAGACAAGATTTTTGCATGACCCCTTGGTACGATCAGTGGCCCTTACAGGGAAATGGGAGGGACAAGTAATTAATATTGTTTCGAGTTACATTCCTCTGGCTGTGCGGTCTGAGGCGTACAGGGCGCTGGGGATCCTGCTGGTCGATCTCCCAGCCGGATTGCTGGTGCTGGGCAGCGATATGAACTCCACCACAGACCCGGAGATAGAGAAACTACAGCCACTAAGGAGAGGGGTTCAGCCACTTCGAGCATTTGCTGAGGCTATGGGGTCTGACAGATCTTTGGCGGATGCAAAACCCTGAAGTTCGTCAATACACCTTTTACTCAGCAGCACATCGTAGTTACTCCCGCCCCGACCACATATTGACACACAGAGGGAGTGAACAATGCTTCAACGATGCCAGAATTGGCCAGCGTGGCATCACGGACCATTCCCCAATAGAAGTAATGGTGAGGGGCCCGATCCGGAAGTCCACTCTACCGCCCAAATGGAACTCATGGTTCATCAAAAACAAGAAAAATACCCAAAAAGTCAGGGAGCGGGCTCAACTTTACTTCCAGGAAAATGAGGGGACAGTTGAGAAGGTCTGCACTTTGTGGGAAGCATTTCAACCAGTTATGAGGGGGTAAGTCCAGGCCTGTATAGGGGCCAGCAATAAAGAAAATAAACTTCAATGGGACACATTAGAGGCGGCAGTGATCGAGATGGAGGCATGCTATCTAGAGGAAGGGCGACAGAATCAAGAGCTAGCACGCCGTTTAGACCTCAAGAGCCAGGAGTTACAAGATCTGGCAAATAACGCTGCAAGATCAGCAGCACTGGCCACGCAGAGACCAATATAGGACCTGGGGGACAAGGCTAATAAAATGATACCCTGGCTCGAAAAGAGGGACAGAGATAGGAGTTGGGTCGGAGAATTACGTGGCGAAAGTGGAAATACGTACAATACCGGGGAGGAAATGGCGTGAGTTTTCGCGGCCTATTATGAGGAAATATATACGTCCATACCTGACAGGACAGAGGTAGATTGCAGCGAACTACTGGCCGAGATGAGACTTCCAGAACTATCAACTGAAGATAGGGAATAAATAGGCAAAGGCATTACAACAGAAGAAATAATCGGGCAATACAGGATTTCCCAGCAGGGAAGGCACCGGGACCAAATGGGCTGCCGGTGGAGCTTTTTAAATGTACAGCGCGTATAGTGGCCCCATACATCCGGGAAATGTTTAACGAAGCGAGAACACAGGGGTGTCTACCAACAGACCAGCGGACTGCAACTATCGTAGTAACTCCGAAACCGGGTAAACCAGCCGATCAATGCGGCTCGTACCGGCCAATATCTCTCTAGAATATGGAGGTCAAAATACTAGCTACGGTATTGGTAAATCAACTGCTGGAACCAATCACGACCTTGATCCATCCAGATCAGTCTGGTTTTATGCCCTGTCGGAGCACCAGGCTTAATCTTCGACGCTTAATATAGAGTGATGCATCTAGTAAAAACTAATCTGGGGGTAGAAGCGGCATTACTATCCCTTGACGCACGTATGGCGTTCAATAGCATAGAATGGCACTACCTAATCAAAGTCTTGAAACGATTCGGGTTTTGCCCCCTATTCCAATCCTGGATTAAACTGCTATACAAAGCTCCCCTGGCCAGGGTCCGAGTGAACGGTCTGGTGTCTTAATCTTTTGCTCTTCATAAGAGAACAAGACAGGGGTGCCCTCTCTCCCCAATACTATTCGCACTGGCGTTGGAACCATTGGCAGCATGGGTGAGAGGGGACCCAGTGATATCCGGTATTTATGAGGGGGGTGCTAATGGGAAGAAAGACTCTCGTTGTATGCCGATGATGTTCTCCTGTATGCGACAAGGCCACGATTCATGGTGAACCGGTTCTTACACATTTTTAAATTATTCAGGGGCTACTCAAGGTACCAGATAAACTGGGATACATCTCTCCTGTGCATGTTATCAAATTGACACCCACCAGTACTAGGGGCGGAAGTCAAACTGCAAGTTAGGGACAATTTTAAATACTTGGGGATACAGATAGCCAAAACAGACGCTGAATCTTGCGGGGAACCTGCAGCCACAGCTAGACAGGTTAAAGAGAGACGTTGCCCACTGGAGAACCTCGCCGATGTCCCTTATGGGGAGAGCGGTTCTCTTCAAAATGATGTCATTACCCAGAATGCTATACATTTTGCAGAACACACCGTGTCCAGGCCCAGATAAATTCTTTAGGGAAGTGGAGGGTGAGCTAAGGACACTATTATGGGATGGAGGGGGTGCAAGGATTGCATTAACTAAGCTACAGAGAGGCGTGTATGACGGTGGCCTGCCCATACCGGACATTCGGAAATACTATTGGGCATTGCAGTTAATGGTTATCAATGAGTGGGTGTTTATGGACAGGAACGATCCGGCATATCCTGTGGACCACTGGGCGATGGGTTGAAGGGGATACTTGGGTGCGCTATACATACGTGAGGCGAACAAACACATGCCACCACATACTAACACCGTGATAAATGTGTGGACAAAAGCCACTAGATTCCTCGGTGGGCTAACAGGCTGACGGAACAGATCCCCCTATGGGATAGTGATATGCTAAGGGAAGTAGGTAGGCTACAAGGGTTTGGTAAATGGAAACTAATAGATGTAGTATGTCTAGGAGATATATGGCGGGGACAGGCACTGGTCCCGTTCTCTGATCCGCAAAAAAGAGTATCAACTAGCAGATTCAGAACGATATGGATACCTACAATTGGGACATGCGCAGGCATATAAAAGAGGGGGAGCAGCTCCCCGAATAAAGCCCACTAGAAGATAGACTACTATTATGTCTGATCCCCGAAAAGGCACTGTCTTGCACGTATAAGAAGATCATTAACAATTCACCAGACCCCCTCACAAAGTTAAGAGAGGCATGGGAGACTGACGTAGGTTTACTTGAAGATGATGACTGGATGGAAGCTGTGCAAAGCCCTAGGGAGGTTGCGATCAGGGCATGATTCCGACTGGTCCCGTTGAGAATACAACACAGGTCTTACTCCACTAGCACACTTATGTTCAGGTTGGGTTGCACCCTCACAGAGGATTGCCAGAGGGGCTGTAAGCAGAGGGGCACCTTCTTCCATATAATCTGGGACTGTCCGATTAAACAGCGGTTTTGGGGGAAGGTGATGCGAGTAATGTCAGAGGTCCTTGGGCTCATAGTACCTATTAAGGCGAGGTGGCATGTTCTGTGTGTATCTGGGAAACAAACGTGGCCTAAGTTTCAAAAAATCTGGTTGCTAGTGGCTGCAATGGTGGCCAAGAGAAATATTGCCGGGGCTTGGGGAGCCAATGAACCACCGACAGTGGCTGGTTGGAAAATGGACATGGATTGGTGTTGCGCAGCTGAGAAAACAATTTATGAGAGCCGAGGCTTCCCGAAGGGATGGGAAAAATATGGAGCCAGTGGGATGTATATAGGAATCTGTAAGAGCAGTTGGAATACATAGATGGGAGGGGTTGGGAGACTAGGATCAATTTGGGTAAAAGTTCCCGTAGATCTCGGTTAAGTCAGAAATGATAATATACTACAGAAATGTGCCATGTGATGATGTGTATGTATTACTAACCACGAAATGTAGTAATGCTTTTTACTAATGCTGACGTTTCTTTAATAAAAAGAAGTTTAAAAAAAAAAAGAAAAAGCGTACCCAGGAAGACCCAGGGGGGTGATCCCAAGAAAATGGGGTCAGGCCCACAGAAGGAAAAGGAGGCAGGTAGTAAACCTGCCAAAGAAATTCCCTAAGAACCCTCAGGAGGGGGTCAAAACCCAACCCACCTCTAGCCAGCAGAGTAGTTGGGACCCAGGTCTATAAACATTCTTACATAGAAGGCTGAGGTTCGACTGTCAGCAGCCAGGGCACCACAGAGGGGATGTGGCCTGTCCCAAGAGAAAGGTTACCACTGGGCTGGCCTGTACAGCCTTAGAAAAGGACCTTTCATATGAGAAGGTCCTCATTTTTCACTGTGAAAAGGGTTCAGATGGTAAGCTGTTGATCCCTGAGGGTGATGGTAAACACTTCCAACACCTCAAGGTAAATAGAATCCCGACCACTACCCTGAGAAACACAGGTGCCAGTCATACACTAGTGGCTGACAGGTTAGAGTCCCCAGATGAATATTTGCCACAAGAGGTAAGGAGAGTAAGGGCAGCCCAGGGGAGGTGTGGCCTTAGTCACCCGAGAATTAGGGGATACCCTTAGTTGACCTCCCTCTAGATTGCATCCTATGCAATGACCTCCCCTTTTAAAAAGGGTAACAGTAGGAAAGGAAGGCTACTCTTAGCAGGAAATTCAGGGAGCCATGGGCATTCTACCCCAGTAAGGGGGAACACCCAAAGTTGGCACAGGGAAGGTCTCTCCTGACCCCAAGATGTCCTAGAGAGTCAGGCAACTGTTCAGAACCAGGGTGTCACCCCTGAACATATTTGCATTTAAGCAAATGCTTTCTCCCGTCCCCGAGTAGTACAAGGGAAATCAAACTCTGCAGAACATACAGTGACCCTCCCTAGGCCATGGGAATAAATGTCAGATGAGACCATCTGTTTAAGGAGGAAGAAATGGAACTTCCCCTGGCTTCATGCATTTATACCATTACGGCAATCACCCCCAAATGGATCACAGCATAGACGCTCAATTGTGTGTCCTCCGCAGCGGCCATCTGCTTTGTACTGGAAAAATGTGTTCTCATCTGAGTAACAATCAGACCTCCCAGATTCTAGGGTCCACCTCCTCAGAGAGTTTCAGCTTTAGTAAACCATTTGTATATGTGCCCTCCATGTTTAGTAAATAATGAGAAAATCACACACCTAAAGTTATTGAAATTAATTTGAATACCTCATCTGCCAGTAAAGGGCAAAAAAGGTTGGGAGCCCTCTTGAACAAGAAAACTCTCCCCAAAAGGGAAAAATATCATATAGTAGGGGGAAAAAACAACCTTAAACCTATTTTCTTTTCTCTGTCTTTTTGGTCAAAAAACTATCCACAGTAACATCTGTTAAATTAAATAAATTATAAAATTCCAAATAAATACACTAAACCTCCTGTCAGACGCTCTATGCATGGACATACTATGCATCTCCCGATCCCCAAAATTTGAGAACTAAAAACAATCAACCGATGAACGATACACGCACAAGACCACAACAGTAGACTTCAACGCGATAACTGCCCCTTTGAAACCGCACTGCCCTTTTGATGTCGCTCACACTCTTTGTCTTTAAGGAGTCAGCGTGATTCCTTGTCTTGATGCAGCATGATTGCAAAAATCACAATACACAACAGGTTTATACACAGAAGACACAAAAGGTGGAAAGTACACATTAGACACAGTGACACATGATACAGAGACAAGTGAAGTAGAAGCACCGTAAAAGCATGCTTTAAAACTTGAAATAAAGTAAACACATTTATAAGACAACACTAACACATATAAAGGAGTTGAAATAATAAATGTGAATGCATATGTTGCTTATTAAGGTACATTGATGAAAACTGTGATGCTAAGTGAAGTGGCTTTGTTTTTCATGCTTTTTACTGAGAATGCACCAGTTAGAACAGTCAGCGCAAAAATGTGTAGCAATGAAGTACAAGCTTGATATTTTGTAATATGATATTAGAGACTATAGTTTATGAAATATTAAACAATTTTGTAGGATGAAATTAGAAAATGTGCATTTATATGAATATCGCGACATTTTGTGGTAGTAGGGTATTTCTAACATTAGCCATTTTCATGCAATAAAAATTTGTGAAAGTTCTACATATTCTTCATTTGAATTGATTTAATTACATTATCTTCAAAGTAAATTAGAGCTCATTTCATTTAAACATGCGATGCTAACTTGAAGACCTTCTCAAAATTATTTTTCTCTAGTGCGGACCTTTTCCCTCATTTAATACAATGGTTCATTTTGCGCTAGGTCAATGTTTCTTTATTGGTTCTGTACATGCTACCCCTGACATTCCTGAATGTTTCTTCAATGTTTACAGTGAAATATTCCTGTGGGAATAGAATTTCAACTATGCTTATGGACAGACTACATTGTATCTTTTTATTTGATACTAGGCTAGTTTGGACTCACAATTTTTCGTTTTTCAGGACTAGCATAAGAAACCGCCTGGATGTTTCAACTACCTTGGGTGACAAGGCCTGAACATGGACATGTGATAGTATTTCGATGGTAATGTGATGCCACGCCACTGGACATTGCTAAAAACTCTATAAAAGAAGAAACCCCAGAGGAGGGGCAACAACCTCCAGTCTGATTTGTCCTACTTGAGACCCGGATGCTATGCTGATCAATCTTTTACTTTGGATTGTTTGTCGATGCTACAATCTGTAGCTGTCGGACTGAGACCTTTTTTGCCAAACCATTTCTATTTTCCATTATATCTTTAGCTCTAAGCTAATGGACTCACCCCTAATGGACTTCAAGTTGGATCCTTTCCCCTTTTTCCAAAGGACTTGAGCTGTTAGAAATTTGAACCATTCTTCCGCCTTAAAGGGTAGAGGGACTCTGTAAATCTGCAAACTAAATTTTATAACCACTCTATAAAGATTTGACTAATGTTTGGTGCTTTAATGCAAGCTGTGATATTCTTGACCGAAGTACTTACAAAATTGCTTATTTTAATGAATTTTGATTCTTTAATACAATAACTAATTAATCTGAATTTTGTCTGAGTCTATTATTGAGTCTTGTTGGTTCTTCCATTTAAACTGTACTACTGTACTGTACAGCATCCTACAACAGCATTTATCCAACATTTCAATCTATAAATTAAGAAAAAGCACGATGGGGTAAATCAGGGGTCTCCAACCTTTTATGAAGTGAGAGCTACTTCTACTCAAAGAAAGTCTTCCTGAGCTACTACCCAATTTTAGAACTGTAAAACAGTGACTGCACTATGACCACCCTAAGCAGGATTATCAGTAGTTATCACCCAAGTACTCCAGGTGCGGTTGCCATCAGAAATGCCAGGAAAACGTTCCATCAACATAAAATGCCTCCACCTGACTTATGAAGTAACATTCAAATCTTGACATGCCCTACGGCACTAAAGACATAAGTACAACAGTAGGTCTCCCCAGCTTAACATGAATTATCATTCATCAGTTTAGTTTCTGAAAATGTACATTTTTCTATCAAATACCACTTTCCACTTTGGGCAAACAAACTCAATTTTCCAGAAGGAAAGCCAGAAACCATATATCAGTCATGACCATTAATATTCCAGGAATAGGTAAATGTAGGCCAGTCATGCTCCTAGTATGTAATGATGGCTGCCAGTATACCACAACTTGACCAAAAATACCCGAAATAGTAAAGGATGACCATTATTATGCCATTGGCACTATTATGCCAGAAACTGACACAATTATATTAGAGCTAACACCCTTATAATGGGGGCTAGCGTACACATTTGCTGGGGCTTGACACCAGGCGTAGCTTTCAGGAAACAATAGTGTTTATTATGAACTCACATAAATGCTGATGAGTCTCTTAATTTTCTCTGGTCTGGATCATGCCCTGTTCTCCTCAGGTCTTGAGCTGATCATGCACCCAACTGTCACATTTTCACTCTGACTCCTGCAGTCCCACACTTTGGTGGGCCAGCACTGATTACTGCACATGCTACTGCTGCCTACTTCTTTCATGGTCCACTTTTCACACACATGTTGTGATTGATAAAGCAGGGACTAGTACATGGTCAATCTCCTTGTGGCTTAGATATATTGAGATTGGATACAGAGTGTCAAGTGGCAGGCCCTATACGCCGATACAGTGTGTGTTTGAGTGTAAGTATGAGTTACTGCCATAGGTTTTGGTGACTGTCACTCTAAGGGTCTTGAGATGAGCAGTGCTGCCTTCTTTAATAGGCACCTGCTCTCTAAATTTTATACTGGGCTTGACTTCACCTCTGAGAGCTACTTTGAAGGTACTTGCGAGCTACCAGTAGCTCCCGAGCTACTCGTTGGAGACCCCTGGGGTAAATGAACAGTGAATAGAAATGGTCTATTATCATAAAGACAACTATTTTCTGTTAGAGAAGTAATAGTGTTATCTCAGGCAGGCCTAGTTTTCCAAGGGATGGTGATGTCATACGGTCTGAATGCCTAGTATGTTAACCACGTGGGGTACTGAGCCTTTTATGCTCCCATATTGTGATGATTTTTTTCTCTCACTTTAAAAGGTTTGTATTCTTTTGCTGTTGGGGATTACTGTAAAGAAGAACTAGTCCTACTCAGGCCTCTGGAATTGTAAGGTAATATACTTCTTTTTTTTCTAATGCACAGTATATTCCAAGGTACAATATTACCACGAACTTGAGTATACAAAGGGCAGACGGCCTATCACAATGGCAAACCACTACCAGAGCCAAGATTTCAAATCTCTAGTCAATATTTGTCAAAGAACAAACCTGGGGTTAATACATGGCCCTTGACGCCTCCTAAAAAGAACTGAACATTCAGTCACCCAGCGATGCAGGGTAGGGTAACATCAACTACAGCACAGGTTACACTACCAAGTAACCACCGCATTTACACAACCACCAAAGACCAACCTATTGGCAATGTGACACTATCAGCATCACACATGCACACCCTAAAGCCACAAGGATTCCCTCTCTGACTACTCTACCCATTACAGTGTCAGATGAGCCCTATTCAAGCCTGGATTACATAATATATCAAGTGAAAACCTTATCTGAAATATGGAATACTCCATGTTACTCCTAAGAGACACAACGTGGCACATGACTGTCAGATTTGCGTTCAGGGCAGCTTTACACAGATCCCATAACATAGCTCAGTGAGATAAATGCTTACTAGTGACATCACCGGGTTACATTTTGAACTCCAGCAAGACCAACTCAACACTCGCCCCTTCCTTACTGATAAATTGAGTACATTTTAATTAGTAATAGTACACCCTGTTATTCTAGCAATTAGGAAAGGTAGAAATGTGGTATGTAATGCCACAGGAAAAAATAAGTTCATTTCTGTCACAGTGGATTCCAAGAACTTGACATGCGACTTTTTCACACCAAACTCTGCCACTAAACTAGGCCGCATGTGCGGTCTTAGTAGGCTCGCTATAGATGTGTGTAGGGCACCTGCACTATTTGCACTTCAGATCTGCAGGGAAGAAGTCTACGCACATATGTAGTCCTTTATTGAATTCACCAGAGCCCTTTTTGTGTTCCAAAGAATAGTTTTGTTTTTAAATAAAATAAGACGCATCATCAGCAAAAGACGGGTGGACAATAATAATAATAAATGTTTCAATTCATCCGGAAATAGAATATAAAACGTAAATAGTCGGAATTAGATGTCTACATCGGAACGGGATATATTGTTATAATTAGCGTATACATAGGAGGGAGAGATGGCATATTGTAGAAGAAAATTAATTTGGCAGCTAAATTAAACAGATAATATTAAATCTAAAGGAAGCACCTAACATGAGAGAAAGAGAGCGGGACCTTGGGCATCAATAAGCTCAATACATGTGGGCTATGAAGTCATCAAGAGTGCTCCATTTTTTTTGATGTTCCAGGATTCTCACATTGACATGGGTAACTTCGGGGAGAAGTGACCCATGTCCACCAGTATGGAATGGCACACTGTTGGACGACTTCCAATCAAACAGTATGATTTTATGTGCAATGGTTAATAGATGATCTATCTAGAAGGGCCACTGCCTGAAACGTCTGGTGGTGACGGGGTTGCATATGAGCCCAATGGTATTAAAGCAAAGTCTAAAGTGATGTTTGTATTGAATATCTTTTTGAGTTGATTGATTATGCTATGCCAATATGGGGTCGACCATTTACAGGTCAATCAGTAAAGGGTTCCAGATCCCTACAGGACTCCTTGCATGGCCAACAAGCTTCAGAGTCCAAAATAGCTTTTTAAGTTAAAATTGTTAGAGTCCAGCTCAGAAAATGAGATGCAATAAAACTGCATAGGTTTGGCGATGGAATAATTTTGTTTTTAAGCAGTTTGGATGACATTTTAGTCCAAGCCTTATCCGCGTACGAGAGTGAGAGAGTTTTGAAACTGATTTGACCACATCATCTGGATGAGGGAATAAAATTAGGTTTAAGGTTAAGCAAAGTTTATATATTTTGGACACTACATAACACCCCCCACCCACTCCCACCCCCGGCGAATTCCACTGAGCAAGTAAAATAAGGTAGGCTTCTGTAGGGGGGTCCCAGTTTGGTTATTTTTGATTTGATAGCTAAGATGTAAGAAATCAATTTAGAGAGGGAGTGTTTCTTCTGCAGGTTATCAAAGGTTAGGGCTTGGGTGCACGAAAAAACATCGAAATTAAACCAATGCTCTTGGTTCCCCGTGCAGGGCCTATGGTAGCCAAATTTATAGTCTGTTTTTTTTTTTATTATTCCATAGGGAGAAAGCACACGGCTTATACTGGAGGAGAGATTTCTATTTAGTACATGAAATGCACGGATAGTATCAGAATTCACTCCAGCCCTTTATCAAAGGTCAGTATTCATGAGCCCTTACACTACTGCAACAAATGCATGCCTGCTCCTCCCTGTAATGTGGTTCATTTATACAGAGCTGGGGGGGGGGGGGGGTCTCCTGCAGCTCGTTTGCCAGTGATGCTCGGATTGCTCCTTTAATCCTTCGCAGTACAGGATATTCCCTGGAGCACCGAGGTTCATCTCCCTTCCTGCTGCGCGACCTGTCCTGCCACTGTCCCCAGAGCACCGGGAATCCGGGCTAGAAATAACCCGGCCTGCACGGCGCGAGCTGCCCTGCACGGCGCGAACTGGGCTGCAGTCTAAACGATGTGGCAATAAAGAGTGAGGGGGAGGGACGAAGGGTGAGAAAGGATATCTCGAGGGCACGGTGTGGTGTGTGCGGGGCGGATTTGGAGTCAGTCCACCAGAATTCAGAGACAGGGTCAATTCGAAGTCCGTGCAGAGCATGGAAGGGGGAGGGGGGGGGGGGGTTTAATGTCCCCGGGGAGCCCAACAGGGAGAGTGGCTGAAACATGACCCTCAGCCCGGAGTCCAATGGTCAAACCAAGAGTGGAGCACGGGAAAAGCCGGCCTAGAGTCCCACTGAGAGCACAGAGGAGGCCTGCTGGGAGCTTACAAGGAAGAAATGCTGACTAAAGACTAGGATCCGGACTTCTAAACAAGAGTATTTCAATGACATCCCAATGAACCTATAGTTATGCGAGAGCTGCATAGAGCGCTGCTGATGTGGTGTGTCCATGAAGCCTCAACCTTCCTTGATAGGATGAAGGCCAGCGCAGGTCCACCCGGTTGGAAGTGTACTGGGAAGCAGTGTGGTGTGGAAGGGCACAACAGAAATGCTCCACTTAGTTGACTCTAAGCAACAGTCAAGTCCTGAAAAGCCCTAGCACCAGTCCAAGCACAGAGAAGCAACCTCCTCCCCAAAAAACTCAAAACACAGTCCATTCGTTTCTTCAAGCCAGTGTCAACTGGCAAAGCAGTTTTAGATGCCATGTCCAACGTGTCCTAAAATGAGCATCCAATCCAGAACACACAAGACAATGTGTTGACCTCTTTGCTGCTACTTCAAGCCGTGAGCGTGGACTTCGGGACCCGTGTCTTCAGGAACCTTTTTTCCGTAGCACAGACTGGGAACTTTGGGCATTCATGACCAGTCACCAGTGGTGGTGGGCCTTCTACACCAAGACACTAAGGATCTCTTTTCGGCTCCACCTCTTCCCATCAATGCTAGGGTTTGGGGGCGGGAGCTGGAAGGGGCCACAAGGGGAGGAGGGATCGAGTATTGGTCCACAATTCCCACCCCCCTGCACTCCTTTTACTTACCCCTGTAGAAAATTACCACTCCCTCACATGGGTGTATTACGAAAAATCTAATTCACAAATACCAGGCTGCTCGCTGCACCAGCATTACTTCTATTTTAGGATTCAATGGCCCAGGGATTAGCTGTCAGGTACTGTTAAGTCCTCAGCCCTTCTAACCCGCAGTCTGGCTGCACAATTCGCATATTTTACAGGTTGCATGGGTCTACTGGCAACCTCCACAATACAGTGATGAGTCATTCAACAGATTGTCTGGGCTTGGAAATATCTAAGGGTGTGGCATACAAGCAGCCTAAAATCCATGCATGAAGCACTCTGCATGTCATGTTGCTGGCTTTAAACATATGTACTTGGGTGAAGGGGATCTGACGGGAAGGTCAACAATGACAATATTTTTTAGTACAGAAAGAACAGGTTTAGTGTTTAAAGGAAGAAATGACGCTCAGCTAGTTAACGTATATGTGTCTCTAGTAACAACAAATTGGTATGGTGCTAAACTGGGAAGGGGAAACCCTAAAACCCCTTAATTTGCGCAGGAAAAACCCTACCACATGATAAAGATCAACAAAACCCGTGCACACATACAATATTACAATAGGCAAAGTAAATGCATAAAAACAGAACTGAGCCAAATCCAACAAAGATGTCTAGTCTTCTTTAATAAATTGTGAACAAAGGAGCCAGCAGACACGTGTTTCATCAGAGAGACAAAGGTCTCTGAATCTTCAGGGCTGTTTGCTCTATTTCCAGAACAGCATAATCCCTACACCGGTGATAATTCCATCCCGGTAGGGCATTAATCGGTCAAATGCAGAAGTCTCTATTAAGCGCGAACATAAATAGCTGCCAGGTGCAAGCCACTGATGGCATGAACGTAAAATCGGTACCCCACTCCAAGAACACAGACAAATGAGGCGGTAAACACGTATATCGTCAGGTGAACAAAGTAGTCTTAAATCAATGAGAATGCCATAGGAGAATCACGCCAGTACAATCAAAACCCCAAGACAGAATCCTGCCATGTGTTACAGTCGAAAGTTGTCTTAATGGAAATTTCCGGGTAAGACACGTGTGGTGTGTCTAAAAGACCCACTAGAAATTGGTAGAATCGAGATGTCCTGGCGGCCCCACTACAATCCTGGAGTACATGAGTATGACAATATGCTGAGTGCTCGTTGAGAAGGCAAAGTCTGCTTTCACTGTGAAATGCTGAGTGAGCAGTAATCTGTGCTACAAGGTACAGGCAGATCTCGAGGAAGAACTGTGCTGATGAAAAAGGGAACAGAGAATGCTTGTTGTGCCTGATGCAAGTAACGTCTAGAACAAACTGTACCTTGTTTAGTGCAAAAGGGTAATCTTATGTTGACACCTAACAGCCATCGTACAGAGTCCAAATGATAAGGTGTTTTGAACTCTATATGGTTCAGAGCTTCCTCAGTTTACACTGCACTGGGTTGGCACAGAAGGCAGCAAATGCATGTGAAAGATGCATTTGAGTGGATAATCCCGCCAAGGTCGGTGTTGTGTTGGTGGTATTTTCTACCATAATGTTATAGTTTCAATATCAACCGTGCAATATTGATAAACAAAATATCATCAAGCTACATGGATAAGAAGTTATTAGTAGTAAACAGACTCTCCCCTCAGGGTGCTTATCTTGAGCTATGTTGGTAGTTAATATCGCGGAATGTGTATGATCCTTCTGACATGGTTACCCCCCACTTTTTTCTGACTAGTCTGACTCGGATCCTGCTAAACAGGACCCCAGTAACTGTGTTCTCTCTCTAAATTGGACTATGGTAATTATGTTGCTACCTCCTAAAATGGCTACTGGTGTACTCTTCTAAGGCCTAGTATATGGTACTAAGGTACCCATGGCATAGGTACACCAAGGGTCTCCCATAGGCTGCAGCATGTATTATGCCACCCATGAGAGACCACTCAAACGGTAACTACAGGCCTGCCGCAAGCAGGCACGAATCAGCTGGCGGGTCCTGACGTTGCCCTACCATCTGGGCGGCCTGGGAGCACCGGACCTGGAATTGTATTACAGGGGGGCGCAGGGGACTCCGGCGCACAGTTGGATACATGGGGACGGGGCGGTCCCGTACCTCAAATTGGAGACTTTGTTCGCAGCGCCGCTCCCCGCTGTCATTTTCAAGCCACCGGACCGCCGAACGGGGTTCTTAGACTCTTTGAATTCAACCAGACATGCTTGGAACAATATATTACAGCGCACGTCGGGGGCGCAGCTCTATTCACCGGCAATGCCACTTGACTGGGCGGTGTGGCTGTCCCCCTGCAAGGAAGAGGGGGTGGTGCGGTCACTTCGAGCGTTGGGTGTACACACCATGGGAGACATGTTCGTGAACGGCGTGGTTAAGACATGGGAGGAAGTGGCCGCGTCGGTAGGGGGTGGCACGTAGTTGCAACGTTTCCAATACCATAGAGTTAGACATGCTTGGAGACAGCTGCTGGGGGATGACATGGCGGAACCACCGGAGGTTCCGGAGTTGTCCTTTATTATTAAGAACAAAAATCCCCATAAGTTGATCTCTACATTATATCGCACAGCGCAGTCGCAAAGGTCGCAGGAGTACACTAAGGCCCGACTGGCATGGCAGAGAGATCTTGAAATTACAATTGACGATGCCATGTGGGCATACTGCTGCTCGGGGATACGACGCATCTCCCTGCATGGCAGACACCGGCTTGTCCATTTCAAATTTATAAACAGGATTTATTATGCTCCGGAGCGACTACATCGTTATGGCCTGCGAGAAGAGTCGACGTGTGAAAGATGCAAGCACCCAGTGGCAGACTTTATGCACCTGGCGTGGCACTGCCCTGGCATACGCGGCTACTGGGAGGCGATCTATCGGCAGATAGCGAGGGTGGCAGAGGTGGAGTTGGCTCCAGATCCGTCTGTGGCCCTGTTGGGACACTCCAGGGTAGTACCAAGGGCGGCGCGACGTTTGGTAGATATGGGGATGCTGGTTGCGAAACGGCGCGTCGCGATGTGCTGGATGCGGGGCCCATTACCCACAGTGGCGCAGTGGAAACGTGATGTACTCTACTGTTGTACTCAGACAGAGAGGTTCAGTGTGCTGCTGCCGCCGCGCAGCCGGCCCAAAAACTTTTGGGCACTGTACGCGGAATATATTGGCTGGGGAGATACGGAAGCGGAAAGCACCCTGGGGTGTTCCAGCATGGAGGCAGTTCAGAGAGAGGATCCTGGGGAGAGTGCTGGTGGGGTGGAGGCATAAAAACCGCACTGGAGGGACCAGATTAGAGGTGATGAAGATCTTCAGGGATGCTTCAAGGTGTCGGGATGTGGGTGGGCATTGAGTGCACAACTACTGATACGGTGGCGGCTGACAGGTGACCTCAACAGTTTGAAATAGGTGGGTGGGCTGGGGGGGCCTGGTGGGATTCCAGGGCGGGGATAGGGGGTTTAGAGTTTAATGCCAAAGGTACGGAACCGGGAGCAACAGGATACGGGTAAAACATGCTTAGACCTTGCAACTGTCAGGGGGTCGCTCCTAAGACAAGGATTTCCGGTGAAAGTGAATTGGAATGCTGCAGGAGCTGTGCCGGCTGCACACGGTGATGCCCGGCCTCTGGGATGTGGGATAACCGGTGCTGTTGGGTTAATATTTGCAACACTGTAGCCGGCCCCCGGGTTGTAGGCGCAGAGATCTGTATGTTAATGTGCCTTTTGCAGTCAATAAAAATATTTAACAAAAATAAAAATTACAGGCCTGCCATTGCAGCCTGTGAAAGCTGATGCTAGCACCACTTACAAAAGATATAGGTTTACCTATATTTAAGGTCACTGCACTTAAAACCGTCACCCCTAAAGCAAGCTTTTCAATCCTGAGGGCAGGGTGCTTGCTTCTAAGTGTGAGGGTGACGCTGCATGAGCAAGACACCCCTACAGCCTTCGGAGTCCATTCTTCCGGGTTGCAAGTCCATCAGCCATTACGATACATAGAGTGGCCATGCGTCATTACGCGATGACCATCTCTAAACTGGCTATATCTAACCCCATCATGATTGGTATCAAACAGGTTGTACTCATACCCCCACACTGTAAGCTCCTACGGGAGGCCCTCAGTGCTCCCAGTACCAGTCTTCTAGACCCGGACAGCACAATATGGCTGCTGCCGACCAGAGACACAATTCTGCCCTCCTGCTGCAGAGCCACGCTCGAGCAGGAGAAAGCAGAACAATAGGTATTCTGTCACAGGGAGATGTGACCACCTCCCAGACAGGGTTCAGTGTATTTGGGCTGAGTGGGAACGCTTGCCAGCACCACTCAGTCTGTTTGAAGGGCACATTTGGTGCCCTCCTTGCATAGTCCAGTTCAAACCAGCTCAGGGAGCCATTGGCTCCCGCTCTGACGCAAAACTGGACAAAGGACATGGGAGCATCCTCCCCACTGTCTGACCCCTTCCCTGGGAGGGAACCCTGAATCGTCCCAACCCTTTCCCTAGGGTACTTAAGGGCTTACCCGAGGGTGGGTCCCTAGATTCATCGTGGGAGAAGATTAATTTCAAGACACCACTTCTACTTTGACCGTCTGGGCACTCTGGACTTTGCTGAACTTTGTTCCGGGCTTCAAGGCTGCAACTGGGATGACTCCTGCTGCTCCTGATCTCGTCGCCCTGCTCGTCTGCTGCAACATCCGTGCTTGTGCTCCATACAGGAACCTTCCAAGGCCTGTAGGCATCTAAGACACCTGGAGAAATCTCCCTTGAAGTGAAGGAGTCACTTCCCTGCATCTGCAGGCTCTGCAACTAAGCTGACCGGTCTGCTAGTCCTGGGCTCCCACGGACTCTGAAAGGCTCAGCAACACAGGTGGTGGTTCTTCACATCCCTTGAGACCAGCCCTGTCCTCTCACCAAGATTGAAGCCAGTATCTCTTGTCGGAGCCGCAGGAACCGAACCCTTGTACACCTCATCGACTTGCAGTTGCAAAGGCTTGCTGGCTTCCTTCCACCAAGATCTTCGGGCTCCAAGTAGCCCCAACCTCAAGCATCTCCTGTGACCAAGATCTTTGTCGTCATCGCATCACTTGCACAGCGGGCCTGCATCTTTGGTGAGCTGCTCAAGGTCCTCTTGTGACTCCAGTGCCTCCGGCCTGTGGATCCTTCGAGGGTCTCCTTTGATTTCTGCAGGCTCCCCTGTTTGCTCAGGCCTACCCTAACTCCCCCTGCTTGTGGGGAGTCAACTGGACCTTGCTGGTCCCAACACTGTACCTTCTTCACTTTCCACATTGGTTGTAGTTGCAAAGGCTTGTTGGTGCTTCCGACAGACCCGACCCCTCAACTCTCGACATCCGACGTGGGACAGCTCGTGCACAACTCCTGGTCTTCCACAGCGTCGCCTGGTCCCCACAGCTGCTGTTTCAAGGTCACCGCCAATACTCCTGCAACACTAGACTGCGGTGGGCATTCGTCTTCCAGACCTCCTGGTCACTTCCAAGTGGCATAGACTCTGACCCATCTGCTTGCAGGTACTTCTCATCCTGAATCCACCTTTGGGTTCCACCAGACACTTTCACCTTCTCCAGCAGCGGCATCTTCCTGAAGTCCTCCATTGAGTTTTACAGCGGTTTTCAACGCCACTTCACACCTATACACCAAACTTACCTAGGTATCCTAGGGTATCCATGGGTGTGGTGGCTCTCCAACCTCCTGTCCTCCACAGGGTTTCTTCAGGGTCCACTGAAAAGGGTACTTCTTTAACATTGCAACCGCAACTTACCCATTGACTTGTATTGAGCCCGCAGTCGTGTTCTCCATGGGGTTTCTGGTTACTTACCTCGGGTGGATCCTTGGCTCCCCGGCACTTCTACATTTTCTGGGTATACTCTTAACTTGAGTCGTGGTTCGCATACCACTATTTTAGTATATGGTTTGGTCTCCCGCTGGTGGCCACTGTGTATTTCGTGCTACTTACCTGTTTCTATTGAAAAGTATTGTGTGCATTCTATATATCTCCGGCTAGGATATCTGGATGTATTAGCGAGTGTCTTATAATAATTAAATATTTTTATAAATACACTGTGTGGTTCTTTTTCACTTAATCTATACCTATAAGATTATGTTCTGGTAAAACAAGCTGCTTTACACTCCTGGACTAATCCTGAAAGCTGCTCTTCGCAGCTACCACTTCGAGAGCTTTCTACGGTTGTCTAAGACCATTAAAATCACCATAAGGGTTGTCTGGATTGGTGCAAGGTGTCCACTTACATAAGTGTACACCATGTACCAAGCCAGCTTCTCACAGTGGTCAAGGGTTCTCTCATAGCTTGATTATGCACGCGCAGCAGGTCGCATGCCACCTACAATGCAAACAGCTGTTCCCAATACGTAAATATGCAAAACAACAAAGACATTAGCATCTAGCCTGGTACTTCGCAGCAGCCACCTTCAAGACTTGGCAGAGAGAAACGGTAGACGTAAAGCAACATGCACCATCAAAAAATGCCAGCAATGCCCCCAACGCACTGAAACCTCAGGGGTTTCTACAGAGGGACCTTAGGAAGAATAAAAGAGAACTTTATATCCATTTGGGACAGTTAAAAATTATGAGCACCACTGCCGTAACATGGACACTGAAGTGGGTCAACACCCAAAATTAGCACTGGAAATTAGACAATACTCAGTTGCTAATAATATCTCAGGAGGATATTCAGTTTGGGTATTTCATCAACTCCCTGGCCAAGTAAACCAAGACCTGTATTAAATAAATATGTGAGAAATGTATATTTCCTAATCAAGAATAACGGGGTCTCCTATCATTTCATGTTCATAAAATACCCCAGTTATAAAACGTGCCAGGCGCTTGTCTAGACTCTAGGGTGTACCAACGACACGTTTTCCGACAGACTGAGGCAACCACAAAGAGGGCAATCAAGTGAACAGCTAAAACTGCATGGAATAGCAGAACGTTTTTTATCAAACTAAAGAAGTTCAGGGAAAGGAGTGTATGGGCCAGAGAAGTAGGACATTAAAAAAGAGAAGCAAAGGTCAATTGAAACAACCAGTATGGGAGGAATCAGGCAACCACAAAGGAAAGGGAACAGAGCAGGTAACCAGAAAGGGAGGGGGCAGAGCAGGCAACCACCAAAGTGAAAGGGGTGGGGGGGGAACAATGAAGGAGGGGAGGTGGAAGAGCAGGCAGCCACCAAAGGGGGTATGGGGGTCAGAGCAGGGTGGGTAGAGCAGGCAACAGCCAAAGCAGTGAGGTGCAGAGCAGGCACCCGCCAAAGGGAGGAGCAGTATACAAGGCAACCATGAGATAGCAGTTCAGGCAAGGGCAGGGTAGCAGATCAGGCAAACGCAAGAGCTGGGCAGCGCATCAGGCAACCTGAAAGGGGTTGGTACGGATTATGCAATGGCAAAGGTAGAACATATCAGGTAACCACAAAGATAGGTGGGTCGGAACAAACAACAGCACAAGGATTGTAGAGCAGGCAAAAGCACGGATGGGCAGATCTGGAATCTCAATGGGGTGAGCAGATCAGGAAACCCCCAAGGGTGGGACAGATAAGGCAACCCCAAGGGTAGGGGCAGATCAGGCACTACCCCCCCACCCCCCAAGGTGGGGGCATTTCAGACAACACCCAAGAGTGGAGGCAGATCAGACAACCCCCAAGGGTGGGTCAAGATAAGGAAAGCCCGTGGGGGAGGGAGGAATCAGGCATCCGCAAAAGGGGCATAGAAGGCAAGGGGACAGCACATCAGGAAATCACAACGGGTGGTAGCAAATCAAGCAACTAAAATGTTGAGGCAAAAGACAAGCAACCACTAAGAGGGAGGCAGCAGATTGGACAGCTGCAAAAGGGGGATGATACAAAGTAGGAAAAGGCAAAGGGTGCAAACATTTGGAAATGGCAAATATGGGGGTATATCAAACAAGACGCAAAGAGAGGAGGGGCAAGGTAACCAACCGACAAAGAGCTGTAGTTCAGGCAACCGCATGGAGGGACAGAATACGAAAACCAGGGTAGTGGGCAGATCAGGCAACCTTCAAAGGGGCCACGTACAAAAAGGAGCTCAAGAGGGATACAGATCAGGTCCCCCAACACACACAGTATTACAACACAATATGGACCTGATCCTTTAACTGAACGTGATCATTGGAATTCCCTTCACCATTATTGGTCACGCAAACTTGTGTGAGTCAACAGCAGCTACAATTATACTGTCTGTTGTGGGGAATCCATGTTCGCCTTTATAAAAACTTGTACTCAGTCTCCCCCAGTCAATCCCGCCAACTATCTGTTTTGTAGTGCAAAACAGATAGTTGGCAACAGTTTGTCTTGGTTTTAATGTGAGCAGACCCAAAGCACATAATAAAATAGGTTAGCCAGTGGATGTCTAGCTCTTTTTATCTTTGGAATAGCGGTATTCACGTTCAGTTCCCGTTATTCCTTAATTGGGTTGGTACAGTCGGGCATACTGATTAGGTATCTGATTGCCGGCCTCACGATACACCACACTGAGCACGTTGACGTTTGACTTTTTCACACTTCTTTTGTTGTGGTTTGGCAGTTGCTGATGATGAGAACCTGAGTGTGCGGGTGAGAACCTATCTGCACACTCCCATGGTGTAACTCCCGTGAGGCACTGCTAACCTTTTCACCATTTTTCTCATCTGTTGACGCTTCACACCACTTGGTGGGATTGACTGGGGGAGACTGAGTACAAGTTTTTATAAAGGCGAACATGGATTCCCCACAACAGACAGTATCATTGTAGCTGCTGTTGACTCACACAAGTTTGTGTGACCAATGATGGTGAAGGGAATTCCAATTATCACGTTCAGCTAAAGGATCAGGTCCATATTGTGTTGTAAACCTTCAAAGGGGGCCTGGGTGTGTAGGTCAGGCAAAGCAAAGGATCAACCACACCCAAGGGGAGAGGGACGGTAAGGTATACCAAAGGGGTGAAAGGGCAGATCAGGCATACCCAATGGGAAGGGTTGATCAGTCAAATTGAAGGGGGAAACCCAAGGAGGGGCGATAAGGCAAACCCGGGGGGGGGGTCAAGTGAACCCTTGGGGATGGAGGGTGGATCAAGCAAAACCATGGGGCTAAACCCAAGGGGGGAGGGGGGTGCTGGCCGGGAATGGAAGCCAATCAGGCAAATCCAAGGGGGAAGGGTCGATGAGGCAAATTCAAATGAGAAGGGTCGATAAAGTAAATCCAAGGAGGGGTGGGGGGGGGGCAGATCAGGCAATCCTAAGGGGGTGTTAGGGCCAATTAGGCAAACCCAAAGGGGAAGGGCACGATCAGGCAAACCCAAGGTCGGGGGGGCGTGATCGGGCAAACCCAAGGGGAGGGCCGATAAGGCAAACCCAAAGGAGGGTGGGTCAGGCAACCCCAAGGGAGGGGGGGAGAGGGCCGATCAGGGAAACCCGGGCGGGAGGGAAGAGGGCCGATCAGGAAAACCCAAGGGGGAGAGGGGGAAAACTGCTGTTCAAGGAAACCCAAGGAGGGGGGGAGGGGAAGAGGGCCGATCAGGGAAACCCAAGGGGGGGAGAGGGGAAGCCAATCAGGGAAACCCAATGGAGGGGAGAGGGCCAATCAGGGAAACCCTAAGGAGGACGGGGCTGATCAGACAAACCCAAGGGGAGGCAATCAGGCAAACCCAAGGGGGAGGGGGATAAGGCAAACCCAAGTGAGGGGTCAAATCAGGCAAACTCAAGGTGGGATCAAATCAGGCAAACCCACGGGGGGCAAATCAGGCAAACCCACGGGGGTACAAATCGGGCAAACCCAAGGCGGGGTCAAATCAGGCAAACCCAAGGCGGGGTCAAATCAGGCAAACCCAAGGGGGGGCGCAAATCAGGCAAACCCAACGCAGGAGGGGCATGATCAGGCATCCCAAGCAGAGGAGGTGCACGATCAGGTAAACCCAGCAGAGGAGGGGCACGATCAGGCAAACCCAACAGAGGGAGGGGTGATCAGGCACACCCAACAGAGGGACGGGTGATCAGGCACACCCAACAGAGGGGGAGGCAATCAGGCAAACCCCACAGAGGGGGGCATTCAGGCAAACCCAACAGTGGGGGGGGGGCATTCAGGCAAACCCAACAGAGGGGGGGCAATCAGGCAAACCCAACAGAGGGGGGGCAATCAGGCAAACCCAACAGAGGGGGGGGCAATCAGGCAAACCCAACAGAGGGGGGGCAATCAGGCAAACCCAACAGAGGGGGTGGCAATCAGGCAAACCCAACAGAGGGGGTGGCAATCAGGCAAACCCAACAGAGGGGGTTGCAATCAGGCAAACCCAACAGAGGGGGGGGCAATCAGGCAAACCCAACAGAGGGGGGGCAATCAGGCAAACCCAACAGAGGGGGGGGCAATCAGGCAAACCCAACAGAGGGGGGGGCAATCAGGCAAACCCAACAGAGGGGGGGGGGGTAATCAGGCAAACCCAACAGAGGGGTGCAATTAGGCAAACCCAACAGAGGGGGGGCAATCAGGCAAACCCAACAGAAGGGGGGGGCAATCAGGCAAACCCAACAGAAGGGGGGGGGCAATCAGGCAAACCCAACAGAAGGGGGGGGGGGCAATCAGGCAAACCCAACAGAAGGGGGGGGCAATCAGGCAAACCCAACAGAAGGGGGGGGGGCAATCAGGCAAACCCAACAGAAGGGGGGGAATCAGGCAAACCCAACAGAAGGGGGGGAATCAGGCAAACCCAACAGAAGGGGGGGGGAATCAGGCAAACCCAACAGAAGGGGGGGGGGAATCAGGCAAACCCAACAGAAGGGGGGGGGGAATCAGGCAAACCCAACAGAAGGGGGGGGAATCAGGCAAACCCAACAGAAGGGGGGGCAATCAGGTAAACTCAACAGAGGGGAAGATCGGCAAACCCAACCAGGGGGCGATCAGGCAAACCCAACCAGGGGGCGATCAGGCAAACCCAACCAGGGGGCGATCAGGCAAACCCAACCAGGGGGCGATCAGGCAAACCCAACCAGGGGGCGATCAGGCAAACCCAACCAGGAGGAGATCCGGCAAACCCAACCAGGGGGAGATCCGGCAAACCCAACCAGGGGGAGATCCGGCAAACCCAACCAGGGGGAGATCAGGCAAACCCAACCAGGGGGAGATCAGGCAAACCCAACCAGGGGGAGATCAGGCAAACCCAACCAGGGGGAGATCAGGCAAACCCAACCAGGGGGAGATCAGGCAAACCCAACCAGGGGGAGATCAGGCAAACCCAACCAGGGGGAGATCAGGCAAACCCAACCAGGGGGAGATCAGGCAAACCCAACCAGGGGGAGATCAGGCAAACCCACATATGGAAGTTACAAAATGTCTTTTTTTTTTTTTAACGATTGTTGATGTGCAGGAGGGGTCGCCTTCCTGAACATTAACAATTCAAGGCGTTTTGCAAAAACGAGGAGAAATGAAGCATTTCTCCTTGTTTCGCCAAGTTGAGACCAAGTTTTCCCTGGTCTTAATTTTGGCGCTGCCTCCCATTTACGCTGCCCTTATAAATAGGGGGCCACGTCAAAATCAATGGGTGTTGCAGGGGAAACGCCCACCGCAACACCCACTGCCCACCCCTTTCACGCTAAGCATTGGGTGAAAGGGGGTCTTATTTACAAGGCAGTATTAAGCCACAAGGCGAAGCCCCTATCGCCACGGGAACGTCTCAAAAAGTGATTTTCCCATGGTGATAGGGACTTGTAAATATGCACCTAAAATCATTAGTAATTCGAGTATTGTGTGCACACGTGTGTTAATTTTTTTCGAATTACTGTTTTAATGTTTGAAATTTAAATCCTACAAATTGCTTGGGGGTCCCCGGCTTCCAGTGGTGACTCAGGAGTCAAAAGTTTGGGAACCACTGGCTTAGAGGACTAATGCGTCCACTGTAGGGGCCAGTGTTCAACCTCATGTTCAAATCCCAGTGGGTCCCCTCAGCCTTTCATCCTTTTGAGGTCGGTAAAATGAGTACCATTGAGTTGGGTAACAAACATTTGTTATTCAGTGCCAAGATACCCTTGGGTGAACGTGCGATTTACTAATACACATTATGTTACAAAGAGGGGCAAGATGAGATGACGGAGAGTTGATCTGAGACCCCAGAAATAGGGATGAAACTCAGACAAAGGACTGGGCTGGCCATTAGGAATAAAGGGTTAACCACCATGGGAGAGTTAGCAGTAGGAACCCGGACCAATATTATGCATGTAACAGGGCATATTTTTAACTCACTGTCCATACCGGGACAAGCAGACTGGGCAAAAGACAGAGGAGCAAGAACTAATGGGAGATGTAATCAGTTCAGGCAGGAAACAGAGGTACCTCAAGAAGAGGACAAAAACACACCTTCAACACTAAAGCTTCAAACACGAATAAAAGATTACACGAAGGGTAGAGTCAATAATTTGATGCAACACACTAAAACGTGAGAGGGCGCATTAAGGATGGGATGATTCCAGAAAGCGTGAACGGAACTAGGAAAGAGACAGCTCCAGCGGCAGCCCGACTCTTGGAACGGTCCTCTGAGCCCAGCTGATGCTGTGCATTTCCAGGGACTGCACAACACTCAACAATGGAAAGACTGGAGGAATACGCCTTGCTACTACGGCTGTCCTAACTCTCTTTTCTTGCTGTCTTAGAAGTAACATCTCTGCTGTACAACCCTTGCCTTGTTTTAATGGCTGCTGACCAAGACCATTGCCAAAGTCTGGATGAATAGAATATACAACTTAAAGACGAAACACTGAACTGCCCTCAGTGCTGGAGTGAAATGCTAACTGAGGCACTGCTATGGATCTAGGATGATCCAATAACAGAGTGGGGTGCCACGGAACCCCCTCGGCGAGGTAGTCCAAGTGCTGATTAGCCTGCATTGTTGTTGTTGGGCGCACATGGAAGCCCTTGCGAAACCTCTAGAAACTGAGGTTGGCGTGGCAGGACTGGAGCAAGCTTGTCAGCACCGTAGCCCCGCGACCCTCAGCAGGTCCCACCCGCCTCAGAATGATCACCTTACCCACTCCTCTGCTTCCGCCAGCTACAGCTGCTCCCCACCAAAGCAGGAAATGCTCTCTCAGCAACTAAAACAGGGCGAAGGCACTCCAGACATGGCTGACCCACCCCCCATGGAGCTAGACCAATAGCCGGGAGGGGGCGGGTTTAGAGCTGACGGCGCCGGTTTTGACTGGCTGTCACTGGGCCATAGCCATGGGCTGTGTTTTTATATGACCCCTGCCTGTGAGCCCGAGGCAGATGCGCTCGCTGGCTTTCGAAGCCGTATCCAAGTGTGCTCTGGTAATGGTACTTCACAGGAGAGGTGTGCGAGAAAGAAAAGTAATAGGGAGAGCTGAACAACTGAAATGCTTGGCCCTAAAAGCTCGAGCACGAGTCCAGCCTCCCAAATGTTTGCCATAATTATGCCAGAAATGTCATTTTAATATTTAAAAATATATATTTTTAACATTGTAATATTTTCTTGTACATTCCTCACCCTTACTTGCTGTGTTTGATATTGTGCTCTTGCCTTCTATGGTTTTACCCTATTTCTTTCAGTCTCCTGTTTATTTTTGTAACGTTCTATTTTGTAACATTTCGTCATGTAACGTAACTGGTTCTATTGTACAGCGCTCTGACACCTTCGGGTAAAGTCCGTGCTATATAAAAATGCATTAAATAAACGTCATGTGAACATAGGATAAGACTTCACATTTTTTTTTAAATAGCTGTCTTGTTTTCAGATTGCTTATACCATTCCATGGTTTCAGTGCACTTATGAACAGCGGTATCTAGAATAGTAAACTTTGATATGGTCGGTGATAAAAGGTCGACCAATGGGGTCGGGGCTAATGTGGAATCTGGTTTTCTTTTTACATAGCTTTTAATTTATTAGAATTTGAGTTGCGCAAACATGAACTGAATAGGTCTTTTTTTTGATTTTGAAATAACGTTATAATGCACCACGTGATCGTTGTGTTCTGTTCTGACTCAGCAGGGGGGGGGCTGGGGGTCGCGCTGCATGACCTGCCACTAGCGCGTAGCGCTGGAATGAGGAGCCGTCTCGTTTGATGGTTGGGCGCGAACTAGCTCCGTTCGCCCGCCCCTTTATTTTTATACATACGCGCTCTAGCCGGAGGCTAGAGTGCTAACTGTAACATCCCTCTACAACTCGGTTCTTGACAACAGTTCAAACATTATTCAGCAGCGTCACTTACTTGGCACGCAAAGTCTCGTAGCCGGCTGCTGGGCCTGGGGTTTTCTCTCAGCACATACCTCGAGTTCCCCCGATGGGCCGGGGTTTGGGTTGTTGGTGATGCCCTTCTCCCGGACTCACCATCAGGGCTCTCACCATCAGGGCTCTCAGTGTCATTCGGGTTCGACCCCGGGCCGCCCTGGGGGCTGGGACTGGGCGAGCTGGCAGGGGGAACCCCTGGGTCGTGTTCTTCCCTGACCTCAGTAGTCCCATTGGTGTCAGAGAGGTTCCTCACCACTTTGAACCACAATATGTTCCTGGTGACTAGTTCTCCTCCTCATCATGCAGTCACCATGGTTCCTTGCCTGTCGACCACTCTCCAGTAGCCCTTCTCATACCTCGTCTTGAATTTCCCTCCGGGCCTTCTTTCTCTGAGAAGCACTAGATCTCCGGCTTGGACCTCTCTGGGCGCGGCTCTCCGCGCCTCGCTGACTTTGGCGTTTCGCTCTTGGCGCCTCTGGAACGCCCTCTCCTCGTCGAAGGGCGGGGCTGTCCAGCCTGGGTCAACTGGTAGCCCGTCTCTACGATCCCCGTTGAACATCAAGGCCCACGGTGCTTGGCGGGTTGAGCAGTGGGGGGTGCTGCGATATTGTCCCAGAAACCGCTGCAATTCTCGCTCCGGGTCTATTTGTTCGGCCACCGCGATGCGCAGTGCTTTATTGAGGGTGTGCATGAGCCGCTCTACCTCTCCATTGGCTTGTGGCCACTGGGGTGTGATTCGCCGATGGCGGATGCCGTGCGATTTCAAAAACTCTTCGAACTCGTGTCCTTGGAATGGGGGTCCATTGTCACTTCGCAGTTCCTCTGGGCACCCGAACATTCCGAACACTTTTTCCAGTGCTGGGCCTACGTGTGTGAAAGCGGTGGAGGGCAATGCTTCGGCTATCGGGTATTTCGAGTAGCTGTCGATGATTACTAGCGTGACTCGCCCGTCGGGCAGGCTCCCGAAGTCCACACTGATTTTCTCCCACAGGCATCGGCCATGCTCCTCGGTTATGATAGGGGCTGGCGGCTGTGCTCCGCTGGTTATCTGGCAGGGCTGGCAGCTGCGAACTGCGTCATCTACAAACTCAACCATGCTCGGGAACCAGACTTTCTCCCGCATGCGAGCCTTCATCTTTTCCGTCCCTTGATATCCTTTGTGCGCTAGCTGTGTTGCTCGGGTCCTGAGGGCGGCTGGAATGACAATTCTGGAGCCTCGTAGGATGAGTCCTCCTCTGGTCACACTTAGCTCATGTCGTATCCTCCACATGTGTTGGAGGTCATTCCTCTCTTCACTAGTCCATGAGTTGGCTGTTTGTAGGAATTGCTGCCAGGTTCCCTCTAGGATTGTGTTTTTAACCTTGACCATCACGGGGTCTTGTTCGGCTGTTTCCAAGATCTCCTCCAATGTCAATGCCTGGGGACACGTCAGGGCAGCCACCATGTCCAAGTGACCTTCTGCCTCTTCTTCTTCATCCACCGGCGCGGGCCTGCTACCGGTCTCAGGGTGCTGGGATAGAAAGTCCGCTGGATTTCGGGATCCTGGCCTGTAGATTACGCTGAGGTGGTATTGCTGGAGGTTGATGGCCCACCGTTCTATCCTTGGAGGCGGGTGTGGCGCCGTTCCTCGGAAGAGGGGCACTAACGGTTGATGGTCTGTCACCACTGTGAACGGGTGTCTGCACACATGCAGATGGAAATGACGGCAACTCCACTGGATCGCCAGGGCTTCACGCTCAATTTGTGAGTACCGTATCTCCGTGTCCGTTAGGGCTTTGCTGGCGTATGCTAAAGCTGCTCACTGCCCTAGTTTTTGCTCTTGCGTCAGGACTGCTCCTAGCCCTACGGGGCTGGCGTCCACTAGGATCTCCGTTTTCTTGCTCGGGTCAAAGTAGACCAGTGTGGTCTGGTCTAAGAGAGCTTCCTTGATCGTTTGGAATGCTGCCTCTTCTGCGACTGTCCACTGCCACATCACATCTGTCTTGGTTAGGTGCCTGAGGGGTTCGGCGAGGGTGGCCAGATTCGGAATAAATCGTCCACAGTAAGTGGCCATACCCAGAAAGCTGCGGACCTCCGCCACTGATGTTGGGGCTGCGGCCGCTTTGATGGCGTGTGACTTCCGGGGATCCACTTGGATGCCTTCCTTGGTGAAGACGTAGCCGAAGAACTCGATGGTTTGCTGGAACAGCTGGCACTTATCTCGATGTAGGGTGACGCCATGCTCCTGCAGACGCAACAGCGTGGCTCGGACGTGCTTGTAATGCTCATCGACTGTCTTGGAATATATGAGGATATCGTTACTCACATTTAAGACACCAGGCAAACCGAGCAGAATGTCTTTGAAAGTATTTTGGAAAATCTCTGCTGCCGAGGATATTCCACAATTTAACCGTTTGTATCGTCTCAGTCCTAGATGCGTACTGAACGTGGTAATGTACCGGCTCTGTTTGTTTCGCTAGGGTGAGCTGGTGGTATCCGACGTTTAGGTCCAATTATGAGAACCATCGGGCTCCATTTAAATCAGACACGATGTCGTCCATGGTAGGTGTGATATGCCTCTAGCGTTTGATGGCCTTTGGGAGGCGCATATCAATGCACAGCCGGATCTTCCCGGGCTGACGGTGTTTCTCGGCGATTACCATGGGCGATACCCACGGTGTGGGCCCTGTAACCTTCTCAATAACTCCCTGTTCCTCTAGCCTCTGGAGTTCTTCCTCGACTAGCGGGCGTAGGTGGAACGGTACCCGCCGGTGTCAGAGAGCTGTTGGTGTTACTGAGGGGTCAATGTGGAGGCGTATTGGCGGCCTTTTGATCTTCCCCAGCCCTGAGAATAGGCTTTTGAATGTCTCCAGCAGGTCTTCGACTTGTTTGTCTTGGACTTTCCTGACGAACGCAATCAGTCCTAGATACTCTGCAGCGTGTCCGCTGAGTAGAGTGTCCACTTCTTGGTCGATGACGTGGATGTCGACGACAATTTCCGACTTTTCTGACCGCACTGCCACCGTCCTCTTGCCTTTCAGCGGTAGCGGCGTGTCGCTCCCATACCCGTAGATCTTGGCCTTGGATTGTCGGAGCTCAGGTTTTGGTCTGAGACGGTTATATTGTTGTATGCCCATCACTGTGATGGATGCACCTGTGTCAATCACTACGTTGACTTCAGACCCAGCGATCAGTATGTCACAGCGAGGCAGCGGGCGCCTGGTACTCTTTAGGGCTTTGGTGAATGACACTAGGTATGTTTCCCCTTCATCGTCAGAGTCTGTATCTGAGTCTTGGAAACCCTTGGTCCTCTCGCGTCCTGATTTTGGCTGTGACGACAGTGACGTGTGCGATAGTTGCCGCACCATCTTCCTCAGCGGTCCGTCCCGCCTGTTCCCACTTTTCTGCGTCTTCCTCCGACAGACAGACGCAAAATGGTTCTCAATGCCACAGTTTGTGCACGTCTTCCCTCTCGCTGGGCATGCCTTGGGGGGGTGTTCTTCATACCCGCAGTAGCCACACAGCCTGGCGTGGGCTGGTGGTCGCCGGTCACGGGGTCGCTGTGGTCTTTCTTTCGCTCGCACCGCATCCGCTTTCTCCGTTTTCACTTCCGCGCTCTTGTCTGTCCCTTTCACCAGGGCCTGGTCCATTTCTTCCGCTCTCGCCGTGGATAGGTCATGTGTCCTGGCCAGGACGAGGATATCATTCATCGGGATATTAGGTTGATGGAGTATTAACCCCCATAGTGTCTTGCTCCGGATTCCTAGTATGAGCTGTGCCCTGATTTCTTCCTTGGCCCTGTCTCCTACGAGGTGAGTGTCTGCGAGAGCCCTTAGTCTCATGTGGAAGGCATCCACTGACTCACCTTCGCGCTGCTTGGCCTGGCGGAGCTTGAAGTGCTCATAATCTGGATTGACCTGGGGGTCAAAGTGCACGTTCAGGGGCGCCACCGCCGCTCTGTAGTCGTCTGGGTTCCCCGTGTTCGGCAGGTGTTTGAAAAGGAGGTACACTTCTTCACCTGCGTAATGGAGGAGGAGGGACCTTTTCACCGCCCCATCTGTCTCCCTGGATCCGATGAAGTAGTTATCCAACCTGCCCAGCCAGGTCTGCCATCGCGGCGCAGCAGTCGTGGGGTCAGCGGCTTCGCTGAATGGGGGTAGCACCCCTGAAGGGGGGTGATGAGGCAGGCCCCTTGCTGGTCCGGCCTGGTCATCGTCGCTCATGGTGGCATGGAAGCCACGTGCCGGCTGCGGCTGTAGATGCGTATTGTGTGCCACTGGTCCACAGGGCCACTTTGCAGGCCGTTGCGCCCCACCCCGCTGCCAGGTGACTCTTCCTGCAGGGTGCTCTGCACGGTGGCCGATGGCGCGGGTCTTCGAGATGGTAGCGTGGGCCTCCCTGCTATTGTAGCCGGTGTATGTGCTGCTCAGGATAGAGCGCTAACTGTAACACGTTGTTATGTTCCTGCTATAGTAAAGAATTGTCCGGACATTTCCCAGTCTCCTGAGCATCATGGACCTAATTATGGCCAACGTGGCTATCCCGGACCACCAGATACAATTTTTCAACTCATATTACACAGTCGTGGCTGCTGCCTAGAATGAAAAATGACGCAGAGGAACTAATCAACCAATGCTTATATCTAAGGGAGGAATATAGTGATCCCTTTCTGTGAGTTGTAAATCTCTACAATTTAATATTACTTTTATGTGTCAACACCAATAGTTACTTCAGAATAGTTGTAACAAACACAGAAATACAAATATACAAAAATACAAATACATGTACATATATATCCATGAACAATCTTTCCTGCCCGTTATATTCACATACGGATATAACAGCAATGTAATTGTAAAACAACCATCCGTAACTAAAAAGAGAGGTCGTCCTATACATATTCGAGGGAATTCCTCCACCCTCACTCTATTATCAGGAACATGTACACAATTATTTTGCATTAATCAACATCTGGCGGACTCCTCCTTATTGTGGGGTTGACGCATTTCGGCCACGTTCATTTTGGCCTCATCAGGACGGGGGAGGTAAGAAATACCCGGAATATATGAGATCTTTCAAAAGACTGCAATAAAGGGAGGGGATAACTCCTCCTTCCGTCTTCCTTAAAGTCACTGTGTACTTCGTCCACAGTCAGAATGCAGCCTGCACCCTTAATAGAAATGATGCATCATCAAATTATTTGTATCAGCATTGTTCGCGAGCATCCAACGCCCTCAAGAACTAATCTTGTGTTTATGTGGAAGCGTTTATTTGTTCCCACGGCATGAACACCACTTGAGAAGCAATTCCCGCGGAGTCCTCCGTATCAAAGTCCGGTCACTAGAAGCAGCAGTAGGGTAGATGGGGGCGAAGGGGCGGGTGGGTGTGGGTGCAAATCGGGTAAAAAGAAAAATCACTTACCTCCCGGCCGCCGCTGCCTCTCCTGTGTCCCATCCTCTTCCTGGCTTCTTGTGAGAAACAGGAAGCAGGATGCACCAGGACTCACCACAGCCAATCATAATGCTGCAATGCAGCATTGTGATTGGTCTGAGTGCCGTGACACGGCGCTCAGCCAGGGGCTGAAGGGGGTGGCTTGTTCTCCATGCAGGCTGTAATGCAACCTGCATGGAGAACAGGGAAGTGAGCATGACTGTTTTGGGCAGCCGAGAGGGCCGACCAAAGAGCCATTGCGCACAGGAGTGTTCTACCACTCCTCACCTTCTCTGCAGCCCGCCCGCCCCCTCACACATGCGGCCGCAGCAGGAGGACAAAATAAAATGATAACAACATTACGTTATTATAATTGTATTTTTCCTTTCCTTTGCTGTTTCCTGGCAGTGGGGCGACGCTCCTCCGCCTTGGTGGAGGAGCCGCCACTGATATTACATGAATAGACTCGGATAATCTCTGAATCTAATGCAATAGAATTATGAGAGAATCTTCGAATGTATTCTATAGTAAATTGTTTCATCTTGCTTGTTCCCATTGGTGCATATCTTGAGAACCTTGTACTTGCGTAGTAACGTGTGAAATCATTTATCTAAGTCCTATAAAAGGAAGTGATTTTGCTCTGTAAGTGCGAGCCCCCAATTCCCTTTCTCGGAAGGCAAATCTATGCTGGATTTTCTATTGAACTTTACTCAGCTCTTTGTACTTAAGATTCATATGCCTTGACGCTAGCTTTATGGATGGTCCATTTTATGTACTCTCCTTCATTATTCTCTATATAAACCTTTAAACTTTGGCCCAAATCTGTCATTCTTAATGAGAATGTCACAGCCTTATTTCTATGTGTGAGCTCAAATGAATTAGAGATCGGGGAGCACCAAAGTCCATAAAGGGATTACACCGCTCCCGATCTGAGCCATTGGCACAGTCTTCATATGGTACAGAGTGATCGATTTTCACACTGACAGATCTGGTAGCAGAGCTGATGGTTCTGATTGGATCCAGTCAGGACTGAATGGACCTATTTGGCTGTAGAACTGATTACTCTACCTTTATGCGGTTTTTCCCCGGGGGTTCAAATTGGCCCAGCCCAAACCTTATTCCTGAAGACAAGGTGGTTGTCGCAGTAGCCCTGAGAAGAATGACATGAGTATTAATAGGGACCTATACGCACGTGAAAGATGAATGAGAAGTGAGCCGCAATGCATGTTGGGATTTGTAGTAACCGTATTGTGAAAAGTAGTTTAGGAGATCCTGGCAGTATACAGGTGCTTATGTCATTTGGGATTGGCTGGTGAACACTGAAGCTGTGCTGCAATACGGTGACCTTTATCTGAGACACACTGGTATTAGTAGGCAGATTGTACATACAGTGCGTGATGAAGGGTGACTAAAAACATTATTAGAATGGCAAATCCTTTTCAGAAAAAAGAAAGATATGTGACTAAGGAAGAGGAATGCCCACCTGAAGGCACTCCAGCTCGGAAGACGGCAGCAAAGAAAGGGTAACACGTGCATGTAGCTTAGCCGATGGCACGAATATACATCTAAAGATAGGAAATTACAGTTCCCATTAAGCGGTACTTTCTACATTCCTAGAATAGAAAATTTGAGAAGGAGAATGTATGACTTGAGACCGCAGCCTAGACCCACCCAATATGAGACACTGAACCTTTGGGAGCCGGTAGCAAATGAAAAGAAAAGGAAGAAGTTTGCATTGAAAGTCCGCGATAAGGCTAACTCGAGGATAAGCGGGCAGGACGATGACAGGCAGAAGAGGTGGAAGTTGGAAGTGATCTCGACAATTAGAGCTCACCTGCTGATAGAGATTGAGGAATTTGAAAGGAAAAGCCTAGTGAGAAAAAAGAAACCTAAAGATGAGGCAGAAGACGAGAGAGTGAGGAGGAGGACTCCTTCAAAGATGAGCTCCTCAGAATAAGATCATCCCTATTTAATGCAGCATCAGCCCCAAGCACTATAGCTTAGGCAGTTGCCGAGAATGGAGTGGACGCTGTGAACCACCAAAAGTTAGCATACCCCCAAGTCACACAGATAACGCTGTTCCACCCACTGTCCAGACGTCCACGCCCATGGTGTTGGGTGAATAACACTCATGAGGTAGACCCAGTATCTCTCCCATTGCAACAATCGTTAGTACACAACAGAGTCATACCCTTCTGGGCATCTCTCAGGACTCAACAAAGATATCCAGCATGATAGCTTCAGGCCCCCCAAAAGGAGAGGCTTTGACAACTCCTGCGGCAGGAGGTATAATAACCACTGCAACATTACCAGTTAACCCATAAAGCAAGGCACAGACTCCTCAGAAGCTGAATGCTGCCCAACTGAAGGATGAATTTGAAGAAGTCATTAAGGGCTATGTAGGGATGGATATCCTAGGACACTACAACGAGAGCAAAAAGGAAGCCACAAGTGTAACACCAGAAGCATATGCGAAAATGGAGAATGTGACAGACTAATGCGTTGACTTTCAGGGCCGAGAATTTGTCCCACGCTGTAAAATGAGTTGAACGGCACCATGTGTAGTGCAAGAGGGTGCTGCTTCTTTTATTGCCACTTGAGTAGATTTTCTATCTGAGCGACAGCTTTCTCTACACAAACGGAAGGTTTCTCTCCGCGACCGCCCACGAAGAGAAATCTGACCGCCCGTGTTGAGAAATTTCGTTGATAAGTGGATTTTCCTCACTCGCAATTGCCAACTTGAAATTCGCGAGCGAGAAAAAAACTGCTCTCCGCAGAGCTTTTTTGGAACTCAGTGTGCTCTGCGGAGTGCAGAGAACTCCGCGAACAGAGCAGCTGCACTGGTAAGCTGATTTCCGATGCCGAAGAACACCCCTGCAGCCAGAACATCTGGGCCATGGGGAGATCTACTGATGGTGTCCCAATGCTCCAGCATACCCCAACTTACCTGTACAGCTGTAGGTTTCTTTCGTTCAGCCTCCTGGCCTGAGCCTGTAGCCTTTTTCCAACTTAGAGAGTCTCCATTTCTGTGCATTGGGCACCCAATGCTGTTTTGACATTCTGCACTCAGCGCCCCTGTGTCGCTGAGGGTGTAAGCATTGTGCTGCCTTGTACCCCCCCCCCCTGTGCTTACCTTAACTCCCAGAGTATGGCTTACCAAACCTTACCTGTGAGTAGTACCACTTTGATTTTCCCCTTTCTCCATTGGATAACATTGGCACCAGATCCCAAGTTTGACCTCTGCACCCAGCTGCCCCAGTGCCATTGGTGGTGCAGAGAGGTCACTTACCTGAACCTTGCCTGATTCTTCATCCAAAAGCTCAATATCATAAATCGTTTGCTTTCCTTCATATTGCTGATTGTGTTTCGTCCCATAGGATAACATTGTATTAATTGAAAAATGCACTGTGTCCACTTTTTACATTGAAAAACAGTGATATTGCAAAATGTATTTTGCTGCAAAAAACTATCTTTGGTTCTATAAAATAAATATACTAAAAGTTATATTTTTTACAAACCATTGGTCTCGGATTTAGTCATTGAGTGTGCGTAATCATTCTTGTCTGTGTGTGTACAACAAATGCTCAGCACTGCCCTCTGATAAGCGTAACTGCTCACCCACACTACCACAAAAGAGAGCATTAGTGTTATCTACTTTAGCCTCTGTAATGCCTCTGGGGATCCACTGGACTCTCTGCACACTATAACTTACTTTGGTATAGTATATACAGAGCCAGCTTCCTACAGTGTTGATGGGAAGAACCTATGTGAATACTTTCTGTTCCAGGTGCTGCTCTTGTGAATATCACAGATGATCTGGTTCATAAATACTGCAACGGACTGGCTGATGTTGAACTTTCTGTCTCTCATCAGATTGATGCGGCTACCCCCAGCTGGGTGGGTCTTGACTTGACTTGACTTGAAACCCAGACAGTGGGTTCACGTGAATAAGCACGTTCGCAAGTTGTGTTTATAAGAACATTGGAGAGGCCCCTACCAGGTGATCCTGGTCACCAACACTGCTGTGAAGTGTGCTGGACTGCCGAACTGGATACACGCCTCACACACCAAGAGGGTGAGATGGGAAGAGGAAGGAGCAGAGCCACATCCAATAATTCCTCGAGTCTGCCTAGATTTGAAGTTTCTGAGCATCCGAAGAAGGAGACGAAGGCCAGTCTCAGAGCTCGCAGTCTCTCACAGCAGAACCTCAACAAGAGCGAGAGCGAGGGACAACAGTATTGTCATTCCAGGGATGACTGTGACACAAAGCTCTGGATTAAGAATACACATTCACAGAAACAGTAAGAGCTCTTGAAGAGTTGAATCAAGTCTACCTGGGTCAGGTTCGCATGAACTAGAGTGTGGCATTGGCAGAAAGAGTTCCACTTCTAAAAGAGAATCAGCTTCAACTGAGCCAGAAATCTCCAGCACCTCTAAAGATCATGCATCAATGGGAGAAGGCTGTCTCAAGACAAAGAGTAGCCGAAGGAGACTGTTGACGGGTACAAAAAGATCAGAGATGATAAGAGAAGTTAGCGAGTTTGAAGAACAGGGACTTTCAGAGCAACCAGATGCTGGAGAATAAAGCTTAGACCTGATGGTCCCAAAACAACCACGGAGCGAAATAAAGATTAACCACAAACATTCAGGTCCAGATTGGAATATCAAATCTGATGAATGTCTGACCGACATTGATGAGTCCAAAACCAAACAGAAGGGGCTCAACTTATGCAAACTGTTGACAAAGTCAAAAAGGATGAATAGAGAGCTTGGTTAAAACAGTCAGTGGACTTTAGAGACTTAGGCCTCCGGTTGATGCAGAATAACAATCCTTCTAGATTTCGAGATAGGGTAGTGAAGATAGGGTAGATATAGAGGGACTTATCCCTTCATTTAAAAAAAAGAGTTTATTCGCTTGATCTGTTTTAAGTTAACAGGGGTCAGCAATGCAGCAAAATATAATTTGTAGTCTTGGTAGACACTATTTCTGTTTCTGTATTTGGGAGGATATCAGACATCCATCTTGTGAGTGGAAATGTTTCTTGTACTCCAGTGAACATAACAATTAAACCTGTTGTAAATAAAGAAATGCACGGAGATAAAGACTCATACAATTCTCATTCTGAAAGTGTTTATAGTTGTAACATTTACTTTCAAATGTTAGCTGAATGTGTGAAAGTTAAGCAGGCAGAGGACTGCTTTGTCTGTTCCTATCTTTCAGCTTCTGAAGCCAAAGGAGCTGACCACTTTCATTTACCTTTGTCGTATTCCTTCTCTTGTACTATCATTCTCCATTCATTCTATCATCAACATGTTACTAAACTGTTCTGCACTGACTACGACAAACCTATAGAAGATGTACCAATTGTGACTAATGGAAATATTTATTTGTGGTCTACTAAACATCCTTACCTTTGGAGCATTCATACCCTCAATGTGCGTTGCATTACATGATGTTAAGATTAGAAAACTATCGACTTTACTAGACAGGCCTTGCTACTAACACTTTAGGCATCTTAACAGTTAATAATAAAGAACTGCCTGCTACAAGAGCTATGATTATACAAAATAGGCTGGCACTCGATTTGATTCTCGCAAAGGAGGATACAGTCTGCAAGTTAATTCACACTAGAGAGTGTTGTATGTACATCCTGAACAGTTGTGTTCCAAACCTCACAAATATCACGCATGAACTAACAGAGTTGGAAGAGACAGGTGCCTGGGAAGGAAAAGTTCTGTATTCAAATCTATTGGAAAGTGATTTGCTAAGATAAGCAAATGGCTAGAAAGCACAGGGGGAGCAATACTGAAGTTGCTTTTAACACCTTTCTTTATCATACTAATTGGCATTGTAAGTGTGCCTTTCATTCTAAAATTTTGTAAAGGAATTTGATCAAACAATGGGTTAAATTGTGGACTAAATAAGCTGTCAGCAACATCAGGAAGAAAGTTGAAGCGAATTGATATAAAGGTTGAAAAGATGCAAAGCAAACTTCATGACACCATAAAGGATTTGGGAGAATCCAAAGAAAACGAACTCCAAGTTGATGAAACTTTCATAAAATAAAGTGATAGATGTGATGATTTAGAATCAGTTTTTAGTTTACATAGCATTTAAGGTATTAAAATTCAAGCTTGTGGTAACGAACTGAATTAGCGCTTTCTTCCATTTTGAAATGACGTTGCAATACATTATGTGATCGTTGCTGTTTTCCTGCTATAATAAAGAATTGTGAGCTTTGCGCTGAAAAGACAGGAACTTTCACAGTTTTCTGAGCGTGGTGTACCCAATCAAGGACAACCTGGCTGTCTCAGACCACACTGTGTACAATGTTTCAGCTCGTGTTACCTAAATAGACTCTCAGAACCTCTGAATTTAATGACATAGAAATGAGGGAATCTTCAAATGTATTCAGAAGTAAATTGTTTCTTCTTCCTTGTTCCCATTGGTGCATATCTTGAGAACCATGTACTTGTGTAGTACTGTGTGAAATCCTTTGCCTAAAGTCCCATAAATGCACATGATTTTCCTCTGTATGAGGGGCCCCCATCTCCCTTTCTTGGAAGGCGAATCTATGCTGGATTTTCTATTGAACTTTACTGAGTTCTTTGTACTTACGATTCATGTGCCTTGGTGCTTAATTTACAGACCGTTTATATTCGATTTTTTATTCTCTCTATAAAGATTTAAAGCTTTGGCCCGTGTCCGTCATTCCTATTGCACATTTAGCAAACCAAAAGATCTGGGCGACTCAACACCATTGCACGTCTTAATGTCAATAGGAATGAACTGCAGAGCTCAGCTGCAGATAGATTTTCATGGCACAGCTCTCACTATGAAGGTTGTTAGCAGTTTAATTACCAACTTTTGGCGAGGGCAGGGGCAGAGTTCAGATAGGCTGTTCATGCAGTGAGATTTTGAAAAACATAATAGGTGGCACATTTATTGGTAGAGCACATGAAAAGGTTGAAATTTTACATTACACGTGATAGATAGGGATACATAAAATAGCGACAAGTGTAGTAGAGGCATCGTAAAAGTATGCTTTAAAAAAATTAGATTAAGAAAACATTTGTAGAATAACATCAATACATATAAATGAAGTTGCACTAATGAGGGGCGTGGCCAAGCCGTTAACCAAGATTGCCGCACGGCATTGAAGCTCCGGCGCCCAATGCCCCTTTAATAGCAGATAATGCTTGATCTGGTAGTCCCCACCATTGTAAATGCCGCAAGGAAAGTACTTCACACAGTGGTGACAGAGCCGAGGCCGGAGACATCCTGTGCTAATTCCTCGTCGGCTGCCATCGATTCCTGCGGGCGGAGGCGTGCGGAGACCCAGCCTGCCTCGGAGGCCCCGTGACGATAGGGGCCGTGGGTGAGCCTGAGGCCAGAGCAACGGTGCTCCGCTGGGTCCCCTGCCAGCCTGGGCCACCAAGACAGAGGAAGTGAGGGTGGCGCTCTCATTGCAGCATCCGGCTGAGTGAACGGGGTCGGGCCACGACACGCGCGGCCTAGTGAAAGGGATCGGCGCAAAGACCTGGGGCAGAGACCCACGCGGACTGGGTTCACCACTGCCTCCCTCCCCAGGCCCAGCAACACCCTCATAGGCCCCCCGCTGCACCGGGACTGCATACGCACACCTACCCACTTTGGAAGAGAGGCGCATGATCAATGGAGGAAGAACTTTGAGGTGGAGCTGCGAACGCAGACAAACAACCCCAAAGGGGGTAATTGTATACCTCCGCAGCATCAGAACACAACCACGTTGAGCCGGGGGTGCAAATTAAGCAGCAACAAGAGGGACAGTATCTCTTAGAACTGGGGAAGTGACTACAGCTGATCAGGCAATCCCTAGCATACAGCGAGGACTGCCTGCGCCTGGGACTCGGCTGAACCTACAAGGCCAAGAAATACTATGAGTGGCTAGGTGCGAATGCTTGGTGCAGAGGCCCGGCGCATCAGCTAGACCAGGCCAGATTCAACTGCGCCTCCTTCCACCAGGCCCAGCAACACCCCCACCGGCTCATGGACTGGACCCACCAAACTGTGAAAGCACACATACACCTCTCTAAGCTGGTGCAGAACCCACGGGCATTGGGGGCAGGGCCCTAAGACAATAGTGTAACACAAGCGACTGGCATGGGAGGGAGCACCGTCATTCTCATTGCCCTCGCCTACTGCGGAGACCCCAACATCTCGTCTGTAACTCACTCAGCTGATACCCTTGCACATAGCACAGAAATGGGTTGTGGGGACCCCAAACAACGCAAGCTGAACTTCGATAGGCCGGGCACATCAGAGCGCACAGCCCAGGGCCTTGATGGGGGTGGTGGACCGGAACGAAACGAGCAGCATCCCGCCCTGGAATGCGCCGCAGCTATAATGGCAGAGCTCCCTGCTGGGTTCCGCGCAATAGACTCCAGATTTGATTCTCTAACTTCCAGGCTGGATAGAATGGGAGAACGCTTGGATGGACACAACACCAGGCTCGATGAAGCAGAACAGCGCAACTCTACCCATGAAGACCAAGCCACAGATACTACACGCCGGCTACAGCAAGTGCTCAAGACCGTAGCCATAAAAAACAAAGACCTGGAGGCCAGGTCACGGAGGAATAACAATCGCATCCTGGGCCTGGCGGAATCCACAAACATCAGGAGGTCTGAGATATTTTTTTAAACGATGCTGATGGAACTGTTCGGAGCCAATAAATTCTCCAAGACCTTCATCGTCCAAAGGGCACATAAATCCCTCGGCCCATGTCCCCCTTCGGGTGCTCCCCTCGGCCCATAATCGCCCACCTGCTTAATTACAGACACCGCAACATGATCCTCCGCCTGGCTCGGGAGAACTCGCCGGTGCAATATCAGGGCACGGTGCTCTCCTTCTACCCGGACCACACAGTTACAGTCCAAGAAGCCCGTCGCAAATTTGTAGAAGCCAAGCGGCAGCTCCATACAATGGGCCTAAAGTACGCCATGCCTTATCCGGCAAAATTGCGGGTACTAGTGGGCGACAAACCCTGTTTCTTTGACAGTCCTTCTGACGTGCTGTCTTTCTGCAAGCAACATCAAAATAATGCCCATAGGAGCCTTGCCCAGTCCTCTGGACACTCCTCTCCGGACCGACAGCTGGCTGCGAGTGCTGAACTCTTCACCTCGGAATGATGGTCGCCTAAGCTCCCTAACCTTGCTGGCACTCGCCTGTCACGCTGTTAAATACCAACTGGAACTGATAAGATGATTGCGACAAGTGTTATAAAAGTTTCTGTATAGCTATTTTACAACCTGCTTAGCTTAAGAAATGGGCATCAGACGTCCGAGGCATCGTCCGCCTCCTACGGATGAGAATAGTTTGTCTTTAGGTTTTTTAGGTCTCGCCTTGCTATCGCGTAAGCGATCGCAAAGCGAGACTATAGGGGCTTTTAAAAGTGCTCCCAAAAAGCTGATTACATTGCTAGCACGCGCACAATCACGCGCTTGGTGCCGCCATGCACTACGCTTTTTGGTAACACTTCAAAGGGTTCGCTCCCCCGCCCCCAAGCGCGCGCGCGCGCCACGCTCCGCCGGGCTTGTTTTAATTAACTTCACACGTGGCGCCCATTTCATAAGCGCCGTGCTTTCAACTTTAAAGCGCCATCTCCCCGTAGGCTGCCCTCCCTCCCACCACCAAACACAGGCTGCCTATGGAACTTTCCTCCCACCCCTGCTGCCAGGTTAAGGAGTTTATCGGTCGCCCGGAGTAGACTCTTCCGCTATGTTTTGTTTGCAGCTTGTTTCGAATTGCTAACCTGTATCGTTGTCTGAAATATATGACAAACCGGGTCCCAATCTCCACTTTAATCGCCTGAGCGATGCATTTGTCACCTGAAGAGTTGTGTGCGAGGAAAAACGTCCAGCGCGCAAGACACGAGTAAGTTTCACAAGTAAGTGAGACAATTATAAACATCGACCTTCAAACCCGTAAGGCGTTAAAACAATTGAACATGCCGGCTTCAAATTCGGAAGCACTTCTGCTGTTGCGGCTGAGGGTGCAGCACCGGAACACTCCGCCTTTCGAAGTTTCACTTCAGTTTCCCGAGATTAAAATTCCGCTGCACAGTAACATTTGAATCGAAATGCAACCCAGTCGCTAATAATTTGTAGGACTATAGCATGAGAGCAACATGCTTAATGTATCCCGAACAGTGACCGGAGAGCTGCAGCTCACTTTCAAAAAGAGCAGCATGCACGCAGTGGCAAATGGCGATTTTCTTTTTTTTTTTTAAGCTGCTAAGATCTCTCTGGGGTAGTTCTCCAGTTATGAAGTTGATTCCAAGTTCTACCGGTTGCACATGTATCACAAATGAAATATTTGTCGAAGTAAAATTATCATTTAACATCTACTCACAAACAATGCTGTAAACTAAATAGTCGTATGCGTTATTAAAAAAATCTGAGGTGGTTTTTCCAACCGCCGTGAAACTAGTCATTTTTATTCGTAAAAACGCTCGAAGTGAGTAAGTGCAGGAACACCTGAGTTTGCGCGCCTGCCAGTTATCAGACATTGCTTCTCATCACGATCCGTTGTTTCTTTGTTGAAGACACATCTCTTTTTATTGTTTATTTCACTGCTTGGAAGACGTCGTATGATACATTGTTGGTGTTTTCGACGTCCACAGTAGATGCAAATTGTTTCATTGTATCTTGTATTTTTCGAATCCAGCGATTTTTACTTAAATACACCTACGCTGTACCAGGTAAAGTAAAATAAAAACCGATACATTCCATCGATGCAGAATTCATTACGCTCCAGAATACTTTCTGTACTCCATCCCTCTCCCCAAAAAAATATATAGTGCTGATTCGTGATCTCGAGTTACTTCGTAGCACAAGTGTGTTATCGGAAGGTGTCTAATACTGGAGCGGGCTCGAGCCTTCGGAAGAGTTGGGCTGTGTTGCGGGCACATACATTTCTCGTACCCAGAGGGGTAGTTTTTAGGTCTCGCCTGACCCAGCGCATGCGCTGGTCTGGCGAGACTTATTGAGAGGGCTCCAAAAAGTGCTACCAGGCCAGCCTAGAGCTACAGTGCATGTGCGCGGGCGCGCGTGGCTTTTACCGCGATTACTTTCACTTTCCCGCTTTGATGCTTGATCGCGATCACTTTCACGGCAGCACGGCCGCTTTGCATAGCCAATAGGTCTCGCATTTGGGACCTTTTAAGTATTTAGTTATGCAACTGTTGCATGGCTAAACACTTATAAGGTCCCAAAGGCGAGACCTATTGGCTATGCCAATGCTTGTTCTTCTATATGTTGGGATGTAGGGTATTCACCGGACCGTTGAGCCCAGGTGTGGGTTGGGGGTGGGAGTTGTTGTTTTTCATTGGGGTTTTATTGCCTGCACATTCCTCTTTTTGGTATTTGATGTTTTTTTATTATTTCTCCCCCCTGTATTCTTCCCTCTCCACATTCAATACGGATGATGCTGTACATCGGAGGTACTTATACATACACCTTTCCTTATGGCCATGAACTCTGACGCCACTGTTGAGGCCAAGATGATCACCTGGAACATGCGAGGGCTTAATAACACCAGGGAATGCAAACTAGTACTTGGGTACCTCAGGAGACATAACGTTAAAATAGCATTCCTACAAGAAACCCATCTTCCATCACAAAGCTCCCCTCCATTTGCCTCTTCGTGGGGGCCTAATAGATACTTTGCAAGTTACAGCACTTATTCCCACGGAGTATGCCTCCTTATTCATCATACCCTCCCCTTCACACACACGCTTACAATATCCGATACACAAGGGAGGTATCTCTTGGTGATGAGAACGCAGATGGGAAAAACAGTTATATTCCTCAATGTCTACGCACCCAACATAGATGCCCCCGCTTTCTTCTCCGATCTCCACACTATGCTTGGCCGCTATGAATACGACACACTATTTCTTGGGGGGGATCTGAACCTATGGCTGGACCCCAGCTGCGACTCTTCCAACCCCATACAAAATATAAAACCGCACGCTCACCGAGCAATGTGGGATTTAATACAATCTTTAACCGTGCATGACATCTGGCGTTCGCACCATCCGGATGCACCGGGATGCACGTTCCTTTCGGCACCACACTCTACCAGGACACATATAGACTACTGGCTCACTGATGCACTAAGCTGGCAGTGGACCAGGGATATAGAAATGCTGCCCGCATGCTGTCGGACCATGTTCCAGTGCTCCTTCACTTACAAATTCCACACTCCACTGGGTGGGAACAAAGATGGTCCTTCCCAGCCACGGCCCTGCTGGATGTGCTGTTTAAATCTGAACTACAAGAGACGATAACTGAATACTTCACTCTAAGCACAGGCTGAGTGTCTCAATATGCAACACTCTGGGACGCCTTTAAGGCCTTTGTCCATAGTATCTGCATATCCAAGCAGGCTGGGGTCCTGCGCTCAATACGTGGCAGCCTTGCCAGGGTTGAGGCAGACCTGGCGCATTTGGACAATTCACCAATCACACCAAACACCTTTAGCTTGGGCAACGCCCTCATACATGATGAGTTCAATTAACATGCAGACAGTGAGGCCGCTCTATTGGGCAAATACCACGCAGCGCGTCGATATGGAGAGGGGGAGCACCCTGGCAGGACACTGGCGTGTCTGGTGCGAACGCCGAGGGCCGGACATATAGCAGTGCTGAGAAGGTCGAACAAATCAGTAGCTACTTACAATGCTGATATAATATCAGAACTAATCACTTATTACCAGTCTCTATATGCAAGCAAACTCCGGACTGTTTTATCGGTGATAAACAGGACAGAGCCGACTGTCCCAGCAGCAGTAGCCCTTCTCAATGCAGAGAAGGCCTTTGACTCTCTAAAGTGGCCATTCCTCATTGCCACACTTTGCAAACTTGGCAACCCAGCAAACTTTATTGCTCTCATTGCATTGCTATACTCATCCCCCATGGCTCGGCTCCAAGTGAATAGCTCTCTGTCCAACCCCCGTTCCGGATCACCCGTGGCGGATGTATGTCGTTACAACGCACACTTTTACAACGCATGCACTTACAACGCATTTTTTCCAACGCAAAATCCATTACAACGCATTCCATTACAACGCATGACACTACAACGCATTTTTAAAAACTACCTTTACAACGCATTCCATTACAACGCATACTACCTTTACAACGCATACCATTACAACGCATAATATTAAATTGCATTTAAGGTAAGTATTAGATAGTATAGGGGTAAAAATTACTTTTCTAACTCCAGGGGGTGCAACAGTAGGGTAAGTGTTGGATAGTATAGGGGTAAAAATTACTATTCTAACTCCAGGGGGTGCAACAGTAGGGAAAGGGTTGGATAGTATAGGGGTTAAAATTACTATTCTAACTCCAGGGGGTGCAACAGTAGGGTAAGTGTTGGATAGTATAGGGGTAAAAATTACTATTCTAACTCCAGGGGGTGCAACAGTAGGGTAAGTGTTGGATAGTATAGGGGTAAAAATTACTATTCTAACTCCAGGGGGTGCAACAGTAGGGTAAGTGTTGGATAGTATAGGGGTAAAAATTACTATTCTAACTCCAGGGGGTGCAACAGTAGGGTAAGTGTTGGATAGTGTAGTGTAATATTATGCGTTGTAATGGTATGCGTTGTAAAGGTAGTATGCGTTGTAATGGAATGCGTTGTAAAGGTAGTTTTTAAAAATGCGTTGTAGTGTCATGCGTTGTAATGTCATGCGTTGTAATGGATTTTGCGTTGTAAAAAATGCGTTGTAAGTGTAGTGCGTTGTAAAAGTTGCGTTGTAAAGGTTGTTCCCCCCCGTGGCACTAGCCAGGCCTGTCCCCTGTCCCCTCTACTTTTCAGAGTTGCCATGGATCCCTTAGTCAGGCATTTACAAGACAAACACATGTTCCATGGCCTTCAATTTCAATCAGGACCCCTGCTGATATCCATGAATGCAGACAAAATTGTGCTTTTTATTAGACGCCCCAGTACAGATTTGCAACCTCTTATCAACGAGATCTGCCGCTTCGGCGACATGTCCGGGTTGCGAATTAACTAGGACAAATCGGAATTGTTCCCAATCACCGACTCAGCCAACCCAGGAGGAGATAAGATTCCTCTCCAATGGGCGATGGATACTACCAAGTATATAGGTATTATTCTACATAAAAATAAGGAACAAGTTATCCGCCTTAAATATGGGCCATCCATTGACCAGCTTACCTCGCAGATTGAGAGATGGATCCAACTCCCTATATCTATGGCCAGACTTATTGCCCTCATTTAAATGAATGTCCTTCTCCGTTTTTTATACTTATTTGTTAACATACCAATCCCACTTACAAAAACCTTTTTCATGCAGCTGCGGGGCCTGCTTATTAGCCTGGTCTGGGCAGGACGGATAGTTCCCGGTAGTTTTCGTGAAGGAGCCAGATGGACGTATTTTGACTGCAGAGGGAATTCTTCCCCAACCATCCCTTTTTAATTCAACAGAGGAGGACTAACTGCCGCACCACAGCCCATTATGTATGCATAGGACCTGCACGTGGCCGGGCATGGATATATATGTCTCATGCAACTAGAAAATTGCTTCTTTAATATTTATTACTCAAGATTATTGACTTCCCAACTTCGATTACTACCTTTAGGACACCATCGGAGAGCGGAATCCATAAGCAACAATGTGCTACACGTTTTAAACTAAAGGACCCCATCGCGGAAACAGTTTCATCGGACTTCCGCTTGATCGGATTTGCACAAAGTATATGCTGAGTAGCGGTTAAGTTGTATTTAAAGCTGTAAGACATTGGAAGAGCCCGGAGAGATACGTGTTATCACTTGGAAAGTTCATTCTCATCCCTCATCTCTATAAAAAGTCGGTTGTGTATATTATACGGAGCCTCCAAATGTATTAGTCTCATCCTGTATAATGTGTTAGACATATTGTTTCTCTAATACTGAAGCACCTCACTACATCAGCGCCCTTATGAAGGACAGTACATGGGATTTCCGTAACCCGCGTCGGCGCAATTGTGTTGTTTGATTTGTACATGGTGTCTTAAGTTGTAATGTATTGTTATTATGTTAGTCATTGGTATATTGTGATTTTTGAGTATATGTTCTTTTTTGTTTTTTGTCAATTGAATGTTCTATGTGGAGACATGTACCATAATTAAGTGGTTTGCTCCCCTTTTTCTGGGGCTCCTTTGTCTGAGACAACTTTCAAGTAAAATACTGTGTATGCTGAATTTATTATATATTTATATATTTATATCTAAAAAGAATTTAAAGAAAAGAGAAATTATATGTTTACTATTTTGATAATAAAAACAGAAACCTTAAAGAGAATTGTTATTTTTCCTCTGTGGGACATTTTCTATCAACTTATGTAGGATTTGAATATTTAATAAGGGGTTTAGTGCTGTATATTTTGTTGGGCAGGTCGGAGATCACAAATAGCTTGGGACAGCTTAACACTTCCTTATGAGCTAGGGGGATTTGTGGTCCCTGATCTGCACCTTCACTACCTGGTTGCACAAGTGCAATTTGCCCAACATTGGTTTTATCCAGATGCCCGCATATCATACACAAAGCCCGAAAGAGATTTGGATGCTCCTTCCTCCCAAGGTGCACTGTTCCTCCTGGGCATACCGCTCGACCCAAACAACATATAACCTCTATCCACCACCTGCTGGGCCTAGCGCAGATTGAGCCGTATACTGGGTACCGGCTCTCTATACTCACCAGGCCTCCCACTGCAAGAAAACCCATTTTTACCACTCACCTCTGAGATGGTGATTTAATGCATCCTCAATAAGCTGCAACTCTGCACCATCGATTCCCTATTCCCTGATGGACAGCTAATAACCATGGCGGATCTATCCACACAAACTGAGATGTCTTAAATGGATAAATTCATAGCGACCAGAATGCTCAATGCTCCTCACTCGGCCACCCCTTCTTTCCCTTCTCCTCCTGAAGAGTTCACACCACTTACGCTGCTCATAACAGACAAAGATGGAGCCCATTTGGTCACCAAGCTGTACTGGGCAAGTATGGCGCTGAAACAAGTGCAGGACAGGGGGGTGTGGTGCCGTTGGGAGGAGGACCTGAGTCAACCATTGACTGACAAGGAATGAGCTTATAGTCATGAACAGATAAAGAGGGTAACCCTTAACCATTCACATAAATTGCTTCACTTCAAGTTTATACACCGAATTTACATCACCCCATGACAACTGACCAAATATGACCCCACCAAATCGTCAAACTGTCCAAAATGCCAAGCTTTGGACACAGATTTTGCCCATATGACAAGAACATGTCCCCCTGGACTGACGTGTTCGAAATGATCTCTGACATAATCTCCACGCCGCTCCTCTCCTCTCCAAAACTGGCCTTGCTGGGAATAGTTTGTGGTATAAAACTTTGCTACTGCAGGTTCCTCTCCATAGCGCTATTATTAGCGAAAAGAGAAATTGCGCTGTATTGGGGTACCAAACAACATCCAAAGAAGGAAGCGTGGCTCCGAAGCATGACTTACTGTGATATGCAAACCGAAATCTATGCTACACTTCAGCCTCCAACCTCGCGACCCAAAGACATTTGGCATGTTTACCGCTGTTTACTACAACCGACACAACAGGCCTCTCCAACCCTCTCTCCCACATACCGGCCAGCGCCGGATTGACCTACATCCATGGCTCCTTGACAACTATCCTCAGAATCGACACACTAGACTTGTACATACTCCCTGCCATACCAGATGGGATACTAGTGACCTACATATTCATCATTCTTACAGTAACTACCTTAGAGAAACTCTGGTGTACCTCCAGTGTGGCCTTTATATTTGAACATACAGAGCACACATGTGGAACCCCCCTCTTCCCTCTCCCCCCTTGTCTCCCCTCCATCTTGCCCCTCTTGTTGTTTTTTTTTATTTTTTTTCAACACTAACACATGGAAGGTCTTAAACCCTTCAGGAAAGTGATGCTGACATTCATCTTTTTGTTGTTTATATGTATGTGAATTTAATCAATAAAACACACCAAAAAAAGAAAAGTTGCACTAATGAAGCATGCTTATAAATGGAAGTTTGTGCTTAAATGAAGTAGCTTAGTAATATGATGCCTATTATTAGTAAGCATCATTTTGAAAAATGTAAACAATGAAATATAAACTTGATATTTTACAGAATGATATTAGAGATATTATAGAATATGTAAACATTCAAATGAGATAAGAATTTTGACCATCGAAAAACATGCATTTATGAGATTAATGAGAAAAGTTTGTGGTAGTAGGATATTTTTTAACATTAGACATTTCATGTAATAATATTTGTGAAAGTTTATACATTATATGTGAATTGATTTAAATTCATTGAAAATGAGGTAGAGCTCAAGCTTATTTCATTTAACTATATGATGCTAACTTAAAGGCCTTCTTTTTGAGAGGTTCTTTCACTGGTATTGACCTTTCTCCTGCTTGAATACAAAGGATCGTTCTTTGCAAAGATGTAATGTTCCTTGACATAGCTCATTTTTTTTAATGTTCACAACAAAATGTTACTGTGGGAATAGAATTTTAGCTATGACCATAAACTGAAACTTTGTATTTCTTTTTAGCAACGTTAGGCCTAATTGGACGCAGAAAGTTTCATTTTTCATGACAAGCATGGGAAATTAGCTCAATGTTTCAATCATTTTAGGTGATGTGATGTGACCATAAGCCACGTGATGGACTTTCGATGGTGGTGTGATGTTGCACCACTAGGACGTTACCAAAGAACTTATGAAAGTAGAACCCCAAAGGAGGGGCAACGCAGAACCCCACTTACAGATTTTACTTTTGAGATGCTTTCCAAAGCATGCTATATTGCATTACAGGTTTAAATGCAACTTCATCCGGAGTTTGGTTTGATGGACGTAACAACTCTTGCAATTACTCATTTTAATCACTATGGCTCAAGTCTACTGAATTGTCGGTCTTCATAATTGTGGAGTATTTACATTTGGTACCGCCTTCCAATATGAAAAACACATCTTAATAAAATGTCTTGTTAAACAAATACTAGGATTGCAGCCAAGGCATGACTAAAAGGCTAGGTCTGGAAAGAACTTGCTTACTTCCCTAAAATACACACTGAGATTGGCACACAGGATTTGGATAAAATCCTAAAGTAACGACAAAAAGAGTAGCACTGGGTACACGAGATTGACTATAGCGATTTACAAGGGCCTGTGAAGTCAGCAACAAAGTTGTCTTCAGTCAGGAAAAACAGAGAGGCCTTAACCAGGCTGACAAGAGCACAGCTTCTGTTAACATTTTATTCTACATTGTCCCCACAGCCGTATTTGTCTTTAAATATGAAACACTCTATGAGAAACAATTTGATAAGAATGAGATTTACGTTTCTACCCCTTAAACCCTTATAATCATGGAAAAACACTGAGGTATGTGCCTCCTGCAGAGGGAATGGATATAGTGCTGAATCAATAGAACATGTAATCTGCTTGTGTCTTCTTTTACAGTCCCTCATGTAGCATATTGATGCTACACCCACTAGGACCTTCTTGGTTCCAGGGCAGATCCTAAATAGGAACTAATTGACATGAGGGGAGGTGTTAGATGTGGTTATGGGAAGTATGATGAATTCAGGAGAATAAAGTAATGCCCAACCGAAGCTCAGTGTGGCTCAATCTATGTGCATGCTCCAGGGCTGGGGAAGACGCTACCCCACAGAAGGAAGTACCTGCACGCATATTTTAAAAGACTGGGAGTTAGGCCCATCATGGCAGCAATTAATGAGTGCCTGTGAGGTGTCGCCCTTCAGCTTATGAGCCAACTACTAAAATTCATGCAGCGAGTCACACCACAGCTGGACAAAGTAAATGTGACCCTTCACGTACAGTCATGCACACTGTATGGATGTATGACGTTACAACGCATGCTATTACAACGCATACCTTTACAACGCATTTTTTACAACGCTAGTACTACTACAACGCATTACTTTACAACGAATTCTCTTACAACGCAAAACCTATTAAAATACTGAAAAGTGCTGTTACAACGAAATATATTACAACGCATACCATTACAACGCGATTTTTTTTTTTTTTTAATTAAAAGTACAATAAAATCTGGCACGGGATGCAGGGAAATTAGGGGTTTTAGGGTGGGGAAGTGTATTAAAACGTGGAGAAAAACTGTACGTAAATCGACTGAAATGCATTACCAAATTAATACTCGGGTATCAAAATTAATACTCGAGTATTAAAATTAATACTCAAAATTCCCCATAAAATTCCGTTTTCACACATTTCTAAGTTTTTAAAAAATAACGAAAATATAAATAACAGTACAAACACATTTTTAACATGATTAGATCGCAAAGTAAGTAAACCAACTAAAACATAACACACATACACATAGGCGCCATTTTAACCATCTCACTTGTAAAACTTGTCCTACCACAGTTTCTATGTAAACAATACCAAAAGACATGTTCCAAAATGGATGCCAAAACGGAGCAAATGATTGAAAACAATATTTGTTAAAAAGCATTTTTAAATTATCATTTTCCACAGTAAAACAAAGCATTAAAAAAAACACAACGAACGCAGTTTTTAAAAAAATTAATAGTGACACAGAGTAAAACTTATAAATACATGGAAGACACCATTTTGCACTCAGTTGATTATCAACTAGCAGAGAGAGCAGACGTGATAAGCTGACCCTCTGTCACCTGCACTGCGACCTCCTCAGAGAGAGCACGAAATTCACTCGTGAAAGCATAACAACACAACAACTACTAGTAAGTCATTATTATATTTTCAAACGTTGGTTTTGAGGAAAATATATTTTCATAACCCCAAAAAAATTTAATTTAAATTAATAATAATAACTTTACAAATGTACTGTTTCCAATATATTATCACTAAAATTAAACACAAACTTAAAACAAGTATTTTATTTTCAAAAAGCAGAACATCGGAAGATTTTGAGATTCCACAATAGCTGAACCTATTTGGGCATCCCCACCACTTTAAAGACTGACAAACACAATTGTTAAGGTAAATGTTATTTATGTGTAATGGTTTTACTTGTAAAATTTATTTGTAAAAATTACCTACAATCATGTATGGCAGAGGTGTTTTTTTTTTAAAACTCAATCTCACCACATAATAAACGTAAAATTACCATGATGCTGGAGTAACAATTACTAATAAGACTTCAGTTAGGTACCACATCTGAAAAAGCGTTTCATATTACTAGGGCAACTATTTCTATTCTAAGTCCATGAATGTTCAGCATTTTAGTAATTTAGTAATAGTATCGAAATTACCTTTTATGTTTTTTTTGAAAAATGCTTCAAATGTGTAGTATGTTTACTTTCACCAATTGTTACTCATACTCCTTTTTCATATCTCTAATGGTTTATATATTGTATTTTTTTCCTAACCAACGTTGGCAAAGGAACAATAATTTTTTTTTTTTTTTCTCCAGTGAACATCTGTTCCCTAAAAAAACTTTAACCTCCTGCAAGCATTAGCTTAAAGGCACGAAAACAAAAAACAACTGGAAAAGGTATGTTACCTTTTCCGTATTATTATTACTATACATTATTAATCCTTCCTTTTGCAATTATACCTCCTCTAACGTACCTAATTAGAAAAGTAATGGATAGTTTAGAGAAACAATATACTATTTCTACTCTAGGAAGGTGCAACATTAGGGATATTTTTGTGTAGTGTAGGGGTACATATCTCTATTTCAACTGCAGTAAGGTGCATTGATTAGGACAGTGTCATGTAGTAATAGTTATATTGTATGTCAGTATTATTTTAAAGATACTCAGATTTAACATTTCAAACCACCGTTAATTATTTATTTATCCTCTTTTTTTTTCCAAAGATAACAATTTTGAATCGCAACTGAAATCTTGAGCCAACAAAGCAAATCATCTTCAGCCACCTCATCCAGAAAAGCAAGTTCAACAAAACAAGGTATTTATTTACAGCATGGTTTCTTAACCTTCAAAATATTAGACTAACTATCAAATTGCTAAAGTTTTCCCAAAAAAACCAATACAATTATGGTTACATTTCCACATTTCAGAATTTTATTTCATGACTAAAGGATGGTGTAGCATTACGGAAAGTGTTATGTGCTGCAACTTATATCAAATGTGCAATTTTTGTAGAAAAATTTCTAAAAACGCATTTCTCAACATCGTTCTGTTTTCTCATTTTTTTCTTTTATCACTTTTCCAGACACTTATTTTTCCATTCGACAACAAATCACCTCTTAAGTGTCTACTCCAGCCTACACACCAATCCCACTGAACAAGAGTCAGCAAGAAAAGCAAATTCGAAAGAAAAAGGTATTTTTAACCAACATTCTAAGGTGCAGCAGTTTTAAAAATGTACCATGCTGTAGGGGTAACAATTTACTATTCTAACTCCAGGAAGGTGCAGCAGTAGGGAAAGTGTTGGATAGTGTAGGGGTAACAATTTACTATTCTAACTCCAGGAAGGTGCATCAGTAGGGAATGTGTTGGATGGTGTTGGGGTAACAATTTACTATTCTAACTCCAGGAAGGTGCAGCAGTAGAGAAAATGTTGGATAGTGAAGGGGTGCAATTTACTATTCTAACTCCAGGAAGGTGCATCAGTAGGGAAAGTGTTGGATAGTGTAGGGGTATCAATTTACTATTCTAACTCCAGGAAGGTGCAGCAGTAGGGAATGTGTTGGATAGTGTAGGGGTAACAATTTACTATTCTAACTCCAGGAAGGTGCATCAGTAGGGAATGTGTTGGATGGTGTTGGGGTAACAATTTACTATTCTAACTCCAGGAAGGTGCAGCAGTAGGGAAAGTGTTGGATGGTGAAGGGGTGCAATTTACTATTCTAACTCCAGGAAGGTGCATCAGTAGGGAAAGTGTTGGTTACTGTAGGGGTATCAATTTACTATTCTAACTCCAGGAAGGTGCAGCAGTAGGGAAAGTGTTGGATGGTGAAGGGGTGCAATTTACTATTCTAACTCCAGGAAGGTGCATCAGTAGGGAAAGTGTTGGATAGTGTAGGGGTAACAATTTACTATTCTAACTCCAGGAAGGTGCAGCAGTAGGGAAAGTGTTGGATGGTGAAGGGGTGCAATTTACTATTCTAACTCCAGGAAGGTGCATCAGTAGGGAAAGTGTTGGTTACTGTAGGGGTATCAATTTACTATTCTAACTCCAGGAAGGTGCAGCAGTAGGGAAAGTGTTGGATGGTGAAGGGGTGCAATTTACTATTCTAACTCCAGGAAGGTGCATCAGTAGGGAAAGTGTTGGATAGTGTAGGGGTAACAATTTACTATTCTAACTCCAGGAAGGTGCAGCAGTAGGGAAAGTGTTGGATGGTGAAGGGGTGCAATTTACTATTCTAACTCCAGGAAGGTGCATCAGTAGGGAAAGTGTTGGTTACTGTAGGGGTTTCAATTTACTATTCTAACTCCAGGAAGGTGCAGCAGTAGGGAAAGTGTTGGATGGTGAAGGGGTGCAATTTACTATTCTAACTCCAGGAAGGTGCATCAGTAGGGAAAGTGTTGGATAGTGTAGGGGTAACAATTTACTATTCTAACTCCAGGAAGGCGCAGCAGTAGGGAAAGTGTTGGATGGTGAAGGGGTGCAATTTACTATTCTAACTCCAGGAAGGTGCATCAGTAGGGAAAGTGTTGGTTAGTGTAGGGGTATCAATTTACTATTCTAACTCCAGGAAGGTGCAGCAGTAGGGAAAGTGTTGGATGGTGAAGGGGTGCAATTTACTATTCTAACTCCAGGAAGGTGCATCAGTAGGGAAAGTGTTGGATAGTGTAGGGGTATCAATTTACTATTCTAACTCCAGGAAGGTGCAGCAGTAGGGAAAGTGTTGGATAGTGTAGGGGTAACAATTTACTAATCTAACTCCAGGAAGGTGCAGCAGTAGGGAAAGTGTTGGATGGTGAAGGGGTGCAATTTACTATTCTAACTCCAGGAAGGTGCATCAGTAGGGAAAGTGTTGGATAGTGTAGGGGTATCAATTTACTATTCTAACTCCAGGAAGGTGCAGCAGTAGGGAAATTAATGGATGGTGTAAATGTTATGTTTTAAGAAAATATTAAATTTTTTCAGGCTAATTTTTTTGTCTTTTCTCCTTTTTTTCAGATAATGTCTAGCCTGGGAGCTGCCAACTTTATTAAATCGAGGAAGGGCAAAAATTTGTTAAACCATGGTGGATACATATATAGTAAGGAAAGAATAAGTTTAACTAGAAATCATTGGAGGTGCGTGCAATACTACACTACCCATTGCAGTGGCAGAGCGGTTACTGTTGATAATTTGGTTGTGAAAACCACAGAACATAACCACTCTGCCTCTGCAATGGATGTAGAAATCAGAGAGACAATAAATGAAAGCTATTGCAAGCACCTCCAATGATTCTACAGGATCAATTTTAAGAGAGGTTGCACAGCATGTCCCCAGTCATGTTGCTAGTAACATGCCTATAATACCCAATTTGAGAAGAATTATTCAGAGACAAAAGCAGGCAAGTAACATTCAATTGTCTACACCACATACTTTCTCTGACATTAGAATTCCTCATGATCTTTCTATTTCTTTTTCTGATGAACCTTTCCTTCTGCATGACAACGAAAACCCTCAGAAACGTATTCTAATTTTTAGTACCCCACGTAACCTTGCTAAGTTAGAAAGTAGTGAAATTTGGATGATGGATGGGACGTTTAAAAGTACACCCCATCCTTTCACTCAAATTTACACTATACATGCTAAAATTAACAATAGTGTAATTCCCTTAGTGTATAGTTTGCTACCTGATAAGACTTCTGCAACATACACTGAACTTTTATCAGTGATTAAAAGTAAAACATCTGCAAGTCCTCGAAAAATAATTATTGATTTCGAATTGAGCATGATCAATGTGATCACTAAAACGTACACGGATACCCAAATTCAGGGATGTTTTTTCCATTTTTCGCAGGCATTTTGGCGTAAATTACAGAAAACATCCCTAGTTGCAGAATATTCTCGGGATAGCAAACTACAATTTGAACTAAAAAAATTAACTGCACTTTGTTTTGTTCCTCCCGATAGTGTGGACGAGTACTACACTGCAATTATAGAATCTGTTTATTATACGAGTAACGAAGAAAAATTGGCACCCATTCTAAATTATTTTGAGGACACATGGATTGGACACCTAAGCAGATCGGGTCGCAGGAGGAAGCCACGATTCCATGTGGAGTGGTGGAACTGCTACACGAGTTGTTTAGAGGGAGAAGCCAAAACAAACAATGCCATTGAGGGATGGCATAACTCCTTCAATCATACAATTGGTAAACCACATCCTAACTTCTACTCATTTTTGGAAACTTTGAAGAAGGAGCAAAGTTTCCAAGAAATGAGAATAGCACAAACACTCGCAGGTAGTCTAAACCCACGAGTAACAGTCAAAACAAGGGAAATGTCTGAGAGACTATTGGCAATTCTACAACAATTTTCGTTGTGTGTGGCTATAGACTACCTGGAAAATCTTTCTAACATTCTTTCTTTTTAAAACAATGAATTTACTTACTTTCCTGCTTTGCTTTAAATTTTACTAATTTTAAAAATTCAATTGGCATACCAAGATATTTTCAAAAAATTTTTTCAAACAAACAAGTCGGGTTATTTTTTTTTAAAAACAAATCTTCATTTCCACCAAAAAATACCAATGTTTACAAATTTACTGTCTCATAGTATTTGAACAATTTTTCTTTATCGGAACTCCATTAATAAAATTTCCGAAAAATTCCAATTTAATTACCGTCAAAACCAATCACCAAATCTCAAACAGATGTAGAATATACAAATCAAACCATATTCCGAAATGCACTTTGCAGCTGAATCATCATTTTTATAACAATCTTGAATTTTCAAAATTTTAAAGTACGCACATTTTTTGTACTTTGAAATGAAGATCGACAGTACGTTTTTTACTTCGTAAATAAACAAATCAACTGTCTGAACAGTAACTTTTAATTTTTAAAGAGTTACATACTTTTTATAACTAAATAAATAACTTTTAGCGACCCGACATAGGCATGCATTAATGACATTAATGTGGACATGTTTCACAACATTTAAGACATCAATTAGTTTTCCCACAACCTCCCCTTATTCTTTCCTGACTATATATGTATCCCTTTTAAAGGTTTAATCTATAATATCAACTGAAAATATTTCCTACCTGGACGCAGATCAGCTTCCTGCTGCTTCCTCCTCCGATGCTCTGCAAAATGGCGTATTACGTCGACGCTCACGTCCTTACGTCATCGCGTGCATCTCAATTTATAGCGGACTACTTTTTTAAAATAATCTGTAAATAAATGTTTATATATGTAAATAAAATATTTATATTTTGTTATAAAAATGTTACTTACATTGCAAAATTTAATAAAAATATGCTTATTTTTTTCATGATTTTTCAATAAATTAAAAATGTGAAAACAATAATTGTTTGCTGTCATCATTTTAAAAATAGTTATTTAAACTCCAAAATTATAATTAAATAAATGTAAATTTACTAAATATGTTCCTTACCTCGACTCTATTGTCTTTTCCCTTCAAAACTTTCTCTTTCTTCACTTTCTGAACCTTCTTTTCTTGTTCCGCGGGTTGTATATTCTGAGGCTGCCAAAATAAATAAAGGACAAAGACGCTCATAGACTTCAATGGAAAAGCGTGGGAATTTTTTTTAAAAAGTAAGTAATTAATTTTTTTACAATTTTCAAACTATTATTATTTTTAAATTGGTTAATTTATTACTCTTTTAATCTTTAAAGTATTATTTTTTGATTTAATAAAAATTTAATTTATCTTAATTTTAAAATAATTAAACCAAAAATACTCTTCCATTTCTTAAAAAATAAAGTTCACTTTTTTTGGAACTTATAAATACTCTAGTATTTTCATATGTGATGACTTAAATTTTAGATAAACACTCTTGTAATATTTTATAAAATACTCTAGTATTAAAATTTAGTTACTCACTCATATTTATTTAAAGTAAAATATTAAATACTCTTTAAATTTATAATACTTCTAAATTATTTATTTATTTTAAAAAATACTCACTAATCACTGTAATATATTTAATATTAAAATTAAAGAAACTCATTCAATTTAGAGAAATACTAAAGTATTAAATTAAGTAATTATTAAGTATCAAGTTTTAATATTTAAAAACTCTAGTAGTAATTTAACTATCCAACAAAACATTCCTACTAGACAAAATAGCCAAGTATAAATATTAAAATACTCAACTATTAATTTAACAGCTATCCAACCAAACATTTCTACTAGACAAAATACTCAAGTATTAATATTTTGATAAACTACTCACTTTTTTCAAATTACAATTGCTTTATTAAAAATAATTAAAATACTCAAGTATTAATTTAACTGCTATCCAACCAAACATTTCTACTAGACAAAATACTCAAGTATTAATATTTTGATAAACTACTCACTTTTTTCAAATTACAATTGCTTTATTAAAAATAATTAAACAAGATAAATATTTATTTTAATGGAAACACCAAGAAAAAAAAATGCGTTGTAATAGTATATGCGTTGTAAAAGTACTTACCATATAACATCTTGCGTTGTAAATGCATGCATTGTAAATGCATGCGTTGTAAAGGCATTTTCAAATAATGCGTTGTAAAGGTATATGCGTTGTAAAAGTACTTACCATATAATGGCACGCGTTGTAAAAGCATGCGTTGTAAAAGTTTTTGCGTTGTAAAAAATGCGTTGTAATAGCATAGCGTTGTAAAAGTTGCGTTGTAAAGGTGGTTCCCCACACTGTATTAAAGGTCCTATAGGACAGTGCATTTTTGCATCACTTTCAATTGGCAACCTATCGAAGATAAGAACGAGGGCTCAGTGTGAAGTAACTAGTGTAGCATTTTGAACACACTGAATAAAACACCATCATTAAACATATTTTTCAGGTGGATTGGAACTACTCACAAGACTTACATGTGCAACTGGCTATTTAGCAATGTATTCAATGCACCCTGTAGCTCTAGTATGTGATCAGAGATATCCATGATGCATCTGCACAATTTACTAAAGGATCCATTTAACAAGTAAAGCACTTGGCACTTTATTGAAACTTTATAACTAAGGAGGATAGCTGTAGAGCTCAAGAAAGGATGCGTTAACAAGCACAGAACTTGGCATTTTTTTGAAACTTTAAAACTAAGGAAGATAGCTGTAGAGCTCAAGAAAGGATGTGACGTTAACAAGCACAGAAATTGGCATTTTATCAAACTTCACACCTAAGGAGGATAGCTGCAGGGCTTGAGTTTCATTTATGCCCTAAGCACATTAACTGTGGCTTGGGCAATCCTGATGCTAATTCCATGTGCATGACTTGTATGATAATAAACACAGCAATCTGCGAAGGGCTTAGCTTGGGGGGGTTTGCCACTACATTTGATCGGATGATTAACCTTGCTTTATAAATCCTGATTGATTGATTGATTGATTGATTGATTGACGGAGAGATGCATTGACCCTCCCACAACTCGCAAAGGAAGAAAGTAACCAAAGAAGTTGTTGAAGAATTAAACTTGTGCAAAGCAAATACATTAAACTGGACTCTTCCAAGTCACAAAGAAGGCAGTTGAAGAGCGAAATTGAAATGCAGTGAGTCTTGGGATGCCAGATGGCTGGACTACCTGCAAAGGAGAGACTGATCCCAAAGCAAATACAGCACTCGTAGCCCAAGCCTAGGTGGAGGCTAGGAACCGTAGATATGATTTTTTAAAGTTTTAAGAAGAACTAGTTCCAAGAAGAACAACGTGCAAATGATAGTCAATAATGCAGTAGAACAGGACCAAGGCACAATTTGACGCTGGCTACTATGAAGTACAGGTCGGATACCCTAACAAGGTTTGTCCTGGTCATTTTACCTTCTGAATTACACTTCTAACCCCCCACAGGACATCAGGGGAGACAGGTAGAGATTCACACTGTGGCAGGCAGAGGACTACAGGAAAGTCCAGTCTAGGTCCCTATGCCACTGATCAGCTGCAGGGAAAGACCTCTTATAGCTTGTTGTGTCCCTGTAGCGTTAACAAGAGGCCAGACGTATGACCACTGAAGTTCACTTCTTTGTCCTTGGTACAAGAGTGAGAAGAAGCCCAGTTTTCTAGGCTCTTCTCAGGTCTGAGACAGTAGGTTCAAACCTCTTCTGACCTTCCATAGGTCCAGGAGTGTTCTGAAGTGGAAGCCTGGAGATGCCACATTTATATCTGGCACAAGCTAGTGGGTGGGAATGGCCTCTCGGGTGCCCTAACCAATTAAGTAAAGGCTCCTGAGACTAATCCTACCCACTTGAGGTGTTTTTAAGATGGCCAGATACAGCAACACTAAACTTGGGCTCTGGGGGCAGGGGGTGTGAGTGAGGGGAGTGGATTGTGGTAATATCCTGAGTCCTCTATAGGCTGGTTTCCGTCCCAAGACCAGCACCATTGACCAGGTTTTCAGGTTCTTGATATTGTATTGGAGGACAGTGGTATTAGAAAAAGGCGTCCTGTACGCAGTGTTTGTCGACCTGCGGGCGGCATTTGATCTAGTCCCGCGTGGCAAACTGTGGCAAGTTCTTCAGGGACTGGGGATGGCACCGGAGTTGTTGGCACTTGTCATTCGCTTACATGAGGACAATTTTGCTCGGGTACGTTGGGGTGGGCCAGGAGAGGTTACGGACTCCTTCCCCGTGGAGAGAGGAGTGCGGCAGGGCTGTGTCCTGGCACCTACCCTGTTCTCGCTCTTCGTTAACGGGGTGGCCGAGTTCCTCTCCCGGGTCCCCACAGATGCTCCGGCTATGGCTGGAGCTCGCGTCCCAGTCCTCATGTTTGCGGATGATACTCTGCTGATTTTGAAAACTCCGAGTGCCCTCCAGCTTACCTTGCGGCGCTTCGAGGAGTTTTGCCTATTGCGTGGACTAGAAGTTTATGGTGCTTAATGGCCCTAGACCTAATAAGATCTATAGACCGTTCAAAGGTGTAATTCTTATGAACGGATCTTCCCTAGAACAGGTTGATGCATTTACATATTTGGGAGTAACTTTACAGAAAAACATGCGTTGGAATAGCCATATAGATCTCTCATTACTGAAATACCAACAACAGACTGGCATTCTATTGAAACGATTTAAAACTTCACAGTCTCAACCAATGGAGCCACTTTTAGAGATCTACACGATGAAGATTCGTAGCTCGTCTCTGTATGGGTCTGAGCTGTGGGGGCATGGCAAAAACTCACAGCGACTGAATGCCATGGAGAACGAGTTCATCCGGAAAGTTGTTGGCGTCCCGCAAAGTACTCCCCTGCTACCACTCTTCTGGGATCTTGGTTTGAAGTCTTTACAGGATGTAGCTTACCTGCGTCCTCTGTTGTATTGGTGTAGGATATGGTCAACTAAAGAGCTTAGCCATTATGCCCTGGGCCTAAAGGAAATCATAGAAAAGGATTCCTTCCATAAAATAGATTGGCTGAGGTCTGTAAAATTGTTACTTTATCGTATGGGGTTGAGAGACCTATGGGATGATCCTTATAATGCGGTGTTCCCCTCAAAAGAGTCTGTGAAAATCAGATATTGGGAGATGATCGGTTCGGAATTATTTATCAAGGGGTGTTCATCCCTTTTAACCGGCAGATTTCTGGAATTTAAGGTTTATAGCAGACTGGAACCATATTGGGTCCTAATTGAAGTACCGTCTGATCGTAAACTCTTTTTCCAGTTTAGGATAGGTACACTCCCGCTACGATCATTCACTTCCAATTGGGTAGCAGGGTCCGAAGATAGATGCCCAAAGTGTTGTGACAAGAACAAATCTATGAGTCACTTTGTTTTTTTTTGTCCGCTCTATACCATTCCGCGCAAGAAATGGGTGCTACCTTTCTGCCGATTAATGGGTACCCGAAGGCATGAGGTGGCAATGAGAATCTTGTCTACTGACCCAAGTCCCATTATTTCAATTGCAATGTCAAAATATATAAAGTGGGCCTGGGCAATTCGGTCTAGATTGATTACTGCTAAAGTGACTTTCAATTAGGCACCTGATTGGCTTGTTATACTCTGTGGGTCGTTTCATGGTTGCATCCTAGTGTATTGATTTTTTTTTATTTTTTATATGCTATTTTTAAAGCTGACTTATAAATGTAATCAGGTATTGATATTATATGTTGATCTATTTTGTATGTGATTGTTATATGTCACTTTTACGACTTAATTGTCGAATAAAGTATTTGAATTGAATTGGTAATCATAATGTCCTCCAACATCTAATACTAAACTAAAATCTAGGTCAAAGCAGTACCTGTACCCCTAACAAACACGGGGACAGAAGTTGGTAAACCAAAGCTGAGCTTTCAGCAAGCAGACAGTAGATACACATCAATTGTTTTCCATTCTGTTTCCCTTGTTTGAAGTGTGCACCAAATGTATTGAAAACCCCCAGCAGACCGGTCAAGCAGTTATGACACTCCAGCAGACTCTAACACTGTGATGTCAACAAGAGGCCCGCTCTGATGGAGGCCAGTCTAGCAGGGGAGACAAAAGAAGGGTGCAGGCCTTGGTGTTAGCTACATCTGCTTATGAAAGGGTATTCCTCTTTGAGGTTAATCAAGTCCTTGGGCTCAACCCACAATACATCCTGTCAAGGGGACAACAATACTTCCCCACACCCAAGGCATTTTGTTGCTGTCCTGGAAGCAATTATTCCAATGCTAATTACTGGCTGGCAGAAGAGAGGTAAAGCAAAGTGCAGAATTAGCTTCCGGGGACGTTAAGAAGGGCAAAGGTAACTTTCTAAAAGTAATCTTTTCAAAATATTTATTACAAATTCAGCTTCACCAGTGAATCAGGCTTGCAATAAATATTTCAAAAAGTCAAATGATTCATTTTCAGTTGTTTCCTAGGCAGAGATAACATTTATTAAACTTAATATTTCATCCCTATGATTTCCTATGGAACAGCCAACCCCGCTACAGTAAAAATAGCTTTTAGGGCTTTCTCACTTTCAGGGCATGTTTAACATTAAACTTTTACATATCCTACTTTTAAATCTGATGAACCGTGCCTTATGCGTAATAAGGCCTACTTAAAGGTAACATAATATTATATAAAACAGAGGTCTAGGCCTTGCGAAAGGGATTATAATGACAGGTCAAATTTGCAGTTAAAGCTAGCACAGCCAGACTAGTAATAATATACCTGCAGTATTATAGGCAATACATTGTAGTTGATGGAACAACGAGTGATACAGTCCACTTGTGACATTTAACTTAACCCCTTCCATGCGGCGCGAATTCCGCCGTGGTGCTGACCGTTTCTTGCGCGGGCGGGCTCATGACGGAACGGTTCCGTCATGAGCACAGCTCAACCGACGCTCATGACGGAACCGTTCCGTCATGAGCACCGAAGGGGTTAAAGGCACTGGATACAGCTTGGTATTATATACCAGGAATGTATAGGTAAGTTAAATATGCCAATTCATGTTTATATCAATTTTTTCCTGTTGAAAGTAGAAGTCGAGGCACTTTACCCGTGGTTAACAGGTGTAAAGTGCACAGAGTTGTATAACCTGCAAAAATACGGTTCAGCAAAAAGTCCAGGGTGACCCTGCAGAAAGGGCAAATTTCCAACAGTGACAGGGCGAGGTAGAACCACCTGGTAAGACCAATGTGCCTAAATCCTTCATAACTGCTTGTGAAAAGATGGGTGATGACTCTGTATGTCCTCGTGAAAGCTGAGTCGATGTCATTTGCGACCCATAGAAAGCCAACGAGAAAAGTGGTAGACTTTCAGGGTAGTATAGGATTTTAGAAGAAAGCAGAGCATAACAACTCTAAACCACGCTTCAATGTGCAGAATACATTACAGGGTAGCAGTCAGATTTGTAACAACAGGAACACTTTGTAATATATTAGATGAATAGAACATAGATCCATTATAAAACAATATGCTTCTTTATCTGACTTCATGATGGGTAGAATGGGAGTAATACAGATGCTATAATGAGGACAAAAGCCTTTTCTTTTAACAGAGCAGCAATAACCAGGTGAAATTCTGCTTTTACTTTGGGGTGTAGTTGACATAGTGGATATAGGGAAACAGTTTCATCGGGTTCAACCTGGTTGTGACAAGATGAGTAGTGAAAATCCGGCCTACATCCGTAGCATGTTAATACCAAAAAGAGGAAGGCAATGGGGATAATGCTTCAAATGTAGCTTGAGATGAAGCATTTACACAATCATATGAAAAGAAGTGCATTCATTTTCACATAAAATGGCTGAAACAGAACTTTTCGTACATCCAAATAGAACATCACCATACAATATATAGTGCAGTTCAGTTTACACAGAAGGTCCCTCCCCAGCAGGTTCGCCCGGGAGGTGGGGCTTGAAAGGATATATTGCAGATTTGCAATCAGACCCAAGGGAATAGAAACAATTGGTAAGAGGGTGAGGAGCACATGTATTAGAAATGCCAACTACATCAATTATTTAGCCTGAGAGAGAAAGAGTGAGAAATGCAGATGCTTTTAATGCGAGTCGACTAGCGCCAATATCAATAAGGCATGAAGGAGGCTTTCCGTTTATGACACATTGTTCAATAGTCCCTTGCTGGGTTACAGGGAACAAACCTTGTAGTGAGCAATCTGCCCCTCAAGCTGTCCTAAAATGTACCTATAAGGTGAAGGTAATCTTGCTTTCAGTGTACCAGCACACAACAGTTAAAATGGTAGGAGTTAGTCCAGTGACCTGTGCCCCTGTTCCTCCACCTCTGGTTGCTCTTTAGATGTTTGTTAGCCAGTGTATGGTTTCTGCAGTGATCAGCTGCCCTATTTCTGTCCTGTTTGAGCTGTCTCAGTGCAGACTGGCAGGTGCTCCCAAACCTGCTGGAACCAAGAGTATTTCTATTGGCTCTGGTGCAACAGCTAACTCCTCCTCCGCCAGTGACTGATTTCTCTGCTTTGGGATGCAGAGGGTTCCTTACAGACATGCTGAATCAGCCCCACGATTGAATAAAACGAAACATTGGACTCTCAACCCAAAAAGCTGCAGATGGAACAAGCTGTCACTCTCCATAAAACCAGACGCGGCTGCGGCAGGTAAGAGCGGTGGGGCCGGCTGGGGGAGATTTCGAGAGATGACCACAAATGGAAAATGAATTAATTATTTTATTTTCCCTTGTGGTCGCCTCTCGAAATCCCCCCAGCCGGCCCCACCGCTCTTACCTGCAGCAGCCGCGGCTGCCTAAAACACAGAAAAACTATAATGTTACCATGAAGATCAGTCAATTTAGTGTAGTATCTCTAACACTTTTAAGGACTTATACTACCGACATATTTTGACTTTGGGCCCCAGGGGGCATATTTATGGAATAGTGGTGCAGTGCAGCGCAGCAAGTCACCTTGCTGCGCTGCATCACTGGGAGAGGGCAGGAACACACCATATTTAAGGCATACAGTGCCATATTTAAGGAATATGACAGAATGCAGCACACATAAAAAGAGGAAGAAATGAGGATAAATTAACATATTTCTCCTGTTGCATTTTTCCTGGGGAGGCGTATCTTTTTAGCGCATTCCCAGGTTTACAAGGTCTTCTAAATCTGGGGATACGTCAAAAACCATGGGAGTTGTGTGGGAACACCCATTCAATGCCCATGGAATGCCGACCCATGGCATAGTAACGCAACACAGATGACTTTGCGTCGCTCTTGAACCACGTTGCGCGGTGCAAGTGCAACACAAACCGGGTCATAAATATGGCAGCAGGAGTCTGAAAAACCCCTTCCTGTACATGTGGTTTGACCACTAAATATAGAGAATTATTGGCATGGGCAACTGGCATACTTCACCTTTAGACAAGGATACTGTAAAATTGTGTAGAAAGAGCAGCGCTAGTCGCATAAACGTCAGATGTCATGTGTCACCACCCTCAATTCTTTACAAACATGGATTTAAAGCTATCAATTCAAGCCTGGGCTTCTGTAGGCTAATGTTGCCACAAGCACATGTCAAAATAAACATTTCTGACATTTTACAAATTCTGCTTATACCATTACATCACCTGTGAAATCTACATTGTAGTCCACAAGGCCCCGGAGCATAATGTCTAAAAGGAAGCTACGCCAAATATGAGACTGGCCTGCCTTCACAATAACAGAATTCAAAGGTGCCTCCTTGCTGCATAGGAAGAAGCAAACGTTTTCTTTTGCTAAGGGCTGCCTCATATACAAAAGTCATATTGCCCTAATTTGGTGAACAAGAAAATTAATTTCTCTGTAGTCAGTAAGATATATAAAAAAACAATTCCTTGGGCAACTCTTTTTTTTTGTTTTAAATGAAATAAAGATCACTTCTACAAAAGTTGGCCATCAATGAGTAAGTCAAAGCCATCCCAACAACCAAACCTGCCACACTCTCTGCAGTAACAGTAATTAGATTTCCCCAGTCCTAAGCTGATGTCCTGATGCCACAGATGGGCCAGGGAAGCGTGTAAGTTAAAGTATTGCCACTTTATAGAAGGGACGTGTGCAGGGGTTGGGTTGTTGCATGGAAGTGGTTTTCTTGCAGATGTGGTTTTATCTTACACAACAAAGCAATAGATATCAGTCTGTGTTAAAGCAATGTGTGATATGCAAGAGAGGTGGCTGTTTAGGCCTACATTGAGTGAGTTGGTGCATATTGTCAACAGAGGAGAAAAATCCTTTCATGTTCTTCATTGTCAGTTATCTGGTTGATGGAGTGCCTAGCATTGTTTATGGATAGGAGCAACTTATTCATTGTAGGGACGGATTTTAGCTAAGTCCTTGACAACCAGGGCTGGCGTAGCAGTGGTTATCATTGATCAAGGATACCTCTGAGTCAAGTTCAATACAGTCAACATACTGCTGGATGTCAATGTAGTGGCACAAGGAGGATTCTTGGAGAATTCGAGCTAAGGGGTGAAAATCACAGACAAGAGGATGGAACCTTGGAGAACGTCACAGTGGCACTGATCGCCCTTTGAGGGAACCAGTCTGGATACATTATTATTGGTTTGCCAGGAAATAAGTGAACTTTTGCAGGGTGTATAGGCTGTGCCCATCCTGGTGAGTGTAATATTGATAAGAGCCTGGTGCTCTACCACGTAAATGCTTTATGGCAGTGGTTCCGAAACATTTAAGAAGCAAGACTCACTTTTTCGAACAACAAATGTTTGCAACCCACCTACCTTTAATGGACCTGAGACAGGGCGACTTTGTAATGTAACTAAAGCATGGTGTGGTAGCGCATTGTCATTTACAGACGGCACATTTTCCATTTAAATTCCCACTAAATTTGCATACACATACAGTTTTACTCATAAACTGCTCGTAAACTAGCAAACAAATAATAATGTGTGGAAATCGGATTTCTATGAATATTCATCAAATGTGCATCACCAAGCAAGTGACTTGATTTGTTTTCAACCTATTAAAGTCTTTGTTTCCAGCACTTTAGAATTACAAAAGGTACTTCATTTTTGCTTTAGTAACTGCTGGATTCATAGAATTCATTTACAGGTATTACTTTTTGTTGTGCATTGCAAAAAACAACATCCTACACTGTCACATAATTCACTTTAAAAACTACTCTCACTTTGCAGTCAGAGAAAGGAAAGTAAACACCAATCCTCATGTTAAAAGAATAAAGGAGCCTGCCATTTGAACTCTTTGAATCACTGGCAAATGTGACAGGTTAAACACTGAATTTAAAGGCATCTTTATTTTTTGCTCTAACTTTCATGTCCCACAAAAAATTGGCTCCTGACCTACACTTTGGGAAACACTGCTTTAGAGAGATCAAACAGCACCAAAAGGCATGATCAGCTTTATGAAGTCTATAGAGAGCATTCTGAAATCAGACTAACACAGTGGAAGAGTATTGGTGTGTTATGTTAGTGTTACAGTGTATAGCACAAATGTTGGCTTTGACATGACCACCTGGCACTTTTTTTCCCAACCTGGAGTCTGGTTCAGCTTGTGAGGATTACTATGGGTAATGTGTTGTGTTGAATGTTAGTGTATAAAGTCTCATCATGAGAAGTGTGCTGTAAGAATGACAACAGAAAACTATATATGACATATCTGTAGTGTGTTCAATGTAGGCGGGGTCTTGAATCTAGTGGGTTCTCGTGGATGTTCTGCTTGTGATACATGTTATTGAAAAGTGCTATTGTAAGCTAAGTGACTGACCATAGGAGCAATGCAGACAGAACACCTTATGTTGTTGATCGAGGTGGCTATCATTAAATTACTTACTACAAGCATTGAGTGAAGACATTTAAGCATGTACAACAAATTCACCTTTCACACAAGACAGTATCTTGATTTTACTTTGCAATTATAACCCATCACAATTTAGTGCATGCAGTGTATTGGAATTAGATTTGTCATTACATTGGCAATGTGTTGAGTTTATTCGCTGCGCTGTCGGATAGGATATCTCATAATATTGCCAGTATGCTTCTCGAAGTGAGGAAGCTCGTCACTGCATCAGATTTATAGTTATCTTATAAAACTACAAAAAAATGTTGGAGCGTGGAACTGCGCCAAAATCAGCAGCGACGCGCTCTGACATTTTTTAGCACACAGGGTTGCACCGTACGCACAAGAATACAGTGCACCCCTGTTTGTCCCCTAGCGCCGGTGCAAAACAAAACTGCCTAGCGCTAGTGCAGGCACCCTCCTGCCAAGTTGCAAGGGTGCCTACACTGCAGGTGCGATTGTTTATGTGCAGGAGGGGACACTTTCCTGCACATAAACAATCAATAATTGCAATTTGCTCTTTCTATATGTGCTGCAGAATGCAGCACACATGGAAAGAGACAAAAACAAAGAGAAATTAAGGATTTCTGCTCGTATCGCGAACCTAACGCCTGGTTTTTGGTGCTGCCTCAGCCCTGGAAATCTGGGGCAGCATCAAAAAGCAATGGGTGTTGTGGTGGAACACCCACAGCAACACCCATTGAACGCCCCTTTGCAGCAGACAACTACAGCGGAAAGGGGCCTATTTACAAGGTGATGTTAAGCAATGTTAAGTAGCTTAGTGCCACCTTTTATATATAGGTAATGGCGCTACGCCACCGGAGCGTCAAAACAAATGATGCTCCGGTGGCGATTGGGGCTTGTAAATATGCCCCTAAGTTGCATCTGTAGGTCAGAGATCAGTCAATTAGTTGCAACTCAGTGTTGCCCATAACAAGTTGGCACATCACGTGAGGAGACGGCAAATGAAAATACTTTTATGCATAGGTCCAGTGGCAACCCCGAGCTGCACCTAGGCTGCCTGGCTCTCATCATGAGAGGAGAAAGAGGTGTTTTGAGCATCAAAATCACGAACTGTTTCAGAACAGATGCAAGTCTCTTGTTTTGCCTCCCCTCTCCCCCCTCCCCTGAGGAGAAGAGGAAAGGCTGCTTCGTATTAAGGGCCATATTATCAAGGAACGGCGATAACATTATTGCGGCTTTAGCGGCAGGAAACTGCCGCTAAAGCGGCGGAAATGGGCTTGATAATATGACGCAGAGAATTCCCATAGAAGCCCAGGTTCACACCAGAACCTGGGCTTCTATGGGAATTCACAAGGGCATATTATGAAGCCCATTATCGCCGCTTTAACGGCAGTTCCCTGCCGCTAAAGTGGCGATAATGTTATCGCCGTTCCTTGATAATATGGCCCTAAGTGCGTCGACAGAACAGAGTTGTGTGAAGGATAAAGTACTCCTCCCTGGTGGGCCAACAAAGAGTACAGTCAACAATGCAGAAGATATTTTTAGTGCAAGTATTTTTATTATTTAAAAATGAAAAAGGAGCAAAACGTTCAGAAATACATGTGATACAAGAAAAATCCAAGCAATACAAGATGCACATGAAAATACAGTTGATTACACAGAGCAAATTGGTACAGCAGTCAGAGAAGTTAGACAGATGAGCGAGGACACAGCAGAGGGATGCATTCGCAATATTACGAATCAGAATTTTTTTATCAAGAGCACTGTTAGACCTGACATCCAGCTGTACTACCATTAAGACTAAGTATTGTGTAGAACAGTACCAAGTAAATTGACAGTATTTGTATCGCCTATGGTACATAGAAAAAACTAGGGGGGAAGGGGAAGGAAGGAGGTTGAGGAATGGTTGGGATGTCTGTCACATGACTCTAGCATGATCCCTAGGAGCCAATAGTAGAAAGGGTCAGTGGGCCCTGAGAGCCTAGTTCCATGTAATTATCAAGGGATCGCCAAACCCTACTAGAGATTAGTGGTACGGAATGTTTCCCTAAGAGTGATGTATGAGCCCCACGGAGATATGATACCCAAGCCCACCAGGTGTGGTATGATAGATATTGAAAGGACTTCCATTCTGTAAGTATGACTTGAACTGCAACAGCTAACAATACAGAAGGTATAAATAAGGGGTACAGGGAGGCAACAAAAGAGTTAGGGCTTTGGTCGTACACAAATTTCCGTGCCCGGCCTCACTCATGCTCATTAATTTCCTGGCATGGCTGCCCCATCAAATGTCTCTCTTGATCCCTGGACGTCATTTGTCCATAAGGACATGGGCCCTGGGAACGAGATCTGAACCCTGCAGCTCCTTCTCCTACTCCATTGCACAGAGATGATCCATGGCATTTTGCTTTCTAGCTGGGCCCAGCACCCCCACATCCCTCCTCTTTGTGACCCAACCATGTCCCCTTGTGGAGCTACAGAGGACAGCAATGACGAGGCCAACCATGAAGAGAGAAGAGGGGGAAGACAAGAGCAACAGAAGTGTGTGTGTGTGTGTGTGGGTGTGTGTGTGTGTGTGTGCGCGCGTGCGTGTGTGTGTCAAAATGGACGAGACCATGTCAGTAAGTGACAAAGGGGAAAGAGGCACATCATGGCACTGGCGGGCACATAGGAGGAACAATGGCACATGTGGCTTGGCTAGTATATAGAGGAAATTGGAGCACATTATGCCATTGGCTGGCTAAGCGGAGATTGGGCCACATCACTGCATAGGCTGGTCCAGGAGGGCACATAATGACATTGGCTGATTAATGTGGAAATTATTGGTGCATCATGGCATTAGTTGAAAAAGGAAAAGAGATGCATCAGTAACTTAGCAGGCACAATTGTGGAATGAGATGAGGACATGGCATTGGCTGCGGAGCGGAAAAAGTGGCAAGCACATGGAGGAATCTGGGGCATGGGACACATAGCAATGTACATGACTCAAAAGGCGTAAACTGTGGCATGGACTGACAATGGGGAAATGGGCCTAATGAGGAATTGGTCTGCATACAAAGGAAACTGATTCCCCTCTTGGCATTGACTGGTGGGGAAAATGGAGGCACATCCTGGCACTGACTGGCATTTGGGCAAAAGGATGGGTTTCAAGGGAATGGACTGGCACAGAGGGAGCCCATTATTGTATAACTTCAGAGATGAAAGACACATAAAGCAGTCAATGTCCTTATGCGCCTCTTATTACAGGGATGACATTAGGCCAATGGACTGACATATGATATTGTTTTGTGTACTGAAACATATATACCATGCCTGTTGTACGTTCTGCATGGATTTTTCATGAAACCATTCTTTGGCTGTACTTCCACAAAGAAAAAGGTGTAAACCTATGCCACGTGTACGTTTTGATTTAAAATTACTTTTTTTTATTAGGATGCAAAGTGTGGTTAAAAGTGATTGCGCGAAGAGACTGACTGACGGGCAGAATCAGCGGCCACGGACTGGGTACAGGTCTCAATATTTTGGTAAACTGACTATGAAGAGCACAGGTCTCCACTCTCCAGAGGTTTGTGCTGAAACATCCAGGACGTCAAGAAAGCAAGACAATGCTATATGTTTACTCATCATACTGAAATGTTACAATCCGTGTAAAGTGAGTGATGAATCTATCAAGTTTTCATCCTTGCACTCACTAGGAAGCATTATTAAGTGACCACATAAGATGGGATGTGAGGCAGCACATACCTGAGGTTAAAAAAAAATAACTCAAATGTCTGGAACAATACCCAAACTATTTCTGGACATCTTTTTGAAGATAAGACCAAATTGGGATAAAGTCACACATGATAATTTCCACAGATATTTCAGAGTGTGAACACTTTTATAGACATAGTTTCTTTTCTAGTTTGGTAATGCTATTTTCGTTATCCATTTATGAATGCAGAAACACAAGTACAAGAAAGCAAAGGAAAAGCCAACGCTGTTTAACCATTTGCCTAAATAGTTAGGGATCTCTGTGTCCATGTCCAAACATTTCAGGTTGAGATAAACAAGTTAGTGGACTGGGCCAGGTCAAAGCAGTTCCAAGAGAATGACAGAAGAGCGAAGAGACCTAAATGAAACATTTAAAGGTTTACGCATTACCAGAAGTGGACACAATAATCTCGAAAGTGTGACGGGAGCGATTGGAAAAAGCAGATAATGGGAGATCGAGGCAGAGAGTTGGAGACGTAGAGTACACAGAGGTGGTTCTTTGGCTGCTGTCACTCTATCCCCTACTTTCCCAATCATGAGAGCACTCCACAAGATACCACCCTGCCTCCAGCCCACACCCACATTCAAGAACTGGACCAGGAGTTTATTATGCTTTGCCAATAATTAAAATAAAATCCCAAAATGGAAACAAACTACCCATTCATATGTGTAAAGATTATCTCATAACTAGCAAGCATCTGCAAGCATCCATGATTAGGAAAACCACTCAATCGGTGCTCAACAAGAAGTGTAAATATGTCACAGAATTTGTGCAGAAGGTATATGATTAATATTCCTACAAACATTAAAATAACACTATATTTCAAGGTATTTCAAAGGCTTACCCCGGCTGTTTTCCACCTCCATATTGTGAAGACACTCCTTTCTTGTTTGATGGTTCCCTCAATGACGCCTGTATTCATCACCATTATCTCTTCCCGAACTCATTGCAGAAACAGCATCTTCCTCTGCCAGCCATCCTTTCTCATCTTTAGACTCCAAATGGTGCCGAGTACTGCCGCATGCCTGTTGAGTGAGTTCACAAACTGAGCTCATCTCCTGAGCTTATTTGATTCACACTGATTCTCAGTGGCCAAAGAGGTCCATTTACAATCCCTCAGCACAGCTTTAAAAAATCAAGGCACTCCATGCAGTACAGTAGGCGAACGACCTTTACAACGCGGGTGTTACACCATGGTACGTTTACATCGCTGTCATTACAACGCAAGTCATTACAGCGACTTGCGCTGGATGGCGCTATACACAAAGGAACAGTATGATTTACTATTCCAACACCTTCCCTACTGTTACGTAGGTTGGAGTTGGAATAGTAAATCATACTATTCCTGAGTCCAGCGCCCTCCAGCGCAAGTCGTTGTAACGACTTGCTTTGTAATAACTGCGATGTAACGTACCGCAGTGTAACGACCACGTTGTAACGTCACATATTCAGTACAGTAGGTTTAAGATGATAAAACCCCTCATAGATCCTTCTCTACAGTCCATCACTCATGAGCTAGCAGTTTTTCCTTTGTGGGTCTAGCATCCATGTTGTGGAACCTCCTACTTCACTGGTCGTTGAACAACCCAGATCATTTCTCCTTCAGAAAAAACTTAAAGATCAGGCTCTTCCTAATGCAATTGCCTTTGCTCGATCTTCTCGTCCCCCCAGTATCTTGGCAAGTGCCAACGGGCCACCTTGGTGGTGTGTGTTCACCTTACAAATATTATCAAGGAAATACCTAAACGTTATGTTCCCAGAAGTTACCAGCATACGTACAGCTGCTTTCCAGAAACGTGTTGTACGCTGGCAAATTCTATGAGGAAAGAAAATATGGTGTGCATTGTAGGTATACTATATGGATAGAGAGCAATCAAGCATTTAGACCATATGGATCCATTGACTTTCGTGTAAAATAAATTGGGAGTATTAAGGTGGTTAAGAACTCACACTCCCCTCCACAAAAATGCCTGGTTTGTTAGATGTGCTTTTAGTACAATGGACAGATGACGGAAGGAGAGCCACACTTGCCCTGGGCACTCGAGCGTACAATTTTGTAATTTTGTGTTGTGGTCTGAGGCGGAGTATTTAGGTTCAAAACAACCAGTCACAATCTACGGATTTGTGAAGGAGAGATACTAGAATGTAGGTGGACCTACTCAGGGTATGTAGAGTGACGCCGTGAAACTCAGTGTAGCGCTCCACCATGAATCTGATGGTGCCTTCTTCCTCATTGAACACATTCCTAGGTTCTCCATCTTTGAATCCATCCAAACACAGCAGCTTCTGTCTTAATACACAGTTGGCCAGAACTTGGCAAAAGAACACAGGTGGTTAATCTTGCCTGTTTATGACTTTTTAAAAGCTCATTTTTTCAATGAGGTATTCGTCCCTGGAGACAAGCTGAGTTGGCCTGCTTCGCACCTGATGATCCACAGCTGAGTCGTTGCTTGGTGATGTTCCTGAGATTGGTAGAGAAAAAATGCCAGATTAAAGCAGCAGCACTATCCAACAGGAACTCTGAGATCCATCACAGATATCCTGAAGGAAGCGCTGGTTCCGAAACCGTACCATCCTCCTTACCTTGACTACATAACTATAAAATCAGACTAAACAGATAGTCTTTTAATAGAAGTCCAGGGAGCAAACTTTAAATTACAAGCTGAAATAAAAACTAACAATAACTTCTTTTAATTAAATTATTTTATTCATTTTACTATTATATAACTTTTACAAAAATGTATCGATGTGCTTTGATGCAATAGTTTTTTTAGTAACTATGCAAAAAAATGAACTTAAACATAAGTATGTGTTAGTAGTGCAAATGGAATGATCAGTTAATTTTTGCATACAGTCATTTTGTGTAGACATATGTGCTGTGCCACTGCACTGCACATGCAAAAATGATGGGAATTATGGCCATTTCCATTATATGCAATTATGGATTCAAGTGTGCTGGCTCGACCCACTGCTTCTATGAATGGAAGTTACTCACATAAACTCTGAATATAGTTGAGTGGTTATGAGTACGTCTCTGCATGTTGTAAGTTCTGCATGACTTCATGTGAAGCCATGTTTTGGACAATTTATGTAATAGTGTTGGGGCAAACCTATGCCTTGCATAACTTCTGATTCTACATTTCTTGTTTCTGGACTTGGACTAAAATGTGGTGCCTGGCTTTCCTGAGAAGCGTGGCACCCAGAGACACAGCTAGAAACAAACCAGAAACGTGGTACATGTCTTAGCATTTTTGGCAAGGGTGTGCAACTGACTAGCCAAAGAATGTAATCAGGGAGGAAACCCAGTCCCTACAGTTTACGTGCAGAAATGTACATCAAAAAAGCAAAGAGGCAATGTCTGCATTAATGTATACGCGCATCATTACGACTACACCTATCCTATGGACCGCTGTAGCAGCGGTGGCGGTACGGGCACCGGCGGCCCGACCAACCTATTACGAGTTTAGTAGCTGGACTGCCGACCACTGCAACCACAGAGGATCCGTGATCTGTTGGTGGTGTTGCAGCGGTTTGAGGCCGCAATATGCTGGCGGTGCCGCTGCAGCACCGCCAAGCATATTACGAGTTTCCTCATATCCACCCTTTCCATGGGGATGAGCCCGTCATGAAAAGGGTGCTGGTGAGGAAACTAAGGAGGCGCTGCAGGCCCCCTGTTGCCTCTGAGCCAGGTGATGCATACAGGCGGGCACATGTTGTGCCCCCCCAGTATGCATGCACCCCCAGCTCCTGCACAGCATGAACTGCACAGTCCATGCTGTGGAGGAACCTGCTTTGGTGCTCCCATTGCGGTGCCTTTCCAAGGCCGCCAAAGCACCGCCCGCCAGACCAAGATTAAACTCCTAATCAGGCAGGCGGTGTGCGGGTGGCTTTGGAGGTCTACCAGGCGGGGTGCTGGTGTTGTGGCCCGCTGCCAGACTGCCAAAGACGTAATGAGGTTTTGTATCATTGAATGGTTAACTTCAGCAACATGTAGATCAGCGTTTTTGTGAAGGTACAAACACTGTGACTATATAAGAAGGGAAGTGACATGGAAAAATGTCATTGGTACAAAGGTATACACGTGCAAAGATTTTCAAAAACACATGGAATTTTTTTTGAAGATAAAGTGAAGTGAGGCGAAACGTTACATGTGTCATTTTATTCAGAGGCCTCAAGTTGTGAATAGTTTTCATATTTCATATTAATGTAAGGACAATATAGATGCTTGGAAAACTGGCAAGCATTAAGAGGAGTGTGCAGGTGTAGTGTAGTTCCTATATCCCTGATAGGCTCTGCGCATTGGAATAACATACACTATAGAATTGACATAGGACTACGGTCAGTATGTCTCTATCGAGTATATTAAACTTAATTACTTGTGTGTGCCAGCTAACTCAGAGGTCACTAGAAACTTATCGAATATACAAGAAGGGATTAGTCTCTGACAACGATTGAAAAAGAATGAAGGCCAAATTCAGAGCCTCTCCGGAACACTGTGTGCTTGAGTCAAAAGTCAGTGTGTGTGGATGGAGAAAACATAAAATGTTCTAATCCTGTATACAACAAGTCGTCTACCGTTGTGGGTGAGAGTTGGAATACCTTGTGTAGAAGATCAACAGCACATAGATGCGAACTATCGCCTTCAGCATGGGAAGCATCAGCAATGTCCGGATTGGATGTTAGCTGCGCGCCTGGTGTTTCCTCTCGTACCTCAGCAGTAGCATGTTGTGCCTGTGAGATCTCAATGAATGCTGCCATCAAGATTGGTAGCCGCTGGGGACAACACATAGCATGGGCCGTTATCGGGTCCAGCAGAGTATCGATATCCGTAGGCATGACTGATGGGAGTGTCAGACAAATGTCCAGCACGCATTCTTCACCGCATAGCAGGTAGCGTAGAACAGGTAAGATGCAATCTTGCCAGATTGGTCTGAATGACAGAAACCAAGAGGTGTTTAATTCTCGTAGACGAGGTAAACCCAGAATTTGGACGATTCGCTCACGACACTTCATCTCCAATGGAGGTCTTTCCATGGTGAACTGGGTGTCGCTGGTGATTTGGTTTGCCATATCGTAGCAGTAGGAGCAAAAATAGTATCCCTGCAACGAGTGCTAAAAGGAGCGGCAGTCCGCCAAACACAGAGTGCACGAAGTTTGGAAAAATTCTGAGGACTGCTTGAAAAGGTGCTAACAGTCCTGCACACACGTTCTGAAATACATGTACAATACCGCTCGTATCAGACATGTTTAAGATACGACCTAACATTTCTGAGAAATGCACAGGGCAGTTTGTATACAAAAGAGTATGTATATCTGCAGAAGTCCTTGCGACTTGGAGATCATAGGATTCTTTGGCAGAGGTCAAAGGCACAGTTTTTTGTAAAAGAATGGCTTTCATTCTGCTTAGAGTATCAACTCGAATAGAAGAGATATTCAGTGAAGGCCATAAAGACGACTCCCTGACTATGTCTATTTGGGGAAACAAGACCTGCATACAGCAAGTGACCCTGGATATAACCGTTACTAGATATGGGATATCTTTCAGCATGCCACAGCAGCTGTGATCATTCAACATAATGTAACTCCCATTTGAAAGTTGACCAAAGATTGGAATAATCACTGCTGCCAGTGAACCGTGCAGGTGGCAGGATAAGTTTGTAGTGGAACCGTCACAGGCCCCGTGTAAATTAATACATCTGTGAGTGTAAGGTAAATCCCAGGATGTCTTGATGTATTCTTTACCCAACCTTTCATATTTGCCTGCTGGTATATTTTTTAGGCAATACTGAAAATGGAAAGTCATAACAGGCAGAGTAATCTTACCATGTATGATCCACTCAGTAGCTGGTTTTTCTGCCACTGTGAATGGTAATTTCTCCAGTTTTTCAATGCTCAGCATCATATAGTCTGTTCCCCTTTGTGCCAGTTTGATCTGTCTATCAGTGAGATTGAATTCTGCAAACAGTGACGTAGTATTGATTAAACGCCAAGGCACATAGCCAGAACACAGGTTTTGAAGCGTCCAGCCTAATAGCATGATAGAACGTAGCTGTGACTGACCATGTTGCAACATGACCAAGTCTTGTTCCATGATGTCTTTTACAGAGGATACAATGCTGTCCAAAGAATATATCCTGGACGACATAGACGTTAACCCATTGTCTACTACAGAGAGAGATTTCTCTAAATTAATACGATCAATTTCTCGTATTTGTTCTGCAGTCTCTGCTTGGGTGACCTTCTATTCTTCATTATAAGCATCGTAGATACTGGCATATATGAAACGTTTTTGACGTGGTTTTCTTGGTCCTAGCAAGAATTCCCTAAGGTCTGCACCTTCTTGAAGTAAAGTTAAGTGTTGTTTTACATCCTCTAGTGTAGCTTTCTGTAGCCAATCAAGGCAAAGTTTCCCTAGACTGTAAGTTGTTACTACCCCCGAATGCTGTCTTTGGACATAACGTGGGTCTGGCCTATGAAAGGTAAAACCTTGTGTTTTGTTCAGGAATCTATCTTGACAGTTGTTTGTGTCTAAGGGCCAGAGCAACCATTTTTTCTATTCAGGATCTGATCTGTTATTATTCAAAATAGTATGTACCTCAACCTCCTCCTGTGTAGTGCTTTCACTTGTAGGTGCAGGTATAGACGGAGTGTTCATGTCTTTTATCTTGGCTATTCCAAGGCATGATGTTTGTTGGACAGTGTCCTTCGAAAACATAATTTGCTCAGGGATGATACAGGCTCTAAACAAAGCTTCTATTCCCTGTGCATGCCAATCTTTAGTACCCTAGACAGTTTGTGTCTCAATGTTGTCTTTTCAAAAGTGGTAACCCTGTCTAGACAGTTGGGCAATAAAGGCTGTAGAATAAATCTGTTTGGTATTCGTTAACATATTTTTCATTCCTGTCTTGTTGACTTTCTTAAAGTAAAGTGTCTCTGCATTCGAGATATTAAACCCTGAAAAATATGGAAATTTAATTGCAAATGTTTTCGAGCTACCCTTTGGTGGCGTAGGACAATGTTCCCATCGGTTATACATAAATACATTTCTAGGTGTTGCAGATTTATGCAAGAAATGATGACCATAGTGGTTATAACAATACAGTTGTTCAAAGTCTGATGAACCTTGTAAATATTCATTATTAGTGAATGCAGTTGACATATCTAGATCAGACATCATATTATTAACAGTCTAGAAGTCCCAATCATCAGAAAAGGTACTGGAGGTAATAAAGTCACTTAATGAAATTTTAAATAAATGTGGAATCTTCAAAAGCTCCGACGGGCCAAAAATGTCATATTCGGTTTTGTCCCAAACTATACCATCAGGTATAGGAATCGCTGTGATGTTCACTGCTGACAAGTCTCTTGCTTCACGATGGGATGATTTGTGTGGCTGGAGAACTAAGCTCACTCTTTTACTTGCTGTGTCCATTTGAATATATCTTCCATTAATCAGCATACCCAGAGTTATTACAAGAGCTAACCAAAGAAGAAAGAAGAATATTCCCAAAACAATCCATACTTCAATCCATGGTGAAACCAGATACGTTTTTTCCAGTAGATGAAAAAAGTCTGTTGCTTGTTCTTTGAAAGTTCTTTGTACTGGCGTTGTTTCAGGCTCGCTGGGATCCTCAGAAAATGTATCAAAGTTCATGAAATAGCCAGAAGCTGTTCTGTCAATGGTTGGAATTGCATCCGTATTTGATTAAATTGCTGGAACCAGTTGATCACTTGTTACTTCGTTGTAAACAGGTGTATCTGGACGAACTGTTATTTGGGTCTCAAGAGGTACAAGGTCCATAGCATTGTTGCTTAGTCCTCTATTTCTTACTGTTGAATCTTCAAAGGTGATGAGTCTCTCAGTTTGAACCTCTTGGATTGTAGCTAGAGGAGTGCGTCTGCTACATTGGCTGAGTCCACTTGGCCTACTGTTCAGTATCGGCCACATAGTGTGGTTTGATCTGGTCGATGGACACAAATCTTTTCTCCTTTTTACCAGCAAGGGGCAGCAAAAGTACTGTTCTTGATCCGTGGATTGCTAGGACAGGTACTGGTTGTCTGTATGAAGGCCCAAATTCCTTCTTATCCGCAATCTTTTCTCTGACTAGATCCCCAAGCTTTGGGATCCAGACAGGCCTTGCTGGGACGGCCGGATTTTTCTCAGTGGTGGTTGGCTTCAGGACCACGTTGCTTTGTTGCGTTCTTAGTTCATTTAAGTCCTGTAAAACAGCCAAACGATCTTTGATATCAAACTGTTTGTTTTCCACCACTGTGCCTTTCATATCTAAGTCCGGAACCAACATCCTAGTCCCAAACAGGACCTCATATGGAACTTCTTGGCAAGTTGTTTATTGTGCGCTGGACCCCATATAAATGTTTGACCCACCCATCACCCGAACCTAATACCCTAGCTGTTATAGACTGCTTTTTGTCCCGTTTTTTTCTTTCCACAACAGAATTTCCCTCAGGATGGAATAGAGAAGAATACCGTAATGCTACGCCCAGACTGGCCATGGCTTCTTTGTAAGCCCTAGAGCTAAACGCAGGACCCTGGTCAGAATGTAGTGTGCCTATTGCGTATGTGCCGATAAAGACTCGCAAATCTTTTATAATAGTTTGAGCGTCAGCCGAGCGCTGAGGCCACATCCATAGGAACCTAGACTTAGTGTTTCTGGGATTGCATTCGTCCATGAGGACGCATGTATATCGTTAGTCTGATGCTATCTAACAATGGTGTCTGAACTGGGCTGGCTACATTGTAGTCAGGTGTCTGGTGGCATTCTGTACTGCGATCTCTTTTGCATGCTATACAGTTATTAATGAAGATGTGAATGAGAGTATTCATCCCTGGCCACCAGTACATCTCTTTTAACTCTAAAATTGTCTTTGAGATCTCCTGATGTATCAGACCCTCTCCCAGATACACTTCGTAAATCAAAGCTGCTCTAAGTTCCCTGTTTGGAATTACTCTATCCCCCACTCCAGGGATTCGAGCAAACGGAACGCCATTTGCATTAATTATATACGAGTATTTGAGTGGAAACTTTTTAGGTAATGCCGCACCGCTGCCTTTGCTTGATGCATTGACAGACAGCATTATTTTGCTGTCTATTTTCGTTTTTGAACGAGTGATTGCAGCTAAGGAAGTCGTTTGCACAGCCCCTTTCGCGGCTTCATCAGTCAATGAATTCCCTTCAACGTGAGCGCCATCACGTTGTTTTGTAGTCCGTTTCGCAACTGAACTACTTGTTCCCAAAGCAATTTGTGCTTGATTGTGCCCCCTTTTGCATCTTGGAAACCATTTTGAATCCAATTCTGTAAATATTCTTTGTAAGATTGAACACAGTAAAAAGAATCGCACACTATCAGTGTGGGGAATTCGCGATCTGTATTTTCAAGTGCCATCTTAAATGCTTGTAGTTCAGCTCGCTGAGCTGTACAATCTCCTAGAGATTGGGTTTTTGTGACCTTTGGTCTTAATTTGCCATCTCGCATGCAACCTTTAACGATAGCACACGCTGCACTGTAAGCTTGTTTACTTTCCGTAGCAGGCTGTGCAGATCCGTCAGTATAAAATATAAATTCATACTGGTCAAGAGGGAGAATTTCAGTAGGCAGAGGACATTCGTGTTCATATTGCAGGAATGCTTGTGTTTTTAAATATGGATCAAAAACGTATTCAACATCAGTTGCAGCAAGAGAATTAACCCATTGTATCCATCTCGGATGTAAAGCTTTTGCATTTGGAATGCTAGCCTTTGTAACTGCCTCTAGGGCTGGTACAGGAGTCACAACCATAATGCGTTTCCCCTGTGCTAGGGCTCTTTCTTTTGCAACATCGGTTTGAACTGCTGTCAGAATTTTTTCTATAGAAGTGAATTTCATTTCTGCTTGTGTATACAAGTGGGATTTGTATGCAATTGGTACTTTTTCACCTTAGTTAAAAGTTAAGTAGGTGAATCCGTATTGACCCGGAATTATTTGGATCACTAAGTTGCGTATGTTTACGCGTGTTTGCAAGTATTTCACTGCTAACATGTCTGTTTTGAGCGAACACAACATTTTCTGTGTGTTTTTGTGTCCCATGTGTTATTATAAAATCAGGTTTGATTAATTTGTAGAGAGGTTTAACCCTTTCTGCGTAATTTAAAATGTAAGTTCTTCCAAAATTTAGGAAACCTAGAATCGACTGTAAATTTTTCAGCTTTTTGGCGGTTGGAGCAGCGCACACTTTTCTAAAAAGTTGCCTGCCAGGCTTTTGCCTTCACTTGATAGTTCATATCCTAGGAAAAGGACGTTGAGGTGAGCAATTCTTGACTTTTTAAAGTTGAATTTGTAATCCTCTGAGGCGAAGCCCAATATTATGATGCTCACTCTGTTCAAGTGCCTATCCAGGTCATCGTCTGTCAGATATATATCATCGACATTTGACAATGCCTCGTCATCATAAGTTTGTAGTAACTCTTTTACCCTTGCTGAGAATAACCCCTGTTTTTTGAATCCCTGGGGCAGTCGACCAAATTGACTCTGCGTCCCCATCATTGAGAAAGCGTTCAAATATCTGCTTTCTGGTGCAATATTTTGACAAAAGAAACCATTTGAAATGTCTAATGTGGTTTTATATTTTTTATGCACAATGTTATTCATTAATGCTGTACCATGTGCATTTTGCACTGCAAATGTTTTGCAACAAGAATTTAAGTGTCTGTAATCAAAAACTATACGATATGTATTGTCTGGTTTGGAGACAGGAAACAAAGGATTGTTCATTGATGAGGTTCATGTTTCAATCACCCCCTGATATTCAAGTTGATCTAAAATCTCCCTGACAAGTTTTTTAGCTTCTTGCTTAACTGGGTACTGCCTTTGTGCATTCGGTTGATTTTTTAACTGGATTTTATGGTGAGGTGAGTCCTCATCCCATCCTACATGGTTTTTATACAGTGCTGGGGCTTGGGCTACTGCCCATTTCCTGGATAATGTATATTTTAAATGAACTGGAACATGGTTGGAGAAGGCAGGCATAATGATGTCCTCGCCATGTGGGCACTCCCTGACAAATTCTGGTGGTCAGTCCTATTCTGCTAGAAGTATATCATAACCCTTTAAAAGATGCTCCCAAAAGAGTGCTTTCACTTTTCTTGGTATGTCTCCCTCCATCCGGAGTGTTATTTCATATAACCTATGTGGAGAACTAACCCTGGTATCTACAGTCTCAACATGTATGTCTTCATTCAAGTCCACTGTCTCCAGAAGTCCCTTCAGGTTCTGGCGAGCTATTGTAACTTCTGCTGCAATGTCAAGCATGGTCTGGGCCCATTCTCCGTTCTCGAGTTGGGTTCTCAGTATTCTCGGCATGTCTGATCTTCAGACCTGCTACCTTTTTCTAGCAGAATTGAGGTTTTGCTTTATTTTCTGTGTTGATCGTCTTTGGACTTCACGTGTTCTTCCTTGTTTTCTGACCGTCCTCTTCTTTCGGATGTCTGTGATAATATCTGAAAGGTACAAGAGGGACGTGTATCATTATCTTGATATCTGTCAGGTTTTCTCAAATTATCCCTATTACTGAGGTTGTACCTCCTTTCAGAGGGCTCCTTCTGTGGAGGAGACTTGCCTCGGGAATGAGAACGCTTCTCTTTGGAATTCTGTTTACTATTTTCCCACTTCTTTTTAGAAGATGTAGGAGTGTTTTTAGGAAATACCTTATCAGGACTTTCAGACAGTTGTGGATCAACTGTATATTTCTATTAACTTTGGTATGTTTTAAGAAAATTCCTTGTCTGACATTGATTCAATGTCAGGGTCAGGTATATAGCCAGCTAAAATCGGCCATGTTGCTCCTGGACTGAGCCTGGTAATGTGATTGTAATGTTTTAGGGCACCTTTAAATCAGAGCTCATGCTCCTGGTATGTGAGTGGAATTTCAATATCCTCGAAAGGAATATATTCCTCAGGTGGTTCATCTTCTTTGTAGAAGTGAAACACATGTGTTACTGGATTTGATTCTGGGAATACTATCCATGAATAGAATACCTCTGTCTGGTGAGATTCATGTGCCTCTATCACGAAAACTGCTTTACCACCTCTTGGTGTCAGACCATGTTTTATAAGTTTTAGAGTTATGGCTCTCCTTAAATTTGGTGGGATGTGTATAACACCCACCTCATCTTCATTAAGACCTGTAAGGTCAGCCGCAGCTTGACCGCTGTTGACGATAGGATCGTCGTTCTCCGACATTGTTCAATGAAAGTTGCAGAGCCAGTTTCAAGGAAACAAAGATAAGGTGCACAATATTTTGGAACACTGTATCCTTCAACGTTGAACAAAACCAAACAGCTAATACATAGGACTTTCGTCCTACTCAGCTATGGCGGATATTATCCCTACCCACTCCAGACGTCTTATGGAGTTTTATGAGTAGAGGGTCTCTGAGAAAAGCATGACTGAGTTACTTCAGTATCTAGCGTTAAATTAGTGCCTTACCAAACCGTTGGGTGCCATGTAGTGTAGTTCCTATATCCCTGATAGGCTCTGCGCATTGGAATAACATACACTATAGATTTGACATAGGACTAAGGGCAGTATGTCTCTATCGAGTATATTAAACTTAATTACTTGTGTGTGCCAGCTAATTCAGAGGTCACTAGAAACTTCTCGAATATACAAGAAGGGATTAGTCTCTGACAACCGCATAAACATGACAACTTTTTTTCCTTTTAGAATCGGAACAGTCTCAGGATCGTGGAAGCAATAGATAACAGTTTCACTCAGTCAATCGTGCATGCTTCGTTTCTACAGAGTTGCACAGAAATAGAGAAACGGGCGTTTCAATAAAAGGGTTTATTGAACAGTCTTATTTCTCATGCAAGAGATATGAATTGCTACAATCGTAAGACAGACTGCAAAGTACAATATGTACGAGGTTAGCAGTAAGATAAAATAATACTGCAATAGCATGTTTAGTAGCTATGACATATATTAATCAAAATACATACATAAATAACATAAGCTAAAATGTGATACTCATCTGATGCTTCTAAATTGTTCTACCCCAGTGTACCTAACCTAAGTGCAGTATGAGGTTTGAAGTAGGTGCCATCTCTAAAGTATAGCTAGCTATATTTTAGTTTTGCCAAGAGTTGCCAAAAGTTTCTCTAAGTTCTAGTCAGCTCCATACCTTAGAAGGAGAGAGGTTGGAATCTCTTTTCTGGACTCGATAGTCTAACCCCCCGCAAGGGAAGTCAGAGAGCACTGGAGCTGGATTCTCTGTGAGGAGGATGGCAGCGTCAGATCAGTGCATCAGGCTGGAACTCGATCTCCTTCCGAACTTGCCGTGGTGAACCGCGTAGTCTGGGTTGGATCGAATCCTCCGGGAACCGCAATTTGCCAGAGCAAGTGCTGGTATATTTATACCTTGAAGGTGTCTAGGAATGCCAGTGTTGACGAAAAAGTCAGGTAGAGGAACGTCATGAATGAACCCCTAAGGTATAGATGTTCATGCATACTTAATGAGCTCTTGGAGAATTCAATATTCAAGCTGAGAGAAATTCCTATAGGCTTAAGAGTCTGCTTTTCCAAGAATTTGTTGTGACGTGGATGGACAGATGTAGGTGGCCATGCCTGTATTTGGTTTGTACGGACAATGTCTAAATAAGGGCCGGATTTCTATGTCCAAATAAGGGCAATGTGAATTGTACCTATATAAGGGCATAAATCGGGAAACCTATATACGGAATCTAAATCTGCACACAACACAGGTGTACCTGTAACTGCTGCCAATCCCTCTCCTGCCGAGCACTTTAAGAGGTGATCCCAAAAGACACCCTCTCCCTGATGCCCAAATTCGATTTCATGAACTGTAACATGAGAGGGAGTATCCAGCTTTGCCAACAGCTAAGGTAACATCACAATGTGGGAACAGGATAGTTGCTTGGAAGGTTGAAGATTCCCCTTTTACCGATTTGCGACCATTCCTGGTTGGGTAGGCTGCTCCATCGAGGTTCAGCAAGAGCACAAAATAACTTACAGGATCCCGCAGAAAGCATACGATTAACATGCAAAAAAGATATCGACCAACAAGTTCATAAAGTACTTAAAACAATTTAATGGGCAGTTTTCCCCCCATGTGACCAGCGTAGCTACAGCAGCTTTGACAGAATTTGTGGTACATTGGCTAAGTCTAAGCCGGAAGTATAAAAAAGAAAATTTGATGTGCATTGTTTCCAGAATATTTTCCCAGGGATTCCAATAGAAGAGATCTCACATTCCCTTTTGTGTGAAGCCCTAATTTTTTTTAAGTTCTTGGATTTGATAATGCAGCCAATAAACAGAACTATTTCTAACAAAATATGGAGAGTGGGCTTTCGGTTCCCGCCTTTCAATCATTGGATTTCTTCATCCAGCTTCTTCCAGCTATTAGCTTGAGGCCCTGTCAATCATACCTTGACTCAACCCAGTGAAGTATTCATCTCTCGTCTAATGTTACTTGATGCCAGTGTGAACTCTTCCATCTCAATCGACTGGACTGATTGGCTTCTGCAAATACGTGTTTTAGATACGTTATCAGAACTCACAAACTGTGCAAGAATGCAATCTTGCTAGGAGCCTCATTTCTCCTGGGATTGTATGTGTAGAACTGTGCTATCTTCTGTGCTACAATGAGATGAGCTATTTAGGCACAAGCACACTGCTTACATATAGGTGTTTCATGATGGTTGTAGGCCATTTCTACCCAACAGTAGACTTAGACAAGGGCTACCTCTGTAATCTGGCACAACCTTATTGGTTTACTGTTTTTGCTAGGGTGTCTGTTTCCAAAATAACACAGAAAAATAGCACCTTTTGTTATGCTGATCATTCGATAAATAATGTGTGCTCTATGCATTGGTTAGGCCCTGCGTTAGCACCGACATTTTTGGTTATACTAAAATTTTGTATATAATATACTTACGTTCAGGGGCTTTCAGACAGTCCTTTTCATTCATAGGTCTATTACTGTATCATCGACATTGATTTCCACCCATTACAGATTTCAGCATAGGGAAATGGGTCAGCCCACTTCATCCATTGGCTAACTTCACTGTGTGTGATGGCATTCTGCTCTTTCACAAAGAGCACATCAAAACTTAACCATTTTCAATTCAGTACTGAGGACTCCTGGGGCAATGTGTGGTTTGTAAGGTCAGAAATGATTTTTACTGTTAACCAATATTAGATTTTTATATTGGCAGTAGTCCAGGAGTTCCTCCTGTAATAAAGTTTTGCCATAATGAGCCCGTTCTCGTCAAGTTCTTGACCCCGCCCCCCCCACGCCAATCGCCAAAGTGAAACTCTGGCGAACCCAACTCTTCATGCTATAATGACAGCCCGCGGTGACTGGCAGTTTGAATCTCCAGCAATGACCGTCTGTGATGCTCGACAGAATCTTCGCGCTACAGCGACGACCATCCACGGGGCCCGTCCTGCTCTTGCATTGCAGCGACGTCCATCAGTGATGCTGTCCCTGCTTCCTGCGGCCTCCTGCACCATGAACAGAACTCTTGGAGCTGGACTTTATAAGGTACCTTTTTCACTGGGACTAACCTGGTGTCATACAACCAGATAACCTTGGGTGGTGCTTTGTGCTTTTAGGCGCTTTACTTACCTTAATTCCTAAATTGCATATCTTCGGTTCTAATGATTTGATTTTTGTTGATTACTCTTTTTGCTCAGTAAAACATTACAGTGATGGTGTTTTTCCAGTGGTTATAAAGAATGAGGCTTTTTTCATTTATTTTCTTGTCATTCCAATTGTTCATTCTTTCTTCCTTCTTTCTTGCTGCTAATGCCCAACACTGTACCTTGCCCTTGGATTTGCTCCTACAATTCATTTTTCATTCATTTTGTTACACCCATGTGGGTCTCATTTGTCAGCACGCAAGTTCATCTTTCTAGCAGCCCAGTCCAATCCCCTGTCCAGGATGTGCATAGATGGATATATGTTTGTTCCTCATTCCTCATTAAGATTTGATTGGAGCACATAGAAGGTTAATGCTGAGTATGTAACACACCTTTCTGCTGCTCTGTTCTTCACACAAGTGACAAAGATTGCTGAATGAAAATGTTATACTTAGGATATGAAATATGCACTGTGGATGCTTGGCGTGCTCTTATTCTAATCCTGTGTCAAAATATTACTTCCTTTGTTTGTCTTGTGATACCAAGAAATGACTAAGACAATACATATGGTATCAGTGTTTATTCTGGGCTTACTCCTGATCTACCTAGTCTTAGGGGGAAGTGTACTTAGGAATTAATATGCATACTCTTAACTATAGTGTCTCAGGTGACAGGAACCTCTGCTGCTTTATAAAGAATCATTCAAAAAGGTGAGGGACGGAATGTTTGAATTAATCTCAGTCGCTGAGAATGAATCGGGTCGCCTCCCAGTCCATCATTATTTTGCACACCTTGCCACCTCAGCTTGTACCCAGCCATATGCAAATCAGTCTTGAGCCAACTCCAATAGGGACAGCCCAGCGCGTATGAGATTAAGTCAAGCATTCCACCCATTGCTGTTTTGTTGAATTCAGAGCAACAGTTATGCCCCGATCAGGCCAAACTGTCCTTGGGTTGCTTATGTTCTGGTTCAGAGAGGGCCTGGCATGCCATTTTAAGCTGGACTGTCCCTTTTGGAGCAGGACCAAGGCTGATTTGCATATAGCAATGCCATGAGGTGGCAAGGAAAGCAAATAATGGGAGGCAGCCCGAGTAATTACCAGTGGCTGAGATTAATTGAAGCATTCCACCCATCGCTGTTTTGTGTACTTCAGTGCCATGGGGGTGCCCAGTCCCAGATTCCGTGCTCACTGTGCCAAACAAACTAAGATGCACTCAACTGACAGGACTCAACCAGGGCGAAAATGGTCTTGGGTTGTTTGGGTTCCGATTCAGACACGGCCTGCCTTGGTAGTTTAGGCTGGACTATTCCTATTGGAGATTGACCAAGACTGAATTGCATGTAGCTGGGTCTAATCTGAGAACGCCTGATCAACAAAACAATATTGGACTGGGATGCAGCCTAGAGTAACTACCAGTGGCTGGGATTATTTCAAGCATTCCACCATTCATTGTTATGTTTACTTCAGTAAAAAGAAGCGGCAGTGGTAGTAAATACATCGAATGACTTGTAGGATGCCTTGGGCTGTTTGCCTGTGCAGGTCACACCATCAAGGTATATCTTACTTTGTTGGGCCGTGCCTGTAGGGGATTTGTTTATTTCAGAGCAAGCATGAGGACTGCACAAGATTTATTTTCATACCAAGTATGTGGGCTATTGTTTATTTGAAAATAGTGCGGGAACTGTGATCCTGCCAGGCATGGGTGAGAGTTTCCGAAGGCGCTTTGCCTTTGTGTTCTCTGCATCGTTCACTCTTCTGGTTCATTTTCCTTCTTGGGGAAAAGAACAAGCATGGCTCCATTAAATATGAACACTGGTTTGTGAGGTTGACTTTGCCAAATATCTAGCATTGTTTTGGCACCAAATGTTCCAAGCTTCATTTTCATATAGAGTCAGTAGGAATGAAAATCGACATTGGTGATACTAGGGTATCGTGAACACTTTCTACTTTTGCAGGCAGGCCCAGAATGGGTCCATGCATCTGTCTTTGCTCAAACAGTGTTACCTGCAGCAGGGGCGTAACACAGGCCCCTGCATCCCCCGCAGTGCGGGGGGCCCCCAAGCTCCTGGGGGCACCCTCAGCTCTGCACTTCGGCCGGGGAGCTCCTGACAGAGTCTGGAGGGGGCCCCTCCACGTACGTTACGCCACTGACCTGCAGAACATACTAAGAAACACAGGGCCTCATTTATTAGGCTTTGCCATGTGGCAGGGCCTCAGGCCTTCCTACTGCCCTGCCCTATGGCAAAAGAAGAGGGCAGAAATGCACTGTATCTATCAGATGCTGTGCAGTCCTGTCTTTTTCCCCTGCGCCGGCGCACAATGGGCTGCTGTGCACCAACGCAGGCCCCTTTGCACCATGGTGCAAGGGTGCCTGCGTTGCGGGGTGATTCTTTTTGTACTGGAAGGGAAACCTCCTGCACAAAAACAATCACAAGAGCCTTTTTCGTCTTTCTAGGTGTACTGCAGCACACATAGAAAATGGAAAAACAAGGAGAAATAAAGATATTTTTCCTCGTTGTGTTTCTTTTATGCCTCCCCTAGGGGGGAAGTTTTTGGCGCTGCCTCAGATTTACGATCTCTCATAAATCTGGGGCAGTGTCAAAAAGCCATGGATGTTGCTGGGAACTCTTCAGCAACACCCATTGCACTCCCCTTTAACTCAGAAAACTGTGTTAAAGGGAACAATATATACGAGGCAGCATTTAGCCAAAATAAGTGGCTTAGTGCTACCTCGTAAATATGGAGCAGGTCCCTGGGCCACAGAACGCCACAAAAAGCGCCGTTCTAGCCGTGCAAGGGGCATCATCTTTCTGAGCTGATGTGTCTGCAGCTCGTACAGTAACTTATAAATTGGTTCAGTTAATACATGCACCTTAGCGCAGTCTCAGCAAAACTGGTGCATGAACCCCTTCTGGACCCGTGCATGGTTACTAAAGATGTCCATAGTATGCTCCTTGTCCTTCTGTGTGAAAAGATTCAGCTCCTATAAGAAAGCTTTTCAAACCTTCAAAATGTAAAATTAAGAACTGGGGTATTAAGTACAGCACTTAAAGGGATGACATTCACTCTGAAGGCGTCCAAAGGTATAGTCATCTTTGTACAACCAATCTCATTAAAGGAGGATGACACCAAGGTGGTGTGGGCTGAGACCCTGCTCGTAGTTCAGCTGTGAATCTACTTACTATTACACATCAATGTGCAGTGAGCTGAAGCCATATGAGGTCAACCATGCTAAAAACACGGTAGTTGAAGTAGATCGGGGAATGCAGGTACTTTGAGGATGGTCAAAGGGGCGTATTAATCGCCTTATCATAGCCTGAGTAGGTTATAGCAGAAGCATCCATCACGGAAATTTACTAGAGGTAGAGACTGCATGCATTATGATTGTAGACCAGAAGGGGTATAAATCAGTAAAAGTGCAGCAGAATGCAGTGTTTTCCAGTTTCTACTGAAAAGATAAAATTTGCTTCAGTGGTGTTTTACAATGATTACAATTGAAAATCAGAAACCCAATCGCTTTAGCTTCCAACCCCTGACTCATGTTGCCTGTTTCTAGCTGGGCCAGTTACCATAAGGTAGAAGAGCAAGAGTTATTTCAGAGTAACTGATTTCATGCAACTCACCAAATGACTTTTTCATTGGCCCATTTGCAATGGGAATGGTTCACTTCCTGTGGTAAACAATCCAGCGCTATGTCTCTCAGACTGAAATATGCTGTCAGAAACAAGATGCTGAGTGACAATGAATCCTGTGTTTCCATCACACACTGGGCTACTACACTTGCTGCATAAACAGTGTATCATTCTCACTGACAGAGCTTAATTTGAGCCAGTGGTTTCCATTGCGCAGCACCGGCATTTATTTGTCAGCACCTGCACTAATGACAGTCCACCACATGGTCGCGCTGTCTGTTTAAATTTGAAAGGAGCATAGCAACAGTGTTTACTAAGTCAATTCACTCCATTGAGTCTCTCACGCCATTATTACAGCTTTGTGTGGCCTGTAATAGTCGGAATCGTCATACTTGAAGGAGTGCAATGGTTAGGTGTTATCTTGGTAGTCTCGTTGGCAGCGCTGGCAGGAGCAATGGGTAGGAGGCCGCAGTGGCCTTCCGAGAAGAACCCTGGCACTTATTTTTTTTTACAAATTAAACACTGGTCTCTGATTTACCAGCATTGAGCAAGATCACTGACGCACCATGGACTATTGGGAAGTCAAATGAAAAACGTGATTCCTCATTTGCAGCAAATTATAATTTATTGGCAAAAACACCGCTTTTGCAGAGGAGTGGCCCTTAATTTTGATGGGGCCAGTAACAATAGTTTTTACTTTCACTCTGGGATTTCGGTTACTGAAAATTAATTAAATCTCCATGTGAAACTCTGAGGGGAAAATGAGGAATCCTGTGAATTGGACCTGTAATTATTGATTCCCCGGTACTTCCTAATTTCTTAGTAGATACCCAGATTCCAACTCCTAATGGGTGGGATTTCCACCACCCCTGGGGTAACCAGTGGCCCAGTTATCGGTAACTCTGGAGGTGCAAAAAATACGCCTATTTTCCGTGCCACAGTTGAGGGCCCAGATCTTATGGGCAATGGTGCATGAATTTTCAAAGTCAGCTGTGAGAGGAAGGGTGAACACTTTGCCAGACATAATAATGTGCCATTCTTCTCACACCCATTCAAGCTGCCATGAAGTGGGATTTGCCCAGATTCTACTTCGGTTAGTCATTTCTATGCCCACACCAGTTTTTGTGGTGCCCCATTGAATAGTCCCAACTGGACTGTGTCCTGTTGCAGCATGAAAGGTGCATACAGTGGTGCCCGTGTATATTGTGTATGTGGCGCCATGCAGAGAAGCAGCCTGTGGGAAGGAGTAGCAATTGAAGTGCACCCCTTGCAGCCTTACTTCTCCTTTGTGTATCTACTCCCCCCAAACACCTCTTAAATTGGCTTCATAGGGCTTAAAATATTTCAATTTAAGGAAACTCAATAATTTCTGTTCAAATCGTGAGCTCGTTGATAGCAGGTGTCTAAGGTAAAAGGCAGGGGTGAACTGTAACCTAAAATAAGCCCTGCAAAAAATGTTTGACCAGCCTGTGCTGGAGGAGGCTGCAACTAAAGAGGGGAGCTTTTTTGGGCCTTGGCAGCCCTGCCTGGTCTGAAAGCAGCCCCCTAGTCTGCACCTACCGGGGAAATGACAGGTTGCCAGAATGACCAATCCCACCCTGGTCTAAGGCAGCACAGCTTTGCACTTCCACACCTCTCTTCAGACTCTTAGGTCATCAGAACGTTCTGATGATAATGGCAGTGCGAGCCTCTAGCTCTATGAATACTGATTAATCTGGATTCATTGATTATGCTGCTAAGAGTTGTGCTTGTATTAAAGACAAAGATCTTATTTTATTTTATTTATTTATTTATTTATTTTTTGAAAATTTTATTGAACAATAAATCAATTACAAGCATGGGCCTACAACCACCAGGGCCGGCCGCTAGATTCAGAAAGGATAATACAGTTATTAAGGCAGTAGTCGACTCCCGGGGCCCAGCCCCGTACATGGCTCCGGATAGTCCTAGGGAAGCAGGATACGTAGGTTTAACATAAATAACAAATAAAAACAAAAGGCGAGGCATGAGGGCAAAAAGTGTGGGTCAGGCTATCTCCGGGGGACTCTACTTCAGACCTTCAAGTAGCTATCAAGAGGAAGGAGTACTGATAGGTCGGGGGGGGGGGCCACGGGAGAGGAACGTCTATATTCGGTTATTCCAAAAGTCGCGAGGAACCATCAAGGGTCAGGGGGACAAAGCAATATCGGTGTCCACTAGGGGGGGAGTACAGATACCCCCACGATACGCGTTCCATTGCCCCCAGATTCTACCCCATGCCCCCGGTTTACCACGAGCCACATACACAGTCTTCTCCCTGAACATGCACCAGTCCATGTTCTCCTTCCATACGGACACGGTGGGAGGCCGCTGGGAACCCCATAGCTGCGCTATATCTCTCTTGGCACTCATGTTCCCCAGGGCCGCCCACCGAGTCTGAGCCGCGTTATAATCATTGGGCTCCCACACATTCAGGACACAGCGACGCACCTCTGGCAACAGCGCAATCCCGGTGACTTGTCCCATGACCACATGAACCCGGCGCCAGTATTCAGCCACCTCGCAGCACTCCCAAAGGATATGGAGAAAGGTGGCACTGAGCCCACATCCCCGCTTACAGAGCCCGTCTTCAGAAAATCCCATCGAGACCAAACGGGGACCCGTCACATACACCCGGTGGAGAATCTTAAGCTGGACCAGGCGGAGACGGGCTGGAATGGCCACTTCCTTGGGAGACGACAGTGCGGACTGCCAGTCCTCGTCATCCAGTTCCACCCCATCCCCCGTCCACGCCTCCCGGAGGCGCACCAAGAGGTCAGCCCGATTATTGATAAGTTTTTTATAAATTAAAGAGATAGTACTGTCGGGGACATGACCATCGAGTATGCGGTCCTCGAGGGGCGAAGAAGCCGGGATCTTGGTCCCCTCCCCAAAAACAGAGAGCAGGGCATGCCGAACCTGGGCGTAGCGAAAGAACTCCCTTTCCGTAAGTTCGTATTCGCTCTGGAGCGCCGCGAATGTTTTAACCGCACCCTTAATCCATAAGTCTCCCACTCTACTAATACCAATCGTGTCCCAACGTTCAAACCCCTTCGTTGTCCAGAGGCTTCCCAGTCGGTCGGAGGCAAACAGGGGAGTTGCACATGTTAATCGCTCACTCCAGCCCATGGCTACATTGGCCGCCTTCCAGATCCGTACCGCAATCTTAGTAGGGCCCGTAAGGGTCCGTCCAGCCGAGCTGGAGTAAAGTGCCTTGTTATAGTTTCCGCCGGGAAGCAGGAATTTATCCATCTCATACGCCGGATTCAAGCCAGGCGCATACGTGGCATGGTTAATGGCCGATAGCTGTGAGGCCCAATAATACCTGCGAATGTCGGGAAGCGCGATGCCCCCGTCATACCAGGGGAGAGTAAGCTTTGCCAGAGCGATACGAGCCCGTCCGTCCCACACCAGTCTCCTCTGCAGGCTCTCCACCTCCCGAAAGTATGACACAGGAATGACATCGAAGGAGTTCTGAAGTGCATAGAGGAATCTGGGAAGGGACATCATTTTAAACAGTGCTGCCCGACCCAGCGGGGACAAGGGCAGCTTACACCACCGAGCCGTGTCCTCCCTCAAACGCCGAAGTGGAAGCAGGAGATTCTGCTCATAGCGAGCCACCGGGTCCATCGAGACGTATATTCCCAGGTATTTAAAGCCGGACAGAGATAATTGGATCGGAAGCCGAGGCGGCAAGAGAGGAGGGTCGCCGGAGATAGGATAGACACAGGATTTAGACCAGTTGATCGTTAGACCCGAATTTCTCCCAAAGGAAGTCAGAACATCAAAGAGAACATTAAGCGACTGCCGCGGCGAGGTGAGATACAGGAGAATATCATCCGCATACAACGAGACCCGATCCTCGAAGCCCGGGGCCCACCGGATCCCTCTGATCGAGGGCTCCCAGCGGAGCCAAGCAGCGAGCGGCTCCAGGGCAAGAGCAAAGAGCAGAGGGGACAACGGGCACCCCTGCCTCGTACCCCTACCGAGAGCGAAGGGCCGAGAGACCCGACCATTAACCACCACCTGAGCCATGGGTCCCGTGTAAAGGAGCTTCACCCAGCCAAGAAATCCTTCCCCAAAGCCGAATTTGGTCAAGACAGCCCAGAGGAATGGCCACTCGATGGTGTCAAAGGCCATCGTGGCGTCTAAAGAAACCAGCACGGCCGGTTCGGAGAGGTACTCCGCCCTGGCGAGGGCGCCGTGAAGACGCCGCAAGTTAAGAGCGGTGTTACGGTGAGGGATGAAGCCGCATTGATCAGGATGAATCAGATCGCAGATGACGCTCAACAGACGATTGGCAAGGACTTTGGCCAGGATTTTAGGCTCTGCGTTTAGCAGTGAAATAGGCCTATAGGAGGCACAGCGGTCTCGTGGCTTACCGTCCTTGGGGATCACGACTATCGTAGCCAGACGCTGGTCGTCAGGAAGGGAGCCTGCCTCAAGGGACTCCTGAAACATACGACGGAGGAAGGGCGCGAGTTTATCTGGGCGCAACTTATATAATTCAATAGGCAGACCGTTGGGACCCATCGCCTTGCCCGAACGAAGGGACCGAATCGCAGATGCAATTTCCTCTACAGACAAGGGGGCGTCCAGCTGCTCACGGTCTTCGACGGACAGGCAGGGCAAAGCAATATCCCTCAGCAGAAGGCAAGAGTCTTCCTCATCCCTATCAGTCACCGGGGAGTACACGGCCCGGAGGTGGTCAGCAAAACATTCCACAATCTCACCAGGCTCAGTCACACACACTCCATCCGAGACACGCAGCTCCGGGACCACACGATTCACTCTCTCCTTCTTATCCAGCCACGCAATCAACTTTCCCGCCTTGTCCCCGGCATCATACAATCGACCCTGCTGCTCCCTATACATCGTTTTGGCAGCGTCAGTGACAAGAGACCTGTATTCAAACTGTTTCAGGCTGAGGGCATGGAGCCCGTCCGGAGTGACACCCGTCTCCAAGGCCGACTCCAGCCCCGAGATGTCAGTCTCCAGCTTCACCACTGCCTTACTCTTATGCTTCTTAGCCACCACTATCTGGGAGAGGGCGTGTCCGCGGATTACGGTTTTAAAGGCTTCCCACAGGGACCTTGCAGACGACACCGACCCCTCGTTTTCAAGGAAGTATTGGTCCATAGCCTTAACCAGACTGTCGCGAGTCGTAGGGTCTCGCAGGTACCACGGGTTGATGGGAGCGATCCGCCCTGCAGACCGCGACTCGGTGTCAAAGAGCAGCCACAGCGGGGAATGATCGGAGATACCCCGCGCCAGGTGCCTAACCTCTCGTATCCGACTAGTCTGTGCCGCGGGCATAAGGAAATAGTCTAACCTAGAAAGACTCCCATGCGCCCCAGAGTGAAAGGTGTACTGACATTGGGTCGGATGCATTAATCTCCAACTATCTACCAGACCGAAGGTCTCCAGCAGTCCACCAAGCCATGCCTGGGCAGCGGGGAGGGCCCTGGGTGGGTGACGATCCAGGTCACCCGAAACCACTGAATTAAAGTCCCCGCCCATAAGCAAAAGACTATCCGGAAGTTCAAGCAGCATTCGACCCAAGTCCGCAAAGGTGGAGTTCTGGAGGCCCGGGGGGACGTAAACTGAGACCAGGGAAAGGGGCTGCCCCTCCCACCTCCCAGTCAGACACACATAGCGCCCTCTGTCATCCGAGATTACCCTAGTGATATCCAACGGAAGTGAGGATCGCAGGAGAATGCCCACCCCCCTGGAACCAGTTGTGAAACCAGAATGGGCCACGAGGCGGTATCCCCCCCTGTTCATTGCATGACAAACATTACCAACCAGATGCGTCTCCTGGATAAACACCACATCAGGAGTCAGACGGCGCAAGTACTGCAGTACTACACCCCGTTTGATACGGTCCCCCAACCCGTTGACGTTCCATGACATCAGCCTCAACCCGTCCCCCCCATCCCTTCCAATAGATCAAAGGCCCCCCATTCAGTAGCACAGTTCCCGAATCTGGACAAAAATCAGTACCTCGCCCTGCAAACAACAAACACACAGCAAAACAACCCCTCCCTCCCCCCAACCCCCCCCCCAAATCCAACTCCCCCCACCCTGCACCCCTGCGGGCCAGAAAACCCCCCCCAACTTGCAGTGTGCCTGTCGCCCTCCTAACCCCATTCTACGAAAAGACCCCGGAGGAGGAAAGGGACCCGTCCCCGCCCGCCCCCCACACAGGTCCTAGTGAGTCAAAATGAACAAAAGAAGTAAAACCCAGCTGAACAGTGCAAAATGGCAAAATCAAGGACCAAAAGTCACTCCAAAGGGGACCCGTCACCTTCGGCGCCTGCAGAGGGCCCGGGACGGCCACCTCTGTCCGGCAGCGAGTCCAGCCAGTCACTCACGGCCACAGGAGAGTCAAAAAAGGCAGTCCGTTCCTCATGTTCCACTCGGAGTTTTGCAGGGTAGAGCATAGAGTACTTTAGGCCCAGTTCACGGAGACGACGCTTCACCCCCTGGAATCCCATCCGCTGTTTCTGGACAAGTTGGGTAAAGTCCGGATAAAAGTTAATGGATGAGTTCTCATGACGAACCGGGCCGTGGACCCGTGAGGCCTGCAGAATCGCATCTCGGTCTCTATAGTGGAACAGTTTGGCCACGATAGGCCTCGGGGGGGCCCCCGGCCGCGGCCGACCGCCCGGAACTCGATGGGCCCGCTCCACGGCAAAGAACTTGCTTAGGCCTGCAGGGGCCAACTGTTGGAGGATGAGTTCCTCGACCAGGAGGTCAACCGGGCGGTTGTCGGAGGACTCCGGTACGCCTATGACACGGATGTTGTTGCGTCGGGCCCGTCCCTCGAAGTCCTCCAGCCGCCGCGCCATCTGATCGTTGACTGCCTTAATGTCACCCAGCGCGGCCTGCAGGTCCGACACATCCGCACCAAGGGTGGAGGTCCGCGCATCGAGAGCCTGAACCCTCTCGTTAGTTTTGGAGAGATCTGCCCGAATTAAGGTGACATCGATTGCCACCGTGTCGATTTTACGGGCCAGGGCCTCGTATTGCGTGGCGATGGTTTCCCTGATGCCATCAATGGCGCCCATGATGTCCTGCAGGGAAGGCTCCGGAGAGACGGTCGTGCCACCGCCGGCGGCACCCAGGGGGGGCCGGTCGCTCCAGGGGACCCTCTGCCCTGAGTGTAGCGGTCCATGTTGTTGGCCTGGACCGGTCCCCCGCGGAGGGAGGCCTTAGTCTTACGCCCCTCGGGGCCCCCCTTGCCCCCCATGTGGTCACGGACACCGAAGGGGACCGCCGATCAAGAGTCGTAGGGGCACCAGCACCGCAGACCAGCGCCTCACCAGGGACCACAATATAGCGGTGCGGGGGGACCCAAGGCGATGGGCACACTAGTGGCAGGTGGAGACAAGGCCTCGTGCAGAGGCCAAGGAAACACCCCACCACATCAAGTGCGGTCGCAGGCCAGCCCCCTGAAGTCCGAAAGTGAAACCGAAAGTGGTAGAGCGGCCACTGGCACCGCACTGCAGCCGCTGTTGTTCAATTACGACACGGCTCCACGGTTCACCTTCGCCCCGGGCACCGCCGTCGGGTGGGTCCCAAAAGTTCGAACAACGACAACTCAGGATTCCCAGGTCCGATTCGAGTTCTGAAAAGAGATACGTGCTCAGCCGGTCTTCATCTGCCAGATTCCATAAACCACATCAGGATATTATCAGGATAAATTCCGAGGAGCAGCAAGGGTCCGGGGAGCCCTGTGCTCACGCGACCATCTTGGATGCGCGCTAGGCTCCTCCCCCATCTTATTTTAAAAGATAGATGTTGGAAGGCGTTCCCCGGGGGGGGTTGCGGAATGTGTTCCTGACCACCCTGAGGCCCACCTTTCCCAGAGTTAGGCCGAGCAAGAGCATGGAGGCCCTTCCTGGAAGGGTCTCGCACCTAGGATCGCACACGCTACGCTTACTCTCTTCTTCGGATAGAGGGACACCACACAGTAAATCGTTGTAAGATAATAAGCTTTTATCGGTGGTTATCAGGGATCTTTATGATCCGGCAGGCAGGTGCAGAATTAATGCCACAAGCGGCAGCGATCTTGTGATGGAGGGAAAAGGGGTGGCGGGACAGTCTTTCACTCAGTGTCTCTGCGAGGTATCCGGCGCCCAGCTCTCAATCCTCGAGCTGAGGGGATGTTGCTTCTCTCGGCGATCTCTGCCGACTCTCTTGGAGGAACGGGCCGCGAGTCACTCAGCAGGCACCGGAGGGTCTTAGTTCAGGGAGCCGCGACGGCGTCAGCAGGGCTCAGATGGTTCAGAGTTCGAGGAGCCGCGACAGCGTCAGCAAGGCTCAGATGGGTCGGAGTTCGGGGAGCCGCGACAGCGTCAGCAGGGCTCAGATGGTTCAGAGTTCGGGGAGCCGCGACAGCGTCCGCAGGGCTCAGGTGGTTCGGAGTTCGGGTAGCGTTCTTCTGTTCGGGGAGCGATCGAGCCGCGACCAAGTCCGCAGGCTCTCGTCAGTCCAGGTCTTCTCTGCCTCTCGTCCCCTCAGCACCCCTTGTTATACTCCCCCTCCTCTTTGAAGTCCGGAGTCCTCGCGGAGAGGGGTCTGGTGCCTGGGGGCGGTGTGTCAGGGTTTCCTGTCGCTCAGCCCTTTGATCTGTTCAGGTGTGTCCGGGAGGGACTCCAGACGCCTAGCAGGAGAGGCGCCCGCTCACCGGGGGCCTGGTGGTCGATCGAAACCTCCCTCGGGGAAGAGACCAGAGGTGTGACAGGGTCGGCGCCTCTCGGTCTGGTTTGGGGGGGAGGTTTCGTTCTCCCTCGGCCGGGCATGCGTGTTGGGGATCTGGTCGGCCCTCGGGATGTTGGTCCACGGAAGCCGGAAGGCCGTGCCCACGAGGTTCGGCGTGGTTGTAGTGTGACTTGCTGGTCGGGAGGGCCCACGCCACGAGGCCGGTCTCACACGTGCCCCCCCCAGCTGAAAGGCGGGGAGAACTACCCATCCACTTGGGAGTTCTCCTCGCTGAAGCGGAAGAATCGGGACAGGCCGTCCGCGTTGGTGTGTTCCGTCCCGGGGCGATGTTCCACAGTGAAATCCATCCCTTGGAGGGAGATGGACCAGCGTAGCAGCTTGGGGTTTTCCCCTCGCATCTGCATCAACCACCGCAGGGGTCAATGATCTGTTTGCACTCGGAAGTGTGTTCCGAACAGGTAGGGCCGTAGCTTTTTGAGGGCCCAGACTACTGCGAACGTCTCTCGTTCAATTGTGCTCCACCGCTGTTCCCGGGGCAGTAACCTTCGGCTGATGAAGGCTATGGGCTGATCTATGCCTTTGTCGTCGTACTGTGAGAGGACTGCCCCGATGCCGTGTTCCGAGGCGTCCGTCTGGACCACAAACTCCTGGGCGTAGTCGGGTGCTTTGAGCACTGGAGCCGCGCACATTGCGGCCTTTAGGGTGTCGAACGCCTTCTGGCAGGAGGGAGTCCAGTGTACTTTCTTGGGGTGTTTTTTGGAGGTTAGTTCTGTGAGAGGGCCTGCGATGCTGCCATAGTTTTTAATAAACCTTCGGTAGTAGCCGGTGAGGCCCAGGAAGGCTCGGACTTCCGTTTGGGTTGCAGGGGGTTCCCAGGACAAGATGGCGTCGATCTTCGGCTGGGGGGGGGGGCGACCTGCCCACTTCCCACCTGGTGCCCCAGATAGGTTACGGAGCCGTGCCCAATTTGACATTTGCTAGCTTTGACGGTGAGGCCGGCTCGGCGCAGAGCCAGCAGGACTTGAAGGAGGTGCTGTAGGTGCTCGGTCCATTGGGAGCTGAAGACCGCTATGTCGTCGAGGTATGCTGCGCTGAACCCCTCTAGTCCGGACAGGACCCTGTTCACCAGCCGCTGGAAGGTGGCCGGGGCATTTTTCATTCCGAACGGCATCACCCTAAAGCGGTAGTGCCCATCCGGGGTGGAGAAGGTGGAACGCTCCTTGGCTCCCTCAGTGAGGGCAATCTGCCAGTACCCACTGGTCAGGTCGAAGGTACTGAGGTAGCAGGCGGCCCCAAGGCGGTCAATGAGTTCGTCGGCACGGGGGATAGGGTGAGCGTCTGCTCGGGTGACCGCATTGAGGCCTCGGTAGTCCACGCAAAATCTCAGCTCGGGGGCAACACCCGGGGTAGTCGCTTTCGGAACCAGGACTACCGGGCTGGCCCAGGGGCTGTTGGAGGGTTCAATCACCCCGAGGTCTAACATCTTTGCCACCTCGGTCTGGATGCAGGTCCGGACCCGATCAGGGACCCGGTAGGCCCGATGTCTCACTGGCGGGCTGTCTCCGGTGTCCACGTCGTGGACACACCAGCTGGTGACCCCGGGGGTCAGGGAGAAGAGATCCGCGAACTGCCCTAGTAGCTGGCGGCAGTCGTCGGTCTGTTGGGCTGTGAGGGCGGGCGACAGTCTCACTCCCTCCACGGATCCATCGGTTTCCTTCGCCCCCAGGGGGTCTGGAAGGGGCTCGGTGTCGTCTTCGGCCCCATCGTCGGTGGCCAGGAGTACACTTAATTCGGTCCGTACAAAGTGGGGCTTGAGGCGGTTCACGTGGAGAACCCGGAGGGGGTTCCGCGGGGACTGCACATCGATGAGATATGTGACTTGGCTCTTCCGCTCAATCACCTTGAAGGGCCCAGTCCATTTATCTTGGAGGGCACAGGGTCTCACCGGGGCCATGACCCAGACTTGTTGGCCCGGCTGAAACTCGACCAGCGTAGCATTCTGGTCATACCAGCGCTTAATTTCTTCTTGACTGGCCTCGAGGTTTGCTTCTGCGAGTTCCTAGAATTTTCGGGTCTGGTTGCGGAGCGCCAAGATGTATCGGAACACGTCCGGAGGGGTCCCCCGGGGGGTTGTTTCCCACCCCTCCTTGACCAGGCTCAGGGGTCCTCGGACGGGGTGTCCATATAATAGTTCGAATGGGCTGAATCCCAGGGATTTTTGGGGAACCTCCCGGTAGGCGAACAGGAGACATGGGAGGAGGACGTCCCACCTCCGGCGTAGGGGTTCCTCGAGGCCCAGGATCATTCCTTTCAGCGTCTTGTTAAAGCGCTCGACTAGTCCGTTTCCTTGGGGGTGGTACGGGGTGGTGAATTTGTACGATACTCCGCACTGCTGCCAGAGGGATTTCATATAACGGGAGATAAAGTTCGTACCCCGGTCACTCACAACTTCGCGGGGGAACCCCATGCGGGAGAAGATCCCCATCAAAGCCCGGCCCACCACGGGGGCCGTCACGGTGCGGAGAGGGATGGCCTCGGGGTAACGGGTGGCATGATCCACTAGGACGAGGATGAACCGGTGGCCCTGGGCGGTCTTGGGGTCTAGCGGCCCCACAATGTCGATTCCTACCCGCTCAAAAGGGGTACTGACGACGGGGAAGGGCTGTAGCGGAGCCTTGCGCTTGCCCCCACTCTTTCCGCTGGCCTGGCACGTGGGGCAGGACTTGCAGTGGGCCTCCACATTTGCTCGCATCTTGGGCCAATAGAAGTGGGTGACGAGCCGTTGGTAGGTCTTATCCTGGCCTAAGTGTCCGGCCAGGGGTACATCGTGGGCCAGGCCCAGGAGGAGACTTCGGAAGCGTAGGGGTACCACTAGTACCCGGGCCGATCCCAACTCGGCCGACTTCTGTTCGCTGTACAGGAGGCTGTCCTCCCAGTATACCCAGTGGGTGCCAGTCTGGTCGCCTGCTGCTTGGGCCTCGGCCTGTTGTCGGGGCCCGATGAGGGATGGGCAGGTGGATTGTTCTTGGCAGAATTCTTCACGGGAGGGGCCCCCTTCGCAAGGCCACTGGGCCAGTTCTGGCAGGTCCTCGAGGTGGGTCAGGGTTTCGGGGTCGGATGGCACTGACCCTTCGTCGGGAGTGGTCGGCTCGTCCAGAAGGGGGTCGTTGGCCTCTGGGGGTGTATTCTGGATCTCGAGGGAGGTGGCGGTGTCTAGCGGCATGGGCTCTTCCCCCTCGGAGGGAGGCGCCCGGAGAGTCATTGAGCGCGTGGTGGCGCATACCCACTCGGGGAGGCCCATCATCTCGAGGTGGGCTCTTCGTTCCACTTGTCCCCACGGGGAGTTCTCAAGGTCGTTGCCCAGGAGGCAGTCCACGGGCTGGGAGGTTCGGACCGCCACCTTTAACTTGCCGGTGACTCCCCCCCATTCGAAGGGGACTAGGGCCATCCGACAGAGGCTCTCGGAATTGTCTGAGGAGATGACGGGGCAAAAGGCGCCAGGCAGGATCTGATCCTCGGAGATCAGGTGACAATGAACCGCCGTGACACTCGCCCCCGTGTCCCGGAGGCCCTCGATGCGGTGACCGTTGACCGTCACCTGCTGTCGGTACTTCTTCGTGTTGGCGGGCAGGGACGTTCCGGGGACCATCTCTCGATCCCCTAGGGAGACCAAGGCCATGGCGGCTGGTTCCCATTCTTCGGAGTCTTCGATCTCTTCCCCCAGGGCTACGGAGGCCATCTGTCGAGTCGGCGGGGTTGTTGTGGTGGACCGCTGGTACAGGGGACACTGGGGGTCGCTGGCATAGTGTCCGGTCTGTTGGCAGCGGAAGCAGGTGATCCTCACTCGGGGCCCCGGCCTCCCTGGTGGCCCGGTGCTGGCCGGAGGTGGAGCTGGAAAGGGCGGAGATTGTCCTCTGGGAGGGCTGAGCGGGGATCCCCCCGGAAGCTCCCTTTGGGGAGGGACTCCAGACGCCTAGCAGGAGAGGCGCCCGCTCACCGGGGGCCTGGTGGTCGATCGAAACCTCCCTCGGGGAAGAGACCAGAGGTGTGACAGGGTCGGCGCCTCTCGGTCTGGTTTGGGGGAGGGGTTTCGTTCTCCCTCGGCTGGGCATGCGTGTTGGGGATCTGGTCGGCCCTCGGGATGTTGGTCCACGGAAGCCGGAAGGCCGTGCCCACGAGGTTCGGCGTGGTTGTAGTGTGACTTGCTGGTCGGGAGGGCCCACGCCACGAGGCCGGTCTCACAATAGATGTTAAACATTGCATTTTACTACGTATTTATTTGTTTTTATTGTATGTGTCTGTGCTTTTAGGGATAAATTGGGTACCTGTTACAACTAAAACAGGTGTCAGGGGTAAAAGCGACATGTCGCTGACACAAAGCAAAACATCTCCGTAATAGCAGATTTACCAGTAGAGATTACTGGAGAACAGAAGTTACTGGCATTATTTCATAAGCTCACAAGATGGTGGAGTTTATGAGAGAATTCACAGGGCATCACAGAAGCAGAATTTCAGATGGAGAAGGTAAGAACTACATGTCCCATGAATCATTGTAGAGGTCAGGTGCTCTATAACCTTTTGTAATTAATGACTCACAATAACCCAGAAGAGCTATAAAAAGAGCTTCCAGAAGGAGGCAGATTAGTCCTTTCTTTGGATCCTATCCAGTACTTCTGCTGTTTTCCTAAAAACCCTCATACTAGGGAGGTGGAAAGACTGTGTGCACCAATTCGTGTTCATACATTCAAAAAATCTAAGTCTTTGCTTTCTCAGTGACATTAGAGTGAAGATTTATCTAAGGAGTGCTTTCAATAACAGTGCTGATTTTCTGAGAGGCTGTATTTAATTATACTCAGTTCAACAGAGTGTTTTCTTTTACATTTCCAAGTTCCTCAGTTTGAAATCAAATCAAGCTATAATTGGTGTGAAGGTCACAATAAGAAGTCCTAAATCTTGGAGGTGTTAATATTTGCTTAAACTGTGAGGAAACTGAAGTTACTGCTTAATTAAATCAAGCATTGAACACTTTGTTTTCTACAAACTCAGTCTTGATAAAACATTGCTTTATCTATTTTTCTGGATCCAGCGGTACAATAATGGAGAAATAACTATTTCTTAGGTTCATTCATGTATGATGAAATATATATGTGTATTGTTTACCAGAAGAAATTCATTTTTTTGGAAAAAGTGTTTGCTCATGAAGATTTTCACATTTGGTTTCTTTTGTTTTGTTGTATTACAATAATTAACAGGGGGTCAAGTGGAGTCCTGGAAGTTTGGTTCTTCCCCTGTGAGGCACAGTTTCTACGTTTGGTGGGTATATGTTTTCTCATATAGAGGTACTATGTGTTTGAGTGTCAATAGTATAAATAAATGAAATCTACTTCTTAGGTTTTTTAGCCTGGTCATTAGACAAGCATAAGGACACACAATCTAATTTTAAAACAGCCTCTTCCTCATCTTGGAATTACAAGAGCAGTAATATTCTTTTGTTTTGTTACAGGTAAAGCTTAAGGTATAGGGAACATATTTAATATGTTAAACAATGTGTGTCGTGATTAATGTATGTTGTGCTTATTCCAGGTCTCCTTCTCAGCTGGTTCCCTTCCCTTTCCTTCCCTCACTTGATCACCTCAAACTTTTGTGCTATAATAGCAGACAGAATTGAGGCTATTGAGAGGTGGAACCTATTGTGCATCTAACCGATCCTGAGGGCATTGATCGTTATTGTTACAGAATAATCTACCCAAGAAAATAATCCCATCTGGTCTGTTCGAAACCAATAGGGCGTTGTTAGAGGACGTGTTAGCAGCTCTAGCGTTAGTACAACAAAAGGAGCAAAAGGTAACAGCGTCACAAACAGAGACCACAGCATTGCAAGAAAGAATAGACAGAATGCAGAGAAATCCCTTTGATGCTCATAACGAGAGAGCCTCTGTGGGTTTTTCTTGGTTAACCAATGATGACATCACACAAAATCCTCCAGTTACAGTAGAAATTCCTACTCCAGTACCGATAGCTGCACCTGAAAGTTTTCATAGGGAAGCAAATAAGTTGCAAGTATTTTTTAACACAAATCTTTTTGCACCTTTCCTGTAGACCTAAAGCATTTCCCACTAATCAGACCAAAGTATCCTTTATGATTTCATACTTAGCAGGCAATGCTGCACAGTGGGCAGTACCATTGGTAAGGAGGGAAGAACCGCTGTTGTATGATTGGATAGAATTCCAGAAGGAATGTCTTTGATAGAAGGGCTAACTCTTTTTCAGCGGTCAGAGAATTATTAGAATTAAAGCAAGGCTCAAAGAAATTGGTTGTATATTTAAATACCTTTCAAAGGTTGTTGGCTATGACACAATGGCCTGAAGAAAAAAGAGCAGCTTTATTCCATCAAGGATTGAGAGATGATTTAAAAGATGTGCTAGCACAGATCGATCCACAACCTTTCACTTGTACGGATTCAATTAATCTGACTATACGATTAGATTATCACATGAATAAGCATAAAGGGGCTAGAAGTAAAATGGATCGATTAGTCCCAAGATTTGAGAAAAGTAGAAACACTGGAGGAGTATCTGGGGGGACTTCAGAACCCATGGAAATCGGTACAGTCAGAGCTTCAAGACTCAGGAAGAGAAAGAACGGAAGAACGGTCTGTGTGTATACTGTGACAAAAGAGGCCATTTTGCTAAAGAATGTTTGGCTAAACCTAAGACTAGGTCTGGATGGTCCAAGGTATCATCTATTGATACCACCAAAAAATCTGAAAGCGAAATAGCTTAAGGGTAGAGGAAGGGAACTCCTTGAGCTACACAGATATTCCTTCATTACATGTATCCAATTGAGAGCACTTCTATTTACCTATAAAATTGAGTACTCTGGAAGGTTGGCAATCAGTTTAAGCCATGATTGATTCTGGGGCTACAGGGATTTTTATTGATGAAACTATGGCTCAAAGGTTACAACTAAATTTGGTGGAAAAAACGAAAAACCTGAGATTGTAGTAGCTGTAGATGGGAGAGCCTTGGTTCTGGACCCATAAGATCCACCGAAATTCTCTTAGTGAGGTGTGAGGAGAATCACATTGAAACATTACATTTTGATGTGATAAAAGCTCCTCAATATGGATTGATACTTGGATTACCATGGCTGAAACAGCACAACCCTTCTATTAATTGGAATAATAATACCCTTGTCTTTGATTCTCACTTTTGTTTGTCTCATTGTTTACATCTCATAACCCAGCCAGTAGCGGCTTTGGCTTTGAGGCATAGTATAGCCACAGCGGCCGAAAAAGACACCATTCTTCCCGACAGTTATCAAGAATACTGCGATGTATTTAATGAAACACAAGCAGACATATTGCCACCTCATAGATCAGATGACTGCCAAATTGACTTAATACCAGGTGCAGTAATAACATGTGAAAGAATATATGCTTTCACAGATCCAGAGAACAAATACTTGAAGCAATATATAGATCAATATTCAGCTAATGGATTCAATAGGCCATCCAAATCACCAGCTTCTTCTCCTCTTTTCTTCATACTAAAAGCCAATGGCAAGAGGAGAACCTGTATAGATTATAGAGCCTTGAATAATATTACCCACAAGAATTGTTACTATCTAACTCTTTGTAGCGGGTTAGACAAATCAAGGGCCAAACCAGAGCGTGGGAGTGAGGGTTTTATTTTCCTAAACACTTTTCTCCTACAAGATGCCAGTCTCCAAAGTAAACACAAATGTACATATGTAAGTCGGTCCTTTTTTTTGCCACGTTAGGGGTGCTTAAATATTCAGTTCCTTATCGTCAGGGTCGGTCACGGCCTTCTGGGGTAGCTCGTAGGTCCGGTGGTTTGGAGGCACCAAAACAAAACAAATGGAGAAAAACATGTAAGATCGCTGTTTTACTCGTGAAGAGTGTGAGGGATCACCAAAAATGCTACAGTGCTCGATATAGTGAAAGAGGTGAGCGGTGTCTACATACGGGTGAAGAGGGGGATGATAGAGGAGGTACCCCGCCTTATTGACCGCTACGGCCCCTCCTCCCGGCCCAACCCGCCAACAAACCGGTTGCTTACATGTGTTAGCCACGCTGGACGTAGCGCAGTGTCGCTGGCCTCCCGGTGTATCCATAGGTCCTCTCGGGTCCACTTCTGTTTCCACCTCCGTCAGCTTTGCGGTCCGTCTTTCGCCTTCACTATACTCCACCTCGCTCGTCTCCTTCCTTTCTCTCCCATTGGCATCAGCGCGCGCTGGCTGCCTCACTTCCTCCTCCCTTATTGGCCAGGGGGCGATGACGTTGCAAGAGGGGGCCGGTCTTTCCAGAAAAGGAATCCGGTTAAAGGAGCAGTGTGGAATTTCGGAGACTTCATCTGTGTTAGTGTTCACAGTGTCAAGCCATTCATTGTGCTTTGGGGAAATGAGAGGGCCATTGGTAGGGGAGACACACCACCAGTCCTCATTATCGTTCTCTATTCCCAACTCTCTAGGAACCTCGTGACACCCCCCCCCCCCCCTAGTATTCTCCCGATCGAGGAGAAGAAAAACTCTGGAAAGGTAGTCCGCACTTCCATTGTCAGAGCCTTTTCTGTGTTTCACCGTAAAGGAAAAAGGTTGTAGGGTTAGGAACCATCTCAGTACTCGAGGGTTATGATTCATGTTTCTGCTCATCCACTGGAGGGGAGCGGGGTCCGTATACAAGGTGAACTGGTGGCCCTCAAGATAATACCTCAGTATCTCTATTGACCATTTCAGCACCAAACATTCCTTTTCAATTGTGGGATATGCCTTCTCTCTGGGGAATAGCTTTCTACTGATAAATATGATAGGGTGTTCTACCCCTTCTTCTGAAAGCTGGGACAAAACGGCTCCTATCCCATCACTGGAGGCGTCTGTGTGAAGGATAAAGAGTTTTGAAAAATCAGGGGAAGACAACACAGGGCTAGAGTTAATAATGGTTTTTAACTTCTGGAAGGCATCTACCATCTCTTTTGAGGGGTGTAATATGGTATGAAGCGTCGCCTTCTGTCAGGACTCAACTATCTCGTAACCACACGGGAACAGAATGATGCCTTTTCCCAACTCTCCCCTCAATACGTCCCTGCCAGTTTTCTCTACATTCCTTTGCAGGTAAGTACTGAGGGGGGAAAGGGGAATTGGGATAAAGAAGAGACTGACCGTATTCTTCCTTTGTTCTCCGTCACTGCCTCTATCTTCTTTCTTCTTTAAGGCTGTAAGTTAAAGCATTCCTATAATAACTTGCTTTACCTTTCTTATGTTTCTTGTACTTTCAAATATTTATGCATACATAAATGTAAATAGGGATTTTTATCTTACCAGATGTCTTCAATGGGCTTGCCTCTCTTCTGTTGTATGTGTTGTTTGAAAGTATTTATTGATTTTTATTTCTTTTCTTTTATTCTCAGGTGGTGCCAGATTTCTTGCCTCTATTTCTCAAGAAGAAAAGACAAGGTAAGTGTATGTTCTGTATGAGTTTATATAGGGGATTACTAGTTTCCTTTCAACTAACTTACTTGTTACAATCTAACTTTCACCTTGAATCTTCTTCTTCAAATTATAAATCAGGTAAGTAGATATGTAAGGAAAGTTAACTCTCTCTGGTTCATAATGATTAAGGTCGAACACAAAGCCAACTTTTTTCCTCTTACTATTATAGTCACAGTGAAATTTACTTTTTAATGCTTGTATGCAGTCTAAATCTTGTAAGTTCTTTGTCTAGTGTCTTTGTCCTACAGTACCAGCTCTCTCACTCTCTGTCGCATAATGCCCAAACTCATCCTTCAGTATATCATTGAGATACTGATGTTGACTGTTTAACCAGCTAGGATGTTTCTGGTGTTTTACAAGACAATTCTAATTCACCAACTCACAATGTAATTCTTTTATTGTAAATTCTAAATCTTTTCAGCTCTGATACAGCTCATTCGCTATCATTCTTTTCTGTAGAGTAATCCTGGCTGAAACACTACTCTTTAGACCTGCGCAAGGTCTACAATATTTATTACAGACGTGTCCACTAATCTTTTCTTCGTGTAGCGTAATTCTGACTTGAACGCTACTCTTTTGACCTGCGCACTGTCTCCTATGGTTCAGACAGACACATCCGCTAATCTTTTCTACCTGTAGTGTTATTCTGACTGGAACGCTATTCTTTTGACCTGCGCACTGCCTACTTCGATTCTAACAGGCATGTGCTGAATCGAACACTAACCTGGTGTCTTCTAAATTGCAAGGGAAACCGACGCTGAAAAACCGACAACCTTCGAAGCGCTTCCTGACTAAACTATTCCACGACGACGACAAGCTAGGTCTGTGTCCGGTCAAGCTCTCGGTGAAGTGCGCCTTGGAACGTTACTGCGCGCTTCACCTGAGCTTCTCAAAGCAGGGAGCAGAGACTAGACTGCTAAACGGCGAGTGTGCTGGAGGCCATCTTAGATGTCCAACGTTGCCAGCACACTCGCCAACTCCAGGCACAACCAGTCTTTGGATTAGACTGCTGTAGGGAAGAGGGTGTAATAGCCACAACAGGGCTGCGAGGAGGAAACCTCCCGTGAGCCCTGACACCTCCTTCCGCAGGGTATCGGTCAAAGGGGTCGCCACCTCAGAAAAGCGAGGTAGTAGCCTATCGCCCTAGGAAGCTCCTCATCTCCTTTCTGGAGGTGGGGAAGGAGGTCTCTACAATGGCTTTTATCTTTTCTGATTGGGGTTCAATCATCCCATGGCCCAACATGTAACCTAGATATTTAACTTTTTGGAACCCTACTCGGGACTTTTTGGAATTTATATGTAGCCCGGCTTTTTGTAAGGCCTGAAGGATGGTTCGTATGTAGTTCAAATGGTCCTCCCGAGTGGGACTGAACACCACTATATCATCCAAGTAAGCGGAGGAGAAAGAGTGGTGTACTCGGAGCACCATGTTCATGAGCCGATGGAAGGTGGCTGGTGTTCCGTGTAAACCAAAAGGGAGGACCGTAAACTCGTAGAGCTCATCGGGGTGGCAAAGGCAGTCTTTTTACGATCCTCTTCATGGAGTGGGACCTGCCAATATCCTTTGGTCAGGTCTAGTGTTGATATGTATGAGGCTTCCCCCAACTTTTCGATGAGTTCATCGATTCGTGGAATAGGATATGCATCGAAGGAGGATATGGAATTGAGGGCCCTAAAGTCCATACAAAAACGGGTGGTGCCATCGGGTTTGGGGACCATTACTATGGGCGAAGACCATTCGCTCCAGGAGGGGCGAAAGACTCCCAAACGTAACATGTCATTGACTTCTTTTTGTATGGCTGCCCTCTTGGCGGCCAGAATCCTGTAGGGGCGTTGTTTTACTATTTTGCCTGGTTGAGTTTCAATAGCATGTTCGGCGTGGAAAGGTTTTCCAGGATAGTCCAAAAAAAGAGCAGAAAAAGGGGTAAGAACAAATCGAAGGGAGGCTTTTTTTCTTTTCTGTTAGTTCATCGTTGATGACTAGTTGGTCAAGAGTCGTTGGGTTGGCAGGAATGGTAGGAAGGGTAAGAAGCGTTTTCTTTGGTAGGGGACCGAGCCATTTTTTTAGCATGTTAATGTGATAAGTTTGGACCTTGCCCGGAGTGATCTGTACCTTATATGAGGTCTTCCCTACCGTACCCACTATCTTGTAGGGGCCTAGCCATTCTGATGGAAAAATATTTGTGGAAGAAGGGAGTAGAACCAATGCCCAATCATTGACAGACAGGGCCCTCCACTTCTTCCCCTTATCATATATCACTTTCTGTATCTCTTGTCTGCGTACTAGCTGGGAATATGCCAGGTCTCTTAGCTTTCCTAGTTTTGATCTTAGCTTTTGTGTGTATTCCAGCATCCCTCTTGTCTCTTCTGCCTCCTCCTTCTCCCAGGCCTCACTTGTCATATCAAGCAGTGATCTGGGTTGACGCCCATAAAGCATCTCGAAGGAAGAGCAGCCTAAACTGCTTTGTACCTGCCCTCTTAGTACATGCAAAGCGAGGGGAAGAAGTTGATTTCACTCCTTACCTTCCACTGCGAGCATTTTTCTAAGCGTCCTCTTCAGGGAGCCATTGTACCTTTCAACTAAACCGTCGGTTTGCGGGTGGTAAACCGAGGTGTTGATATGACGGAGGTTCAAGGTCTTACAAACCTCCCTCATTAGTCGGGAAACAAAGGGGTGCCCTGGACCGTTAAGATTTCCTTGGGGAAACTTACTCGGGAGAACAGCTCTATCAGTTTCTCAGTGATGTTATGTGTTGTGGGGGCCCTTAGAGGAAAAGCCTCTTAGTATCGTGTGGCATAATCTACTATTACGAGGGCATACTGGTTTCCCTTTTGTGTTTTGGGAAGGGGACCGATTAAATCCATTCCCACCCTCTCGAATGGAGAGCCTTTAATAAGTAGGGGCTGTAGGGGAACTTATGGAGGCCTATGGGTATGTCTCTTTTGACAGACATCACAGGTTTGGCAATAGCTTTTTATGTCCCTATAGACCCCAGGCCAAAAGAAATGACGCAGCACATTTTGGGTGGTCTTTTCAGCTCCGGTGTGCCCAGCGGTGAGGTGGGAATGTGAAAAATACAAGATTTGTTCTCTAAAAGAAGTAGGTACTAGGAGCTAGATTGGGTCTTTCTTGGCTCCTTAACGATATAATAGGCCTTCCTTAAGGAGGAAGCGAGGGAAAGTGACTGCTGGATTATCTCTGTTAACCTGGGCGTTTTCCCATGCACTCCTATCTAAGAGGTAAGGTTCAGGAGTAATAAGGGCTGGCTGGGGAGTTTTCTCTGTGTTGGCCCCTTCAATGGGTTTGCCTTGTTTAATGCTCCCCAAAACCATATCTAAGAACTCAGGGTTATCTGTTCCGATAATGAGGTCCTCGGGTAGCCCCTCCAAAACCCCTACCCTGACACTATATGTAGACCCTTTGTGTGGAGTGAGGGAGATCGATGCGACCGGGTATGGCTTTATATCCCCATGAACCCATCTTATGTGGACTAGGGTGTCTGGGACTTTCTGACTGGACTGAACATGAGCCCTCCTTATCACTGACTGTTTGCACCCTGATTCTAAGAGGGCATTCATGAATCTCCCATTCACCTGGACACTCACATAGAACGCGCTCCCCATTTCAGCAGTGTACATGACGGAACATGGTATATATCCCACTTCCATTGGTTCATCTGGGGAAGGTCTCTTCCCAGGGCAAACATGGGCGATGTGGCCCCAGTTACCACAATCAAAGCACTGGGGCCCTTTGAGAGAGGGTATCTCTGTTTTCTGTGGCCGTATCTTCGGGGGCTATGGTATATTCTTTGGACGTCTGTCCGTCTATCCAGGCCCCGGTCTGAGATGCTTTTCCGTTTCCCATATGGGGTTTTTAGGTTGTGCCCATGAGAAAGTTGTGGCCATCTCGACCGCCTGCTCAGAAGTCAGGTTATTATGTTGGCAAACCCAGCATTGGGTGTTGTAGGGGAGGGCATCAAGGAACTGCTCTAGGTAAAGGCGATCCATGATTTCTCCCTTAGTGCTCACATTGGGTCGCATCCATTTGTCTGCGGCTGCTTTCAGCTGAAAAAAATAGGGTCTTTGGGTTCTCTCCAGGTATACCCTTTTCTTTCCTGAAGCGTCCGCGATACGCTTCAGTGTCAAGACCTAGGTGGTATAAAATTATGTCCTTAATTTCGTAGTATGGGGTATTGCCGATGGCGTTGCCCACTTCATATGCTGCTTGTGCCTCCCCGGTCAGAAGAGGGGCGAGGAAGAAAGGCCATTTCTCTTCCGGCCAGCCATATGCCATAGCCGCCCTCTCAAAATTGAGGAGGAACGCGTCCGGGTCCTCCCTGGCCACGTACTTCTGCAACGATACCCCGAAGGGGTGTGGGGTGTGACTCCTGGGCTCCCATGAAGGAGGGGTAGGTACATCAGTCATCAGCTTCTGAAGCCCCTCCAACTGGGCAGCGATGCGGTCAGTAAAAACCTCACGGTCTTCCTGTGCCGATGACATCTGGCGTTCCATGGCCCATCCCAGCTTGTCCTGACCTTTGATTAGGTGTTGGATTAGGGCGTCCATGTTTGTTGGGCTACTGGACGACTTTATGCCCACATTCTCCACCACTTGTAGCGGGTTAGACGAATCAAGGGCCAAACCAGAGCGTGGGAGTGAGGGTTTTTATTTTCCTAAACACTTTTCTCCTACGAGATGCCAGTCTCCAAAGTAAACACAAATGTACACATGTAAGTCGGTCCTTTTTTTTTGCCACGTTGGGGGTGCTTAAATATTCCGCTCCTTATCGTCAGGATCGGTCCCGGCCTTCTGGGGTAGCTCACAGGTCCGGTGGTTTGGAGGCACCAAAACAAAACAAATGGAGAAGAACGTGTAAGATCATTGTTTTACTCATGAAGAGAGAAGGGTGTGAGGGATCACCAAAAACGCTGCAGTGCTCGCTATAGTCAAAGAGGTGAGCAGTGTCTAGGTACGGGTGAAGAGGGGATGATAGAGGAGGTACCCCGCCTTATTGACCGCCCCGGTCCCTCCTCCCGGCCCAACCCGCAAACCAGTTGCATACCTGTGTTAGCCACGCTCCTCCTGGAGCGTGGCTGGACGTAGCGCGGTGTCCCTGGCCTCCCGGTGTATCCGTAGGTCCTCTTGGGTACACGTCTGTTTCCACCTCCGTCAGCTCTGCGGTCCGTCTTTCGCCTTCGCTGTACTCCACCTCGCTCGTTTCCTTCCGTTCTCTCCCGTTGGCATTAGCGCGCGCCAGCTTCCTGACTTCCTCCTCCCTTATTGGCCAGGGGGCGATGACGTTGCAAGAGGGGGCCGGTCTTTCCAGAAAAGGACTCCGGTTAAAGAGCAGTGTGGAATTTCAGAGACTTCATCTATGTTAGTATTCATAGTGTCGAGCCATTGATTGTGCTGTGGGGAAACTAGAGGGCCATTGGTAGGGGAGACACACCACCAGTCCTCATTATCGTTCTCTATTCCCAACTCACTAGGGACCTCGTGACACTCTTATACTAGTTCTTTTAGATCAGGTCAAAAAATGATACCATTTATACCAAGCTAGATCTCAAAGGGGCTTATCATCTGGTGAGAATGAGGGAGGGTGATAAATTGAAGATGGGTTTCCATGCACAATATGTTTTTCTTTAGTATCAAGTGATGCCTTTTTGGCTTTGTAACGCAACTGCTGTGTTTCAACATTTCCTGAATTATGTTCTAAGAGAATATTTGGATATATTCACAGTGGTTTACATTGTTGAGATATTAATATATTCCAAGAATATCTTTGAGCATGAGCAACACGTGTGTTTAGTGTTATAATCCTTGAGAGAAAATGGTTTATATTATAAACTCAGCCAATGTGAATTCCATGTTCCTAAAGTGGAATTCTTAGGTGTGATGCGGTCTTCCACAGGTTTGAAGATGGTGGAACGAAAAGTGCAGGCAGTAAAGGAATGGCCTGTACGAAGAAATATCAGAGACATCCAATGCTTTTTGGGTTTTGCCAACTTTTATAGAAGGATCACTGATCAATTTTCCAAGAAAGTAGCACCCATTACTAGGCTTGTGCGAAAAAACACCACTTTCATACTGTCAGAAGAGGCCAATCAATCTATTGAACTCTTGAAATTAGCCTTCACCACAGCACCTATTCTAGCTTATCCTAACCCACACAATCCTTATGTTGTGGAAGCAGATGGGTCAGAAGTGGTTATAGGGGCTATTCTTTCACAATTACTTGAATCAACTGGACAGTTGCATTCTGTGGCGTTCATGTCCAGAAAATTGAATGCAGCAGAGTCACACTATAATATTGCAGAGAAAGAGCTCCTGGCTATAAAAGACGCCTTTTGTGAGTGGCTATATCATTTAATGGGTACAACACACATCATCACAGTATATATGGACCATCGTAATTTACAAATCATGAGGTCCACCCGGTTATTGACACAGGCAATTGTGGTGGATGTTGTTATTTGAGGAATACAATTTCATTGTGACCTACAGACCAGATGCCCTGACCAGACAAGAATCAGTGATGGAAAACCAAGAAAGCAAGAATCAGTCCATTCTGAATCCCACTCAAGTAATCTGTGCTTTACAAACAGAACAATTTCTACAATCTATGTGCAAGGCTACTTGGAAACAATGGCTTAGAAACCATCCTGCATGGAAACTACAAAAAGGGTTGCCTATTTGTGGAAAGCAAATGATGATACCATCCAAAGAACAACAAAAGTAAATGTTGCAATGGTGTCACAATGCACCTAGTGCAAGACATAATGGATTTGAAAAAAACACTTGATCGATTGTTAAGACAATTCTGGTACCCTAACATAAGAAAAGATGTTCAATAACATGGTTCAAGAATGTGTTAAGTGCGCACAGGCCAAAATTGATCATAGAAGACCCCAAGGCTTGTTATAACCAATACCTACCCCTGAAGTACCATGGAAAACCATCTCTTTGGATTTCCTAGTAGGGCTCCCCAAAGATAAAGGATGTACAGCGATATTAGTGGTTGTAGATAGACAAACTAAATTGAGATAGGGTGTTCTCAAATACCCACAATAAGAGAAGTTTTATTGCTGATCAATATCATACGACTTTATGGTTTGCCTAAAACCATTGTGTCAGATCGGGAGACCCAATTCACTGCACACTTTTGAAGAGTATAGTCTAAGACGTTACACATATCCTCAGCTATGTCTACCAGTTTCCACCCACAAACAGACCTGCAGACAGAAAAGTTGAATCAGACCCTTAAACAATATTGCCATTTTGATGTGGAACAAACCACGGAGTCTTCGGTAGAACTATTATGGGTTGCTGAAATAGCCTACAATTGTGCAAAGCACTGTGCTATGAAGTTTGCACCATTTTTTTGTACATACGGATTTCATCCACATTTTATTCCATTGCTTCATCCCCCATCTAGTTCCAATATGCCCTAAGCTCATCAGAGAGTGACACATATTCAGAAAACATTGAAAGAAACGCAAGTGAATTTACACAACGCAAAGATACAGTATAAAAAGACAGCCGAGAAACATCGTAAGGCCGGTCCCACTTATCAAGGAGGAGATGCTGTCTGGTTGTCCACCCGGAATCTGCATTTTCGAAGGTATAGTATCTTGTATCCTAGATATATTGGGCCATATAGGATACTTAAATGAATCAATTCAGTTGCAGTAATACTATCTCTGCCAAAATCCCTCAAAATACATCCTCTGTGTCATATCTCTTTCATCAAACCTTCAAGAATATCGGTAAAAAAAAGTGCCCTCTCCCATATGGGTGGACAATGAACTCGAATATGAAGTACAAAAGATTTTGGATTTCAAGACAAGAGGGTCCAGTTTATGGTATCTTGTGACTTGGAAAGGATACGGCACAGATCAAAATTCATGGGAACCAGCCAAGAGTATTCATGCCCCACAATTATTGCATGGTTTCCATGTCAAACAACCTGAAAAGCCAGGGCATTATCAGCGTTCCTGAGAGAGGGGATGAACTGTTACAACTAAAACAAGCCTCAGGAGTAAAAGCGGCATGAACGCTGACACAAAGCAAAACATCTCCTTAATAGCAGATTTACCAGTAGAGATTATTGGAGAACAGAAGTTACTCACATTATTTCATAAGCTCACAAAATGGTGGAGTTTATGAGAGAATTCAAAGGGCATTACAGAAGCAGAATTTCGGATGAAGAACATTAGAACTACATGCCCCATCAATCATTGTAGAGGTCAGTTGCTCTATAACCTTTTATAATTAATGACTCACAGTAACCCGGAAGAGCTATAAAAAGAACTTCTGGTTGAGGAATAAGGCAGATTATTCAATTTCTGGATCCTATCCAGTACATCAGCTGTTGTCCTGAAAATTCTCATACTTGTGAGGTGATAAGGGTGCTTGCACCGATTCCTGTTCATACATTCGAAAAATCTAAGTCTGTGCTTTCTCCGAGATATTGGAGTAAAGATTCATCTGGGGAGTGCTTTCAATAACAGTGCTGATTTTCTGAAGAGCTGTATTTAATTATATTCAGTTCAACAGAGTGTTTTTTTTTTACATTTCCAAGTTCATCCATTTGGCATCAGATAAAGCTACAATTGGTGTGAAGGTCACCATGAGAAGTCCTAAATCTTGGAGGAGTTAATAATTTGCTGGCTTGCTTAAACTGTGACCAAGTTACTGCTTGACTAAATCAAGAGTTGAACAATTTGTTTTCTACAAACTCAGTCTTGAAATAACATTGCTTTATCTATTTTTCTGGATCAAGAGGTCATATTATTGTAACAACAATGGAGAAATAACTAATTCTTATGTTCATTTATGTATGATGAAATATACATGGATTGTTTACAAGAAGTATTTTGTTTTTTTGGAAGAAAAGCCGTGCTTGAACATTTGGTTTCTTTTGTTGTGTTGTTTTACAAAAATTAACAGGGGGTCGAGTGGAGTCCAGGAAGGCTGGTTCTTCCCCTGTGAGCCACAGTTTCAATTTTTGGTGGCTATATGTTTCCTCATATAGAGGTACTATGTGTTTCAGTGTCAATAGTATAAATAAATGACATCTACTTCTTAGTTTTTTGAGCTTGGTCATTAGACAAGCATAAGGACACACATACTAATTTTGAAACAGCCTCTTCCTCATCTTGGAATTACAAGAGCAGAAATATTATTTTGTTTTGTTACAGGTAATGTTAAGGCATAGGGAACATATTTATTATGTTCATCAATGTGTGGCATGATTAATGTATATTGTGCTTATTCCAGGTCTTCTTCCCAGCTGTTCCCTTTCCTTTCCTTCCCTCACTTCATCATCTCAAACTTCTGTGCTATAATAGCAGACAAATTTGAGGCTAGCGAGAGGTAGACCCTTTTGGGCATCGAACCGATCCTGAGGGCATTGATCATCATTTTTACAGTACCCAAATAAATATTTTGAACTTGAACTTGACTCCTAAGTCTTAAGAAGAAATAAAGATGCACCTTGCAAGTCATTTTACATGTTGGGCAAGAGAGAAACCAAGAGTAAAACGTTATTATATGTAGGTCTATGTGTGTAAATATATCAATACTGACTATATCTATAGCATATATTACAAATGGAATCGTAACTTAAACTTAATAATAGATGTTAACAAACTCAGCGCTGTTCATTTTGACCACCTCAGGAGAATGAAAGATGTATTCAAAACCTCCAAGAATTCAAAGATTTCCCATGCACCTTAGATGGAGATGTTTGTAGTAGATGCTGAGCCCACTGAGCTTTTGTGCCAGGATTGGAACTTGTGAGCTGCAGGCTACCCAAGGACTTCAGCAACAGATGCACTGAGTAAGCTTACTAGGATACAGACCTATGACCTGCAGCTTACACAAGATACTCTGCAGCAGGACCTATTCAGTTATTTTGGGAGATCCAAACCGGTTATGCAAATGTCTGCAAAAGTGCATTAACAACCTGAGATATCTTAATGCTATTATACTCCAAGACGTGCAAGACACAGGCAGATGTTTACGAGCAGGTTTACTATCACATTTTCTGTCAATTTTTATGGGGTGGAATTTGTAAAACTAAAGCATATGTGCAGGCAGATTACAGGCTGACTGCCACCAATGCCACCAATGCTTAATTTGAGCTGGTAGTTGCAAGTTGGGCACACCAGCACTCATTGTTCACTGCCACTTATTCTTCCTCAGAAGACTTTGCTCCACAAAAAGAGCAAGAAGAAAAACAAAAAGGAAGAGAAGATTAAGATGGAAAAACTGCGACAAAGGGTGAAGGCTGGGATGGCTAAAGAAGATATAGGAGCAGCCGCTGCAGCTGCAGGTAAGATCGGTGAGGCGTTGGGGCCGGCTGGGGGGGATTTTGAGAGACGGCCACGAGAGAAAATGAATTACTTATTTAATTTTCCCTTGTGGTCATCTCTCAAAATCCCTCACCAGCCGACCCCACCACCCCACCGCTTTTACCTGAGCGGCCGCGGCTGTACAGGAGTACGACTAAAGAGCAGGAAGTGTCTGGTTGTGTTCCGTACTTAGAGCTTCAATAGCATCAGCTGTGGGCTTCTGAGCAAAACTTTGGACCTGACGCTTATCGTTTTACAAATTAAGCACCGACTGTGATTGGCTCTATATGGTCCGCACTATGTCCCTAATGTCTCCATCCTTCCTGTGTCCAAGTCCTTTCAGCTGCTGTTCTCGTCCCATAGTTTGTGGGATCCCAGAGTATATCCCTTTTACAGCACCGGTACCATCTCAAAAGTTTCTGGATGGTAATTTGCTGTCAGTGGTGCACTTGATGGTAGTCTCAGTAGGGAAGCCAGCCACAGAGGCTGAGGCGCTCATTCCAATGGGCTATTTATTTCTAATGGGGCCAGTAAACATAGTTACCTGCATCACCAGTATTACAAGATCTGCGGTAACTCCATGGATTTTGTTTCTTTCACCCGGAAACTCCATATACAACAAGCAGAAGTCGGCTTCAGGTGAAATACTGAAGGTATAAGAGGAACAACCTGGGGAATCTGGACCAGAATGACTGATTGCTTTGGTAATTCCTCAGTTCTCATTGAACCACCACGGTCTCACATATAATACTGAGTAGCAGATTCCACCCCCACATTGTTACAGATCCTCTGTTATAGGTAACTCCAGTCCTGGCTGGAATAGTTAGTGGGTAATACTCAAGTGCACGTGGAATATGTCCAAATGGTCAAATCCCTTAACTGGTATTTCTCACTACAGCTACAATGACAACAAACTTTCATTGGCCCAAGCTATACTGTGAATAAGCGAAGGACTGAATAAACGTTGGAATGCTACACCTCAAAGTAAGTCAATGTGCGGAAGACACAGAAGACAATTTTTTTCTCTAAAGAAAGCAGTAATGACTTCTGTGTGAGTGATAATAGGAAGTGTGTTCCCAAGCCTGGTATCTTTCAATGCACTTAGTCTCGCTCCTTTCGCTCAGCTAGCTTTGTTGGGTGAGTACAGTGCATGACCAAGGAAGTAGTGCCTTATTTTATCTACTTCATGTACATGGTCAGCATAAATTAATGAGCAAAAAGCAAATGGATCATTGAAAGCCCCTTTAATTTCATTGCTTTTAAATGGGCATGTTTGTCAGGTACCACAGTGGAAACTGCTCTTCTGCATTATGAATTAAAAATAAAATGGCGAACACCTGCCTGATGATCCCATTCAGATGAAACTCTAGTTTGGTGAATTTCTAAATTCCCTTACCTTCAAGAAATGTAAGGAAATGTATTGAACAAAAGCTGACAAGAAAATGGCACATGGATATACGTGGGTAGAAGTACTGGTAGGAATAATGGGTACTGATGTGATAGAGAATATTAGAGTATAGGCAGAAAAGAGGTACTAGAATTTAAGTAAGGGAAGAAGTACAAGGCTATATGCAGAATAGAGATAATAGGGTATATGCATGGGTAGGGGTACTAGGTTGTACTGTAAGGAGGTAGTGGAATTAGGGTACAGGTAGGGATACAGATGTCTGGGTAAAAGAGAAGTACAGAATGCAGGTTGGAGGGAGAAGTACTATGGTAAACAGGGATACATCTATTACAGTACAAGTAGGCACAGAAGATTACGGTATAGGCAGGGCTAAAGATACTAGACTATACACAGTAGTACAAATCACAGTATAGAAGTACTGGTGTGTAAGCATGGATAATGAGTGCACGTATGTAGTGGGAAGGTGCAAGAATATAGGCAGGAGTAGTAATACTCAGGTAAGGACAGGGATGGAGAACTGGAATAAGGGAAAAACATAGGCCTATTCACAAAATGCATTTTGTAGTATGTGCGGTAGTACTATAATAAAACTACTCATCAGTACAAAATGCTGTTCATTAACCTAGGAACAGAGAGCTTTATCTTTTCTATACAGAGATCTCCACCAAAGTGGCAGATATCTCTACACAAGTAAGTATATGTTTTTGTAGTAAATGTAGGAGGGCCCCAGGAGTGGTTGGACAATAGGGAATACTTACTACAAAATTGGAGAATTGGAGAAGGACTAATCAGAGGTTTAAGAAGGGGTTGAGGGAAGGAGATGCTAATACAAACACCAACCAACAAAACAGTAAGCCTATTGCTATTCACATACTACACTTCTAAATTTGCTACAGACCTAAAGGTCACAAAACAGCTGTAAATATACTCCAGCCCAGCTTTGGAGTAAGTCTAGCCCCACTCACTGCAACACACTACCATAGAAAATAATGCAAAACCCTATCGGAAATTATGTTTAAAAAATTAATTTATTCTGCCTTTAATATTGAATACATACATAATATTTCTATATTAAAAAATTGTTAGTATAAAAATGTAAAAACGTTATATTAAAAATTACATAATTTAGAAAAGACAAAAATAATAGGTAACTTATTCAAAAAACGAAATTACATTTAACTGCACAATGTGTATTAAACCTTTAAAATTAATTTAAATTTACTAAAGAAATAACTTTTAATTAGATTTAGTATATATTAATTAAATATTAATATTGTAGTGTAGGTAGGATTTTTTAAACATTTTGTTTAAAAAACTTTCATATTTATAAGTAAATTGATATATTTTCACAAGTGATTTTCTCAAGCGGTTCCTTGCCTGCACTACCTGCCACATATGTCATCCAAATGCTGGGCCTGCACCAGGCCTAGAAACTCATCTGCGCTCAAAAGTGCATTCAGCCTCCCGCAGTATGGAACTCACTAAGGTGTGCGCCTGGGCGAAGACCGGGCACGTCTTTGTCGTCATCGCCTGAAAAGGCTGGGCAGGGCCACACCTCATGGAACCACCATCAGGCCCTCTATGGCCTCATCCAGGAGCCCCTGTTTAGTCTAAGGTACTGTGTTACTTGAACTATTTTTCCTTCTATTTCCTCCCCTTTTTCTTCTCACTGTCTCGATAATATTACCTGAAAAAATGGGAAAACAGAAAGTCCCCTCTGCGGTAACTGCGCCCGGTCAAGCGCACTCTCATACCACCCATGACAGTTTTTTGGTACGGGCTGTGGATGTTATAATGAAAGAAATATAGCTGGCAGAGTGAAGGCTTTCCCTTACAACCGACAAACTGTGCGGGTTCTACATTTCTTTACCACTGACAAAGCCTTGTGGGGATGCCAAGATGATGACAACTTTAGATCCAATGTTTGTTATATCTCACGAGGGGGAAAGCGGCCATGGCAATGACATTGATGGGAGGATGAGTGTGGGGGGGGGGTAGGTTTGACTGGTGTTGATGGCGATGCACACTCGCCCTGTGGCCAAGCGCAAAATATGTGCGCCTAAATTAAAGGGAGGCCGTACTAACACTATAAATTAAACTAAAAGGCAAACACCCATACCCTCAAGCTCATTGCAATCTCAAACAGACCCCTGGGATACTTGGGATAGCATTTGTGAGATGTTTAGTGATCTTTTAGCTCTTATACTTTGCCCCTTGCTTTAGAGCCTCACAGCTATCGAGGGCCACCTGTGCACTCCTAATAAAGAGTTCAAGGGATGGACATCTGGCCCCTCAAAGGAACAGTCAAGCACACATAGGAGAGAACAACGGCCCTTAATTCCAACAGGAACCGTCACTGAATCCCATGTAAGGGCCCCCGGGAGAGATGTCGCTCCTTCACGAAGATCCTTCTTCTGGTAAAGACCCAATGACATCCGGCCCCTGATGAAGGCAGGGGCCTTATAGCCGTGGATGGGTCACTCTAGCATGGATTGATTCACTGTGAATAATCTGCCTATGGCCTCATGCCCATGTGTGGTCATACTAGCGAATGCTCAAAGTCTGCCGCCCAGAGCCACAGAGTCCACTATTGAACTTAGAGATATGGTGATACATTGGATCTACAACAACATTGGATCCACTTGTAACCTCCATAATGTTGTCTTTTTGTGCGACAAGTGGGGGGGAATTGAGCAAACCCTCCATCAGTTCCAGGGAGACTGTATCATTGTAAATTTTCAGAACCCCTCTATTGCATGGCAAATACTGCTTCATGGCAGGACAGGTGTATAAAAACCTGGAGCAATAATCATCCTGGGTTTCTTCGATGAATATTTGGTGCCCCAACGATGACCCCACTGCTGTGACCAGCTTAGGCCTAGTAACTATCAACCTGAATGCCAACTTCATTGCAGCGTCTGGCCTCTACATGGGAATAGATACGTGGTCCTTGCCCACCTTGAGGATATTGACTGACAAAAGAATTGGGTATGCACCAACAGAAAGACTTTGATCACCAAGACCTTCAAACATGTGGCCAGTTCTCATCTGTCTTCCATACCCTCTGCATCTTCTGGACCAAGGAAGTGTTGCCTTGACTCCACTGATCTACCCTCTGATCTCCCACCTGTACCTCACTGTTCCATTGTGCCCCCAACCTCGGGTTCAAAGGTCTCCCAAGCTCTGCACCTATGTTATTTATTTATTTATTTTGAGGGTTTTATATAGCGCGAACATGACCCTTGCGGGTATCAGAGCGTTTTACAAGTAAGGTAGTTAAACAAAAGAGACAATGTACAAAGAAACATAGTATTTCGAGATAAAGACTTATGTTACAGCTGGTTGTTCTAGGAGTCCGAAATAATGTTCAAGCGAATTTCGTCATGAGAAGAGATTTAACTTCTTTTTTGAAGGAGGCAGTTGATGGGTTGAGTCTGGTTTCTGAGGGTAGTGCATTCCAAATCCTTGGCGCAATTCCAGAGAAGGCGCAATTATATTTTTCTTCTTGACAAATCTTTGAGGCTTCAAAAGAAGGTTGTTGGTGCACCTGGAGGATCTGTTTCCACACGAGAGCTCCAGTTTCTGGGCCAGGTACCTCGGGTGTTGTGATGTAGGGCTTTGTGCGTCATGCAAGCGATTTTTAGTTGAATTCTTGCTTCGAAGGGGAGCCAGTTGAGCGCTTTCAAGTCGGGGAAATGTGGCAATGTCTTTTGGAACCTGTGATGAGCCTGGCCGCTGAGTTGAGTGATGCTCTTAGCGGGGCAGTTGTCGATCTAGGGAGTCCACAGAGAGTTGCACTACCATATTCTAGTCTGGGAATTACTAGTGCTTGGACTGCCAGTTTGAAATCATTTACTGGGAGGAAGGGTTTTAATTTTCTCAGGGTGTGCATCTGAAAGTTTGCTCCTTTTGCTGCGGCACTGATATGTTTTTGAATGTTTAGGTTACTGTCCAGAGTTACTCCCAGTGATTTTGCTGAATCGATTATATGAGGTTGGCAGTTGAGCGCTGTTAGATGTTTAAGCCATTCTTGTATGATGGTTAGTGGGGGCGATTAGTAGGAATTCGGTTTTGAGGGAGTTTAGTTTGAGGTGGTTTTCAGTCAACCACGACTGAGTTTTTTGTAGAGTTAGATTGAGAGCTTTGATGTCATCCGGGGAGTTTATCTTTAAATATAGTTGTGTGTCATCTGCGTACATTTGAAAGTGGATATTTGATGAGTAGAGGATCTCATTGAGTGGCTCCATGAATGAGTTGAAGAGTGTAGGTGAGAGGGAGGAGCCCTGCGGGACTCCTCATGTAACTGGGACGGTCCTGGACAGGGATTGGTTGACCTTGAACCTTTGGGATCTATTTCGGAGGAAAGAGGTAAACCAATTTAGAATTGACCCTGATACGCCCATTCTGTGTTGCAAGAGGTCTAGTACATTATCATGTTTGACGGTATCAAATGCCGTAGATAAGTCAAGTAGGATAAGTAGGCAGGCTTCGTTCTGATCTAGGATTTTTAGTGCGTCATCTACTATGTGGGTCATGGCCGACTCCGTACTATGCCCTGCCCGGAAGCCAGATTGAAATTTATTGAGCAGGTGGAAGTTGGTGATGTGGTTGTCTAACTGGCTGAGAACACATTTTTCTAGGAGGTTAGCCAGATTTGGGATGTTGGACATTGGTCGGTAGTTATTTAGGTTAGCGGGGTCCGCCGTCGTTTTTTTCAAGATGGGGAAGACTTGTCCCGATTTGGGAATATCAGGAATAACTCCATGGACTAAGGAAGCATTGAGGATCTTTGTCCAAAGTGGCAATAGCACCGGTATGAGATCTTTGAGGTAGTTAGCAGGGAGGGGGTCAGAGAAGTAGTTGGAGGGGTTCAAGGACATGAGTGCTTTTAGGATTGTTTCTTCGCTGTAGGTTGTGAAGGAGGCCCAGGAGGCGTTGTTTTTTAGGGCGAGCTTAGCTGTGCAGGTGCTTCTGAGTGTCAATCTGAGCTAATGAGGCCTTAAGTAGGTCCGTTTTCAGGAGTTCCGTCTTTCTCGTGAAGAAGGAAGAAAACTATTCGCAGCTTGGTGGAGAACATAGACTATATCTTGGGGAGGGTGAGCTACGCCAAGAGATTGAGTTTTGACTAGTTCAAATAGTTTCTTGGGTTGGTTCTTGGCTTGATCTAGCTGATTTTTGAAAAAGATTGCTTTTGAGTGTCAGATCTTTCTATAGTATGGGTTTCTGGAGGATCTGAGCAGTTTAAGGTGGTCCGTGGATGGTGATGACCTCCATCTCCGTTCAACTAATCTTAGGGCTTGTCTGTCCTGGTTGAGTTTACTGTAATACCAAGGCTTAGAGTCTTTTGTGGAGAGCCTCTTCAGTTGTAGAGGCGCGGTTGTATCTAAAATCATGGTCACGGAGTTAAAGTAGTGTTGTGTCAAAGCTTGAACATCAGTTAGGTCTTCCGGGGGAAGCAGGAGGCTGACACTGGCGGATGTGGATAGGTCTGTGAGGGAGCTTTTTAGGTTTCTCTTCCATACTTTAGGTCTTGTAGGTTGTGCTGAGCGTAGTTTAACTGATACCTTGATGGAGAAGGTGATGGAATGGTGATCAGACCAATCACAGGGGAGGATTGTGTTAAGCTGAATGGCCTCTGGGTTGGCAATCACCGAGTCAGGGGTTGAGCCTTTGACATGTGTGGGGCTATTGCAGATTTGGGTGAGGTCAAGGTCCGAAAGGAATGTTTTGAGGCTATTTACTGCCGGGTCCTTAGGGTCGTTCCAATGGAGACTGAAATCACCAAGGAATATTTGGGTATTTTGTTGACCGGTATGTGTGGTCACGATATCCATGAATTGCTCAATGAAGGTGAGGTTATCGCCTGGCGGGTGGTAAAATGTGTGCAGTGAACAGATTGGTTTGTTATTACTTGTGCTATCTAAGCAAAGATATTCACATGAGGAAAGATCCGGTGAGGGTGAGCGGTTCACTGAGAGGCTGTTCCGGTAGATGCAGGCAATACTGCCTCCTGGTCTAACAGGTCTGTCTAGTCTGGTGATGTCATAATTGAGGGGGACTAGTATGTCTAGGATCGGCGTGAACGATTAATTTAGACATGTTTCGGTTAGAATTAGGAGGTCAGGTTTGTGAGTGAGTATAAGGTCAGCAATGTCATCTGCATGTGTTGAGGCTGATCTGCAGTTTAGTAGCATGCATTTGAGACACAGCTTGGAGGTCGTTGGAGGTTCCAGTGTTAATGGAACTTGCATAAGATTCTCCAGGGTTATACCTCTGGAGTTGCGATTAGGGGCTCTGTGTGTACTGAGATGGATGGTTTAGATTAGGGAGGGTTGTTTCGTCTTGTTCGGGTCTACTGTGGACTGGCTGGGTTGGGTTGATCGTAGGAGAGGAGTAGGTAGGTAGTGTATATCCTTGGCGGATAGAGTATTCTTCCTGCGGATCGGACGGGTTGTGGAATTGCAGTTAGGAACTGTTCCCCTATGGCAATCCTCATCTGGGGACAGCCCGAAAAGGTGGGGGGGGGGTGGTTGCCCTCCGCTCACAGTGACAATATCATGTACAATTCCAAAATTAAATTTCTTAATTGGAATATTGCCAGCTTGTCCCCTAAACCTAATAATGATGAAGGGATTAATCTTATTAGGGTCTATGATATTGTTTTCTTGCAGGAAATATGGGCATGGGAGGACATTTGCTTTGACAGGTATACCACCTTTAACCTTTCTGCAGCTCCTTCATTTGCAGGACGTGTGAAGGGTGGCTTGATTGCATGGTTTAGAGTGGGCATTAGATGCAAAATAACACCTAAATTCATGTATGAGGCTTACATGCAGGTTTTCGATTTAAGATGGGGCTCAAAACTTGGTGTCGTAGTGTTCAACTTTTATAATAACAATATTTCTGGTAAGGAAAATGGGATCTTGTTCAGGTTGCTTTCCCAGATAGAAGAACTAGCAACATCCCATGCTCAGTCAAGAGGTCCATTTAACCTAATATTGGCTGGTGACTTCAACGCGAAGGTGGTCATCTTGCCTTCCCCCGCACGGCAAACTTTACACCAGATTTAGATGTACGTAATTATATAGACCAGGATGCTATAGATACAAGATCGTGTTTATTGCATGCTTTTCTATCATCACATGATTTAGGCAGTGCCATCCTCACTCAGGCAACTGTCAATATCCCAACCTTCTTTGGAACGGGGTTGCGTCAGTAATAGAGTATGTCTTTGTTTCTCATGGTATGAACCCCCTCATTTTAGATGGGAGAGTTCTCTCCACAGTCTATAGTGATCATAACCCTTTAGTCCTCACTCTTGCCATTAAAAAGGGGACAATCCACATGGGGAATAGGGCAGGTGTTGACCACCAAAGATGCAGGACGCAGGCTGGTTTGGTGCTCTGCAAACAATAACATAATGGATCAGTTGACTGATGAAAGTGATAATTATGTGGTAGGGTGCACATCAGATTTGTCAGGGCCCTCAGTAGTTATAGTGAGTTTTAATTACGTAACTGCGCTCATTAGGATTATTCTGTCGAATCCAATCCAAACTAATACCTTTGGTACAAAGTCATGGTTTGATAAAGCATGTAGAGAAGCTAATGATAAGTTATGCTGTTGTGCTGGGCACTTAAACAAACCCCTAGGGATCAGAGCCTGCAAAAAGGCTTATAATTTGACACAAAAAAAGGAAAGCAGAACTTAGGGACGAGAAGAGGGAGAATCTAGTAGTTGCCAGGCAGAATAGGGACACACAGGCCTACTGCAGATCAGTATTAGCAGTTTTTGCCCCTGGAGGCTCCCTTGATTTAGTGACTACCCATATCGCCCCTGATAGCTGGGTAGAGCACTTCAGTGAAATTTACCATTCAAGATCCCGTGGTAATGAGGAAGACGTGGAGGACGCACCCCTACCTCTGAGTGTTAGTTTTACTGTAGAGGAAGTATCCAAGGCTATCCAATAGAGACCCCTCAAAAAAGCTCCTGGCCCGGATGGTGTGCCCATGGATATATATATATTTAAGGCAAACCCAGCGTTTTATTACCACTGCTTGCCAATGTCATTAATTCTGTGCGCATGATTGGTGTCCCTACATCTTGGCGCAAATCTGTTATTGCCCCAGTATACAAAAAAGGAAACATGCATGATCCTAAGTGCTACAAGCCAATTTCTTTCCTTGATTCCACCATAAATATAATTGGGCATTTAACCCTGGATCACATGCTTGAGTGGGCTCTGGAGAGGAACATCAATTACTCAGTCCAGTACTGGTTTGGGAAAGGCCTTGGCATCATCTAGCAGTGCCTAAACTTCCATCTACTGGTTTCCAAATACAAATATGCCAAGGGTAATTCTCTGCAGGTGGCATTTATGGACTGGTCGAGTGCCTTTGACTGCGTAAATCGCTCCAAATTGTAGGATATATTAACCTCCATGAATCTGGAAGTAGGTCTGGTTGCCCTTCTGCGACATCTTCACTGGGATTTAAAGGCCTCCGTAAGGTATGGGGAAAATGGAGAGTGCTCCCTTACATTTCTGGTAAATCGAGGCATATGTCAGGGGTGTGTGCTCACCCCAAATTATTTTTGCTATACATTAATGACATAGAATCAGCTCTTGTTAATGCGGGGGATGGTATGCCCATGGTTAAAAATAAGCCCATACCAAATCCTCCTTTATGCGGATGACACAGTCTTGGTTGTTAGCATGGCTAATGGTTCTAAAGTTACGGATTTCCAGTTTTGTAAGTTTCATGGATACATTGGATTTGCAGACCAACTTTTCCAAGACTTTTATAATGGTATGCAGCACTAAGAACACTATTGAGAGAGGGAGCCAGTTTCCCTACTTAGGGCTGATGTTTGATGAGGCATGTACCTGAACCCCCCGCACCCCCATGTTGGGAACAGGATAAGTCATTATTCATGTGCTGTTGGTTCTAATTTTTTTACTAGCAGCCACCATAGGGGGAAAACCAAATGCTCCCATTCTCAAGATCTACAGGAGGAAGTGTTATGTTATTTGAATTCGTAGGGCGCACAGCTACCCCAAGGGGTTTCCCGGCGCCAGCCAGATCGAAGATCAGAAAGTTAACGGGAGGTTTAAGAGTTGAATAACCAAGTTTTCAGACTTTTGCGGAAAAGACCATAGTCGGTCACCTTGATAGGGAAAGAGGAAGGGAATTCCACAAGGTAGGACCCAAATAGGAGAAAGACCGGTCGCCCATACGGGAGAATTTGAATTTCGGGACCGAAAGCCTCATCTGATGGGCAGAGCAAAGAAGTCGCAGAGGTTATAATGCTGCATTAACTTTTGTAGGTATAAGGGAGCCACTCCAGTTTTGATTTTGAACATTTTGCAGAGGGTTTAAATTTGATACGGTTCACCACCATCAACCAGTGAAGGCCACTAAGGAAACTGGTGACTGATGAAAACTTCGACACCTGACACAGTAATCTGGCAGCCGCGTTCTGTACTACTTGGAGTCTTTGAAATAAGGATTTATTAGAGCACAGGTACAGAACATTGCCATAATCCAGCCTGGAAGTAACAAGGGCATGAACTACTGTTTTGTGGGCAGAGAGGGGGATCATCCATCTAATTTTTTCAAACATTTTAAAATAGTGAAACAAATAGTAGAAATCCACGTAACGTGCTGTCTCATAGACAAATGCTCATCAAAATTGAAACCCAGGTTACAGGCATGGGGTGCAGGCAAGGGCAGTGCTCCCAATTCAGGAGGTTAGTGTTGAGGCCACCACAGATCATTATTCTTCCCTAAGATCATAACCTCAGTCTTGTCTCCGTTCAGTTTGAGCAAATTGTTTTGCATCCAAGATGCAACTTTGCATAGACCCGACCCAAGAACTGAGGGTTCCGACCCCTTAACCGAGGAAAAGAAGAAAATGATCTGAATGTCGTTATCATACAAGAAAAGGGAAAGACCCGCCTCTTCTACAATATCAGCCAGAGGACGGATATACTCATTAAATAGTAGAGGGCTCAGCAACGACCCTTTAGTGAATCCATAAGGAGACGGATAGGACGCAGAGTTTGCTGCCGCCGAGAAAACCTGAACGGTTCGATCGGCTAAAAAGGAGCGCAACCACTGTAAAGCTACACCAGTTACACCCGCCCCTTGCAAGGCTTCCAACAAGATGGAGTGAGGCACTGTGTCGAAAGCAGCGTTATGGTCTAGTAAAATAAGAACAACACTGAGACAACCTGGGTCTAGGGCTGAGCAAAGATAGTACACAAAATGGCCAAGGTAAACCCCATTCTCAATGTGACGGCTCTATAAGAGAGCAGCTCCTTAAACAGGACCCATCAATCACTTAAGGTGGTTAGTTGTTATTATCATCTGGGTCTGTGTACTCCAACCTGCTGGACCAGTTCATGAAGCAGCGATCTGGTCACTAGCATAGAAGAAGCAACAAAGGAGGATTGTCACCTGATCTCTCACGGGTATTGTCTGGGATGAAATCCTACCCAAAGATCAAAACGGGAGATCCTAAAGTCAGCAGTAAAATTATAATGGTGTGAATTTAAAAATGGCTAAGGGTGCTCAAAAGTTATTTATTGGTAGAGGACCCCTGTCAAGATTAAAAAGCAAAATGGCAATATGGCATAAATAAATTTGACATTATGCTATTGTCCATAGCAAGATCGGTCAACATGTTTCTGCCCGTAATAGATCAAAAGTATCAGGGCTTTCGTCAGGACCTATAATAATGCTGTGGTTCAATGTGAAAACGTGTAAACAAAGAATTCAAAAATAGGGGTGTGTGAATGAACTATTCCTACCACACCGGTCAGGTCAGAAGCAATCAAAACCGGATACCCATATCAAGTGGGTACTGCCCTCACCTCAACCTGGTCTCAACTCAGGGAAAGGGGCCCCGCTCTGTCCGTCGGTACCCCGGGGCGGTCTTTGAATCAAGTAAAATAAGAGCCACACTTTCGCCGGCATCTAGTTTGAGTCTTATCATTTCTGTGACTCCGAGGAGAGTAGATACGGTAGAGAAACCGGCTCTACGACCTGATTGAGAAGCATGTAAGACATTCTGGGATTCCACGAACGTGGTCAACTCTTGTTTATGTTTTTTTCCAAACTTTTGGAAAGGACCGGAAGCAGCGATATGGGCCGGAAGTTGGATAGTTTAGTAGGGTCTTAAGAAGAGGGAGGACCATAGCATGTTTCCATTCTCAAGGAACAACGCCCTCCGATAAAGAGACGTTCAGGAGATCACATGAAAAGGGAGCGCATCACAAGGTGACCCTGATTTCATGTTTGCCACTAAATGGCCAAAGGAGCTTGGTTCCAGGGGGGGTCTACATTTCCAGTCTCTTGGGAGAGGGAGTATTATCTTGTGGCCCTGGTCCATCAGACACCTGGGTTATAGTGTTGAGTAAATTAGTTTGATTTTCTAGTTAAAGTAGAGAGCGAGCTCTTCACACTAGACACTCGTAAGAGCAAGGGGAGTGGAGTGACAATCCTCGCCGTATAGTTCTTTGACCACCATAAAAAGTGTTTTAAACCAATTATGAGCCTGAGAGATTTTAAGTGTAAAGAACTCGGCACGAGTAACTTTGCAGAGGGTGTGGTATTCCTTAAGGGCTTTTTTGTAAGCTACTTTGTCTTCTTCACGATAATGTTTCCTCCAGGCTTTTTACAGGGATTTACATTTAGATTTCTCCGTCCTCAGCTCTGAAGAAAACCAAGGGGCCGGTGGCAGTTGTCTTACTAGGCACTTGTTAGTCAGGGGGAGACAGGCATCAACCGTTTGGGTGATCCAATTGTGGAAGGAACTCAAGTCGGTGATTGTGATAACTTCAGTGACTGGTTTACTTTCCATTAAGCGGTTATTTAGGGCCGAAACATCCAGTTTAGCCCAGTTTCTCCTCGTTTGCTCGGCTACCAGACAGGTCGCTAGGGGAGATGGAGCTACCTTCAGAGAGAAACTACAGCAAAGTGGTCAGACCAGCATAGGGGAAGCGCAGGGCGGCAGTTAAGATCAAGATTAGAAAAAATCAGATCTCTGACTTATGGGGAGGGGGTCTGGGGTTATAGGGGTTATAGGGATACCAGCTTGGAGCAAACAGCGGAGAATAGAGTTTGCAGGCAGGCTTTGGGTGTTCCCCCTTCAACCTCCCATTTTGTAGCTCACCAGACGCTAGGCCTGGAATACATGGAGGATCAATTAAAGTTAGCCCCATTGTTATTATGGTGCTCAATCTGATGAGGCAAGTGTTAATTGCGCTATTATATCTGACTGCCTTTCATGCCACCACGGCTGTAATATCCCCTGGCGTAGGTTTATCAGGGAGACAACAGTCTCCATAGGTTGCCGGCACATATTTGAGAGGACTGAATGTATCACAAAGAGGGATAAAGGGTGGATCAAAGACTGTTTTCTATCCCACAAAAGGGCACTGAGGGAGGTGGAAGGAGTAATGAAACCTATAGTCAAAGATTATTGACTTCTTTAAACTACAGAAGTGGTGGCTTCCTACCTAATTAAGTACTGTAGAGAAGATGTGGGAGCGACTGCTATTGACGCGCTTCAGAGTGGGCTCCACTAGATGGTTGTTGTGCTTTCCTCAAGAACAATTTGCACCATCTGAAATACAAATCTGCCCCTGCGATGAGACATCCCCACAGACCAAAGTACACTTTGTCTTCTTCTGTGAATTTTACCTCCATTTTACAAAATGATTCCTACTACCATTACTGCGGAAATACAAGTTCAGTAAGTGCAGAGTTGCACTGATTTTTGTCCAGCAATTGGAAGGCCTCTAACCTGCAAAGCAGTTGCTTAATTTTTAAAGAATACACTCTATCTCCGTAAATCAATGCTGTTTTAGTATGTGCTTTGCTGGCTTCTTTCTGTTGTACCCCGATATTTTTTTAAGCTATTTCTTATTGATACATACCGGCTGTTTTTGACTGCATTTGATTGTCTCCAATGGTTTTTATGCCTCTTCGAGGACTTTGCCTAACATTTTTTTTTTTTTTTTTGAAACCGTTTATTGAAAGACTCAAAAAATATACAAATATGGGCCTACAACCTTCCGGCCAGCCGCTAGCAATAAAAGGAGCATACGATATACATTTATAAAACACATGGTGCTGCGGCCGAGCATACACAGGAGGTAACATCATTGCGAGCCACACTATCCAGACCCCACTATACGGTTCCATTTTAAACTTAAAGAACAACAAATACAAACAAACCCACAAGGCAACCCTCAACCGGAAATAGCAACACGTGCTCCCCTAGAGGGGGGATCCTAGCCATCCATAGGAATCTCAAGAGGGGGGGGAGAGATCAGAACTAGGGCTGGGTACACCTAATGCCCAGGTACCGGGGGGATGAGTTGGCTAAGGGGACGGGGCCGGCGATGGATCAGGCAATAACGGCGGAGCACAGATTCCCCCGCGGTAGGCGTTCCAGGGGCCCCACACTTTCACCCATGTCCCAGGCTTACCTCTCGCCACATACACCACCTTTTCCCGAAACATGCACCAATCCATATGTTCCTTCCAGGCTGAGACAGTCGGAGGCCTCTGGGATCCCCACAATTGGGCAATATCACGCTTGGCAACCATATACCCCAGAGTCACCCACCATGTCTGCGGCACCGAATAGTCGGTAGGCTCCCACACATTCAACAGGCATCTCCTCACTTCGGGCAACAGCGCCACATGCGTAACCACTCGCAGCACCTCATGCACACCACGCCAGAACCCCTCCACCTCCGGGCACTCCCACAGGATATGCAGAAAAGTCCCCAACGCACCACACCCACGCTTACACAAACCGTCCTCAGCATAGCCCATACGCAGGAGCTTTGGCCCCGTCATATAGACCCTGTGGAGTATCTTGAGCTGGACGAAACGAAGGCGAGCCGGTATGGCCACCTCTTTCGGGGAGGCCACCGCGGAGGTCCAGTCCTCGTCGTCCAGCTCCAGCCCGTCGGCTACCCAAGCCCCACGAAGGGCAGTCAACAATTCTGAGCGGTCGTTGATCAATTTTTTGTAGATCAGTGAGATCGTGCTGTCCGGGATGTGTCCATCCAGCACTCTATCCTCCAGGGGGGAACACTCCGGGATGGAGGCAACGTCCGGAAAGACGGAGCCCAGCGCATGACGGACCTGCAAATACCGAAAGTACTCGCTGCCCTGCAACTGAAATTCCGTCTGCAGCATCTCGAACGTTTTAAATCCTCCCCTCGTCCAGAGGTCCCCCACTTTGCTAATGCCTATTAAATCCCACTTCTCAAAGCCCTTCGAGGTCCACAAGGAGCGCAACCACTCAGATGCATATAGTGGTGACGCCCGGGTCAAACGGTCCTTCCACCCCATTGCAGCATTGGCCGCGTGCCACACTCGCACCATGACACGCGTGGGGCCCGTTAGGCGAGCATCGGGCGCGCTAGAATAGAGCGCTCGATTATGGTCACCACCTGGAAGTAGCATCCTGTCCATTTCAAACGCCGGGTTTAAGGCGGGCCCATATAGGCCCTGATTAATCGCAGCTAGCTGGTAGGCCCAATAATACCGTTTAATATCCGGGAGGGCAATCCCCCCGTCATACCAGGGGAGCGTCAGCTTAGCCAGGGCAATACGTGGCCTCCCGTCCCAGAACAGGCGGCGCTGCAAACTCTCCACTTCGCGGAAGTAGCGCGCTGGGACGAGGTCCATAGTGTTCTGCAACGCGTATAGGAAACGCGGCAGCGACATCATTTTAAACAATGCCGCCCGGCCGAGCGGCGAAAGCGGCAAACGCCGCCAGCGCGCGACATCCTCTTTCAGACGCTGGAGGGGGGGGAAGCAAGTTCCGATCATACCGAGCCTCCGGGTCCAGAGTAATGAAGACACCCAGGTACCTAAATCCCTGCGGGGCGACCTGGATCGGACAGCCCCGCGGGAGGATAGGAGCCTCCCCAGAGAGAACATACACACACGATTTAGCCCAGTTGATGACCAGACCGGAGTTACGACCGAATGAATGTAAAACATCAACCAGTACTATGAGTGATTTACGTGGGGAAGCTAGGTACAAGAGGATGTCGTCAGCGTATAGGGATACGCGGTCTTCATACTCAGGGGTCCAGCGGAGACCACGGATGGAAGGCTCCCACCGCAACCACTCCGCCAGGGGCTCCAAGGCAAGTGCAAAGAGGAGCGGCGATAAGGGGCAGCCCTGCCGTGTGCCCCGGCCCAGCTCGAACGGAGCCGACACTCTTCCGTTCACCACCACCTGCGCCAATGGGCCCGAATACAGCAATTTAACCCAACTGATTAACCCTGGGCCAAATCCAAACTTCGCAAGCATCGCCCAGATATATGGCCACTCGAGCGTGTCAAACGCCATGGTGGCGTCTAAGGACGCCAAAATGGCCGGCTCCCGTATGAACGGGGCACGTGCGAGCACACCGTGCAAACGCCGCAGATTAAGGGCTGTGTTGCGATGGGGAATAAAGCCTGATTGGTCCTGATGAACCAAATCGCCCACCACGCCGACCAGCCGATTGGCCAGTACCTTGGCGAGAATCTTGGGCTCCGCATTCAGTAGCGAAATGGGCCGATAGGATGTAACCCGGTCCCGAGGTCTCCCCTCCTTGTGGATGACCACGATTGTAGCCAGACGCTGGTCCGGCGGGAGGGAGCCCGCCGAGTGTGCCGCCAGGAACATAGCCCGGAGGTGGGGTGCCAGCGTATCCGGTCGCAACTTGTACAACTCGATAGGGAGACCATTCGGACCCATGGCCTTGCCGGAAGCGACCGAGCGTATGGCGAGGGCGATCTCGTCGGAGGTGGGAGCGGCATCCAACGACACCCTGTCCTCCCCGGAAAGGGACGGCAGCGCGATATCACTGAGCAGGGCACGGGAATCCTCTTCCGAGCAGGGAGACACCGGGGAATACACCCCATGGAAATAATCCGCGAAGCAGGAGACAATTTCTTCTGGCTCAGTTACACACACACCATCCGTTGTCTCAATCAGCGGGACCACACGATTCGCTCTCTCTTTTTTGTCCAACCACGCTATAAGTTTACCAGCCTTATCACCCACATCATACAGTCGCCCCTGTTGCTCTCTACTGAGGCCCCTGGCCGCCTCCGTGACGAGGGCCCTGTAGGCCGCTTGCTTGAGTTGGAGGACATGTAATGCAGCATCCGTCACCCCACCTTCTAAATTCCCCTCCAACTCGGCTATTTCAGCCTCCATCCGGGTCACCTCCTCCCGCTCGCGCCTCCGGGCGTGGGAAATAAGGGATAGGGCCTCCCCTCGGAGTACTGTCTTGAAGGCCTCCCATAGCGGTACGGCCGAAGGCACAGACCCCACATTCGCATCAAAATATCGCTGAAGGGATTTAATCAATTCAGCGCGAATGGTGGGGTCGCGCAGGTACCAAGGATTGATTGGGACCACCCTACCCTCACCCCTCGGAAAGACATCAAAGTGCAGTAGGAGCGGGGAGTGGTCCGAAATACCCCGTGGCAAATGGCGCACCTCTCCCACCCTCCCAACATAGGCCGCCGGGACAAGGTCATAGTCTAGTCGTGAGAGACTACCATGGGCTCCCGAGTGGAAAGTGTACTGCAGCTGCGTGGGGTGTTTTCAACGCCAGCAGTCCACTAATCCAAATGTATCCAAGAGGCCGGGTAGCCACGCCTGTGCCCGGGGGAGGTCCCTAGGGGGGTGACGATCCAAAGACCCAGATACCACCGCATTAAAATCCCCCCCCCACAACTAAAAGCCCCCCCGGAAGGCCAAGGAGAAGGCGCCCAAGGTCCGCAAAGGTGGTCGACTGCAGCCCCGGTGGGATGTATACTGATACAAAGACAACCACTTTGCCCTCCAGTCTTCCCACCAAGACCGTATAACGTCCCCTGTCATCGTGGAGCACCTCATCAATCTCCAACGGGAGCAAGTTCTTCACCATGATGCCCACACCCCGTGAGCCGGACGTGAAGCCCGAGTGAGCCACTAGGCGATAGCCACGCCGATTCATGGCGCAGAAGGAGTTGCCAATGAGGTGTGTCTCCTGCAGAAAGACTACATCGGGCGAGATTCGCTTCAAAAACTGCAGGACCACACCCCGTTTGATCCTGTCCCCCAGTCCATTCACATTCCAAGACAACAAAGTTAGTTCCCTACCCCCCATCATATACAGAAGCCATCATTCGTCCCCCGGAGAGCACTATAGAACTGACACAATAATACGTTTGCCTTGTGATAAAAACGAACAACACCCCATCCCTACCCACCCACCCCAACAGAACTCCCCCCTCCCTGCACCCCTGCATGAGCCCAAACAGCCCCCCCAACGTGCAGTGTGCCTGTCGCCCCATATATAGTTAGACTAACTAAACCCCCTAGAGGAGGAGGGAGAACCCCCTATAGACCCAACACAACCTCCATAGGAGGGGAACTTACAAAAACTGACGCAGAATCAAAAGTGGCATCATTTTCGTCCAGAGTGAGGCCCAATATTAGACCCTCAGTCCTGATCCAGCGTGCCGTCTCCCCCCGCCGCCCCCCCCCGCCTCCCCGATCACGATCCCCGGGCAGAGTATCCAGCCAGTCCCCGGCCGCTTCGGGACGATCAAAGAAGTGCGTGCGACCATCCACCTCCACACGCAACTTGGCCGGGAAAAGCATGGCGTATTTGAGGTTTAGGTCCCGAAGACGGCGTTTGACGCCTAGGAAGCTCAGTCTCTGCTTCTGGACCGCTGGGGTGAAATCAGGATAAAAATTTACCTCCATATTGTCAAGCTTGACCGGTCCATGCAGTCTGGAGGTTTGCAGGATAGCGTCTCTATCCCGAAAATTAAAAATCCGGGCGATGAGAGGTCTCGGAGGGGCTCCGACCTTCGGCCTTCCCCCGGGAACCCTGTGGGCCCTCTCCACAGCAAAGAATTTGCTCAGCCCCCGTGGCTGGAGATGGGTAGCAATCAGGTCCTCCACAAAGAGATCCGCCGCCGCCTCCTCGCGTCCCTCGGGCACCCCGATAATGCGGATGTTGTTCCTCCGTGCCCAACTCTCGGAGTCCTCCAGGCGTCGATCCATGAGCGCAGTCGCCTGACTAAGCCGGCGCACCTCCGTTTGCAAGGCCGCCACATCTGTCGTTAGGCCCAATGCGGTGTGGGCCAAAGACTCTACTCGGTCGTTGGTTTTGGAAAGATCGGCCTTAACCAGGCCAACATCCACGAGGACCGAGTCAATCTTCTGCGCCAGTGTATCAAACCGCTGGCCCACCGAGGCCTTCATCTCAGCAATGGCGCCCATAACATCTCGCAGAGTCAGATCTGCGGGCAGGTCTGGGGCATCAGGAGGGCTCTCAGGGGACTTGCGCGGTCCATCGGGAGATCCCTTCTGGAGGGTATAGCGGTCCATACTGTTGACCTGATGGACGGCGCCACGCCGGGTCGATTTGGTCTTTGCCCGGTCTCCATCTTGTTTCGTGGCCATGGCCACCAGTCTCCCAGTCGCACCAGCCACGTCGTGTAGGGCAGGAAAGCAGGGCCACGAGCTCCGGGGGGGCCTCCTCAAAGCAGCGGGGTGGATCACAGCCTGCAGGCAGGCAGGGTCTCCCAGCAAGGCCACACCACACCAACACCAAGGCTCCGCGACCCAACCTCGCAGAGACGACAAGGTGGTGCGAAAGCGAAAGCGAAAGTGCGGAGTACGCGAGTCGCCAGGCCCTGCCTGCCGCTGTTGTTCACTTTGTCACTGGATCACCCCACAGCGCAAATCCGGGGTCCGGCGAGGGGAAGGCCGCACACCTCAATCGGTGCTCACTCCGGTGTCCGAGGTCCGATTCGGAAGCGGAAAACGGGTGCCACCTCAGCTCAGGTTCACCAACATAGTCCCCTCATCCAGGGCAGGATAATTTCAGGATAATCGTAGGAGGTTGCGGAGGTCCTCGGGAGCCTCGCACCTACGCGGCCATCTTGGTTGCGCGCTAGGCTCCTCCTCCTTGCCTAACATTTTTGATTGCTCATTTTACCATGTCTTTATTATGTACCTTTTATGAATCGTTTTTTATTAGCTCTTTGAGAACTCTTTTAACATCTATTTGTTTTTAATGTACCATGTAATCCTGTAATTTTATTGTGCATCTTTTATGATCTGTTGTTCAAGAGATTGATTAAAGAAATTGAATTGAATATATTTTCACCATGTAAATATTTAATAAACATCGTATTTGATGAGTTAATGTCCCACTGCATTTTATTTTATTAGCTTTAGGTTATTTATAGTCAATTTAAACTAATTAAACATTTTATTTTCCATTAGAATATCTTTCATATTTTAGTAAACAAATGAATACACGTTCTTTCCTACACTTTACCACAGGAATATCGCTACACCAGAGGAGGAGATCTCTGTCTTCATGGGAAAATTCACTAGTAGTAAAATTTCTGTTAGATGTCTCCACTACCTGGTTTCAAGGAGAGGCGACATGTTAGTCTACATATAGTTTGAAATCTACAGTCAGAAATGGTGAATAGCACAAACATGTAGATTTATACCTCAGTGAAAGAATACATTTATATGTGATTAAATCTATATGTGTAAATTTCCCTTTGTGAATAAGGCCATAATTGAGAGAGAATATGGGGCAACTTGTGAACAGGAAGAGTGATAATGAGAGGAGAGAAAAAAGGAGACTGCCTCCAAAAATTAAGGCAAAGAGAGTGCAGGTGTGCAAAACAGTATGAAGGTAGCGCATGCCCCCATAAAAGAAAAACACCAGATCTGTGTGATTGCAGACAACATGTAACTGCAGGGAAGTTTTTGATATGAAAGGCATGCACCAAGGCAGATTCAAGTTCCTGGGAGTATCGCTCATTTGGAAAAAACACAAGGGAAAGGTCTGAGGAGAAAGTTTCCCCGTAGATTTCCCTAATTGCATTTTCTCCGGAATCACACTTAACCACAGGCACATCTATTTCAGTTAGAGTAGGAAGCTTGTTTGGTTTGCCAGTCTCTCTTGTTTCCTTGCCTGGTTGATCAGTGTTCCCATTCTCCCCAATCCCACCTAACTCCCTCCCTCAACTGCAGTCCCACAGTGGATATCGCTAAGGACGTTGATCCAGTTGTCCATGTAGCCCATAACACAGTTCATACTGGTTCATACTGAAGCAATCTCTATGCAGTCTACAAGTCACAGATGTGAACAAGACAAAGCAGCCACAATGTCATTGTCCACACTAGGAACATGTTGTGCCCTGAACGAGATACCATGCCGCAGACAGCCTGGCACAAAAACATGCATCTATTGCAACACCTGCGCATCTCTCTCAAAATGTTTATTCATGACCTGAACCACAGCCATGTTGCTCACCCTGAACAGCACCCTCCGGTGCGCCAACTCCGTTGCCCACGATGCGACAGCCACAATCTAAGGAAAGAGTTCAAAGAACACAATGCTTCTGCCACCTGCCTTCCACTATGCCAGCCATTCTTTCGGGCACCATCGACCTTGCCAGTATAAGCCAAAACCCAAACCTCCTGCCGCAACTGAGAATATCTGCATGTCCCAATCCAGATCTGCCTGGCCAACGGAATCCCATTAAAGGAATTCGAGCAAAACCTCCACATCTTGGGATCTTCTTTGACCCCTGCCGATATGTGCCTGTGATGATGTGGCAACGATACACCCAAAAGTGCCAGAGCCAGCCTCCTACAAAATGCCCTTTCGGCCCCGACCACCCTACATGAGAATTTCAGGTGCCCCAGCAACACCAGAATCTCCCTCATCTTCACCATCTCTTTCGCCAGCATGCTAGCCAACAATGCCTACACTGCCTCCTTTTTACCCTGCTGCAATTTTGCCTTCATTCTTTGAGAATCTATTTCGATCCCCAAGAAAGACAACACCATGCTTGGGACCACTGTTTCCCCAGGTGCTAAAGGAACACCCAGGCCATCCCTGACCTCTTGAAATCTTACTAGCATTCAATGGTAGTCCTCTGAGCCGGGTGCCCACAAGAAAAAAAATCATCTAAGTAATGAGTCACCAGCATATGGCCCGTCCGCCATCTAAAAAGCCACAGCAGGAAGCAACTGAAACACTAAAGTATGGCACATGATATTGAGCATCCCATCAGCAGCACCTTGTCTATGTATCTCTGACCAACAAATTACATACCCAATAGTTGAAAATTGTCCAGATGTACTGAAAGCAGCATAAAAGCGGACTTCACATCACACTTTGCCATCTGTGCTCCTTGGCCAACCATCCCCACCTGTGACATGGCCACGTACACTGAGGAATATGACACCAATGCCATGTCTTCCAGGATGAAATCATTGACCAACCCAAATTCGAGCCGGAGCAAATGCTGTATTAACCGAAACTGAACTTGTTCCTTCTTGAGCACAACACCAATTGGTGACACAATCAAAGCCTCCATTGGCCATTCACCAAAGGGTCCTATCATCCTAACTTCAAAGACCTCCTTGTCCAGCTTGTCTTGTACTACCTGTCTGTGTTCCTTCGTGGACCGCAAATTGTCCACCCATCTCCGAAGTTGGAGGCCTTCATACTCCAATCGAATACCCCATCTGAAACCCTCCCACAATACCCTCACCTCTTCTAGCAGATCATGGAATCCCAGCCAGTACTCTAACCTGTCCATCTTAACCGGAGCACGAGCCTTTTGCACCCGATCCCTGTGCCTCCTTCAGTTGCCATAGGACTGCTGCTGCTGGTGTGGCCCCTGATGGCTAGCATATGGCTGCTGCCACTGTCTTGTGTTTGCACCCTGGTACCTGCATGCAGTCCCCAAACAATGGATACGTGTGTGTCTCTTCGCACACTTGGAGCACTCATGCCAAAACTGGCACTACTCCTGTGTACACAAACCCAACAGTTTGCCCCCAACCCGCTTTGGCCCTTTGTTGTGGTTCAATCCTATCCCATGGGTGGGCGCCCCTGTGAGGGCAGATGAACGATCAGCAAGCTACTGGCCATGAAATTTGTCTTCCCAAATTTTGTGGGGTCCATGGTATGCTGCCAGAGATCTTTGTCAAGTTCGCCCCACTTCATATCGGGATCCTATGCCAAGCTCGCCTCGGAACTCCTCGTCATATTGAGTCCAGGCTTACCACACAATAATTTGAGCTTTGCTTATTACATCCATACACTTAAACATTGCCATACAGCGGTCTGGAAACTTCTCACAGTAGAAACTGGTGTGAATTAAGAACACAGTCCAGTTGTCGATTGTCAGGGGTACTCTCGACTGCTTGGCTAGCTCATACTCCTCCTCCTTTGACCCCTCCTTGGAGCTTGAACATTTTCACATATTCTCCCTTCCAAAATTGTTTCCTTTGTAGCCAACATCAAAGGGCTTCATCATACCCATATAGAGCAGCCGCTTAATCTGTGGGTCTTTGCATTCCAGCCCCTCTTTTTTTGTCACCTTTGTCCTCCTTACTCTCCCCACTAGCCGCCTTGCTACTGCTAGCCCCACTACATTATGTCGCTGAAGTAACAAGGAGGAAACAAGTTGAATAATAAGTTACTTCTTATTCTGGCAACCCCGAGCATAGCCCAGGCAAGCAGCGTAATCACCAGCATCAAGCATCTGACACAACATTCTAATGCATGAGAATAAATACAAGGAACACTCTAATTGTTCTGGTTCTCAATTCCACAGAACCAGAACAATTCTACAAAAGGAATTATACAGAAAACACATAGTAATGAAACCCCAATACTACACATCCCCATTCTTACATAAACAAAAACCAAACAAAAAAATAAAAACAAAAAAAATAACTGGTGGAACTGTACACAATAATACCAGATTTATGAATCACATACACAGTCTTCAAGTCACTTAGGCTTCACAATACTTCTACCGAAAGTACTAACTCTCTTCTCAGTAAACTCACTTTGCCCAGAGTCAACCCTAGGCTCAGAGCGAGCTTCAGTCGAAAGACCACTCAGACCATCCCCATTCTGAATATAACATTTGGAATTGACAAGATCTGAAGTGGACGAATTCTCAGGGTAAACACTAATCCACCAGTAGTCACGTGTAGTTGTTTGGAATGCTTCAGCATGGGACCATGAATATTCTTAACTAAGGATAAATGCCTCATGTGACACACATTACCATCAGCTAACGTGACCGTGTTGTTCATGATCTTTACAATTTGTACCGGAAAACTAAATTTGCTTTGACCTTTAGTAACCTTCCTACTTGAGTTAACACAAAGCCATTGACCAGCAGTCAACTTCACAACACGAACAGCGTGTTTCTTATCAAAATATTCTTTGTTTTTATGTTGAGAAGCTAAAATACAACTCCTGATTCTCTCTGCATCCCATTCCACTTGTTAGCTCCTATCCATCCAACCTGGATTGACCTTGGAATAAGGAATGTGGCCTCTCATTACATCAAAGGGACTCTCACCAAGAGAATCATGACTTGTAACTCTGTAGGTTCAAAGTATTTTCTTAAGTTCACAATCCAAATTCTTCCTACCTTGAATAACCAATTGTAACACATCCTTGATAATGCGGTTGACTCTTTCCACAGCACCATTTTCCCTAGGACGATAAAGTGCAGAAAATCTATGCGAAATGCCTGTCACTTCAAAAAACTCTTTCATGTCAACAGACTTAAATTGGACACCATTATCAGTAAGTATGTTTTTTGGAAATCCTTCATGCACAAAAACACTGTTCAAAAAATCAATAACATTACTGTTATCAGCTTTACTGACAACTGTAAGTTCAATCCATTTGGAAAACAAATCCACTAACACAAGGATATACTTTTGTGACCCATCAATCCACACGACAGGGCCCATTATGTCCAACCCCACATCATCCCAGGGAAGAGTAGGGCAACCTAAGGAACTTAAAGGAGGATTACAAGTTTTCTGTGACTTATCAGAGCTCTCACATTCAATGCAAGACCTTACAAACCTTTCAGTTTCTATGTCAATTTTTATCCACCAATTCAGCGACTTAATATTCTTTTTAGTACACGTAATGCCACTGTGACACTCATGACAGAGAGCAATGATCTTTTTTCTTAAACTGAGTGGTGAGATAACCTTGTCACCTCTCACGACAAACATGCAATCAACACCCAATTCATTCCTAACGTCCCAAAATGCTTTGAGATCACCACGAAGTTCGGATTTGACACAACCCCAACCATTTTGAATTTTAATCTTGACAAGATTCAAAGTTTCATCATCCTCTTGAGCTTTCTCCCACTCCTCTCTTTGTAAACCTTTCTATTCAGAATTTGAAAAAGTACTTGCAACACAAACATCCTTCCAAGAATTGATATCGACTTCTCTAAGAGGCAGACAATCTACTTAAAAAATCGGCAGTGACAATCTTTTTCCCAGGAACATATTGAACATGATTAAAATCTTGAAGACGCATAGAGAGTCTAGCAATTCTTGCAGATGCCATTGATAAACCATCAGTAGTAAGCAATTTCATTAGAGGCTTATGATCAGTGTGAAAAGTAAACCTTCTCCCCCACAAAAATTTCCGAAAGTGCTCCAAAGCCCATGCACAGGCTACGTCCCTTTTTCAATAACAGAGTACTTTTGTTCCCTTGGGGAAAGTGACCTGGAGACAAATGCTATGACAATTTCTGAACCCATGTCATAAATTTGGGTGAGAACACTGCCAAAACCCTTGCCACTAGCATCTGTAGTGACAAAGGTTGAAGCCGTGGGACATTTAAAATGTTGCTTTTCTTATTGTGCTTTGTGTTGCAATCATCACTACTATCTTCAGAACTAGAATGTTCATCATCACTCTCCTTTATACATGTAACTTTACCTTTACCTTTCCGTTTCTTTTTCCCTTTGAGCATGCAAGCCCTGGCAAAATGCCATATTTAAACCACATTGAATACATTTGGCAGATTTAGCAGGACATTAGTCAAAACGTGCAGAATGAGCAGAGCTTCCACACCTGTAACAAGCATAATTAGGGTTTCTGGTGTTATCACCACGATCATATTTTTTAAATTCCTTCTTACTATTATGTTGTGTAGGGTTAAAGGAAATCTTTTTTTTACCATCAGAAATCTTATTCACAGACTCACCCCCTTCCGTTTTGCCTTGACTCAGTGTTACTTTAGCACAACGTTCCGACAGCTCAACTTTTTTAACAATAGCCATAATGTCTTTGAGACTAGAATCCCCATCTACCCATAACCTATCTTGAATAGACTTATTATTAGTATACATTATGATTTGGTCTCTTATGAAATCATCGTGGAGATTACCAAATTTACAAGTAATGGCTAATTTTTTAAGTGCAGAGACGTAATCCTCAATAGATTCGTGTTTTTCTTGCTTTCTTTGGAAAAAAGCCTCATAACTGCTTCACACACTGTGGGAGAGAAGTGTTCATCCAAGTCTATTATTGCCAATTTAAAAACATCCAAATAACTAAGTCTATCATGCTTTTGAAGTTGGTTATAAACTCTTAATCCTTCAGGGCCTTAGCAGTACATTAAGATTCTTTTTTTCTTTCTGGGGAAAAAGAACCACTACAATGCTCCAAATTGAAAATGTAATTTAAAAAAGAACTCTTTCCATTCAAGCCATTGAATATTTGGATCACCAGGGGAAGATAAAAACTCTTTAGGTGAATTAAGGTTGAAGGCTTAACTGCTTCTGGGAAGTTCTTCTGGGGTAGACATATCTATGAAAATTTGTTTCAAAGTAATTGACTTACTGAATTAGTTGAATTAACAGATAAAAACTGCAGAATGTGCTGGTTAAACACAAGATAGTTGTTGCAGAATGTGCTGGTTGTAGACCAAATTAAGTAGAATAAAAGTGTAAATAAATGTACTTACTGGAGTCGTTAAAATATGAAAAAATACTGTAGAATGCGCTGGTAAAACATACGATAGTTGCTGCTGAATGCGCTAGTTATCGACGAAAGTATGTAAAATAAAAGCGTAAAGAGACAATTACTTACGAAGACGCTTTCCGGGGGCGAATCGAGATGCGATGTAATTGACCACTATGAGGAAAACCAAGATGGTGGCACGTTGAGGTCATGACCTGGCGTGCCTATGCTGACGTGCTGACGTCTGTACTGAATTCCACTGAAGAATCATGCGGACGCACAGCCTCGTCACAGCTGCAGCCATGTCACAAGTCCACACGAGTCACTGAAGAAAGAGGAGCACAAGAGGATGATCGCGATGACCATTGGAATGAACAGGCAAGTTGAAAGATAACTTTACCTATCTGTTCTTCCTCCGAATTGCAGGTTACGTAGAAATTAAGCAAAAATGTGCCAGAACCACGCAGGAACTCCGGAACAGAACAGCAGTAAGTATGAACTCCAGAGCAGCACAGCTGTTCGTCTGATCCTCCTCATAGATGTATTTATAGCAATCCTGAAAAGCTTAACGTCGGTCACGACAGCATTAAAGGCCACACACAAGTATGTGTGAAAATCCAAATACATCACTCTGTGGGTTCACGAGGTTGCCAGCTTGTTGCCAAATTCATGAAGTAACAACGAGGAAACAAGTTGAATAAATAAGTTACTTCTTTGTTCTGGCAACACCGAGCATGGCCCAGGCAGGCAGCGTAATCACCAGCGGCAAGCATCTGACACAACATTCTAATGCATGAGAATAAATACACGGGGGTGTAATCTGGGCAAGATGGCGGTCGCTGTGGCGGCTGTGTGAGTGGTCTGTGAAGCGCTCCCTCGCACACCCCTCTGATGAAGGACTTCCCTAGACTCTCCGTGATTCTCCTTACCTGTTTTTGCTTGCCTTGAATACCATTTCTCTGAGCCGGGATCAAGGCTATGCTGTGGCAGCATCCTTTTCAGTCTTCGTGCAGAGGAGCTGTTGGAGCCAGCGCGCGGTTGGGAGGCAGCCTGGGGCGGCTCACCCCTCTAACTCTGTTTCGGCTGTGGTTACGGTGGGGGAAAGTCTGCCAGGTCATCGAGCAGCGGCGAACAGGATTAATGGCTCCAAAGGGGAGCGGGAAGGGTATCAAGACCCGGGGTTCTACCGCAGCAACACTGAATATGCCAGCAATCTTAACCCCCCCCCTGTACGGAGAACGGGCAGGCTGTGCTCATAGTGGCGGCGGACTGCGGATCAGTGGAACCGGCGGAGACAGAGCGGGCGGAGTCTGTTTCCTCCTCTCCTATCGGCGATGCACAGAGAGGAGGTTTGGGGGAAAAACAACTAATGGTGCCTGCCATGTTTAAAAAACTTGCTGGGAAAGGTAAACCTGAGGCAAAGAAGCTTGGGGACCGGGAGAAGGTAAAATCGGGGGGGAACAAAGTATCTGTTCCTGTGTCTGAGGAAGATCAGGTGCACAAATCTCACGAAAATGAAACAATGTTGCATGATTACACTGCATCAGGTAGCTTGGTCAGTAAAAGCAGGAATGCGGCAGTGGAAAGTAGCGGTGCCATTTTAGGAGCTAAGGGGAAGGCCAGAGTGGCAGAAACATTGAGCAAGGATACCAATCAGTTGGAGGAGGATAATAGGGATGAAGACCTGATTAATGACTTGGAGTCTGGAGATTCAGGAGGGAAATTCTATTCAATGTCCGATCCCTCTAACTCCTCTGAGAATGAAAACATCGCAGGGGATTGGGCTGATGACAATAGCTCCCAGCGTGATGAGGAGGAAGTAAGTTTTGATGTTTCTATTAATCAGGGGACTGCCCGGAAAATTCTAAACCCCAATATCTCGTGTGCAAAAGAAAATCCAGCTTATTCTGCAGAGTGGGATTGTTTACTCTCCCCCCAGTTGGTGACTGATAGTAATACGACTAACAGCTCTATGGTCCCGGTGGTGAATGTATCTAAAATAGCTCAAAGCAATATTACCCTAAGCACCATTTATCAACTAATAATGGCACACAGAGAGGAAACTAAGGTGGAAAGTATGCGGACCCAGGCCGCGGTACGCAAGCTACAGAATTCGGTGAGACAGGTAGCAAAGACCTGCTCCGAAATCGCAACCAGGATCGGGGAAGCGGAGGAAAGGATCTCTGCCATAGAAGATCAAATAGTGCAGCAGAAGGCATTGATAATATCTCTTCAAAAACTAAAAGATGACACTAACTGGAAGCTAACGGACTTAGAGAATCACTCCAGAAGAAATAACTTACGTGTTTTGGGTATTTCAGAGGGACGGGAAGGTAAGGATGTTAGGCAATTTATCGTTGAGTTATTTTCGGAAGCATTTCCTGAGCTTAAACATTGGAATTTGGAGACAGAGATATTAAGAGCACATAGATTTCCTTTTTTTCTAAAGGGTGGAGCAGGAGGGCCTAATGAAAAACCTAGGGCAATACTTATTTGTTTGAATAATTACTTGCTGAGGGAGGCACTGTACGATCTGGCCAGGCCAGACAGGAAGAGGACTAGTAAGGGGTGTGTTTTTTTTGTTCGGCCAGATTTCTGTCAGGCTACTGTCCAAGAGAGATGGAAGTTACGCCAATTGATTCCATCTTTTCAGGCCAAAGGGGCTCAGGCCTTTCTGCTGAACCCTTCAAAGCTGAAAATAGTCTATAAGGAAAAGACCCAATTTTTTGCGTCTGTAAATTCAGCAGAGGAATTTTTGAAGGCAATGTGATAATTTAGTTTGTTATATATCTGTCTCAAAAGTCCCTGGTTTAGCACTGGGAGGGTGTGGTTTTTTTCTCTTTCTTTTCCTGTGGGGGTTGCTTGGGGGATGCGCTCTCAATCCACTATCCACCATTGAGGACCTAGTCCTTATGCCTTATATGGGTGGGAGAGGGGTGGGGGGGACATGGGGTTAGGGGGGTCAGGGGGAGGAAGGGGGGGAAGGCACAGAGGGGCGGCGGATGCGGTTGACAATTAGAATGTGTATGGTATTTTTCATTTTGATGTGGATCATAATATACTTGAGTTTCTGTTTGAAGGTAATGGAGGATAGCCTAGAGTGCTCGATCAAACTTGCTGATTTAAATCTATAAAGTATATGGCTCAATTGTCTATTTGTTCATGGAACATATGCGGGTTAAATGACAAAAGGAAAAGGGGTGTGATGGCTCAGATACTGCGGATGCAGCGATATGATTTGCTATGTGTACAAGAAACACATATAGCGTGGAATAATCGCAGATGACTTAACGATCTTGGTATGGAAATTTTAGGATGCACTAAACAAAGCTCTAATACCAGAGGAGTAGCAATTCTTATGAGGTACGGGTTAGGTGTTTGTAAGCGGGTAAAAGAGGACGCCCTGGGGCGATGGATAATAGCAGAACTGGTGGTCAATGGTTTTTTATGTACAATTTGTGCAGTTTATGGATCCAATTTGGACGATCCAGAGGTACTACATCATCTAAGTATCGAATTGGCAACCTGGCCATCGCCCCTGATCTTTTGCGGGGATTTCAATCTTCATTTGGAGGGGGGCTTTGACATTATGGGAAATAACCCATATACGGGTAAGAAGACTAAAGTTTTTAGAGCAACTAAGGGCATTGTTAAAGAGTTTGGTCTTGTAGACGTATGGTTTGCCCAGAAGAGAAATGTTCCCGGTAGTACTTTTTATTCAGCCCCTCATAAGAAACATGTTCGATTAGACTTTTTTTTTATTTCGGCCAATATGGTGGCAAATGCGAAAATAGAGATTATGCCGAGGATAATTTCAGATCATAATCCGTTGGTACTTGAACTTGATATAAGAAAAAAACCACAACCTAGTGTCTGGACCTTTGAGCGTAATCTTTTGTTTGACCCCGAATATTGTAAATTCATGTGTGAGTGGATTCCTGAGTTTTTTAAGATCAATCGTGGTACAGCTTCGGATCCCATGGTATGGGACACATTTAAAGCGGGTGTGCTAGGGGTAACAATGAGTTCCTCGATAACCAAACAACGCAAATCACTTATGGTAATTAAGGAGGAGATGAAACAGCTTAGGCTCTTAGAAATTCGCTTTATGGAAGAATTGATTCACCAGCAAAATGTTGACGAAACTTTAAAGGCTATTGCTATTATGAAAATGAAAGTTCACCAACATTTTATAACAAAGACTGCGGCAAAATTGGCCATACACAGAGCTCAGGATTATGAAGCAGGAGAAGATGCGGGTAGAATACTAGCCAAGAGGCTTCAGCAATGGGAAACACAGAATCGAATATGTATGATTCAGGACCATCAATGCAGGATACAGGATACTCCAGATGAAGTTTTGAAGGTTTTTTGTAATTACTATACAACTCTCTATACAGAGGATATAACAGTCAATGTAGGAGGGCTAATGAAGGAGTTTGGTAACGATGTTGCAACTAATAAACTGTCAAATGATCAAAATGTGCTATTGGCAGCAGATGTTACTCTGGAGGAGGTGGAAGATGCATTATTATCATTAGCTAAGGGCAAAGCAGTGGGTCCTGATGGCATCCTATTGGAATTTTATAGAACCTTTCGTCAGGTGCTTATACCAGAACTCATGATTTTATTCCGTGACGCTCAGCGTGGTATAGCACCAGATTCTTGGCGATAAACCATGATTATTGTCTTTTTAAAAAAGGGCAAGCCTGCACTCTCTCCATCATCATACAGGCCGATCTCGCTGATAAATTCAGACAGTAAGATTTTTTCTAAAATGCTAGCTCAGCGATTAGCGGCCGTTATTACCCCGCTTGTCTCTATTTTTCAGCATGAGTATATCCCAGGGCGGGATACTGCTGACCATGTTAGAAGGATTATTGCCCTTTTGGACTGGGCTCAGGCAACAGATTCAGTATTAGGGGTGATCCTGTTGGACGCCGAAAAGGCGTTCGACAGCGTCTCGTGGCAGTATCTGTGGGAGGTTCTGCGCTGGAAGGGCGTCTGTTCGGAATTTATTCAGTCAATCAAGACGCTATATATAAATCCAGTGGCCTCTATACGAATATCAGGGTTAAAATCTGCGTTATTTAACATAGAGAGAGGCACAAGGCAAGGGTGCCCGTGCTCCCCCCTTTTGTTTGCTTTATATATTGATCTATTTTTGGAAAAACTAAATGGTCATAAAGATATCAAAATCATTAAAGCTGGTGAGGTAGAGTATAGAGCGCTTGCCTATGTTGATGACATTATTATAGTTTCCAGTGATATTGTAACTGCTCTTCCGGTAATAAAAGAATTAGCGACACAGTTTGGTCAATTTTCAGGCTACAAACTCAACATTGAAAAAACGCAGGTACTCTATTCCGGTAAGGACCCTCCGACTGATGTAGTAATAACTCCGGAGGCAACGTATCTGGGAATAATAATCACTCCAAGCGTGGACAGAATTCCTGCTTTGAATATGCTTCCAGTGATTGGGAAGGTTAATGCAACTTTGGAACGCTTGGATCATTTGCATCGCTCTATTCATGGTAGATGCAATGTTCTAAAAATATTAGTTCTCCCCAAATTCTTTTACTTATTTAGAACAATCCCTATAGAATTCCCTAAGTCTAGTTTCATTCAATTGGAGAGGATGTGTTCAAGATTTCTGTGGGGATATCGAAGAACTAGAAGAGCCTATAAGAAAATGATTCTTCCAAGAAACCGGGGGGGGGTTGGGGTATTCCAAATTTTATAATGTATTACATCATCATCATAGTCTTTATTCGATTTTTAAAAATCATAAAAGACACAAACATAGAACAAAATATGACATCTGTTAATGTGCCCATTAAAATACTTGAAATCCATCAATAAATACTTTAAAAAAATTTAAAAAGCATTAAACAAATCAGAAGACTACAGAGTTAAAATTAGTAAATTAAAAAAACAGCAAGTTCATGAAAAAAGACAAGAGAATATCAGTTAAACAGGGATCATATCATAATACAGCGGGAAAAACCCACACCCCGGCTTTAAATGATTTCGTTGGAGTACTACAGATATTTAATTGAAGACTTTGTTTCTTAGAAACCATGCCCAACCCAAGTATTTAGCTAGAGCTATAGAAATAATAGGTAGGGTGCTTGTGCGTAGAATTCTTAATGCAACAGCACTACTCCTTGTACCTAGAGTTTTACACATTGGAGACAACCAGACTCGTCTAGGAGTAGCAAACGCAGGACAAACAAACAGAAAGTGGGCAATTGAATCAGCTTGCAGGCCACAAACAGGACATATTTCCACACATACACTAGACCACCTACTTGTAAGAGACCTGAGTGGTAAGGAGCCAGCTCTTAACTGAGAATAGAGTTTCCTGTCACCAGGTTTAGCGATCAAGTCCCAGTAAGGTTCTAGGGCGGGTGTAGTTTTTGCCTCCAGATACAAACTGGTCATCCTGGAGCGATTCGCTTTGCTCCAGACTTGATAATCAACACGTTCACAATATATCATCTTCATAGATCTCTTTGAAGGGAACAGAACAGCCGCTGGATCACTCCACAGCCCCTCCAAACCCAGATCTATCAAGGTATCACGGAGACTCCTCAGCCAACCAATCTTATGGAACACATCTGATTTTATGACATCCATGAGACCTTTGGCATATAGAGAAAGTTCCGGGGTAGTCCAAAGCCTCCGCCAATATAAAACCGGACGAAGCTTAGCTATGTCCATAATGGCCTTCCTACCTAGGTCATATCTCAAGGGAACCAAAGGTGTACTCTGTGGAAGACCAGTTATACTACGAAGAAATTTATTTTCAACTACTGTTAGGGAAGTTAACGGGTCGAAACCCCATAGCTCAGCCCATACAACACAGAACTTAGGGCCTTGGCCTCATAAACTTGGAGCACAGGTTTTATTGGTTTAGTGAAAGATTTTTTATGCTCACTAGATAAGGCTCCCGATATTTGCCTAAATTTCAATGCGGACATCTTAATATGCTTGCTCCACTTGTTATCATTTGTTACATGCATACCTAGGTAAACAAAGTTATTGACCATTTCTAGCGGTTGCCCATTCATAAAAAACTTTTTCGCTCTAAAACTTGGGTGAGGATTAAAAACCATGAGTTTAGTCTTGGCCACGTTTACCTCCAAACCATGACCAAGACAAAAATCCTCAAACACTAACAAAGCTCTTTGCAGACCACTCGGGGTTTTTGATACAATAAGCGTATCGTCCGCAAACATCAATATCGGAGTAACAACTCCAGCCAGCTTGGGGGCATCTGTGTTGACACTAAGCATGCGTTCTACTAGCCCGTTAAGATATAATGAAAAGAGCGTGGGGTCCATGGTACAACCTTGGCGCACACCACGCTCTACCGGGAACTCAGAAGTAACATCATCAGGACCTCCCCACTGTATTTTAGCAAAATTAGACTCATGGAGCCTCATTACCAGGGTCAAGATTTCTACAGGGAGCCCTAGCTTTTCTAGAACTGCCCACAGCCGCGGACGGGGGACCAGATCAAAGGCAGCTCTCAGGTCCACAAAAGCGACATAGAGACTGCCTTTACCCAGGGTAACTATCTTCCAGTGAAGTTGAACAAAACGAAAAACCTGATCCACTGTACTGGTTAATTTGCGGAACCCAGCTTGAAAAGGGGACAGGATCCTATTGTCTTCAATCCATTCTAGTATCAGGTTCAAGACCATCCTCCCAATGATCTTCTGGATTGTATCTATCAGGCTGATTGGTCTGTAGTTTCCTGGTAGTGCCTTATCTCCCTTCTAAAATACTGGGATTATGACCGCACCCCACCCATGATTAAGGAACTGGGGCACCTTCAGCCACAGCATTGGCCACTAGTGTGATGTACTTGCTCCAACCAGTTTTATTGTGGAGAAAGACATCAGGTGGGACCCCATCTTGTCCCGGAGCACGCCCACTTGATACAGATCCCAGAGCCGTTAACGCATCTTCGCTACTAAAAGGACCTTGGCAATAAAAAACGCAAGATATCTTCCTGGAGGGATTGTATGTGATGTTACATGCATATTGGGGTTTAAAGTATTGTAACCAAGCTTCTTGGGTGACATAATTTGATGGTCTATTCCATTTAATGACATTCCCAAACAATCTAGAGTCCCTAGCGTAACTTGCTCCCTTCAGATCTTGCCAGTAGAGCTCATCCCAATTCTTTTTAGCCTGGCCAACACATTTTTTATATGTCTGCCTGGCCTTTCGGACACAAGCCTTATGACCACTAGAAAGGGCTACAGCCAGATCAGCTCTGGCTCTTCTGCAGTCACCGTCGTACCATCGTAGCCGCTTAGGTGGGAGCTTTTTATCTTTTTTCACTGGTTTCAGAAAGTATGTATTACTGTGCTGCCATGATGCAGATCTTGGGGCCGCTAGTAGTTGGGAATAAAACCTCGATCCCTCTTTGTCACAGACCATCTATCTTTGAACTTGGGCTAGGTAGAGATGCAAATTGCTGCTTAGTAACTATGATATAACCAAGTTACTATATAAAAAAACAGGTTTAAGATTGTTAAGGCGGCCTATAAAGTTTGGCAGCAAATTAAACGCTTATATCATATTCCTAAAATAAATATATATACTCCCTTTAATGCCTCAGGGCTACTTCCGGTTATTTTCCGGGATCAAGTAGCCTTCAAATGGGGCCTAAAAGGAATCTGTTTTCTAGGGGATTTGTTTGATCAGGGGAGCTTAGCAACATTTTTAGACCTTAGAGAAAAGTTTGGGTTAGACAAACAGGATTTCTTTAAATATTTACAAATTCGAAGCTATTTATATAAATTGGGTGCAGATATTGGCCAACATAGTATTATAATAGAGAAAATGAAGAGCAGAATCTCGATCGGGCAGTATTATCAACACTTAGTTGATGTCCTTCCTGATGATTTGAAGGAATGCCGAAGGAAATGGGAACTGAAATGTGGGGTAGCTGAACTTAATATAAGTAAATCAATCGATTTTGCCAACAGTGTTTTAATGACAGGAAGAATGCGTAGTCAGCATTATATGGCCCTGTTTGATCTATATTATTCCCCTGGGAAGATATCCCGGTGGGGGGCTACAACCGGGGTTAACTGTAATAGATGTGGGTTGTTCGCTGCTGATTTACTTCATATGTTTTTTTCCTGCCCGAGATTGGGGAGCTTCTTTCTTGAATTGGAGGAATTTCTAAAAGTTATATTTGGAACCCCCATACAGATTACGTCTGCTTTAGTTATTATTGGGGTAGGTTCAGACCCAACTGCTAATGTAAGAAATGATATAGTGAGTGCACTTTTGTTTATCATGATGGCAGCGGTTCGTTCATGTATTACTATTGAGTGGATCAGTCCCGATCCCCCCACCTTTCTGAATTGGAGAGCAAGATTGTTAGCTATGTATTATTTTGAACTTTCAATTTATAGAACCAAAGGGCGAAGTAAGAGAAGGTTGGGTCATAATATTTGGTTACCCATTCAGGAATGGTTTTCTTAAAAGAGGTTCGATGTATTTGGTTGTACCATTATTATATTGAATTTACTGTATGTGTTCCCTTTGTGCCGGGGGGGGGGGGGGGGGGGGGGGGAATAGGGTTGCAAAAACCTAATAAAAAAATAAAAAAAAAGAGAATAAGTACACGGAACACTCTAATTATTCCGGTTCTCAATTCCACAGAACCAGAACAATTCTACAAAAGGAATTATACAGAAACCACATAGTAATGAAACCCCAAAACTACAGTCGCCTTTCCTTGCTCTCCTTTCCTCCCCATCTCGCACCACGCCTTCCTCAAAGCTGTCCTCCTCATAACTCACCAGTGACACACCCATAGTGCCCTCTGCTGTGGCCCAACTTGGGCCTGAACTCACACGCAGTTGTGTTACCATTGCTCTTTCTTGGGTCATGGGTGACACCTGCCGCTCTGCCGACGCTATCCATATGTACGATGCTGAAGGCCACCTATGACCTTCCCGGTGATGGACCTGATCAGTTCATTCCGTTCCTACCTCTGCCAGCTGTGGATGGGTCCCCTGAAAATGTCTGGCACCACCTCAATGCACATGAGCCACACCAAGCTATCCCAAATCTGGAAACCTGCAACGCTCCTGAAACCGTAAAAACCACAATGGGACTGCTGTACTGGTACCCTGCTCCTGCCCAGCCCCCTCCTCTTCCACCTCAGGGACCCATGACCAGCTACCCTGCTCTGCGCACCGCTGCCTGCTCCACCACTGGGCACCCCTTCCACCTGCTCCTCAAGCTCCCCTTCATCTACCTCCCCACTCCACTCCAACATAGCAGAATATGCCTCTTTTTTCCGCAGCCTTTCGCCCCGCATGTTGTCACAACGCAGTTGTTACCACAACCGCGTTGTAACAACGCATACCATTACCCCGTAAGTCTTAAAAACGACTTGTGGAGGGGGGCGCTGGATGTTGGAATAGTATAATGTACTATTCCAACTCAGTCTGTGCGGACAGTAGGGAAGGTGTTGGATTTTAAATCCAACACCTTCTCCCCCCTCCGCAAGTCTTTCTTATGACTTGCGGGCTAATGGTATGCGCTGTTACAACGCGGTCGTGGTAACAACCGCGTTGTAGTAACATGCAGGGTGATGGTTTCGTGGTGAAGGTTGTTTACCGTTTCGTGTTGAAGGTTGTTTACCAGCTGCCACTAGTGTAGATGCGGCCCCCTGTCGGAGTGGGTCCCCCTGCTATCTCAACTCCCTGCTCGCTACGTATATCCCCTAACTGCTGCTGCTCAGCACCTTGCGGTCTACTCCTCCCTGTTCCCCCCACGCCCCAAAGATCCCCAGCTGCCCAATGTATGCAGTCCTTGCAGGGACCTCTTGAGCCAATCCCACTGCCCAAGCATGTGCCCTGATCTGTGTGTTCCCTTCCATCAATCCTGCCTCTTGAGAGGGCCCCCTATCCTCAGGGCCCTCAATAGTCATCTCTGCGCCCCCCATCACCAGCATTCTTGTTGCCTGCGTAATCTCCAAATGTGAGGTACTACAAAGGCCTCCTGCTTCACTCTAATGCCCCCGGCAGAAGGCCCGTACACGTGCAGCCCGCACAGTCAGGCCGCTGCCATTGTCTCCTCAATTGGGGCCACAGCCGTCTTGCTGACAGCCCCCTTTGCTCCCCCTGTACCTGTTGCACTCTGCTGCCAGATCTCCTGCTGCGGGCCGTGTGGGCCTGCACAGCCATTGCTGCCTGGCACGCCTCTGCCAAAGAGGCTCCACCCCTACCTGAGCTATGAGGGCCAGCACATCAGGTGGCAGAGTGGCCCTGAACACTCACCTTCCCTGCCCTTGCAGATGCTGCTAAAACTTGTGAGGCTGTGAACATGTAATCACCACTGCAGCCGCGCGGCTTGAGGCCCAGTAAGCTGGGCGGGCCGCGCCTGACACCGGCTCCTGCCAACAAATAAATCTATAGTGATGAAGGATAGTATCCAGGAACACATGTGTCTAGAGATTGACAGCACTAACCTACACCAACGTTGGTGAAACACTTCAGCAAAGACTCAAGTAAGCATTTAAAAAGGAACTGCATTTACCATAATACTGTGGCTGAACTGTGCTGGGAGGTGAAGCGGTGTGCCCCCGTCCCCCTTCTGTTTGAAAAGGCTCCATTGAGCCATTGAGCTGACTAGCTTTTGGAGATGCACCTGTTCACCTGTGAGAGGTACTGAGACTTGAAAGGATTGTGGCAGCTTGCTCAGCAACACCAGATAAATTTAGTTTTTTATCTCTACTGGTGAAGGACAATATCCAGAAACACATATGTCTAGAGATTGACAGCACTAACCTGCACCAACTTTGTTGAAACACTTCAGCAAAAACTCAAGTAAGCATTTTAAATGAACTGCATTTGCCATAATGCTAAGGGGATAACTGCGCTGGAAGGTGAAGCAGTGTGCTCCCATCCCCCTTCTGCAACAAATATATCCTTGCGCCCCGCCACCTGCAGAAGCTGCATCGTCTCCGCTACCTTGGTCGCAGCAGATGCCATCTCCTCAATATTAAACCAGCACAAACTGCACAAAACACAGACGGATACTTGAAAACAATCACAGCCAACGACTCCCTGCCACTAGTCACCAGGTCACCTGTACCTAAAATGGTGGCAGTGAGCCCAAAAACATCCCCTATGACCCGTTGAGCTATCATGGGCTCTATAGTAGCCCAAAATAACACATAAGACAGTCACTGAACTGCTCCACCCTCCTTATATCCTCGGGGGCATAAATCCCTGTGGTCGGCTGCCCCCCAAACCCCTATTTTCTGCACAATCACTTCTGGTCCTGAAGGTGTGTAGGAGTGTTAGGGGTGTAGAATAAATCATACAGCATTTGCAGTGGTACCATAGCCCAGATGCCAGCCTGAGCGGCCCACGGAACCCTACTAATTGCTGTATTTTACCACTGAAACAGCAGTGGAAAAGGGCATTTTCCTAGCTTGTAGTAGGGCCCGTGACAACATTGCTATGTGTTGTATCCGTGCTGTGTCCACCGTTCACTTGTCGTATTATGGTAGCACCTTTGTTGCATATGTATCTTCTTATTTCACCTTGGTTTGGACGTCCTACCCTCCCCTGGCTTTTCCATTTTCCTTTCTGTCCTCCCCCATGGATTCCGCACTGTGGAGTTGCCCTTAGAACGTTGGAAGTGTTTGAGTACTAGGATTACCGTTAACGGGCATTCTACAATGTGATCTCTTATGAAAAGAGCATTAAATTAAGAGCTCCAGTTCTCATTACTTACCTCTTCGAGTTCATTTTTATACTACTATGCCACTGGGCTGTGTGAAACGCTTCTTTGCACTGAATGAGTGAGCCTTTCTCATGGCTTTTAGATATATCTGTGCTACGACTTGCAGGGTAGCCGGGTGTTGCAGTATTTTTTATTGCTGCAAGTTTTCCTTGCCCAAACAATGGCCAAAGGGGTGTCAAATTCCATTACAATATCAAGATGGTGCACACATTTTAAGATAGGAAAAGGCAACTCAGACATTGCCAACCTAGTCTCCTCAGAGTGTGCTAGTCCAAGTGTCCTTCTCCCGCCCACAAATGGCCCTGTGAGATACTCTAAATATGAATGAAACCCTTAATTTTGTAATTTGCACCTTGTTTACAGGACAGACTTCTTCTTTGTCTTGGCACAACACTGTTTCAGTAGGTGAAACGATTATTTATCATAGCAATTGGCACACACTGTACTCATGTTCTTTGGCTGGCTCGCCGGCCTTCTAATCATCAATCCAACACAGGCACCAGGAACCTGAAGGTGCGCTTAAGGGGCAGCGACGATAATAGGCGTGTCTCCATGCGCAGTCCCTTAGAAGGGCACTTCATGGCACACAAGAAAGAATATTATCAGTTATGTAGGACTGACTTTTGGTGTGTTTGGTTCAGGGAAGAGCAGCGGTCTCGTTGAAAGGGCACATTTAATTTCCTCAAATATTGCACTTTTGCTTCTAAATAGATATTTTAGACCCAAGATAAAGTCTTAGGGCCAAATCTAGAGTTTGATGGACTGTACTCTGTCTGTTAGGGTGGCGGAGGACATTTCGACACCCGTAGGGGCTACCATCTGCTAAAGTCAGAGATCCCGGCTGGCCCTGTGGTGATCTGTGTGGCTTGGCAGGAACGTCATCATGGGTTTGACGCCCGTCCACCAGACCTTTAACATACTTTAGTTTTTCAACGGGGGAGTTTGTCATTGAAGACACAACCTAATGACCCCCTACACCCAGGGAGATTTTTCTCTCGGTGTAGGGTAATTATTTGTTTTTTGTACAAGGACATAATACTGTACACCATAATTAGGGCAGGTGGTGCCATGCCCTTCCTCCAATGACCCCGTCTTCTTCTGGCCACTGGAGGAAGCTTTCTGTTGACAGAGCAAATGAAAGCTCTGTAGATGGAGAGCAGACGGTCCTCCAGAACATAAAAAGTTCAGACAGACCACTTTTTTGGTGGACAGGGTTCTCCATTGCATGGTGACAAAGTACCCTGTCTCCAAACTATAAATCACCACTTAAATCTTGATTCATGTCTCCTCTGCAGTGAATGGAGAGTATGATTTTTGGGGTAATCACTAACCCTGTTTTTAAGCTGAGGAGGGGTGGAGTTCTAGAGTAACTGATTTTTTTGGGATATGTCAACTAGCATATCAAAGCTAAAGTCACAGGCATCTGTAAATCAAAGCTAGAATCATGCAATAAAATAACCATATTATCACTTTATAAAGGAATAGCAGTATGGTGCAAACCAGAGTCTGTGGTGAAAATAGAGGTATATGGCCAGAAATGTTTTGGCAAATATATGTAAGGTTCCATTTCAACCATGTCCATATTCCCTGGGATTAATCAGTACCTGCATTATCAAGTAGATCTAGGTATTGGTGCTATACTGGTGGGCAGATATGTCCTGGCTGTACAATATAACAGTGTTACATTCTCTAGGCACGTCACACTACATTCTGGAATAACACTGAGGCATTCTGGTAGAGTAAGGAAAAGACATAGGCAAGACAACACGATTGTGGGGATCTTATGGAGCCTGTACACAAATCACACAATGCAATGGTGATTCTGCAATTACCGTGCAACCTGATCAACCCTCCAACAAGGACTCCATTGTCCTAGTCCCCCATACATCTGTCTACCCAAGGCAGATCCCGAGCTTCTCGAGATGAGGCATTTAGCTACAAAGGCCGTCCTGCAGAATAGAGGAACATAAATAGTGCCTTCTTCATGCTCCCAAATAGGTTCAGAGGGTTTTCTCCCATTCCAAGGGGGAGCATTTTCTATCTACAGAACATGGAGTAAGGGTCTTATTAATAGATTGCCAGTCCGTGAACGGCCTTACCTGCAGTTCGAAAGCTGCGAACTCGATGGTCCGACTGCCTTATTACAAGATGGTCGGATTGCCTTTGCAAAGACCGCTGATGAACCTTTGATACTGCCAGCCAACTCTGACCGCTGCGGCCACAGAATGGGACACTGAGGCCCAGTGAAACCGCCGACCTAATTACGAGTTGCTTTACAGCCAGTGTGATGATCCAACAACCACATCTGAGATGGTAGAAAGGGAGGTATACAAGGCCAAAACCCACCGAAACTCACCTCTACACGTCTTCTACCACCATGGAGCCCATCGTACACATCCTGCTGCTGCTGTACCTGATTAATCACTTCCAAAACCCAATCCATTGCAGATAAAATCGGCGATAAGTCATACTGATGCAGCAAGGACTCGTAGAAAAGAGACTTGCTCAGAAGCAATCCTCTCATTTAACTCTCTAACATTGTATTAATTATGTATTGTGTAAAACTAATATGCATCACACCTAAATAAGGGCAAGCGAAGCTTGCGTATGTGTTTACTAACGTAAGTAAATCGAGCAAAGTTCTAAGATGGCTGCTAACGGGAAATCTTTATTGCGCATGCGTCAACTGCATCTACAGTTTGACGAGCTATCGCTTGGAGGGAAATTCTTGCGCATGAGCAGAAAATACTAAAATAGCGGATTGAAAGCTCCCATGCACGGCATCTGCTTTGCTGAAATTAAACCAAGCTATTTTTCTAATGCTAACGCGGGGAAAGCATTAATAAGTAAATGGGATTAGAGTAGAGATGGGTGGTATACAGTGAAACCATTTATTCTTGAAAATAATATTTGTCTTTCTTTCTTATTAGTGCGCATTTGGGCCTTTAGTATGAGTGCAGAGTTTGAGACCGTTTGGACCGGTTGCGCCGCCGGGGTAGGATCAACTCTTTGTCTCTACTAAAGAACCGACACTAGAATTCAGTGTCGACGGCGACCGGTACTGTTATGGCCCGGACCATAAAATATTAAGGGTTACACTTGATTAACTTTATTGACACCAGAGGTACCCCCACATTTTTTAGGGTGCTGTAAGGGTGGTCACTTTTCACTACATGTGTTGGGTGTCCACCACCAAAAAATGTGTAGGTAGTTTTTCTATTAGGTCCTGAGGAATTGCCATCGAACTGATAATAGGGCAAGAAACATGTTGACCTCACATTTCAGCGTATAATAACACAACATAGGGTGACCATACGCGATTCTTTTTAATTTTAATTAGGGGAAGAACCAAACTCATTAAAATGATTTTGATTGGAATATTTTTCCCTATTTTAACTTCACTATACACTCTCACATTCACCTATACTAAGACCCTCACTTGCACTTCACCTGACGGCTTTGGAATAAAGATCTCCGTTAAGTAGGCCCCATCACGGGCGCCTGATCGGGCATTGCAGTGCCGGCCCGAGTAGGAGCAGGCCCGATGATGAAGCAAGACACCTTCTTGTCAGGTGTGTGAGGGCCTTTTTCCAACAAGGAGATCACTCTCCTGCTTTTTTACTGGTGGTTACTTTACAGTTAGTATTTGTCTTTGTTCTTTTTTGTTAGGAACTGCATACTCATTGTATACACTGCAGAGTTTGTTAGACATGTGACCTCCGCGCATGCCTGGTGACATTGAGCCTTAAGAGTGACGATACTCTTGAATGCGATCCAAAGACCCCAAAGCTACATACCCTGGGAACAAGCACTGAAGACCTCTGGATGAATGGATGTTCACGACAAAATAAAACAATTGTTTTTAATAAAATGTGAATACGGGTGGGAATAAAGTTTTGAATAAAAATTAAGGGGTTGGATTTATGAACAATAGAATGATAGACTAAGATGACACATAAGCATGGTGTGATGATCTTCCCCCCTTGCCTGTCCAATCAGAGTTAGTATTTTTACAACATTGAAACATTAGTATAATTGAGGTAGCTTTGGTTAGTTAGTCAGACGGAGATTTGCTGAATGCTGTAGAGCTCCGGATGCCGTCAGAGTGACGAGAGATGCTAATGAAGAATCGAATGCAGAACCATTAATCTAAGATAAATTAATTTGGAAGAAGATCGCGGAAGAATCTCGAGGAGAAAGAGAGTGTCAGAGAGGAGTGCTACGCATGCGTCGGTGTTAGAGAGGTCATCTATCCTGTCCTGAATCCTGTCCTGAAGCCTTTGTCACCTGATCTTTCCCGGGGGACCCTTACCAGCCCTTTGGCCAGGGGGTTGATTTTCACACCATTCTAGGTAACTATATTTTCTCATGAATGTATAGATGTTCTTTTCTCTCTGTCCTCTACTTTCTGAGCATAAGTCATTGCAAGGTATAACGTATGTGTTTGATGATTGATTCATTGAATTTCCATCCTGTGAGTGACGGAGACTGTACTGTACTTTGAGGTGGTTCACATGAAATTAATTCAGATAAAGATTTAACATTTTCAAGAGTCTGTGGTTATTTCATTGGTAATAAAAGAAATTATTAATGTCATTTCACCATCAACTAGTTCAACTAATGGTCCATTGACCAGAGGAAAGAACTTTTTGATCAGTGAAAAGATTAGTTAGGAATGAAAGGAAACTAATCTTGACTTTAGAAACATAAAATAAATTGACTCCAGCGGTTTTACCAGACTGTGTGTGTGTGTATGTGTTTATGGGCCCAGGTGAGTATATGGTAGTGGAGTATCTGTTGCTGGTACGCCGCTGGATCAGTTTGTGGTAGCAGAGCTATGGTTATTATTGACTAGTTTGGTGATATGTATTGATTTTTGATTTATTGATTTATGTCTAACAAAAAGAGTTAGGATCTTGTTTTATGTTGTCTGGAAAATTCCCGGGAAATGAATAGCGGGTGGTGATAGAAGCCATACTGCAGTGAGGTTACTCGTCTGTTGGAATAACACTGAGAAGCTAGGCAGGGCTGGCAGTGTTAAAGTTAGGGACTATTTTGTGAAAAAGTGAGTGTGAGTGAAAGCAAAAGGTTCGCTGGTGAAACTTTGCTCTTATATCACCTAGTAAGGGTAACACTGAAGGAGTAACAGGTTCTCTTGAGCTTGGATGAAGGGTAAACAGAGGTTTTTACTTGCAGTGAAAGAGGAGCAATTCTGAGACTCCAGGAATAAGTCGGAAATCTATCCTTTGTTTAACGGAACAGGCAGAGTAGCGAATGTTTTTATGTTGTTATTAACGTATTTCATTTAAAGAGAAGCAAAAGAAATAGGTGTTCGTATTACCTTGTAAAGGGAGGGTCAGTCGCCGGAGTTGCACTGACGTCACAGAGAGCAGCGCTGGGATAGGTTGAAACAGCGGGTGTGTGACTGACGCAAATTGTAAAGGAGGGGTCAGAAGTAAGGAGCAGAAATGACGACATTGAAAAGGTCATGCTGGTATTGGTCAGACCATGAGCGTGAGCTGGAATCTGACTGTGTGATTGAATAGAAGCTGTTTTATGATTGGTCGACAAAAATTTGTATGATTCTCATCTACCTTTTGAAGTGAGTTGCCCTGACCGAAAAGCTTGAGGGTTTGAGGATTATTGTTTTATGCATCAAGTGTCTAGAATGTATGGAGAGAAGAGAAAAATGTCATTTATAAAGAAAATTAAGAATTTCTTTAAGAAAGATAAGACTGTTTTGACTAGAGAGGGAATTCTTATTCCGCCACCAAAAACACCTGCTTCATTTATGATGATGGAGAGAGGATATCATACTTGTGTGTGGATGGAGAATTGAATAGAATACACAAAGATTGATTACAAAAAAACATTAGTACCGCACACCCTCTGGTATTTTCCAAAGACCCAATTTTAGGGCTTCCAAATCGATTCACAGCAAGAAGTATAAGTCCATCCTCAGTGCAATGTCGCCACTTTTTATTCTTTCAATATTCCAGAACGTCTGAAATAAACAGAGTCCACACTGTATATTGTCTTCTATTTGATGTCAATTTATTTCTCCATAGTTGTTATATTCATCAAAACAAGAATGCCAAGAATGCCAACACGTGTTTCGTCTCACATGAGACTTTATCAAGGCTGGAATACAAGATTATAAAACATTTGTATAAAAACAGTTGTATCTAAATGTATCCAACGACTATCACCAACCTATATTAATTCATACAAAAACTAAAGATCCAAACTCAATGACTGTGAGTTACATTGATTCTTATTCATAAGCAAACTAGAATCCAACACCAGAATTATCAAAGAAACACATATTGTCTCTGTAGTTGTGCTGCTATAGTTCTCTACCAAATCTTCATTTCTTGCGAAATTATGACACTTTTAGCCATTCTGTTGTACATAACTTGTATCAGTTAATGGGCGTTAGATGGAGAAGATATCAAGAAAGAGGGACAACAGAATATAGGGCAGTCTCTTATTAGTTAACAAGTGCCCTATAGAATAGGATCACCCAGTGTTTCAAACGTAGTCCCCGGGAATTAGCGTGAAGACCTCAGAAAGTCGTTGTTCTATTGTATAACAAAGACCAGAAATCCTCCGTACTTCTGTTGAAATAAGTCCACAGCTGTTGTGGAGAAAGAACAGTTATTAAAAATTATTCCTACGGTTGATTTACTCAAAACTCAATATTTTATGAAAAATGTTCCCACAAACAAATGTTAAATCTAGGGGGATATCGATCCACCGTGTACACAACTAGACATACAAACTATTCAACTAGTCAACAGTCCCACTCCTTAGAAATTTTCTCACCCTTCTCACAAGAATATTCTCCAATCTCTTCCTGAGCATCTGTAATCGGTGCCCAAATATTAGTCCTGTTGTGAATGCTATACCAGGTGGGATCACAGAGAGAAAACAAGCATTGAAAAGGCAATAGGTCTCGCCCTCGTTTAAGTTAAAGCAATTCTGTTTGTAATTAGGTGGCTTTTTAGCTGTGCTTTCATTAGTGTTTTTCAAACTTCCATGTACATAACATGCATATGTATGCATATATGTATGCATGCATTTATATTTGTATTTATATAGATATGCAGATTTATATATATGTTTATATATGTATGTACATATATACACATACATATATATGCATATATAGACATATATATGTGCATATGTGTGCACGTAGAGAGGTAGAGGGAAGTACAGGTAGAGAGAGGTAGAGGTAGAGAGGTAGAGGGGTAGAGAGGTAGAGGGTAGAGAGGTAGGGAGGTAGAGAGAGGTAGAGAGGTAGAGAGAGGTAGAGAGAGAGAGGTAGAGAGGTAGAGAGTGGTAGAGAGTAGAGTGTAGTAGAGAGTGAGTAGCAGAGAGTGAGTAGTAGAGAGTGATTAGTAGAGAGTGAGTAGTAGAGAGTAGTAGAGAGTGAGTAGTAGAGAGTGAGTAGTGAGTGAGTAGTAGAGAGTGAGTAGTAGAGAGTGGTAGAGAGTGAGTAGTAGAGAGTAGAGAGTAGAGTGCAGTAGAGAGTGAGTAGTAGAGTGAGTAGTAGAGAGTGAGTAGTAGAGAGTAGTAGAGAGTGAGTAGTAGAGAGTGAGTAGTAGAGAGTGAGTAGTAAAGTGAGTAGTAGAGAGTAGTAGAGGGTGAGTAGTAGAGAGTGAGTAGTAGAGAGTGAGTAGTAGAGAGTAGTAGAGAGGAGTAGAGAGTAGTAGAGCGGAGTAGAGAGTGAGGAGTAGAGAGTAGTAGAGAGTGAGGAGTAGAGAGTGAGTAGTAGAGAGTAGTAGAGAGTGAGTAGTAGAGAGTAGCAGAGTGAGTAGTAAAGAGTAGTAGAGAATAGAGAGTAGTAGAGAGAGAGTAGTAGAGAGTGAGTAGAGAGTGATTAGAGAGTGAGTACACCAGCAGCAATTTATTCACTGACCCATCACCACACCCAATTATGCAAACACACCCACTGGTTAACACACAAAGCACAATACTAGCAGCAGAAGAGTACTTCACCGTAGACGCAAACTGAACTACACCTGAAGCTGTCTTCTGCACCTGCTCAATTTCAAACACTTATTTCAGATACGGAGCCACACTGCTTCTGGCCAATGCATGCATTGACTTTGAGCATTTTCATAAAAGGTACAGTTTATCTCTGGGTATTGCAGCTTCAGGCGTGTGATGAACTCGCAACTGATAAGTCACACTGACAACTGACCAGACAAGGAACATCTTTTACTTTGCAACCTGAGTTGTGTTCGCGAACCATGAATTCACCTACTGCTTGGCATGCTCTCTCCATGAGTCCTCATATTGAATCTAACACTTACTTATTAGCTTGAAACATAAGGAAAACCGCTGGAAACAAAGTGCCGTGAAGTAAAGCTTACAGCAAGTGAAACGGCTAGTTGAAGCTGTCCGCGATAACAAACGCATGCGATGTCTTAAAAAAAAAAGTGCAGCAAGCTTACAATAAACCTACTGTGTCACACCGCTGGTGAGAGATCCAATCCCGCAGGGCGTGGATTAAACAAGACAGGGTGGCAACAATCAGCAAGTGGCATGCCTTCAGTGCCATCATTGCACTGCCTTTGGCATAATTGGTGACGCAAAAGAATGCGCATGAATCAAAGCTTAAGGCGGAGCTGGGAGGAGGCTTCTGGAAACGTATCGATTCCAAGAAGCCTCATATGACTAGCCAGCGCATGCGCTGCCTACGTCAGGCCAAGACCTAAAACCATGCACCAAATTACTATCAAAACTAAATCTGTCCCTCTGACATAATGTATATTAGTTTCCTGAGTTTAAATACTTACATCGCGCTATTGGAACGCGTTCACCTTCCAATGAATATCAGTTGTTTAGCAAACGGTGAAATCGCCTGCTTCGAAGTCTTTGGCGGACCCTACATAGATAACAGGGGTGTTCAAAAATTCTTCTTCTATTGTGAAAGAGACGCAAAAATCATTCCAAATGTATTGGTACCCATTAATAAAGTATCTTGAATATAGCTGTAACCACTAAGACCTACATTGCCCCGCTGTTGAGAGTTAGAGAATACAAGTACATTTGCATATATAAGCACAAAAAAAATATATAGTGCTTACTTACTATAGATTGTAATCGAATAGTGTGCTCATTATACTAACCGTGAGATTCCACACCTGTTGATAATCAGGCTGGCGTGCTTAACACACAGCTTAGTTGTATAGTATCGCTCTAAAATCAGAGTAGAACAATAGAAGTTCCTTAATTTCCCAATCAATGAAACACATAAAAACAATCACATATGTCTGGTGCCCCATTACACGACAATATCAACTCCTGAGGCCCCCTGGTATAGGCATAACCTCCAACTCACGTCTTACCTTGAAAATACAAGTCAAACTAACCGTGTTCTAGTAATTTGAACGGTCAATGCGTAGAAGGCTGAAAGACACCCCGCTATGGAACCTTGATACGTTCCAACACTGAAAAGGAAAGATATATTTGGCGCAATTATTCTCTCCTCATTTGTAAGCATCTTTTTCCCTATTATCAATGCCATAAGAACATGTTGTAGCACCAGGACTCACCGCAAATCACACGTGGTGTGTCCTTTAGTTTGTTCCCATTATGCTCGCAGCGTTATGTGTGTAACCGCCACGGCCCTTTCAAAATTATAGAAGGAAAAGCGCACGTCAACACGTACGTTCCCACCTGTTGTGTCATGCGAGGGAATCTAAACTAGCCGGGGAGTGGAAATAAAGAAGGAGAATTGTATTTCTCTGGTTACGGCGCCATGTTGGAATTACATGACCCCGTTGCTCCACGTAATATAGTAAGCATACGAGAAACCTATTGCTTGTAATATAACATCTCATTCATTAAAACCTGTCAACGGGGTCATGTAATTCCAACATGGCGTAGTAACCAGAGAAATACAATTCTCCTTCTTTTGTTTCCACTCCCCGACTAGTTTAGATTCCCTAACATGACACATCAGGTGGGAACGTACGTTATTCTTTCTGCGGATCGGACGGGTTGTGGAATTGCAGTTAGGAACTGTTCCCCTATGGCAATCCTCATCTGGGGACAGCCCAAAAAGGTGGGGGGGTGGTTGCCCTCAGCTCACAGTGACAATATCATGTACAATTTAAAAATAAAATTTCTTAATTGGAATATTACCAGCTTGTCCCCTAAACCTAATAATGATGAAGGGATTAATCTTATTAGGGTCTATGATATTGTTTTCTTGCAGGAAATATGGGCATGGGAGGACATTTGCTTTGACAGGTATACCACCTTTGACCTTTCTGCAGATCCTTCATTTGCAGGGCGTGTGAAGGGTGGCTTGATTGCATTGTTTAGAGTGGGCATTAGATGCAAAATAACACCTAAATTCATGTATGAGGCTTACATGCAGGTTTTCGATTTAAGATGGGGCTCAAAACTTGGTGTCGTAGTATTCAACTTTTATAATAACAATATTTCTGGTAAGGAAAATGGGATCTTGTTCAGGTTGCTTTCCCAGATAGAAGAACTAGCAACATCCCATGCTCAGTCAGGAGGTCCATTTAACCTAATATTGGCTGGTGACTTCAACGCGAAGGTGGTCATCTTGCCTTCCCTCGCACCGGCAACCTTTACACCAGATTTAGATGTACGTAATTATATAGACAAAGATGCTATAGATACAAGATCGTGTTTATTACATGCTTTTCTATCATCACATGGTTTAGGCAGTGCCATCCTCACTCAGGCAACTGTCAATATCCCAACCTTCTTTGGAAGGAGGTTGCGTCAGTAATAGAGTATGTCTTTGTTTCTCGTGGTATGAACCCCTCATTTTAGATGGGAGAGTCCTCTCCACAGTCTATAGTGATCATAACCCTTTAGTCCTCACTCTTGCCATTAAAAAGGGGACAATCCACATGGGGAATAGGGCAGGTGTTGACCACCAAAGATGCACGACGCAGGCTGGTTTGGTGCTCTGCAAACAATAACATAATGGATCAGTTGACTGATGAAAGTGATAATTATGTGGTAGGGTGCACATCAGATTTGTCAGGGCCCTCAGTAGTTATAATGAGTTTTAATTACGTAACTGCGCTCATTAGGATTATTCTGTCGAATCCAATCCAAACTAATACCTGTAGTACAAAGTCATGGTTTGATAAAGCATGTAGAGAAGCTAATGATAAGTTATGCTGTTGTGCTGGGCACTGAAACAAACCCCTAGGGATCAGGGCCTGCAAAAAGGCTTATAATTTGACACAAAAAAAGGAAAGCAGAACTTAGGGACGAGAAGAGGGAGAATCTAGTAGTTGCCAGGCAGAATAGGGACACACAGGCCTACTGCAGATCAGTATGAGCAGTTTTTGCCCCTGGAGGCTCCCTTGATTTAGTGACTACCCATATCGCCCCTGATAGCTGGGTAGAGCACTTCAGTGAAATTTACCATTCAAGATCCCGTGGTAATGAGGAAGACGTGGAGGACGCACCCCTACCTCTGAGTGTTAGTTTTACTGTAGAGGAAGTATCCAAGGCTATCCGATAGAGCCCCCTCAAAAAAGCTCCTGGCCCGGATGGTGTGCCCATGGATATATTTAAGGCAAACTCAGCGTTTTATTAACACTGCTTGCCAATGTCATTAATTCTGTGCGCATGATTGGTGTCCCTACATCTTGGCGTATATCTGTTATTGCCCCAGTATACAAAAAAGGAAACATGCATGATCCTAAGTGCTACAAGCCAATTTCTTTCCTTGATTCCACCATAAAAATAATTGGGCATTTAACCCTGGATCACATGCTTGAGTGGGCTCTGGAGAGGAACATCAATTACTCAGTCCAGTACTGGTCTGGGAAAGGCCTTGGCATCATCTAGCAGTGCCTAAACTTCCATCTACTGGTTTCCAAATATAAATATGCCAAGGGTAATTCTCTGCAGGTGGCATTTATGGACTGGTCGAGTGCCTTTGACTGCGTAAATCGCTCCAAATTGTAGGATAAATTAACCTCCATGAATCTGGAAGTAGGTCTGGGTGCCCTTCTGCGACATCTTCACTGGGATTTAAAGGCCTCCGTAAGGTATGGGGAAAATGGAGAGTGCTCCCTTACATTTCTGGTAAATCGAGGCATATGTCAGTGGTGTGTGCTCACCCCCAAATTATTTTTGCTATACATTAATGACATAGAATAAGCTCTTGTTAATGCGGGGGATGATATGCCCATGGTTAAAAATAAGCCCATACCAAATCCTCCTTTATGCGGATGACACAGTCTTGGTTGCTAGCATGGCTAATGGTTCTAAAGTCACGGATTTCCAGTTTTGTAAGTTTCATGGATACATTGGATTTGCAGACCAACTTTTCCAAGACTTTTATAATGGTATGCAGCACTAAGAACACTATTGAGAGAGGGAGCCAGTTTCCCTACTTAGGGCTGATGTTTGATGAGGCATGTACCTGAACCCCCCCCGCACCCCCGTGTTGGGAAAAGGATAAGTCATTATTCATGTGCTGTTGGTTCTAATTTTTTTACTAGCAGCCACCATAGGGGGAAAACCAAATGCTCCCATTCTCAAGATCTACAGGAGGAAGTGTTATGTTATGTTATTTGAATTCGTAGGGCGCACAGCTACCCCAAGGGGTTTCCCGGCGCCAGCCAGATCGAAGATCAGAAAGTTAACGGGAGGTTTAAGAGTTGAATAACCAAGTTTTCAGACTTTTGCGGAAAAGACCATAGTCGGTCACCTTGATAGGGAAAGAGGAAGGGAATTCCACAAGGTAGGACCCAAATAGGAGAAAGACCGGTCGCCCATATGGGAGAATTTGAATTTCGGCACCGAAAGCCTCATCTGATGGGCAGAGCAAAGAAGTCGCAGAGGTTGTAATGCTGCATTAACTTTTGTAGGTATAAGGGAGCCACTCCAGTTTTGATTTTGATCATGTAGCAGAGGGTTTAAATTTGATACGGTTCCCCACCATCAACCAGTGAAGGCCACTAAGGAAACTGGCGACTGATGAAAACTTCGGCACCTGACACAGTAATCTGGCAGCCGCGTTCTGTACTACTTGGAGTCTTTGAAAAAAGGATTTATTAGAGCACAGGTACAGAACATTGCCATAATCCAGCCTGGAAGTAACAAGGGTATGAACTACTGTTTTCTGGGCAGAGAGGGGGATCATCCATATCATTTTTTCAACCATTTTAAAATAGTGAAACAAATAGTAGAAATCCACGTAACGTGCTGTCTCATAGACAAATGCTCATCAAAATTGAAACCCAGGTTACAGACATGGGGTGCAGGCAAGGGCAGTGCTCCCAATTCAGGAGGCTAGTGTTGAGGCCACCACAGATCATTATTCTTCCTTAAGATCATAACCTCAGTCTTGTCTCCGTTCAGTTTGAGCAAATTGTTTTGCATCCAAGATGCAACTTTGCATAGACCCGACCCAAGAACTGAGGGTTCCGACCCCTTAACCGAGGAAAAGGAGAAAATGATCTGAATGTCGTTATCATATGAGAAAAGGGAAAGACCCGCCTCTTCTACAATATCAGCCAGAGGACGGATATACACATTAAATAGTAGAGGGCTCAGCAACGACCCTTTAGTGACTCCATACGGGGACGGATAGGACGCAGAGTTTGCTGCCGCCGAGAAAACCTGAACGGTTCGATCGGCTAAAAAGGAGCCCAACCACTGTAAAGCTACACCAGTTACACCCGCCCCTTGCAAGGCTTTCAACAAGATGGAGTGAGGCACTGTGTCGAAAGCAGCGCTAAGGTCTAGTAAAATAAGAGCCACACTTTCGCCGGCATCCAGTTTGAGTCTTATCATTTCTGTGACTCCGAGGAGAGTAGATTCGGTAGAGAAACCAGCTCTACAACCTGATTGAGAAGCATGTAAGACATTCTGGGATTCCACGAACGTGGTCAACTCTTGTTTATGTGTTTTTCCAAACTTTTGGAAATGACCGGAAGCAGCGATATGGGCCGGAAGTTGGATAGTTTAGTAGGGTCTTAAGAAGAGGGAGGACCATAGCATGTTTCCATTCCCAAGGAACAACGCCCTCCGATAAGGAGACGTTCAGGAGATCCATAAAAGTAGAAAGTGTGGACGCATCCAGTTGTTTGATCACATGAAAAGGGAGCGCATCACAAGGTGACCCTGATTTCATGTTTGCCACTAAATGCCCAAAGGAGCTTGGTTCCAGGGGGGGTCTACATTTCCAGTCTCTTGGGAGAGGGAGTATTATCTTGTGGCCCTGGTCCATCAGACACCTGGGTTATAGTGTTGAGTAAATTAGTTCGATTTTCTAATTAAAGTAGAGAGCGAGCTCTTCACACTAGACACTAGTAAGTGCAAGGGGAGTGGAGTGACAATCTGCGCCGGATAGTTCTTTGACCACCATAAAAAGTGTTTTAAACCAATTATGAGCCTGAGAGATTTTAAGTGTAAAGAACTCGGCACGAGTAACTTTGCAGAGGGTGTGGTATTCCTTAAGGGCTTTTTTGTAAGCTACTTTGTCTTCTTCACGATAATGTTTCCTCCAGGCTTTTTACAGGGATTTACATTTAGATTTCTCCGTCCTCAGCTCTGAAGAAAACCAAGGGGCCGGTGGCAGTTGTCTTACTAGGCACTTGTTAGTCAGGGGGAGACAGGCATCAACCGTTTGGGTGATCCAATTGTGGAAGGAACTCAAGTCGGTGATTGTGATCAGTTCAGTGACTGGTTTACTTTCCATTAAGCGGTTATTTAAGGCTGAAACATCCAGTTTAGGCCAGTTTCTCCTCGTTTGCTCGGCTACCAGACAGGTCGCTAGGGGAGATGGAGCCACCTTCAGAGAGAAAGCTACAGCAAAGCGGTCAGACCAGCATAGGGGAAGCGCAGGGCGGCAGTTAAGATCAAGATTAGAAAAAATCGGATCTCTGACTTATGGGAGGGGGTCTGGGGTTATAGGGATAGCAGCTTGGAGCAAACAGCGGAGAATAGAGTTTGGAGGCAGGCTTTGGGTGTTCCCCCTTCAACCTCCCATTTTGTAGCTCACCAGACGGTAGGCCTGGAATACATGGAGGATCAATTAAAGTTAGCCCCATTGTTATTATGGTGCTCAATCTGATGAGGCAAGTGTTAATTGCGCTATTATATCTGACTGCCTTTCATGCCACCACGGCTGTAATATCCCCTGGTGTAGGTTTATCAGGGAGACAACAGTCTCCATAGGTTGCCGGCACATATTTGAGAGGACTGAATGTATCACAAAGAGGGATAAAGGGTGGATCAAAGGCTGCTTTCTATCCCACAAATGGGCACTGAGGGAGGTGGAAGGAGTAATGAAACCTATAGTCAGAGATTACTGACTTCTTTAAACTACAGAAGTGGTGGCTTCCTACTTAATTAAGTACTGTAGAGAATATGTGGGAGCAACTGCTATTGACGCGCTTCAGAGTGGGCTCCACTAAATGGTTGTTGTGCTTTCCTCAAGGCCAATTTGCACCATCTGAAATACAAATCTGCCCCTGCGATGAGACATCCCCACAGACCAAAGTACACTTTGTCTTCTTCTGTAAATTTTACCTCCATTTTACAAAATGATTCCTACTACCATTACTGCGGAAATACAAGTTCAGTAAGTGCAGAGTTGCACTGATTTTTCTCCAGCAATTGGAAGGCCTCTAACCTGCAAAGCAGTTGCTTAATTTTTAAAGAATACACTCTATCTCCGTAAATCAATGCTGTTTTAGTATGTGCTTTGCTGGCTTCTTTCTGTTGTACCCCGATATTTTTTTAAGCTATTTCTTATTGATACATACCGGCTGTTTTTGACTGCATTTGATTGTCTCCAATGCTTTTTATGCCTCTTCGAGGACTTTGTCTAACATTTTTTGATTGCTCATTTTACCATGTCTTTATTATGTACCTTTTATGAATCGTTTTTTATTAGCTCTTTGAGCACTCTTTTAACATCTATTTGTTTTTAATGTACCATGTAATCTTGTAATTTTATTGTGCATCTTTTATGATCTGATGTTCAAGAGATTGATCAAAGAAATTGAATTGAATATATTTTCACCATGTAAATATTTAATAAACATCGTATTTGATGAGTTAATGTCCCACTGCATTTTATTTTATTAGCTTTAGGTTATTTATAGTCAATTTAAACTAATTAAACATTTTATTTTCCATTAAAATATCTTTCATATCTTAGCACACAAATGAATAAACGTTTTTTCCTATACTTTACCACAGGAATATGTCTACACCCAGAGGAGGAGATCTCTGTCTTAATGGGAAAATTCACTAGTAGTAAAATGTCTGTTAGATGTCTCCACGCCCTGGTTTCAAGGAGAGGAGACATGTAAGTCTACATATAGTTTGAAATCTACAGTCAGAAATGGTGAATAGCACAAACATGTAGATTTATACCTCAGTGAAAGAATACATTTATAGGTGATTAAATCTATATGTGTAAATTTCCCTGCGTGAATAAGGCCATAATTGAGCGAGAATGTGGGACAACTTGTGGACAGGAAGAGTGATAATGAGAAGAGAGAAAAAAGGAGACTGCCTCCAAAAATTAAGGCAAAGAGAGTGCAGGTGTGGAAAACAGTATGAAGGTAGCGCATGCCCCCATAAAAGAAAAACACCAGATCTGTGTGATTGCAGACAACATATAACTGCAGGGAAGTTTTTGATATGAATGGCATGCACCAAGACAGATTTAAGTTCCTGGGAGTATCCCTCATTTGGAAAAAACACAAGGGAAAGGTCTGAGGAGAAAGTTTCCCCGTAGATTTCCCTAATTGCATTTTCTCCAGCATCACACTTAACCACAGGCACATCTATTTCAGTTAGAGTAGGAAGCTTGTTTGGTTTGCCAGTCTCTCTTGTTTCCTTGCCTGGTTGATCAGTGTTCCCATTCTCCCCAATCCCACCTAACTCCCTCCCTCAACTGCAGTCCCACAGCGGATATCGTTAAGGACGTCACGTTGATCCAGTTGTCCATGTAGCCCATAACACAGTTCATACTGGTTCATACTGAAGCAATCTCTATGCAGTCTACAAGTCACAGATGTGAACAAGACAAAGCAGCCACAATGTCATTGTCCACACTAGGAACATGTTGTGCCCTGAACGAGATACCATGCCGCAGACAGCCTGGCACAAAAACATGCATCTATTGCAACACCTGCGCATCTCTCTCAAAATGTTTATTCATGACCTGAACCACAGCCATGTTGCTCACCCTGAACAGCACCCTCCGGTGCGCCAACTCCGTTGCCCACGATGTGACAGACACAATCTAAGGAAAGAGTTCAAAGAACACAATGCTTCTGCCACCTGCCTTCCACTATGCCAGCCATTCTTTCGTGCACCATCGACCTTGCCAGTATAAGCCAAAACCCAAACCTCCTGCCGCAACTGAGAATAAGTGCATGTCCCAATCCAGATCTGCCTGGCCAACGGAATCCCATTAAAGGAATTCGAGCAAAACCTCCACATCTTGGGATCTTCTTTGACCCCTGCCGATATGTGCCTGTGATGATGTGGCAACGATACACCCAAGAGTGCCAGAGCCAACCTCCTACAAAATGCCCTTTCTGCCCCGACCACCCTACATGAGAAGTTCAGGTGCCCCAGCAACACCAGAATCTCCCTCATCTTCACCATCTCTTTCGCCAGCATGCTAGGAACAATGCCTGCACTGCCTCCTTTTTGTCCTGCTGCAATTTTGCCTTCATTCTTTGAGAATCTATTTCGATCCCCAAGAAAGACAACACCATGCTTGGGACCACTGTTTCCCCAGGTGCTAAAGGAACACCCAGGCCATCCATGACCTCTTGAAATCTTACTAGCATTCAATGGCAGTCCTCCGAGCCGGGTGCCCACAAGAAAAAAAATCATCTAAGTAATGAGTCACCAGCATATGGCCATGTCCGCCATTTAAAAAGCCACAGCAGTGAGGAAATTTGATTTTCGATCTCGCTTGTATTCAGCCACCATTTTATTCAGCCACCATTTTGTGTTCCACCGCCATTTTGTGTTGCCCTCACTCAGGCAGCACAATGAACGAAGTTTTTCTGCTGATCTTACTGCGACGTGTTAAATAACCTTCTGCCTCTGTTTACGAGACTGATGTCAGGGACTGGCTGAGTCCACTAATCCTCGTCTGGTTTGACTAAACCCTGTCTCAACTGTCTGTCGGTTCACACCATTCTTTCCTGACTTTATCTTATCTTCTGGCCTTCGCTATTCTCTACTTGTATTCTCTCATTTCACAACTGTCCTCCAAAGCATACAAATATGTCCTGCCACCTGCAAGTTGAGTTGTAGACACTACCACTGAGTAACTTGTGGGGAGGGGTGACAAAAACAGTTGGAAGAGAGGTTATTTTCAAACTTTTCTCATTGGTTATATCTTGTTTCCAAACTCTTCTCATTGGATAACCCTGTATGCATTGGGAGTGTTCTTGGTGAATCTATGCGCTATAAAAGATTGTGCGCCACGGAGTAAAGTGGCAGTCTCCTAAGAACATACTGAGTGTACTTCTGGGACAACTGTACTTAGCTGCAGCTAATAAACCTGATCTTCTACGCTCAACAGAATGTCCTGTGTCTCTGTTCAACAAAGCAGGTGAACTCAGGAGATTAAGGCGTGCCCTGCGCCGCCAGGCCCATAAGTCCCTGGTTCTTCAATTGGTGCCCTCTGTGAGGCGGCTTCATAGGTAGCGATTTTGCCTGAGGGTCGTGAGGAACCCCGCAAGAAAATTCTGGAGGAATCGTGAACCACGTCAAGCGACCCCTGTATGTCGAAGTGGTCCGAAGGTCTTTTTCAGCGCGGTTTCTCCTTCCTGACGGCTGCTGACGACTGCTGCCCTGACTGCTGCCTTGCTTTGGCCCCTTTTGGTGATGTATGATATCGCGAGACGTTACACGGGCCTCTGTTGGCGTAAGAAGAAACTAAGTTAAGTATTGGTGGGTAGCTCCCACTATTTTTGTTTTGATTTGGGTCTTTGATTCGGCTATTGCAAAAGCCGAAGCCGAGGGGTGAGTACGTTTGTGCTATATTATTTGATTTAACCCCTTGATGTTTGTGAACAGTCCAGTGAAATAACGATGCCTGGTCTGAGTAAGTTTAGAAAGTTTTGTTGTTTTGGTTGTGATAGGGATTCCCGGCTGGAGGACTCTTGTCCAATTCCTCCGGTTGGAACTCCCACTTATGAGCTTTATTCTAAACATGGTATTGGCCCCATTGCCTTTAATGAGGCATGGATCCGATACACAAAGAATGATGGTGTTCTACAGTGGCCACAGAATGGTAGCTTTGAGCTTGACATATTAGATAATTTGGAAGCAATTTTGTTTAAAAGAAAAGCCCGGCCGGCAATGTTTGACTCTTTCCCCCTCTAGCGTAAGGAAGCAAAACAGAGAGAAATTAAACAGGCAAAACGAGATAAGAAAACACAAAGTATGACGATTATACAGGCTGCCCAGCAGTTTAAAGATAATGAGATTAATCATGAAATGGAGATTTCAGAGAGACAGCATCGTATGGCGATAGATAAATGCTATCCAGTGTTGCCTATTTCCCCTTCTGATAAAAGTAAGGATCCGGAGGAAGACCCTTTGATGTCTCACTTATTGAGATTGCCTCCTCCCTATGTACAAGGTGCTAATGCACCCCCATTGTTACAACCAGTTCAGCCATTAGTTGCGCCTCCGCCTGCTCCGGCTCTTCCGCATTTGCCCCTTCCGGTAGTGCCACCCCCATCTCTTCCGCCACCGACTTCTTTGCCTCCGTTTCCTGAACATCAATCTCCTTTGCCTTCGGCTCCCCTTATAACTGTTAATTCTTCTGTTAATTCACCTAATACCTTGTCCCCTGTTCTTATGTCTAATTCTCCTACTGTGCGCAAACGAATCACAGATACTGTCTCTGGGTTTCTGTCTCCTTTCTTTGAGACTTTGAATATGTCTCCGGCTTTTCCTCGAAGACAGTCTCGTAGTCAACTCCCAGGTTCCGACGAACGGGTGGTATTGGACTCTCTCGCTCGCAAATGGATCGAGAAGGGTCCCCAGTATAGTGTGAAAGATATCATGACCACCTTTCATCAGTGGGAGGCGCCCGCGCAGAGATATGTATTTAATGTTATGTGTGACACTCTCGCTAAAGAATGGGAGGATATGGATTTGGGTTTACTTCCTCAGGGTTTGTTAGATGTTCAGGCTAATTTCGATAAGGGACTCATTGTGGGTTCTAAGGTTGAGGATGCCGTAAGGACACTTGTCACTTTTAGGTCCTTATTTTCCTCACAGACTTTTTTTGATTCCGATCCTGCTGTTAGGCTGACATCCAAACATTATCCCATGAGAGAGGTTCCTCCAGTGTGGAGAGAAGCGGTTGCACAAGCAGGTGCTAATCCAGCTGCTCCCGCGCACTTCCAGCGTATATGGGTACATGTCCCCTGGAAGAGATCTGAAGTTTTGGCTCTTAAACAGTCTCTACCGGATCCCCGTAAAAACCCTGCTGGCTATTATAAGGAGTTGTCCCAGACTGTTGATGCCTGTATTATGAATTTAGCCGATATTGATATGTTGATGGGAAATGTAGTCTCACAAGCATTATGGGCTCGGATTCGTAGAGAGGATCACGCCCAAGCATTGGGTGGCGATTGGGCTACTATAACTGCCGCGGATGCAGCCCAAGTGGGTGGTGCTAAGCCTGATGTTTTGATTTCAGAACTCCCTGGTAGGATTATTACTTTAATGAAAACGATGATGCCCGCCTTGCGAGTTAATTGGGATAAATTAGCTGCGTGTAAGCAGAAGAAAGATGAGAGTGTCTCTGATTTCTTCACTCGTTTTGAGGAGACGTTTATTGATCACAGTGGTCAGGATATGACTACGGAGGGTGGACAGCGATTATTTGTAGATAAATTTGTATTTAATTTGCTTCCCGAACTGTCACATAAGTTGAAAGACTCCGAGAGTTCATGGGCTGTTTCTTCTTCTGCCCAGATATTGGCTACTGCTCAATATTATGAGAACAGGGATAAAGAGGAGAAAGATAAGCAAGAGAAGAAGACGAAAGAATTAAAAACGAAGGTTCTTCTGCAACAAGCTTATCCTCCTCGTTATACTCAGCGCCAGTTTCAACAGCCTCCACAGTTTCAGAGGGTGTATCAAAAGCCTGAGCCCTTTATCTGCTCCACGAGGCCGTGGTGGTTTCCAGATAATATACAGGGGTAGAGGTCGAGGTGTGATGCCTCAAGAACAGCGTTCCTTACCCCCTCCAAATTCTACGAACTACTTCGATCAGCAGAATACTCAGTCTACACAGTATTACAATGATGATTATCATGTTGAAGGTGAAAATGAAAGCCTTCCCGCTAACTAGGACAGGCATAGACAAAGTGAGGGAGTTGTATCGATTCCAGTAAATCAGGATGGCCTTATGTCAATGTCACTACAATGGGTGTTTCAGAGCCATTTCTTTTAGACACTGGTGCGATGAGAAGTTCTATCATTCATTCTAAACTCCCTGGGGCACCTTTGTCTGGCTTAACAAATGTATTCGTAGGATTTTCTGGTGCCCCAGTTCGTAACCCGGTCTCCTGTCCTTTGCCTATTTCAATTGGCCCTTATGATATGGAAGCTCCTCTTCTTTTAACGACTGGTTGCGGCGAGAATCTGTTGGGTTTGGATCTATTGAAAAGAATGCATGCAACGATATATTGTTCTCCTTCTGGTGTGCATCTTACTTTAGGGCAGAAATTGACTTCTTTAATGTATTTGTCTAAAGATCAATTCCCACCTGAATTGCTCTCTCTTCCTGCAACGCTCTGGGCTACGGGTCCAAATGATGTTGGTTGTCTTGAGAACCCGCCTTATGTTGTTACTCTCAAGCCCAATGCTAAATTGCCACGCATTCCTCAATACAGAATTTCCAATGAAGGTGAAAGAGCGCTTTTGGATATCATTTATGATTTGGTTCAGAAGGGTGTGATTGAGGAAATGAGAGGAAATGTATGTAATAGTCCTATTCTTCCTGTTCTTAAACGCACTGATCCTTCTAAACCTCCTGTTTATCGTTTTGTGATTGATCTTCGGGAGGTCAATAAAATTGTTGTACCACAGTTTCCTGTTGTTCCAGATATCACTGCCCTGTTAACTATGATACCTGCCTCAGCGGCTTGGTTTTCTGTTATTGATCTGAAAAATGCTTTCTTCAGTATTGGCATTGCCAAAGAGAGTAGGGATATTTTTGGTTTCTCTCTGGGAGGCCGAAGTTTCCGGTTCAAGCGCGCACCCCAAGGCTATTGTGAAAGCCCCTCCATTTATAGTAGGGGTGGGCGGAATTTGCGGAATTAACTTCCGCAAATTATCGCGAAAATGCAGAAAATCTCCGCAAACACGCCGGAAATATCGCGAAGACGCGGAAGTTTTTTGCCGCCTGTTCGCGGTATTTTTTGCGTGATCGCGGGTCGCCAACTTACCCATGCGGTTGCTCACGGGCGCGGCCATCTTGTTTTCACTTGTCCCGCCCTCTCGCGATGTTTACTTCCTGTTCCGGGTCGCGCAATGCATGTTCGCGGTCGATATTTCCTGTTCGCGACCGCTTTTACTTGATCGCGTTGCTTTTTGCTTGCTCGGGGAGAAAATATCACGCGAACTTGCGCACGTGGTCGCAATGGGCGCGGCCATCTTGTTTTCCACTCTATTGCATGGTTCTGGGGCCTGATTTTCAATCCTCCCTAAATCTTTTCAATCCTTTGTTTATAGCCACTTTTTTTGGATCTTTATTACTTATTATTTCTCTAACTATTTTCCTGCTTCTATATTTTTGGTTTTTGTCTACTTTTTTTTTGTTTTTTAGCTACTTTTTCTCTTTGTATTGCCCGCTATTTATTTCCTTTACTCCTTTATTTATTTTACCTTTTCTTTCCCGCCCCGTCCCCAGAACCATGTCCAAGGGCAGGGCTGTTCGCCGGCGCAGCCAGAGCCGCGCGCCCACAAGGGGTGCAGGCACGGGCCTTATTTGGGGAGGCGGAGTTGGCTGCACTAATTTTCTTTGTGCAGCGCCACCTCCCCTCAACCCTGGCAGCAGGTGGCAGGCCTGGGTCCGGGTACGGCCTCCGGGAGCGTCGGCAGCGGTGGGGGAAGGTGCGCCGGGCAGTGTCGCGCATCTCTGGGGTCCGGCGCAGCCAGGCACAGCTGACGCACCGGTGGTCCGACATCCTGGACCGTGAGCAGGACCTGCTGGACCTGCTAGGAGTGGAGGTCCCGGGGCTTGGTGAGTACCTATTTAATTATTACAACTTTGTGTCTGTTCTTCTGCTCTATGTTATATATTGCGAATATCTTTTTTTCCTTCCAACCAGCTAGAATGTTGCTGCTTACAATACATTCCAGGTTAATATTGTTTAAAAGTCTTCTGTGATTATGACACAGGTGCTCTTCTGCGCTACTACTAATCTTACTTGTTTGCAGCTTTGCGTTTGCGCTTGCTTAGCGTGATTCTTTACGAGTTTATTTTAGAGAAATTAAGTTACGTAATGCTACAGTGACTCACGTCCACTCCTGACTTTGTCCTGTCACTAATAGATAGGGGCGGATTGATACTTAGGTTTAGGTACTTTGTATGAGCTTCTAATTGGTTAGTGGTATGCGTGATGCCCCCCCTCACTCAGTTACGTGACGTGCTGCTAGTACGGCAGTCTTTAGAACCTTTTCTAGTTTGTTCAATGAGTGGAGGTAGGCTTTGCAGTTACTTAGCAGTAGCAGATCAGCATCAATCAAACCAAAATTTGGTGTATACAAAAAATGTAGTCATGTTCATGTGTCCTCCATGATTGGATCATACACATTGTTGAGGAATACAGTGGAAATGCATACTTAATGTACAATTGGCATGCCTGGAATAGGTGGGCTAGGTTGGGTGGTACGTTGTACTAATACTTAGGCTTACTTGTAACTTAGTTTTCTGGAATCAGAATGGAAGAATGGATTACTGTTGATAAATAGTAACTTAAGTAGTCGAACTGCGAATCCCACGATATTACATGTTGACCAGATGAGATCGGTCAATGTAGTTATTGCAATTGTTGTTTACATAAGTGTTTTTTGACCGTTGTTGAAAAATATTGTATTTGTTTGACACCATCCATCAATGTTTGTCTCTTTCTGGGGCGTGGTTTGGACGCGGAGAATGATGGCGGCTTGGTGATTCTCTCCGCCCGTCCAGAAACTATCTGAGGGAGGAAGATCGTGTACTGTCGACCCCGATGCCGTTTTCTCATTGTGGATTCGGCGATCGGAATGTGAGGGGAGCATTTTAAGTCCAAACTGGAGGATTTTTGATGCCGGGATGCTGTGTTTCTGGGCCTCCGAATGCCCGCCCGGTGGCTGCGGCGATTGAGACAAGCGACGAGACCACGTGAGTGCCCTGAATGTCGGCGGCCGGTTGTAGAGTCACCCGATGGTCTCGGTGAACGTCTGCTGGGGGCTGTGACGGAAGAATATGCTCCTGAAGGATCGCGAGTGAGCAGGTCTGTTTGGACAGATTCGGACAGACTCGGACCAGAGGGGCTCATCAGCGCTTTTCGCGCACACAAAATGGCGGCACAGGCTCCCTAGCAGGGGATTCCACGGTGGTGCAACGGCACCCGAAGAGCGAGCTGTGCTCGCTGAGTACTATGTCTGACGGTCGCTGCTGCTGTGGCCTGAGGCGTGCTATGATGGTATGATCGACAGAGCTGATTCAGCGTTTTCATCTGTTCAGTGCGGTTGGCGCCTACGCATTCTTCATAATGGTGGCAATGTCGGAACGACGGAGTGAATGTGGAATAGTCTGTCCAGTAAACACAGGATAAACTCGGCTGGGTCTGTTGCGGCACATGTAGCAGGGTCTGCATTCCTGGGTTGATGCTTCTGGAGTCCTGATTTGAGGTTTGATGGCTCGTGGATTCGGACTAAGGCCTGCAATACACTTTGAGGTCTTGGATTTGCCAAACTGCTGCTCTGAGATATATTGCTTTGGTCCGGTGCGGCTTACACTCATCACTAATACGCGGTTATTTCAAGTGACCGTGCAGTCCAGTCCAGCCCAGCTTTGTACACACATGTTGGCTGCCAAAATGGCGATGCATGACGCACGCGTCTGACCTCGGATGAAGTGTGTGCCTCCACTCGGCGAACCAGCAATCACGCGGGGAGCGGTCCAGAAGCGGTCAAGCTGAGGACAGGTACTGCGATAATCTTAACAAGCGTGGTGGTCAGTGCGCAGGCGTGGTGGTCAGTGTCAATAATAGTGCATTTGGGTACTTTGGCTAACGGAAGAGTAAGGAAGAAAGTGAAGAGGTCGGTGATCGTGGGTACTCCATAAGGCTGGTTGGTGCCGCGAGGAAGCCGTCGACAACGACCTCGGTATCTGCGTGACTGGCAACCATGACAGATAATAAAGAAGTAGTGAAAAGCATGAAGAGACTCAAATCTGATCAGTCGAATCCGAACTCACCCAGCAAGGGGGGGAAAAGCAACCCCGACCCGATAGAAATGATACTTAACAGACTAGATGAAGTGAGGGATCTGGCTAAAGCGACCAAAGAGGAAGTGGCGGCGATTAGACAGGATATTCGCGAGACCAATGCAAAGCTGATAGAAGCGGAATCAAGGATTAGCAGACTTGAAGACATGGAAGCCAAATCCTGTAATGTCATTAAGCGCCTATGCATAACCACGGATCAAACAACACGGAAACTCGCGGAGTTGGAGGACAGGAATAGACGGGGGAATCTACGTATTTTTGGTCTTCCTGAAGGTTCAGAGGATCAACATGGGAACTGTGTGGCCTTCTTGGAATCTTGGTTCACTCAGGCTACTAACATGACCTTCCTTCACCCGCTGGAATTCGATAGGGCCCATAGAGTGCCGGGCAAGATAAGTAAGAATCAAAAAGGTCCTAGAGCCATTGTATGCAAGCCGCTACGCTACCAGCATGTAGAGCAAATCCTTGGCTTTATGCGGAAGAACAACCATATTCTGTGGAAATCTGTCAAAATCTACATCTCACAGGATTACAGTAAAGAGACGGTGGAGGTCAGAAAGGCGTTCTTGGCATTGCGACCGCTATTAAAGAAAAGGGGCTTCCAATATGGGTTCGTGGGCCCAGCACGGTATCGTGTGATGATCCATGGATCTCCCCACCTTTTTTCGGACCCCACGAAATTGAAACGGATGCTTGATGGTCCGGATGACTTAGACATGGACATAAGTAACACTGAAGGCGCAGCGGACCGGGCCTCGGCCTCGGCCTCAGGTTATAAATGATAGATCCCTGCATACGCACTCCAATCAATTACACATGTGATTCGTTTTCTCTCTGTAGAAGGTTGCTGAGACAAGACTCTCTGCTTGAGGGTACTCACAAATGAGAGACCTGTTGGTTGAATGCAGTTGTTATTGAACCCTTTTGGTATAAAGTATGCTTCCATTTTTCCCTGTCAGTATACTGAACGTCAGTTACCTAGATCCTGATTACTACGGGGCTAGCTCCATATGTGGGTTAAGAAGAGCAAGTTGATGGCTTATTGAGTATTTGTTATTCACCCTGGTCTGGCAGGTGAGGTCTCTGTAGGTTGTCCATTTGAGGTGGACTGGTGGGGAGTACACTGGTTAGCAGCGAACCTCAGATCGAATATGTTAGTTCCTCTGTTCTATGTTGTATTTGGAATGGTTAGGCACGGGGAGGATGCAGCGCAATCTCTTTCCAGTCACCATGCCTACTACGTACAGTTGGGGTGGGGAGGGTGGGGGGTTGAGGGTCTTTTGGGATAGGGTAAGTGTTCTATGTTTTTTGCTTTTGTTTTCTCTTGCTTGCATGGTCTTCATTGTCTCAGTGCTCGGGGGTGGGGGTGGTGAGGGGCTCTACTATCGCACTAATTGCATTTACCATGTGAAATATATACTTACCGACACGAAGGTGCAACTTACTGATGTCACATAGCTCAGTTAGTTCTCCATTGGGAGTATGTAATGTGGACAGATTGAAGATATTATCTCTTAATGTTAAAGGCCTGAACCAGCCGGTCAAGAGACAAAAGATTTTAGATTATGTAAAAAGAATGAGAGGTGACATTGTTTTGCTTCAGGAGACGAAGCTTGAGGCTAGGCAGTTTTATCACATGAGAAATAAGTTTTATAATGAGGTCGTGGGTGCAGAGGCTGTGAACAAAAAGAATGGTGTTCTGATATTGGTTGCGAGGAAATCTAAGGTGGAGATTCTGTCCTCCGAAACAAGTGCTGACGGAAGGTGGGTCCAGGTCAAGCTGAGTAGGGATAACACTGAGTTTTATGTTACAAACATATATGCTCCTAACGGATGTATGACGTTACAACGCATGCTATTACAACGCATACCATTACAACGCACTTTTTACAACGCAAATACTACTACAACGCATTACTTTACAACGAACACTTTTACAACGCAAAACCTATTAAAATACTTAAAAGTGCTGTTACAACGAAATCCATTACAACGCATACCATTACAACGCGATTTTTTTTTTTTTTTATTTAAAAGTACAATAAAATCTGGCACGGGATGCAGGGAAATTAGGGGTTTTAGGGTGGGGAAGTGTATTAAAATGTGGAGAAAAACTGTACGTAAATCTACTGAAATGCATTACCAAATTAATACTCGAGTATTAAAATTAATACTCGAGTATTAAAATTAATACTCAAAATCCCCCCTAAAATTCCGTTTTCACACATTTCAAAGTTTTACACAAAGAACGAAAGATTTAACAACAGTACATACACATTTTTATCATGATTACATCGGAAAGTAAGTAAACAGAGTAAAACAGAAGACACATACACATAGGCGCCATTTTATCCATCTCACTTGTAAAACTTGTCCTACAACACTTTCTATGAAAACAATACCAAAAGACATGTTCCAAAATGGATGCCAAAACGGAGCAAATGAATGAAAACAATACATTTTTAAATGCTTTTTTAAATTATCATTTTCCACAGTAAAATAAAGTATAAAAAAAACACAACGAACGCACTTTTCAAAAAAATTAATAGTGACACTGAGTAAAACTTATAAATACCAGGAAGACACCATTTTGCAATCAGTTGATTATCAACTACAAGAGAGACCAGACGTCAAAACCTGACCCTCTGTCACCTCCACTGCGACCTCCTCAGAGAGAGCACTGAATTCGTTCGGAAAAGCATTATTAGTTTGCAACTACTAGTAAGTCAGTAAAATATTTTTACACCTTGCTTTAGCGTAAAATATGTTTGCTTTCCATACAAAATATGTATTTAAATTTTTAATATTAACTTTTAAAATGTACTGTTTCTAATTTGTTATCACTAAAAATATATACCAACTTAAAACAACTACTTTCTTTTCCAAAAACAGAAACTTGCTATATTTTGAAAATCAAGAATTGGTGTACCTAATTTTGCATCACCTCCACGTAATCGACTCACCTTTACTATTGTGAAGGTAAATGTTATTTAATTGTAATTATTTTACTTTAAAAATAAATTTTTAGCATTAGCTAAAGTGTTGTATGGCAAAGGTGATTTTTTTATTATTTTACTCATTCACACTACATCATAAACGAAATTATACCATGGTGCAGGGGTAACAATTACTAATATGACTTCAGTTAGGTACTACATTTGAAAAAGCGTTTCATGTTACTGGGGTAACTATTAGTATTCTAAGTCCCAGAATGTTCAGCAGTACAGTAATTGAATGATAGTGTAGGTGTATCCATTATTACTCTTATTTTAAAATGCATTCAATGTGTATTATGTTTTGCTTTACCAATTGTTACTCATACTCATTTGTCAAATATCATATTTTCAAAAAATTGGTTATTTTGTTTTAACCAACGTTGGCTAAGTAACATTAATTTATAAAACTTTTTTTTATTTCCAGAGTAAATCGGTTACAAGTTTCAGGATTAATTAAATTTAAAAAATAACTTTATCCTGCAGCCAGCATTACCAAAAAGGCACGAGAACAAACAACAACTGAAAAAGGTATTTTAAATTTTCAGTGTTATAATTTCCACAATTTAATAGTCATTCCTTTTGCTATTGTTACTCCAGTAAAGTGCAGAAATAGGATAACTGATGGATAGTGTAGGGGTACAATTAACTATTCCAACTCCAGGAAGGTGCAGCAGTAGGGAAAGTGTTGGATGGTGTATGGGTACATTTCTCTATTCTAACTCCAGGAAGGTGCAGTAGTTAGGAAAGTGTTATGTAGTATTAGTTATATTCTATGTCATAATTTAAAAAAGTAAATCAGAATTTTCATTTTTCAACAACATAAGTTATTTTATTTTCTCTTTTTTTTCCAAAGACAATTGTTTGTTTCGTTGCTGAAAGATTCAGTCCATCACATACGTGACAACTCCAGCCAACAGGCCAATTCCACTTAAGAAGCCTCACCAAGAAAAGCAATTTCAAAAAAACAAGGTATTGTTATACAGCATTGTTTTTAAACCTTCAATATGTTAGACTAACCATTTATTTTTTAATGTAAATATAATCCCAAAATAATTAAAAAAAGAGTTGCAGTTTGAAGAATTTTTTTTCATAACTCCAGGTTGGTGCAGCGGTAGGGAAAGTGTTGGATGTTGTAGAGGTGCAATTTACTATTCTAACTCCAGGAAGGTGCAGCAGTAGGGAAAGTGTTGGATGGTGTAGGGGTGCAATTTACTATTCCAACTCCAGGAAGGTGCAGCAGTAAGGAAAGTGTTGGATGGTGTAGGGGTGCAATTTACTATTCCAACTCCAGGAAGGTGCAACAGTAGGGAAAGTGTTGGATGGTGTAGGGGTCCAATTTTCTATTCTAACTCCAGGAAGGTGCAGCAGTAGGGAAAGTGTTATGTACTATAAGTTAAATTGAATATCATTTTTGCAAAAAGTTATTGTAAATTCGCATTTCTCTACAACGTTCAGTTTTCTCATTTTATCCTTTTAACAATTTTGCAGACAATTGTTTTTGTTTTATGATTCCAACCAACACATAAGTGTCTACTCCAGCCTGCAGGCCATTCCCACTTCAGAAGCCTCACCAAGGAAACCAATTCCAAAAAAACAAGGTATTTTTATACAACATTATATTTAAACCATCAATTAGTTTAACAAACAATTTTCTTTTTTTTTTATAATATTCCCAAAATGTATAACATAAAGTTTTCTGATTGAAGATTTTTTTTTTTAATCCTGGAAGGTGCAGCAGTAGGGAAAGTGTTGGATGTTGTTGGGGTGCAATTTACTATTCCTACTCCAGGAAGGTGAAGCAGTAGGGAAAGTGTTGGATGGTGTAGGGGTGCAATTTACTATTCCAACTCCAGGAAGGTGCAGCAGTAGGGAAAGTGTTGGATGGTGTAGGGGTGCAATTTACTATTCCTACTCCAGGAAGGTGCAGCAGTAGGGAAAGTGTTGGATGGTGTAGGGGTGCAATTTACTATTCCAACTCCAGGAAGGTGCAGCAGTAGGGAAAGTGTTGGATGTTGTTGGGGGCAATTTACTATTCCTACTCCAGGAAGGTGCAGCAGTAGGGAAAGTGTTGGATGGTGTAGGGGTGCAATTTACTATTCCAACTCCAGGAAGGTGCAGCAGTAGGGAAAGTGTTGGATGGTGTAGGGGTACAATTTACTATTCCTACTCCAGGAAGGTGCAGCAGTAGGGAAAGTGTTGGATGGTGTAGGGGTGCAATTTACTATTCCAACTCCAGGAAGGTGCAGCAGTAGGGAAAGTGTTGGATGGTGTAGGGGTGCAATTTACTATTCCTACTCCAGGAAGGTGCAGCAGTATGGAAAGTGTTGGATGGTGTAGGGGTGCAATTTACTATTCCAACTCCAGGAAGGTGCAGCAGTAGGGAAAGTGTTGGATGGTGTAGGGGTGCAATTTACTATTCCAACTCCAGGAAGGTGCAGCAGTAGGGAAAGTGTTGGATGGTGTAGGGGTAAAAATTACTATTCCAACTCAAGGAAGGTGCAGCAGTAGGGAAAGTGTTGGATGGTGTAGGGGTAATAATTACTATTCCAACTCCAGGAAGGTGCAGCAGTAGGGAAAGTGTTGGATGGTGTAGGGGTGCAATTTACTATTCCAACTCCAGGAAGGTGCAGCACTAGGGAAAGTGTTGGATGGTGTAAGGGTGCAATTTACTTTTCTAACTCCAGGAAGGTGCAGCAGTAGGGAAAGTGTTGGATGGTGTAGGGGTGCAATTTACTATTCCAACTCCAGGAAGGTGCAGCAGTAGGGAAAGTGTTGGATGGTGTAGGGGTGCAATTTACTATTCCAACTCCAGGAAGGTGCAGCAGTAGGGAAAGTGTTGAATGGTGTAGGGGTGCAATTTTCTATTCCAACTCCAGGAAGGTGCAGCAGTAGGGAAAGTTTTGGATGGTGGAGGTGTTCAATTTACTATTCCAACTCCAGGAAGGTGCACCAGTAGGGAAAGTGTTGGATGGTGTAGGGGTGCAATTTTCTATTCCAACTCCAGGAAGGTGCAACAGTAGGGAAAGTGTGGGAAGGTGTAACTGTTACATTTTAGGTATTTCATTTACTTTTTCAGGCTAATTTGTTTTTCTTCTCTTCTCTTTTCAGATAATGTCTAGTCTTGAAGCTGCGAAGTACATTAAATCCAGGAAGGGAAAAAATGTATTAACCATGGAGGATACATATATAGTAAGGAAAGAATAAGTTTAACTAGAAATCATTGGAGGTGTGTGCAATACTACACTACCCATTGCAGTGGCAGAGCGGTTACTGTTGATAATTTAGTTGTGAAAACCACAGAACATAACCACTCTGCCTCTGCAATGGAGTTAGAAATTAGAGAAACAGTGAACGAAATGAAAGCTATTGCAAGCACCTCCAATGATTCTACAGGATCAATTTTAAGAGAGGTTGCACAGCACGTCCCCAGTCATGTTGCTAGTAACATGCCTATAATTCCTAATTTGAGAAGAATTATTCAAAGACAAAAGCAGGCAAGTAACATTCAATTATCTACACCACATTCTTTCTCTGACATTAGAATTCCACATGATCTTTCTATTTCTTTTTCTGATGAACCTTTCCTTCTGCATGACAACGAAAACCCTCAGAAACGAATTCTCATTTTTAGTACCCCACGTAACCTTGCTAAGTTAGAAAGTAGTGAAATTTGGATGATGGATGGGACGTTTAAAAGTACACCCCATCCTTTCACTCAAATTTACACTATACATGCCAAAATTAACAATAGTGTAATTCCATTAGTATATAGTTTGCTACCTGATAAGACTTCTGCAACATACACTGAACTTTTATCAGTGATTAAAAGTAAAACATCTCAAAGTCCTAGGAAAATAATTATTGATTTTGAATTGAGCATGATCAATGTGATCACTAAAACGTACACGGATACCCAAATTCAGGGATGTTTTTTTCATTTTTCCCAGGCATTTTGGCGTAAATTACAAAAAACATCCCTAGTTGCAGAATATTCTCATGATAGCAAACTACAATTTGAACTAAAAAAATTAACAGCACTTTGTTTTGTTGCTCCCGATAGTGTGGACGAGTACTACACTGCAATTATAGAATCTGTTTATTATACGAGTAACGAAGAAAAATTGGCACCCATTCTAAATTATTTCGAAGACACATGGATTGGACACCTAAGCAGATCGGGTCGCAGGAGGAAGCCACGATTCCATGTGGAGTGGTGGAACTGCTACACGAGTTGTTTAGAGGGAGAAGCAAAAACAAACAATGCCATTGAGGGATGGCATAACTCCTTCAACCACACAATTGGCAAACCTCATCCAAACTTCTACTCTTTTTTGGAAACTTTGAAGAAGGAGCAAAGTTTTCAAGAAATGAGAATAGCCCAAACACTTGCAGGTAGTCTAAACCCACGAGTAACTGTCAAAACAAGGGAAATGTCTGAGAGACTATTGGCTATTGTACAACAATTTTCGTTGTGTGTGGCTATAGACTACCTGGAAAATCTTTCTAACATTCTTTCTTTCTAAAATTATTTTTTTACTTACTTTCTTGCTTTGCTTCAAATTTAAATATTTTTCAAATTACAATTGGCATACAATGTTTTTTCTAAAAATGTTTTCAAACAAACAAGTCGGGTCCTTTTTTTTTTGTTTCAAATCTTCATTTCTAGCAAAACTACCAATGTCATCAAATGTACTGTTCCATAGTATTGGACCAATTTTTCAACAACCGAACGCCTTTAGTTTAATTACAGAAAACTTCGTTTTTTATTTCCGACCTAACAAATCACCAAAACTCAAACCAATCTAAATTGTACATGTCAAGCCATAATCCAAAATGCACATTGCTGCATAAACACCAATTTGTATTCAATCATTAAGTCCCAAAATTTACGAGTACGCTATTTTTTTTCTCTTAGAAATGAAGAACAAAATCACTTTATTTAGTTCCGAAGTTAAGAAATAAACTTTGTGAACAGTAACTTTAAATTTTTTTACAGTTACATACATTTTTTAAATAAAACAATAACTTTTCGCGACCCGACATAGGCATACATTAATGACATTATTGTGGACATGTTTAAAAACATTTAAAACATCAATTAGTTTTCCCGCAACCTCTCCTTATTCTTTCCTTACTATATATGTATCACTATTAAAGGTTTAATCTATAATTTAAAGTGAAAATATTTCCTACCTGGACGCAGATCAGCTTCCTGCTGCTTCCTCCTCCGATGCTCTTCAAAATGGCGCATTACGTCGACGCTCACGTCATTACGTCATCGCGTGCTTCAATATTTATAACGGACTACTTTATTTAACTAATCTGTAAATAAATGTTTAAAAATGTAATTAAAATATTTATATGTTTTCTAAAAAATGTTCCTTGCTTTGCAAAAATAAATAAAAATATGGTTTATTTTTTATGTTTTTTTCAATAAAGAAATATTTTGAAAACATTATTTGTTTACTGTTATAATTTTATAAATTGTAATTTATTCTTTTAAAATGTAACTTTTTTAATGTAAATTTACTAAATGTGTTCCTTACCTCGACTCTATTTTCTTTTTCCTTTAAAACTTGCTCTTTCTTCTCTTTCTGATCCTTCTTTTCTTGTTCCGCGGGTTGTATATTCTGAAGCTGCCAAAATAAATGAAGGACAAATAAGCTCATAGACTTCAATGCAAAAGCGTGGGAATTTTTTTTTAAAGTAAGTTTTTTTTTCCTGCTCTATTATCTTTAGGTATTATTATTTCTGAAATGCATTTCTAATTACTCTTTTAATATTAAAAATATTTTAACTTTTTTATCTTTTTTTTTAACATTTCTCTAATTATTTATTATAATACTCCAAAAGTACTCTTCCTTTTTAATACAAACATTAAACTTTATATAAGAAGCTTAAAAATACTCTAGTATTAATCTTTCTTAATACTAATTTTTATTTTTTAATTTATTGTTATTAATTTTAAATAATTGGTCTAGTATTAATATTTAATAATAATCCTTATTTTTCTTTTAATTACATATTTTATTTAAATTAAAATTACTCAATTATTAATTTCTCATAATACAATTCTTTTATTATTAATATTATTTTTTTAAAATTTACTTAAAAAATACTCTGTAATTTTTTAAAAATACTCAAGTATAATTCTTTCATAAGACTAATTTTTAAATACATTTTTAAATATATGTTTTAAGAAAGCTCTAGTAAAAATAATTATTAATAAATCTTTTTTTCAATTAACATATTATAATTAAAATAAAAATACTCAATTATTAATTTGTCATAAGCCAAATCATTTAATTTTTAAAACTATATTTATTTAATTAAACTTTAATAATACTCTTTCATATTACAAAAATACTCATTTTTAAATCTTATATTTTTATATTTAAATTAAAATATACTCTTTGTATTTTGAAAAATACTCAAGTATTAATTTAACTTAAAAAATACTCTTTTATATTAAAAAAAATACTCAAGTATTAATATTTTGTTAAACTACTCACATTTTTAAATTTATTTTTTTAAAAAAAACATTATATTATACAATATATATTTATTTTATTTAAAATCCAAAAATTAAAACATGCGTTGTAATAGTATATGCGTTGTAAAAGTACTTACCATATAACATCATGCGTTGTAAATGCATGCGTTGTAAATGCATGCGTTGTAAAGGCTTTTTCAAAGAATGCGTTGTAATGGTATATGCGTTGTAAAAGTACTTACCATATAATAGCATGCATTGTAAATGCATGCGTTGTAAAAGCTTTTGCGTTGTAAAAAATGCGTTGTAAAAGCATAGCGTTGTAAAAGTTGCGTTGTAAAGGTAGTTCCCCCTCCTAACACTACTGAATTGACTTTTTGGGAGGATCTGAACAAGCACTTGACAACTATCCCAGATAATGCGGTCCACATATTAGCTGGGGATTTCAATCTTCCAATGGATGCAACTCTAGATAGAGATTCCCACTGTCCCTTCAAAACAAATAAATCACATAAAGCTTTCCTAAATCTGTGCCAACGCTTCCACTTGGTGGACACATGGCGGCTCCAGAATCCCACTGGGAGAGACTATACTTTTTACTCCTCACCGCATGACTCGTATTCCCGGATCGATTACATCTTCATCACACAGAACGGGGTCCCTAGAATAGAGTCTACTAACATAGAACCCCGTGTAGTGTCTGATCACTCTTGCATCTCTTTGTCCATTGCTAATGTCAAACCTTCCTCTCGTCAGACGTCTTGGCGTCTGAATGAAGAAATCCTAAATAGTGATATGCATCGGGCCACAATACAAGATGCGATCTCTTCTTACCTACAGATTAACAAGGAGGGGGACACGTCTGATCTCATTAGGTGGGATGCCTTGAAAAGTACCATAAGGGGAGTGTGTATCAAAATCAGATCAGCAATGAACAGGAACTATAATGCAAAGTTGGAGTCCTTGGAAAACGAAATCACGAACCTAGAGAATAGGCACTTAAAGGATAGGGATGATATGTCTCTTTATGCATTGGCGAATAAAAAATATGAATATAATAAAATAGTTAGCGAGAGAGCGGGAGTATGGCTTGATAACAGACGGAGATTCAAGCTCTGTGAGTCCAACAAGGCTGGCAAGAGCCTAGCCTCGTACTTGAAGTTTAAAGTCCAGAAGAATACTATTAGCGTCATTAAAGATGCCTCAGGATCCTCGCATTCGGACCCAGACAAAATAACAGAGGTGTTCAGAGTATTCTACGAAGATCTTTATGCGAAGAATGAGGCGGTGGAGGAAACCAGGATTACGCAGTATTTAGACGAATGCGATCTTCCACAGCTATCTGCTGAGGACCAGGTCAGCCTCAATGCCCCGATTAGTACTCTAGAGATAGAGACTGCAATCAAAAATCTGAAAACAGGGAAAGCGCCAGGGCCTGATGGCTTTACAGCTAAATTTTACAAAACCTTCCCCTCCCTCTTAGTTGAACCCCTCTTACATCTATTCCAGGGCATAAACAAATCTGGTGAGGTTAGAGGTACTCTAGCTGAAGCAATAATTGCAGTACTTCCCAAGGATGGGAAGGACCCGTCACTACCGAAAAATTATAGGCCGATTTCTCTGATTAATATAGATTGTAAGCTATTAGCTATGATACTTTCCGCTCGCCTCCAGAAGGTCCTTCCCCAGTTAATCCACCCATCCCAAGCAGGCTTTCTTAAAAACAGGTTGTCCAGTGATAATACAAGGATTTTGGCACATGTTTTTGAAAAAGCGAAACTCCTGGACACACCTACGGCAGCAATAACACTAGACGCTGAAAAAGCCTTCAATAAGGTTGACTGGTCCTTCCTTGAAGCAGTCCTACGTAGATTCAATTTGGGGGAGTCATTCACAAGACTGGTAATGTCCCTTTATTGCTGCCCTTCAGCAAGAGTTAGGGCGGGTGGATCTTTCTCCTCCTCCTTCAGTTTAAAGCAGGGTACGAGGCAGGGATGCCCCCTGTCTCCCTCATTGTTCTTGTTGGCCATTGAACCGTTCTTATTTCATATAAGAAATGATCCTAAAATAGCTGGTATTCCGTTTGGTGACTGCACTGTTAAACTAACGGCATATGCAGATGATGTACTTGTTCTGTCTGAGAGAGCGGGTGAGGCCATACCCGCACTCATGGCTGATATTGAGGAATTTTCCAGAGTTTCGGGGTATAAACTTAATAAAGACAAAACGGAGGTCAAACTCCTGAACAATGTTGGGGATAAAGGAATCATTGGGAATTCAGGTCTTACGTGGCAACCTCGGTGTTTTAAATATCTGGAGTTAGACTTTGACAAGGATCTGATTTCTACACTGAGAGTGAATGAAGAATTGACCCTCAAAAAGATATCCACATTGCTGGAAGGGTGGTCTCCGAAATTCCTCTCTTGGTGGGGTAGAGCGGAGACGCTCAAAATGATGTCAACTCCGTTGGTTAACTATTTGGCCAGCATGCTCCCTATGACGTTCTCAAATAATTTTATTACTAAGGTAGATCAGCTGTTTGGTAGTTTCCTGTGGCAGGGCAAGAGGGCCAGAATCTCACTGAAAAAGCTGCAATTGGCAAAGGATAAAGGAGGTCTGGGTCTCCCATCGTTCAGGAACTATCAAACGGCGTTTCTTTGCAAACAAGGAGCCCAGTGGCTGATAAAATCCCCGGCATATACACCAGTATGGGTTAGTATTGAGGAGTCTCTGGTGGATCACGCGCCTCTGGAGGCCCTCCTCACTATGGACCTATCACACCTACCACACTCCAAATATATCATGCTAAATACTAGACGGGCTTTGCTCAGACTTGACCAAACACATAATACAAAGTTGAAATTCCCTAGGTCATCCTTTATGTCCCTGTGGAGGAATTCCCATCTCAAACATAATGGTAGTAGGATATTTTGGGAATCATGGTCCAAGAGCGGCATTAACTTGGTGGGGGATCTGTACGATGGTAAAGACCCGCTTCCGTTCTCGATTTTGCAACGGAGGTATGATCTTGCCCCGATGGATTTTAATGAATTCTTGAAAATCAAAGCGATATTAACCGCTCGTAATTTCTCTCCATATACACAATGGCTAATAACTCATCTCCCATGCCTTCTGCATGCGGGCCACTTTGTCTCGAGGGTGTACAAACTACTATTGCCCTTGCCCAAGACAAAACAAAAAATGGTGGAAGTAAAATGAGAGGGTGAACCGAATCTAACAGGCATATCCTTCGACTGGGATGTGATCCACATGATGGCCCTTGCACATAAAGTTTCACCTATCCTATTCCAAACAAAGTTCATGTTAATCAACAGAGCATTTTGGACGCCGGATAAACTCTTCAAATGCAAATTGAGGGACTCTCCTACATGTTGGAATTGCCAGTCGGGTTCTGGGGATCTTGCACACATGCTATTTAACTGTCCTTCTCTGGGAGATTACTGGGGGAAAATATTTGACTGCATTTATCATGTTTTCAAGATAAGGCCTGTACGGGACTTTGTGTATGTAATTCTAGGGGCGCTAGACCCACTGCTTTCAACTGTTCATGACCGTCAGCTTCTGGACTTGATGCTGACATTGGCATGTAAGGTGGTTTTATGCAAATGGAAAAATGCAAGTGAGGTAAGCTTCAAAATATGGCAGGAGTGGTTATCATTTCTGAGAGGTGCTAGTAATCCGGCATTGCAAGCATCTACTTGGAGCCCGTCCAATAGAAAGCTCTGGAAATCATTGGACGCATCCTTCTTTTGCTATGAACCACCTTGAGGTAATATAATGTGGTTTGGATCTACTGACCCGTGATATTTGTGAGTGCGTTTATGATCCCCTCTTCAACCCGCAAGCGCCGCATCCACATGTCGAGCATTGTATACATATCTGTATATCGATGATGCAAGCAAGAGTTGATTTATTTTATATTATTTGTTATCTGTTATTTGCTACTTACTTTTTGGTATCTGTAATTGTTCGACAATAACTGACTCGAATCTCTCAGGTAACGGAAGAGTTACTGTATTGTCTTTGTCTTTTCTGTTTTATTTCAATAAAAACGACTTGAAATAAAAAAAAAAAAATGGTTGTCTCTTTCTTAATTCTTATATCTCTCCTGTCCATCAGCACCCAGGGGCAGACCGACAGGGACTGGACAGTCGGCGGGACAGGAACACCACCAGGAGGACACCGCTGAGGGCTCCTCTGCTGGCCCCAGTAAGTCTTCTTGTTTTTAATAATATTTCTTATTCCATAACTTTTACTGCCCCATTTCTCCCGAACTATAGTGTGTTTCCAAATGCTATTTTTTTACCACCAATTATCCTTCGATCTGTACGGTTTCAAAAAGCTTATCCCTGCCTCCGCTATGATGACTGAGTACTACTACATACTATCAGTCTGTCTGTCTGTACTGTAGTAGCTAGTCTTGCCCAGTTGGCCAGTGCCACTCTTTGTGAAAGGTTGTAATATAAAACTCATATTCACCAGTAGCTCGTACAATCCGTTGGGTCGTTGTCTTGTACTACTTTTACTCTTATTGATGTTGAGGCTTTGAAAATTCACAGCAACAACAGCCCTACCAGATTTCTTAATATTTTGATATGATACCCTACAGGACATACCACTGTTGTAGGGATCTTGCACATACATTTGCACCAGAAAATAGGATGTTGGTGATGGTAGGTTGGACCTTCCTTGCACACCTCAATCAGAAATTCCGCACCCACCACAATTCCACTGCTTGACTATAGTACTGTCTTGTCATACCTATTAGGTCTCGGAACCCTCCCCCCAAGATAACCAACCAGTAGACAACCCAGAACATAACACACCCAACCTCTGTCGTGGAAGCAATTCACATGCACACCCTTACTTTAATTTGCTCACTCGTGTAAGTTAGTCCACTCCACACCAAATACCACGAAGTCTATGTAAGTTTAAAATATTTATTTCAATTTGAGAAGGTCTGTACACTGTTTTCTTAGCAGCACCAACCGGCAAATCAATAACATTAAAACAATATACATTGTTACACTTATACAGTTGGGAATTAAATCATGATAACTGAACAGTGGTGGAAGGCAGCACCACCATCCCATAGCAATTTAGTTTATATACATTTATAAATGAAGATGTGAGTGAAGGGACCCCTCACCTCAGAAGAACCTAGTACTGGTAGTTGGTGCATCGTTCAGAAGCTCTGGTTCGTAGAAGGGAATCTAGCGTCTGTAATGCGAAAAAAGAAATGGTGTGCGTTAGTATATTGCAACTTGCAAGCATTTCTCAGCCGTGCCAAAAAGTGTAGCATCTATGGATAAGCAATATGGACTAACAGTAACAGTAGTACACCAGTTCTTCCTAAAAAAGTGGCTTGTTAATGTTTGTTGACCGCTTGTACGCAGCGCGTAGACTAGACAGTAGCAGTGTGAGGCAGGTCATGTGGGCTCAAAGGTGTCTTAAGAAGCTGCAAGGTAAAGGTAACGTCACATGTGCATGGCTAGGGCTAATCAAGCAAATGCTACAATGATCATATAACTTAGTGTCTACTCTACTACTACCTGATTTGTACTAGTGATGTATGTTAGTATTAACTCATTTTTCAACCTTGCTACTGATCAATAGGGGGGAGGTGTATATGTCGCCTAATAAATGTGTAATGTTTTCTAGGCGCACTACCGACCACCATTGCTGGGGCCAGCGAAGGCGACGCCGAGGGCGAGGATGCGGCAGTTGCAGATAGCAACGGAGGGGGAGTGGCAGCACCAGTGGCAGGCGGTGGTAAGTTAGATTCATAATCTTTAACTATTGTTGAACTTGACAGCACACTCACTGCAAAGGTGTACTGTATGTATACTGTACAGTTGTGAATTAGGGCCCCATTAGGATGGTGGGCGTATTGCCCCCGCCGGGCCGGCTGGAATTCACTGCCGTCACCGCAGGGGCAAACCTCCCGCCATCCCTGTAGAAAATATTCAGACATGTCCAGGCGGAAAAGGGTTCAATATGGCGGTGGTGTCTCTCTCACCACACCGGCAGCCATATAATCTGCATTTTGGAATGCCTTTGCGTGGCGGCATTGCCGTCCGCCACGGAAAGGCATGCACACATTGCAGAGTATGCTTGGGGGCCCCCATGGAGGGTACCTACCGATGCTATGGTACCCCCCCGACTTTCAAAGCAAAACGTGACAGGCTCCGTGCGAGGCCCGTCATGTTGTGCTTGGAAAAGCAGCACAACATTTTAGCATTGCTTTCAGCAAAGCCAACCAGAATTTAAATTTAAAAAAACAGGGTGCGCCCGCCACTGTGCCGGGCGCATCATCCTAATTAATTGTCCCCACGGGACCCCCACCCTTTTTAGCAGTCGGATGGTGGGCGGACAAAGTCCGCCCGCTATCCGATGTCGTAAGTAAGTATGAGTTCTTGGGGACGTTTGAAGAGTGAACTAGAAGACTAGAATTCCCTTTAATTGGTATAGGACTAGGAGCCGGAGTATTGAGTAACCAATGTCCTCATCTATCTGATTTCAACTCCGCTTTGAAAGTTTTATGGAGAAGAGCACCTGGTGCACTGTTCAACTAAAAAGTGTAAGACAGGTGGAAGGAAGAAGGACGGGCGACATTTAAAATGTTATGTACTACTGTGCTTTATTTTATAGTGCTACTCCACCATGCCACTATGTGTATAAATAATTACCTTGTCCTACTGTTTTATTAAGACTATATTTTACAATTGTCTTGTTTTTTTCTTTTTGATACACAGCAACTCCGAAACTCAACCGTAAGGAGTTGGCCGCCAAGGCACGGCGCCGGAAGCTGGAGGCAATCCAGCAGGAATACCGGCGGCTGGTGGTCCTAGCCGAGGAGGAGGAGGAGACTGCTGCAGCTATTGAACCCTCCTCTAGTGCCCCGGGCCCCAGCCACCGCCCTCCAGCGGTACGGCGCCACCGCCTGGCGGCTGCCCGCCGCCACCGTGTCATCTCCGGTGCCCCCCCCACTGTGGCTGCAACTGCCGCGGCCTTAGACGCCGCGTCGCCCATTTAGAGGACCAGATGCGTGTCCTCCTCCAGTCCCGCCCCACCAGTTAGTCCCTGTCACTGCCCCTTTTTTAATTCCTGTTCGTTCTTCACTCGTTTGGGCGTTCTCTACTTCTATGGACAGTCGTTGGGGTTAGGGAGGTGGGTGGGTCAGCTTTTGTGGGTTTAGTTTATTTGTTAGGGTCAATTAAATATATTTTTCTATGTTACATGCAATGTTGTTACTGTTTTGTAGGTGGGGTAACTGTTTTACATCACACTGTTTCCTTGCTGGTGCATGGCCGCCCATAGCGTGTGTTTGATTTCAATAATTTGCTGACTGTATAAGACACAAACAGATAGATGCGACACACCTCACTCATTGACTGGTCCTACTATGCATTCTTTGGAGTGGTGTTTGAAACTGAAATCATTGACAACATGTCCATTATTAATTCTGCCTCCCCCAAACTTCTCTCTTACCGGTGCTTGATGTTTATGTCCAACTGTGACACAGCACTGGCTGCATGGTGAAGATGGTTTCCTTTTTCATACATGCCATGAT